>NC_090444.1:1695597214-1696819714 GCF_031143425.1 Pleurodeles waltl | reverse complement strand
TCCTAGTGATGGAACGTTCACGTCTCTTTCCAGTCACATGCGTGGGTTGACTGTCATAGGTATGTCTGGAAGCATCACAGTAAGGAGTCACCTATGGCCTAAAGATTAAGGTCACAGACCCTCACACTGAAAGTTGAGGGATCTACTCCAGATGTGTCCGTGGTCATTTTCCGTCTTTAATTTCATTTATATTTTGAAAGTTTAAGGTGTATACTCAAATGTGATCTCACTCTTTTTAATTCACAAATGCATTTTTCTTTTCAAATTGACCAGAATTATCTCATTCTAAGTATATCATTCATCAAAGCCTAAAAAACTGTCTATATCCCTCAAACTCTTTTCTCTTTCAGTCTTTTTCCCACTCACACACCCACTTAGACCCTTACGCACCCACTCACAGAGGCACCCACTCACATACACTGACGCACCCACTCACAGACCCACTCATTCATTGACGCACCCAGTCACAGACCCATTCACACTGTCACACATTCATTTATAGGCCCACTAAGACACCCACTCCCAGACCCACTCAGACCCTCACACCCTCACTCCCAGATCCACTCAGACACTGAGGCACTGACCCAGACATCACATAAGCCCTCAAACCTTCACACACCCACTCTCACACCCGGGCCCTGCAGCCAGTCCCTGCCACGCATGGCCTTTAGCTGTGCGGCATTGGGTGGTTATAGGAGGTTGACTGCAGGCCCTGCGGCCAAGCCCCGCCATGCACAACTGTAGCAGCAGTGGTTGAATTGATGTGTAGTAATTAAAATTAGCTTACTCTTAAAAAAAAAAAAAACATCGAAATTCACTGGAAAAAACAAGTTACAGGGGCGTTCTTGTTAGGAAATAGAATTTGTAAAAAACATAGAAATTCACTTTAAAAAAACAAAGGTTACAGGGACGTTATAGTTCGGTTCTGAATTTACTTGTACACAACCTAGAAATTCACCAGTTATAGTTAGTTATTTCAAGTAGCTAGAACTCATGCCCTACGGTAACTATAACTTACACCCTCGCCATGCACTGCTAATTACCCCAGATATTACAGCACTCGTGATATCTTTTATAACATCATTGATAGCATCATTGTAATATTTGTTGTAAATGTATTGATAAAAAACTGTGCATTGCAGTGGCTCGAATTATAGTTATCTTCCGGCACGAGTTATAGTTACTTGAAATAACTCTATAACTGGTAAGTTTCTAAGGTTTCGTACGAATAAATTCAGAACCTAACTATAACGTCCCTGTAAATGTTTTTTTAAGTGAAAATATATGTGCAGTGTTTGTTCAGAAACAATAGAACTACTGAAGTATAAATTCTTGTATTCACACTGCATTTGAGATTAAATACGAAGATACCCACTGTGATCGCGGTATGTTGGAGCAAGAGACACATGGAGAAACACCAGTCCGTTTTTGTTATCAATGATTTTATTACACAATGAAAGTGCTTTAAAACTTATTTAAATGTATTACGTGTTGCTTATGGAAAATTCAGCATTGAAAAAGGCAATTTGCTGCCGAAACGCTTCTGCTGTTGCTATTTATGAATAAAATGAATGCTACACTATCCGTAGAGTGCCCCGGTATCCTGTTGGAACTTTGTTTATTTACATATGACATGAAGCCACTAGCATGGACGGAGGCACCCGTTTGAAGGTGTTCAGCAGTTTTATGGTGGCATTTGGAATGTATGATTAATTTGAACTGCCAGAACCGGCGCAGACTACAGACATTGCGATGCCCGCCTGCATATGGCATTACTAAATGAATAAGTGAGTGCTACTAAGACCTCCCTTTCGGACTTGCATATCTCACAGGTTAGAATGCAGCAACGAGGAAAGCAGCTTTAATTAAATTCTTAAATTTATGCACAACTTTGGGTTATTTAGCAGCCAACAGTTTCCGAATTATAAAGACTGTGCAGTGTTTGTTCAGAAACAGTAGAACTACTGAAGTATCAATTCTTGTATTCACACTGCATTTGAGATTAAATACAAAGATACACACTGTGATGGCGGTATGTTGGAGCAAGAGACACACTGAGAAACAACAATCCGTTTTTGTTATCAGTGATTTATCACCCAATGAAAGTGCTTTAAAACGTATTTAACTGTATTACGTGTTGCTTACAGAAAATTCAGCATTGAAAAAGGCAAATTGCTGCCGATACGCGTCTGCTGTTGCTATTTATGAAAAAAAAGGATGCTACACTATCTGTAGAGTGCCCCGGTATCCTGTTTGAACTTGGTTTATTTATATATATATATAATCAGTGCGTGTAGGAAGCTGGCGAGGCGTGTGGTGGGTACCTAAGGTACTTACACCTTATACCTGGTCCAGGTATCCCCTCTTAGTGAAGTGTAGGCAGTGTCTAGAAGTCAGGCTCTCTAGAGGTAGCTGTGGATGAGCAGCCAAGGCTTATATACAAGACATGCAAAGCTCATGCAATACCACTGTAGTCACATAGCACTTACCCAGATGAAAGAAAATACTCCGTTGTACAAAATTAAAGGTACTTTATTTTCGGACACAATACCACAAAATATGGATGGGTAACCCTCCAATAGGAGGTAAGTAATACACTAAATATATATACTAGTAAACCGTAATAGGCATAGAAAAGGTTATAAAACAGTGCAGATAGCAATAACCAATAGTGACCCTAGGGGAGCCCAAACCATAGACTAAAAAAGATGGAATCCGAACACAGGACCCCCACCTAGGTAAGTGGAATGTGTAGATGGGAGTTGGAAGTAATAGAAAACCACAGAGGTAAGTAGCACAATATCCCCCAGCGACCAGGAAAGCAGAAGTAAATCACTGAAATGTCCCCAAGCCACCCAAAAGGAGGGAAACGAAGAAAAGACACCCATACAAGACTAGTTGAAACCAGCAGTAGATTCCTGGAGAAGAAGACCTGTGGAGAGAGGGGATCAAGTCCAAAGGTCTCAGTAGAGCCCAGGCGGAGTAGGAGCTACTACCCACCCAGCTGTGCTTGCAGGAGTTGGTCGACAGTGAGGAACAACAGGTCAGCACTGCAGCCTTGGAGCCGGATAAGAGTTCCTGATGAATGCAGTAGATGTCCCACGTTGGAGTGAAGATTGCAGATGGGTGTCGGTGCAGGAATGTCACCAACAAGCCTTAGCAAAGGCAGACTTGCAGTTAGGGGAAAAATGGTGCTGCCCGGGACCAGCAAGGCCCAGGAGGACTCAACCCAGGAGGGGGAGTCACAGGGACCCTCATGACACAGAGGACCCACAGGAGCGGCGGCAGCACCCACAGAACGGGGACACAGAAGTTGCAGCAGGAGCCCACGCAGCACTACAGAGAGGGACCCCACACTGGAGGAGAACCACGCAGAGGGCTGAGCGTTGCAGGAAGGAATGCTGGGACTGGAGTTATCCATCGCCTGAAGATCCCTTAGAGGAGATGCAAACAAGCCTTAGCAGCTTCAAGGGACGCTGTGAACACGGGTACTGTCCTGCGTAGTAAGGCAAAGGCTCACCTCCACCAAAGTTGGACAGCTAGCAGAGAGGACCAAGAGGACTACTCCAGGCCACCACCCATGGCGCAGGATCCATGCAGCTCAGGATGAGAGGAGATCCACGCAGCCGGTCATTGTTGCAGCAGGTGCCTGCTGATGCAGGGGAGTGACTCCTTCACTCCAAACGAGATTCCATCTTTTTCTTCTGCAGGCTAAAGAGTTGTTGTCTTCTGAGGATGCACAGCCGGGGAAATGTTGCAAAGCTGGCAGGAGCTGTGGAAACAAAGTTGCAGAAGAGTCTTCCTGGATTGCAGCGTTGTTGGTTCCTGGAGGGTCCATTTGTGGTTTCAAGTGGCCAGAAGTCGAAGTGGAAGTTGCAGAGGAGTCCTGCTGGAATCATTCAAGCCAAATCTGAGGATCCACCCAAGAAAGAGACCCCAAATAGTCCAGAAAGAGGTATTGGTCACCTAGCCAGGTAAGCACCCATAAAGAGGGGAAACTGACATTACCTGCCTGGCCTGGCCACACAGGTGCTCCCAGAGTTCCCTGCCAACCTTGGAAACAAGATGACAGAACCCAGGGACCCTCTGGAGGAGCTCTGAGCACCACCCCTGGGGTGGTGATGGACAGAAGAGTGGTCACTCCCCTTTCCATTGTTCATTTTCATACCAGAGCAGGGACTGGGGGTCCCTGAACCAGTGTGGACTGGTTTATGCACGGAGGGCACCAACTGTGCCCTTCAAAGCATGCCAGTGGCTTGGGGAGGCGACCCCTCCCAAGCCAGTCACACCTATTTCTAAAGGGAGAGGGTGTTACCTCCCTCTCCCAAAGGAAATCCAGTCTCCAAACTCATTCACTTCTCCTGCTGGCACACACTTCGCAAACTTCGGCAAATCTTCAGATGGATCCCAGCAGACTGCCACAGGACAGCCCAACACCTGAAGGCCCTCTGTTGGCTCCCAGTCGAGAAACGAATCACCTTCAAGTTACTCATCCACATGTACAAGGCCATTCACAACGCAGGACCAACCTACCTGAACCACCATATCTCCTTCCACACCCCGGCCAGATCTCTCCGCTCCACCCAGCTGGCCCTGGCCACCATCCCTTGCATTCATAAAACCACCGCCAGAGGACGATTCTTCACCTACGTCGCAGCAAAGTGCTGGAACAACCTCCCCCTGCACCTCAGACAAAGCCCATCGCTCACCATCTCCAGGAAGAACCTCAAGACTTGGTCCCCCTACCCACCAGCGCCTTCAGACCCTCATGGGTGAGTAGCCGCACTTTACAAAAACTGATTGATTGATTTTTCTGCCTCCCTGGGCTTATTCAGATCAAGCAGCAGGAGGGTAGAAACCTGTCTGAGGGGTGGTAGCAGCTTGGGCTGCCCAGAAAACCCTGTAAGACTGGTGGTAGAAATGCTGGGGGTCCTCTAAGGAGCCCCCAGAGTGTATGAAATCATACATCCAATACTTGCAATATGCAATAGTACTGGGGTATGATTCTGACATGTTTGATACCAAACATGCCCAGGTTCAGAGTTACCATTATGTAGCTCGAGATAGGTAGTGACCATTGTCCAGAACACATGTAAAAATGCGGCCCCACACTCACAAAGTCCAAGAAAATGAGCTTGGAGTTTGTGGGGGCACTTCTGCTAGTGCAGGGGTGCCCTCACACACAGGTACCTGCACTCTGCCCTCTGGGCTGAGAGGGCCTACCATAGGGGTGACTTACAGTGACCTGTAGTGAAAACGGGTGCATGCAACCGTTTCACGCAGACTGCAATGGCAGACCTGCAGAACCCTTTGCATGGGCCCCCTATGGGTGGCAGAATTATTGTTGCAGCCCATAGGGATCCCCTGGGACCCCAATGCCCTGGGTACCTAGCTACCATATACTAGGGACTTACATGGGGGTACCAGTATGTCCAGTTGTGGGGAGAAAAAGTTAGTTACCAAGTTAGTAGGGAGAGAGCATAATCACTGGGGTCCTGGTTAGCAGGATCCCAGTGAACACAGTCAAGCACACTGACAACAGGCAGAAAATGGGGGTAACCATGCCACGAAAGAGGGCACTTTCCTGCAGCCTGTTATTAATAACAGATGCACACAATTAAATAGCCTGCTTTTGAATGAATTTGTCCAAAGTTATATTTGTTCTGTTTGACATATCTGGTGCATTTCACAAAAGGTGGTGGCCAGTCAAATTCATCCAAAATTATGCCATGGGCCCTTGATAAATGACAAACAAAGATGGCTTTAATAATGCACATTATCAGCTTCTGCTTAAAATTCCTTGTTTATTTGATCAGGATAATTTACATGCACATCAGGCACCTCAACCTACATAAATGCATCAGTCAGTTTCATGGCAGAAACAGGATATTCTGCTGGACTTTTCACATTATGCCAGTGCTAAATGCAACACCCCTTCTCCATTTCTGATGCTTATTCCTGCTGTTTAGTCCCTAAGCCTCCCTGCCTCCCTTTTCCTAATAGGAATGTTTAGGTTCAGACTTTTTAAATCTTGATTGGTGCTCTAATAAAAAAATACACAAAGAGGCTGCAGATTGCCAGTAGCTTCTTTCTGGAGCAAGTCCCCGCTTTCCATTATTAAACTTTTTCCTCTCCTCTTTTTAGAGTAGTATTTGTTAGTTTCTGCTATTTCCTGATACCATTCGATAATAGAAATAGCTGTCATCAGCATCCTAGAACCTATTTGGTGGCCTCACCTTCGTAGTATCTCCCTTCACCTTCTAACCACTGAATCACCATTGTGGAAAGTCGCAGATGAAAAAGGATAGTGTGGTAAATATGACAGGCTGTGTTGCAAGGCACCCAGTGAAATGCAGTGATGTCTTTGAAAAGTAAAAGGTGAAGTGTTCCCAAAAGAATGTCATTATTCAAATGGGGAACTGACGGCATGGCGGATGGCTGGGATGATTTATTCATACAATTAAACTTCTATGAAATTTCTCATCATTTGTAGTGCGTTATTGAAAGGATTATCTTTTTTTCACTGTTGACAAGGGAATTGTAACTTCAGGAAGTTTCATCCCAGCATCAATTAAGGAGCAGCACTTGGCGAGCAACTGTAGTTAAGACTGGGCTTTGTGACATTGCCAACGTGTTTATCTTCCTGGATTGCTTCAAGCTGCATTCTCAGACTTTGTGCTGTTGGAGCGTGCATGTGCTGAGTGCTGGCATCAGAGAACAAACGGCACACCTAATTAAACTTTCTTTCACACTTTCTGAAATATTTTTATTGCTGACTTTATTTCTGGATTCTGCCGCATTTGGCATTTTGCTCTTGTTTTTTTTTTTTAATTTTTTGTTGTATTGGTAATTTTTTTTTACTGGTGGAAACTTGGGCACATATTTGTGTGTCAATGAATGGACTGCATAGTTTGTGTAAACTCAAGTAATTACAATGCAGAATGTCACAGCACCTCCATTTTTTCTTGTCATGTCCTGGTGAACCCAATATTAAGTGTGAAAAGTGGAATAAAGTTTTGGAGCACTATGCGTTTGTGGGTCATTTTTAAGTTCAGAAAGAAACTAAACAGTGACTGTCTACCGAAAATCAGTACCATTCTTGAGAGGTTTCATTTTGGAAAGCGGGTGCAAAGGGATGGCAAAATGATTAAGGATTACGTCACAGATTTAAGAAAACCTGCATGTATGTATAAGCTTAAGAAAGTAACAGAAGAAAGAATTCGGGACCAGTTCATGTTGGGGTGTAACATGTACGAGGTCAGAGAAGAATTGTGGTTAAAGGACAACCCTACTTTAGATGAAGTATTGGTAATAGCAGAGAAGATTGAACATTCACTGTAGTGTGTGGAAGTAATCATAAAGGACTCAAAACACGGCGTTACGTTCAAATCAACTGTGAAGGAAAAGAAAGTGAACACATCAAGGATGTACTTTAGGTGTGGAAGCAAAAATAATTTGGCCTATCACAAGGAATGTCCTGCAGTGAAAGCGGAATGCAGAAATTGTGGAAAAGGGGGACATTTTCAAAGTGAGTGCAAGCATTAGAAGAATGTTGTGGTAAAAAATGAGTTTAAAAACTGTGGGAAGAAGAATCACTCTCATAGTGAATGCAAAGGGAAGATGATGAAGTCAAAGAAGTATATGTTGGTGATGATAGTGAAGATGAGTTGGAGTGCGGGAAGATATTGTGTTTCAAGTTGGAAAAGGGAAAAAATGTCTCCCATTGAGGAAATCTTAGTTGAAGGGGAAAGGGTGACTCAGGGACTAAAATAACTATTGTGTCAAACAAGTTTTTTAAGGAACTGTATGAAAAAAGTAAGATTGCATAAACATGACATCAAACCTTATGCTTATGGTGGTAAACCTATAAAACTTGAAGGTTGTTTTATAGGTTTAGTTGAATATATGGAACAGTATGTTTCTGGGAAGATATATGTTTCCTCGTGGGGAGAGAGTATATTAAACTGGTTTAATCAAAAGGATTTATGGGTGATGCTAGATCCAAACAATGATCCTTCAATAATCCTGAGAGAAGTAGATCAAAGTATGCAAGTGGTTGGGAATTATGTTGTGAGTAAAAAGTTTGTCAGAAATCATATGTGAATTTCCCTTAGTGTTAAGACAAGATCTTGGATGTTTCAAAGGGTAAGTCCAGGGAATTAAGATAAGGAAGGATGTTCAACCTGTATGAAATAAGGTGCGCAATGTGCCCCTCCCAGTGAGAGAGGAGGTTAAGGCGAATCAGAAAAACTACAACGGGAGGGTATCATAGAAGTAGTTGAAGGAACTGTGTGGTTGGCACCAACTGTTGTAGCAAAGAAGGCTAATGGAGATTTATACCTGTGCGTGGATTTGAGGCAGTGAATCTGTTGTGTGGTAGTAAAGTATCCTATCCCCAGGATAGCAGACATGTTAACTTCTGTGAATGGTGCAATCTATTGATTTAAAATCGGCGTATCATCAGCTAGTCTTTGAAGAGAAATCTAAGGACCTTACCGCATTCATTACGTCTTTTGGTACATTCAGATATAAAAGAATTCCGTTTGGTTTGGTGTCTGCAGCTTCAGTTTTCCAATGAGCTATGGAGCGAGTATTAAAAGGATTGGAAGGTATAAGATTGTATCAGGATGATGTGGTGATAATTGGCTGTGAAGCAACATATGAGGATGAGTGCATGCTGAAGAGGTTTGAAGAGGCAAATGTGACCATTAAGGGTGAAAAATGTAAGTTTAAGCAGTCTTTTATTGAGTGTTTGGGACATGAAATTTCAGCTGGAGGAATCAAACCTAAAGCGTGTTTGGTCAGTGCTATTAATGGTTTAGCTTCTCCCACAAACAAGGAAGAATTATTAAAATTCCTTGGAATGGCTGAATATTACAGCAAATCTATTTTTATTTCTGCACAGAATAGTGAAATAATGTGAGAATTGTTAAGGAAAGGAAACAACTTTTTGTGGCATGAGAATTGTGGGCAAGAATTCAAGGGAAGAAAATCTGAACTGACTGCAGCTCCTAACCTGAGTAGTTTTGATCCCACCTTTAAATCTACCTTAATAACTGATGCAAGTTTGAAGGGTTTGGGGCTGTGCTCATTCATGGTGAGGGACAAGAGGAGAGAAATATTATGTTTGCTTCACAAATTTTAAGAGGACTTGAAAAAAGCTATTTGGTAATTGAGAGGGAGGCATTGGCTATCTCTTGGGCTGTACGAAAGATGTGAAAATTTTTGTGGAGCTGTGAATTTATCATCAGGACCGATCACAAGCCATCAAAAGATTTTTTTTGTAATAAAGGAATTGATGCCATATCTAGCAGGATCATCAAGTGGGTGATAGCTCTCCAAGATTACAGTTTGTCAGTTGAGTATATTCCTGGTGTGAGGAATATTGTTGCAGATTCTTTGTATAGATTGGTGAACTGGGTGAAGAAGAAGAGTATGGAAAATAAAGTACTAGAGAAGATGATTCTACTACAGTATGTTAAATTTATGAAGAGGTCATTTCTGAAGATAGATGGAGAGCAATAGTTGAGCCTGATGAGGTGTTTTAGAAGATTCTTAAACTTATTGATGGTGGATGGAGAAGGAAGAATGATGGCACTGGGGAGTGTGGAAAGTACTGGGGAGTTAATGATGAACTATCAGTGAAACAAGGGTTGCTAAGATTAGTGCCTCTGGATAGCTTGAAAAGTGAATTATTAGTCAAAGTGCATGAAGGTCATTTAGGGATATCCAAAACTAAAGAACAATTGAGATTGGTATTGGTGGCCTAGAATGGATGTGGAGGTGGAGAGATCTGTGAGGGATTATGTACAATGTGGTATTAGTGACAAAGGATTGAAACTGAGAAATCAAACTATGGTTGTGAGGAAGTTACAGAATGGACCGTGGCAGGCGGTAACGTTGGTTTACTTTAAGTCCTACACAGTCGAAGAATGGTATGATTTTTCCAATAGTTTTTATGGACTTGTTTTCAAGGTGGCCAGAAGTAACATTTACTCGTGGGATTGAGACTAAAAGGGTTTGTGGACTTTCTTAAGAATGTCATGCGGAGAGAGGTATACCTGAGGTATTTCTAAATGACAATGATGTTCAATTGGTTTCAATAGAAATTGAGTTATTTTTAAAGAAACATGGGATTAAAAATTAAAGTTCTGCACTCTACCATCCAGAGAGCGATGACATAGTAAAGCAGTTTAGTAGAGTGTTGAAAGAAACTGTTCAGGTGGCTAGGAGTTTGGGACTGGAGTGGAAAGATGAAGTGTGTAGGAAGATGGAAGTGTACTGGTTAACTCCACACTCGCAGACTGGAAACTCCCCTTTTGAGTTATTCAGAGGAAGGAAACCTAATAGTATGGTCTCTCCCTCTTGGGTAAATGCTAAGGTTAAAAATGAGAATTGACATGAGGATGATTGGTGGGAAAGAGAAATGAGAAGGATGGAGGACAGAAAGAAGTGGTTTGATGAACGGAAAAAAGTGAAAATAACTAAAGTGAAAGTGGGTGATTGGGTGAGAATCAGAAGGCCGGGTGTTACATCAGGTGGTAAATATTCAGGTCCAATAAAAGTGATTAAACTGTTTAAAAGTCAGCTCAGTGATTCACACACTTGGATTCTTAATAGAGTGGTGGTGATGAAAAGAGATGGAGCTGGGAAAACTTCAGATGACATTGGGGAAAACTGCATATGACTTGAATAAAAAAAAATGAAGAGAATGAAAATAGAGTGGTGATAAGAAGGAGTAGTATAAATGTTAAAGGACCTTACTTGAAGGAATATTGTAGAGAGTGATTGTAGCCCCAGAGTATTCCCCAAGGTAGTCATTAATATAAATGTGACATATAATATGTACCATTCTTATCTTGCTGTTTATATGTACATAGTTTGATGTTATGCTAATTTTACATTTACAGATAATATAGGGCCAGATGTATGAAGCATTTTTTGGGACGCAAACGGCCCACTGGGCCATTTGCGACTGGAAAAATGCCTTTGTCTTTGTACCAAAAGCAAAATGTGACTTAGTAACTTGTTTACGGAATTGCGTTTTACCTTTGCTATTCGGTATTAGGCAGGTGCGTGTTTAGGGCATCCCCTCCTAATACTGAATGGCACTGGCATGAATGAATGTTTTGCAACCGTGAACATGGTCGCAAAAAAGTCGCTGTTACCACCAACTTCAAGTTAATGGTAGCCCATTCTCAAATGAGAAGGGCTCCCCAGGGACCTCTTCCCCTTTGTGAATGGAAGTGTAAATATTTTTTCAAAGCAGGTAGTGGTCCCAAGGTCCACTGCCTACTCTGAAAAAACGAAAAGAAAACTTTTCATTTTTTTGTTTAAAATGCATCCCATTTCCCTTTCAGGAAAACGCAGTGCATTTAAAAAAAAAAATCTGCTTTATTTAGAAGCAGTCATAGACCTGGTGATCTGCTGTCCCCAGCAGGCCACCATCTCCTTGAGTGCCACCATTCCCAGTGGGGTCGCAGAATGCTGTGATAGGTCTTTGTGATCCCATTGGGAATCGCCAAATGTGTCTGAGACACATTTGTACATTTCATTTTGAAAGTCTCTAATTGCGACTTGCAAAATGTCGCAGTTTAGAGACTCGCAAAATGAAATGGACCTACATCTGGCCCATAGTGTTATGTCTTTTTGCTAATTTTCTTTACATATTTTTTTGTGGAATGTTTGTGATAGAATGTTTCTTGTTCAAATGTATATTTATGTTGTTAGAATGTTATTTGTTAGAAAAAGGGAGGTGTGGTAACTGACAGACTGTGTTGCCAAGGCATCCACTTAAATGCACTGATGTCATTAGAAAGTGAAAGGTGAAGGGTTCCTCAAAGAATGCAATTATTCAAACAGGGAACTGATGGCAAGGTAGATGGCTCTGATGATTTAATCATACAATTAAACTTCTATTAAATCTCTCTTCCTTTGAAGTAAGTTATTGAACAGATTATCTTTTCTACATGTGGATTTTGCTTTCTCTTTTTTCTTCCTCCTTTGTTTCGCTGAGTTTGTGACATCTGCCTTCAAAGCGGTCTTCGACATTTACAAAGTACCATTAAATTATTGTTTTAGATCTTTCTCTTTGGCCTGTTAATAATGAAATCTCTGCCAGGAGAGCTGCCATAGCTACATCACTCTTAATATTGTTTTGAATGATCTCTTAGCCGGTTCTAATAAATTTCATCCCATAATCTATGCAGGGGATATACCCTATATCCGTCTTGAAAAAGTTTCAAAACTTATGATGATGAGGAAGCACCTTGTTTATTCATATACATTTTTTGAACTACACTTCCCTGGGTACCTTACACCTAATGAGCGGCTACCTTGTCTGTGGGGTGAGATATTGTCTACATTCTATGCCTCTTTTGGGATGGGGGTGAAGGATACAATACATCTAATTGATGGATTCTACATATGAGCTACAAGGCAATTCATTCAAATTTTTTTGGACACTTTGCAATCACATCATGTACAGTCTATGGGTTAATTTTAGTTGTGGTGTGTTATGCAAAAGAATAGGATTTGTTAACATTCACATTTATTGTAACATATGCTGTCTAAGCTGGTGATGCATGGCTATCAGTTGTTGATACTGCTTTAGTTTGTGCTGGAATAACTGCGTAGCATGGTGGATAGTGTATGAACGCCGTTAACAATTCCCATGTATGCCCTTGTAATATGAATGAAGCAATTCTACCAGTTGCCTGCAGATGTGGTAGTTCCCCAGTAAATCACTTGATATGTTCATAATGTGTAATGGGTATTTCTTGCTTCTGATTTCAGTGGGGGAACAATAGGCTTGTACCTCAGAAAATATCCTGTGTAAGCTACGCAGACACTATGAATGAGAATGTGGTCTTCATAGTATATATTGTGCTTACAACTACCATGAGCATTATTTCTACATATGTGCATGACTTGCACAAAGGGAAGAGGCAGCACAGATATCGACAAGGGACAGTGTTGGATCAGCCTGACTCTGGTTTGATGTTGTTTTTTGATAAACTCAAAGCCTTTTGGGAATGTTAGTTTTACTTTAAGCTGATGTTGAAATGAGTGCTGTTGGATATTTTGAATATTGAGGTAAATGACTAAAGCATAATCCGAGCTTCCAGTCCTGACATAGAATCTGATTTGTGATGTCCCACAGTGATGCCTGGTGTTTGTGAGACTTGGGTGAAGTTGTGTTTTGTAGATAACCAGAAAAAAGACCTATAACGAATTTTGTTTAGAAATCCATGTCCTTAAATATTTGGACAAAAGTAAAATTCCATTATGAAAATGCCCAAAACTAAGCACGTCTGAGGATTTTTCGTGGCTGAGCCCAGTCTGCTTCTACGTAATTATCATTTACTGACTAGCAAAGTATTTTAATTTATTCTAAAAATAAATTACATGCACCTATATTGTTGTTACAGAAGTGGAAAATTTGTGGATCCAATCAATGGAACCCTTCCTTCCTACCAGAGTGCGCCAGACGAGGAGCCACCACAGAAAAAAACACCAGGTAATAGAGAATTTGTTGGCATTGTTATCTTAATTATTTTAAGACTTTAAATAAAATAAGCCCAGTCGAAGGCACTAATGCTTGTCTTTTGTAGATGTCTCTGTGGTCTTTTGTAGACCTCCATAAAGTGGCATAATTTTGACAAAATAGCCATAGTTGTTTAGTGAAAAAAAATCCCATATCTTAGATTTCGGGAGTTACATTTAAGACGTAGATAATAAGGTGACCTGAAAACTTTGTCGCAATATTATGTTCCGACCTCTTACACAATCCCCTGTAGATGAACTTTAACATACGCAAAAAGGCAAAAATCTTGGCACGTCACCTGTAACTGTCCTTCATTTGATCTGAGATATTTTCACATGCTTGAACTATTCCCTGTCATCAAACTTAAAATCCCCTGGAGTTTAGGTAAGCAGTAAACATTGTTAAAATGGCTATTGCCCTATAACATTTAGTAGCACATTCTTATAGTTGAAAAGGACCCAAACTTTAACCTAGCAAGTGAATGCACCAGTAAAATCATGCCTACTAGAGGCCACAATTGCTTAGATTTTCTACTGAATTTCGAGTAGGACAGAATTCCTGGGCAGAGCTCTCCCTCTATCCTCAGAAAATTAGTATTTCATGTTTTTACCTTCCCTGCACGACCTCCTAAACCCAGCTTCAACCTCCACTTCACAGTGAGTTGTTTCTTGGCAGCTTGTCTACTGGGCCAGAGGAAATTCAATTCAGGGTGCTACCTTCTCTTTGTAAAAAACGAGAATCTCTTGCTAAATCAGTTCGACATGTGGCTTAAAAAAGGTATTGGCTGTTGATCCGCACCTCAACTGCATTAACTGCAAAATATAAAACATCAGTATTTGAAGTCTATAAATCGTTGCATTTTAAATTCTGTGTGACAAACAAGTGCATAGCTTTTTCTCTACACGAGTACAAGAGAGATATCCCTTCCTCAGTGAATGCTACCGTTTGAGTCTGTGAGCAGTGACCATTTGGAATCTTTTTCCAAAATGGTGCAGATGAAAAAGCACCTGGATGTGCCTGGGGTATTCCTTACCTCTTCCTTATAAAAGCAAACACCCTTTCTTGATCCTCTGATCATGCTTTTGGCACTGTGACCCCCAAAATGATGTTCTATAGTTTGGTCACAATTTTACAGTGACATTTCCCAAGAGTCATCAAAGATTACTTGTATGTTTTTAACTTTGATGGACAAAACGTCTTTATCAAAAAGGCAAGATCATAATTTTTATTAGCATTTAGCCACAGGCAGCTTTTTCTCTTCAAGAATGTAGTCCTTCAAAGGTTGCTGGGTAAATCGGAGTATTGATCTTGTTCCCCTTACCTTCTTCCACTGTGTAGCATCTGCTTACCTTTGAAAGTACAACTCAATGCCTGAGGATTTCATATAGGGCCTCTATATAGTTGTTGAATCTACATGGTAACAAATGTAACACTTGAGAAATCCCTTTTACAGAACCTGTGGGTGGAGATCTAAATGTTTTTTTTCCAGCCACCTCAAAATAGTATCTGGAACCCTTTCATCCATCCACCCTCCCACATATATTCAAGCTAATGTAACAACTGTGCATGGCCCACATTGATGAATGCCTCAGCAGTCCTCTGTGGATAGGTTTCCATTGTCGCTCCCTTGTACACGACTGCATAAACTGCCTCTCGTAGCAGATTATGTAGCAGCAGAAGGGACTGTTGACACTGGAGGCTCTTGCCTACAAACATATTTTTATTAATGACAACTAATTATAATAGCATACAAAACAAAATTGTTCCCTCATGCCGAGCACTAACTCTGCTCTCAATTTGTCCTGCATCTGATCTGCTTCCCTCTCCATAATTCCAAGTGGAACCTCTGACATATCTGCCTTCAATATTGTTGTAGCCCAAATACAAAATAAGATACTATTGTTTGTTGTAAAAAAAATGGACAACATTTACTGTCTCACAAAACAACCCTCACATTCAATATTTGATAGGAAAAAAACAAAAATGTTACATTGCTTAAGGATAGTAAAACTGATACTGCCTAAAAAAGATACCTTCTGGAGTAGTCAAGTATGCCTTGTGTTCACTGTTGTAAACCAGTAGATGTCCTGAGCAAAAATACCAATTGGTAATTCTTCAGTCAATATCTTTTGGGGAAAATCAAAGCCAGAAGCTAATACAAGCCTATTTACATTCACAAACCACATATCACTTAACTTGTTTTTGTCACACTTATTTTTGAAGATAAAATACTTCTAATAAAGAATAGGAATGCAAACCTAGCTTAATATATGCACCATAATTCCAGACGATAAAGCAGCTTTATAATCCTTTAATTTCCTGTGCAGCAGGCTAATATATGTGAGGATCAAATACTACTCTGTGCTGCTACAGGTTATGTGTTGCAGGTTATAAAACCTGAGGCAGCCTAAACAAATAAAAAATGTGTTAATTCTTCCAATAGGTAATTTTATAGATTATACATTACCCATTGACAGTCACCGCTGGGTAGGTATAGTTAGGACAATGTTTCCATAGGAAAATCATTTTTTGTTTTCTTAATACATTTGGTGCCGTTTGACAAATCTTCACAACCTTTAGGCACAGCTTAAGACCAAACCGCTGAAATGATTTGCACCATATTTAGCAAAAGTTAGATCTTGGTCCAGAAAGAATGCTTTTTGTGATTTTGTGTAAATCTGTTCAGCAGTTTTTGAGAAATTAATGCTCTAAGAATCTGAAAGGAAGATCTGCGGACCTGAAATATCTCGTGGAGAGATCTGATTGGCTGCCACCACATTACAACGTTGTGGCAGCAGCCATATTAGGACTTGGGACTCGGTCCTAAAAAAGACATAAGGGGGCAGGATAAAAATACCCTGATCCCATAGGCCTGGTGGCGGGGTCTTAGAGGGACCCCACCTGGGGCCAAAACGTTTTTTTTTGTTTTTTTTTAAATTGCAGCTGTGAATTCTTGGAGTATCTGCAGTAAAATTGGAAAATAAAAAGCGCTATATGGTAAAAATAAAAAAATGCCAGGGGTACATATGAAATTTAGGGGGAGAGGGCATATTGGCCCCTTCCCTAAGCTTCCTAAGTAGCCATGGGGACCCCATCCCCAGGGGCTGACACTTCAATGAACAGGTGTGTGGGAGCACATAGCTCCCCACTCGCCAAGCCAAAAAAGGTTCCAGGGACCCCATGCCCCCAGCTGACATGTTTATAAAAGGGAGGGGAGAGCATCGTTCTTCTCTACAATCCTATAAAAGGACCCAGGTTTAGGAAAGTGCCCCTTTTGTCATAGTTACCCCCCACACACTTTTTGCCTGGTATTGATGCTAACTTGACTGAGTGTGTGCTGGGATCCTGCTAACCAGGCCACATCACTAGTGTCCTTTCCCTAAATGTTACCTTTATTTCCACAGTTGGCACAACCCTGGCACACAGATAAGTCCCTTGTAAAAGTTACCAGTGGTATCAAGGGCTCTGTGGCCAGGGAGGGTCCCTAAGGGCTGCAGCATGTATTGTGCCACCCTAAGGGACCCCTCACCAAACACATGCACACTGCCATTGCAGATTGTGTGTGCTGGTGGGGAGAAAAAGGTAAAGTCGACATGGCATCCCTCTCAAGGTGCCATGCCCGCAAACCACTGCCTGTGGCAAGGTAAGTCACCCCTCTAGCAGGCCTTACAGCCCTAAGGCAGGGTGCACTAGATCACAGGTGAGGGCATAGCTACATGAGCAATATGTACCTAAAGTGTCTAAGTCCATTTTTAGACATTGTAAGTGCACTGTGGCCATGTTAAGTACATGGGCTGGGAGTCTTTCATCACGATCTCCACAGCTCCATGATGGCTTCACTAAAGACTGGGAAGTTTGATATCAAACTTCTCTGCACAATAAATCCACACTGATGCCAGCATTGGATGTATTGTAAAATGCACCCAGAGGGTCCCTTATGTTTTACCCAACCCTTTAGTGCAGGACTGACCAGTCTGGGTCAGCTTGCCACTAACAGACAAGTTTCTGACTCCATGGGTTGAGAGCCGTTCTGCTCTCTGGGTTCAGAAACAAAGCCAGTCCTGGGTGGAGGCACTACCCACCTCCCCCTTGCAGGAACTGTAAGACTTGGTGGTAAACCTCAAAGGCTCAGGCCTCCTGTTACAGTGCCCCAGGGAACTCCAGCTAGTGGAGATGCCTGCCCCCCAGACCATGCCTGCCCCCCAGACCAAGCCCCACGTTTGGCGGCAAGTCCAGCAGGAAAATTAGGAAAAACAAGGAGGAGTGACCACTTCAGATGGGACCACTTCTTAGGTGTCCAAAGCTAAAGTGACCACCAACTTGCAGAATCCTCCATCAAATAGGGACCAATAGGGTTAGGAATGTGACCACTCCCCAAAGGGAGTGGGCACGTGTGAGAAAGTAGCCTCTTTCTAGCCTTGTTACCCCCACTTTTGGCCTGTTTGTGAGTGTATGTCAGGGTATTTTCACTGTCTCACTGGGATCCTGCTAGCCAGGGCCCAGTGCTCATAGTGAAAACCCTATGTTTTCAGTATGTTTGTTATGTGTCACTGGGACCCTGCTAGCCAGGACTCCAGTGCTCATAAGTTTGTGGCCTATATGTATGTGTTCCCTGTGTAATGCCTAACTGTCTCACTGAGGCTTTGCTAACCAGAACCTCAGTGGTTATGCTCTCTCATTTCTTTCCAAATTGTCACTAACAGGCTAGTGACCAATTTTACCAATTTACATTGGCTTACTGGAACACCCTTATAATTCCCTAGTATATGGTACTGAGGTACCCAGGGTATTGGGGTTCCAGGAGATCCCTATGGGCTGCAGCATTTCTTTTGCCACCCATAGGGAGCTCTGACAATTCTTACACAGGCCTGCCACTGCAGCCTGAGTGAAATAACGTCCACGTTATTTCACAGCCATTTACCACTGCACTTAAGTAACTTATAAGTCACCTATATGTCTAACCTTTACCTGGTAAAGGTTAGGTGCAAAGTTACTTAGTGTGAGGGCACCCTGGCACTAGCCAAGGTGCCCCCACATTGTTCAGGGCAAATTCCCGGACTTTGTGAGTGCGGGGACACCATTACACACGTGCACTACACATAGGTCACTACCTATGTGTAGCTTCACAATGGTAACTCCGAATATGGCCA
The DNA here is from genome assembly GCF_031143425.1 of Pleurodeles waltl. NCBI lineage: Eukaryota > Metazoa > Chordata > Amphibia > Caudata > Salamandridae > Pleurodeles > Pleurodeles waltl. Next base: position 1,696,801,018 of record NC_090444.1, on the reverse strand, counting down.
TGTAACATGTCTATGATCATGGAATTGCCCCCTCTATGCCATCCTGGCATAGTTGGCACAATCCCATGATCCCAGTGGTCTGTAGCACAGACCCTGGTACTGCCAAACTGCCTTTTCAGGGGTTTCACTGCAGCTGCTGCTGCTGCCAACCCCTCAGACAGGTTTCTGCCCTCCTGGGGTCCAGCCAGGCTTGTCCCAGGATGGCAGAACAAAGGACTTCCTCTGAGAGAGGGTGTTACAACCTCTCCCTTTGGAAAATGGTGTGAAGGCAGGGGAAGAGTAGCCTCCCCCAGCCTCTGGAAATGCTTTCATGGGCACAGATGGTGCCCATTTCTGCATAAGCCAGTCTACACCGGTTCAGGGACCCCTCAGCCGTGCTCTGGCGTGAAACTGGACAAAGGAAAGGGGAGTGACCACTCCCCTGACCTGCACCTCCCCTGGGAGGTGCCCAGAGCTCCTCCAGTGTGCTCCAGACCTCTGCCATCTTGGAAACAGAGGTGCTGCTGGCACACTGGACTGCTCTGAGTGGCCAGGGCCAGCAGGTGACGTCAGAGACTCCTTCTGATAGGCTCCTTCAGGTGTTGCTAGCCTATCCTCTCTCCTAAGTAGCCAAACCCTCTTTTCTGGCTATTTAGGGTCTCTGCTTTGGGGATTTCCTTAGATAACGAATGCAAGAGCTCATCCGAGTTCCTCTGCATCTCTCTCTTCACCTTCTGCCAAGGAATCGACTGCTGACCGCGCTGGAAGCCTGCAAAACTGCAACAAAGTAGCGAAGACGACTACTGCAACTCTGTAACGCTGATCCTGCCGCCTTCTCGACTGTTTTCCTGGTGGTGCATGCTGTGGGGGTAGTCTGCCTCCTCTCTGCACTAGAAGCTCCGAAGAAATCTCCCGTGGGTCGACGGAATCGTCCCCCTGCAACCGCAGGCACCAAAGAACTGCATCACCGGTACCTTGGGTCTCCTCTCAGCACGACGAGTGAGGTCCCTTGAATCCAGCAACTCTATCTAAGTGACTCCCACAGTCCAGTGACTCTTCAGTCCAAGTTTGGTGGAGGTAAGTCCTTGCCTCCCCACGCCAGACTGCATTGCTGGGAACCGCGACTTTTGCAGCTACTCCAGCCTCCGTGCACTTCCGGCGGAAATCCTTTGTGCACAGTCCAGCCTGGGTCCATGGCACTCTAACCTGCATTGCACGACCTCCTAAGTTGTCCTCCGGCGACGTGGGACTCCTTTGTGCGACTTCGGGTGAGCACTGTTTCACGCATCCTCGTAGTGCCTGTTTCTGGCACTTCTGCGGGTGCTGCCTGCTGCTGAGAGGGCTCCTTGTCTTGCTCGACGCCACCTCTGTCCCCAGACGAAATTGGTGACATCCTGGTCCCTCCTGGGCCACAGCAGCATCCAAAAACCCTAACCGCACGATTTGCAGCTAACAAGGCTTGTTGGCGGTCTTTCTTCAGGAAAACACTTCTGCACGACTCGCCACGGCGTGGGGGATCCGTCCTCCAAAGGGGAAGTTCCTAGCCCTTGTCGTTCCTGCAGAATCTTCAGCTTCTACTGTCCAGTAGCAGCTTCTTTGCACCCACAGCTGGCATTTCCTGGGCATCTGCCCATCTCCGACTTGCTTGTGACTTTTGGACTTGGTCCCCTTGTTCCACAGGTACCCTCGACTGGAAATCCATCGTTGTTGCATTGCTGATTTGTGTCTTTCCTGCAGAATTCCCCTATCACGACTTCTGTGTCCTTTGGGGAACTTTAGTGCACTTTGCACTCACTTTTCAGGGTCTTGGGGTGGGCTATTTTTCTAACCCTTACTATTTTCTAATAGTCCCAGCGACCCTCTACAAAGTCACATAGGTTTGGGGTCCATTCGTGGTTCGCATTCCACTTTTGGAGTATATGGTTTGTGTTGCCCCTATCCCTATGTGTCCCCATTGCATCCTATTGTAACTATACATTGTTTGCACTGTTTTCTAATACTATTACTGCATATTTTGGTATTGTGTACATATATCTTGTGTATATCTGCTATCCTCATACTGAGGGTACACTCTGAGATACTTTGGCATATTGTCATAAAAATAAAGTACCTTTATTTTTAGTATATCTGTGTATGGTGTTTTCTTATGATATTGTGCATATGACACTAGTGGTACTGTAGGAGCTTCACTCGTCTCCTAGTTCAGCCTAAGCTGCTCTGCTAAGCTACCATTATCTATCAGCCTAAGCTGCTAGACACCCTATACACTAATAAGGGATAACTGGGCCTGGTGCAAGGTGTAAGTACCCCTTGGTACTCACTACAAGCCAGTCCAGCCTCCTACAGCACGGGAAGGGTGTAGCCAGCCTCAGGGACTGTGGCCATTAGCTACTGCCCCCTGACCCCTGTAACACCCTAAATATAGAACCTTACTCACCAGATTCCTGGTGACCTCAGAAGAAAGAAGAAGGACTGTTAAGGCAAACCCAGCAGTGAAGACTCCACACGACAACTGACTTAGCCCCAGGCCTACCAGCCTGTCTGCAGTGTCAGAGACCACTGCTCCAAGAAGGTGATGCATCCTGCAGGACCAGTGACCACTACAAACCCCCAGAGGACTGACTGGCCAGCAGAGGAGCAAGAACTCCCGAGGACAAAAGCCCTGCCATAAGTAATCACCAAAAGAACTTTAGACTCTCTCTGGATCCGCAAGCATTGTCCACTCTGCGCCCCACGCCCTGGCCCCAGTCCAGGTAGCCCATCGGTTCAGAGAAGGTCCCCAGGTGATTCTGACCTCGAGTCCACCCTGAGTTGAATCCTCCTGGCCAACCCAACGGCGCCTGCTGCCTTAATCCGGAGGACCCCTCTGAGCGCGACCAGATCCCAGGAAGATACCCAACACCCAAGGAGACCCCTGCACCCGTACCCCCGGCCTTGGGGAATCTGACCTACAGTCCAGCAATGTCCAGAGTGCACCTCTCCTGCCTGTCTACCCTTTGGTTTCCCAGAATCGTCCCCCTGGACCCAGCCTGCAGCATCTTTTTTGACCCCTATGGTCAATAGATAGAAAACATTTTGACCCAGCTCTGGGTTTGCACCCTGCAACCAGCCGCCCCTGTGCTGCTCGCTAAGTGTATGTGTTGGTGTAGACCTGTGGCCACCCCAGTGCTCCTGTATAACCTCCAGGTGTGCTCCCTGAGGACGTGGGTACTTATCTGCCTGCAGATCTTCTTTGAGTGCTCCCAGTCTCTATAGGATCCCATTCTAAACCCAAAATCAACTTTGACTTCTACACCTGGCCAGCCCTGGGTTGCTGGTGGTGCATGTTTGGGGTCAACTTGAACTTTGACCTGTGAACATCCTAACCCCTCGAGACTGAAACTGTAAGTCAAGTAGTTACCTTCAAAACATACTAATTATTTTCCTGCCCTTGGACTGCATTGGCTCCTGTCAATTTTTGAAATAGAAAATTGCTACTTATTTGTAAACTGCTTTATCTGCTAAAACCAAACAAAGTACACTTGATTCATATGCTCGATACCTACTTACAACTGTACTCACCAGCAACAAAGTTGTTCTAGTAAGTAACAAAATATATATTTGCTATATAAAAACAATTGACATGAAGTTAGTCATTGAGTGTATGTCTCGTTTCCTGTCTGTGCGTGTACAGCAAATGCTTTGCACTACCCTCTGATGAGCCCAATTGCTTGACCACACTACCAGAGTGCATAGGTATTATTTACTCTGGCCTCTGGGGAATCCCAGGACGCTATGCACACTATACCTCATTTTGGTGTAGTATTTACAGAGCCAGCTTCATACACTGGGTATCCCATGTCCCAGGCCAATATTTCGGTGATAGGGAGGGGACCACTCTGCCCCCCTCCCTGAACTTTGAAAAGCCCAGTGAGCACCATCCCTCTGTGCTGTATGGAAGTTAAAAGGGAGGGAGGTCACGTGGCTTCCTCCCTGAGTCAGTAAAGGCCCCGGGGAAGCTCATCACCCCAAAGAATCTCAATTAGTCCCTGGGAGCCCACCTCGGCACAGAGTAGATTACCTGCGCCCTGCAGTGCGGACAGGGAAAGCTTGTCTGCTCTCAGCTGACAGGAAATTTTAAAATGCTGCCACCGGGTAGGAGCAGACCTCTGTTTCCATTACCACAGTTCCGCAGACAGGGAAACAAATATTGCTCCCACCCTAAAAGAGCATGCAAAAACAGCTGCTCCCTCCACCACTACGCAGAGAGCCCTGGGACTATGAAATAAGGAGGCTGGAGGGGAATATGTAGATTTTAAAGATAACACATTAGACATCCAGTGATCATATTTTTGCTGGTCAGGGATGGTATGCCTTAAATCCAGACAAGAAAGTTTAAAACAGAAAATGGCCTTGGAAGGCAAAAGAACGCTTCTTTGTAGGGGAAGGCGTGGGAGAAGAGAATGATAGGGGAAGAGATGGAGCAACGGAATGGAGAGAGAGAAAATAGTCCCTCTTGTGCACTGCAAAGCAAAATCTGACAGCTGTAGTGGAAGGATACATCATCCAGTCAGAATACTGTAAGACTAAAATATTACTGGGAAGGACAAACACAAGAAAGGGAAGAAAGTCATTACATAAAGAGCAGATAAGTGAAAGAGATAACATAGCCTCTCAGGAATGAGCAAACTGCTCATCTAAAGGCAAGTCTAAGTACACGTAATTTATCGGAAACAATAGATCTTGCCAACAGACAACTAAAGTTGCCTGTAGCTGGGTCCTAAAAACTGTGCAATGTAGCCCTTATTATGATTTTTCCAGCTCTCTATTTTATAGTAAAAGCTATGAATTCCACAGCACCTGTTCCCGGTGCATGTAAACAGTGGCACCACTCTGGTTCTGAGTGGCTACAACAGAGAAACTGCTGCTTTTTAAGTATTTGTTTCTTAATTGAATGTTGTAGGAATTTGGGTTACTGGTTGACCAGCAATCACAATTCTTGTGAGGGTGACCATAAGCAAACCCCAAATTAACCTGTGCTCATCCTTCTTGTAGCTTGGGACCGAGAAGTCAGGCTCAACTTAGAGATAACATGTAAAGTATTTCTACAGTTCTTCAAACAGTAACAATGTGAAAACACTACAAGAACAACCCCATACCAAATTAGAAAAATGGAGTACATTTCATACCATAAATCAAGACCAAAACACCAAAAATCTAATCAGTAGAGCCGGAGATACGCAAATTCAAAGATCTCAGTGACGATGGTGCCAAAAAGCATGAAGCACCATCTGTGGTTATCTAGTTGCACTGGACTGGGACAAAGTCACAAGTTCAGGCCAACCACGATGGAACATGGGCTAACTACAGGGACCCACTGGGGCCTACTGAACACAGTACCTCAATGATGGTTGTGAAGAAATGTTAAGTCCTGTGTTGCAGAGGTGATGTGAGGTCTGGGCGAAAATGTGTCATGCAGTGGCTGTTCTGATGACCTGCGAAGTGTGATGCGATGTCCTTGCATGGAGATGAATCGTGCAGCAGCGGATTCGGTGGGCTCCGTTGGGCGAGGTGATCTGTGCCACGCAGTGGTGGTTCTGAAGAGCTGTATTGGGCCAGGTGTTGTCTTGTGTGGAGATACATTGCGTAGCGGTGGTTCCAGTAGGCTGCGTTGGGTGATGCGAAAGTCTTTGCATCTGGGAAATCTGTGCAGCATAGGCGATGAGTAGGTTCTGAGGGCGATGTGTTGAGGAGCAGTGGAGATGTGCTAGTTCTGCAGTAGATGTGGCGCTGAGGAGTTGCGTTGGTTCTGCTGAAGTCACAGATGGGCTGGCAGAGCACTGTCAGGAACATTTCCAAGAGTCCAAGACTGGGGTAAACCAGAGGGCAGGACTTCCAAATGTCAGAGGCCAGGTGCTCAGTTCAAGGTTGTTGGAAACCTGTTCTGTCCTTGAGGCTTCGGAACATAAGGCCAACCAAGTAGCCTTTGGAGTCATTCTGGGGACCTTGTTGTAGAGATGCAGATCCAGTCCTTCCCACCCAGACAAGAGGGCAGCAGATCAGCACAGTGGGGTAGAAGTCCTTCTGGGCAGCAGTCCAGCAGAATGGCAGTACTTTAAGCAGCACAGCAGTCCTTCCTGTTCAGAACTGTACTGAAGCGCTGGGTAATATTTATACCTGGTTCACCTACTTGGAAGTAAAGGAAGCCTCTGGAAGTTTCCACCATCCCCTAAGATGTCCGACACCCACTTCCCCCATGCTCTTGCCCCAGCTTGTCTGGGGTCACAAGAGACTGGTGTCAAACCCTTTGTGAGAGTACTCAGATTGAGCAGTTGTGATGTGCAAGTGGGGTAGGTGACAGCTTCTCCCCCTTGTTAACTCATTGTGGCCCATCCTGCCAACATCCAGCTTCCCTTTGGCTCACTATGCGGGAGCAATACACACAAGCCAACTGACAGCTACCCCAAGTCATGTGACCCAAAAACAGGTTGCAGGCACTAAACTGTTAGGACAAGAAAATGCCAACTTTCTAAAAGTGGCATTTTCAGAATTGCGACAAAAGATCTGACTTTACCATTAAAAAGAGCTTTTAATTGCTATTCTTTATACACCAAACGCGACCTGTCTAGCTGCTCTCAATTGGATGTTACATCTTATTAAATGAAAAAAGGTAACTCCAATGTTATCCTATGGAAAAGGCAGGCCTTGCAGTAGTGAAAAACAAAATTAAAACATTTTTCATTACCAGGACATATAAAATTACATGTCCATCTTTTTAAATACAATGCACTCTGCCTTCTGGCCTGTTCAGGGCCTAGCCTGGGGTGATTTATATGTATTGAAAAGTAAGGTTTGGGCCTGGCAAAATGTTTATTTTGTAAGGTCGAAATGACAGTTTAAAACTGCTCACACAGGCTGCCATGGCAGACTAGAGACAGGTTTAATGGGCTACTTAAGTGGGTGGCACAATGAGTGCTGTCGGTCCATTAGTACCTTGACTTTACAAGCCCTGGGTACATGTTCTACCTCTTTTCTAGTGACGTACAAGTAAATTAAATAGGCCAATTGGGTGTAAGCCAATTCTACCACGTTTAAAGCGAAAAGCACAAGCACTTTAGTATTTTAGCAGTAGCGAAGTGTAGAGAGTCCTAAATGCCAACAAAAACGGATGCAGAAAAGAGAATGAAGGCAAAACTTTTGGGGATGAAGCTGCAGAAAGGGGCAAGTCCATGACCTCTATGGACTTGGCTTGTATTACATGGATTAACTTGAAATGTATTGCATGAGTGGAGAGTTCAAGGCAAGAGAGGCTTAGGATATCTGCGACACCCTGCTACTGCTGGTTTCAAAATGCCAGGAGTATTAACACTCTCAAAGTGTTAAGTGGCCCTCCTCTCCCTGTCTTTCTTTGCACTGTGGTATTTACATTTCTTGCTGCCTATGGTATTCGTACCAAATTAAATGTGTGACTCACAATAAAACCAGACAGATCTAACCCCTTTTTAATGCTCAAGCCCAAACACTACAAGTGAAGCGGCTAACAAAGGGCAACTGGGCACGAGTGCATGACAAAACAAGGGATTGGCAAGCGAGCACGTCTAGGTGACGACCAGGGCGGCATTTTCATAGAAGGTCATTTATATTTGGCAACCTGCAGAAGACAAATATGGTAGCATAGAGATTCCCCTAGAGATGATCACCGGGCAGAGGGGCCAGTGTGCTGTGGGACAAGACATTGTCAGAGGCCCAACCCAGGAGACATTGTGCGAGGAGAAACAAACAACAAGGAGATGTCCTACCGCATTAGCACCTGCAGCCAGGACGGCCATGCGCACGAGTGATGGTGAGCGTCTGGGATCATCAAGGGCAGCGAGAACAACAGGACCAGCATTTCAGCATATATCATGAAAGAACACTTGTCCCGTTACACCGGCTCCCGCAGCAAAGACAGCGGTGCCCAAGAGGAGGTGATGGGTGTGGAGGATCTGCACTGTGAGCACCACTAGCCAGAAGTGAATGTTCCAAACACTTGGAGGCAGCAGAGTGGAGAGCAACATGACAGGCTGCAGGGTATCCGCCCCTGGAGCTGCTAGCTCTTGCTGGACACACACTGCACAGAGGGTCTGCATGGGCAGGGGTGCCCCCCCCCCCCTGAGCAATTGGTAAGAGCACATGGCAGAGGCTGCATGCAGGCTAACTTGGTGTTGTAGCTAGCATGCTGGGCAATGCCAGTGGATTGGGGTAGTGTGCTGCCTTCGGTGAGGTGCGAGCACAGGAAGTAAGGGACTGCCTTGTTTCCATCTGAATGTGAGCTTCGGGTACCAACCAGTCTTGGGCACTAGATAGCGAATTTCAAGTCTTGATTGGGAAGAAAATGGCTCAACCTCCCCAAGCACTTCCCTGTTGTATCCATGGGACCTTAGTACTGGTGTAATCGCTGGCAATTAGAGGGTCCAAACAATGGGAGGGGCATTATGAGATTCTGGTGCAGACCACGGGGCGGCAATCTTAGAGACGAGCTAGGGACGCCCCTCACGAGGGCCAGGATGTTACTTAGATCATGGTATGCCACAAAAGTAAAGGGTACTAATGGGGGATGTGGAAACTGAAACTTGAACTTGCTCTGGGGCATGTTGCTAGTTAGAGGGCAGGCTTCAAATCCTTCACTGCTCCTTCGTACAACTGAGCTAACTTGAGTGCTGACAGGAGCGGGTAACAATTTGGGTTCAAGCATAGTTAGGTTGCACTGCTAGTTTCAGTCGTACATTGTAATTGGTTGGATAAGTGGTGGTGTTTGTTCGTAAGGCAAGGAACACTAGAGTCACAAAGGGCCTCCCGAGGTCGCCTAAATGTATTTTCAGTAACCAGGAGGGAGGCTGTACAAGGAGGAATGGTAACAAGCTCCCTTCCTGGTAGTGATCTTGCACGCTGCAAGCACCAACAAAGTCCAAGTCACGGCATTGACTCAGCATATTAGAGCAAGCTCCAGTGGGGCAAGCGGCTAGCACGCGGTCACCTATTTACCAATATAAGTGATGCTAAAGAAGGCCGGCAAGTCATTCACAACAGGCAAGCCACCAACTTAATGGTTGGCTGAAACTGGTCAGGCATGCAATAAAAAAACTTTAATTGTGGGCATACGTGGAACTTTTGGGCACTCCCATGAGACAATAAGAAATAAGTTAGAGTGTGGTTTGGAACAGTGTACGGCACCTACGAAGTGCATGAGGTGACACACAGGATAACCTGCAACAGGTGCAGAGGAGAACACACTCTTATAAGGAGCACTGCACCAGGCATGAGCTTGTTCCTGCTCAATCCATAGCATACAAGAGTCAGCACCGTGAGGGGGCCATGGCCTTACGGCCAGGAGACGGGCTGGCTCATTAACAGCAATCGGGAAGGTGTAACCCTTGATAAAGCATCTTCTTGCTTAGTAGAGGTTCTGTAAGATCTGGCGTAAGCCAAGATCATTTTCCTGCCATTTTCATATGAAGGAACCCCCTCTTCGTAGGTGCTTTGGCTAGCCCACATGTTCCAGTGGCCTGTTGTCCCTCTTTAGCAAGGCACGCATCCTCACACATAGTTGTTCCCGTATGCCAGAGACCGCTATGGAGGCAACCTGCTCTGTGAACAAAAAGAGTGCTAGGGTATGAACTTACAATGGCTATCTCTAATGGTATAAAGGCTTTTAACGTGGTTTGCGGAAGGTTTGAATTTAGCCAGGGATTAGGAGATCAATTGAATGATGGAGTTTGGTGGCTCAGCTACCACTGAATTATTCCACAGGGATCGTGCCCTAGTCTTTCGTCATTTAGGAGGAGCAGAATGGTCAGTCACGCTAGCGCAGCATGTACGGGCTAACCCTAAACCAACAAAATATCAGGTGGGGATAAGGGGCCACATGTACGTACGTTTGGTTTTGCGACTCGCAAAGTGCGAGTTAGAGCGACTCGCAATTTGTGACTCGCAAAACCTTATGCACAACAGTGTCCATGACACTATTAGCGATTCACAAGGGGGTGTCGCAAATGCCGACCTCATGAATATTCATGAGGTGGGTCGCAATTTGCAACCCCCTTGAGAATGGCGGCCCTCACAGGGATGGTGGCCTGCTGCAGACAGCAGACCACCATGTCTGTGACTGCTTTTCAATAAAGCAGTTGTTTTTTTATTTTGTAATGCAGACCGTTTTCCTTAAAGGAAAACAAGATGCATTACAGAAACAAAAAATGAAATGTTTTCGTTTCATTTTTTCAGAGCAGGCAGTGATCTGTTTTCAGTGACATTCACAATGGGGAAGGGGTCCCATGGGGACCCCTTCCCTTTTGCAAACGTGTTAGCACCTATTTGAAATGGGTGCTAACTGCGATTGTTTTGCAACTGCGTTCGCGGTCACAAAACAATCCTACATTGCACTGCGAGTCGCAATTAGGAAGGGAACACCCCTTCCTAATTGTGAGTCGCACACACGTTTTGCGATTCGGTAACCATGTTACCGAATCTCAAAACTGGGTTTGTGCATCGCGACGTGCTTTTTGCACGTCGCAAACAGCAAATTTCGATGTTTGCGACATGCAAAAAGCTACCTACATGCGGTCCTTAGTCTTACCAAACATTTTCCCCCTAAAATGAAGTATGACGAGGGAAAAAGTTATAACACATAACCTGTAGAGAAGTCCGGAATTAACGGGCCTGTGGTGACATTGATCAAAAAATCATTCTGGCACTTCAATCTGGACTGCTGCCGGCATCCTAAGAAAGTTTACACTCAATGAATGTCCCAACAGACATCTCAAATCGCAATGCCCGCGCAGGAGAACCCGTATGCCTTTAGGTCAACGAGAATACAATTAGTCCCAAAATCAGACATAGGAAGAAGGTGCAGCAAGGGGCCATATCAGAGGTCATTTGCAGTATACAAATCGGCCCATTCTTGCATTCCACATGATTGTGGAGCAAGGCATCTACCACATAACGCATATTTCTGGGGCAAGCTGCTGTGCGTATGGAGCAGACATTACTAAAGGTGCAGCCTCCTGTGGCTGCACAGGAGCATATCGGGGGAAAAGGTAACCAACCCCCTTGCTCTCCTGTCACAGCTTGTGGTACTCAAGAATACATTGGAACCAGAGAGAGGAAATATGGGTCGGGCAGTCAACTGGGCAAAGTTGGCATTATATGAGGAATAATTCTACATTAGTTCACCCCTGTCGGAGAGCGGCCCAGGGTCTGCTGAGCCAAGGTCATTCCGTGGCATACAAAGGGATAAGTAAGTCAGTCTCTGATAATCAGGGGTAGCCAATTCGACATATACTTTGTAACTGGTTAGGACACTGGCACTAAGTTCTGGTTAACAGGCCTCAGTGTGCTCTCAGAAGTCGAACACCATCAGTATCACTCCACAGAGGTGGGAGGACATGCAAACAAAGCCATTTCCTAAAATGACCTCCTCCTCAGGAGGCAGCAGCACCAAGCTAATTTGGAGAAGCAACATAGACATCATACATAAACAAACCACTATACTGCCGGGAGGCCTAAGGAATAATAGAACTTGGTGGTCCTTGGGATGCCAAATGGCAGAAACACCAGGATAGGGCAGCAGGGGAGATAAGGGAGTTGTTGCAAACACTCGGGCGCTTTCACGCTAGTGGGATACCTGAGGAGCAAAGAGGTCCTAGCAATAATGGGGGGGAACTGCCATTGGTCTTGAAACCACCGGAACATCGTCTGAGCTCTGAACTCGGGCGGAGAAGGAGATACTTGACGAAACTAGCCACGAATAAAGAGTGAGGATGTGGCAACTTTTGGCTTGGGTACTCAGGACCTAATCAACATCACGTGGTTCTGGGCAAACCGTTTACCTCACTCTCATAAATAAATCAGGAACATGCCGTTCTGTAATGCAACTGGTACAAAATGCCGACTTGTGGGTTCACAGATGTCCCTAGTGGCATTATGTGTCCAGTGTAGGGGCCCATGCTTTCCACTCATGACTTGTGGTATTTGGGATTACGCGGCAAGCAGCGTTAACAAAAAAATAAAACATCAGTCAGGACAGTGCACTGTCGGAGGGGGGGGGGGGTGCGTACGTCTGCAGAGTCAAAGGCTCCATCTAGTCACAAGTAACGAATGACATAAGGTGCATGGGTCTTGGGTTGGGCTTGCACATGTGTAAGTACATGACACTCAACACCGTTAGAGGTAACAGAGATGCTTTGAGATCGCCAAATGTAGTGACTGTATTTTAGTTGTTCCATAACCACATGCAGAGGCAGGTGGGCCTACAGATCGGAAGAGGAGTAAAAGACATAAGGGCAGCCTGTAGGCCGTCAGAAGGAAAGAGTGTCATGACGGTGGTCCTTGGGAATCCTGACAGCTGGGACACGGGGAGGTGGGGTCAACGGAGACAGGAAGGAGGGATAGTTGCAAAAGCAGGCACAACAGGTGCAGCCCAGGCACAGCCGGAAGGGGCATCAGATGTTACACATTGGTATGTGGTAAACACTTATCTGCGGTAGTAACGGACATATCCCACTAAATATGGCAGAGCGCTGGAACAGCTCGGTTTCTTGTATGGAGCTGCAAAGGGGGGAGCTGCATGAGATCGGGAAACCACAGACAGCGTGGTGGAAGCAAAAAACACAGATGGCCAAAAGCACGATAGCCTAAAAAGACTCCCTCCTCAAATAATGTCCTTTGGATGCCTTACGGCAGGGGTATGGGGAGCATGTAGGGGCCAGCAAAGAGTCCGCAGCAGGTGGACACAGCACTTGCAGCCCAGGCAAGGCCGAGGGGGCTGCCACAGAGATCGGTAGCAATGTGCAAGCCTAGTTGTCAAATGCTGGGTATCTGACCAATGGGGCCGTTGTCGAGGAGGTTGTGCATAAACACTGGCTACTAGCAACAGTGATAAACAAACCCAAAGAACAATCAGGAGGGCCGAGAAACAAATAGTTCATAGATGGAAGGTGTTTATGACCACTAGTTGTAATGTTTTGTTAGGTACCATGTAATGGGTAATGTAATATAACTGTCTCAGTTACTACTCCAGCAACATCTCCCCTCTTGTTTGTTGAGGAAGGGGGAAGGGGGATGGAAAAAGGCTATGGAGTACCTGGACAAGAGAACAGCCGGGACAGTGTTGGCGGTCTCTTGGACATATTGCGGGGGGTCAGGGGAGGGGGAGGGGGGGTTGGAGTTACTTGTATTGTGGGGGAGTTCTCTACTGAGAGTTATAGTGTCCATGTGGGGCCCACAGAGCAGCTGCGGTGAACCGATTCCAGCGGTCAGCTTCATGCCATCATCCGTCATCTTTGCGGACGAAATGGCCCTGCACAGTTAATCTTGTAAAGACAATGACTTTGGAGTCCCACTTTAAAGAAAATGGCCCCCTGCATTCCTCACTGCTTTCCTCATTGATTTTAGAATCTGTGTGCACGTCCTTCATATATGTCCCAGTTTATTTACCTTTAATCCTAGTACTGTAATAAATGCACACGTTTTTCGATGTGCTAGTAAAATTTAAAGCCAAACCCACCGCTGCTGCACAATGCAATGTATTTTTTTGTTGGCAGCAATAAAATGCTGCCTCACATCTAATAGCTAAACGGTGGCTAATCGCGATAGAGCAGCCTAACATCTGTTGCAGTTTTGTTGCACTGTGAAAAACCTTTGTCCTACTAAATGGATCTAATTTTCCATTTCTTTGAAGACTGAATGGCTGAGTTGGCCTGGGAGTGTCCTTTGTCTTAAGCAGAGGCCAATGTACATTTTCCAGCATGTAGCTTCAAACTCCATGTCACCTAGTGGGCAAGTGAGACGCACCAGCCCCATAACTCTGGTTCAGTGTGGGGCCCCTATTATTGCTGGTCGGAGGGAGGGCGGTAGGCAACACGAAAGAAGGGAAAAGAGGGTGGTTGTAAGCTGAACAATCATTCAAGCAACAATTTGGGGTGGGATGTGGGAGGGAGCCGGATGGGAGAGGTGGAAGATGACCTGCAAATACAAGCACTCTTATGAAGTGCTGCAGCTTAAAAAAAATTTGAAGGTGCTCTGAAAAGCATGATTTCAAATTGGATGAAATTGACAATTTTATCTCTAAAAAATAACGTGACTGCGTAGCTAAAACGTACAGCTCACCCAGAGACAACTTAGTATTTTCCTGTACATCAGTAAAAAAGGTAAAAATAACCTTGATTCATATTCACACCTTCCGCCTTGTGCCTGGGGGATGAGCGTCTGGTGTGCTCCAACCGAACTATCACAAAATTATGAAAATCAGGTACTGGGAGTTCAAAATATTGCTTGTAACAACTAAATGAGATGACTGGAAAATTGATCTGGATTGATTGAAAAGGATGTGGCGTAATGGCCAGAGCTGCTGACTTTGGAGCTGAGGAACCAGGTTTTCATCCCGGCATCGGCTCAGCATCTTGTGATTCTGGGCAAATCACTTAATCTCCCAGTGCATACCAAAAATGAGTGTGTCCTTGTGTAACGTAACTGGTGCTCATGTAAAACGCTCCAATACCTTCAGGTCGAGTTGCTGCTATATTAAAAACAAAATGCCAAAATAAAATGAATAAATAAGCAAGGTAATGTGCTCGCTGTAGCTGTGGAAAGCACAGCATCTCGTATTTTGCACAGGCCTGTGTTTTCACCTACATTTGTGTAAACAGATAGCATGGGTCTCATCATTATAGCCCTTCTCTATCACCCCGTGCCTCCTATAACCTTGAAAATACATTTGGCTGCTTAGACTGTGGGGCGAGGGGTGTGGAGAAGAAGTCATTTAAGGTTAGGGACAATCGCAGCACAATTGTTTGTTTAATTTAAACTAGCAATCTTGACAAAACAATTACAGACCTATTGAAGGAGCGATGTCTCTTCAGCTGGAAGTCCACCAGACAGTGCAGCTGTCTTCTTTGCTGAAGACATCTTGATGACATTCAGAAAGCTTCATTGGGAATGCCATCTGCCCACTGCTTATCATTGGCTTTGTGGTTTGTAACTCACATTTCCTTGCTTTCTATTTGCTGGCTTTGTTTCTTTTAGGTGCCCATGCCCAAGCCTTGTTTACTATATATTTCTTAGAGCTCACAGGTGCTTCTCACTTTCAGGCCTTTAAATTTTGTTCTTATCTTGTCACATTAGCTCTGCATTTAAAGTCAAAAGGTCAATTGTCAGGCTTTGTTTTCCGATGGAGCTTGGTGATTACTTTTCTTTCTGTGACTTCAAAGTGAGAGCATTGATCGGAAAGCAAGAGGTATTCAGATTACTCCCCCCTTAGAGCCAATTTGTGCCACGCCTGTGCCCCAGTTTACGAGGCTGTAACATAACCATTAAAAAAGGCCTACAGGGAGGAGATGCTCAAACTTTCTGTGGTAAATAAATATTCCTGTCAAGGGTTTTCTATCAAAGCACTGTTGGTTTTTGATTAACGTGACTCTTTTGTTAATGTCTAATGATCTTTCTGTTTATGGTCAGCAAGTCAATCTACCAAGCCCTATTAATAATAACGTGCATTGGCAAGCTCAAATGGGCAGTAGCCTCAGTGTGTGCAACATGTGCAGTAGCACTGTGCCATGAAACATAGAAAAAAACTGATTACTGCTTTCCGGAAAACTGCAGACACAGTCTTAAACAGCTACATAATTTACACTACAGCCTTAAACCTCCTGCCTATGTCAAAACATAGTTTTTATACTATTTGGTGGATGTGTGTGTTGTCAACGATGAAATAGGTGAACATGTTCCACTGAAACAACAATGAACTACCACCAGGGTCAGCTTTAGCACTGCTGGAATCTGTTGCAACACTCTACGCCACTTCACTCTATGCCACTCTACTCTGCACCATTCTTCTCTATGCAAGTCCACTCTACCCCACTCTACTATGTACTACTATACTCTTTGCCACTGCACTATACAGCAGTCCGGTCTTGGCCACTCCACTGTACTGTGCACCACTCTACTTTACATAGTCCACTCTATGCCACTGCACTCTACACCAATCTACACCAATGCTTTCTGTCACTGCACTCTACACCACTTTTTTGTACTCTGCACTCTATGCCACTCAAATCTGCGCTACTCTACTCTGTGCCACTGTACCACACTCTACTATGCAAGACTGCACTCTCTGCCGCTAAACTCAACACCACTCTACTCTGCACCTCTGCACTCTACTCCATTGCGCTCTACGTCGCTGCCCTCTCTTCCACTCTGTTCTGCTCTGCACCACTGCACTCTGCTTCACACCACTGAACTCTGCTTCATTGTAGGCCACTACACTCTGCATCACTCCACGCCACTCTCTTCTGCACCACTTCACTTGATGCCAATGCACTCTGTACCATTTTACTCTACACATCTGCACTCTACGCACTCTACTCTACACTCCACCCTGAACCACTTCACTCTTCACTCTACTATGAAATAATCTATGCCATTACACTCTATGCAACTGCACTCTCTGCCACTTTACTCAAAACCAATGCATTCTGTGCTACTGCACGGTGTGCCAGTCTATTCTGCTCCACTGTACTTTACGCCACTTCACTCTAGGCCACCCTACAACCCTACTGCACTCTATAATGCTCTACGCAGCTCCCTCCATGATACTTTAATCCACTCTATTTTACAACACTCTACTCCACTACACTGTATGCCACTCCACTGTATGCCACTCTAAACCACTACACTTCATGGCACTCCATACCACTGTAGTCTGCTCCAGTGCCACTCTGTTCTGTGCCAATACCCTTCTGCCAGTTTGTAGACTAGAGGACCCCCTGCTCTGAATTAGGTTCCTGGGCGGGGGTGGGGGGGAGCTAGAAATAGTTTAAACTTTCCCAGGGCAACCTATCTTTTTAACTTAGCTCATAAGTCTTGCATATATATGTATATGTATGGCTCAGAAGGTAATTATGTTGATATATTTGTCTTTTTATTACAGTTAAAAAAAAAAAATATATATATATATATATGTTGGGTGGCATGTGTAGCTGCAGATACACATGCTGTGCATTATACTTCTGCCATCTAGTGTTGGGCCCAGAGTGTTACAAGTTGTTTTTCTTCGAAGAAGTGTTTTCGAGTCACGAGATCAAGTGACTCCTCCTCTTCGGTTCCATTGAGCATGGGCATCGACTCCATGTTAGATTGTTTTCTTTCCACTGTAGGGTTTGGACGTGTTTCCTCTCGCTCTGAAATTTCGAATCGGAAAACTTTGAAAACGCCTTACTTTTGTCGGTATTGTATTGATCGGGTTTACATCTTTCATCGACACAACGGTACCGTCGGAGAAGACAACTCTACTCGCACTTTGGGGCGTGTGCTCCCATCTCGGGCCTAGTCGGGCCGACTGCGTGGAAGCCTCCTGGATCGGACTCCATTCCGGTTCTGTCCTCGGTGCCACGTGAAATATCCTTATACAGACCAACATCTCATCTGTAATCTTTGCCTTTCCCCAGATCATTGGGAAGAAAGTTGTGAGGCCTGTCGATCCTTCCGTTCCAAAAAGACTCTTCGAGACAGGAGGGCACGAAGACTCGAGATGGTGTCCAGAAGCACTGAACTTCTTGATGTGGAGGAGGAAGAAATCATGCAGACAGCAGTCTCCATTTGAGGTTCCGACTCCGAACAGGAATCCGAGGAAGACAGAATGGTCACAGCAGGATAACATGTGAGTACGCCTCCCCCTGTACCCTCACAAAGACAAAAACTTAAGTCCTTGGGTACGTCACTGCCGGAAGGCCATGGCTCAGTCCGAAAAAAGACTACCGATGACCAGACTACCAGTTCTGCATTGAAAAAGGCCACTCCTCCAAAACTATCGGAGGCAATAAAAAGTTCTGTGTCCGGCTCGAGCAAACACCATTTTTCGGAGACGAAAATTTGGAAATCCCTTTCAGAGCAGAAAACATCCACTGCACCATCTTTTTTGATCCCGAAAAAGCTGGCTTTGGAGCCGAAAAGACCAGGTTACACAGAGGAGCATATACTTTCAAAGAGACTAAAAGAAAGCCACAAAACCTCTGTAGAGGAGTTTCAAATACAGCCAATACTTGAAGTGATGGATGAAAGGCAAGCCAGGATTCATATCCTCATGGAAACAGGCAGAATCCTAACAGCACCTCCTCTAAAACCAAAGAGAAAGCTAGCATTTCAGGAGGAATTGGACACTATGCAGCCTCCAGCTAAAGTGCCAAAGCCGAAGGAGAAACCACCACATCCTCATTTTTCTCCTCCTCATTCTCCTCCTCACTCTCCATACCTGCCTATGTCTCCTCCTACCAGTCTTACACCAAAAAGTCACCAGCACACTCTTTTGACTCACAACAGGACAATGTAGATCCATGGGATCTTTATGATCCAGATCCCATTCCTAGCGATGACCCAGCCAGCTATCCCTCTAAGCCTTCATCACCTGAGGATAGCACTGTGTACAGTCGGGTTTTGGCTAGGGCTGCAGCATACCATGGGGTCACCATGCACACTGAACCATTGGAAGAGGATTTTTTGTTTAATACCCTATCCTCCACACATTCAAAATACCAGTGCCTCCCCATGCTCCCAGGCATGTTAAAACACGCCGATCAAATATTCAATGAGCCAGTTAAGGCACGTATAATTACGGCCAGGATAGAGAAAAAGTACAAAGCTCCTCCATCTGACCCTGATTACATAACACAACAAGTTTCTCCAGATTCGGTAGTAGTCAGCGCTGCCAGAAAAAGGGCAAACTCACAGTCATCAGGAGATGCTCCCCCACCCTACAAAGTAAGCAGAAAGTTTGATGCGACAGGGAAGAGAGTTGCATCCCAAGCAGCGAATCAGTGGAGGATAGTTAACTCACAAGCACTGTTAGCTAGATACGACTGTGCCCATTGGGATGAGATGCAAGACATCATTCAGCATCTCCCCAAACAACATCAGAAGAGGGCACAACAAGTAGTGGAGGAAGAGCAAGCCATTACAAATAATCAAATTCGATCTGCCCTAAATGCAGCAGACACCGCTGCTAGAAGTGTCAACACTGCAGTCACAATACGAAGGCATGCATGGCTCAGGTCTTTGGGTTTTTAACCCAAAATATAGAAAGCAGTGTTAAATATGACATTCAATAAGAAATAGCTTTTTGGACCAGAAGTTGACACAGCCATAGAGAAATTGCGCAAAGATTCAGACACTGCAAAAGCAATGGGTGCACTATACTCCACACCATACAGGGGATCCTTTCGGAAACCTCAGTTTCGAGGTGGATTTAGAACACAAACAGCAGAGGCATCCACATCGCAGGCAAAACCAACCTACCAACCACAATACCAATGAAGTGGTTTTAGGGGCACATATAGGGGGCAGTATCCCAGAAATAGAGGGAAATTTCAAACCTCTAAGCAACCTCCACAGCACCCTAAGCAATGACTTGTCTCATCCCCTTCCACTCCACACCTCTCCTGTGGGGGGAAGACTACAACAGATCCACGCAAATCAGCAAAACAATACCACAGACAATTGGGTACTATCAATTATCCGCAATGGCTATTGCCTAGAATTGATACAAACTCCCCAAATCATTCCACCACGGTCACACAAACTATCCACAGAACACATCAATCTGTTACAGGAAGAAGTCAAATCTTGATTACTCAAACAAGCAATAGAACCCGTACCACAAGCTCAAATAGGGACAGGAGTTTATTTGCTATATTTCCTCATTCCAAAAAAAGATGGCACCCTCAGACCAACATTAGATCTCAGGACCCTCAATCTTTACATCCTATCAGAACATTTTTACATGGTAACTCTTCAAGATGTTATCCCACTACTCCAAAAACACGTTTTCATGGCAAAATTAGACCTCAAGGATGCGTATTTCCATATACCTATCCACCCTGCACACAGAAAATATCTCAGGTTTGTCATTCAAGGAAAGCACTATCAGTTCAAAGGGTTACCCTTTGGAATAACAACAGCTCCACAGGTATTCACAAAGTGCCTAGCAGTAGTCACAGCTTACCTAAAAAGACAACATATACATGTCTTTCCATATCTAGATGATTGGCTAATAAAATCAAACAGTCATATGCAGTGCCAAAACCATACGGATTACGCAATACAAACCTTGCACACGCTAGGGTTCTCAATAAATAACAAAAAGTTGCATCTACAACCGGCCCAAATACAACAGTATTTGGGTGCAATACTAAATACTCAAAAGGCGCTAGCATGTCCAAAAAAGCAAAGAATACAAGCTTTCTAAGATATAGTCACACAGATGCAAACAAATCAACAGTACACTGTCAGATTTGTCATGAAGATTTTAGGGATGATGGCATCATGTCTTGCAATTGCTCCACACGCAAGACTAAACATGCGGCCCTTACAACAGTGCCTTGCACAACAATGGTCACAGGCACACGGTCAACTACAAGATCTAGTGTTGATAGACCGCCAAACATGCATGTCCCTTCAGTGGTGGAATTCCACAAATCTAAGCAAAGGGCTGCCATTTCAAGACCCTGTGCCTCAGACCATAATTACAACAGATGCATCAATTATTTTTGTTGAGGAGCTCACCTCAACAATCACAACATTCAAGGGCAATGGGATGCCAAACACAAACAGCTACACATAAATCACTTAGAGTTGTTATCTGTCTTCCTAGCACTCAAAGCTTTTCAACCTCTTCTCACACAGAAGAATGTCCTGATCAAAACAGACAACATGACAACCATGTATTACCTAAACAAATAAGGAGGGACACATTCGTCCCAACTCTTCCTTCTAGCCCCAAAAATTTGAATATGGGCAATCCATAACCAAATTCACCTGTTAGCACAATACATTCCAGGGATACACAACCAATTGGACGGTATTCTCAGCAGAAATCACCAAAAAACACACAAATGGGTGATTCACCCTCAAGTACTTCAAAAATACTTTCAACAATGGGGAACTCCAAACATAGGTCTGTTCGCCACAAGCGAAAACGCAAAATGCCAAAACTTTGCATCCAGACACCCACATCCCCTATCCAAGGGCAATGCTCTATGGATCAATTGGTCAGGGATATTTGCTTACGCTTTTCCCCCCTCTCCCACTCATTCTGTTTCTGCTCAACAAATTGCATCAAAACTCACTCAATATGATACTCATAGCACCAACGTGGGCCCGTCAGCCGTGGTACACAACATTGTTAGACCTGTCAGTACTACCACACTCCAAACTCCCAGACAGACCAGATCTGTTGACACAAAACAAAGTACAAATCAGACACCCAAATCCCAAAACACTCAATCTAGCGATTTGGCTCCTGAGGTCATAGAGTTTGGATATTTACAACTACCATCAGAATGTATGGAGGTTATTAAACAAGCAAGAAATCCCACTACTAGACAGTGTTATGCTAATAAATGGAAAATATTTGTTTATTACTGTCAATCTAAACAGATTTCCCCTCTTAAGGCATCAATACAAGATATTGTACGCTATTTACTTCACTTACAAAAATCAAATTTAGCATTCTGTTCCATAAAGATACAACTTACTGCAATTTCAGCATATTTACAAAATATACAGCACAGCTCCTTATTTAGAGTTCCTGTTATTAAAGCTTTAATGGAAGGCTTAAAACGCATCATTCCACCCAGGACACCTCCAGTTCCCTCTTGGAATTTAAACATAGTGCTTACTCTACTTATAGGCCCACCATTTGAACCTATGCACTTATGTCAAATGCAGTTCTTAACATGGAAGGTTGCCTTCCTAGTCGCAATTACGTCTTTACGAAGAGTAAGCAGAATTCAAGCCTTCACTATTGAAGAACCATTCTTCAAGTACACAAACATAAAGTTGTACTAAGAACAAACCCCTAATTTTTGCCAAAAGTCGTCTCGCCTTTTCACATAAATCAAACAGTGGAACTACCAGTCTTCTTCCCACAGCCAGACTCTGTGGCAGAAAGAGCTCTATATACATTCAACATTAAAAGAGCTCTAATGTACTATATAGACAGAACAAAACCATTCAGAAAGACTTAACAACTGTTTGTAGCTTTCCAAAAACCTCATACAGGTAACCCCATTTCAAAACAAGGGTTAGCAAGATAGATTGTAAGATGCATCCAAACATGCTACGTTAAAGCCAAAAGACAACTCTTAGTTACTCCTAAAGCACATTCTACAAGGAAAACAGGCCCTTCAATGTTTTTTTTAGGGAATATACCAATGGCTGAAATATGTAAAGCAGCTACTTGGTCAATACCACATACATTCACTAAACACTACTGTGTAGATGTTTTAGTAAGACAGCAAGCCACAGTAGGTCAAGCTGTACTCAGAACATTATTTCAAAGAACTTCAACTCCTACAGGCTAACCACTGCTGTTTTTAGTGGAGGACAAACTGCTTTGTAGTCTATGCCCAGAATGTGTATCTGCAGCTACACATGCCACCGAAGGGAAAATGTCACTTACCCTGTGTACATCTCTTCGTGGCATGTTCAGCTGCTGATTCACATGCACCCTCCCACCTCCCCGGGAGCCTGTAGTCGTTTAAGTTAAAAACATTTGTACATATGTATGTGTATATATATATATATATATCATGGACATCTCTTGTCTCTTCACCTGTATATTCTATCACTCCTACCTTACCCTCTGCGGGAAAACAATCTAACATGAAGTCGATGCCCATGCGTAATGGAACTGAAGAGGAGGAGTCCCTCGATCTCGTGACTCAAAAACACTTCTTCGAAGAAAAACAACTTGTAAAACGCTGTGCTCAACACTAGATGGCAGAAGTGTAATGCACAGCATGTGACTCTGCAGCGGAACATGCCACGAACAGATTGTACACTGGGTAAGTGACATTTTCCATATATATATATACATATATATATATATAAATTTATTTTTTTCACTGAAAAAAACAAAGGTTACAGGGACATTATAGTTAGGCTCACATTTCACACATACAAAACCAATTCAGCAGGTATAGTTACCTCAGCTAACTATAACTTGCCCTTCCATGATGCACTGCTTATGACCTCACATATTGCATCACTCATGACGCGGTCAGTGACATCACTGATGATACATTACAGTGTAAGTGGTTGTATAGATGTACAGAGTGGGAGAGTGAATGGCTGTACTGGTGAGTGGGTGCGTGTGTGCTTGTATGGGTGAGTGATGACGTGTGCTTGTGACTCTATCAGTGAGTGAGTTAGTGAGTCAGTGAGTGTACGGGTGAGTGAGTGGCTGGATCAGTGGGTTTATGCAAAAGTTTGTGGATGTTTCAGTGACTTTATGGGAGAGTGAGTGGATGTGTGAGTAGCTGTATCGGTTAGTCACTGGGTGTGTCAGTGGCTGCATTGGTGGGTGACTGGGTGTATGAGTTGCTGCATAGGTGAGTGAGTGGGTGTAGGAGTGCTTGTATGGATGAGTTAGTGGGTGTGTTAGTGACTGTACCTGTGAGTGAGTGGGTGAGTAAGTGACTGTATGGGTGACTCAGTGGGTGTATGAATGTCCAGATGTCAGAAGTAGGCAGTGGTTGTTATTCCCACTATTTTCTGATCCCAAAAAAAGAACAAGGATCTTCACCCTATTTTGGATTTAAGGGACTTCAATCTCTTCCTCAAAAAGGAGAAATTCAAGATGCTCACTCTTGCTCTGGTCTTGTCTGCCCTAGACCAAGGAGACTGGATGGTAGTATTGGACTTGGAGGATATGTATTTTCACATCCCCATCCTGCCTCCCACAGGTGTTACTTGCGATTCAAGGTGGGCCACGAGCACTTTGAGTTTACTGTGCTCCCCTTTGGCCTCACCAGTGCTCCTCGGGTGTTCACCAAAGTGATAACGGTGGTGGCAGATCCTCTGCGCAGGTTAATGATTTCTGTCTTACCCTACCTCGATGACTGGCTGTTGAAGGCTCCTATACCCCAGGCTCTCGTCACCCACCTTCAGACTATGGCGGACCTCCTGCATTTGCTGGGATTCACTATAAACTTGCCGAAGTCACACCTGACTCCCTCTCAGAAGCTCCCTTTCATAAGAACTGTTCTGGACACAGTGCAGTTCCGGGCCTATCCTCCCGAGAAGCGAGTCCAGGATATTCAGGTTATGACACTGATATTTCGGCCTCTGTCCTGGATTTAGGTGAGACAGACTCTGAGGCTGTTGGGACTCATGGCTTCCTGCATTCTGTTAGTCAAACATGCCAGATGGCATATGAAGGCTCTGCAATGGGACCTGAAGTTCCAGTGGGCACAGCATCAGGGGAATCTTACCAACACGGTTTGGATTTCAGAGGGACTGCAAAAGTGGTGGTTAGTGAACTGCGATTGAGTCAAAGGCAGACTCCTCTTTCTTCTCCAACCAGATCTCACAGTAGTGACAGATGCATCACTTCTAGGATGGGGAGGCCATCTGGGAGAGGCGGAGATCAGGGGCCTCTGGTCTCCGGTGGAATCTGGGCTCCATATCAACTTATTGGAGCTCAGGACGATACGGCTAGCATTGAAAGCATTTCTTTCTGTTGTGAAAGGGAAGTTAGTGCAGGTGTTTACGAACAACACCACCGCAATGTAGTACTGCAACAAGCAGGGCGGTGTGGGGTCATGGACCCTTTGTCAAGAGGCTCTGAGTCTCTGGCCATGGCTGGTAAGGCAGGGTATAACCCTGGTGGTTCAACACCTGGCATCTGTTTTAGGTGTTAACTTTAAAGCAGTAGCGAGATTGAACAGTCTAGACTTGACCTCTAGAAGGTTGGCTGTACGGTAGAGGTAGAATTATAGATTCCTCTATTTCATGGCTAATGCACAGTAAAATGTAACATTGAGCCAGTGCTGTATCATTTTTTAAATCCATATAATACTTAGACTAAGGGTTCAGTAATAGATCACTTTTAGCTTTAATCTTTAATTTACTTTGTTGTGTGAGAACTTTGAGGGTTTTACTGCATCTTTGGGATTAGTTTGTTTCCCCATACGTTTAATAGTAGCTCAGCTGAGAGGCGGTTGTGTAGCTATGTGGCCAGATGCAGTCTTTGGATAGTAGGAGAGGGCAATTGTTTGTGGTCCGAGTCTCACAAAGTTCCGTAGCCATCATAAGCATCCCTTGCTTGACCCCAATACCTGCTATTCCTCACAGAAGTGTCAAGAATGTCATCTTACTTTTCTGTCAAAATTATAAAAAATAACGTACAGCTGCCTAGTCATTAGCCAGACACTTCACATCTTTGAGTCAAAACGTGCCTGGTATATGGTCCCATATCTCACTTCTAAACAGGACAGTATCCACTTTAAAGCAAAGGT
The DNA here is from genome assembly GCF_031143425.1 of Pleurodeles waltl. NCBI lineage: Eukaryota > Metazoa > Chordata > Amphibia > Caudata > Salamandridae > Pleurodeles > Pleurodeles waltl. Next base: position 1,696,775,738 of record NC_090444.1, on the reverse strand, counting down.
CACACTTTAAAAACCTACTCCCCTCGGTGTTAAGTAATTCTCATTTCCGTACTTTTTCTGTAATATGAACTTCTGCAGTAAAATTATTGATCTCTTTGCGTACCTTTCCCAGATTTTAAAATCGGGTCTGGTAAACCCTTTGCTGAAAAAGCGCCAATTGAATCCAGAGATCTCAGCACTTTTCGGACTAATTACCATTTAATTGCAGAGGAATACAGTTTATCTTAGAAATTGACTTCCTGGAATGTCCCTGTCAGTGTTCGGATCAGACTGAGACAATCTTCACTCCAGTTGATTTACATATCTTTTCCCATGCTGGCTAAGCATGAGTTATGATATCGGCGCTCTTTGGGTTCTCAGCAGTTTTTAACATTATTGGCTATCTTAACCTGGGTAAGATCTTACCGCTGAGGAAGTTTTTGAGCATTTGTAAAATTATGCATTATTCACATTGTGCAGAATATGGACCGGCACTCAGATTTACATGTTCACACTTATTTGATGCTATTGTTTTCAAAACGATCTCACTGTGACATGGTTAAGTGTTTTATCTTAGCTTATGCCAGCTAGGCCTCAGTTAGTCCTCGACGCCATATTGTTGAAAATGAATGTCTCACTCTCCACTTTCACTCTTTGTTATTTATGCTGCACACAGTCAGGCACAGTCATGTTTATTTATTTCCGCTGACGCTGTTTTCACTGTTCTTGAAGAAAACTTTCCAGTATGACCTCAGTAATTTTGCACTCCCTTGCTACCTCGCTGTACTGTATTCATTCACAGTAGTTCACGGCTGTTTGCTAACTTTTTAGTTTGTCCTTCCATCTTTGGACGGCATTAGCATAGAAGGGTTGAATTAATATTCGTTTAGTGGGGAAGTGCTTAATTGATAAGACTTTATGACGTTTCATAAAACCGTGCTCCGGTTTGCTAAAATTGTAACTCTTTTGCTCACACCTTGATTAATTTGCAGTTTTAGTTATTTTCTATGAGAAGATTTTATATAGAAACCTTCAATTTCGGGGTGAGAATTTTCTGATGCTACAGGGATACTATCCAATTTCTTACTGATTTTGCTGCTCATTTGGGACTTAAGCTTTTCTGATTTTGCTTACTATTCTGTAATACCTTATTGCAGAGAGCCATCATGGCAATTAGGGCCAGATGTATGAAAGCTTTTTGCATTCGCAAACAGTGAAAATGCCCGTTAGCGAATGCAAAAAGCCATTTCAGAATGTATGAAAGACATTTCTGAACGCAATTTTAAGGAATCGCTAAAATAGCGATTCCTTAAAATTGCATCCCTGTTTAGAGAGTCGCGAATTGCGACTCTCTAAATAAGAAATCGCAAATAAGGATTCCTTATTTGTGATTTCTTAGCACATATAAGAAGCAATTCCTAAATGCGATTTGGGCATTTAGGAATCGCTATTTACCACCAAGTTGAACTTGGTGGTAACGATGTGCAAATTTTAAAAATGCATTTAAAATGCATTTTTAAAATTTACATGCAAAGCACACATGCCCTTTTGGCACATGTGCACCTTACATGTTGCAAACAATTATTTTGGGGTGCAGCAGAGGGGGCCTTAGGCCCCCAGCACCCTGGGGTTTTGCATTTCCAAAATTGCGATTTCTAGTTAAGAAATCGCAATTTTGGAAATGCAAAAAATTCGCAGATAAGGGCCGGCAGGCTCATAGGTGCGAATGGGGCCGGTATCGCAATTTGCGATTTTTAAGAAATCGCTATTACCGAATCGCAAATGTGATACATTGCATTTTACAATTCAGAAATAGCGATTTCTTAAAAATCGCTATTTCCGAATTGCAAAAGGCATTCTTGGTACATCTGGCCCTTAATTATGTATTTGCACTTTACATCTTCCGTATTGTCCATTTTTGAATTTTTGTAGCAAATATTTCTAAATTTTCTAATTCTGCCTAAGAATTTACTTATAGAGTTGGTCTTTACTCACTTGTAATTTTGACATGTTGTGTGGTGCCTTCACACGGGAAACATTGCTCCATGAAATTGAGGTTTTTCACAGTCCCGACCCAACCACCTATTGGGCGTACAATTGAGGCGTCTTTTTGGGGTGTAAGAATTTGGGGTTTTCCCACACAAGAACTAATCAGCTTTGGTAGCCGAATACTAAATGCAAGTGAAAGATAACAGGGCCTGTAAATGTAATAGACTAATTTTCTTTAATCCAGCCAGTGACAACTGACTCAACTAAGAATACTCCACACTGAGCATTCCAAATGACAGATTAAGGAACAAATGATATTGTACAGCACATCTCCATTCGTTACAAATAAAGGATAAAAAAAAGTGATAGAAATATTGCAGATATAATAAAATGTTATCAAATCTAAAAAAATACACCAAATAACTTACTGCAAGTTTATACACAAAAAAAAACACATCTCAAATGTGGGGCACATTCACAACACAACTTCCCTGGAGTTCTCCTAGCTCTGTAAACATTCCAGGTGGCATGGATTTGGGAGCTGTCCATTCTCTGCCCAGACATCTGTCACCATCTCCACCACCACCTTCCATTCTAGGAAGGTAACTGTGTTTAACCTTACACATTTCTGTCCTTCATTAACATAACACCACAACAACCACTCTGACAATTCTTCCCAACACCACTCACACTTTTTCTTCTGCTAATACAAAGACACTCTCCTGGGATTTCCCTTTTGACCATTTTCCAACGCTACAAAAAATTGATCTGCATCTTTCACCTTGAAATGGCCCTCGAGCTTTGAAAATTCCACGTCCAGGTTTAACTTTTATCCAATCACCCTTTCCACCCAAAACTTCATATCTGATAGAGGTTTCTAGCTGCAGATCCCTTACCTTAGAATTATCCCCAGGTGTCAGAGTGGATCCAAAAAAACGTTCGTGTGCAGTACCCTTGCACACCAGTAGGTGGCGTTGTTCTGCTTTATGTGGTGTTGTCTGTGCTGGAAGTGATGTGGGCAGTGTCAGTATAGGTGCCACCCCAGTGCACTGGGATCAGTTATTTTCTTTCTGTGCTAGCTTAGATCTGGCGAGAACTACCCCGTCATTTTTTGACTGGCCTTTTTTCGACTTTTTATGGAGATCTTTCGCCTGGTGTGGAAGGGATGGACACTAGGAAAGCTGGCTTCAAACACAGTGGTGTCTGCCACCGACAGATGCCATTGATGGACCGCATCATGTTGGCCTCTGGTGCCTGGAGCACAACCATGACACACACACCTGCATCGACTACTGCACCATGCATCATAAGGTCTTGGCGGAGTGGTTCCTCAAGCTTCTTGCTGCTTGAAGTACAGTGCCAAGTAGAGAAGAAAGTGTTGGGGTAGGTCTCAGAGCCATCAATCTTCCTCAAAGTCGACCTGGGCGTTCAGGTAAGTTCCAGAAAAAGAAGAAAATGAAGTAGTCAAAGATGTCTTCGACTTCACCTTGTCTGCCGAAGTCATCGGGCGAGACGAGGGAGCATCATCATTCAAGGCCTTGCTCCAGGATTGAGCCTGTGCCTGGCCCGGCTCCACGCCTCACAGAGTTTCCAAGAGCCAGAGCGACCCCTGCCCAACTAAGCAAATTTTATATATGATACGAGGACACCTACTGGTTCCCTACAGGCAGATTCGCCCACGTCACCGGTCAAACCCCTTGGATCCTCGGATGGATCCAGACCAGCACCGGCTATACCATCTTGAACTTCACAGATGGCCTATACTAGTGTTGGCGCTCTTGGTGCTGCCGGTTCCCTTTGATAGCTCCACCCCCATTCTCTTCTCTGACTCCGGTACAGAGCTAGAGGGGCGTCGAATGATGCCGACTAAAGCCTTGTCCTCCAGCCGGGAGCCTGAGCTCTATCCTTAGGGGCTCGGACTTGGGAGGAATGGAAGGGGGCACTGGAGCCTGAGGAATACCAACCCCAAGACCCAAACATGAACTAGTGTGAGGAATTGGCAGATGCCAGTAGGTTGGACCCTTCTCCAGATACTGGCATGGTCTCTCCTCCTATTGTAGCTATGGAGGGAGGAGCTTCTTTTGCTATGGTGGTGAGAAGGGTGACTGAGGTCCTAGACCTTAGCCTACCCTCAGTTCCAGTCAAGACTATCGTCTTGACATAGGTGCTTTAGCCCGGAGTGACCCCCTGGGAACTGCTTCTCCCTTTTAATCAAGCCCTTTTAGACATCCTGCTTGGGACCTGCACAAGGGCTCCTGTGAACAGGACAAATGCCCACTGTTGTTGCCCCACCCCAGGGGACCCCAGTTTCCTCCACTGGATAGGGAATCCAAGAGGTAGACACCTTATGCAATAAAAATGTTTCTTCCACTATCCTGCCTCTGCAGTCCATTAACACTGCGTGCCTTTTGGGTTGTCACTCCCGTGCACTGTGGAATTCGGTTGCTAAGGTGCTGCTCATGGTCCAGGAGGAGGCCTGGGCCATACTCTCCTAAGCTATGGCAGATGGAGAGATGCAGCCATGTTCATGATCCAATGAGGGCTGGATACTACCGACTCGCTAGGCAGAGTGATTTTGTTGTCTGTGGCCTTACGGCACCACACCTGGGTGAGAATGACTGGCTTTTCAGGGGATGACCAAGCCTCGCTTATGGATCTGCCCTTTGATGGCTCCCATCTCTTCAGAGACAAGGGGACTCAGCGCTGGAGTGCTTCAAAGATAACAGAGCTACGCTAAGGGCCTTGAGCCTTTCCATGGCCCCGCCAACCCTAGACCCCCCTTTTACCCCTTTCATGGCCACGTAAAAGACTTCCAGCCGCACCCATACCTGCCCAGCCACCACCAAACTCCAGCTACCCAGCCTTTCCATGGCCAAAGGTGCAGTAACCCCAGAACATGTGGGTCGGGTAGCCAGAGGTCTGACCAGTCCACCACCCCTCCCCAGCAGCCGCAGCTTCAAAACCTCTTTATTTTCTTCTTCAGCCATCATAGGCACCCATTAGGAAGCAGATAAGCCATCACCTGCACCACTGGAGGTCGACAACATCAGACTCCTGGGTCCTCCAGATTTTCCGAAGGGGCTACTCCCTCCCCTTTATGACTACCCCTCCACCCGTGCCACCCTCTTGCAACAGGCTGAGAGAGGACCATCTATCCTTAGGAAGTGTCAGCTCTCTTTGCCAAGGGACCCATAGAGAGGGTGTTGATGCCAGAAGAATGTTGAGCTTGTTATTCCCACTACTTTCCACTGCCTAAAAAGGATGGAGGCGTTCTTCCTATCTTTGACCTGAACCCTCTCAACTTTTTCCTCAAAAAGGAGAAATTCAAAATGCTCACACTCACTCAGGTCCTGTGATGGCAGTGGTTGCATCTCATCTGTAGATATCTGGAGTACCAGTCTTCCCTAACTCGACGACTGGCTGTTGAGGGTAGACTTGCCCAGTCAGGCATCTCATCTCTAGACTGCAGACCTCCTGCACTTGCTGGGATTAAGTATCAACGTGCTTAAGTCACACCTGACTCCCTTTCATCAGAACTGTTCTGGACACAGTGCAGTTTTGGTCTTATCCACCAGAATGGGGAGTCCAGCCTCTGGTTTCTGGTGCAGTCAGGAGTCCACATCAACCTCCGGGTACTCCAGCTGGCATTGAAAGCCTTTCTACCCTCCACAAAGGAAAGTCTAGTGCAGGTGTTCACAGCCATGTGGTACTGCCTACAAAAATGGTGGGATAGGGTTGTGGATCCTTTGTCAAGAAGCCCTGCACCTCATGACGTGGCTGGAATTTCAGGGCATCTCCCTACTCATTCATAGCCTGGAGGGCTCTCTGAATGCCAGGGTGAACAAACTCAGTCGAAGATGCCTAGCAAATCACTAATGGCATCTCCATCTGGATGTGGTGCAAGTTCTCTTTCAACAATGGGGAGAGCCTTGGTTAGATCTGTTTGCCACCACCGAGAACGTGCCTTGTTAGCAAATCTGTGCACTGGAGTTTCCAAGGCAGCGCTCGCTCTGAGACACTTTTGTCTCTAGTGGAGCTCAGGTCTCCTGTACGACTTTACATCCATACCACTCCTGCCCAGAGTTCTCAAGAAGATCAGGAATGACTGGGCCCAAGATGTCCTTGTGGCTCAGTACTGGACTTAGAGAGTTTGGTGTCCGAGCTTATGAGCATGGCCATCAGTCCTCTGATCAGGCTACCTCTTTGGGAGGATCATCTGTCCCAGCAGAAGACGAGGGTTCTATGCCTGAATCTGTCAAAACTCCACCTGCATGCGTGGAGATTGAGCAGCGACATTTGACAGCTTTTGACCTTCTGCCTAAAGTCTGCAATGCTATCTTGGCAGCCAGACATCCCTCTACCAAGATGGTAGATGGACGCCAGAGGCAAGTTTGTGGCGTGGTCTGCAGAAAAGCAAGTTGACCCTCTTTCTGCCCCCCTTTCTGCTCCCCTTGCTCAAGTTCTTCTGTTTATTCTTTCACTTGCTCAGTGGGGCTCTGCATTGGGCACCTTACAGGGCTATCTTTCTGCCATCTCAGCCTTCCTGCTGTTGCCAGATTAGCCATCCCTCTTCAAATCCTCTGCTTCCACTTTCGCCCTTTATCATACCTCTGTGAGATATGTGCTCACTTTGAGCCACTGCATAACTGGCCTATCAGCCTGACTCCTTACCATCAAGATTGCCTTCCTAGTGGCGATAACATCTGCCAGGAAGGTCCATGACCACCAGGCCTTGTCATCTAAGCCTCCATTCCTTAACCATCTTCCCAGACAAGCTGGTTCTTCGCAGTAGAGCTCTCTGCTGAAAGTTGCCACTTCCGTCTCTTGTCTGTCCAGGTGGACTGTTTGTGGGCTGTGTCAGAGCTAAGAAGGGGAAGGCTGTGCAGAAGCTGACCATCTCTCGATGAATCGTGGTCTGCATTAAAATCTGCTATGCATTGGCCAATAAACAACACCCTGAAGGTTTGTGTGCTCATTCCATCAGAGCCAAGGCTGCAACCACTGCGTTAGCAAGCGGAGGTCCGGTCGTGGACATCTGCCAGGCAGCAGTGTGGAAATCTCTGCATGTTTACCAAGCACTACTACCTGGACAGTCAGGTCCTGCAGGACTTTTTAGTGTGAAATTGTTTTGCAGCCCTACCTCCGGGGAGGTATTGCTTAGTTATTTATTCTGAGGTAAGGAATCTGCAGCTAGAAGTCTCTATCAGATGAACAAGTTACTTATCTTCAGTAATGCCTTATCTAGTTGAGACTCTACCTAGTTGTAGATTCCTTACCAACCCACCCATCTTCCCTGCTCTGTGAGAAGATTTGTAGGGTCAAGGCTGTTCCCCTTTCAGGGCCTTAGTTTTCCATACCAGTGGTCATTGTTCTTTGTGGCTCTATGCCCCTAGTGTGGAAAGTAGTGAAAAGAAACTGACAGTGCGCTGGGATGGCGCCTATATGGTTACTGCATAGGTTACTACTGACGCGGACAGCGCTGATGATGCAAATTACGCCACCTACTTGAGCGCATGGGTACAGCGCACAAAAAAAAATCCGAATCCAGCCTGACTCCTGGGGGTAATTCTAAAGATAATTCGTTACTGAATGTAAGCAACTTGTTTGTTACTTCTGTGTCTGTTACTAAATTTTATTTCTCTCTTCTTTCCTCAGATTTTCTTAGACAATACAGAATAAACTTCATGTTTGGTTCCCTGTGCTGCATCAATGAAAACAGTGATTTATCTGTGGCTATATTGATGCAAGCGTAATACGACCACAACGTTCAGTCTATTCTTAAATGCCATTTCCAAAGTCCCTTTCACCAGCCATTTAGCCTTTCTCAAGATCCATTTGAGTGAGGATTACACACCAAAGTCCTAGGGTGCTTAATTCCATAATTTTCCAAAAATCTAATAATGTCCAGTGAACATAGTAGTGTGCCGATATATATTTTCTTTAAGATTCTAATGGTATTTGCCATTGTTATTTCTCTTGCAAGTTCAGATTCAAGCTAATGCACATAAACCATCACCAGAGGAAAACACTGTTGCAGAGTCCACATTGTTTTCATGAAATCAAGACACAGTATTCCGTGGTAACCCAGAGTCTTCATTTTGTTGAGCGCCACTACCACCCACCTTCAATCTTTTTTCACTCTACTTACACACCCTGTACTGTTAATCCTTTGACTTTTGTTGTCTTACATTTTTAGGCACCAAACATTTTCTTTAATACTTCTCAGTGTCAAAGTGAAAGTTTGCTCCAAATGCCCTTTATGGCTTAGGTTTACAGTTGTTGTTCTCAGTTGCTCAGGTAACATAAAATCCTCATGCATCAATACTAGTCCTTCTTTTGCAATCATAACTTCACCTTTAATTTTTATAAAAGATTTAACTCTCACTAAAAGACAACTCTCTAACCTTTTTTTATTTTTTTTCTGTACCAATTTTATTAGCATTAGAGAGTGAGAATATCACAATCACAATACTGTTTACATCATAACTGTTCACAATCACTGAAAAATAGCATATGGGTAAATTCGGTTATATTGCAAGTTCAGGAGCATGAGGTTCAGACAGTGCTGGTAGAAACATATAACAACTAACAGAAAACTGTCTTGTGAGACCATTTGTCAGTATGGGCACAGCATTATTTCTATGTGCCCTTCATCCAGGGCAATGCCCCGGTTAGCCTAAAATGGATGTGTTCTGATTGCTAAGCATGGTCAGAGAAGAGTGCAAGTCTAAGTGGAATGACAGAAGTGAAAGGCCACGTTAGCTGCACATAGCAGGTCGGCTACCTACCCCTTTGCAATATTATTGGAGCTTTAGGAGCATCACCTCCCAATTAGCGGCTATCGAGTATTTGCGTAGGTGACAACTCTCTGACAGCCTTGTGTCTTGAGCATTCACCTAAAGCAGTCATGCCTCATCAACAGATACCCATTCCCGTTTGCTGATGCTCCCATTACACTTGCTTATATCATCCTTAATACTAGCCACAACCTATTCAAATTCTTAATTAAAGTTATTTTCTTCACTTTGGATAGGCTGTTTAGACAAACAGTCTGTCTGTTTATCCTTCCATCCTGGTAGGTACTGTTTCTTTCAGTTAAAAACCTACAGCCACCTAGCCAACTGCTCTGACACTTGTGTTGTTCCTCCAGGGTGCAATATTCTTTACTATGGTATATGATCCAAAATTAAAACCATCCTTTGACCCCCAAATGTATATGCGGAAATACTCAAGAGCCCAGACTGCGGCCAGTGCCTCTTTCTTTATGAGGAAGCAACAAGGTGATAAATGAAATCCTTTAATTAATTTCAGCCACTAGCAATCGATCGGGCTACATCCCAATTCAGCATTTTTAGCTCACCATGTCACCTCAGTTTGGGCCTAGTCATATTCAATTCAGTCTTGACCCTGCTCCTCACAGGAACAGTCCAGCCTGAACTACCAGGCTAGGTCCTCCCTGAACAACCGGAACACAAGCAACCTAAGACCGGTTTCTCCCTAGGTAGGACTCTTCAGCCACGTATAGCTTGGTTCCAGTGGCACAGTGAGTCTGGGATCCACGTCTGGGAATACCCAGTGCACTTAGGACAGCAAAAGCAACAAGGTGATCGCTGAACTGTTTGAATGACTCTCGGCCACTGGCGGTCATTCAGGGCTGCATCCTAATCCATCTTTTTTCGCCCACTATGCCACCTCAATTTGGACCTAGCCATATGCAAATCAGTCTTGACTTTGCTTCACCTGGGATAGTCCAGTCTGAACTGCCAAGCCAGTGCCTCTGTGAACCGGAACACAAGCAACCTACGACCGGTTTTGTCCTAGTTAGGAATCTTCAGCAAGGTATAGCTTGGTTCCAAAGGCACAGTGAGCCTGGGGCTCATGTCTGGGCATACCCAGCGCACTTATACCATAAGAACTCAATCTGTTAGATGAAGAATTTAAATGTATCCTTTCTAAGGGAAAGACCTGACATTTCCAGCTTGTGCATAACTTCTCTCAATGCTAAATTGTATTCCTCTACAGTTTTGTCAAACACAAGTATATCGCCCTGAAAAAGCATCACATGATGATCATGATTCTTAAAGATGCTGTCCATCATTAACTGAAAGTCCTTTGCTTCTGAGTCAAGCCTGAACAGCAAATGCGTGATTTGGAATAAACCATAAGTAGTAATGAAGGCAGTCAGAGATTGTGCAAACGTAATGTGTCTGGTGGTAAGCACTGCAAGTCCAATTTTGAGAAGTACCTAACCCCATTCAACATTAACACTATTTCACCAATATTGGGCAAGGGAAAATGTATATTGCTATTGATGCTTCCTAAATCCACACAAAACCACAACTTGCCACCAGCCTTCTTTGTAAATAACGCTACAATTGCCGCCTCTAGGGGAATGCAATAATTTCTTCTCTCCCCGTTTCATCTAACAATTCTTTCACTTCTGCTCTTGCAACATTAGGTATTCTTCTTACTGTATGGCTAAATGGTACCTCTCCATCCATTAAGTACAGTTTAACTGATATACACTTTCAGCACCCCAGCTTTCTCAGAAAAGGCTTGCTTTGCAGAATTAACACTATCCTCTATGTTGGTATCCTCTACCACTATGACTTGGCCACAATCCCTCAAATTTATAATTACATGGAGATCATACTTGTAAACCCAGTGCACAATTGGTGGTCTAACCGTGGTGGAATATGTATCTCTTGGGTTTGAAAAGTCACACATTTCTGTTCCTGGTTCTAAAATGAAACTAAGATTGATAACCAGGTTCCACTGACAGTTATATCTATCAGGTTGGCACTCTGTGAGCTTATGTGAATTTCTGTAAGTGTTAGATGCTTACCACTCATGATTTGAGATATGCATTGGTACCCACAGTGATAAAATATTGTTACAAGTAAGTAGTTTACCAGTGATACACACTTCACCTCTATACGTGTTTTGGGAACTCCACTTTGTGCAGTATTTGATAGGGTACCTTACAAAGCTCCACTAATGTAGTGTATGAAGGATGCTGAAAATTAACCTGTAGGCTAGAGTGAGAAAATACTGAGAACAGTAGAGGCAATAGGAAGAAGAGGGGCATAGAATACAAACTTCTGTCCACTTTAAATACAAACTATGGCTTGTAGATTTTACCTGGCTCATTAAGATTACTTGTTGAGTGATGAGCTCATAGGTAATCAGTCAATTCTTCCTTACTTTAAAACAAGTATACTCCAAAATACATGGACTGAACTATCCAATTGTGATTAGGCTTCTTCCAAAACCATTAAGAATTCCTATTTTTCTGCCTGTCTTTAAGTAAGTATAAGAAAAGGAGGAGCAATACCAGAGTTTTCAACTAGGGCATCACTCTTTCCTTGGTTTGATAAAACATGTCTATCAGTAGTCCATCCGATTAAATGTGGTTTCAGCAGAAAACACACCTGCCAAAAATTGGTATGCTGAATTCTTTTCGCTGTTCCCGTTTTGAAAGGTATTTCTACAAGAACGGCTATCACCAGGTTAACAAAACCAACCTAGTGAAAGTCCCTCTTGAAGGAAAAATAATTTTTTTCTGGTTGTTTTCCTTTCTTAAGATTTTTCAGCCCCCCTTCCTTATTCATCTGACCTCTCTGTACTTTTTTCCTCTCTTAAAGGGGTTTGCTCCTGCTTCCACTTTCTAATCTCTTGTTTCTAATCTCAAGGAAGCTTGTGAATCCAAGCTCTCAATTCCTTTGTGGTCACCTGTTCCAAAAGACGAAATCAAATTAGCTAAATGGTTAAAGTTATATTTTACTATATTGTTTTCAATCTGCCATAATTCCCCTATCATCAATACATTTATCTTTTGCATTTGCACAGTCTTAAACCCTTTGAACTTTCTACCACTAACCGACATCTCACAACAAACATTTTATGCTATGAGGTACTCATCAAAAGAAATCAGTTGATTGGGAAAAGTCAGGTACTACCCCGAGTAACTGCAGCAAAGTACCTAATCTAGTTCAGGTTCTTTCCAAAGTCTACCAACAATAGCTACCTTGGGAAGCATCTGAGAGAAGCCTTTTACAAATTCCAGTGATATGATCCTCACACTGCTGACACTTTTTGTACCAATCCAACTAAAGCACTTTCTCATTACTCTCTGGTATCTGGAGCCAATACTTACCCCTTTGCATTTAGTTTTTACAGCTATTCATGGGTAAATAATCCTTAAAATGAGATACTAACGACACAACTCTTGTCTCTTTGTCTGTACTTTGTGAATTCATTTGTAATATAATGTTGTGCGCAACCATATTTAAATTGCTGATTGCTTATTCTTTTGAAAATTCCGTCAGCTTCTCCTACTGTTTGTCCATGCAGTGCGATGCAATATAATTTTTTTCACATGCCTAATTTTCATTTCAGCCTCATTTGAGGACAAGAGGAAAGAGAACTATGAACGAGGAAACATGGAACTGGAGAAGCGACGTCAGGTCCTGCAGGAACAGCAGCAGAGAGAGGCAGAACGTAAAGCTCAAAAAGAAAGGGAAGCACAGGAAAGAAAGGAAAGACAACGCCAGGAGCTGGAGCGAAAAAAACAGATGGAATTGGAGCGGCGTCTTGAGAAGCAACGCGAGTTGGAAAGGCAAAAGGAGGAAGAGAAGAGGAAGGAAATTGAAAGGCGCGAGGTTATTATGTTTCATACTTTCTTTTCAAAGAAAGTACTAATTCTCCACTCTCCACTCCTAGAATTGAGCAAAAGTGGTGGATCACTATTAAACGTTTGTAAAATGTTTAATTCCATATGCATTTCTCAAATGGACAAAAATAAATCCCAGAATACTAACTAAGGAACTGTTGCCCTTAATGTCAATAGTCCACTAATAGCAACTATATGTGGATTTCTCCAGAGAAAGTCACATCCTCACAATCAATTATGTAATATTAGTATTATCACAAAATTGTGGTAGAAACACTGCTTATAGTGCATTGTTCATTTGATGACAGATATCGCATAACACCTAACTATTTTGTCACTTGTCATTTGCTTTTTCAGTGACCATCACAAGGCAGATAAAGGGTTACACTTTTTTTCTCTGTGCCATGGCCAATAGTTACAATCTTGCAGTTTTGGTTTATCATGTTGTCCTAGTTCCTCCTGTACTATTGGACTGCACTGTGTACCCTTGCAAATGTAGCGATGTCAATCAGCCAAGGCTTACAAAAGTTGTGATTGTAGGTTTAGATCTCTAGTGCAGTATGACAGTAACCACATGTAATGAACTCAACTTTAGGTTCAAGCAATAGCTTTTAGAAATAGTAAGTCTCTTTCTGTTTGAGATGTGTAAGAAAGTTAAAATATGGAACATAAAAAGTAAAAAGGTCCTAGCACCTTTGGGGATGTTGAAATACCACCCTAAATAGTTTAACAACACTTTGACAATGTTAGGGAGTGGATTCTCCACCTACCCTTCAATAACCTGCTGCGCTTCTCCATGCTCTTAACCCCGGCTGACATTCGCTGCACTGCTGCCACTTCACACAACATGAAAGGAGCGTTCACATGCGCCTTCAGCAATTTCTCATGCACTCTCCACACCCTATACCCACCTCTTGTGCATCCATAGCACCTTGCACTCTACTCACTCTCACAAACAAGCTACCCAGTCATACAGACCAACTGCAACCCAAGCACTCGCATGCGTGCTCCTCAAACACCGCTCGCTCACCAATCACCCCACAGTGTTATGGGACCTACTGTATGACCATGCCCCGGATATGCTCTTTTTTGGTAAAACATGGCTAAGCCTAACCCCAGCACCAGACATTGCCACAGCCATCCCTTCTGGCAACATGGCCATCAGCATAAGCCTGGAGGTGAAGTTGCCATCATATTCAAAGGTACAGTCAGCTGCACCATCTACACAGACACTCCCACTAGCTACATGTAACACCTCACATTCAAGATATGCATCACTGGTAGCTTCTTCCTGGGCGAAGCCCTTGTACACACCACCAGGGCCCTGCTAGTGACATCACAGATTATGTTGCACCTCTTAGCATCAATGCCATCACCTTCATCCAAATCGGAGACCCTAACTTTGACATAGAGGACCACACTGTCCCAAACTCTATGGCCCTTCTAGCAAAAACTTGAAAACCCTGGCCTCACCCAGCACATTACCGAACCTACCCACAGTGCTGGACACCTATTGGACCGGATTTTCTACTCAATCAACAACATCACAGTCGACAAGTCATAACTGTGAACTGGACCACGTCCATGCCAGTTTCGGGATACCCATCCTGCACCATCACAGACGTACCACCACTGGAACCTCCCAATGCAGATGTAAAAGCATCTCAGAAGCGGCTTGGACTTCAATCCTCTCTGACACCAGCCCAAGCACATCAATGACTTAGTTAAAGCCATCGAAAACCTCAACAGCTGGATCACCGCATGCGCCAACACCCTGGCTCCCCTAAAATGGAAATCAGTGGCAAGAGTCTAACCCCAGGCCAGCTGTTAACTCAGGCTCATGAAATGCCACTGCAAGCAATTGGAGCACAAATGGATAACAAGCTGAGGCATTGCGGATAGAGATATCTTCCAGTTAGACATAAGACTCTACCTACCAGCAGAAATGGAACATCAAGTGTATAGCTTTTGCAGATCACATCAACACCAGCATTAACAGCAGCAAGGAAATCTTCACTATCATCAAAGATTTCAACGCGCCTCCAGCAACTTCATAACCTCACAAGACATTTGCAACAAACTCTTGGAATTCTTTAGTTTCAAAATCACCTCCATTTACAGTAACTTAAAACCTAAACCGACCCCATCACTGTTGCAACTCAACTTCTCATTGCAGCCAGTGAACGAACCCTGACCTCTCGGACTTCCATCACCACTGTCAAAATTTCTACTATGATGAAGACCATGCACTTGGGGCTCCACCTGACCCTTGCCCTCACTATGCCTTCACAAAAGGACTCCTATTGATCAGCAAAGAACTAACACTCATCCTTACGCCTCCATCGACTTTGCCACTTTCCAAGACACCTGAAAATATGCCATCATCACACCTCTGCTCAAGAAACTATCCGCTGACCAGCAACGCTTTCCAACAACAGACCCATCTCCATCCTACCACACCAGACAAAGGTCTTGGAGAAAGTAATCAACCACCATCTTCTTGATGCCATGCATTCCGGATTCAGGCCCAACAACAATATAGAAAAAGCAGTCATAGCCGCCATAGACATCCGCATGATCCTTGACAGAAGACACACAGCAGCCCTCAATCTCCTTGACCTCTCTGCAGCGTTTGACATGGTATCAGATCCCATTCTTATTAAGCGCCTGCATGAGATTAAAATCCAAGGACCCACTTTCGGCCTGATCTGCTCCTACTTAACAGATAGAACACAAGCTGTCTGCCTGGCACTTGCTTCTCGAAAGCTTGCAAACTCATCTTTGGAGTGCCTCAGGGTCACCACTCAGCCCCACCCTCTTCAATGCATATATGATCCCTCTGGCCAACGCCTCTGCACACACAACATGAACTACACGGACAAGAACCCCAACACGAGAAAAAAGTTTACCACCTGCATGACTGGAGTTGCTAACTCAATGTAAGCCAACTGTCTCATGCTCAACACAGAGAAGGCAGAAGTAGTGATTTTCGTCAAGAACACCTCAACATGGGACTCCAAGTGGCGGCCAGCCGAACTCAGACCCACACCCAAAACCCATGCCAGGAACCTCGGAACAATCATCAAGGGCAAACTGGACATGAAGTCAATGCTGTCACTGCAGCCTGCTTTATCACATAGAAGATGCTGAGGAGGATTTTCAAATGATACCTCTGCTCTGTAGGACTCGCCTACATCTCATGCATATACAGAACCAGATCAGGAGGAAGGGCATTCTGTTTGCTTCTAAAGTGTGGAATGACCTCTCACTCAACATCAGAACCTCTTCATCAGTTCTGCAAGAAGCTGGAGACCTAGCTTTTCAGTTAACCACCCTACCAAAGGCAGGGTCAGGTCTGCACACTTACTCAGGACCAAGAATCCCTTGAGTGTGATTGTGCTCTTTACAAATGCACATAACAAGGCAGATATCTTCGTATCGGTTTTAAACAAATGGGCTTTGAAGATCCTTGCAGCTCCTGTGCAGCTTACATCTTCTGTGCGTCAGTCTGCTTGACTTTGCTGTCGCCCTGATCAGGGTTCTGCACCTCTTCATGCACAGACTATGCAGCTTCCTCCTCTTTCGAAGTCACAATAGCACCACACCTTCTGGAGTCCTGTTCCTTGGTAGATGTTTCTTTGTTCTAATGAAGCACAGTTATTGAGAGGTCTATCCACATGTACCCAATCTGGTCCAGGGGCTAATAATAACCTAAAACGGTTTGCCTTGGTGGGGGTGCTCATTGCTATCAGGTTGGGATTTCACATTGAAAATCCATACCGCTAGCCAATCCAAGGTAGCATCTTTATTGGATTTTGTTTTACTTTCTCACAAGAGGGGAAGGGCAGGCACCAATCCGACAAGAAACTGTTGATTTTCACAAAGACTGGCACACTCCCTCAGTGGTTTCTTCTTCATTTCTCAAAATTCCTTGGCGGAGCACAAAGAATGTGGTCTACAGTTTAAGTAATGTGCATAAGGGCTGAAAGAGCGTAATGGTGGGTTTAGCAATTTGCTATATCTCATGTATGTTTGGAGAATGGTGTTGATTGTGGTGTCGTCTATGAGTAGAACGTTTTGGTGTTCTTTGAGAGGCCAGACATATGCTCCAGCCTGGCATATTGCAGTGAATTGCATACTGAGTAACATTATGTTCAATGGCATATGTTGCTGCAGATACACATGTGTGGCACAGTCCGCTGCCTGGTGTTGGGCTCGGAGTATTACAAGTTGTTTTTCTTCGAAGAAGTCTTTTTGGTCACGGGACCGAAGGACTCCTCCCTCTTCGGCTCCATTGCGCATGGGCGTCGACTCCATCTTAGATTGTTTTTTTCCGCTGTCGGGTTCGGACGTATTCCTTTTCGCTCCGTGTTTCGGTTCGGAAAGTTAGTCAGAATCTCGGAAGAAAGCGTCGGTATTGTTCCGTTCGGTATCGGGATAGTTAGGTACATCGACACCGATCATCGGAAGACTTTGGGGTAGTTTCGATCCCCCATCGGGGCCTGGTCGGCCCGACCGCGTGCGACATCGAAGCCGATGGAACGGACCCCGTTTCGTTTCTGCCCAAAATGTCACAGTAAGTATCCTTATACAGATCAGCACTTGGTCTGTAACTTGTGCTTGTCCCCCGAGCACAAGGAGGATACCTGTGAAGCCTGTCGAGCCTTCCGGTCCAGAAAAACACTCCGGGACCGAAGAGCCAGGCGTCAACAAATGGCGTCCACGTCGACAAAACAACGTTTCGACGAGGAAGAGGAAACATTCTCGGTTCCGGAATCAGAATCCGGAGACTCCGACGTCGAACAACAGCAACAAACCGTGAGTAAGACGTCGAAAAGTAAATCCATCGACAAACCGAAAGCCCAGGGGACGCCACTGCCAACAGGCCATGGCTCGACCCATAAAACAGGCGACCCGTCGAAGGCGCCGAAAAAGGGCACGCCCATAGCGAAGACACCCGACTCCGGTCGAGGGACCGCCATGGAGCAACCTCGGAGCCGAGAAAGCGGCTCCGAGAGACAAAAACAAGATACCGGCACCAAAAAACATCGGCACCGAGAATCCATGCCGAAAGGAACAAAAATTCTGTCGGTGCTGAAACCGAAAAAAGATTCTCTCTCGGCGCCGAAAAATACCACACCTTCATCCTACTCAGAGGAACAAGGAATAAGTGGCCAAATGCACAGATTTGGACAAGAGCTCCAAAGTGTAGAATCGGACTACACACAAAAGAGACTGTACATCCAGCACGACACAGGGAAAATATCAACCCTTCCCCCAATCATGAGGAAAAGAAGGATCGAACTTCCAAAGGATGACGCACAACCACAAGCCAAAGTGGTTAAAAAAGTCACGCCTCCGCCCTCTCCACCACAGGCATCGCCGGCACAAACACCGCCACAAATGCACTCACCAGCGCAAACTACCATAAGTCATGACGATCAGGATCAAGACGCTTGGGACCTGTATGACACCCCAGTGCCGGACAATGATCCCGAGTCATACCCCACAAAGCCGTCACCGCCAGAGGACAGTACCTCATACTCGCAACTGGTGGCTAGGGCAGCAGAATTCCACAATGTCCAACTGCATTCCGATCCTATAGAGGATGATTTTTTATTTAACACCCTCTCGGCTACACACAGCCAATATCAATGTCTCCCAATGCTACCAGGGATGTTACGGCACGCAAAACAAATTTTTGAAGAGCCCGTAAAATCAAGAGCCATCACCCCAAGGGTGGATAAGAAATACAAACCACCACCCACAGACCCAGCGTTTATTACTTCGCAGTTACCACCTGACTCCGTGGTAGTAGGGGCAGCTCGCAAGAGAGCAAATTCACATACATCTGGCGACGCCCCACCTCCGGACAAAGAAAGCCGAAAATTTGATGCGGCAGGGAAAAGAGTAGCATCACAGGCAGCCAACCAGTGGCGCATCGCAAATTCACAAGCGCTGCTGGCCAGATATGACCGAGCACACTGGGACGAGATGCAACTTCTCGTAGACCATCTTCCCCAGGAATACCAAAAAAGGGCGCAGCAAATAGTGGAAGAGGGACAAACGATCTCAAACAATCAAATCCGCTCTTCACTAGACGCAGCCGATACTGCAGCGAGAACAGTCAACACTGCTGTCACCATAAGGAGACACGCTTGGCTACGCACTTCAGGCTTCAAACCTGAAATCCAGCAGGCTGTCCTTAATATGCCCTTCAACGAGAAACAACTTTTTGGCTCTGAAGTGGACACAGCCATTGAAAAACTTAAAAAGGACACAGATACGGCCAAGGCCATGGGCGCACTCTACTCCCCGCAGAGCAGAGGCTCTTTCAGAAAAACTCCATTTAGAGGGGGGTTTCGTGGCCAACCCACAGACACCACCAGCCAACAAACAAGAACCACACCATATCAGGGTTCCTTCCAAAGGGGAGGTTTCAGGGGATATCGGGGGGGTCAATTCCCAAGGAGTAGGGGAAGATTCCAGACTCCAAAAACACCTCCACCTAAACAGTGACTTTCAAGTCACGCAACCCCTTCACTCAACACCAGTGGGGGGAAGACTAAGCCAATTCTACCAATCTTGGCAACAGATTACAACAGACAATTGGGTATTAGCAATAATCCAACATGGCTATTGCATAGAATTCCACAACTTCCCACCAAACATCCCCCCCAAAACACGCAAAATGTCACCACAACATTTAGAACTTTTAGGACTAGAAGTTCAAGCACTACTGCAAAAGGATGCAATAGAGTTAGTACCAGTACAACAAAAAAACACAGGAGTTTACTCCCTGTACTTTCTAATTCCAAAAAAAGACAAAACATTAAGACCAATATTAGATCTCAGGACACTAAATACCTACATCATATCGGACCATTTTCACATGGTCACACTACAAGACATCATTCCACTGCTCAAACAGCAAGATTACATGACCACATTAGACCTAAAGGATGCGTACTTTCATATACCAATACACCCTTCTCACAGAAAGTACCTACGGTTCGTATTCAAAGGAATACATTACCAATTCAAGGTGTTGCCATTCGGAATAACAACTGCACCAAGAGTGTTCACAAAATGTCTAGCAGTAGTAGCAGCACACATCAGGAGACAACAGATGCATGTGTTCCCTTACCTAGACGATTGGCTAATCAAGACCAACACAGTAAAAAAATGCGCAAACGACACCACATTTGTCATACAAACCCTTCACAAACTGGGGTTTTCCATCAACTATACAAAATCACACCTAGAACCGTGTCAAACACAACAATATCTAGGAGCAACCATCAACACATCAAAAGGAATTGCCACTCCAAGTCCACAAAGAGTGCAGGCATTCCACAAGGTAATAAGTGCTATGTTTCCAAACCAAAAGATACAAGCAAAACATGTGCTAAAACTTCTAGGCATGATGTCATCATGCATAGCCATTGTCCCAAACGCAAGACTACACATGCGACCCTTACAACAGTGTCTAGCATCACAATGGTCACAGGCACAGGGTCAACTTCAAAATCTGGTGTTGGTAAACCGCCAAACATACCTCTCGCTTCTATGGTGGAACAGCAAAAATGTAAACAAAGGGCGGACATTTCAGGACCCAGTGCCTCAATACGTTATAACAACAGACGCTTCCATGACAGGGTGGGGAGCACACCTCAATCACCACAGCATTCAAGGACAATGGGATATACACGAAACAAAATTTCATATCAATTACCTAGAACTGTTAGCAGTATTTCTAGCGTTAAAAGCCTTCCAACCCATAATAACACACAAATACATTCTTGTCAAAACAGACAACATGACAACAATGTATTATTTAAACAAACAAGGAGGAACACACTCAACACAATTGTGCCTCCTAACACAAAGAATTTGGCAGTGGGCGATTCACAACAACATTCGCCTAATAGCACAATTTATTCCAGGAATACAAAACCAACTAGCAGACAACCTTTCGCGAGACCACCAACAAGTCCACGAATGGGAAATTCACCCCCAAGTTCTGAACAAGTACTTTCAAATTTGGGGAACACCCCAGATAGATTTGTTCGCAACAAAAGAAAACTCAAAATGCCAAAACTTCGCATCCAGGTACCCACACCGCGAATCACAAGGCAATGCTCTATGGATGAGTTGGTCAGGGATATTTGCGTACGCTTTTCCCCCTCTCCCTCTCCTTCCATATCTAGTAAACAAGTTGAGTCAAAACCAACTCAAACTCATACTGATAGCACCCACATGGGCAAGACAACCTTGGTATACAACTCTAGTAGACCTTTCACTAGTACCGCATGTCAAACTACCCAACAGGCCAGATCTGTTAACACAACACAAACAACAGATCAGGCATCCAAACCCAGCATCATTGAATCTGGCAATTTGGCTCCTGAAGTCCTAGAATTCGGACACTTAGACCTCACACAAGAATGCATGGAGGTCATAAAACAAGCTAGAAAACCTTCCACTAGACACTGCTATGCATCTAAGTGGAAAAGATTTGTTTACTACTGCCATTCCAATCAAATACAACCATTACATGCCTCTACTAAAGACATAGTAGGATACTTACTACATTTGCAAAAAGCAAATCTCGCTTTTTCATCTATAAAAATACACCTCGCAGCAATATCTGCTTACCTACAAACTACTAATTCATCGTCTCTATTTAGAATACCAGTTATTAAAGCATTCATGGAAGGGCTAAAAAGAATTATACCACCAAGAACACCACCAGTTCCTTCATGGAATCTTAACATCGTCTTAACAAGACTCATGGGTCCACCTTTCGAACCCATGCATTCCTGTGAAATGCAATATCTAACCTGGAAGGTCGCATTTCTCATTGCAATCACATCCCTCAGAAGAGTAAGTGAAATACAGGCATTTACCATACAAGAACCATTTATTCAAATACACAACAATAAAATAGTTCTAAGAACAAATCCAAAATTTCTGCCAAAAGTAATCTCACCATTCCATTTAAATCAAACAGTAGAATTGCCAGTGTTCTTCCCACAACCAAATTCTGTGGCTGAAAGGGCACTACATACATTAGACATCAAAAGAGCACTAATGTATTACATTGACAGAACAAAGCTAATCAGAAAAACAAAACAACTGTTCATAGCTTTTCAAAAAACCACACATAGGAAATCCAATCTCTAAACAAGGCATTGCTAGATGGATAGTCAGATGCATTCAAACATGCTATCTTAAAGCCAAAAGAGAATTGCCTATTACACCAAAGGCACACTCAACCAGAAAGAAAGGTGCTACAATGGCCTTTCTAGGAAACATTCCTATGAGCGAAATATGTAAGGCTGCAACCTGGTCTACGCCTCACACGTTTACTAAACACTACTGTGTAGACGTACTAAATGCACAACAAGCTACAGTGGGCCAAGCTGTACTAAGAACATTATTCCAAACTACTTCAACTCCTACAGGCTAAACCACCGCTTTTAGGGGATGTAACTGCTTTATAATCTATGCCACACATGTGTATCTGCAGCAACATATGCCATCGAACTGAAAATGTCACTTACCCAGTGTACATCTGTTCGTGGCATTAGTCGCTGCAGATTCACATGTACCCTCCCACCTCCCCGGGAAGCCTGTAGCCGTTTAGAAGTAGATCATAAATCTTAAACATCTGAACATTTGTAAATAATTATTAGAAACTCTTAACGTACATACATATTCACTCCATTGCATGGGCACTATTTATACCAAACAACTCCATCCTCACCCTCTGCGGGGAAAACAATCTAAGATGGAGTCGACGCCCATGCGCAATGGAGCCGAAGAGGGAGGAGTCCTTCGGTCCCGTGACCAAAAAGACTTCTTCGAAGAAAAACAACTTGTAATACTCCGAGCCCAACACCAGGCAGCGGACTGTGCCACACATGTGAATCTGCAGCGACTAATGCCACGAACAGATGTACACTGGGTAAGTGACATTTTCATTCAGAACTAGGCTTCTAAGTTTAGACCATCAGGGACAGGATTCATATCATTCTGGTACTAATGGTGTTTATGATCTTAGAGTCTTTCTTGAATCAAGCCTGTAGAATACTTTCCATTGAAAGGGCTAAAAAACTTTTCTCCTTTTGTGGAAAGTATTTTGGAGTTCCATATGAAGTCTGTTTGCTGATGTTAGCTGAAAAGTGGCATGTCTTGCTGCATAGATACTTGCCAGCCTGGATTTGGAGGCTTGTGGTCTTGGACACTAATTTAGTATTTGAAGGGAACAGAAAATCCTTCAGTTTCTAAAGGAAACTCTAAATATATAACCAAATATAGCAGCTGAATTTCCTCAACCATAAGGAAATTCTGCAGATAGATTCTGATGTTTATTAAAACGTTCTCTGGAAAAACAAGATTTTCAGTTCTCTCTAAACTTGAAGTGAGCCCCTTAGTATTTAAAAAGACTGTTAAAGTTAAGTCAAATCGAACTTATTACTATGTTGTTCCTTCTATACATTGCCTTCTACAGGCGAATACGTTTCTTCCATATCTGTTTTGAGGTGGTATGTCTCATGATTTATTGCTGGCAGTTGAATTGGTGTGGATATCCAGAGAATATTCAGACTTTATAGGGGTCTGAATCGGTTATAAAAACCAACAGAGAGGTCGATTTCTTTACCCGAACATTACTTTCTGAATGTAGGTTCTAAAGCTGGTGGTCATTTGCTAGACTACTGTTGGCTTTAGGTTTAGATTTTGAGCTGTCATTGGCTGCTAGAAAATATACACATTATGCTCCTTCACATGGCATTACTACATAACAATTTGAAATTGAATTAGTGTAGGCATATTACCATAATGAGATATTGTGTTAAATCCTTTTTTGCAATTATGACCTTCTTTTTGACTATACTGTGTGGTGCTGTGTTCCTTTAAGGCTGCAAAGCAAGAACTTGAACGCCAACGGCAGCAAGAATGGGAAAGGATTCGACGTCAAGAACTTCTGAATCAGAGAAACAGGGAGCAGGAAGAAATTGTCAAGTTGAAGTCTAAAAAGAAAAGCCTTCAACTTGAATTAGAAGCACTTGTAAGTCACAAGTAAAATACAAAGTAATCTAATTGTTATGTTTACAAACAACTGATTTGTCTAGAAATGTAAATGAATATATTAACATCCTTTTATCTAATAGACTAATTACAGTCTCTGTTTTATGAAATATACTTTCACCTGTACCCTTAAACTGACAACTTTTCAGAATGCTACTGAAAAATGAACTGCAACACTTTAGTACATACTTATAATTGTTCTTTACCATACCCGTTAGTAATAGCACTAGGACCCAGCACAGTAATCACCCTCCACCCCAAACTGGAGCTAAACCAAGAGATAGTTGAATAAATACTTCATTATTCTATCATTCTTCTGTATTTATAATTTATGGGCTCATCGCCACTTTGTGGACACTTTTGGAGCCTTCGAAAAGCAAAATATAGGTGGGCTCAAAGATGCATGCTGCTTCCCTGTGTCCTTGTGACTCTTCCCCCATTCTCTTTCAGATTCATCATTGCAGATTATCATTGTTTTCTACTCTTTTGTGGACTATTTGGTACAGCAGTCGATAGTACAATGGTGTCATCACTTCCACTGCCTTATGCCTTATATTTGCAGCTGTGCACATATCGAGGATGCAAATATAAGATAATTTGATCTCCTCTCAGTCTGTATCCCATTGCTTTGGTATTATTCCTTCTCTAACTGTTTTTCCACTATTAAAGTGCATTCATGCGAGAAGCATGTTTGACTGGCGTTTCCCAGGCAATCAGATACTTTGCTTTGAAGATGTAAGCATGACCTAGAACAGTGTACATTCTCCACTTTAATATATTGATAGGCCTGGCAGAATAGAGGTTATTCTGAAAACTCAAAAGAAAAATGTTAACGGAACAGGTACAGCTAAATTGCTGATTGTCATTGCTGATTGTCAGCTAAACTGTACAGCATTGTGTAGTGAACTGTGGTTACCAAAGTGTGGTGAAACACATCTTTGGGTGGAAGCTAGATAATGCATACATGCTGCCTCTTAGTGTCAGCACATCATTAGCCTTGAAGTGGATGGCCCTTCAGAAACCATCTGTCGACTTGTGGGGCTATCACCAAGACCCATTTGACTTGATGCTGACTCTAGCTATTGACAAGGAGCAGTTCTGTGAGGATTCTCAATTGCTCAACATGCAGTTTATGCTTCCTGTTCAGATTTATAAACCTTGCACTGTTAACTGTGTTATCACTAAGCCAAAATTATCTTGACCTGTGTCACTGCCTCTTTATTTCCCCTGAGCTCCTCTACTCCATCTCCAGGGCAAACACATTAGGGAACTGAAATCATCACTATAAGTAGCTGAGAAGATCTATCTAATATTCAGTGTTTTACTTCTGTTTAGGATGGTAAACACCAGCAGATATCTGGCCGACTGCAAGATGTCCAGGCAAAAAAATTCAAACAGAAGACTGAGTTAGAAGATTCAGATAGGAAATGCGACTTGGGAATCCTGGAAATCAAGCAGTTACAAGATCAGCTTCAGGTAATATTCCACTGTTATGATTGGTATTCAAGTTATGAATAGAGTGCCTACTGAGTTCCTTTTAATTCCATATTTTCATGTACATTGGACTGCAGCAGATCTACAACTGTTCTGGTTTGAGTATCAGTAAAGAACAAATTCTCTAGTCAATGACGATGAGACTCCTTACTCTGAGAGCAGGACACAAGATGGAATGGGTAAATAAACTGTATCTTAGTAATTGTCTTGAATGGTAGATAATTTTGTTATGCCCTGAAGTCAGAATAAGGGATTTGGGAGCAGTAGAACACTTGATTGCTTGCCACATACATTCTGTTTTGATTTCTAGTTCTAGTTGCTTATATAGTTCTTAATCGGTTTCAGGTATCCCATAACTGACATGCTGCATGTCTCAGAGTTCCTTAACTTAATGAAAAAAGGTAGAGTTAAAAATGTGTGCTTCCAGCTTCCCTTTTAAAAGTATGTGATGTTTAATCCCATTCAGTAATTGTGGTACACTGTTTCAGAATTTTGATACTAATTAAGGGAGATCTTCTAAATATATTAAACAGGTAAGCGTGTTCTGAAGCCTCTGCTTGGATTGTACCACTTGAACATAGCATTGAAATTTGTTGAGATCCCTGATCACATATGTTTTTATGTATCCTATCTGCTTTAAAACAGTTTTCTCTCTGTATGCAGCCAGTGTAGCTTGAATATGGACTCTTAAAAGAGTACTTCTACTCTGATTCATGCTGTTCAGTTCTGAATTTTTTGCATTCTTTTCAGAAATGTTATCTTAGAATTTTAAATGGGATGTGGGGCATTGCAAGTCACAAACCGGCTCTGTGACAGTATAGAGTCATGTGGTTGCATGCTTGGTGCCTTTGGGAGGTGTTCAAGATGAAGTGAAATATTCCTTTTAATGAAACATTTGTGGCTATATACCCATACATTGCTAGTTTATTTCAGATCTGTCTGCACTTTCAAGGTTTTCCAGAGCAGCATTAATATCCAATTTAGTCTTTCCTTTTTTACTTTTTATTGTTGGTCTTTTAGTTTTGTTTTATATAAATATAAATGCAGAGCAGCAAGTCTTTAAATGCAGTAATCAAAACAGAAACCTGGCCTTTGGCAATGTAGACCATTCATGGGGTGGGAAAATGTGTTTTTGGTGGCTATTTGTTATAGTTTCACTATCTCTCTCCCTCCCCCACTCCCTTCTTGCCTCCTGCCCTTCCTCCCTCTTCAACAAAAGTCTACAGTTTGATCTTATAAGTGGTAAAAATGTCCCCACCTTCTCTCGTTTTTTAAGCAAGGCTTGACTGCTTTCTCGCTCATTGGTTGCTGTTGTGGAGCTGTTTGCCCAATCGCAGCAGCAGTGTTCATTACTTCAATCCCATGGGGAGCGTAGCATGGCAAAAGCACACCTATTGGGACTGTAGGTGGCCTGGCTGGTGGCTCATACATTTCATTTAGCCTGTGCACACCCATTTACCTTTTGAAAAGGCATCAGAAGTTGGGATGGTAGGTAACAACGTCGGGAGGTTGTCATTCAGGCCCTGTGTGGTGTGTTATCACCTCAAGGATCTCCAGTGGGTTGAGTTGTGAAGGATGCACCAGAGGCGCCCAGTAATCCATCATAGATATCAATAGAAGACATTACAACTTCACTACTCGGTTCTTTAAAAAAAAAAAAAAAAAAAAAAGTAAATACTGGTAGCAATGGTTTCTACATACAGGTGCACTCTAATGTCAGGTGTATGTTTAATAATAATAATATAATGATCATCAGCCATTTTTTATGAGATTAAAAACGTCTGCCTATTATACGCAGCTAGGCTATTGCAACAACCTAGTTGAGACCCTTCAGTTGCTCTTACTGTTTTTACTCATACTAGTTTCAAAGGAAATATCCACACTCTTCTTTAAGTAAGTTTTCATATATGATGCTCTGTTTTGCAGCACTGTTTATTTAGGTATCCACAAATGATGCAGTCCCTAACAAAACACACACACAGGAATTTATTTTATTTCATTTAGTGTAAATGATTTGTATTTTGGAAGTCATGCTGAAACTGTTTTTGGCCCCAAACGTATTACAATTTTTTTTTCTCCATTTAATGCCAGATTCATCTTATCCTTCCTTGCTTTAATTTTAGGAATAATGATCATTTAAATTTTCAGGGTCATTTTGATTGTGTCCTCATGTACAAAAAGTGTTGAGGATCCTCCTCATATAGAAATAGACCTCCACATCGCTTTTTATCAATAGTCTATGTAATCTTGTCCAGTCGGTTTCAAAGACACACAGGGTAATGGAGAATCCTGCAGAACACCACAGTTCATATCATTTTTTAGACTTTGCAGTTGCTACTGCAGGCTTGTAATACGTTATTTGTTAGGAAGTGAGTAAACTGTTTGGTGTTTATAGTCTTGCATCAGAGGACGAAGGGTCGAAGAAGTTTGGCGTCTCATTTGCCAGTCTGTGACAATAATTACTCCTTGACAGTTGTCATACTCCTACTTGGTCTGGATCCCAAGTCAGTCTTATAACATTGTTTTTTACTTCCATATATTCTTCCGTTCAAGCTGTTAAATATTTATCTGAGGATTTTGCTAAAGACAGTAGCTGCAGTGTGCCAATCAATCTTATGCTTTCTGGTTGTATGGGGGTGGGTTCAAGAATTGTTGATGTTTTAAAAAAAAAATCTTTATGAGATAGCCATAGCGGCTTTCACTGGTTAAATGCTACCAATTTCATAGATGACACAGTATTGTCAATAATGGAGCAAAGAAGCCCCCATTGTCAATGAGTTTAGATGAAATGTGATTTTGCAACCTTCATTTATAGATTAACACCTTACAAGTTCTTCATGACCCTCTTTTAAAATTCTTCTGGTGACTGGGTCTTATTGGGTTATTCTTGTGGGGCTTCTTTGTTCTCCTACTGGTAACCTGTGTTCTACTCTTAAGGGAGTGAAGTTCGAGAAATAGTAACTTTGCGTTGGGGGCTCCTCACTCCCTGTTACCTCTGCCTCCCATCATCATCCTTTTGAGGTAGCTTGTTTAACATCCTCAGACTACAGGCTATTCTCCAGTACTGGATCTTTGACAGATTCTCATGCTTGAATCATTCCCCGTTGTCGAAGTAGGAGTCCCACGGTACCATGATAAAGCAGCATGTATCATTACTGTAGGCCCTAATCGCAATGAACAGTCACTTTAATAGCTTATCATTGTCCTTTTTAAAAGAGTACCAAACTTAAGCTATGACCAGTCGTATGACAGCACCCTGTAGAATACTCCCAAGAGAGGCTGCATCCCTCTGATTTTCTATCGCATGTCATGTAAAGAGAGGCTCTCTGAGCTCTGCTCAGTTTTTTCTTCTTCAAGCCAAATAATTTAGCTTAAACATGTCTGATACTTATAGAAAAGGTCTCCTCAGATCCTGCAAGACCTGTGGTAGAAAATGACTACATGTGTATGGCTCACATAAGGACTGCCTTTATTGCCTTTACCCCAAGCATCAGGTAAAAGAATGCAAAACATGTTGCACTTTCTCTTCTAAGACCTTAAAAGACAGAGAGGGAAGGCTACCTCTCTGGCTTCAGAAGTCTAAAACTCAGAAATCCACCACTTCCAAGGAAGACAGTGACACCTCTAAGAGGTCACAAAAAAGGGCAAGATCCTCTGACCAAGGGATATCTGAAGAGAGCAGAAAGGCCAAAAAAGACCCACCATAACAACCCTCTGAGAAAGGAAGAAAAGAATACACATCTCCACAGAGCAGGTCTCTTTTCATCCCAGTGCTCCATGTCTATAAACTGGGTAACCATCGATGAGGAAACCCAAAATTTTCATGAAAACATCGTCAACATCACGGTTCATGGCAGTGTAATCGACAACAATGATGGTCATCACCGTCTCATCTGAGGCCAACGTCTGCAAGGACGACAATGATGACAGCCCTCGATGCACCAATCTTGTTGACGAAGATTCAGACACTGTCGACATCAGCATCTTCACCATTGACATCAACATCGTTGATTGAAAAGTGTCGGTGACTCCATTGTTGACAGCAACACCATCTAAGACGACACCGTAGACAGCGATACCAACTGCAGGATTCCACCCTTCGATGCTTGCAACAATCATATTGACGAGACCCACAACGATCAAAAATTACAAGAAAGACACCAGAATAAACATCACCCAGTAACGTTTTACCTTTTCTTGTATCTCATTTACTGGCTATGGAAGAGTCGTATGAGGACGGACCTTTTGGACCTGCACACTGTCTATCTGAGTTATTAGTCAAGTGCCAAACTAACTACATCATAGAAGAAGAGGAGCAATACTACCACCAATACCATGCCCCTCCACCAAAGAGACATTACCCATATCACTTGCCCAGGACTTTCAGGCTATGCTGCAAGACGACAGAAAAAGATTCCCTGAACCACACAAGAGCAACGGGTAATACCACCTCAACCAGCTGCTCTGACTACACCAAGACATATCCCTCCGCTTATTACACCTAGGATGACACTTGGGTCAAACATAGCGGCAACACCAAGGGAAGGCCCATCTTTATTGGAGGATGGAAGAGAGGAAGGAGAGATGCCAGAACATCACCTTTCACAAAATGAGTGGGATGACCACACCATCCCTTCCACTGCCACATCCTTCGGATTCTCCCCCAGAGGACATCGGGGAGTTTCATTACAAATGGACAGAGCAGCAACAAGATTTCTCCTCCCAACTTCAATCAAACACCTTGACTGTTTCCTTTACGACCTTAAGAAACAAGCAAGAAAATCAGTTAGAGCTAGCCCCATCATTGATTACATCTGGGAGGAGGGAATAAAAATTATGAAGAACCCGGCTACAGTAGCAGCAATTCCACCCCATGTAAACAAGAAGCACAAAACTCCAAAGAATTCCACCCCCCCCTTGCCTCACAGGTCGTCCCAAGCCAGATTCTGTGATTTCACAAGCTGTGCAATGTCATTCCAAGATCCCTTCTACTCCCATCTCTATGCCACCAGACAGAGAAGGCAGACGTTTAGATAATATGTGCAAGAGGTTTTCTCTTAAGTCTGCCATCATAGTTAAGAGCTGCCAACTCTCTGGCGATCCAGGGCTGCTACGATTAGCAGATGTGGTCCGATATCTGCAGTCTTATAGATCTTGTGCCTGAGGACAAGAAAGCGGAACCGACAAAAATCCTGCAAGAAGGAGAGCGCACCTCCTCTGAGGTGATAGATTGTGCATTGGATATTGCCTTCACAGGCTTCCGTCAACTGGCCGGAGCAGCGGTCCTGAGACAGCAAGGATGGCTAAAAGCCACATCTTTCAGGCCAGAAGTCCAATTTAAAGTTTTAGAAATGGCCTATGACAGCGAAACGCTTTTTGGAAAGCACATAGATGAGGCACTGTTAGCAATAAAAATGCATATGGATAGAGCGAGGTCCCGCAGCACCCTTCAATTTAAGAAATTGCCCTTTCGGGAAGCTAGAGGAAGGGGATTTCTACTTACAGAGCGTTATACCAATGCTCTCAACAGTCCCAGCCCTTTCAGTCCAAGTACAGACCTCTCTACCAACAGCAGGACCATCAACCTCCTGCATGGACCTATACCAAGCAAGGCCCTCGCCAAAACCAGCCCTCCCAGGTTATAGAGACCGGCTGCAAACCATGATCTGCACCAGGTACTGGCTACAGATGCGAAGATCTCCAGACATCTACTCCGGCGGAAAGAAATAACATTGGACAAATGGGTATTAGACCTGGTGATTTAAGGCCATAACCTAGAATTTGTACAGAAACCACCAGACAATCCCCCAAGGAGAGCACACCCCTCTTATCTTCACTTATTGAAAGAAAAAAAAAGACCTCAACATGCTTCTTCCTTATACAGAAGAAAACAGGAGAATGAAGGCCCATCCTAGATTTAAGAAAACTGAACAAATTCTTGCACAAGCTGTCATTTTGGATGGTCACCCTCTCTGATATCCTGCATCTCCTAAACAACTGAGATTTTATGACGACTCTTGACTTGCAGGATGCATATTTCCACATCCCCATACATCCCAAACACAGAAAAATCGTAGTTTCACCATAGCCGGTACCCATTACCAATTCAAAGTCCTTCCATTTGGACTCAAGTGTGTGCCTTGCATATTCACCAAGTGCCTGACACCAGTAGCAGCCACTATCACAAGCCAAAGTCACCAGGACTTTCCTCACTTGGATGATTGGCTCCTCAAAGCCCTAACACCACGGCAAGTATCCAGAGCCACATAAGCCTGTGTCACACTATTTAACAAGCCGGGTCTCCTTGTCTGTTTTCAAATTATTCCCAAACAAACTGTAATGTTCCTAGGATCCCATCTGGAGACAGTATACAACAAGGCGTATTTATCTCAGACAGGCAGCAAAGGCTGAGAAATCTGGCAATAAAAATAGTCTACTTCAGTATGTCTGTACAAGTCATTGCTGGGCATAATGTCTTCCCCAGTCAGTGTCTAAAAATGAGACCATTGCAAGAAGAACTGCAAAAACAGTGAATCCAGACAGAAGGATTGTTTGACGTCATCGTGACTATCATTCCAAAAATTAGGGTGGTATTAGCATGGTGGTCCCGAGCTTCTGATCTGTCTTAAGGGCCTTTTGTTTTTACCTCAGATCCCAGAGTTTGTCATAATGACAGATGCCTCTCTGCAAGGCTGGTTCAGAAGTGGTGGACAGAACAGAAGACCATACATAGCAACAGACTATTGTCTATAAGTTGAAAGCCATTTTTCTCACTCCACAGGCCTTTCTTCCAAAGATAGCAGGCTCGTCAGTGCTGGTTTGTACAGACAATACGACCGGCATGCATTACATCAACAAACAAGAGAGTACACCATCACTAACGCTCTTCCAAAAGGCCCAGGGTCTGTGGAATTGGCTCACAACTCACAAAATATCCCTGACAGCTGAGCATGTGTCCAGGGTCAGAAACACTTTAGCAAACACACTAAACAGGACAAAAGAGAGTTGCCATGAGTGGGAGCTACATCAAACAGAGCTGGACATGATATTGCCCAGTTGGGGCCAACCAGCACTGGATCCCTTTGCGACAGTCAAGAACACCAAATGCCAGTTTTACAGCAGTTGGTATCCGCTCCCAGGGTCGTGGGGGAATGTCCTTTTGATCAGATGGCCAGGGATTTATGCATTTGCATTTCCTCCCTTCCTTCATGCCCCAAGGTTCTCAGGCAAGTGAGAAGAGAACACTGTAGCTTAATCCTGATTGCTCCCAGGTGGCCCAGGCAACATTGTTTTACAAAACTCCTCCTGTTGTCTGAAAGCAATCCCATTGACCTCCTGGCAACACCAACACTGTTGACCATGAACCAGGGCCAGACCTTGCATCCGGAACCAGCCTCTCTCCACTTGTGTGCATGGCTCCTGAATTCAATGAATTCAAAGACCTAGGCATTCCTCAGGACTGTAGATGTACCCTATCCAAAGCAATAGTGGAAACCACAAACAAAACGTTCAGATTAAAATGGAAGCAATTCTGTGCATGGTGTCGCAGTCACTCTTGCACCTCTTGAAAGCATCACCTGAGCAAATTCTGCCTATCTCTTATTGTTCGCTAAATTAGGAATAGTGCATGCATCTGTCAAGGTTTACCTTGCAACAATCTCACGATACAGATGTTCATCACACTCTTTTTCCCTCTGTTCCGCAAGGATAATCATACAATTCATGAAGGAATTATTCAGTGCTTTCCCTCTGGTGACGACCTCCTCCTCCAGAATGATATTTCAGTATAGTTCTCTCCCAGCATATGAAACCAGCATTCAAACCCATTCTCAAGGCAGGCCTAAATTTTCTGACATGGAATAAAGTGTTACTATTGGCTCTCATCTCGGCTACAAGAGTCAGCAAAATACAGGCTTTCACAGCAACCTTTTCTGCGTCTTACTGAGGATTATGTGCTTCTCAGAACAGCCAAGAACCAAGATTAATTCTCAAAGTTCAAACTCAATTTCCTATCAGTGAGCCTATCATACTTCACACTTTTTCCCCAAATCCGGCTACACCCCTGAAAATTCTACCCATACTCTGGATATCAGACGATGTCATAATTTCTATTTGCATCGTACAAGGCAAATACATAAAACTGATTAACTTTTAGTATTATATGGACAAACTCAACAAGATAATTCAGTCACAAAAGCGGCTATTGCAAGATGGATTTCTGCTGCCTTCCAGTTGTGCCATTCGAAGGCAGGCAAACCACTTAAAGTCAAAGCCAGCGCACCCTCAACAAGGTCAGTGTCCACTTCGGTTACGCTTTTTGCAGGTGTGCCACTGTAAAAGATTTGCTGTTCTGTCATGTTGAAGAGCATCCACTCATTAATGCAGCACTACTGCCTGGAATTGGCACACCTCATTGATGCAGCTGTAAGACAGGCCATGTTATATCATCTATTCCAATAAGGTAAGCCTCTGTTCATGAAGGTGTGTAGTGGTATTTAGGTATACGTCTGTATAATGTTGTTTTATTCTGCAGACCTGTCTCATTATGTCTAGAGTATTTAAACTACAGATACATAGATATACATGTAGCTAAACGTGTATTTGTATTTGTTTGTTACCAACCATCCTCCAATACCGGAGAAGAAAATGAGATTTATTTACCTGTAACTGCAGTTCTCCAGTATTGGTATATTTGATAGATTCACATGCGACCCACCCTCCTCCCATGAGAAGCACATCTTATAGCTCGAGTGACATTATACCACTTGTGCCCCAAAAATCTGAGGGATGCAGCTTCTCTTGAGAGTATTCTACAGGTTGCTGTCGCTTGATTGGTCATTGTTCAACTTTGGCCATATTTTAAAAAGGACATAGATAAGCTGTTAAATTGACTGTTCATTCCCATTAGGGCCTATGATAATGGTACATACTGATTTATTATGGTACCGTGGGAATCCCCCTTCAACAACGGGGAATGATTCAAGCATGTGAATCTATGAAAGATACCAGTTTTGGAGATTTGCAGTTACGGGTAAGTTTTCTTCCCTTCGGAGCCTTGTGTCAGTAATAGTGGTCATTCTGTCTGTGTCATGTGGATGTTGTTCGTGGACTTCATTCATCTTTTCTATATTGCTTCCAAGACTGCTGAATGATGGAAATTTGGTAGTGAACTAATTGGCAGCCTCTTACGTTTTGTTTTCCTCTTATCCAGAGTATGACCTTGAAAATTATCCTCTTGGAATCATGAACGTAAACTAAGTGGTCCACTACTATACTTCTACATCGAGTATTTGCCAGGCTACTTTGTTTTCTTCTTTACAGAGGCTCAGTTTTGTGTGCCGTTGTAATAAATCTGATCATGCAAGCATTATATTTTGTGAGTCATTTTCCTTCCCTATTTTTTATTGGCATTAGTGCATCATTGGGAACACTTTGATTTGTCTTTCTTTCATTGTTTTGAGTAGTAGTGTAGTATTATTTCCAGGCTTCTCTATTAATAAAAGATTTCTCAGAACAATCTCACAAATCTTTCCATTTTTGTAATGCATGCAATTTCAAGTTGGTCCCTTTTTCCTAAAGAAAGCCCTTCCCTTTCAAGTTCCTGAAATGTAGTCTACAGATGCCTAGTCCTTTTAGTGTTTCCTGCAGTCGGCCTCACACATTTTATATGCCATTGTTGGTAAACTTTTCATATTCATAATAAACGTTTGCTATCAGTCGTTATTGCTTCCTACCTAATGCGGACACCAGCAAAGACAAATGATGATTTCAAGTGAATCCTTTTGTAAGTTGAGTACACTTGAGCATCAAATGTGAGAGGTCTTTAGTACCTCCAATTAAACAATTAGGCTCTGAGGTACAATCCTCGTTCCCAGACCACATTTTTTCACGTCTTCTGAAAAGGATATTGTCTCTGCCATATTATGAGTGGGTCTTATCCAGTATCGGTATTTATCCCTAACAGAAATAGTTGCTTCTTACTTCTAATCTTTTTTTCCATAAAGAGCAAGTATTCATTCAGGTTCCATATTGCCTAAATCCTGCATCCTCCAGTATTCAATAAGAACCTTCTATGTTCATGAGGCTGACAGAGGTGATCTTGAGGTTCTTGAGTATGGAGGTATCCAGCATTCTGCAGTATTTCTGACATGACTCAGGATGTGGTTTTGGCTGCAGTCCCAACATTGTGGTTGTATGACCAGTGTTTTCATGGCCTCCAAGATGTTGACCCATGGCCTTCAGTAGTAGGCTAAGGATGACAGTTTCCTGAGAACCTAGTCTTTCTGGCTGCCATATTAACAGTGCTTCACAGATGTTTTACATGTAACCAGGAGAAATGGCTTCTTATAAATGTTTCAGCTCCGGGATACCAGAGCAGCTTGCGTGAACTTTTCTTCCTCAAGTTCAAGGCAAGAATATTTAGAGATTACATACAACAATGCATCAATTCATTTTGTGTACAAGCTGGCCTGTGTGGCATAGATCATCACAATGCAAGGAGCAGTTATGGTCAGTAAATCAACAATTACAGTTAATTCAACATATTTGATGGGGAAGCACCAGAATGTGTTCTTTATGTTGATTACAATCAATTCCAGAAGTAGAGTCTGGCTCAGGAAACCACACACCTGTGATGTGGGGATGACTGAAGTTCTGTTACTTTGTAACTTGAAGTAAGAAGTGCCCTCAGTTTTCCTACAAGTAATTTCTCCATAAAGTGAGTGGACTTTGTGTGATGCATTGTTTGACTTTAAGTCATACATTCTGGTTTATGGATACCCATTTTTCCTATCTTAGTAGATAGCATTTTAGAAATTGAGAAACTTAGGGTGATTTTGATGTGGTTAGAACCAAATTGTCTCAGGAAAATGTGTTTTTATGTTAAGATGAATCTCTGCCTAATAGATTATTGAGGATTCCAGTTGCTCTCTTCCCTTGCTTAGCAAAAGAGGAAGATTCTGACTGTGGAATCCAACAATTTTAAACTGCATATTTTACTTATGGACACTTATATTTTCAGAGACATGATCTGTTCTGCCAGTGGAGTTAATATATTGGTGTGTGAAACTGTAAAAAAAAAAAAAAAAAAAAAAAAAAAAAAAAAAAAAACCTCTTTTGACATGGCTAGCCCCCACTTATTGCCTGGTAAATAATGTAGCCTCAAAGTTGTTAGTGCCCAGGGCCCCTGCTAACAAGTTTCCATGTGCCAGATCTCATTCCCCAAAACTGCTGTGTTGCATTAGCACAACTGGAGACACATTTAGCTGCCACTATAAGACCCTAGTAAATGGCTGAACAAAAGAGTGGCCTTAGAGAGTCAGCTTTTGGAAATTGAGAAAAAAAGAAAGGATTTGGGCTTAGGACCCATCTCTGGTGGTGGCAGCATTCAAGTATTGAGGGAGAAATCTTTCAAAACACTGGGTGGTTGGTTAGCTGGTAGCAAGGTGCAAAATTATGATGGGCTGTATAACCTATTCATGAAAGAGCTTCTGCTAAGTAACTGTTACATTGAGAGGCCACATAAATTTCTGGTAGATCAAGGTATACTTTCCCCTCAGGAGTTGGTAAAGACAACAGACCAATGGGTCAAGATGAGGGTGACCAAGACTGCCACTGGTGGGGGAGACCAAAAGAAAGAGGCCAAAAAGCTCCCTTAAAGGAAAGATGGGAGCCATAATAAAAATAACAAAGCCTTCTCAAGGCCCCGAAAACCATGCACAAGAGGGTGGGCCCAGGGATTCCTCACAGTCTAGGGTGAGAACAAATGTAAGAACTTTGATCCCAACAAGGCTTGGTACTATAACTGTAAAAACAAAAGGCATCCGACTGGACATCCTAGCTGCAAAAACAAAAAAGAATGCCTCTAGTCAACCTGCAGTAAAAGCATTTGCCAATCTCCAGATGGGATCAGAGGTGTGGCCTGACCATGTCAGTGATCTCTCATAGGCAACGTTAGATACTGAGGGTGGGATAGAGTTATCCTGTGCTGCCTGGCCAAGTAACATGCAAAAATACAGGCATCACCCTTTGATTGTTGAGCAGAAAGTGAAACCACTGTGGGACACAGGGGATAGAGATACCATGGTAACCCAGCACCTGGTTCACTCAAATCAGTACATAGTAGGGAAGTCTTATCCTGGCACCAATGCTAAAAATGAGACGAAGTTCAATCCCATGGCTATGATAACCTTTGATTGGGGGTAGTAGGAGAGCAAAAATAAGTGGTTGTGTTATCATCCATCTCAGTAGATTGCCTGCTTGGAAAGGATCTGGAGCATTCCCCCTGGGCTGAAGTAGAACTGAAGACCCATGCAGCAATGTTTGGAATCGCAGAATGGGCATGTGTCAAGACTAGGACACAGTGCAAACTTTTTAAAGAAAAAAGAGAGTTGGATTTTGAAATAGTGGCCAAACCTCCCAAGACAAAGGGCAGGAAGACTTGGGAACCAGCTTCACCACAGATTAAAGATCAAAACCCATCTTCCCAGGAAGAGGACTCACCCTTCCTGGAGGGAACAGAGCCGGCAGACCTTGGTGCTTACAATATAGAGCTCTTGGGCCCAGGGGGACCATCCAGGGAAGATCTGTGCCAGGGGCAGAGAACCTGCCCTACTCCTGAAGGCCTGAGGCAGCACGCTGTACAGGAAGAGCTAGGAAATGTCAGTGGTACCCACAGAGTTTATTGGGTGGAGGGGCTTCTGTACACTGAGGCCAGAGACCTCTCAAGCCTGGTGCAACCAGGAAGGTGGTAGTGCCCCAATAGTTCAGAGAATTTCTCCTCACTCTAGCTCATGACATTCCCCTAGCTGGGCATCTGGGCAAAAACAAAACACACTTTAAGTAGTTTGGTTAACCACTTCTACTGGCCAGGAATGTCACAAAAAGTGAAGAACTTTTGTCAGTTCTGCACTAACTGCCAAGCAAGTGGCAAGGCAGGAGGACACTTGAAGGCCCCTTAATGCCACTACTTGTGGTTGGGGTTCCCTTTGAGAGGCTAGGCGTAGATATTGTTGGTCTCTAGATCCCTAAACAGCATCAGGACACAGATACATATCCTGAGGATATCCCCCTTAGGGCCATTACTGCTTCCGCAGTTGCTGAGGCCCTCCTGGGTCTCTTTACCAGGGTATGGTTTGCTAAGCATGTAGTTTCAGACAGAGATTCAAACTTCATGTCTGCATACTTACAACACATGTGGAAGGATTGTGGTGTTACTTATAAGTTCACTACACCATACCATCCTCAGACAAATGAGTTTCTTGAAAGATTTACCCAGCAGACCCTAGAAGGCATGATTGGAGGACTCCCCGAAAAACTCAGAAGGAGATAGGATGTCTTACTTCCATCTCTGCTTTTTGCCTACAGGGAAGTGCCACAAAATGGACTAGGTTTCTCTCCATTGGAGCTGTTGTTTAGGCATCCTAAGTCTTGCTAAGGGATGCTGGAAGAGGCCTCTCAAAGAACCCAAGTAAGGCATTGTGGACTACGTACTAGGCCTACGTTCAAGGATAGTGGAGTAAGTGGAGAAAGCCATCTAAAATCGTCAGGCCAGCCAGGAGCTGCGAAAGCTCTGGTGTGTCCAGAAAGCTGCAATGATGGAAGTCAAACCAGGGCAGAATGTTTGGGTGTTGGAGCCTGTTGCCCCAGCGGCCCTCCAGGACAAATGGTCTGGGCCCTAACTCAGCCTTGAAAAGAAGGGGGGGTTGGAGTGTCACTTATTTAGTTGACCTAGGCAGTTGCAAAAACCCAATAAGGATTATCCATGTCAGCCGCCTTAGACCCTATTATGACAGAGCTGATGTGGCCATGCTTATGGTTACAGTTGAAGGACCGGAAGATGAGGGTGAACCTGTCCCTGATCTCCTCTCCAGCAACCCCCAAGATGGTTCTGTGGATGGAGTGGTCTTATCAGACACCCTCACAGAACATCAGCAGACTGATTGCAGGCAAGTCCTCAACCAGTATGCTGAGCTATTCCCTGACCCCTGGAAAGACATACTGGTGTGCGCATGATGTGGACACCGGTGACAGCTTGTCTGTCAAAAACAAGATCTACAATCAGGCTATGTCAGGAAAAGCATCCAAGAATAAGTTAAAAAGATGCTGGATATGGGTGTCATTGAACCCTCATAAAAAACCCTGGGCTAGCCCAGAAGTCTTAGTTCCCAAACCTCACTCCAAAGGAGAGAAAAAGGAAATTCGTTTTTTTGTGGATTTCAGGGGCCTCAATTCTGTTACAAAAATTGATGCACACTAAATTCCAAGAGCTGATTAGCTCATAGACAGTGTAGGGGCAGCCAAATAATTGAGTACTTTTGATTTAACGTCTGGGTACTGGCAGATTGGCCTAACCCCAGGAGCAAAAGAGAGACCAGTATTGTCTACTCCTAGTGGACATTATCAGTTTACTGTTCTGCCCTTTGGACTGAAGAATGCACCTGCCACCTTCCAGAGGTTTGAGAACCAAGTCCTTGCTGGACTGGAACCTTTTAGTGCAGCTTACCTTTGTGACATTGCTGCCTATAGTTCCACCTCACAGGCTCACCAGATCCACCCAGGAAAGGTCCTTGAGTCTCTACAGAAGGCAGGCCTCACTATCAAGGCCAGTAAATGCCAGATAGGGAAGGCTAAGGTTGTTTGCCTGGGCCACCTGTTTGGTGGAAGCCAAGTTCAACACCCTCCAACCCAAGATCCAGACCCCTCTGGCTTGGCAGGGTCCCTCAACCCAGACACAGGTCAGGGCATTCTTTGGCTTGATTGGGTATTATAGGAGGTTTGTGAAGGACTGTGGCACCATAGTTGCCCCCCCAAAAAATAAATAACGTCCAAGAAAATGCTCAAAAAGGTTAACTGGACAGTGAGTTGTCAAAGGGCCTTTGCCACTCTGAAGAATGCTATGTGCTCTGCTCCAGTCCTGCAAGCTCCAGACTACCTCAGGCAATTCATAGTCCAAACAGATGCTTCTGAAACGGGGGTAAGAGCGGCCCAAGCCTAGAAAAATGATCAAGGACATGACCAGTCACTTGCTTTTATAAGCAGAAGACTACTCCCTAGGGAACAAAAATGGAGTGCCATAGAAAGGGAAGACTTAGCTGTGGTTTAGGCCCTGAAGAATTTGAGGCCATACCCATTAGGGTCTCACTTCATAGCTCGCTATGACCACAGGCCTCTCAGATGGCTACAACAAATGAAAGGTGAAAACCCCAAACTGTTAGGTGGTCCATTTCCCTACAGGGGGTGGGCTTTCAAGTGGAACACAGACCTGGGACTGCCAATGCTGATGGCCTTTCCAGGTTCTTCTGCTTAGATGATGAAGACTCACTAGGGAAAAGATGGTCTCATCCTCTTTTGTGTGTGTCTGGGGGGGTTGGGGGGGGCGGGGCTCTTTTGACATGGTTAGCCCCCACTTTTTGCCTGGTACAGTATTTAGTGGGCATCTGTAGACTAAGAAATCAGATTCCATCAGATTCCACAGACAAAAGAAGACCAGCAGCAAAGAAGAACCAAGGCTCGAGAACTGAAGTCCTGCTGCACCAAGAAAAGGCACAAAACCCTGCCTACAGCATCCCAGACTCGACAATCGCCACTGAGGGGTTGCTTGGATGTTGGACGAACTCTACAAACCCCAGAGGACCTTCACTCGTTAAAGATCTCCCTCCAGAGTGAAGGCATCACTCTAAAACTCCAAGGAACCAAAGACCCAGTGAAGGCCACTTCACTGACAGGCTGATGACCAAGGACCAGGACACAGCTGCCGGACCAAACTTCACACGTCAGACTGTGAGGACAGAACTGTGTGACAAGTTTGGTGGCACTGCAGTCTTCAGTGGCCAGACCGTTCAAAAGCCCCAGGTACTGGTTACCTCACTTTGGATGCCCAGAAAGACAGTCTATTCCGGACTGAAAAGGGCCCAGGGGAAAGCCCCAGTCGAGGAACTTCAGGGACCTCCTACCAGGGTGCTCCTCCTGACCTGCAAGCGACCCTTAAAGTGACCTACCTCCTGCTTCCAAGGGCACCTTTGCGCACAGCTCCTGGCTCACCGAGTGGCTCTGTACCCGGCCGCCCTGTGCCCTGCACTGAAGATCCAGCTGTGCCCATAGGAATCAATGGGGAAATACTTCGGAAATTCACATTTTGCAACTCCTGTGGCATGGGACTCCTTTTTTTTTTTTGTGCTGCTGAGGCCTCCCTGCGATTCCCTG
The DNA here is from genome assembly GCF_031143425.1 of Pleurodeles waltl. Taxonomy (NCBI): domain Eukaryota; kingdom Metazoa; phylum Chordata; class Amphibia; order Caudata; family Salamandridae; genus Pleurodeles; species Pleurodeles waltl. The sequence continues at coordinate 1,696,734,307 of NC_090444.1, read as the reverse complement.
TGCCTGCTGCCAGTGGGTCACTCTTGCAGGCTCCATTGATTCCTGCTCGTTCGCCTGCTTGCTGCGGGTTCACCCTGACTCACCTCCAAGGGTCGAGTCTCCTGGACCTCATCCCCAAAATCCTGCAAACTTCCTTCAACTTCTTTTTGCCGTTGCCAGTGTTGTTGGTGGTCCTGCTGACCATTGACCCTTCTGAAATCCGGCGACCGATGTGGGACAGCTGGTGGGTGACTCAAAGGATCTTCCTGCATTCCCTGGACTCCACAGCTGGACTTCTTCCTTCACTGACCTGTAGGAACTGCATCTCTAGGAGGGTGGGCATTACCTACCTGTACCACCTAGACATCTCCGAGTGTTCTGGACACTATCCCCTTCCATTTCAGGGTTTTCTTGTCCTTTGGGTTCCACTGACCTGGTCCATAGGTCGCGACAGTAGCTGGACAAGCAAGGTGCCTATTGACTGCAATAAAGATTTTCGACATTACTTCACTCCTTTGCACCTAGGCGCCCTGGTGCAGGTACTCCACTTCTCTGGGTATCCACGGGTGGTGGCACTATCCAACCTTCCTTGTGCCAACTGGTTTCCTAGGGGTCCTCTGGGAAGGGTCTTGAATCCTGAAAATTCCAACTGCAGTGGTCCTGTGTTAGCCTATGGGACACCCGGCTCAATGACTACTCTGCACCCAGGCGCCTGTGGGATTTCGGATACTTACCTCTGGTAATTTCTTACTCCCCCAGCCTTTAGGATTCTAGCACCCTTACATTGTTGGGCACTTCATTCTTAAACAGCTATCCTGGTATAGGGTTCTCCTCTCCTGCCTCTCCCCCACCCTATAGGGCTCCATGTAGTCCTATGCTATCACTGTTTATTATTAGGATATCATTTGTGTGTAGATATCTCCAAGTGGAGACATACCAACGTAAGGATAGTAGTAGTACTATAATAAAGGATACTTTATTTTTGTAACCCTTGGTGTGGTTCTTTCTTGCATGAATATCTCGGACTACTGTATTGTAAGTGCTTTACACTCTTCCAAGAAAAGCCTGAGCTGCTCTCCACAGCTACCCCTAGAGAGCTTTGGTTATCTAGGCACCAAAAAAAAAATCACTATGGGTTGCCTGGACTCAGCATAGGGTGCCACACCATAGGTGTTCATCATAAACTAAGCAGGATGTTTAGTGCTTATTAGCGTATCCTCTTACTTGTTTTAAATGACAAGGAAGCAGTTTGGGGAAAATGATTAATACAGCAAATGACTGGTGTAGGGAGCTGGCTTCTGGTTGAAGTACCCCTACACTTTTTGCCTTGTTTTTAGATGCAGCTTCAACTGAAGTGCACTGGGTTCCTGCTAATGAGATCCCCAGCGCCAGTGTTCCTTTCCTAAAACAAGACATCTGATCACTTCATCCCCAAGTGACCATGCCATTCAGCACCCTATAAGTCCATAGTAGACGGTACCCCTGGTACCTAGAGCATGGGTAATGAAGATGGCCCTCAGAGCTGCAGTACAACCTGTGCCCCTCTGAAGGACCCAGCACCAACCTTGTGCAGACTGCCATTGCAGGCTGCATGACAAGGTGCTCCCCCAGTTGAAACCCAACATGGCACACAGTGTGCCATGTACCCTAAACACTGCATGCAATATATGTGAATCATCCCTCTAGCAGGCCTCACAGCCCTAAGGCAGTGTGCATTATATTACATGCAACGTCATATCTGCATGAGCAGATATGCCCCTACTATGTCTTGGTCGATTCTCAGATATAATAAGTGCACAGGAAAGCCATTTTAAATGCGTGTGCTGGGCCCTGGTCATTATGAGTAACCCAGTTACATGATGGCTTCTCTGAATCCTGAGATGTTGGTATCAAACATCTCAGAATAATAAAGCCTCACTGACCCCAGTGATATATTTATTAAGAAATGCACACAGAGGGCACTTTACAGGTGCCCCCTGAAAACCTACCAACAACTAGTGTGTTGACTGACTGGTCCTGACAAGTTCAGTCACCACAGACACGTTTCTGGCCCACCAATGTGAGAGCCAGAACTCTTGAGGGCCTGAGACAAAAGCCTGCACCGGGCAGAGGTGTGACCTCCTCTCTCAGCAGGATGGACACCAGGCGATCGTGGCTTAGACCAGTGTGCATTTCCATAGGTATAAAACATTATAGAGAGCTTATTGTATCCTAAGTATGGATTGCAGCCCCCCATATAGCACTAAGTCTTGATGGCTACCTTCAAGCTTTCTGGACGATAAGGAAAGTGAAATGATTTTTCTTATACTAATTTAAGCATTTGTTTGATAAGTACTGTGTGACCTGTTGTTTTATTTTTATTGGTCACTTTTATATTTGTACATTATTTTTTATCATGATATCTAACGTATTATTAATTTTATTCAATGATGTGTTTTTATAATATGTTCTATTTGTGCTGAGTTTTATGGGCTTCGCCCAAAATAAACTATAAGCGAATGAGTTTAAAAAAACAACACATGCTCATCAGCATTGTTTATAAATCAGCTAAAGGCAACTAGCACACAAGCTCAACCCTGCCTGACATCAAGGGAACATGTCAGCTCTTTCTCATTTCTTACCATCACAAACACTAGTTTTAGAATTGGATGTCGTCTTGGAATGGGCAACGTGTGGCTTATGGACACCCAGGGCTGCCCTGCCCTTGTAGAGTGTAAATAACTGCATAAAATATGCATCACAGTATGATAAAACATTGAGTTTCGATTTTTCTGTAACATTGGACTGAGGACACTGATAAACTTTATAAAATGTGTTATCCAATTTGCATCAGTCCAACCTTATTCAACATAACCTAATACACAGAGCTGTGGCTAGTAGCCTTTCTGTGTGGATCTCTAATTGGTCTCTTCATGCAGATCACTTTTGATTTCACAAATCGTTCTTGCATTATTGCTCTATATGGATGTTGTTTGATTTTCTTTTGATGACTGCTATCATAAAACAAGTGGTAAGGCTTGGTTGACAAAAAACTCTGACACTTTTTTTTTTTAGTTTGTAATGAAAGAGACTGTTTAAAGTAAACATAGCTAATGTTAGCACTTCCCTCAGAACTTTGGCTGTTAGTATGTGTCCAGTTCTTGGAAGAATACTCATCATGGTTTTTAGAGTTAAATCTGTTTTAATAAAAACTAACAAGTCATGGTACATCACATAGGGCCATATGTAGCAAAGGTTTTTACCCATTCTGTGTCTATGGGAAAAAGTGTTCGTACAAATGGCCCATAATGAAGTCACTGATCCCAAGCGGATCACCTGACTTGAAAAGGAATCATGCGGTTGACCAATGTCTACAAAATAGGAATGTACAGAATGGATACAAATGAATATTAATATCTCAGCTCTCCTGAATAGAAAGGGAAAGCTGAGAGAATAAAAGAAAAAGTCAGCTCTGACGGAAATTGCATCTGTGCTTCACTGTCCCAACTGGAGAAGAATCGGACCCTCTCCCCCAGCCTGTGTCAATATAAAATGGTGAAACTCCCCCCGTCTGCTAGCAAACAGCCATAGAATTTGCATTGAGCATCAGAGGTATTCAATGTGGAATCCAAGCCGCTGGCAGAATCAGTGTAGGAGAACACATACTTCTTCCTCTGCCATTCAGTCCTCATTCTCACTGGTTAGCTGACTGATGCTTTAAGCGCTCGCTGTTTCAGCTCCTGACGAATATCCATGAGTGCTTTCTTCAGAGCAGTGTTGTGGGTCTTTCAGAAATCTCTGTCAGATCCCAAAGATTCTGGTGTGGAAGCTCCTTCTTTAACTGTCCAACACCTTAATGCTTTCTTCCAGTGTGACAGAGGCATTCACAGAAGTATTGCTAAATGTTGTCACCTTAATTATGCGTACATCCACTGTCTTCATGTTACTCTCAAAGATTTACACCACTGCCAGGACCCTGCCCGACATACATCCGGCATCTTCTCTGTGTACTGGGCCTCTTTCAGGGCACTATGTAAGGTATTTATAGATCTTGTTCGCCTAGAGACATGGTTACATCATACTTAGCAGGAAAGATGCGTTCAGATGAGGCCTTCCTTGTGCCATGGCTCCCAGCTAGGTGGTGACTCGGGTCTCGAATACATCAGGGGCTCAGGCCACAGGGATTGTACCCCTCTCCTGACCCCACAGCTCTTTTCTCTGGACTGCCATTCCTCGACTCTGATTACAACTCACCCTCTTCTGCAACTCACCAGATCTCTGCTTCCTAGATCAATCTGCTGACATACACTAGGCTGGCCCGCCTCTCTTTTACAGGCCCAAATTCTCTGGCGAATCTGATAGGTTTCCCAAGGCAGTGCACCCATGAGTCAGTTCAGGCCTTGGCTGTAGGAGCTCGCGATGCCACATTAAGCCTTCTTCAACACCAAACACTTCTGAGGAGTCTCTTCCCCAATCCCAAGGGCAGGCATCTCATAGCTATCCCTAAGTAGTGGCAGCCAAATTGTGCCATATGGGCTGGATTTTAGAATGGGGTTCCAATGAGCAGGTTCTGTCTTTGAGCCGGCCGCCCACTTGTTCCACTTCATTCAGAGCCAATTAATGTCAGTAACAATACCTATTTGGTTATTTCCTGAACAGAATTGAGGATGAGAATATTGAAAATTGGTATATTCATATGTCATCAGCGGAGCAGCGCAGGAAAATAGGCGAACTCTGCTTTTCAAACCACCAATAATAAATCAGATATTACATATTTATTTGTTAGTCAGTAATCAGTCATGCTTTTCAGATTCCATGTTCGGAATGCCTCTTGTGCTTTAGTGTATTGTTTTATTGCAGTTAAGATGAAAAGTTCTGAGATTCTCTATTTACAGTGTCCAGAGCTCAAATTTAACACATACAAGAATTGGCAATGCTTATGTATCTCGCTCATATGTGCAGTAGCATTTCTCCTTCGCAAGATGATGCTTAAACGGGGTCAATGAATGTTTGAACCCAGCATAAAAGGAAAAATCATTACATTTCACAGCAAATCAAATTCACATACAACAGTATGACAATGTGGCCACACAAGGAAAATTCCAGTCTGAAATAAAGTTAAGGGTTTTTTATTACAAGTTCAAACTCAGTCATGTGGACAATTCTCAAAATAAAGTTATAAAAATACAGAATCACCAAGGGTTGACCAAGGCAACGGAAAACATTTAAATAAACTAACATTAGCAAAACTAGGCATTGAACAAAAGCAATACAAAACATGAGAAGACTTACTTGAAGAACAGAGAATACATGCTGTTCAGCTCTTACAAACACCAAGACAATTTAAAGTCATTTAAGTTAGCTAATTTAGGCAAGAGAAACCCTAAAGTTCAGCCAATCAAGATTAACATGTGCTAGGCTTAGCAGATGTGGGCAAAAGGCAAAAAGAACAAAAAAGGACAAAAGGAATTTGGAAAAAGATAATCTGGGGTAACAAGTTACTAACTCAGGTGGACAAAAGGTAGGTAAAAATGGAAGGTGTCTGGATTTCAGAAGATCAATAATCTTCTCTGGGTCAAAGGAAAAAAAATCTCTTAATTCTCAGCAAGGCGTTTCAGAAGAACAAAGGCAGAGAGGACCGTACCTCTCGGAGTCCAAGGGGTTCAGCATGCAGCAAAGAGTGAGGAAAAATCAGCATCTGACCAAAATTCAACAAGAACAAAATATTAAAATTCAGAGGGAAAGATGATTTGTCAATCCATCACGCCATATGACTCAGAAGATGCAACACTCACTAGAATTCAGTTATGCAACTCAGGCGGCAGCATTGCCGAATGCTGCTGATACTAACAGGTAGAAAATGTTCCATCTGGTGTCATCCAGATGAATTGAAACATTTCTGTGTGTTACGAGTCTACAGTTTTGAATGTACTGAGCTCAAGGGCAAAGTCTCTAACTCTTCATGTGTAAAACAATAAAGCATCTATTACCAAACTAGCTTTCTTGTGAGAATTAAATCTGAAAGAAAAGTTCACTTTTGCCAGAATGACTAACTATTTCTGCACAGTCACAAAGCAGGTCCATGCATTCCTCACTGAGGCAAATGCAGTGAATTAAAACAACACATTCAATTATACATTTAATATACCTTTAACACCCTGACCATAAATCAGTATTAATAAGTTACTAGACTTACTCTTTTTACAATACATTTAACACAAATAATTCTGTTAACCCTTTCATGTAGCTACAATGCATTACTGCATTGTTTACATTGCACATCACTTTTGGAATATTTATTTCTCAAAATCTATTATCGTGTTAGTGTGCACTATTAGTTTTCATCATGAATTACAACGTAATGCTGAATAAATTCCTTTAGCATTTAGTAAAAATGCTATACCACCTACTTTTCAACTATTGCCTTAGAATGAATGTGCATCAGAATAGCTTTTTAGTGCACCACTTTACAACAAAGCTATTAGTACTTTGATTAACATAAGTTACAATCTGTCGCATATAGAAGCAAGAGCAATTGGCAATTTAAATATCTGTCCTCTGTTAGCCACTTTGGTAGATAGATTTATGTTGGTGGGGATCAGGGGAGAGAAGGTGGGTGAAACAGTTAGTGGGGCTAGGCTGAGGAAAGGCATACCTCACTGCAGTATTTTGTTACACTAAAGTGAGCATTTAGGCTGCTGGAGAATGGAAATCGAGGGGCTGGGGTAGACCACTGGACAGACCAGTGTCAAACACCACCTGGCTAGAAATGCTCTTTAGAAAACAGCCCAATGGATTTCCATTTTGAACATATTTGTAGCATTTGAAACATAGGAAACATTTTCCAAGAACGACTTGGTATACATTATGCTAATCTTATATGTTAAGAAAACAATTTGAAGACCACTTTATTCAGATAACAAATGAGTGTAATCCACATTTTTCTGTCCCTTCTGTTTGACTCTGATGTTTTTTTAACCTGTGTTTTTCCAGGAGATAGCTGCATATGGCTGGTTTCCGTTTGCAGGACCTCACAGGGATCTGTAAAGGAGGAAAGTGAGGGTGGGTGGCCATCTTACTACAAGGCCCAATTAATGATAAAAAGTGGAATGTCCTACAGTGAATCTTGAAAATAATTGGCAGGGCTGGGATTAGAGAGTGAGAAAAATTTATTTCATATCTTCAGAGATTATCTATCCAGTTTAGGTTAGTCCGTACTTGCATTTTAGTGGGAGGCAACAAATGTAATGGTCCAACGTAAGGGCATCCCACTCTTTGAATGTTAATAGTGTACACTTTCAAAAAGCTTGAACTGACCACTGAGATAGTAAGGTCTTTGCAGTAAAGGAGACTGCTGTACTGTGGCTGCGGGAGAGGGGGCCTGCGTGCAGAGGCTGTAGGCGACTTGGGGAGTCCAAGATGGGTGAGACCATACTGGACACGGATTCTGGCCTGCTGGGAACCTTGCTGGCCCCATTAGTTGGCCTCTCCTCGGGTCATGGACGTTGGGTCCAATGGTCACTTGAGGCGTTGGGTCTTTACTGTTCTGGAGGCTAAAGAGTCCTTTCTTGAGACCTTGTTGCAGAGCAGAACCGCTGCTCACAGGAGTCTTGAGTCTTTATGGAAGGCAGGCAGTCCTCCAGGGTTTCCGAAGGCTCCATTGCAGGACAAGTTGTCTTTTTGGGCAGAATCTGTTAAGGTCAGCAGGCAGGACAGCGGGGTTGGTACCAGGTCAGCTGCTTCTTTTCCTCTTCTGCAGGTGCAACTGTCCTTGGCTTCTTAGGTCTAGGGGTTGCCATCTGAATACTCAATTTAGGGGTGTTACAGGGAGTGCCAGGTGGTAGTCTATGGGCTACCCAACTTTAGGGTGACCACACCCATACTATGACCACTTACCAACGCTAGTGCCCTAATTCCTTCCAAACAAGATGGAGGAATTTGAAAAGTGGTATCTACTTCAGCTCGTCCACCTTAGAGGTAGGACTGGCATGAAGTGGGCACACCTCGTAATCTGCCTAGTTTTTCCGTCTGTGCTGCAGCTAAAAGTGACGCCATGACAGGAGGTTGGTCATCTCCGCCATTTGGGGAGACCTGGGATGCATTACAAAGGTAGCTAGGCCTTTAAAGCCCCCACCCTGGAATGTCCATCCTGCCTGGATAAGATGCTAACACCCCCGCCCAGTGCAGGCATTTGTCTCTGGCCCTGGAGAGCACTGACTCTCACCTTGGGGGGAGCAGAAATGCATCTATGGTGGCTGAACTGGTCAGAACCAGTCAACCCACTAGTAGCTGGTGGGTTTTCAGGGGGCACCTCTAAGGTGCCCTCTGGGTGCATTTATTAATAAATCCTTCACTGGAATCGGTGAGGGTTTATTAATCTGAGATGTTTGATGCCAAATGTAGGAAAGTACCCTCTTTTTGGCATGGTTACACCCATTTTTTGCCTACTGTCAGTGTGTTTTTGATTGTGTTCACTGGGTACTGCTAACCAGGACCTTAGTGACTGTGCTCTCTCCCTCTAAATTTGGTTGCTTAGGACTTAGCACACCCCACAATTGGCATACTGGTGCCTCCATGTAAGACCCTAGTAAATGGTTCCCCATGGGCTGCAGCATGTACTGTGCCACCCATGGGAGCCCGTGCAAAATGTCTGCCGGCCTGTCATTGCAGCCTGTGTGAAAATGTGCATGCACCCTTTCACTACAGGTCACTGCACCAGGTCATTAAGTCACCCCTATGGAAGGCCCTTCTAGGCCAAAGGGCAGGTTGCAGGTACCTGTGTGTGAGGGCACCCCTGCATGAGCAGAGCTGCCCCTACAAATTCCAGCTCCTTTTTTCTGGACTTTGTGAGTGTGCGAAAGCCATTTTACCCTTGTACTGGACACAGGTACCCAGCTACATAATGGTAACTACGAACCTGGGCATGTTTGGTATCAAACATGTGGTAATCAACCCCGATACTGTTGCCAGTATTGGTTGTATGATTCCATGCACACTGGGGGCTTCTTGGAGGACCCCCAGCATTGCTCCTGCCAGTCTTCTGGGGTTTTCCAGGTAGCCCGCGCTGCTGCCACCCCACATACAGATTTCTGCCTTTGTGCTGTTTGACCACCTCAAGCAGAGGAAGGCAGAACAAAGGATTTCCTTTGAGAGAGGGAGGCAACACCCTCTCCCTTTGAAAATAGGTGTTTCGACGTATGAGGGGTAGCCTCCCCAAGCCACTAGTATTCTTTGAAGGACACATTTGATGCCCTCCTTGCATAAACAGGTTTGCACCAGTCCAGGGCCCCCAGGCCCTGCTCTGGACAAAGGAAAGGGGAGGAACTGTTCCCCTGCCCATCACCACCCCAGGGGTGGTGATCAGAGCTACTCCAGGTGGCCACTTGATTCTGCCATATTGAATCCAAGGTGGGCAGAGGTCCCTGGGAGCAACTGAGTGGCCAGGTCAAGCAGGTGATGTCACAGCCCCTTCCTGATAGGTGGTCATATTGCTAGGTGACCAATCCCCCTTCCTGGCTATTTATGGTCTCCCTCCCGGGTGGGTCTTCAGATTTGACACGCAGGATTGCAGCAGGACTCCTCTGCATCGTTTACTTCATCTTCTGGCCACCAGGACTGTGACTGGACCCTCCAGGAACCGACAATCTGCAACTCCAGTGACGACTTCGCTCTGCAACTTTGTTTTTCTGGCTCCTTCCAGCAACTGCAACATTTCCCTGACTGTGCATTCTCTGAGTGCGACGAGTCTTCAGCCTGCATAAGAAGCAAGAAGGATCTCCCTTTGAGTGCAGGCGTCACTCCCCTGCATCCGCAGGCACCAACTAAAACGACAACCAGCTTTGTGGATCTTCTCTCCTCCAGAACTGTATGGATTCTGCATCACAAATGGTGGTCTGGAGTGGTCCCCTTCGTCCTCTCTACCACCTGTCCAACTTGGGAGACGGTAAGCCCTTGCCTTTCCTTGCAGGACAGTACCACTGTGCACAGGGACTTTTGCAGCTACCAAGGCTTGTTTGTTCCTCATCCAATGGATCTTCAGGCTATGTGTAGCCCCATCCTCCAACACTTTCCCTGCAAAGCACAGTCTCCTGCCTGCTGCTCCAGCAACGTGGGCCTCCTCTTCAGGTGGGCCTCATTGTGACTCCTTTGCCTGCTGCCCGTGGGTTGCATGTGGGGGCTGCGTCCTCTTCTTTTGACTCTCCCAGCTGCTGAGGGTCACCTCGGACTCCCCTCCTTAGGTCGAGTCCCCTGGGCCTTGCTGGTCCTCTTCAGCCTTGCAAAACCTTCTTCACCATCTCTTGCATTTTCCAAGGCTTTTTGGTGGTTTTCCAGCATCACTGACTGATTGCATCATGACCGCCGTCTGACATCACTTGCATCACTCCTGGAACTCCTCTTCTGCTCCTGTGCTGCACTGCTGACTTTCTTCATCCACCATCAACCTGGTCCTGCATCCATAGAAAGGTTGGTAGTGGCTCTTACCACAGCCGGACACTCTAATTCAAACTGGACTTGGTCCCCTTCTTTTGCAGGTTCTCTTCTGTCAGGATCCGCCTTTGGTTTATTCCAGTCTTGTCTGGGTCTTGCACAGTCCTTTTCCAAAGTTCTCCTGTGCGTTTGGTTAAAAAACAGGTACTTATCTCTTCTCTCCTGGTTGCTAGGGTGCACACTGGTGCTTACCTTTTCGGGTTCCTAGTTCCACCAGCTCCCCTCTACAGATTCCACTTCCTTGGGTGGGGGACTGCCTTTCACATTCCACTTACTTAGTATATAGTTTGGTCTCCCCCTAGGGCCTTCACTATTGTCTATTGTTTTACTGTTTGCTATTGCTTTCTATGCTAATCACTGACTACTAATGTGTATATAATAGTGTGTTTACTCCCCTCCTAGTGGAGTATTGCCTATACAGTATTTTAGTATTTGTGTTACCATAACAAAGCACCTTTGTTTTTGTAACACTGTGTGATTCTATCATGTGTGTAAGTGCTGAGTCACTGTAATGGTATTGCATAAGCTTTGCATGTCTCCTAGATAAGTCTTGGCTGCTCATCCACATCTACCTCTAGAGAGCCCTGGCTTCCTAGACACTGTCTACACCTCACTACTAGGGGATACCTGGACCTGGCATAAGGTGGTAACACCATAGGTTCTCACCACACACCAGGCCAGCTTCCTACACCAAACATTCTAGGGTTTAGAGAAGCCATCATGTATCTGGGAAGCATGTAGTGACCAGTGTCAAGCACACATTTAAAATGGCTTACCTTGTCACCTACTCTGAGAATCGACAAAGACATGGCAGGAGCATATCTGCTCGTGCAGATATGCCCCTGCATATAATATAATGCATCTTGCCTTAGGGCTGTAAGGCCTGCTAGAGGGGTGACTTACATATAGTATATGAAGTGTTAGGGGACATGGCACACTGGCTGTTTTTTTAGGACAAGAAGTGTCCTTGGTGGGGTGCCCTGTCTGTTTACAGTCAAAGCACCAGGCCTTAGTGGCATCCCAGTTTTTACCCTGGTACCCACTTTTGTTTTGTGAAGTGTCTTGAGACCAACTCTCCTGAACAGATTTTTGTGGGCCTACAAAGGACTTCTTTTCATTTTTTAGGGTGGTGCACCCTTTTGTCTTGGGGGAGGCTTCCCTGACTCTTTCTTGTGGTCACCCCCTCCATGTCTTGTCTTGGACTCCCCAGTTCTAACCCAATGGTCAGCTTTCCTCTCCAGCTCTTGGGGAGAGACTGGCCCAAGTCCACGAGGTATTGATGCAACTTCTCAGAAGTGCAGTTACTTAATAGGTGTTGTTGATTCAGGACCAGTCATTCAGCACACTAGTAGCTGGTATGTTTTCAGGGGGCACCTTTAAGGTGAATTTATTAATAAATCCTTCAATGAAATCATTGAGGGTTTATTAATCTGAGATGTTTGAAACAAAACATCCCTGGGTTCAGAGAAGTCATCACATAGCTCAGAAACGTGTAGTGACCAGTGTCCAGCACATGTATTTAAAATTGTTTTAGAGAGGGAACACTGGCACTGGGGACCTGATTCACTGAGTTCCCATAATTTCAGTCAAAGTTGCATCTAAAAATCAGGCACAAAATGTGTGCGTGTTTGGGGAAGGGGCTACTGCAACTGGAACCCAGCTCCCTATGCTTGTTGAATGGAAATGTCACTTTAACAAACTATAACTTTCTTGTGACTGTTCCAGTTTTTGTCGTTTTGGCCGTATTTTAATCATAAAATGCTTTTTAATTTTACTAAAATGCTCTGGGGGCTTTACTGAGTGATTTCATGATGCAAGTGTGGTGATGCTTCTGTTAAACCTTGACACACATTCTCTGATATTGCCTTCCGTCTCAGTCTTCTGCTAATAAGCTGTAGACAAGGCTGTCTTGGACTACCAGTGTTTGCCTAATTATGAGCTAGTTTTTCACAGTAATGGTAAAATTTGCCCCACTGGGCAACCCATCTTCCTACAATAATTGTATTACCTTGTGCTGAATTGCTCTGTTTCATCTTGTTTGCAAACATTTATTGAACATATATTCAGGGCTCGAAAAACCTACTCCACCACTCGCAATCGCAAGTTTTATTTTATGAGGTCGAGCTATTTTTAGATTCCACTCAACCCTTCTGGCCAGTGGACAAAGAGGTGTTCTGTTCAGTTTCTGACTGTACAGAACACCTCTTAGTTTCTTGTCACATTTGCTCTGTCTTCAGAGACAGAGGTCAAAAGTCAGTTTGTCTTCTTGCGATGCAAATACTTTTCCTTGTGACTGCAGAGTTCTAGGATTTTGCAAGGTGAACCATTCATTAATTCATTCATTCACTGCATTTGTAAAGCGCGCTACATACCCGCGAGGGTCTCAAGGCGCTGGGGAGGGGGGGGATGCTACTGGTCGAAGAGCCAGGTCTTGAGGAGTCTTCTGAAGGCCAGCAGGTCCTGGGTCTGTCATAGGATGGTGGGGAGAGTGTTCCAGGTCTTGGCGGCGAGGTAGGAGAAGGATCTGCCGCCGGCGGTGGTTTTTCGGATGCAGGGGACTGTGGCGAGGGCGAGGTTGGCTGAGCGGAGGCTTCGGTGGGGTGTGGAAGCTGAGTCGGTTGTTGAGGTAGGTGGGTCTGGTGTGGTGCAGTGCTTTGTGTGCGTGGATCAGGAGCTTGAAGGTGATCCTTTTGTTGACGGGGAGCCAGTGCAGGCCTCTCAGGTGGAGTGTGATGTGATTGCGGCGGGGGACATCGAGGATGAGTCGGGCCGAGGCGTTCTAGATGCGTTGGAGTCGTCTCAGGAGCTTGTTTGTAATTCCTGAGTAGAGGGCGTTCCCGTAGTCGAGTCTGTTGGTGATGAAGGCCTGGGTAACGGTTTTTCTCGTGTCGAGGGGGATCCATTTGAAGATCCTGCGGAGCATACGGAGGGTGTTGAAGCAGGACGCGGAGACGGCGTTGACTTGCCTGGTCATGGAGAGAGTGGAGTCGAGGATGACCCCCAGGTTGCGTGCGTGGTCCGTGGGTTCCGGGGCTGTGCCTAGCGACGTGGGCCACCAAGAGTCGTCCCAGGCTGATGGGGTGGGTCCGAGAATGAGGACCTCTGTCTCGTCTGAGTTCAGCTTCAGTCTGCTGTCCTTCATCCAGTCAGCTACGGCCTGCATTCCTCGGTGGAGGTTAGCTTTGGCGGTGTGGGGATCTTCGGTGAGGGATATGATCAGCTGGGTGTCGTTGGCGTAGGAGATGATGTGGAGGTTGTGTTGTCGTGCGAGGGGGGCCATGTAGATATTGAACAGTGTCGGGCTGAGGGAGGATCCCTGTGGGACGCCGCAGATGATGTTGGTGGTTTTGGAGCGGAAGGGTGGGAGGCGGACGCTCTGGGTTCTGCCGGAGAGGAAGGATGTGGTCCAGGCCAGGGCCTTCTCTTGGATACCGGCGTCATGGAGGCGTGCTAATAAGGTGCGGTGGCAGACCGTGTCAAAGGCTGCTGATAGGTCCAGGAGGATGAGGGCGGCTGTTTTTCCTTTGTCCATCAGGGTCCGGATGTCGTCAGTGGCGGCGATGAGGGCAGTCTCGGTGCTGTGGTTGCTGCAAAAAACGGATTGGGAAGGGTCCAGGATGTTGTTGACTTCGAGGTAGCGGGTCAGCTGTTTGTTGACAATCTTCTCGGTCACTTTTGCCGGGAAAGGGAGCAGGGAGATGGGCCGGAAGTTCTTGAGGTCCTTGGGGTCCGCCTTGGGCTTCTTCAGAAGGGCGTTGATCTCGGCGTGCTTCCAGCTTTCTGGGAAGGTTGCTGTCTCGAAGGAACAGTTGATTGTTTTCCGGAGGTGGGGCGCGATGTCTGCGCTGGCTTTGTTGAAGACGTGGTGAGGGCAGGGGTCCGCTGGGGATCCGGAGTGGATGGAGTTCATGGTTTTGATGGTGTCTTCTTCGCTGACGCTGGACCAGACGGTCAGGCGACTGGTGCGAGTGGTAGTCGCAGGGGTGGTGGACTCGGTGGTGGGTGCGGGGGGGGGTCGGGGTTGAAGCTGTCGTGGATCTTGCGGTGGAAGAAGGTGGCCAGGGAGTCGCACAGGTCTTGAGATGGCGGGATGTCGTTGGTGATGGAGCTGGGGTTGGAGAGTTCTTTCACGATGCTGAAGAGCTCTTTGGTGTTGTGTGCGTTGTTGTCTAGGCGTCCTTGAAGGCGGTCTTCTTGGCGGTCCTGATGAGTTGGTGATGTCTGCGGGTGGCGCTCTTGAGGGCTGTGTGGTTGTCTGGTGTTTGGTCGTGGAGCCATTTCTTCTCCAGCTTCCGACATCTGTGCTTGGAGATCCAGAGGTCCTCAGTGAACCAGGCGGCTTTCTTGTTGGTGTGGTTGGTTGTAAAGGTCTTGAGAGGGGCGAGGGTGATGGCGCAGTCGTTGATCCACTGTGTGAGGTTGGTCGCGGCGGTGTCTGGGTCGGTGGGTGGTCTCAGGGCGAGGGCGGTAGTCAGTTGGTCCTCGGTGACCTTGCCCCAGCAACGGCGTGGTAGCTGTTGGGTGCGGTGGTGTGTGGTGGGTTTTCTGAAGGTGAAGTGGACGCATCTGTGGTCGGTCCAGTGTGGTTCGGTAGTGTGGTTCGGTGGTGTGGTTGAAGGAGACGTGGGGGCTTGCGGAGAAGATGGGGTCGAGCGTTTGTCCAGCGGCGTGAGTGGGTGTCGTTACGAGCTGTTTGAGTCCGAGGTTGGCGAGGTTGTCAATCAGGGCGGTGGAGTTGGCGTCGTTGTTGTTCTCGAGGTGGAAGTTCAGGTCCCCGAGGAGGATGTAGTCCGTGGAAGCGAGGGCGTGGGTGCTGATGAGGTCGGCGATGGTGTCACTGAACTGTGGGCGGGGTCCGGGAGGTCTGTAGATGAGAGTTCCTCTGAGGGTGGTGTTGGGGTCGGTGTGGATCTGGAAGTGCATGTGCTCGGCGGTGGTGAGGGTGTCATCGGTGTTCTTTGAGATTTTGATGGAGTCTTTGTGGATGATGGCGAATCCTCCTCCCACTCCGTTGGTGCAGTCTCTGCAGGAGATCTGGTAGCCCTGTGGGATGGCTATGGCGATGTCTGGTGCTGAGGTGGCGTTCAGCCAGGTCTCCGTCAGGAAGGCGACGTCGGGGGCGGTGGAGTCTAGGAGGTCCCAAAGTTCGATGGCGTGCTTGCGAGCGGAGCGGGTGTTGAGGAGGATGCAGCGGAGGTGGTTGGGTTCTCTGGCTGGTGGTGTGGAGGGTTGGATGCTGGTGAAGTTCTGGCAGGTGAAAGGCTCCTGGGTGCGTTTCGGGGTGGCCCTGTAGCAGGGGTGGTCTCGTCTGGTGTCGAGTGCGTGGAGGGTACTTGCGTCGTAGTGCAGTCTGGCGTTGCGGGGGTGCGGGTTCCAGGGGTTCTGGTGCTGGGTGCGGTCCAGGCGCAGACGGGCTTGCCTTCGTGGCCTCCATATGACGGCAGAGGGAGGGAGGAGCAGCTGGGAGCGGGGCGGCCAATGGGATTGAAGGGGGCGGGGCAGCAGGGGCTCAGCAGCAAGGGAAAAACCTGGGGAAAAACCCGGGGGAAAACCCGGTGAAAAAACGGCGGGAAAAGACAGCGGGAGAGGGACAACAGAGCACAGGGGTACAGAAAGCAAAACACAGGGGCACAGAATGAAAAAGCAAAGTGGCACAGAAGCCAAGCGCAGGGGTACAGAAAAAAGGGAGCGAGTAGTCAGGCGGCAACGGAGGTTTAACCCACAGGGGGCTGCGTGGCAGATGGGGGGAGCGACCTGCCTGGTGACAGGGTCAAAGGTCGCTCCTCCTCGTGAACTCTGACCCATGTGAAATGAAAGGCTTTTGGTATCAGGTTTTTCCTAAAATACATTTATAAAACTCAGTCAACTTTACAAACATTTCAAAATATATTTCAGTAGCTGTGAAAGACAATTTTTTGTACTTCTGTGTGATGAAAAAAATAATTTATTAGGATGAAAAAAAAGTCAGAACACTTTACTTGGTGATGTGCAAATGATAAATGTTTTCTGAAACCCAATTTTCACAGTTTATTGTTAATACACTATATAGTTTTATCATTAAAGCTGCTAGTTAGTGGGAAGGTTTTTAGATATTTCTTGGAAATTTACTGTCTATAAATGACAGTGCGCTACCACATCATGCTTTAGTAATATATTTATTTAAAGTGAGTGTTTAAACATAAACTGAGAAACACTCCTGCCCTGATGGCAAAGCTATCAGTAAATCTAGAGGCACGTTCTGCATGGATCATGTGTACCCTATATGTGGGCAAGATTTATTATACATGGATCAAACGTTTAGTATTTCTTCAAGCAAAAGAGTATTTTGTTTTACAGCAGAAATGCTGAACTCACATATTAGAAGGTGCACTTATATGTGAGAATGAAGAAAAAGGTGACTGTAAAATGAAATATTTGCCTAGGATCACACAATTTGGGACCAGCTATCGGGCCAAGTACATTACTGTTAGGTTGAATAGATTATTCAGGCTGCTCGACCTGCAGGCCTAGTAACATTTTTTATGATTTTTCGAGGCCTGTATATTGAACAACCTGAAACCACAATATCTTTTTTAATTTCTTTCTCACGCATAGTGGCAGAGCTCCGTGCATAAATCCTAAAATGTAATTGTGCTGTCAGCAATATTGATCTAAACATATTATGCCAATATTCTTCAGAACTGACTAGTTCCCCTTACAGCTTTTGAAAATAAACCCTTTGAAAGGTTCTGATCGTCTTGTGCATCATTGTTTCCATCAAATTGAGACTAAACATTATCAATGTATCTGTGTATATGTCAATGTGGTGTGAGAGCTTGGAGGATTTAGCAGCTGAACAGCATGCAGTTTAATTAGACATAACATAGAATTGCAAAGTCCCTAGAGTACCATAACAAACACATGCATTCCTTTCCCCATTCCTACTTAAACAATATTCAGGAAACTCGATTTTCCAATTCATCGTAACAGAAAATAGTTTGCTAATGAGAACAATTATGCAGACTGTCACAGTCTGTGAAAGAGCCTATTGTTGAGCTACAGAGTATGATGCAGTACAAATTACTTACCTGGTTTGTTACTGTGATTATAGCTTGCAAAGAAAGTGCTTTGATGACATATCTAGACAGACTGATTGCCAATGTGTTATATTCAGTGCTTGCTCACAAAGTCTAGTTTATTTTTTACTCTCAGCAGTAGCCTTCAGAGGAGAACTAGTTTTTATGACTCAGGTTATATATATATATATGTTCGATGGCATGTGTAGCTGCAGATACACATGCTGTGCACATTCCGCCATCTGGTGTTGGGCTCGGAGTGTTACAAGTTGTTTTTCTTCGAAGAAGTCTTTTTTCGAGTCACGAGACTGAGGGACTCCTCCCATTTCGACTCCATTGCGCATGGGCGTCGACTCCATCTTAGATTGTTTTTTTTCCGCCATTGGGTTCGGACGTGTTCCTTTTCGCTCCGTGTTTCGGGTTGGAAAGTTAGTTAGAATCTCAGAAAAATCGTCGGTATTGTTTGCGTTCGGTATCGGGTTAGTTACAACAGATCGACACCGAATTAAGAAGAGCTCCGGTGGCCCTTCGGGGTTTTCTTCCATCCCCGTCGGGGCCTGGTCGGCCCGGCCACGTGTCTCTTCAAGGCTGATGGAACGGACCCCATTCCGCTTCTGTCCAGAATGCCATAACAAGTATCCATATACAGATCAACATCTGGTCTGTAACTTGTGTTTGTCACCAGAACACAAGGAGGATACTTGTGAGGCCTGTCGAGCTTTTCGGTCCAGGAAAACACTCAGGGATCGAAGAGCAAGAAGACTGCAAATGGCGTCGGCGCCGACAGGACAAGAGCGTTTCGAGGAGGAGGAAGAAACATTCTCCACCCAGGAGTCGGACTCTGAGGAGATCGATCCCGAGGAAACGCCGAAAACCGTGAGTAAGACGTCGAAAACAAGAACTCACGAGAAAAGCGCTAAAGCCCAGGGGACGCCACCGCCAACAGGCCATGGCTTAATCCGAAAAGTAGGTAACCGTTCATCGGCACCGAAAAAGGGCGAGCTGGTGTCGAAGTCATCCGACTCCGGTCGAGATACCGGCACACAGCAATCTCTGGCCCGAGGTAGTGGCTCAGAGAAGATTCAGCACTGAGACAGCGGCACCGAAACGGGTCGGCACCGAGAGAGCACGACGCCGAAAGTAAAGAAGGTTTCATTGGAGCCGAAAAAAGCAGCCGAAAAGGTTTCGGTACCGAAATATCCGGCCTCTGAACCGAAAACAAGTTCCTACACTGAGGAACAAGGACTGTCCACACAAATGAAGACACATAGATTTGGACAGGAATTACAGGCAATAGAGCCAGATCACACACAAAGACGGCTCTTTATTCAAAAAGATACAGGGAAGATCAGTACTCTTCCTCCAGTCAAAATGAAACGCAAGCTTGCCTTCCAAGACAAAGACAAACAGCCACACGCAAAGGTGGCTAAACAAGTAACACCGCCACCATCCCCACATCACTCGCCGCAACCATCACCGGTAGCCACTCCACCAATGATGCAATCCCCAACTCATACAGGAATGAGTCAAGATGACCCGGACGCATGGGACCTTTATGACGCACCAGTGTCAGATAATAGTCCAGAATGCTATCCAGCTAAACCATCGCCACCAGAGGACAGTACAGGCTACGCACAGGTGGTGTCAAGGGCAGCTGCATTTCATAATGTCAGCCTTCATTCAGAGCCCATTGAAGACGACTTTCTTTTTAATACACTGTCGTCCACACACAGCCAATATCAGAGATTTCCTATGCTACCCGGAATGCTAAAACACTCCAAACAATTGTTTGAGGAGCCTGTTAAAGGGAGAGCCATTACTCCAAGAGTAGATAAAAAATATAAACCGCCACCAACAGACCCAGTGTACATTACACAACAGCTAACAGCAGACTCTGTTGTAGTGGGAGCAGCGCGCAAAAGAGCCAACTCTCATACTTCAGGAGATGCACCACCTCCAGATAAAGAAAGTCGAAAATTCGATGCTGCAGGCAAAAGGGTGGCGACACAGGCAGCAAACCAGTGGCGTATTGCAAATTCGCAAGCTTTGCTAGCCAGATATGATAGGGCCCATTGGGATGAGATGCAACACCTTATTGAACATTTACCCAAGGAGTTCCAAAAAAGAGCGCAGCAAGTAGTAGAAGAACAGGGTATCTCAAATAATCAGATACGGTCAGCAATAGATGCTGCAGACACAGCTGCTAGAACTGTCAACACAGCTGTAACAATAAGGAGACATGCATGGCTGCGTACATCAGGATTTCAACCAGAGATACAGCAAGCTGTGCTGAATATGCCATTCAACGGACAGCAGTTGTTTGGGCCGGAGGTGGACACTGTGATCGAAAAACTTAAAAAAGACACTGACACAGCCAAAGCCATGGGCGCACTCTACTCCCCACAGAGCAGAGGCACATTTCGAAAGACACAATTTCGAGGGGGGTTTCGAGGGCAAACCACAGAAGCCACAAACAAAGCCCACTTACCAGAGCCAGTATCAGCGGGGACGTTTTCGGGGACAATATAGAGGGGGACAATTTCAAAGGAACAGAGGAAAGTTCCAAAGTCCCAAAACTCCTCCAAACAAGCAGTGACTTCAAGGTCACAAATCCCCAACACATTACACCTGTGGGGGGGAGACTAACCAAGTTTTGCAAACATTGGGAGGAAATAACAACAGACGCTTGGGTCTTAGCAATTATCCAGCATGGTTATTGCATAGAATTTATCAAATTCCCTCCAAACATCCCACCGAAAACACACAATATGTCAAAACAACATATAGATCTTCTAGGACTAGAAGTTCAGGCATTGCTACAAAAAGAAGCAATAGAGTTAGTACCAAAACAACAAATAAACACAGGAGTTTACTCCCTGTACTTTCTAATACCCAAAAAAGACAAGAGTCTGAGACCTATACTAGATCTCAGAACATTAAATACCTACATCAAATCAGATCACTTTCACATGGTTACATTACAAGACGTAATCCCACTGCTCAAACAACAAGACTACATGACAACACTAGACCTAAAGGATGCATATTTCCATATACCAATACATCCTTCACACAGAAAGTACCTAAGATTTGTATTCCAAGGGATACATTACCAATTCAAAGTGTTGCCATTCGGAATAACAACTGCACCAAGAGTTTTTACAAAATGCCTAGCAGTAGTAGCTGCACATATCAGAAGGCAGCAAATACATGTGTTCCCGTACCTAGACGATTGGTTAATCAAAACCAACACGCTAAGACGGTGTTCACAACACACAAAATATGTCATAGAAATCCTCCACAAACTAGGTTTCTCAATCAATTACACAAAGTCACACCTTCTGCCGTGTCAAACACAGCAATACTTAGGAGCAACAATCAACACAGCAAAAGGGATTGCCACTCCAAGTCCACAAAGAGTTCACACATTTCACAATGTGATACAGACCATGTATCCAAATCAAAAGATACAAGTCAAACTGGTAATGAAACTACCAGGCATGATGTCTTCATGCATAGCCATTGTCCCAAACGCAAGGTTGCACATGCAGCCCTTACAACAGTGCCTAGCATCACAATGGTCACAAGCACAGGGTCAGCTTCTAGATCTGGTGTTGATAGACCGCCAAACATACATCTCGCTTCAATGGTGGAACAGTATAAATTTAAACCAAGGGCGGCCTTTCCAAGACCCAGTGCCAGAATACGTGATAACAACAGATGCTTCCATGATAGGGTGGGGAGCACACCTCAATCAACACAGCATCCAAGGACAATGGGACATACAGCAAAAACAGTTTCACATAAATCACTTAGAACTGTTAGCGGTATTTCTAGCGCTCAAAGCATTTCAACCCATAATAAGACACAAACACATTCTTGTCAAAACATACAACATGACAACAATGTATTACCTAAACAAATAGGGAGGCACACACTCGACACAGTTGTGTCTCCTAACACAGAAAATATGGCATTGGGCGATTCACAACCACATTCGCCTAATAGCACAATTTATTCCAGGAATTCAGAACCAGTTAGCAGACAATCTCTCTCGGGATCACCAACAGATCCACGAATGGGAGATTCACCCCCAAATACTAAACACTTACTTCCAAATGTGGGGAATACTCAAATAGATCTATGTGCAACAAAAGAAAACTCAAAATGCCAAAACTTCGCATCCAGGTACCCACAACATCAGTCTCAGGGCAATGCACTATGGATGAACTGGTCAGGGATATTTGCGTACGCTTTTCCCCCTCTCCCACTTCTTCCATATCTAGTAAACAAGTTGAGTCAAAACAAACTCAAACTCATACTAATAGCACCAACATGGGCAAGGCAACCTTGGTACACAACACTACTAGACCTTTCAGTAGTACCTCATGTCAAACTGCCAAACAGGCCAGATCTGTTAACACAACACAAACAACAGATCAGACATCCAAATCCAGCATCGTTGAATCTAGCAATTTGGCTCCTGAAATCCTAGAATTCGGGCACTTAGACCTCACACAGGAATGTATGGAGGTCATAAAACAAGCTAGAAAACCTACCACTAGACACTGCTATGGAAATAAGTGGAAAAGATTTGTTTATTACTGCCATAATAATCAAATTCAACCTTTACACGCATCTGCAAAAGAAATAGTAGGATACTTACTACATTTGCAAAAATCTAACCTAGCTTTCTCTTCCATTAAAATACATCTTACGGCAATTTCTGCTTACCTACAAATTACGCACTCAATTTCATTGTTTAGGATACCAGTCATAAAGGCGTTTATGGAAGGCCTAAAGAGAATTATACCACCAAGAACACCACCAGTTCCTTCATGGAACCTCAACATTGTCCTCACACGACTCATGGGTCCACCTTTTGAGCCCATGCACTCTTGTGAAATGCAATACTTAACGTGGAAAGTTGGATTTTTAATTGCCATCACATCTCTAAGAAGAGTGAGTGAAATTCAAGCATTTACCATTCAAGAACCATTTATTCAAATACACAAAAATAAAGTTGTTCTACGGACCAATCCTAAATTTTTACCAAAAGTAATCTCACCGTTCCACTTAAATCAAACGGTAGAATTACAAGTGTTCTTCCCACAGCCAGATTCTGTAGCTGAAAGAGCACTACATACATTAGACATCAAAAGAGCACTAATGTACTACATTGACAGAACAAAACTAATTCGAAAGACAAAACAACTATTTATCGCCTTTCAAAAACCTCATACAGGAAATCCAATTTCTAAACAAAGCATTGCTAGATGGATAGTTAAGTGTATTCAAACCTGCTATCTTAAAGCAAAGAGAGAGCTGCCTATTACACCAAAGGCACACTCAACCCGAAAAAAAGGGGCTACCATGGCCTTTCTAGGAAATATTCCAATGAACGAAATATGTAGGGCAGCAACATGGTCTACGCCTCAAACATTTACCAAACACTACTGTGTAGATGTGTTAACGGCACAACAAGCCACAGTAGGTCAAGCTGTATTACGAACATTATTTCAAACAACTTCAACTCTTACAGGCTGAACCACCGCTTTTGGGGAGATAACTGCTTACTAGTCTATGCACAGCATGTGTATCTGCAGCTACACATGCCATCGAACGGAAAATGTCACTTACCCAGTGTACATCTGTTCGTGGCATTAGTCGCTGCAGATTCACATGCGCCCACCCGCCTCCCCGGGAGCCTGTAGCCGTTTAGAAGTTGATCTTGAACATTTGTAAATTTGTAAATATATTACTTTAAACTTTATTATGTACATACGTATTCACTCCATTTCATGGGCACTATTACTAGCATACACAACTCCTACCTCACCCTCTCCGGGGAAAACAATCTAAGATGGCGTCGACGCCCATGCGCAATGGAGTCAAAATGGGAGGAGTCCCTCGGTCTCGTGACTCGAAAAAAGACTTCTTCGAAGAAAAACAACTTGTAACACTCCGAGCCCAACACCAGAAGGCGGGATGTGCACAGCATGTGAATCTGCAGCGACTAATGCCACGAACAGATGTACACTGGGTAAGTGACATTTTCCATATATGTATGTCTATTTGTTTCCTCAGAGTTGAAATAAAATAAGCATTTTAAACTACAGCGATTATTTATTTACATCTATCTTTAGAGAAATTGAAAGTAGTCTTCAGCGTCTGCCCAAACCGATTATTTGTGAGGCAGTTTTATCAGTAACAACTAGGTGGCAACGAAATGCAACAAACAGGGCTCTGCTTTCTGAGATGCCGTACTGTGTTCAGTGCAGGACAATGACACATCTACCCAATCCACAACCTAGAAAGCTGCTCTGGGTAGGTCAAACGCAGAAAGGGAGGAAAAAGCAAGGCAACTGAGACTGAAACGAACGCCATCCAGTCTTGAGCAAAATTGGCTCTGAGGAGTATAGTCTACAAAGCTGTCTGTGATGTGTAGCGAGACTGCAAAAAGCAGCCTGAAATAACAATGCATTAAAATTGCCACATGTAACTATGGGGTGAACTGAGGAGGTCACTGTTTGTGCTGGAAAGAATTATTACTGTTACAATGTGACCTTTGAGCTGATAATATTTCTTTACTGTCTCAGCAATATGTACTTATTTGAAACATCTTAGCTGTAGTTCACCCACCCTTAAATAGGCATGTGCAGCATATTGTCATTCACAACATCTTGTAGGATGATGGTACTTGCTAGCTTGTTTGCCTGTCAGTGGTCAGACCACCGTACAGACTGCTCTTTGTTAGCTTTTGGAGAAATGTATGTGTCCTGGTATCCTATTTACAACATATTATGACATATTTTACCTAATCTGATCATATCCTTGACTAAAGAAGGTTTATAGGAAGGTTTTAGTTCTGTTGCTGGAGGGACATACCTGTAGATACCAATATCCAAAGAATATGAATATGAATCCTTCGATATGCTAGGTATAGATCTTCTTGTCCATATTTCATAATCTGTAGCCTTTGGATTTGGCTTTTGTTCCATTATTTCCTCCCTTCTAGACCATTCGTAGTCATTTCTTACGATTTTGAACTCAACAGCAACTAAAAGAATCAACATTTATCTGATAACTCGAATCCTGGACTTCTCCTGTGGTATGCACAACCGCAGGTAGTAGAACTGAAGCGTGCAATGTTTTAAATGGGGTGAAGGGATGAGAATTTGGATAAGTTAGATTACTTGTAGCATACAAGTTTTATCGTTCCATAATGTTAGTCCCCACACCTGGTTTTAAATCAAAGTGTAAAGTGCCAAATGACGACTTTTGAACCTTAGTCGCTGTGCACTGTTTTGCAATTCTTATTGAGGATCTCGTTGCAGTCCCAGTAGATAATCAGAAAAGTCCTTCTCCAGTGGGCCATAATGAGAATTAATAAGTAGTCTAAGAATTGCAGCATTCACAATTCTATTGTTGGATTCTAGATAGGATGCAAATCTTGACACCATCTCACCTAACAAGGCTTTGCAGCTTTAAATTTTACTAAAGACTAGTGCCTTCACTACCGGATTGTCTCTGTATCTCTCAGTTCCTCTTGAAATTAAGTCCTTCAAATTATTCCAGAAATAAAGTGGTACCGAATGGAATACATGTGCATTTACAGTCACCTGACATGTCCAGGGCAAGATATTCAGTATTTCTTCCGGGTTGCTAGGAACAAAACCCTCTGCTGTGTTACTTGTCACTGAGCACTAACTTTATGTGAATTGGTGACATGAACAGCACTAGATTACAGTTCAAAGAAAAACTTTAGAAGTCTCAGAAAGCAACAGGGAATCTGGCACATCACAGGAATGCCCAACTAACCAAGGTGCAGGAATGTCAATGAGTTTCTTGTGTTTCTGGGATTGGCCTCCTCTTGTGAGCATGTGGAACAGAAACATGAAGACCATCCCAACAAATAACCTTCCCCACAAAGAGGTTATATATTGTAACTTGAATTAACCTGCATCATTGTTATGTTTTGGAATATAGCAGTGTTTAGTTCTGGGGGGTTCCTGGGAATTCCCTCTGCAGGCGTAGTCATGGGTGCAGACAGGTTATCCCAGGGTGGACACGTCGTCAGAGTCACCTGGGGATCCTCTCTGGGTCGTTGGTTTCTCTGGACACGGGCCAGGGGCGTCTGGTGTAGAGTGGTGGGGACTCACGCTTCTCGTGTGAGGTGGGAGTCCTTTTAAAGATGGTTTCTTCTTTCTTTGGTTGGACAGGTCCACTGTCCACAGGAGTTCTTGATCCTTCTTAGGTGCAAGGCAGTCCTCTGAGTAAGCAGAGGTCCCTGGTCCCTCAGGATGTGTCGCTGGTGCAGGTTCTCTGAAGTAGGAGACAGGCCGGTAGGGCTGGGGCCAAAGCAGTTGTCATCTTCCTTCTTCTCTGCAGGGCTTTTCAGCTAAGCAGTCCTTCTTCTTTGTAGGTTGTCAGGAATCTGATCTCCTGGGTTCAGGGTCGCCCCTTAATACTAAATTTAGGGGTGTGTTAGGACTGGAGGTCAGTAGCCAATGGCTACTGTCCCTGACGGTGGCTACACCCACCTTGTGCCTCCTCCCTCTGGCTAAATCTTCCAAAGCAAGATGGAGGATTTTCTAAGGAGGGGGGTCACTTCAGCGCTGGTCACCTTAGGGGTGGACCTGGCTGAGGGGGTGACTCCTCCTTGTTTTTCTCATTATCTCCCCGGACCTGTCGCCAAAAGTGGGGGATGTGTCTGGGAGGCGGACATCTCCACTTGCTGGAGTGCCCTGGGGTGCTTTAATACCAGGCTTGAGCCTTTGCAGGTCACCAACAGATGTTATAGTTCCTGCAGGGGGAGGTGTGAAGCACCTCCACCCAGGACAGGCTTGGTTCCTGGTCACAGAGTGCACAAGGGCACTCGCCCCATGTGGCCAGAAACTACTCGAGAAGTGGCAGGCTGGCAGAGACTGTTCAGCCTAGCACTAGCAGTTGGGCTGACATGCAGGGGGCATCTCTCAGATGCCCTCTGTATGCATTTCTCAGTAAATCCCACACTTGCATCAGTGTGGATTTATTGTGCTGAGAAGTTTGATACCAAACTTCCCAGTATTCAGTGTAGCCATTACGGAACTGTGGAGTTCATGTTTGACAAACTCCCTGACCATATACTCAGTATGGTTACCCTGCACTTACAATGTCTAAGAATTGACTTAGACACTGTAGGGGCATAGTGCTTATGAAGCTGTGGCCTGACCTGTGGTATAGTGCACCCTGCCTTAGGGCTGTAAGGCCTGCTAGAGGGGTGACTTATCTATGCCACAGGCAGTGGGTTGTGGGCATGGCACTCTGAGGGGAGTGCCATGTCGACCTAGTCTTTTTATCCCCACCAGCACACACAAGTCGTGAGGCAGTGTGCATGTGCTGAGTGCATGTGCTGAGTGAGGGGTCCCCAGGGTGGTATAATACATGCTGCAGACCTTAGTGACCTTTCCTGGCCCCAGGGCCCTTGGTACCAGGGGTACCTTTTACAAGGGACTTATCTGTGTGCCAAGGCTGCGCCAATTGTGGAGACAAGGTACAGTGTTAGGGAAGGAACACTGGTGCTGGGGCCTGGTTAGCAGGGTCCCAGCACACTTTCAGTCAAAGCAGGCATCAACAAAAGGCAAACGTTAGGGGGTAACCATGCCAACAGTGGCATTTTCCTACTTGCTCTGCAGTGGAACTTGAAGTTCCAGTGGGCGCAGCATCTGGGGAATCTCTCCGACATGGTCCAGATCTTGGAGGGGACTGCGAAAGACCTGCAGTGGTGGCTTTTGAATCGGCATTGGGTTCATGGCAAATCCCTCTCCCTTCCCCAGCCAGATCTATCTACAGTGACAGATGCGTCGCTTCTGGGTTGGGGCGGCCACATGGGAGAGGCGGAGATCAGAGGCCTCTGGTCTTCGGCAGAGTCTGGGCTCCATATCAATCTTCTGGAACTCCGGGCAATCAGACTTGTGTTGAAAGCATTTCTTCCTTCTCTCAGAGGGAAAGTAGTGCAAGGGGTCACGGACAATACTACCGCCAGGTTGTACTGCAACAAACAGGTCGGGGTGGATCCTGGACCCTTTGTCAGGAGGCACTACACCTCTGGACATGGCTGGAAGATCAGGGCATTACCCTGGTGGTTCAACATTTGTTGGGTTCTTTAAATGCCAGAGTGGACGAACTCAGCCGTCGATGCACAGCCGATCACGAATGGCGTCTCCATCCAGAGGTTGCACAAGGTCTCTTTTAGCAGTGGGTAGAGCCTTCGTAAGATCTGTTCCCCTCACCAGAGAACGCTCAATGTCAGCTGTTTTGCGCGTTGGAGTTTCCAAGCCGGCACTCGCTAGGAGACGCTTTTCGTCTCGAGTGAAACTCCGGCCTCCTTTACACCTTTTCGCCTATACCACTTCTGCCCAGAGTTCTCAAGAAAATCAGGAACGACCGGGCCCAGGTTATCTTGGTGGCTCCAGACTGGGCACGGAGAGTATGGTATCCAGAGCTTCTGTCACAGCAACAGGGGATGGTTCTCCACCCGAACCTGTCCAATCTCCACCTTCATGCGTGGAGATTTAGCGGCAGCAGTTGACGACTTTTGACCTTCCACCCGTAGTCTGCGATGTTATCTTGGCAGCCAGACATCCCTCCACCAAAACGGTATACCCCTGTCATTGGCATAAATTTGTGGCATGGTGTACCAACAATCTCTTGATCCCCTGTCTGCTCCTCTATCTGAGGTTCTCTTGTTCATTCTTTCTTTGGCCCAGCAGGGCTTTGTTTTGGGCACCCTTAAAGGGTATTTAGCAGCCATTTCGACCTTTGTTAGGCTACCTGATCAGCCCTCACTCTTTAAATCTCCTATTGTGAATAGATTCCTTAAATGACTCGCCTATTTATGTCTTCCCACTCCATTTATAATGCCTCAGTGGGACCTCAATCTTGTCCTTACTTACTTAATGTGTACTCCCTTTGAGCCGATGCACGATTGCCCTTTACAGCTCCTCACTTTCAAGACTGTCTTTCTTGTTACCATCAGTTCTGCTCGCAGAGTGAGTGAGCTTCAAGTTCTTTCTTCCAAGCCTTCATTCTTGTCTGTGCACCCTGACAAAGTGGTGTTGGACACTAAGGTTTCCTTCCTTCCCAAGGGTGTTATGCCTTTTCATGTTAGCCAGTCCATTACCTTGCCTACTTTGTAGGCACCCCCACATCCTTCTCATGAGGAGGAGTGACTCCATCCAAAAGAGCATTGGCATTCTATCTAAATCGTACTAAAGATTTCCGGGTGGACGATCAACTCTTTGTCAGGCATGTGGGTGCAAAGAAACGGAATCAATGCAAAGACATAACATTTCTCAATGGGTACTTCTTTGTATCAAGATGTGCTATGTTTTGTCCAAGAAACAACCCCCTGAGGGCTTGGGTGCTCATTCCACCAGAGCAGCTGCTGCTTCCACTGCGTTTGCACCCGGAGTTCCTGTCCTAGATATCTGCCAGGCAACTACGTGGGCATCCCTGCACACGTTTGTTAAATATTACTGCCTGGACAGTCAGGGCTGTCGGGACGGCTACTTTGGTTGTTCGGTCCTGCAGGCATTTCTAGTCTGATCTTAGTTCGCAGCACACCTCCGAGGATGCCATTGCTTGGGTATCTATTCTAAGGTAAGGAATCTGCAAGTAGAAGTCTCTATAAGATGTACAAGTTACTTACCATAAGTAGCAAAATATCTTGTAGAGACATATTCTAGTTGCAGATTCCTTACCGACGCACCCATCATCCCCGCTTGTGAACTGATAGCTAGGGACAGGGATTCCCCCTTCAGGTCCTTAGCTCTGGCCCACCAATCTCAGTGTTCTTAGCAGCTCTGCGCTTTGGTGTGGAAAGTCGTTATAAGAAACTGACCTTAGTACGCAGAGGCGGCGTCTGTATTTCTCCTGACATCATCATGGCGACTACAACGCCAACGACGCCCGCGGAGACGACCGACGCCACCTACCGACATGCAAGGGTATTGCTTGAAGAAAAAATCTCCGGATTCAGTCCGACGCCTGGGGGCAATTCTAAGGTAAGGAATCTGCAACTAGAATATGTGTCTACCAGATATTTCGTTACCAAAGATAAGTAATTTGTACATTAGGTCTTACAAGTAAGTTAAATATACCAATTGGGCATAAGCCAGTCTAACATGTTTTAAGGAGCGCACAACCACTTTAGCAGTGGTTAGCAGTGGTAAAGTGCACATTCCTAAGATCAGCAAGAACTAAGTTGGCAAAAACAGGAGGTCTGAAATCAAAAAGTTAGAGGGATCCACACCAAGGATGTGAGATCTCGCACCAGGTGTTTGGTGAAACCATTGAGAGTCATAACATAGTTCTCAAGAGTACGTTAAATATAATTGCTGAGGCAGGATTTACACTCAACAGGGAAAATTTTTAGTTTTTGTTCAAAGAAATTGCGTATTTGTTATATATACCCTGTCAGTCTTGTGTATTTAACCTAAAAAAGATTTACTGGAAACAGTAAGCTTGGCCCCTGCTTCCATGGACAAAGAACAATAGAGATCATTCCTGGGTCTCATGTAATAATATTTATGAAGAGTTTTACAGAGAAAAAAGTAAGATCTAAGAGCACCTTGGAGAAAAGGGTGCAGTTTAGTTTGAGAAAGTAAACGGGAGAAATGTTTTAGAAATGTGAAACATGATACTTGCACTGCAGATGTTTGAATCTCTGACACTAAACTGAACTCGGTATTCACAGTTGATGCGAATGCTATAGACATTGGAGCTGTCTTATCCCAAATGCATAAAGATGGTGAGAGGACTGTAGCCTTTGCCTTTCATTCTTTGATTTGTACTTTTTTATTGAAAAGGAGGCATTGACTACAGCATGGGGTGCAGAGTATTTTAGGACTTACCTGTGTGGTTTTCTTATAACACTGCCCACTGATCATAAACTTTTGAAAATATTTCAGCCGGGAGTATGAAAAGGGGCAGCAAGGTTGGATCATTTGGCTGCTTGCCCAGAATGGTACCTGTAGGAAATTGAGTTTAAAGCAGGTTGGTACAATACCCAGTCAGATGGACTGCTTCGCTTGCCATTGAATTGGCAAGTTGTAGATAGTAAGGGGGTTGAGACCTTTGAAAAGGAAGGGGCTGTGGCGAGTGTGAGTGATATATGTGAATGTAGTCAGGGTGCAGTCTCCAAGGAAGAATGGTGTCAGTGTATGGAAGACGGGCTGGTTTTGCAAAGGATCCTTTTGTTAATTTCAAAAGGATGTAAGAGAGAAAGTTCTGTTCCAGTTTCAGTTGTACCATCTTGTAAGATCGTGAATTAATCATTTGTGGTGGGAGGGAGTTACTTTGAGAGCTGAGTTTGTGCCACCGGAAGAGTTGAGGTTGAAATTGTTTAGGTTAGCACATGAAGGTCATCCAGGTGAGGCAATGATGAAGAAGAGATATGGAGAAACGTTTTGGTGGCCGGGTATGGACAGTGATATCAGTGTTTGGTTTGGGAGATGTGTAGAAAGCAAAAATGGGAAGAAGAGGTTAAGAGCGGGAAAACAGCCTGACATGGGTGAGATTTCCAATCTTTGTAAACCATTGCATAGCGTTTGCTTGGGTTTTATTGGCCCTTTTTCTGTTGTGAATGTGGAGTTAAGGTTTACGCTGGTTTTGGTTGATGTTTACTCCTGGGTTAGTAGTGACATTTCTCTAAAGTAACAACTAAAACTTCCATTAGAGTTCTGGGAAAAGTGTTTAATGAAGAAGGTTACCCCTCCAGACTGATCACTGATAATGGTACACAGCTGACATCGGGTGAAAGGAAAGTTATTTTTTTTTAAAGAGTTTTGTGTGCACTGACTCCGCCTTAATTTGTTTTGTTTCCTCCATTGAGTTCGGATATGGCCAGCGACAGGTTCGGGCTGATATAAACCTCACAGTTTTTTCGAGCCTAAATTCTACACTCTTCAGCGCTATTGACTATTAACAATCACAGCACTGTCGGTCCAATGACTGCAACCACTTCAGTTTGACACCCTGGTGCCACAGTCTTCTTCCTTTATCTGGCAGAGTCCTCTTCGATCTCCGTCGAGCTTATCCTGAAGAATGTATACAGGAAGGGATGATGCAATGCATACCCTTTCACTTCTGTCCAAAATGCAATGCAAAGTATTCTTGGCACCTTATGCTATTAACAGATGCTTACAGAATAAGTGATATTTTCCTTTTCTGCACTCCACCAGGGCCATGTCTCTCAAAGCGTCGCTCTACTGATCTTGTCCAGAAATATGGCAGAGCTTGTTCGATTGTACATTTCTAAAGTATAACATAGGTATTTCAGTGGAGCCTCAGCATAATGGCTCCAACATTTTGAGCAAAGGCATTGGCCTTTTCACTCATTTTCTCTGGATGAAGCATAATGATAAAATTAGATTCCAAGAACAATCAATTCCATCTTTTCTGCTTAACTTTTAAGTCACAAGATAAGGAAACCAAGTGCCATGTTACAGTTATGATGCACTGTCCTACTCTGCCTTGTAGCACTTAAGTGTGTGTGATGACAGTAGAGTGGAACAGTGCACCATCTCACTGCAAATGCAGCCCAAGAATTTTAAATAGTTGCTTTTTTTTAATTAAAACTAATAATCTCTTGTGTAAAAGGATGTTGCACCAGTTCTTTTCAAACAGTTCAGTGAACTTTGCAAACCTAAAGTTTCCTTTTATTCAACCAAACTATGAAGCCCTGATGCCCTCTAACATCAAAAGACTTGTGCTTTACAGTATGGCAACTTCTACTGATGCCAAAATACTGAGACCCTATGCAAAACTGTGATTTGTTTGCTCTCTAACCATTTGGAAAGAGATAGCAATCTGACACTGTTTCTTTAAGCATTACCCATCTGCCTGTATTCCTCACTGTTACAAGAAGTGGTAACACACAGCAAACGCATGAAAATAAAGTTGAAATGAGGGTTTACAACCTGCACAATCATGCTTCAAATTTGTGAACCAAAACAGTTTAACATATAAAACAAGACTTTTAAAAATGTGCCCTGGCTGTTGTGTACAGCTAACAAGAGAAAATGATCCAAGCAAGTGTTCTCAACATCACAAAGAAAGTTGCTTCTCCCAGGACATGAGAAAACGGAGACTCTATCTTCCTGAGACAATGTGCCCCTGTCATCCATTGCCTATGCCCATTCACGTTTTCTAACTCAAACCCTAGTATAGTGCGAGCAAACCATTTCATGAAACACCAGCTTCAGTATAAAACCCATTGAAATCAAGGTGTTAGCTTTTCACTTACCAGTTTAATTGGAGAAATAACAAATTGCATGCAATGGACATACAAAAAATATGTATCTTTATATTGTGCAGACAAATCAGTACGTAGCATTAAAAAGATAGATGTTTTTGTATTCATGCACGTATAGTTTCCTTGTAAACCAAAGTGTATTCATCAGAATCATACAGTTGTGTATGTCTACCAGTACTTCACACATGCAAATAAGTAGTAGGAGAAACATGGAAACTATCAGGTTATGCAGTTATGCATGGGAACCAGTACATAATACAGGCAAATCTTTCAGCTGTGCAAGTCTATCAGTACTTTACGTATGAAAATCACTAATAGGGGAACATGAAAACCATCAGGTTATGCCTGCAAACCAGTACATATGCAATAAAATGGTTTCAAACCAATGGGTTGTACATTTAAGCCACTATATTACACATCCGAACTAGTACATCACAAGAAGGAAGCACTATATTATGTACATGAACCTTATAACTGTGTGTCAACCAGTGCAGTGTGCATGCAAAACAGTGTGGTATTCATGTAGACCAGTAGAATATGCATGAGAACCAGTGTATCACACATGTAAACATGTAAACCACATTAAAAGCAGTAGGTTGCACATTTAAACCAATATATGATGTACACTACAAGAGTGAAACAATGTTTTATGCATATGAACCAGTACCTGAAATATCTGCACCCATGTGTTACTCTTGCAAAGTAGTACGATATGCATGTTAATCAGTGTGCTTCCCATTTAACCAGTACATTAATATGGCAAACCAGTGTATTATGTATCTCAACCAGTATATTATACATCTGCACCAGTGGTTTATACCTATAAACCAATACTGTTTGCAAGCACACTGTGTTTTTTTATACACACACCCACAAACACCACCCCCCCAGTATTTACTGTGAACAAATCAGTGCACTAAATAAATGCAGCAGTGTTCTGTTGAGCTAAAAATCAATACCTTGGAAACTCAGTCACACACCTTAAACCATATGCTGGTCTGGTTAAACAAAAAAAAAATAACAAAAAGAAAAGTGCTTTATTGGAGTTGCTGTGAAAACCCCTGCGACTGATATAAAACGCAGCGTGTCACATATGTAGTAATTGAATGTTGGTATATTTGGTACCTCATATAGACCTGCGTCCAGTTTCCAGAACATGCTTGTGAACTACAAATTAACTTTTTTTGCTTTTTCATCAACACAACAAATCTCGTCCTTCGCAACAGCCTTATTCTTTGTTTTTCTTTTTAATACTCTTTATTAAATTATACAGGATATAAGACAAATAGGCCCTCATTACGACCTTCAGCCGCCTGCCAAGATCGGACCGCCGGGGGGTTGCCAATGCAGACGCACTCCCACCGCGGCCATTTGGAGATCCCCGCTGGGCCGCAACACAGGAGCCGGCTCCAAATGGAGCCGGCGGTGTTGCGGCTGTGCGACGGGTGCAGTTGCACCCGTCGCGCTTTGCACTGTCTGCATAGCAGACAGTGAAAAGCTGCACAGGGCCCTGTTAGGGGGCCCCTGCACTGCCCATGCCAGGCTGGCGGTAGGGGGACTCGTAGTCCCCTGGGCAGCGCTGCCCTGGCTGATTACAACTGCCAGGGCCATTGTGGTGGGAATCCGCCGGCCCCGGCGGTGCAACCGCGGCGTCGTAATGCCTTGTGAAGCACCGCCAGCCTGTTGGCGGTGCTTCCTCTGGAACAGCCCTGGCGGTCTTGGACCGCCAGGGTTGTAATGACCCCCATATACTTTGACCCTAGAGTCACATTTTGTCAGTATACTTTGGTCATCAACATTATTAATATCAAATTCCCAACCCCCTTCCACTCTTCTGCTCTTCCTCATTAACATTAGAAAATAAAATGTCAGCTGGAACCCAATCAGTGAAAGAAAACCAATCTGATCTTCCTGGGTCCGTCTCAGATCTCAACATGTCCCCTTCCATCTTGTGATTAATGCTGCAGTAGTATAATTGTCCTGTATCCTTCCCTTTCAGCAACTCACACTTTGGTAATTGTGCTCAGGTTAAACAAGAGCCCACAGTCTACAAGTTGGTCTTTTGCGCCAGCCACATCTTACAATCTTATCACGGAGTCAGTGTAATGGTCCTAGTGCCTTCCCCAGTTGACTGGCTACTAGGGATTACCACATTTTAGCCAGCATGGCCATCCAGGCCTTCAAATCATCCTCCAACGCACATCACACCAGATATGCCTCATGTGCACTTACACAGCTATTGCCCACTCTGACTTGTCTCTGAGCCATTCTTCATATTTTGGTGGTATCGTTTTGGCTATGTGACATTTTGCCAACAATAGGACTAACAGCATAAATCGCCTACTAAGTTTCTTCTTGTCAGGGGTGGGTATCAGGCCCAACAGAATATTATGAATCGTGGGTTGTAGCTCCCACCTAGTGGCTCTGTTAGGGTTCTGTAGCATGCCCTGCCAGAAGGGTATCAAGGATGTGGAGTGCCACTCCACATTAAAGATATTTGCTGCAGAGCTCCACAGCGGGCACAACAGTCAGTCTGAGTGTTATATATAGTATGTAGTGTTTTGGGCGATAGATAAGTCTGATGTATACAATTATACTGTATCAGTTTAAATCTTGCATTGAAACTAACCATTTTCACCACTTCGTGTACTCTCTCCCAGTCTCCAGCAGACAAGGGTTCCTCTGGAACCTCCTCCCATTTCGGGTGTGCTTTAGGCATCAAGCCCAGAGGGCTTCCCGCAATACTCACTATATATGTGACATCAGTCAATGACCTCCAGTCACTATCAAGAGGGCAGTCAGTGTACTGGAGGGCATTGGCGCCTCTGGAAAGCATGGCCACATCTCCTGCACCAACGCAGATATCTTTGCATATTGCAGGTATTGTCCTATGCCAAGTGCAGAAGACGTTATGGTGTCTTCCCGTGTAATAAACTGATGACCAAAATATAGGTCACTAAGTGTTTTGCAGCCCCCCGCCTTCTGGACAGGCATCGCACTAGCTATTTTCACGAATGGCTGTACAGTCCATAACGGCATGTCCTGTGCGTACGGGCCCCACAGTATCACTCTTGTGACTGTCTGTTCCCATACCCAACACACCTGACGAATGACAAAGAGCATATCTATAGGCACTCTTGTTCCCTTCATTAGCAGTAGGGGCAGCGTCACTCTGCTGTGAGAAATGCGCAGCAGTCCCTTCTCCCAGTTGTCTGCTGGGTCCAACCAGTGCACGGCGTGTTGCAGGTGAGCTGCCATGTAGTAGAGTTCCTCATTTGGGATCTCCAAGTCCCCCATCCCCAGGGTTGTTTGAGCATGGTTAGTCCCACTCGCTTCCTCTTACTTGCCCACAGTACAGTACAGTACAAACATTGGGGATCTCAAAGAGCGACCCCTGTAAGGTATATAGACACCGGGGGAGCATGATCATCGTCACTATGGCAGCCCTGTTCATCGAGGACGAAGGGAGGTCTCTCCAGAACCGAACCGAAGCTTGTAATCCTCCCACTACCCTGCCAATGTTACAATCCAGGAATTACTGTTTGGTGTGGGTAAGCCTAATTCCGAGATATCTTACACCTTCTGACCTCCAGGAGAGTACCACCTGCGGGAGTGTCTTGTTGGAATCTGGGTTAGTTCACCCATAGGGAGTAATTAGGGTTTCATGCGGGTAACACGAAGCCCCGACACCTCCTCAAATACCTGCATTGCATTCATGAATATGGGACTGAATACTCAGGACTCCTCAAATAGACCAGGGCGTCATAGACGTATAAGGAAATCACATGCATGGTCTCGTCCACTGCGATCCCCGAGGGGCCCAGTGCACGGCATGATAGTTCTGCCATCAGTGCCATGGACAGTGCGAATAGGAGGGGGTGGTAGGACACCCCTGCCTGGTGTCCCTATGTAGTCAGAATCTGCCACCTTAAATTATACAGGTTACTTCTCTGCGGAATATATCCA
Source organism: Pleurodeles waltl (assembly GCF_031143425.1). NCBI lineage: Eukaryota > Metazoa > Chordata > Amphibia > Caudata > Salamandridae > Pleurodeles > Pleurodeles waltl. The sequence continues at coordinate 1,696,697,542 of NC_090444.1, read as the reverse complement.
CACTGATTAACATGGATCAAGGTCGGAAGAAGGGGTTACCAAAAGCGCCACCAGTATGCCACTAAGGATTTTATCATCCAGGTTTAGTAGAAAGATTGGTTGGTATGAGGGGGCCTCATTTGGGTCCCTGTCTGGTTTCTACACTTATACTATTAGTGCTTTTAACAGTGTCTCCAGCAGTTGTCCCTTCTGGAGGGCCTCCTGATAGACCTCAAGTAATTTATCTGCCACCTTTACCGCATATGTGTGATAGAACTCTGCAGGGAGGCCCTCCTCCCTGGGTGTTTTCGCTGTTTTCAGACCTCTGATTGCTACCAGAATCTCTTCACCAGCCTTATTCTTATTCATATTCATTTCTACATGAATTGCACAACCGCCATAGATTTTCTTGGCTTACTATTTTCATAAAAGGTAGAGCGTACATGCTTGGGAGTAGGATTCACCCCCCACTCCCATAAGCTTGTAGTCTAAAACTGTGAAAGATGCATTTTGGGTTGCATGTTTTGGTAAGTGGTCTTCCAGTGTAGACCAAGGAATTTATTGTTGGGGCGAGGAAGTGAGACAGAAAAAAATATAGTGTGATACCAGAAAGCTTGATAACTGTATGTATAAAGGTAACATTACTGTCAGAGTTATGGCTTGTAAATATTTAGGACATTATCTTAATGTTCTGTTGCACATCCTGCAGTCCTGAAACTTATGGCATGGAAAAAGAAAGATGGAATAATGTTCTGAGAGTACTTCCAAAAGCTTTAATAGTTACATTCTAGCCATTCAAAATGTCAGGCCGCTATATTGGCATGTGAACAGTGAGAAACCTATATAGTGTTACATATCTGCACGTCCAATTCATTTGACAAGTGACTACAGTAGTGTCTGTAAGAAACTGTTCAGTTGAATTATATGACTAATTGTGGCTTGTTGCTTCTTCAGGATTACCAAAGTAAGCTAAGCCATCTGATTCCTGAGAAGCAAGCTTTAAATGAAAAAATCAAACAAGTTCAGCAGGGTAGCACCCCAGGTAAGTGCTGCTTCGCAAGCATTGCCCTTTCTTTTTTTCTATTAAACATTTTTATCGAGAATGAATCCAGCTCATCAGAGCACAGTAAGCACATCATGTCAAGACTGTTACAATGACCGTAGGAAGCTGGCTCTCTACATACTATAACAAAATGAGGTATAGTATGCAGAGAGTGCAGTGGTTCCCCAGAAGCTTAACAGACGCTAAAGTAGATAATACTTACGCTCTCTTTTGTGGTAGTGTGGTCGAGCAGTTAGGTTTATCACAGGGTAGTGCAAAGCATTGGTTATACACACACAGTCAAAAAATGAGTCACCCACTCAATGACTAATTCCAGGCCAATTGTTTAATATAGCAAAAATATATTTTGTTACTTTATTTCTAGAACCACAAACTCTTTGTTGCAGATAAGTACAGTTGACAGTAGGTATCAAGCATATGTATCAAACGTACTTTGTTTGTTTTTTGCAGGTAAAGCGGTTTACATGTAAGTAACACTTATCTGTTTCATAAGTTGACAGTGCAGTTTTTCATAGGAGTCTACAGAGTCCTGGGGCGGTGTTTTAGGGGGGGGGGGGGGGCGAGTGGATAGGTATTAGCACAGTTAACCAGTAGGTACACAACTTGATTCCAGTCTTGGGGGGTTAGGAAGTCCACAGGTCAAAGTTTAGGCTGATCCCATAAGTGCACCACCAACAACATGTGGCCGTCTGGGTGCATAAGTTGGCGTCTGATTTACAATGGAATCTGACACTGGGTGTGCTCAGTAGAAAGTAGAAAGTAGATTGCTGGTAAGTACCCGCGGTTCCAGGACACGGTTCCAGGACACTGGCCTTGGGGGGGGTTTAGGTCAGCACTGGGGGGGGCGGGGGGGGTTTAGGTCAGCACTGGGGGTGGCGGGGGGGGTTTGGGGGGTCAGGATCACACCAAACATACACCCTTAGCTGCCCAGGAGTGTCCGGGAGCAGGGTGCAAACATAGAGCTGGGTGCCCAATGCTTTTCAAGAGGGAGACCCCCGGGGTCACAGAAGATGCTGCAGGCTGGGTCCAGGGGGTCGGTTCCTGGAAACGAAAGGCTGGACAGGTAGGGGAGATCCCCACTGGACGTTGCTGGACCATTGGTTAGGCCAGGGGGCTGTGGGTGCAAGTGTCTCCTTGGGCATCGGGTATCTTCGATGGATCCAGTCATGGTCAGAGTGGTCCTCTAGATTCAGGCTGAAGGCTTGTTGTGTTGGCCAGGAGCGGTCGACCCAAGGTGGACTAGAGGTCGGGATTGCCTGGGGACCTTCTCTAGACTGGTCGGCCACCTGGGCTCAGGCTGTGGGCATTGGGTGCACAGTGGGCAGTGCTTGCAAATGTGGGGTGGTTCTGGAGTCCTTTTGGAGGGTTTCCTCTGGACAGGGCCGCTGTCCTCTGGAGTTCTTGGTCCTTGGCTGGGCAGGCAGTCCTCTGGGGGTTTGTAGAGGTTGCTGGTCCTGTAGTTACATGCATCACCTTCTTGGAGCAGGGATCTTTGAAGCTGCAGACAGGTCGGTAGGGCTGGGGCCCAGTCAGTTGTTGTCTGGAGTCTTTACTGCTGGGGTCGGCCTGGCAGCCCTTCTTCTTTCTTCTTGAGGTCACCAGGAAGCTGGTGAGTAAGGTTCTGGGGTGCCCCTAAATACTGTATTTAGGGGCATTACAGGCATCAGAGAGCAGTAGCAAATGGCTAATGTCCCAGATGGTGGCTACACCCATCCTGTGCTCACTCCGTTTTGGGAGGGTGGCACATTCTGCTTCCTATTGGTCCCTCTCCTCCAAACCAAGATTGAGGATTCTGCAAGGAAGGGGTCACTTCAACTCTGGACAGCCTACCGGTGGTCCCAGCTGAAATGGTCACTCCTCCTTGTTTTTCCTAATTTTCCCGCCGGACCTGCTGCCAAAAGTGGTGCTTGGGGGGGCAGAATCTCCACAGCTGAAGTGCCAGGACCACTGTACAGGAGGCCTGAGCCTTTGAGACTCACCGTCATATGTTATAGTTCCTGCAGGGGGAGGTGTGAAGCAACTCCACCCAGAGCAGGCTTTATTTCTGAACCCAGAGAGCACAAAAGCTCTCACCCAATGGGTTCAGAAACTTGTTTGTTAGTGGTAGGCTGGCACAGACTAGTCAGTCCAGCACTAAAGGGTTGGGAAAAATACAGGGGGCATCTCTAAGATGCCCTGTGTGTGCATTGTACAATTCAGCACTTGCATCATTGTGGGTTTATTGTGCTGAGAAGTTTGATACCAAACTTCCCAGCCCTCAGTGAAGCCATCAAACAGCTATGGGGTTCGTAATGACAAACTCCCAGCCCATGTACTTAACATCGCCACACTGCACTTACAATGTCTAAGAATTAACCTAGGCACTGTAGGGGCATTTTGCTCATGCAGCTATGCCCTCACTTGTGGTATGGTGCAACCTGCCATAGGGCTGTAAGGCCTACTAGGGGGGTGACTTACCTATGCCACAGGCAGTGGTTTGTGGGCATGGCACCCTGGAAGGGGTGCCATGTCGACTTTACCTTTTTCTCTGCGCAAGCACACACAATCTGCAATGGCAGTGTACATGTGCTTGGTGAGGGGTCCCTTAGGGTGGCACAAAACATGCTGCAGCCCTTACCCTCCCTGGTCACAGAGACTTTGGTACCACTGGTACCTTTTACAAGGGACTTAGCTGTGTGCCAGGGGTGTGCCAATTGTGGAAACATTGGTACAGGTTAGGAAAAGAACACTGGTGCTGGGGTCTGATTAGCAGGATCTCAGCATACACTCAGTCAAGTTAGCATCAATACCAGGCAAAAAGTGAGGGGTAACCATGCCAAAAGGGGCACTTTCCTACAATGAGATTATGATGTGTTGCTACACATAAACTTTAAGAAATGATTGACAGCTTAAGTGTTGTACTTCTTCAACCACAATAAGAGGGAAAGGAAGGGAAAACTACCCATCAGTGCGGGTCATACTCTAAATATCCTGACGTGGGGGCCCTACACTTGCGCATATATTAAAAAGCAGTATTCATCTTTTGCAGTCATGCTCCAAACAGTGAATCTGTTGAATAAGCAATCAACTGCATCTGCCGCCTCACAAGCATTTGTACTCTCCTCCACTCTCTGTGCACTGAGGAATATCCCCAGTGGGGACCATATTCTTTGGTGCATGATTTGAGAGGCTTAATTCCCAATAGGCAGTTAGTTGTCCTTACAGAAAGCCGCATCACAATGCCACTCAGTTCTCGGTGGCTGCCATCCCCAAAGCATTGCCACCTGGCGTATCGCGAGCAGTAGCAGAAGTGCAGTCAGTTTGCGTGTCTTTGAAGGGATGTCCTTCACGTACCCCAAAACTGCAACACGTGGGGAGCAATCCAAAACATGTCCTGTGATCTCTTCGATAGTGTCAAGGACATTGGACCAGAAAAGCCCCACTTCTGGGAAAAGTCATGCAAGATGAAGAAATTCTGTGTATGGGGCAGCACTTCAGACGCATTTTGCATTCTCAATCAGACTCATCCTATACATGTGTGCTGGGGTGCGGTAGAGTCTGTGTAAGTATTTAAAACAGACTAATCTTAAACTGTAGCTTGTGAAGAGTGCGTGGGACTGGGCACAGCAAAACTTCCATTGGTCCTCAGAGAAGGGAGGGTCTCAAGATCATCTGATCACAGCTGGCAGGTCCGAGGGACCCAAATTGACACCTTCTCCTGCATATCGGCATTGAGTCTAGGAAATAGCTTACGTGAGGAAGTATTTGTAAGGATTGACTCAACTACCTGGAATGTGGGTGGTGCTGCAGGGAAGGTATTGTGTAGTGTCCTCATAGTGGCGCACAGCTGCTAACATGTAAATGTATCTAAGAATGTAATGTTTGGTCCCAGCAGCACTTGTTGCGTTCAGCAAAGACGCCGTCCAGGTAAAGGGCTCCCATTTTCGTCACCTGCAGGTGACGCAGTCTGATCCGAGTACCCGTATCAGACTTGATCAGCTGGGAGAGGTGTACAATGGTAGGAATCGAGAGGGCGAATAGATCATTCAGTCAGGTGTGTCGCCTCTGTTCGGTCCACACACACACCGTGCAGGTCACAGTGTCAATCTCCGGCTTCAGACGCCTTGGAGTGAAGTAAACTTTGCCCTTTCTTAATTTATTTCTTATGTTTACAGAATGACTTTGCCCTGTTAACTTCAAGAAATGGTCCATTTTCTGCTGTGAGCTAATCATATGTCTTTGATTGAAGCAACTCCTTAACTAAACAGTAGTCAAGGTAGAGAGCTGTGACCTAGCTTGATTTGCAGGCATAACAAACAGTATGGAAAACCCTGCCAAATCCTCAGTCATAGTTATAACTTCTTTGTACAACTGTTCATGGTGGGCCTCACCATGTTCTTTTGAGTTAGGTAGGAAAGAAATGGATGTCCCATTCAATGGTACAAGATGCAGCCTATATGCTGTTTCTGGGAAAATGGGATACTTTGTCCCTGTTGGAGAGTATTTGTTGAGCCCAGTTTTGTGAGTGGATCCTCTTCTTTGGAGGTGTATATTTCAGTGCTTAGAAAAACAAATAGCTAGGTAAACAAAGAGAATAGAAAAGGTGCCTAAGGAGTATTTTTATTCTCTTGCACCCTCTGCAGCGGAGAGATTTGTTTGCTTGATGTAGGAATCTGGCCTGGTGTGTGGCAGGAACCTATGGTACTTACACCTTATATCAGGTCCAGGTATCCCCTCTTAGTGAAGTGTAAGCAGTGTCTAGAAGCCAGGTTCTCTAGAGGTAGCTGTGGATGAGTAGCCAAGGCTTATCTAGGAGACATGCAAAGCTCATGCAATACTGCTGTAGTCACACAGTACTTACAGACATGAAATAAAACACTCAGTTGTAGAAAATTAAAGGTACTTTATGTTCGATGGCATCTGTCGCTGTAGATACGCATGTTTTGCAATAGCTCGCCATCTGGTGTTGGGCCGGAGTGTTACAAGTTGTTTTTCTTCGAAGAAGTCTTTCGAGTCACGGGACCGAGTGACTCCTCCTTTTGTCTCCATTGCGCATGGGCGTCGACTCCATCTTCGATTGTTTTTTTTCCGCCATCGGGTTCGGACGTGTTCCTGTCGCTCGGAGTTTCGGAACGGAAAGATAGCTAATTTCTGAAGATTTTCGTCAGTATTGTTGCGTTCGGGATCGGCGTAGTTAGATTCAACACCGCATCGAAGATCGAAGAGCTCCGGTGCCCTTCGGGGTCGTTTTTCGATCCCCCGTCGGGGCCTGGTCGGCCCGACCGCGTGCTGAAAAACGCCGATGGAACGTACCCCGTTCCGTTTCTGCCCCAAATGCCACAATAAATACCCCTATACAGACCAACACTTGGTCTGTAACCTGTGCCTGTCACCTGAGCACAGTGAAGACACCTGCGAGGCCTGTCGTGCGTTCCGGTCCCGAAAAACACTCCGAGACCGTCGAGCCAGAAGACTTCAGATGGCGTCCGCGCCGACAGCCCACCGAGAGTTCGAGGAACAAGAAGAGGAAGGTACCTTCTCGATCCAAGACTCAGACTCCGAAGGATTCGACGATACACAAACCGTGAGTAAGACGTCGAAAACCACACAGAGGAAGATTTACAAGGCCCAGGGGACGCCACTGCCATCAGGCCATGGCTCCACCCATAAATTCGGTGACCGACCGTCAGCACCGAAAAAGGCCCAAACAGTGCCGAGATCGTCCGACTCCGGTCGAGACACCGGCACGCAGCCTTCTCGGGACCGAGAAAGTGCTGGAGACAAGCCTCGACACCGAGATGCCGGTGTGGACACGGCTCGACGCCGAGACAGCGGCACCGAAGAAGATCGACGCCGAGAGGTTTCGGCCCCGAAAAAGAAAAAAGTCACCTCGGAGCCGAAAAAACACGCAGACAGGGTTTCGATGCCGAAACAAACTGCAAGCGACCCAGCTTCAGGCTCTTATACAGAAGAGCACTCGCTAACCTCCCAAATGCAAAAGCAGGAAGAGCTACAATCAACTGATGTGGACCATACGCAAAAGCGTATTTTCATACAGAAGGGGACAGGAAAAATAAGCACCCTTCCCCCCATTAGTAGAAAGAGAAGGTTGGAGTTCCAAACTGAACAGACACCACAACCAAAAGTGGTGAAAAGAGTTACCCGACTACCCTCTCCTCCTCCCGTGATTAACGTCTCACCAGCACAAACTCCATCACACTCCCCAGCTCACACCACCATAAGCCAGGGTGATCAAGATCAAGACGCATGGGACCTATACGACGCCCCAGTGTCAGATAACAGTCCGGAGGCATACCCTACGAAGCCATCTCCACCAGAGGACAGCACCGCGTATTCTCAAGTGGTGGCTAGAGCAGCACAATTTCACAACGTAAGCCTCCACTCAGAACAGGTCGAGGATGATTTTTTATTCAACACACTCTCCTCCACCCACAGTTCATACCAAAGCCTGCCTATGCTCCCTGGTATGCTCCGGCACGCAAAAGAAATCTTTAAGGAGCCGGTCAAAAGTAGGGCTATCACACCAAGGGTGGAAAAAAAGTATAAGGCGCCTCCTACAGACCCGGTTTTCATCACTACACAGCTGCCACCAGACTCTGTCGTTGTAGGAGCAGCTAGGAAAAGGGCCAACTCCCACACATCTGGAGATGCACCACCCCCAGATAAAGAAAGCCGCAAGTTCGATGCAGCTGGTAAGAGTCGCAGCACAAGCTGCAAACCAGTGGCGCATCGCGAACTCCCAGGCACTACTTGCGCGCTATGACAGAGCCCACTGGTACGAGATGCAACATCTCATTGAACATCTGCCCAAGGACTTACAAAATAGGGCAAAACAAGTGGTTGAGGAGGGACAGACCATTTCCAACAACCAGATCCGCTCCTCCATGGACGCTGCAGATACAGCTGCACGGACAATTAATACATCTGTAACTATCAGAAGGCATGCATGGCTCCGAACGTCTGGATTTAAACCAGAGATTCAACAAGCAGTTCTCAATATGTCTTTTAACGAAAAAGAACTGTTCGGTCCAGAAGTGGACACAGCGATTGAGAAACTCAAAAAAGATACAGACACTGCCAAAGCCATGGGCGCACTCTACTCCCCGCAGAGCAGAGGCAATTACAGCACATTCCGTAAAGCACCCTTTCGAGGGGGGTTTCGGGGTCAGAGCACACAAGCCAGCACCTCACAAGCAACACCGTCCAGTTACCAGGGACAGTATAGAGGAGGTTTTCGGGGACAATATAGAGGAGGGCAATACCCTAGGAATAGAGGAAGATTTCAGAGCCCCAAAACCCCTACTACTAAACAGTGACTCACATGTCACTCACCCCCTCCACACAACACCAGTGGGGGGAAGAATAAGTCATTATTACAAAGCATGGGAGGAAATCACTACAGACACTTGGGTTCTAGCAATTATCCAACATGGTTATTGCATAGAATTTCTACAATTCCCTCCAAACATACCACCAAAAGCACAAAATTTGACAACACACCATTCCAATCTCCTGGAGATAGAAGTGCAGGCACTATTGCAAAAGAATGCAATCGAATTAGTGCCAAACACACAAATAAACACAGGAGTTTACTCACTGTACTTTCTGATACCAAAGAAGGACAAAACGCTGAGACTAATCCTAGACCTCAGAGTAGTGAACACTTTCATCAAATCAGACCACTTTCACATGGTCACACTACAAGAAGCATTGCCATTGCTAAAACTACACGACTACATGGCAACTTTAGACCTCAAGGATGCTTATTTCCATATACCAATACACCCATCGCACAGGAAATACCTAAGGTTTGTATTCAAGGGAATACATTACCAATTCAAGGTACTGCCTTTCGGATTAACAACCGCACCAAGAGTCTTTACCAAATGTCTAGCGGTAGTCGCTGCACACATAAGAAGGCAGCAAATACATGTGTTCCCATATCTAGACGACTGGCTAATCAAGGCCCATTCGTTAATAGAGTGCTCAAATCACACAAATCATATCATACAAACCCTCTTCAAACTAGGGTTCACCGTCAATTTCACAAAATCCAAAATTCTGCCGCGCAAGGTACAACAATACCTGGGAGCCATAATAGACACATCAAAAGGAGTAGCCACTCCAAGTCCCCAAAGAATTCAAAATTTCAACACCATCATACAACGCATGTATCCAACACAAAGGATACAAGCAAAGATGGTACTACAACTCCTAGGCATGATGTCTTCATGCATAGCCATTGTCCCAAACGCAAGACTGCACATGAGGCCCTTACAACAGTGCCTAGCATCACAATGGTCACATGCACAGGGTCACCTTCTAGATCTGGTGTTGATAGACCGCCAAACATACATCTCGCTTCTATGGTGGAACAGTATAAATTTAAACAAGGGGTGGCCTTTCCAAGACCCAGTGCCACAATACGTGATAACAACAGATGCTTCCATGACAGGGTGGGGAGCACACCTCAGTCAACACACCATCCAAGGACAATGGGACGTACATCAAACAAAGCTGCATATAAATCACCTAGAATTGTTAGCAGTATTCCTAGCGTTGAAAGCATTTCAACCCATCATAACCCACAAATACATTCTTGTCAGAACAGACAACATGACAACAATGTATTATCTAAACAAACAAGGGGGAACACACTCGACACAGCTGTGCCTCCTGGCACAAAAGATATGGCAATGGGCAATTCACAACCACATTCGCCTAATAGCACAATTTATTCCAGGGATCCAAAATCAACTAGCAGACAATCTCTCTCGAGATCACCAACAGGTCCACAAATGGGAGATTCACCCCCAAATTTTAAACACTTACTTCAAAATTTGGGGAACACCTCAAATAGACCTATTTGCAACAAAAGAGAACGCAAAATGCCCAAACTTCGCATCCAGGTACCCACACAGGCAGTCTCAAGGCAATGCTCTATTGATGAACTGGTCAGGGATATTTGCGTACGCTTTTCCCCCTCTCCCTCTCCTTCCATATCTAGTAAACAAATTGAGTCAAAACAAACTCAAACTCATACTAGTAGCACCAACATGGGCAAGACAACCTTGGTACACAACACTACTAGACCTGTCAGTAGTACCCCATGTCAAGTTACCCAACAGGCCAGATCTGTTAACTCAACACAAACAACAGATCAGGCATCCAAACCCAGCATCGCTGAATCTAGCAATCTGGCTCCTGAAATCCTAGAATTCGGACATTTAAACCTCACACAAGAATGTATGGAAGTCATAAAACAAGCTAGAAGACCATCCACTAGACACTGCTACGCAAGCAAATGGAAAAGATTTGTTTGCTACTGCCATAATACGCAAGTTCAACCATTACATGCATCTCCAAAGGATGTAGTGGGATACTTACTACATTTACAGAAATCAAATCTAGCCTTCTCTTCTATAAAAATACACCTCGCAGCAATATCTGCATACCTGCAGATTACCCATTCAACTTCACTATTTAGGATACCTGTCATTAAGGCGTTTATGGAAGGCCTAAAAAGAATTATACCACCAAGAACACCACCTGTTCCTTCATGGAACCTCAACATCGTCTTAACAAGACTCATGGGCCCACCTTTTGAACCCATGCACTCTTGCGAAATGCAATTCTTAACGTGGAAGGTTGCATTTCTCATTGCCATCACATCTCTAAGAAGAGTAAGTGAAATTCAGGCGTTTACTATACAAGAACCTTTTATTCAAATACACAAAAATAAGGTAGTCCTAAGAACCAATCCTAACTTTTTACCAAAAGTTATTTCACCGTTCCACTTAAATCAAACGGTAGAACTACCAGTGTTCTTCCCACAGCCAGACTCAGTAGCTGAAAGGGCACTACATACATTAGACATCAGAAGAGCATTAATGTACTACATTGACAGAACAAAAGAAATTAGGAAAACAAAACAACTGTTTATTGCATTTCAAAAACCTCATACAGGAAACCCAATATCAAAACAAGGTATAGCCAGATGGATAGTTAAGTGCATCCAAACCTGCTACCTCAAAGCAAAGAGAGAGCTGCCCATTACACCAAGGGCACATTCAACCAGAAAGAAAGGCGCTACCATGGCCTTCCTAGGAAACATTCCAATGAACGAGATATGTAAGGCAGCCACATGGTCTACGCCTCACACATTTACTAAGCACTACTGTGTAGACGTGCTATCCGCACAACAAGCCACAGTAGGTCAAGCCGTACTAAGAACTTTATTTCAGACTACTTCCACTCCTACAGGCTGAGCCACCGCTTTTGGGGAGATAACTGCTTACTAGTCTATGCACAACATGTGTATCTGCAGCTACACATGCCATCGAACTGAAAATGTCACTTACCCAGTGTACATCTGTTCGTGGCATCAGTCGCTGCAGATTCACATGTGCCCATCCGCCTCCCCGGGAGCCTGTAGCCGTTTGGAAGTTATCTTCAACATTTGTACATTTGTAAATATATTACTTAAACCTTATTTGGTACATACTTATCCAATCCATTGCATGGGCACTATTACTAACATACACAACTCCTACCTCACCCTCTGCGGGGAAAACAATCTAACATGGAGTCGACGCCCATGCGCAATGGAACAAAGGAGGAGGAGTCCCTCGGTCTCGTGACTCGAAAAGACTTCTTCGAAGAAAAACAACTTGTAACACTCCGACCCAACACCAGACGGCGGACTATGCACAACATGTGAATCTGCAGCGACTAATGCCACGAACAGATGTACACTGGGTAAGTGACATTTTCCATTTCCATAGTCCCATTGTCATGGAATAATTTCATAAAGTGAATTTGAAGTCAGTGTCCTTTTGAATTATTAAAATATTGAAGCATGGCTTACAGAGTTGTGGCTTCCTGAAAAAGACATAATACAAAATATAACCGTAAATGCTTGTGAATTGCCTTGTTTAAGGATACCATATTCTCTTGACTTTAACTTCATATATGGATATATAAGAGTTAATTGATATAGTTGATTTTTGTTAGAGTACTTTAAGTAGAACTTGGTGAATCCCTATGATAGTGTCAGTTTGCGTTTATTCAACATTATGACACCAAAGGTATTGTACTTATTTTTTTAACTTTTTTATTGGATTTTTATGAGGAAAAGTACCTAAGCAAGATAGTGCAGAGCACATATACGACATTGCCAACTAGGATCAATGTAATCAACATTGGAGTTCAGAGATTTTGCATGTGTAGTTTACATATAACATAACACGAGACAACAATCAGTTAAAAACAGTAAGGAACTTGGGCAAGCCTGGTTAATTTGTAGGAAGTTAATGTGCGAGTACGAATCTCTAAAAGTGCTACGAAACCCATCACTAACTAAACGGTTTCACATAAAAGGCTGACCCAAATATGTAAATCAGAAAGCATTAACTGCCTTTAATGTAATATATATGTTCTGTATTGTGAGACTGTGTAGAGCCCATTCTCAAGGGGGACTAGTGTTGTCCCATGTGTTCTTAAAAGTTGTGATCAGTTCCTCCCATGAGGTAGCAACATAACATTTCCTAGCTTTTATAATGGAAGGTTTCAATTCCATTAACACCTTCACTGCCAGACCTTTTCCCCCTCAGGTGCCAGGCCTTTTTTGGCTATTTGGGGCAGTTTGCGCTTAGGCCCTCATAACTTTTTGTCTACATAAGCTACCCCCGCCAAATTTGCATCCTTTTTTTCCAACGTGCTAGGGATTCTAGGGTACCCAGGTTTTGTGGGTTCCCCTGAAGGAGACGAAGAAATTAGCCAAAATATAGTGAAAATTTCGTTTTTTTCCCAAAACAATGGGAAAAAAGGGCTGCAGAAGAAGGTTTGTGTTTTTTCCCTGAAAATGGCATCAACAAAAGGTTTGTGGTGCTTAAATCACCAGAAGACTAAAGTCTGAATTCACCAAGGGGTCATTTGTGTAGATCCTACAAGGTTTTCCTACAGAAAATTACAGCTGAAATAAATAAATATTGAACTTGAGGCGAAAAAACAGCCATTTTTCTTCACGTTTCACACTGTAACTTTTACTGCGATGTCATATTTTCGAAAGCAACATACCGTTCCGTCTGCTGGACTCTTCTGGTTGCGGGGATATATAGGGCTTGTAAGTTCATCAAGCACCCTAGGTACCCAGAGCCAACAAATGAGCTGCACCTTGCAAAGGGTTTTCATTCTATACCGGGTATACAGCAATTCATTTGCTGAAATATAAAGAGTGAAAAATAGCTATTAAGAAAACTTTTGTATTTCCAGAATGGGCACAAGATAAGGTTGTTCAGAAGCAGTGGTTTTTTGCACATCTCTGAATTCCGGGGTGCCCATACTAGCATGTGAATTACAGGGCATTTCTCAATAGATGTCTTTTTTACACATTGTCTTACATTTGGAAGGAACAAAATGTAGAGAAAGACAAGGGGCAATAACACTTGTTCTGCCATTCTGTGTTCCCCCAAGTCTCCCGATAAAAATGATACCTCACTTGTGTGGTTAGGCCTAATGCCCACAACAGGAAACGCAACATGGAACATCACATTTTCCCAAAGAAAACTGACGTGTTTTTTGGAAAGTGCCTACTTGTGGATTTTGGCCTCGAGCTCAACTGGCACCTAGGGAAACCTACCAAACGTGTGCATTTTTTAAAACTAGACACCCAGGGGAATCCAAGATGGGGTGACTTGTGGGGCTCTCACCAAGTTCTGTTACCCAGAATTCTTTGCAAACTTGAAAATTTGGTTAAAAAAAACCCTACTTTTTCCTCACATTTCGGTGACAGAAAGTTCTGGAATCTGAGAGGAACCACAAATTTCCTTCTACCCAGCGTTCCCCCACGTCGCCTGATAAAAATGGTACCTCACTTGTGTGGGTAGGCCTAGTGCCCGCGACAGAAAAACACCAAAAACCTGTAGAGATTGAGGGATAGCACAACGAGTTAATAAGCACATATTTTTATTTTGTACATCTTTAGACTGACTCTGCTGTGGGGACCCAAACAAGTGAGGTATCATTTTACTTGGGAGACTGAGGGGAACGCTGGGTGGTAGGAAATTTGTGCCGGAGCGGTGATCCCACAAAGAAAAGTGAGGAAAATATGCTTTTTTTAAGCAAATTTTGAGGTTTCCAGAGGAGTCTGGGTAAGAAAATGTTGGGGGAACCATGCAAGCCACACCTCACTGAACTCCTTGGGGTGTCTAGTTTTAAAAAAATGTCTGGGTTTGGTAGGTTTCCCTAGATGAAGGCTGCACCTGGGACCAAAAATGTAGGAGCCCTCCCCCCCACCCCAAACACAGGTAGTTTTGTAATCGATCATTTTGATGTGTCCACGTACTTCTGTGATGTTCCAAACACAAACATTATGAAAAGAAATGCACCAAGGTTATGTTAAAAAGACCCCTCACCCACCAACCAAGTTGGTGGCATGCTTCATCATCGGTGTCCCACCCAAGACACCTAGCGTGTAACGGGTGTGCTGCAACGCCTAATTACAGCGGAGCAGGTTTTGCCATTTTTACCAAACATACTGGTTGGATTTGGCACGAGGGTGAGTGACGGTTCAGTAGATCAAATTTTATTAACAAGAGATTTCACAAAAATGAAATGCACTGTTAATAACAGAAAGGCCAAAAAACCGAACCAATGACTCACTGCTCGTGAGCTGTAAAGTTGCGACAAGGCACCAACCTCTTTACAGTCCATTCACACACCTTTCATACATGACATGCACAAGACCATTCACGCCGCCAGCCACGGGCCGCATTACAACACTCGCATCGACAGACAGCGCCACTCAAGGGCCCATCACTTTCATACGCCCAAATGCCTAATAGAGCAATCACACCAGCTGATGGGAGTGTATGTACTGGCGTTTGGCTGGCACCGCCAGCCAAGCGCCACTCCTCGCACATCGCCAGCCAAGGGCCACTCCACGCACATTGCCAGCCAAGCGCCAATCCATGCACATCACCATCACTTTTTTTTGTTTGTAAACAACAAACAAACCACTAACTAATTATAAGTGCAAAACTACAAACACAAAAGCTCTAACTGAATACATGACAGTAATGCCAACAGTGAAACTGAACATATGGAAATATAAAATGGCAGTTTACGCTCACAGTAGTTCCCAGTCATTCTTCTGTGTGTGGTAACTCCTGAAACAGCCTGCCACACACAGCCCAGGCTTTGAAGAACAGTCCGGGCAGTACATTCGGCTTTCCCTCCGGATACCTCTTCGGGCACAAACTCTACATTTCTTAGCAGGAAAGTCTTTTTTGGGAGTGGGAGGAATCTTATCAGGAAAGTGACGATCTTTCAATCTAGCCACATCCTCCACAACTGCTTCTATAGGAACTTTTACATGATCTACCGTAACAAGGTTCTCTATCACTGACTCCTGAAATTTAACAAATTTCATCCTTGACTCAGGGGAACAATCCTTAAACACAATAAAAGCATTAACAGTTGCTAGATTGAACAAACGAATAGCCAACTTTTTATACCACACGTAAGATTTACGAATAGCAGTATAGGGTTCCAACCTCTGATCTACTCTATCAACACCACCCTGTGCTTATTGTAATCTAAAATGCACACAGGTTTGTGCACTTCAGCAACTTGACCCCAAACAGCCACAGGTGAAGTACTCTCATCATGGATGTACACATCCCTCCTGTCTACAAATTTCAGAGCTAGCAGCTCATCATTCCGCAAGGCACTGCACTGTCCCCTCTCAAGTTTTTTACAGACAAGCTCCCTTGGATAGCTTCTCCGTGCCACAAGCAACAGTGTTCATTCTGAACAACTCCTTGAACAACTGAACTCCAGTGTAGAAGTTATCTACATACAAATGGTGACCTTTGTTAAACAGTCCTCTACCAAGTTCCCACACAATTCTAGGGGGGTCAATACTGGAATCCCTACCAGTGTAGACCTGGAAATTATAAACATATCCTGTACTACTTCCAGACAGCATATACAATTTAATTCCATACCGTGCCCTCTTGCTGGGAATGTACTGCATAAAAACCAAACGCCCCCTGAACAGGACCAAAGACTCGCCCACACTTATTTCTTTGCCTGGCACATAGACCTCTGAAAACCGATCTACAAAATGATCAAGGACAGGCCAAATCTTAAAGAGACGGTCACATTCAGGGTTATCTTGTGGCAAGGCTCAAACATTGTCAACAAAATGCAGCATCCGAAGAAGAAGCAAATGCTGATTACGAGTCATTGTTGCAGGAAATATAGCCGTTGCCTTCAAGGGACTAGTAGACCAATAAGAAGCCGGTGACAGCTTCCTTATCAACCCCATCAAAAAAGTCAAACCCAAGAACTTTTTCATCTCTTACAAATTTGTGGGAATCCAATGGATAGCTCTAGAC
This sequence comes from Pleurodeles waltl, assembly GCF_031143425.1. NCBI lineage: Eukaryota > Metazoa > Chordata > Amphibia > Caudata > Salamandridae > Pleurodeles > Pleurodeles waltl. The sequence continues at coordinate 1,696,681,099 of NC_090444.1, read as the reverse complement.
TGAGGCCTAAGTCTGGCAACATTGTCCCTCAAATACTGCTCCGCATACAAATTAGTCTGGCAAACAATCTGTTCCAAAAATGCAGGCAAAAAGTTTTCCGTATTTACTGTACACCCTGGGAGACTAGTAAAGGCAGGAAACTGTGGCTGTACCATATTTGGGGCAACCCAGGTGTCAGGTCTTCCAATGGAAAGCCTTTCAGCCGCTGGCTGCTGCACCATTGACACAACGATGTCCTCCTTGAAAACAGGCCATTCATCTGCACTGAGAGTGGCTTCCTCATCAGAAGACTCCTATTGAACAGAAATCTCACTGCCAGAATCTCTCTTTCTCCTCTGCCTCAGATGCAGAGTCCGTCTCATAATCATGGTCAGAAGACGACTCAAAAGCATGCCAACAACCCATTGAGTGGTTACTCTGCGGCTAGCCATGATCCTTTTTAAGAACTGTAACATGACAAATGTGCCAACAACAACAAGCACTGTATAAAATAAGTAATAAAGAAAGTGCGGCTTTATTACAAAGAGTTATGTACTCAAAAACTATACCACTCACTTGCCTGAAAAAGCTAGACTCACCAGCAACTAATCTGCACAGACATGGCAATCACCAATGATATGCCAGTAAAAAGAAAAAAGAAAAGCATATTAGACATAAGACAACACAAATATCATTGTGCACAAATCTAAGGACAATTTCACACACAATCCTGCATTTAGTACACCACCTTCAAACATATCATTCATGCATGGAAACAATACTCCTTTGGAGTAAATTTACTTACCTAAAACATGCAACTACGCAAACCGCAGGTCAACCACTGCCAAAATGAGTCACAACAAAAGAAACAAATGCTTTGAAGTAGAACAAAAAAGAGAAATAAGTAACAAATGCAAATACCTCGCCAGTTGAGAAACACCCCGCCACCAAACAGTTAAAAAAAATTCCCTGGTGTCTAGTGGTCTCCGGGGCAGATAATAATAAAAGAGCCACTCTTCCCCCAAGGGGGGCAGAACTGCCTAAAAGTGTTTCTCCCCCTTTGGGCCACCTCTTCCCCCCCCTCCCACACACACACAAAAAAACAAACCGCATCACATCCCTGGTGCCATTGTGGCTTCTACTCCCCCCACCCCTGGGCAGATTGACTTAAAAATAATGAGCTGATCTGCCCCCGGGAGGGGGGGGGGGGCAGAAACGGCATAAAAGATAATGCCCCTTAGGGGGAGTGGCCCATGCCCAAGAGGCCGACCCCCTCTACCCCCCACCCCACTGCAGAAAAACTCACATGCACACAAACATAATCCCTGATGCCTAGTGGGCGATTGTGCACTGACGTCATTAGATGGGGGTGGGATAGTGGAGGTGGAAGCGATTCCCCTTCCAGCCCTGCCTGGGGGGTGGGGGTTAGCGGCAGGAGACTGGGAGGCCAGCGCTTTCCCCGAGGCCGGGTACAGAACGTAACAGTTGCATCCTGGTCACCCGAGCTGTGCTGCCCAAGACGTAACCGTTACGTCCTAGGCATCCGAGGAGTTAACGGCAAGGAGACGAGGATTACACTTTCTTCCTTAGCTTTATTATACATTTTATCAAACTGCAGCCATTAGAAAGCATATCCAAAAACTAACTTTCACAGAAACACCTGACATCATAAGCATACCCCACAGGTAACAGGTCTCCATAAAAAGTCATATGCTGATTTCTGTGGTCCCTCCTTTTTGTGTGCAAGCCCACACCACTGCAACCTCCTTATTCCTGTTTTGAAACATCAGCCTCTATTCAGAAAGAAAATCAGAGATGTAAAACGTCCTTGTACACGTCAGTGCCTTTCTGTTATACATTTGCAAGGTGTTGACAGTTCGTTAAACATCATGTAGAAAAACACAAGACATGGCATTAGGCAACAACATCGTCCAGGAATGAATTAATATCGAGCAGAACTGTGTTACTCACCGGTAGTGGGAGGGAAAAGAAGAAGTGTTTTGCCAGAGGAAATACTCCTTTCGTCCGGTCCTTAATAGAATTTGAACGTTCTCTTACAAAAGCTAGGAAATGTTATATTCTGTAAGGACCAGAGGCATGGATTACACTAGTTTAAATCATGCTCACCACCAACTGAGCGACATCCACAGCCAGCTTGAAGTAAAACCCCATGAATGTAGAATCAGAGGTCCAATGTGCTGCATTCTTGATGTCCACTAGACGGGCACTTAGGCAGAAAGCTTTTGAGTCCATTGCCTTCCTAACAGAATGCTCCCCAAGCATCTTTGTGTTAATACCGGCTTCCTGCATTACCCACCTCACCTACCAGGCTAAAGTGGGAGACGAGATCACTGTGGGAAGCTGGCCCTGTAAATACTATACCAAAAAGTGGTATAGTGTGCACAGAGTACAGGGGTACCCTATAGGATTAGGAGAGGCTAAAGTAGATCATACTAATGCTCTCTTTTGTGGTAGTGTGGTCGAGCAGTTAGGCTTACAGAGGGTAGTGCAAAGCATTTGTTGTACATACAGTCAAGAAATGAGGCACACACTCAATGGCTAATATCAGGCCAATTGTTTTATATAGCAAAATATATTTTGTTACTTTTTTTCTAGAACCAGAAGGTCTTTGTTGCAGATAAGTACAGTTGTCAATAGGTATCAAGCATATCTTTCAAATGTACTTTGTTTGTTTTTTGCAGGTAAAGCAGTTTACAAGCAAGTAACACTTTTCTATTTCAAACGTTGACAAGGTGCAATTTTTAATAGGAGTCAATAGAGTGCTGGGGGGAAAGTGTTAGTACCGTTAACAAGTAAGTACGTGACTTATAATTCCAGTTTTCAGGGGTTAGAATGTCCACAGGTCAAAGTTTAGGCAGACCCCAAAAGTGTGCCACCAGCAACATGGGGCCATCGGCGTGCAGAGGTCAAAGTTGGCGTCACATTTACAATGGAATCCTATGAGGACTGGGTTCCAGGACACAGGCCTTGGGGGGGTTTAGGTCTGCACGGGGAGGTGAAGGTGGAGGTGGGGAAGGGGAGGGGGAATCACAGGTTCACACAAAACACACACCCTCAGTGGCGGCGGGTGCAGGGTGCAAACACAGAGGTGGGTGCCCAATGCTTTTCAGTAGCGGGACTTGGGGGTCACAAAAGATGCTGCAAGCTGGGTCCTGGGGTCAGGTCCGGAAACCAAAGGCTAGACAGGTAGGGGAGGCACCCTCTGGACGTTGCTGGACCGTTGTTAAGACTCCCCAAGGCCAGGGGCTGTGGTTGCGGGGGGTCTCCTTGGGCATTGGGTATCTTAGTCGGATCCGGTCACGGTCATGGGGCCAGGGGGGATTAGCCCATGGTGAACTTTAGGTCAGAATTGCCTGAGGACCTTCTCTGGACCGGTGGGCCACCTGGTGCATAGTGGGCAGGGCTCGCTGATCCGGGGTGGTTCTGGATTCCTTACTGGAAGTTACTTCTGGACAGGGTCACTGTCCACGGGAGTTCTTGGTCCTCTGCTGGGTAGGCAGTCCTCTGGGTGTTTGTTTAGGTTGCTAGTCCTGCAGGATGCATTGCCTTCTTGGAGGAGGGGTCTTTAAAGCTGCAGACAGGCTGGTAGGGCTAGCGCCAAGTCAGTTGTCGTCTGGAGTCTTCACTGCTGGGTTCAGCTTGGCAGGCCTTCTTCTTTCTTCTGTCTTCCTGAGGTCGCCAGGAATCTAGTAAGGCTCAGGGGTGCCCCTAAATACTAGATTTAGGGGTGTTACAGAGGTTAGAGGGCAGTAGCCAATGCCTACTGTCCCTAATGGTGGCTACACCCTTCCTGTGCCCATTCCCTTTGGGGAGGGGGGCACATTCCTATTCCTATTGGTCATTCACCTCCACACCAATATGGAGGATTCTGCAAGAAGGGGGTCACTTCAGCTATGGACACCTTAGCGGTGGTCTCAGCTGAAGTGGTCACTCCTGCTTGTTTTTCCTAATTTTCCTACTTGACCTACGCCAAAAGTGGGGCTTGGTCCGTGAGGCGGGCATCTCCACTATCTGGAGTGCCCTGGGGCACTATAATGGGAGGCCTGAGCTTTTGAGGCTCACAGCCAACTGTAACAGTTCGTGCAAAGCACCACCACTCACAGCAGGCTTTGTTTCTGACCCCAGAGAGCTCAAAGGCTCTCAGCCCACGGGGTCAGAAACGTGTCTGTTAGTAGCAGACTGACATAGACTGATCAGCCTTACACTAAAGGGTTGGGCAAAATACAGGGGGCATCACTAAGATGCCCTCTGTGTGCATTGTAAATAAACCCAGCACTGGCATCAGTGTTGGTTTATTGTGCTGAGAAGTTTGATACCAAACTTTCCAGCCTTCAGTGATGTCATCATGGAGCTTTGGAGTTCGTAATTACAAACTCCCAGCCCATGTACTTAATATGGCCACACTGCACTCAGAATGTCTAAAATGGACTTAGACACTGTAGGGACATATTGCTCATGCAACTATGCCCTCACCAGTGATATAGTGCACCCTGCCTTAGAGCTGTAAGGCCAGCTAGAGGGGTGGCTTACCTAAGCCACAGGCAGTGGTTTGTGGGCCCGGTACCCTGTTAGGACTGTTTTCTACCAGTGGGGAGATCCCCACAATGAGCTCCCCAGATCTGTTGGCTGACATTGGATTCTATGATTGGAGCCGAAAATTGCTCTGCCGTTCCAGACTTCCATATGGGAAAGCCACTGATTTCCTCCTTTGTTTAGTCGGACAGTGGTACTAGCCTAGAGAAGGTCAATCCCTTGCGGAGGTGGTGATGCTTGAATTGTTGCAGCACCTGATAATGCAGTTGACCCAGAATGATCTCCCGGATTAAGGGAGAGAGAAGGCCCACCAGGCTGACAATTTGTCAGAGTGAGGTTTGTCTCTTTCAGAGGGTGTTCCGCAGCTCTTGCGGAATCTTTGCTTTTCTCGAAGACTGGAGACTCAGGGTTGATGGTGTGGAGTCTATCATGAACCCCAGAAATGTTATTTGGGATGGAGATTGAAGCAACTTATTTTTGTTTATGATGGACCCCAAACTCTCCAGGAGGTTGATCGCCATTTGGAGGTGTAGGGATAGCCTCCACAGGCACTGATCCAAAAGAAGGATGTATTCTAGGGAGACTGTGAGATGAATGCCCTGCGTGTGCAAGTGTTCCACCACAGGTTCGAGGACCTTAGTGAAGTATTATGGGGCAATGAGTGCCCGAACCGAAGCATGGTGAATGTAAAGGTCTGTAGACACCACACGAACTGTAGGTGCTGCCGATGCAGAGGGGAAAAATAAGATTCTTATGATACGTGTCCTTCAGATCCAGGCGAGTGATCCAGTCGACAGGGTGAATTCCCCCATCTTAAGGTGGCTGTTCACCATGTTGAATTCCTGGAGATTGATTACCTAGCGCTGGCCGCGATCACTTCTGTTGACCAGAAACATATTGCTGACAAAACCATTGAGATGGAGATCAGTTGGGCATATAGCCTTTTTTTCCAGGAGAGCTGCAACTACCGCTTCTTTTAGAGCGGACTCCTGATCTGAAAACATAATATAGCGAGGTCACCCCGCCTGATGTCGGGACCCGTAGAATTTTTTTTGATATCCCATGACTGTCTACAAGACCCGTGTTTCACATGTTATTGCTAACCATGAGTGGAAAATATTTGCCAGACAACTCTCTAATTTTTGTTGGGAAGTAGGGCCACACTTACTATTAGAGTAGGTCTGACTAGCTTGACCCTTGATGCCTCCTCTGCCGCAGAACCTTGGACCACTCGAAGGAAAGAGTGTTCTGAAGTGAGATTTATCTTACCATTGGCCACGCTTAGAGCCTTGTCCCCTTGGGGTGGGGGGGGGAGTTGTGAAGAGAATCAGCCAGCTGAGAGGTCCTTGTGACAGCCTGCCCCCTAAAAAACCTTTGATGTGAAAATTCTCTTAATAGAGGCCTGAGCCTTGTCTAGGAAGATTAAAGTTACCACAGACTTTCCCAGTTCCTTGATGATTGGGTCTCCAAACAGACCACCCTGGGCCACGCTTCCGCCTCTGGAGAGGCGAGATCACCCAGTTTTGGTTCCACCTTAAACAGCAAGGACTGTGCCTCTCCGTAGGTAACGCGCAATTGCCATTGCCCAGAAATATGACAAACTATTGAACCCGGCCGAAAAGCACATCAATGGAAACTAGGGAACTGGACTGCTTTGCCTCTTCGGCCATATCCAGTATTTTACTCAGGGTCCAGTCATATCTAGACGTTTGTCTTGGCGGGAATGGCAAGACCTGTAAGTCCCTTTCTTAAGATTCTTAATATACTTTGCCATAATGGTGGCCATTTTGGGGTCAATTTCAGGAGTAAAGGTGACTTTGCCCTCCAAGGACAGGTGGGGGCATTCTTCCCAGATGCAGCTATGTGCCTTTTTTTTTTTAGCGCTTTTCGTGAACGCCTTGGCACGTACTTTGCCACCCTATCTGCCGGATTCCAGTCGAAATGTCTGGGATGGAGGATATCGTCTAACACATCTGACATAGAGTCAGAGATGGCCTGCCCCTGCTGTGAAGCAAGATTAGAAGTTGGGTGCCAACGTCTAGATGGGCTCGTCTCCCCCATCTGAATCACCATGAGTGAATGTATGTCGGAAAAACGCATGCCTGAACAACGCGGTCGGAACAACGGCCGCGTTGTTACCATTAATGCCTTTACCACAAATGCCTTAACAACGATTTTTCGTTGTAAAGGCATTCCTGGTAAAGGCATTAGTGAACGGCATGCATGGTTCCAGCATGCGTCCCCTCTGGCCCCCCACCCCCGTCCCTAAAAATTACCCCCAACCCTCCACCCCCACCCCTAAAACCTAAAACAACCCCAACCTCCCCGCCCCTAAAACTACCCCAACACCCCCACCCCTATAACTACCCTAATCCCCACCCCGCCCCTAAAATTACCGCAACCCCCACCCTGCCCTAAAACATAAAAAAAACAACCCCCACCTCGCCCCTAAAACTACCCCTACCCCCACCCCTAAAATTACCGCGACCCCCACCCTGCCCCTAAAACATAAAAAAAAAAAAAAAAACGCCCCTAAAACAATCCCAATCCCCCCACCCACCCCTTTAAACCTAAAACAACCCCAACCCCCTACCCCGCCCCTAAAACCACCCCAACCCCCCACACCTGCCCCTCAAATTAACCCAGCCCCCTACCCCCACCCCTAAAACCACCCCAACCCCACACCCCAGCCCCTAAAATTACCCCGACCCCTCACCCCGCCCCTAAAACCTAAAACCACCCCCACCCCGCCCCTAAAATTACTGCGACCCCTGCCCCTAAAACCACCCCAAACCGCACCGACCCCTAAAATTACTGCAGACCCCACCCCACCCCTAAAACCACCCCAACCCCCACCCCTAAAATTACCCCGATCCCCCACCCCTAAAACCACCCCAACCCCGGCCCGTCCCTAAAATTACCGCGACCCCCACCCCAAAAATTACTGTGACCACCCCCAACCCCCACCCCCCCTAAAATTACCCTGAACCCCCAACCCCCGCCCCTAAAACCACCCCAACCCCCACCCCACCTCTAAAACCTAAACTACCCCAACCCCCCACACCTGCCCCTCAAATTACCCCAACCCCACCCCTAAAACCACCCCAATTACCCCGACCCCCCCACCCCGCCCCTAAAACTTAAAACCTCCCCAACTCCCCACCCCACCCCTAAGATTACCGCTACCCCCGCCCCTAAAACCACCCCAACCCCCACCCCACCCCTAAAATTACTGCAACCCCCACCCCTAAAATTACCCCGACCCCCACCTCTAAAACCACCCCAACCCCCAGCCCGCCCCTAAAATTACCGTAACCCCCACCCCCAAAACCTAAAACCACCCCAACCCCATCCCTGAAATTACTGCGACCACCCCAACCCCCACCCCTAAAATTACCCTAAACCCCCCACCCCACCCCTAAAACCTAAAACCACCCCTAAAATTACCACGATCCCCCACCCTGCCCCTAAAACCGAAAACCACCCCAAACCCACCCCTAAAATCACTGTGACCCCCACCCCTAAAACCACCCAGACCCCCACCCCCTAAAATCACCACAACCCCCCACCCTGCCCCTAAAATTACCGCGACCCCCCAACCCGCCCCTAAAACCACCCCCACCCCTAAAATTACTGCGACCTCCCCACCCCTAAAACAACCCCCACCCCGCCCCTAAAATTACCGCGGCCCTCCCACCTCCAAAACCTAAAACTACCCCAACCCCCCCACCCCGCCCCTAAAACCTGAAACAACCCCAACCCCCCCACACCGCCCTTAAAACCTAAAACAACCCCAACCCCCACCCCTACAACCTAAACTACCCCAACCCCCATCCCGCCCCTAAAACCAAACCCCAACCCCACCCCTAAAACCATCCCAACTCCCCACCCCAACCCCTAATATTACCCAGACCTCCCACCCGTCTCTAAAACCTAAAACCCCCACCCGTGCCCCTAAAATCTAAACAACCCCAACCCCCCACCCCGCCCCTAAAACCTAAACTACCCCAACCCCCCACCCGCCCCTAAAACCAAACCCCAACCCCCCACACCCACCCCTAAAATTACCCCGACCCCCCACCCTTAAACCACCCCAACCCCCACCCGCCCCTGAAATTACTGCGACTCCTGCCCCTAAAACCACCCCAACCCCCACCTCTAAAATTACCCCTGACCCTAAAACCACCTCAACCCCCAGCCCCGCCCCTAAAATTACAGCGACCCCCCACCCCCAACCTCCACCCGCCCCTAAAATTACAGCGACCCCGCCCCTAAAACCTTAAACCACCCCCACCCCGTCCCTAAAACCACCCCCACCTTGTCCCTAAAACCACCCCAACCTCACCCCTCAAATTACCCCGACCCCCCCACCCCACCCCACCCCTAAAACCACCCCACCCCTAAAATTACCGAGACCCCCCACCCCGCCCCTAAAACCACCCCAACCCCCACCCCTAAAATTCCTGCGACCCCTACCCCGCCCCTAAAACCCACCACCCCGCCCCTAAAATTGCTGCAACCCCCCCACTTCCGCCTCTAAAACTGAAAACTACCCCAACCCCTACCCCGAAAACCAAAACAACCCCAACCCCCCACCCCCAAAAACTAAAAATACCCTGACCCCTCACCCCTGCTCCTAAAACTAAAAATGCCCATCCCCCCACCCCTAAAACTAAAAATACCCCGACCCACCCCTAAAACTAAAAATACCCCGACCCCCTCCTTCTCTGCCCGTAAACATAAACCACCCGACCCCCCACCCCCTCAAACTAAAAATACTCCGAGCCCCCACCCCTAAAACATCCCCACTTACCTGATGACGTCATCCTCCTCAGCCAACTCCCTTCTTCTGTGTCTTAACCTCACATGTGGGTGGTTCAGCACGTTCATGGTTAAGGCACCAAACAAGGAAGTCGTTGTTAACGAAAGCGTTGTTCCGCTTTCGTTGTCCACAACTTCGTTGTTCGGGAGTCGTGGTTAAGGCCGCTTCCCCCATGAGTCATCCCCATCTACGTTGTCGGGGAATAGGGTGGAGAGGGAACATGTGGTGGTAGGGACTCAAGGCACCACTGTCTGGGATAAGTGCAGGGCTGAGTGGCATACTGTTGGCTAGAATGGTCCTCTTTAGCCCATCAAAGGCATTGTGGTCCACCTACACCTCCCGCATTTCTGCTGCACGGGTTCGCGTGCAGGTGTCGTCTGACCAAGAATAGGAAATCCACGGAAACCCACGGTAACAATGTTAGCCCAGTGGGCGCTAGTTCATTGCTCCACAATTTGCCTGTAAAAGGATTGTTCAAGGGGAGCCAGGAACTCAGAAACAGCACTGTACTCATCCATTGTTTCACAGAAATCATCGTCCCATGGAGGGAAGGAGACTGCTTCCTCCTCTACATAGGTACTCTCTGAGGTCTCCATCAGTGCTATTGAAGAGCTTTTAAGACTCTCAGGCACATAGCACTGGAAAACATGACACTGGAATAACCAGAAAATATGGTGAAACCGGGGGTCTCAAATTTAGAGCACATTACCAGGGACACAACACCCAGAGTTTCTATGGTGCTGCCTGGGACCGTGTCCCCACACACAGACCCGAATGGATGCATAACTGAGTGCTGACCCTAAAGGGTTTTAGAGGCAGAAAGCACAGACCCGTGTAGCGTTAGGAAAACCCAAAACAGTGCACTGCAGACCCTTTGCTGAGGGGAGTATGACCCCTAGGCAGAGAGGGACAAGGGTTCCCTAGAGAAGGCATTCGTCTTGCTCGGCCGATTGAGCACTGAGAAGAACCACAGAGGTGTGCCAGCCTAGAGGCCTAAAGAACAACCTACCGCTCCCTGGGCCGCACCGCACACAGACCCACAGTGAAAGAGAAAATGATATTGGCAGGTAACGAGCATATATCGCATTCGCACAGCCCTCGGTTCAGCTAAGGTGACCAACAGTAAACAGACAGTGCAGTATAATAATTTATCTGATAGAGACTTCTATTTGCAGATTCCTTAACTTAGAATTTCCCCCAGGCATCAGACTGGATCTGGAGATTTTTCTTCGAGCAGTACCCTTGCACGCCGTCAGGTGGTGTTGCGCGACTCCGCATGCGTTGTTGGTGTCATAGTCGCCATGTTGACGTTGCAGTCGTATATAGGTGCCACCACGGCGCGCTGATGTCAGTTCTTTTCTGTCCGTGCCACCCTATGCGCAGATCTGGAGTAGAGCTACCTACCCTCAGTTGTTTTTTGACTGACTTTGACCGTTCTGTCGAGTTCTTGACACTTTTTGGTGCATCAGGATGTCATGAAAGACCGGTTTTAAGCAGTGTGACTCCTGTCACCGACACAGAGGGCACCTTAGAGAGGTATTTTACCCAACCCTTTAGTTCAGGACTGACCAGTCTGTGCCAGCCTGCCACTAACAGACACGTGTCTGACCCCATGGGGTGAGAGCCTTTGTGCTCTCTGGGGTCAGAAACAAAGCCTGCTCTGGGTGGAGGTGCTTCACTCCTACCTGCAGTAACTATAACACTTGGAGGTGAGCCTCAAAGGCTCAGGCTTCCTGTTACAGTGCCCCAGGGCACTCCAGCTAGTGGAGGTGCCCACCCTCAGACCTAGCCCCACTTTTGGTGGCAGATCTGGCCAAAAAATTAGGAAAAACAAGGGGGAGCGACCACCTCAGCTGGGACCACCCGCAAGGTGTCAAGAGCTGAAGTGACCCCCTCTTTACAGAATCCTCCATCTTGTTTTGGAGGATAGGGACCACTAGGGTTAATAATGTGCTTCCCTTCCCAAAGGGAGTGGGCATAGGAAGGGTGTAGCCACCCTCTGGGACATTAGCCATTGGCTACTGCCCTCTGTCCCCTATAACGTTCCTAAATCTAGTATTTAGGGGCACCTCTGAACCTTACTCACCAGATTCCCAGCAACCTCAGAAGAAAGAAACCGACCCCAGCAGTGAAGACTCCAAGCGACAACTGACTTTGTCCCAGCCGTACCGGCTTGTCTGCAGCTTCAAAGACCCCTGTTGCAAGAAGGCGACGCATCCTGCGGGATCAGCGACCTGTACAATCCCCCCAGAGGACTGCTTGTTAAAGCTTAGGACCAAGAACTCCTGTGGACAGTGGCACAGTCCAAAAGAAATCACCAAAAGGACTCCAGAACCACCCTTGATCTTCGAGCCCTGCCCACTCTGCACCAGACACCCATACCCAGGAGTCTAGGTGGCCCCCTGGTCCAAAGAAGGGCCCCCAGGCGATTCCGACCTTGTGTCCACCATGGGTTGACCCCTTCTGGCCAACACAATGACATCTGTAGCCTGAATCCGGAGGTCCCCACTACTGCAATCTGATCTGACGAAGATTCCCGACTCCCAAGGAGACCCCTGCACCCGTAGCCCCCTGGCCCTCGGGAATCCGACAGATGGTCCAGCAACATCCAGCGGGCTCCTCTCCTGCCCGTCCAGCTTTTGGTTCCCCGCAACCAACCCCCTGGACCCATCCTGCAGCTTCTTTTGTGACCCTGGGGATCCCCTTGTTGAAAAGCATTGGGCTCCCAGCTCTGTGTTTGCACCCTGCATCCACCCGCCCCTGTGCCGCTGAGGGTGTGTGTTTGGTGTAGACCTAACTGTTTTCAAGCCCTCGAGCAATACACCGAACCCCATTTTTTAAAGGTAAAATGCTCTAAAAGCAAAATCTTGTGTTTTCATGGGAAAAAAAGATTTAAGTACAGCAGTTTCCGTTGCACCTTCGGGGACCAACAACTCAAAAGAGTAAACTCATACACCTTTTTGGATAAAATCATCTGTGGAAACCTTAAAGATAGAGCATATTGAGCACAACCAAAGGAAGGCTCAGTCCCAAGCTAATGGTCTGAGCACCGTGTATAGGGTAACGGACAGAAGGCACTTCAAACATCTCCTAGAGGTTTATCGGGCAAAGATACCCCTGTCCCTAGTCTACGTCATAGAGCACATTCCAGTCTCCAACTGGGTCTTTCTCGATAAACTCGAGGGATATGTCTTGAGGAATTTCTCATCCTTAAACTCCGCCTTTTCGGCACCAACATTAAGACTTGAGCTAGGCTTGCACAGCTCCTTCATTCAAGGATTGGCTGCGGTAATTCGCTGGATGGTTAGCCTGATGACGTGCGGTGATGACTCCCTGCGGCCACTGTTAATAAAAGAAATATTAGCCGGTCACAGAGCAAAATATACCATCTGCAGGAATTTTCTATATGCCATAGATCTTCTGCAATTTTCACTTTCTCTCCAGCATTGCTCAAATCCAGACTTAGGCTTGGGAATGCAACGTGGGTGGCACGTTTCTGCCAGGATAGCCAGGCTTGTGTACACAGGCAGAGTTTTCACATTATATCTGATACCTTAAGGCCGAGGGTTACACAGCCCTACCTCATCTGGAACTTGCCCCATGGGGTGAGAAGAGTCTGGCTCCTGCTGCAACAGGGATTGCTTCCCCTTAATACATTACAGGCTAGATGGTTCAGTTCCTCTGCTATTTGTAATCTTTGCCACAATGGCGCCCAAGATTTGAAACATGTTGTACTAATTTGTCCGGCCTTATCGCTACATCGCCGCAGGTGGCTGCGCCCTATTTGTCTCACTCTTTCCCCATGCACTGCCTCTGAGTTATTACATACCCTCTTTATTCCGCCAAAATAAATGTTTTGTCAGAGTTTTTAACTATTTTAAGTGTTTTTTATCATGGTATTAATTTAGTTAACCGTCTAGGAAAGTTTAATCCTTTTACTTTTTTCCAATGGTTCTTCATAAATATGAATCGTTTTATGGGGACCTCCTGTGGAGTTCTGTATCATAATAAATAAAAAAACTTGGAAAAAAAATTGTGTACACATGTGTGCCCCTAACCCCCACCCACCGTGGTTTCCTCTAAACCCTCCCAGGTCTGCTCCCAGACGACGATGGGACTTACCTGCCAGGAGATCTTCTTTAAGTGTCCCTGTCTCCTTAGGATCCCATTCTAAACCCGACATCAGCGCTGACGTCTGCACCATGCCGGCCCCCTGTTGCTGGTGTTGCATGTTTGGGGTAAACTTAATTTTTGACCTGTGGACATCCTAACCCCCGGAGACTATAACTGTAAGTTGAGTACTTACCTTTAAAACATACCAATACGTTTCCTCCCCTAGGACTGCATTGGTTCCTATGAAGAATTGCACCATCAACTTTTGAAATAGACAATTGCTACTTACTTGTAAACTGCTTTATCTTGATACTTAAAACTTGATACATATGCTTGCTACCTACTTACAACTGTGGTTACCTGCAACAAAGTTCGTCTAGTTCTAGTAATAAAGTAACAAAATATTTTTTTGCTATATAAAAACAATTGGCCTGCGGTTAATCTTTGAGTGTGTGCCTCATTTCTTGACTGTGTGTGTGCAACAAATGCTTTGCACTGCCCTCAGATAAGCCTAACTGCTCAACCACACTACCGCCAAAGAAAGCATTAGTATTATCTACTTTAGCCTCTGTTAAGCCTCTGGGGAACCCCTGGACTCTATGCACACTATATCTCATTTTGGTATAGTATATACAGAGCCAGCTTCCTACAGTTCCTAAAGCTCATGGCGACCCGGTGCTTGACTCTGCATCGCTTCCGTTCTCGCTCAACAGGAAGGTCACAAGACCGCTCGCAGAGCCACTGAACATTCAGGTCACAAGAAGAAGTCATTGAAGAAGATCACAAACGGTCTTTGACTTCTCCCCATCGCTCGGACAGTGTGACACAGGAAGAGCGTTGATGCTGTAGGCCTCCATCTTCGGAGCCTGTTTCTGGGTTGACTCCACGCCCCCCCCGAGTTTTTGGGAGCCTGTCACCCCTGCCTAACTTACAGAATTTTATGAGGCCATGGGCCTCATTTCAGGGCAGACCAACACTCCCTACTCTGCCTTTGGGCCCAGTGGGGCCAGAGGAGGCCCCCTTGGTTTCTGCATAGGCGGCTTTGGCCCCATAGGGCCCCTCATGGTCTGTTGTCAGATCCGTGTGTCGATGCCGGTCGTGCCAACGTGAACTTTCTCAGCTCCGGGAAGGACGTCAACGCTTCCAACGTTGGTTGGATCCATGATCGACATTGAACCCATACTTATACCTGACTCTGATCAGAGGCGGACCGACATTGCTCGACTCCGGTTCTGGCTTCAACAGGCCTACATTCCCCAGGTTGGATTCTGACCCTTATAATTATGGGTACGGGGAAATTGTGGAGGAGTCGCTGGACCCTTTAGAATTCCAGCTGGAAGACACTGAAATGGACCGGGCACAGGAATTGGGCGAAGCTAGTGGTCAGGATAGCTCTCATGACACTGCCATGCTTTCTCCCCCTACCGTGGCTATGGAGGAGGGTGCGTTCTATTCTGTGGTGGTGAGAAGGGTGGCTGAGGTCCTCAACCTTGAGCTTACCTTCTGTGATTGTCAGGACTAACCTCCTGACTGAGGTGCTTCAGCCTGGGGCTTCCTTGTCGGAACCTCTTCTCCCTTTTAATGAAGCCCTCACTGATGTCTTACTGGGTATCTGGTCCAGATCCAGCACAGGGGCTCCTGTGAACAGGACAATCACCGTCCGCCATCGGCCTGTGGCGAATGAACCTAAATTCCTAACCCAACACCCCACGCCCGAGTCTTGTCATCTAGGCTTCTTCTTCATTCGTCACATTCTCTTCCGCTCCCTCAGATAGGGAGAGAGACTGGATCAACTTGGGATGAAAATGTTCTCATCCTCCAGTCTGGCATTGCTGTCTGTGAACACAGCATACCTTTTAGAACGATATTCCCATACCCTATGGCATACGGTTGCGTGGGTGCTGCCACAGTTCCTGGAGAAGGCTCAGGCTGTTCTCTCCCAAGCCATTGCTGATGGGAGGGATGCAGCCAAGCTCACCATACGTTGTGGACTGGACCCAACCAATGCACTGGGCAGATCGGTTGCATCACCATTGGTCTTACGGCACCATGCCTGGTTGAGGACGTCTGGCTGATTGGGTGATGTCGAACAATTACGCATGGACATGCCTTCAATGGTACCAGTCTATTCGGAGGCAAAGCAGACTCGGCGCTCGAGTGCTTTAAGGAATCCTGGGCTACGGTTCGGTCCCTTGGCCTTGCAGTTGCTTCTCGCCCCCACAGTCTGCTTTCGCCTCTTTTGTGGCTATGCAACAGCACCCAACCACGTCCATTTCCCTTCAGCAACCAAGCGGGCCTGTTACACAGTCCCTGTGTGGACATGGACGTGGCATCCCAAGTACTCCCGAAACAGGGAGCCAGCGGTATGCCCAGTCATAACCCGCCCCCCCAACCGCTGCAGCCTCCAAGCCTTCAGAGTCCGTCGCTCTATCCCAGACCAGTTGGCGGCAGGATCCCCCATCACCTGCCCCACTGGGAATCCATCACAACGGAGAGGTGGGTTTTGCAAATAGTCTGAAGGGGCTACTCCCTCCCCCTCAAGACTACCCCCTGGCCATGCCACCATCCTGCAATTGCATTATGGAGGATCATTTGGCACTTCTCCACGAGGAGGTTGCGGCTCTCTTGACCAAGGGAGCCATAGAGAGGTTTCCTGTGCCAGAAGTAGGTCATGGTTATATTCACACTACTTTCTGGTGCCCAAAAAGGACAAGGGCCTTCATCCTATCCTAGACCTCTGGACCCTCAATTTCTTTGTCTGGAAGGAGAAGTTCAAAATGCTCACTCTAACTCGGGGCCTTTCTGCCCTGGACCCTGGAGACTAGATAGTAGCATTGGACTTGCAGGACACCTATTTCCATATTCCCGCCCTTCCTGCCCACAGACGTTACTTGTGGTTTGTGGTGGGTCACAAGCACTTTAAGTTTACCGTGCCCTGTTTCGACCTTTCCAGCGCCTCTTGGGTGTTCACCAAAGTGATGGTGGTGGTCGCAGCTTCTTTACGCAGGTGAGGGGTTTCAGTCTTCCCCTACCTCGACAACTGGCTGCTGAAGGGGAGCTTGCCCCAGGCTGTCATCTCACACCTCCAGACTACGGCAAACCTCCTCCATTCTCTAGGGTTTATTATAAACATGCCGAAGTCACACCTGACTCCCTCTCAGATCCTCCCTTTCATTGGAGCTGTTCTGGACACCGTGCAGTTTTGGGCCTATCCTCCCAAAAAGCGAGTCTGGGATATTCAGGCCCTGATGCTGATATTTCGGCCTCTATAGTGGGTTTTGGTGAGAATTACTCTGAGGCTGCTGTGCTTCATGGCTTCCTGCATCCTGCTGGTGACACATGCCAGATGGCCAATGCGGGCTGTGCAGTGGGACCTGAAAGTTCAGTGGGCTCAGCATCAGGAAAATCTCTCTGACATGGTCCAGATCTAAAAAAGAACTGCACAAGATCTGCAGTGGTGGCTTTCGAATCGAGATTGGGTCAGAGGCAGATCCCTTTCCCATCCCCAACCAGATCTCACAGTAATGACAGATGTCACTCCTGGGAATCAGTTGGCCACATGGGGAAGGTGGAGATCAGAGGCATCTGGTCTCCGACAGAGTCCGGGCTCCACATCAATCTTCTGGAGCTCAGGGCGATCAGACTTGCATAGAAAGCATTCCTTCCCTCTCTCCAAGGGAAAGTAGTGCAGGTGTTCACGGACAACACCACCGCTGTATGAAAGTTCCCTCTTTCTGCCATGGTTACCCCCACGTTTTGCCTCATGTCAGTGTGCTTAGACTGTTTTCATTGGGATCCTGCTAACCAGGACCCCAGTGATTATGCTCTCTCCTCCAAGTTTAATTGCTTTGGTACTTCTTACTCTCCACAATTGGCATACTGGTGTACCCCTGTAATTCCCTAGTATATGGTACTTAGGTACCTAGGGCATTTGTACACCAGGGGTCCCCCATGGGCTGCAGCATGTATTATTCCACCCATTGGAGCCCATACAAACTACGTCAGCAGAACTGCCATTTGCAGCCTCTGTGAAAAGGTGCACGCACCCTTTCACTAGCGGTCACTACACCAGGTCACAATAAGTCACCCCTATGGTAGGCCTTTTCAGCCCAAAGGGCAGGGTACAGGTCCCTGCGTTTGTGGCCACCCCTGCATGAGCAGAGGTTCCCCTACGAACTCCAGTTACAATTCCTGCTTGCTGTGCCTGCTGCCAGTGGGTTTGTTTGCGGGGGCTTCAACTGCTTCTGTCAGCTTTCCTGTCTTCTGACGGTCAGCCTGAACTCCCCTTCAAGGGTCGCGTCCCCAGGACCTTGCTGGTCCTCCACAGCTCTGCAAAGCTTCCACAGGCTCCTCTTGGATTTTCTTGTTGGTGGCCATCCTAACCACTAATCCGGCAACCGTCGAGGGACAACGCTTAGATGACTTCATGGATTCCTCTGCAGCTCCTGGACCTCGCAGCTGGACTTCATCCATCACCTACAACCCGGATCTTCCGCTACTGAAGGGTAGGCATTGTAGAATTTAGAAGGCAGTGGGCATTGGCTCCTGCCCCGCCTGGACACTCCTGTGTGGTCTGGACTCTGTCCCCTTCATTTGCAGATCTTCTTCATCCGGAGTCTGCCCTTGGGTTCCACTGGTCCCGTCCTGCAATTTCCAAGCACAACGTCCCCATGTTAGCCTATGGGAAAACCGGGTAACTTGCCTCTCTGCACCCTGGTGCTAGGGATCTTCTAGATACTTACCTTTTGGTGTTCCACTCTCTCCCAGTGATTTTCTAACTACACCATCCACTTTGATGCGGGACACCCATTCGAATTTCATTTTTTTAGTATATGGTTTGGCGCCCTATAGGGCCCTGGCTAATTTATGCTATTCCTTATTACTTACCTGTGAATATTTGTTGTGTTTATACTTCCAGAGGGAAGTATACCTAGGGTAGTCTAGTTTGGTGTGCCTATAATACAGTACCTGTAAGGAAATGCCTCCTTGGCATGGTTACCATCTGACTTTTTGCCTTTGCTGATGCTAAGCTTTGATTGAAAGTGTGCTGGGACCCTGCTAACTAGGCCCCAGCGTTCTTTCCCTAAACTGTACCTTTGCTTCCACAGTTGGCACAGCCCTGGCACCCAGATAAATCCCTTGTAACTGGTATCCCTGGTACCAAGGGCCCTGATGCCAGGGAAGGTCTCTAAGGGCTGCAGCATGTCTTATGCCACCATGGGGACCCCTCACTCAGCCATGCACACTGCCTCACAGCTTGTGTGTGCTGGTGGGGAGAAAAAGACTAAGTCGACATGGCACTCCCCACAGAGAGCCATGCCAACCTCACACTGCCTGTGGCATAGGTAAGTGACTCCTCTAGCAGGCCATACAGCCCTAAGGTAGGGTGCACTATACCACCGGTGAGGGCATATGTGTATGAGCACTATGCCCCTACAGTGTCTATGCCAAACCTTAGACATTGTAAGTGCTGGGTAGCCATAAGAGTATATGGTCTGGGAGTTTGTCAAACAGGAACTCCACAGTTCCATAATGGCTACACTGAAATCTGGGAAGTTTGGTATCAAGGTTTTCAGCACAATAAATGCACACTGATGCCAGTGTGCAATGTATTGTAACATGCACCCAGAGGCCATCTTAGAGATGCCCCCTAAATACCAATCCGACTTCTAGTGTGGGGCTGACCAGTTTCTGCCAGCCTGCCTCAACCAGATGAGTTGCTGGCCACATGGGGAGAGTGCTTTTGTCACTCTGTGGCCAGGAACAAAGTCTGCACTGGGTGGAGGTGCTTCACGCCTCCCCCGGCAGGAACACTAACACCTGTCGGTGAGCCTCAAAGGATCACCCCCTTTGTTACAGCGCCCCAGGGCATCCCAGCTAGTGGAGATGCCCGCCCCTCCGGCCACTGCCCCCACGTTTGGTGGCAAGGCTGGAGGAGATAATTAGAAAAACAAGGAGGAGTTACCCACCAGTCAGGACAACCCCTAAGGTGCCCTGAGCTGAGGTCACCCCTGCCTTTAGAAATCCTCCATCTTAGTTTTGGAGGATTCCTCCAATAGGATTAGGGATGTGCCCCCCTCCCCACAGGGAGGAGGCACAAAGAGGCTGTATCCACCCTCCAGGACAGTAACCATTAGCTACTGCCCTCCCAGACCTAAACACCCCCGTAAATTTAGTATTTAGGGGTACCCCAGAACCCACGAAATGAGATTCCTGCAACCTGAACCAAAGAAGGACTGCTGACCTACAAGCCTGCAGAGACGACGGAAGACGACAACTACTTTGGCCCCAGCCCTACCGGCCTGTCTCCTGACTCAAAAACCTGCAAACAGTGACGCATCCAACGGGGACCAGCGACCTCTGAAGCCTCAGAGGACTGCCCTGACCCCCAGACCCAAGAAACTCCAGTGAGCAGCGGCTCTGCTCAACAACCTGCAACAACCTGCAACAAACTTGCAACTGTTCTTCAACTTTATAGACCTCACTTTTTCCGCCGGAAGCGTGAGACTTCACACTCCGCAACCGACACCCCCTGCTCGAGATCTAGAGAACCAGCACCACAGGGAGGACTCCCCGGCGACTACGAGCCCGTGAGTAGCCCGAGACGACCCCCCTGGACCCCTACAGCGATGCCTGCAGAGAGAATCCAGAGGCTCCCCCTGATCGCGACTGCCTGATCCAGAGGCTCCCCCTGACCTGAAGGAACCGAACCTCCGTGCAGGAGTGACCCCCAGGCTACCCTCTGTCTAGCCCAGGTGGTGGCTGTCCTGAGAAGCCCCCCCCATGCCTGCCTGCAACGCTAGAGTGACCCCCCCATGTCCCTCCATTGAAACCTTTACAAAACCAGACACCTGCTTTGCACACTGCACCTGGCCGTCCCTGTGCTGCTGAGGGTGTGTTTTGTGTGCCTACTTGTGCCCCCCCCCCCCCCGCTCTACAAAACCCCCCTGGTCTGCCCCCGAGGAAGCGGGCACTTACCTACTAGCAGACTGGAACCGGAGCACCCCTGTTCTCCATAGGCGCCTATGTGTTTTGGGCACCTCTTTGACCTCTGCACCTGACAGGCCCTGAGCTGCTGGTGTGGTAACTTTGGGGTTGCCTTGAACCCCCAACGGTGGGCTGCCTATGCCCAGGAACTGAGACTTGTAAGTGTTACTTACCTCACAATCTAACCATTACTTACCTCCCCCAGAAACTGTTGATTTTTGCACTGTGTTCACTTTTAAAATAGCTTATTGCCATTTTAACAAAAACTGTATATGTTATTGCTCTAATTCAAAGTTCCTAACTTACCTGTGTGGAATACCTTGCATTTTATGTATTTACTTCAAATCTTGAACTTGTGGTTCTTAAAACAAATTTAGAAAATATATTTTTCCATATAAAAACCTATTGGCCTGGAGTTAGTCTTTGAGTGTGTTCCTCATTTATTGCCTGTGCGTGTACAACAAATGCTTAACACTACCCTCTGATAAGCTTACTGCTCGACCACACTACCACAAAATAGAGCATTAGTATTATCTAATTTTGCCACTATCTTACCTCTAAGGGGAACCCTTGGACACTGTGCACACTATTTCTTACTTTGAAATAGTATATACAGAGCCAACATCCTACAGTACCTTTATTTTTGCAACACTGTGTGGTTCCTTTCATGTGTGATAAGTGACTGTGTGACCACTGTGGTATTGCAAGTGCTTCTCATGCCTTCTACATACGTCTTGTAATGAAGAAAAGGTTAACCCAACATACCCTACCTGACCTGGGTAAGGAACAATTTATAACACAAAATTGGTCACAAGGCCGGGATTAATAACTCTGTTTTCTACTAAGAGAAGTGATGAATACTCTCTTCGGGAAATAATTTCTTTACAAAATGTATTCACATAAAATCAAGCAGGACGAAGAGAAAGAAAAACGGAGTGTCCAAGCACCGGGTAGATGCGGTGCGCAGACCAGCAGCACGCTACAGCTGGAATACATTTTGGAAATAAATGATTTCCCGAAGAGAGCATTCATCACTTCTCTTTGTAGAAAATAGAGTTATTAATCCCAGCCTTTTGACCAATTTGGTGTTATAAATTCTACATACGTCTTGGCTGCTCACCACAGCTACCACAAAGAGCCCTGCTGACTAGATACTGGAATGCTCACAAATAGGGGTTTGCTTGGACCCCGCATAAGGTGTAACACCATTGGTGCCCACCACATACAGATCCAGCTTCCTACAACCGCCATGTGGTACTTCAACAAGCAGGATGGAGTGGGGTCGGGAACCCTTTGTCAAGAGGCTCTGCGCCTCTGGACATGACTGGAACATCAGGGCATATCCCTGGGGGTTCAACATCTGTGGGCTGTGTGAACTCCAGAGCAGACAAACTCAGCCGTCAATTCATGGTCAATCACGAACGGCATCTCCATCTGGAGGTGGCGCAAGATCTCTTTCAGCATTGGGGAGAGCCTTGGTTTGGTCTGTTTGCATCTGCAGAGAATGTGCAATGTCTGATGTTTTGCGTGTTGGAGTTCCCAAGGCGGCACTCACTCTGAGACACTTTTCATCTCGAGTGGAACTCAGACCTCCTTTACGCCTTCCCACCAATACCACTTCTGCCCAGAGTACTGATGAAGAATAAGAACAAACGGGCCCAAGTAATCCTGGTGGCTCCGGACTGGGCACGAAGAGTAAATCCTAAGATTCTTAGCTTGGCCATCGATCCTCTGATCAGGCTGCCCCTTTGGGAAGATCTTCTGTCACAGGAGCAGGGGATGGTTCTCCACCTGAACCTGTCCAGTCTCCGCCTTCTTGCGTGGAGATTCAGTGGTGGCAGTTGAGAGCTTTGGACTTTCCGCCAGAAGTCTGTAATGCGTTCTTGGAAGCCAGGCTTCTCTCCACCAAAACGGTATAGGCCTGTAGTTGGAACAAATTTGTGGCATGGTGTACAAACAAATCGGTTGACTCCCTTTCTGCACCACTATCTGAGGTTCTACTGTTCATCCTCTCTCTTGCACTGCAGGGCTCTGCTTTTGGTCACCCTTGATGGCTACCTATCTGCCATCACAGCCTTCCTTAGATTGCCAGATCAACCATTATAATTCAAATCTCCCATTGTTGGGAGTTTTCTTAAGGGACTCACTCGCATGTTCCCTCCTACCTCGTTCATAATGCTGCAGTGGGATTTGAACCTGGTACTTGCATACTGCTTGAGTGCTCCTTTTGAGCCACTGCATAATTGTCCCTTGCGGCTCCTCACACTGAAAACCGCTTTCCTTATTGGCCTCATCTCTGCTCGCAGAGTGAGTGAGTTTCAAGCTCTTTCTTTGAAGCCTCCATTTCTATCTGTCCATCCTGACAAAGTGGTGCTTCGTAGCAGGACCTCCTTCCTTCCTAAAGTGGTCACACCATTTCATGTAGACCAGTCCATCACTTTGCCTACTTTTTATGCACCCCCACATCCTTCTCATGAGGAGGAAAGACTCCACTGTCTGGATCCAAAAAGAGCATTGGCGTTCTAACTCAATCGTACAAAGGTTTTCAGGTGGATCATCAACTCTTTATAGGTTATGTGGGTGCCAAGAAAGGACGGGCGGTGGAGAAGCGGACCATCTCTCAATGGGTTTTCCTCGACATCAAGATGTGCTACACTTTGGCAAAGAAGCAACCCCCTAAGGGTGTCCATGCTCATTCCAACCGAGCTACTGCTCAAACCACAGCATTGGCATGCAGAGTTCCGGTCCTGGACAGCTGCAGGCAGCAACTTGGGCCTCTCTGCACACGTTCACAAAGCATTACTGCCTGGGCAGTCAGGTCTGCAGAGACGGCTACTTTGGCCGTTCGGTCCTGGAGGACTTATTAGTCTGATCTTGGTTCGCAGCCCACCGCCGAGGATGATGTTGCTTGAGTATGTATTCTATGGTATGGAATCTGCAACTAGAAGTCTATAACAGATGAACAAGTTACTTACCTTCGGTAACAAATTATCTGATAGAGACATATTCAAGTTGCAGATTCCTTACTGACCCACCCATCCTCCCCGCTTGCAAACTGATTTCTAGGGACAGGGACTCCCTTTTAGGGCCCTAGTTCTGGCACACCAATATCGGTGTTCTTCATGGCTCTGTGCTACTGGTGTGGAAAGTCGAGAAATGAAACGGACTTCAGCGCACCAGGATGGTGCCTATATACAACCGTGGCGTCATCACTGTGACCGCAGCGCCAATGATGCACGCAGAGTCCGCCAACCCAATCTGACAGCATGCAAGGATACTGCTTGAAGAAAAATCTCTGGATCCAATCTGACGCCTGGGGAAAATTCTAAGATTAGGAATCTCCAACTAGAATATGTCTCTATCAGATCATTTGTTACCAAGGGTAAGTAACTTGTTCAGTAAGGAGCAAGAGGTACGCATCTGTGGCTGCATGAGCTGCACAAAGGAAGGGGGGAATAGAAAAGAGGTATAGGACTTCATATAGACACCTTTTAGCTAATTGGGTGATGTTAATGCTGGACCCAGGTGTTTCTGGGAAAGTACGTTTTTGGATGTGCTTTCTAATGGCTGCTGTTTAATAAAATGTGTAATAAGGCGAAGAAAGTGTCACCTCTGGTCCTGACACAGAACTGGATATTTGTATTGACCTCTCGCCTCCTCTCTGCATAGTGAAAGTGCCTCTACCTCGGATCAGCGAACCATCACATCAAGGGATGAGGACTTCCATTGTGATTGCGTATCTAGCTAGGAGGAGGGCTAAGTCTAGAAATCTATTTGCCATTTTCGCAGTTTTGGGCTATCATATAGTCCCAGTATACAGCTCTCTAGCATGTACAACCCTGGACAATCAGTCACATCAGTCAATTCAGAGGAGATCTCTCTTCAGTATACACTCACTACAGGGCAGTCCAAAAGCAAATGTCTAATATCTGAATTTGGAGCATGACAGTAAGGTCATAGCGACGTGTAGATTTTTGCCAGTTTAGCAAGAGTAAGATGGGCATGATGGACTATGTTAAATTGAAAATATTAAAATCTTATTATCGCCTCCCCTATTTTTGGGTGAGGGGGTGATCTACATTTCCCTCCCATGTACTACAATAATTTGCCAAAGGGTCTGGGAAGGCTTGAAAGAGCCAAGAGGTAAGTTTTTTTGCCCAAGCCTAGTGGCAAACAGCTTGTGAGCCAAGGGATGGCACGCCGGTGGGGTAGCGTTTTTATAGAGACAAGAGGGGGTAATGCTGTATGGTATGAATTTTGTGGATTCCTGCACATTCCTGGAGTTTACATCACAGAAATTGAAGGAAGAAGTGTTTTCGTTCAATGTTTCACCTTTGCAGGGTATTCTGGGTAAGCAGACTTTGGGGAATGCACACCAGTCTAGGAGACATGCAAAGTTTCTGCAGTAGCACTATAGTCACACAGCAACTTATCACACATGAAAGAACCACACAGTGTTACAAAAATAAGAGTACTTTATTATAGTAACACAACACTAGAATACTTATAGGCAGTTTCCACCAATTGGAGATAGGTACACTTTAATTATATCCACAATAGCAATCAGAAAATAGCATAGAAACAACAAGCAGTGGCAATTCTTAGTAAAAAATAGCAAGGGCACTAGGGGAGGGCCAACCCATATACTAAGAAAGTGGAATGCGAGATACAGTCCCCCACCCAAGGATGTGGAGATGTTAGAGGGGAGCTGGAAGACCTAGGAACCCCAAGAGGTGAGTGCCCGAGTGACCCCCAGCGACCAGGGGAGCAGAGGTAAGTACCTGGTCTTCTTATGGACTAACAGGAGGACTTAGAAAAAGGATTGTACAAGAACACAACCAGACAAGAAGAAACCAAAGGTGGATTACGGTAGAAGAGAACCTGCAAAGGAAGGGGACAGAGTCCAGTCCACAATGGAGTGTCCAGTAGGGGCAGGAGCCACTACCCACCCTTCTGTGGATGCAGAACCAGGTCGGCAAAGAGAGAAGAAGACCAGCTGTGGAGCCCAAGAGCTGAAGAGGAGCCCTTGGAGTGGTGCAGATGGTGTCCCACGCCGGTTGTCAGGTCGCAGATGGTCAGTTGTGCAGGAGAACCATCAACATTCCTTGGCAAATGCATGAGGAGCAAAAGAAGAGTTGCAAGGCTGAAGAGAGCCAGCAAGGCCCAGGGGACTCGACCCTTGGAGGGGAGTCTCAGGTGACCATCAGCAGTCAGCAGAGTCAGCAGAGGCAGTTGCAGCCCCCACCTACAGCCCACTGGCAGAATGCACAGTTAGTCGCAATAAGGCCCAGTCAGCACACCTGAAGAGTAGTCCAACGTCACTGGAGCAGCAGAGAGGAGACTGTGATTTGCAGGAAGAAGTGCTGGCTGCTGGGGACTCGATCCTGGTGCACAGGGGTACTATCCTGCAAGGAGAGGCAGGGCTTATCGTTTTCCAAGTTGGACAACTGGCAGAGAGGACCAAGCGGACTACTCCAGATCACCACCTGTGATTCAGGATCCACTCAGTTCGCTGACGTCCAAGATCGGGGAGAGTGAAGGTGTTCTGTATCTCCCCCGGGAGTATATAAACAATAAAATGCTCTGGTGCTTTGTACTGGAGTATTTTTTAAAGCCCTACTTGATGACAGCTACTGGCTGTCAGATGCACCAAAGGGGTTAAAGTAACTTGTTTCACAATACTAACCATAGAGAATGAGATTTATGTAAGGTAAACATATTGAAAAATCTATAGGTGTGCATCTTCGATTTCTTCAGAAGTTAGGCTCACATATTTATTTCAAACCCATTTACATTATTACTTACATGTGGCATAAAGTTCATTTGCACATTACATAAAGAAACAACTGAACCTGTGTGGCAAAGAATACTAAAGGAATAGTTGATTATGCTCCTGATTGATAGTGAAATGTGCGACTGTTTTACTGTTATATTAGAGTTATATTCCTACTCCTTTAATTTAGTTTGCAGGGTATGTGCGAGGAGACCAGATAAATATGTACAAATGAACTTGAAGGTGAACTAATTTAATGTTTTGCTTTCCCAGAGACAGGGCTTGATTTGTTTTACAAAAAGACATCTGAGAAAGCTGGACTATGCCAAAGACTAAAAGATCAGCTGGACTCCCTTGAGAAGGAAACTTCGGCCAAACTTGCAGAGATGGATACTTTCAACAACCAACTCAAGGTAGGGCTGTGCTGCTGCTCCTCCAGTATTTTGGCTAGATAATGCTAGTTCTAAAAGTATGGTCTCTCCTAAGCAACAATCCACAGAATAAGAATTAGGTCGTAAAATGTACCCTTGACAGTTTTGCCAAGTAGCAAAAGTGTGGTTCCTTGTTCTTTATTGTTTTAATTAGTGTTTTAATTAATTGTTACTTGAAGATGACAAGCAGCTAGGGCTTAGCTACTTGACTAATTTGAACTTCGCTTTCAGTTTTTTCCCTCTGAATTGTGAATTCTCAGCATTGAAATATGCTTGGTCCTCTGATGTCCTATGTAGTACATCTTACTCATGTTGTAAACTCAAAAGATAGGGGCTGCGTGCCACAGCAATTACTGCAGGGGAATGAATGTCATGACATGTCAAACCCTTACCATATATTCATATAAAAAAATAATGAAGCCGAACCATATGATCTCTCCGAGAAAGATACTATGTTTTTGCTGAATTTCAATAGCAGCTAGAATAATATTATTTGAGACTTGTATTAAGTTTTGCATGCTTTCTTACCAGGTTGTTACCGTTTTTGCCATAAAAACAGTAACTCAGATTTAATGTTAATTGCATTTTTCCTGAGTTACTAAAATTGATATAATGTACTTCTTGCTGGTATACTGTACCCTGTTCTTTCTTTCAGGTATAGTAATTGCTCAATTACAGATGTTACGTAGATTTTATTGACCTTAAGGAACCTGTGGATTCTATTAGGGAAATAAGACACTTGTTATGCTTTCATCATTACTTTTGTACTCCTAATAGCAAAATATTTTAAAATAGAAATTATGCTTGTGGGGGGATGCTGATCTATCTTATGCTTAGAGAACACCCTAGAGACCCTATAGCGAGGTGTACACACTGCATTAGCCAGAAAGACATAAACTCTGTGAATACTGTTTCCTCCAGGAATTGTACACTCAGCGGGCAACAATAGATAATGACCCTGTTCAAGATCACATTGAGAGAGCCAGGCTGCCTAGGCTCACACCTGCAGAAAGGGATGATCTGGATGTAACATTAACTGGTGATAAACTAAGGGCTGTGCTAAAAAACGCTGGGAAGAAAGATACTGGAGTCTGGTAGCCTTCCAGCTGAAGGGTATAAACATGCCCCCAAAAGTACTGTTGGATTGGATTCTGGAGGTTTGAAAGAGCCATTGGAGCGTGGAAGTCTTCCAGATACTGGAGACGACCATTGTGATTGTGCCTTAGTTTCAGTAAGGTATCCCCAAGTTGGGTCAATAAGACCAGCCGGTTTTTGTTCTAGGCAGAACAACAGTAGCAAACCCATGGAGTCTAGCTCATGTTAGATGCTATTAAAAAACGGGCACCAATAAGTATGTGTTGGCCTCCATTGATATTGAGTATTCAGTCTACACAGTAGGCTGGATATTCATATTTGAAGCACTGCGTGGGTATTTCCTTAGTCCTAATCACTTGAAATGAATAGGGGTATTGTATTCACATGCTTGAGGTAGAGTTAAAACTTACGGTGTCAGTTCTGGTGGTTGTGAATTAGAACGAGGAACCAGACAGGGTCCTCGCCTCTTTTCTCTGCCGGTCGAGCCATTGCTCTGTGTCCCTTGTGCTGAGATGCTGAATTGGGGCTCAGGGGTGGAGAGACAAACACAAGTTGTCTCTCTTTAAGCGAGCAACATGCTTGGTAATGTATCACAGTCTAAGAGAGTGGTCCCGTGCTTCCTTTGTCTTTTGGAGGGTTCCACAAGGTGTTGGGACTACGACAAAGTGGGCCAATTGTTGCCTGTTCCCCTTTGGCACACTGGAGGGTAAAGGGAAAGATGCCTTAACTGATTTGGGAATGCTCTGGCAACCTGAAAACCTGGAATGTTTGTGGATTAAAGTGACACATATAGAACAGGATGATATGCAACTGAATATTGACAGAGTGATAGAAGAGATCCGATTATGTATCGTGTTTGAACTAGGCTGCCTCTGTCAATGTGTGCCTAGTGGCATTACTAAAGATTCCCTAGATGGTTATGTCTCACATGCTTGATATCCCTCGTACTTTAGCAAGTGTTCAAAACGCTATTCACAGCCTTGATGTGCGCTAAGGCGAGACTAAGAATAAAATTGGCAGCACTAAAGCTTCCCTATGAAAAGGGAGTAGTGTTGGTTTCCCATTAGGAATATTATTGTCTTTGCTCATCTGCAGCTCCTGTCCAATGACTGGACAAGCAGGCTACTCAGGAGCGTTCTTTGATGGCAGGTACTCACAGTCTATCTTATCCATATTATCTCTGCAGCCGTAGAGCCAGCGGACTTCTCATTAAGTCGCTCCGATGTTCCAGATTTAGCACGGGATGGTTATAATGGTGATCCATCTGACCCCAGTCTCAGAGGAGGCTGAGACCTGAGGTCTGCCTCAATTTTGAAACAAGTGTGAACACTATGATGATGATGTAGAAGATGGGTGCTTGTAATAAGATGTGAGATATGTACAGTGAGGACATTTTTCTAACATTTAATTGGTCATCCGTTTGTTGTGAAGTCCATCTATGGGAGTTCCTTCTTTAATTAAGCCCAGCTGATGTGGGAGGCCGCTGGGATGACTTCCCAGGGAGACCTTCAGAAGCTAATATTCTTATCTAATTTTATGGGTTTCTGAAGGGCGGCAGGGCCATTTCATTGCTCTGTACAGTTCTGTGCAGTGACCATTCAGCAAGTGCATTAAAAACAGGCATTGGCAAAGCCAACAGGCCTCGCCTATGCAGGAGCTATTGGCTTTGCCAATCTGTTTTAGTCATGTTGTACTCCAGTGTGGCTGCTGTTCAGTATGTTTAAAAGTTAGTGGCGTAGAGGAGAGTGGGATTGAGTGTCAGAGACTGAATGGAGTAGAGTGTTGTGGATTGACATAGAGTGTTGTGTATTGGAGTGACATACTGTGGAGTCGCGTAGAGTGGCATAGGGTAGAGTGCATTGGTGTAGAGTGTTGTATAGTGGTGTACAGTGCAGCAGCATAGAATTCAGCAGATTACAATGCAATGTCATAGAATGCTGTGGCATAGATTAGAGTGTTGCATAGAAGAGTGCAGTGGCGTAGAGTGCAGCGCAGTGGTGTACAGTGGAGTGACGTAGAATAGGTTGGCACCGAGTGCATTAGTGTAGAGTGGTGCAGAGTAGAGTGGCATAGATTGGTGCAGAGTAGAATATAGTGGCGTAGAGTGGAGTGATGTAGAGTGGAGTGGCATAGAGTGCACTGGCATAGAATATGGTAGTGCAGAGTAGAGTGGCATTGAGTTCTGTGAAGTAGCATGTAGTGTTGTAGAGTGCATTGGTGTAGAGTTGAGTGGCATTGAATGCAGTGTGTGCCGAGTAGAGTGCAGTGGCGTAGAGTGCTGCAAAATGGAGTAGAGTGGAGTGGCATAGAGTGGACAAGTGTAAAGTGCATTTGCATAGAGTGTTGCAGGGTTTAGTGACGTAGAGTGCAGCGTCATAGAATTCACTGTCATACAATGCAGTGACGTAGAATGCAGTGGCGTAGATTAAAGTGGTGCATAGTAAAGTGCAGTGGTGCAGAGTTGAAAGTCATTGAGTGCAGTGGTGTAGAGTAGAGTGGCAGAGTACAGTGGCATACAGTGGTGTGGAATGGCATAGAGTGGATGATGCAGAGTGATGTGGCGTAGAGTGCTATGAGGCAGAGTAAAGTGGAGTAGAGTGCATTGGCGTAGAGTGCAGAGTAGAATGGCGTAGAATTCAGTAGTGGAGAGTGCAGTGTTGCAGAGCAGAATGTTGTAGGCTGTAGGCTGTAGACTGGCGTAAATAGCGGTAGTCTAGAGTACAGTGGTGCAGCGTAGAATGTAGTGTTTTTAGAGTAGAGTGGCATAGCGTGCAGTGGCATAGAGGGAAGTGGTGCAGACTGGAGTGGAGTGGCGTAGAGTCCAGGGGCATAGGGTAGATTGTTTCAGAATAGAGTGATGTGGCATAGAATAGAGAGGTCAGGGTACAGTGCAGTGGAGTAGATTGGAATGGGGGTAAGGTAGTGTAGAGAGTAGTGGTATAGATTGCAGTAGTGAAAAGTAGATGAGAGTGGCGCACTGTGAATTGGCGTAGAGTGCAGGGACGTAGAGTTGAGTGTTACAAAGTAGTTCAGTGGCATGGAGTGGAGATGTGCAGAGTAAATTAGAGTGTCCTAGACTGGAGTGGTGTAGAGTGCAGTGGCAAAGAGTGCAGTGGTGTAGAGTAGAGTGGCAAAGGCTGCATTGGCATAAAGTAGAGTGGTGTAGAGTAAGGTGGCTTACAGTGGAGTGGTGCAGAGTAGAATGCAGGGCATGGAGTGGTGCAGAGTAAATTAGAGTGGAGTGGCGTAGAGTGGAATTTTCATGGTGTGGTAGCACACTGCCATTACAAACAACCCATTTTCAATTTAAATGACCCTTGCATTTGCACAGACATACAGTTTTACTAATAAAGCTATACAGCGCACAAATGATAATGTGTGGAAATGGCTTCACCTGATGTATTGATTTGTTTTGATCATATTAAAGTACTTCAGAATTAACAAAAAATGTGCTTCATTTGTGCGTTAATAATTGTGCTATTTTCTAAAAATACCTGCACAGTTCATTTAAATACTGTTGTGTGCTAGAAAAAAAAAAAATCTTTTTTACCCCCAGTAGCCAGCAAGATTGTCACATAAATCCTCTCTCTTTGAAGACCGAGAAAGAAAAGTAAATACCGAGCTCCCTCGGAAGACAAAGCCAGTCATCTGTTCTCTGTTTTTGAATGCACAGAAAATTATAAGAACAAGATTGACGGGACTGTTTACAGAAAAGAACACTTATGGAAGATTACAAGGGGCATTGATGAGAAACGGCTTTGCTCCTTGGGGAGGGACAAACTCACTCTGAACAGTGACAATCTCATTCTCAAAAGCCTATTACAAATTAAGCAAGCACATAGAAAGCAGCCAGGAAATGAGGGCTGCAAACCACAAAGCCCATGTTAAACACAGGGCAGAAGGCATTCCCAGGGAAGCTTTCTGAAGGGCGCCAAGATGCCTTTAGCAAACCAGACAACTGCAGTGTCTGGAAGGCTTCGACGTAATCAGTGACAAATAGGAGGACAACCTCTGAGCACCAGTGCGTGAGACAGTTTGGTGAAGAGCACAACTAAATGATAAGAAAGTAACTAGTAACACCAGATTTAGGTGCACTCAATAGAAATTCCTGCATGTGACATATCTTACAGAAAGAAGCCTTGCTGGAATATATTCGAACCACACTGGAAAGTACCCCATATGCTCTGCCCCAAACACAGATGTAATTCACGTGGTATCAAAATGCAGAACAGTGGTTTGCTTTTGGAAAAGGGTGATGCCATGCCTCTGGTCATGAGAGCAGTTATTATGCCTCCCCAACATTGTCTGCTCGTATAGCAGTCCCTACGAAAAAGGGAACAATTGTGGCCCTCCCACTACTAGCCAAAAGGTGTATCATCATTCACTGGCTCCTAGACTCTGCCACAGTTTGATGGCTGGTGCAGCAGTCTAGTGGAATGGTTGCTAAGGGACATAGAATGCAAATGCTACTCACAGATTAGAAGTGGCAGCGGACTTACTTGAATGGGTAGAATTGTATGTGAAGCTGATTGCAGCAAATGATGAGGACATGAATTTTGGAGGGGGTGAGGAATGATACCCATTACTTTGATAATGTGTCAAGACCAATATATTGTTAATTCCCCAGCATAACTAATTGCATCTCTTCCACAGGACTCCTTTTTAGACTATAGAAGAGGGCCTTGATGGTAGCTGATAGCTCCCACAAAATATATTGGAATGTCGTGCCATGAGGAACCATTGCAGTCTCCAGCACCACATTCAGCTATGCCCTCGCCTGTGGTATAGTGCACCCTGCCTCAGGGCTGTAAGGCCTGCTAGAGGGGTGATTTACCTATGCCACAGGCAGTGGGTTGTGAGCTTGGCACCCTAGAAGGGGTGCCATGTCAATTTTGCCTTTTTCTCCCCACCAACACACACAATCTGCTATGGCAGTGTGCATGTGTTTGACGAGGCGTCCCTTAGGGTGGCACAGTACATGATGCAGCACTTAGGGACCTTCCCTGGTCACAGAACCCTTGGTACCACTGGTATGTTTTACAAGGGACTTAGCTGTGTGCCAGGGGTGTGCCAATAGTGGAAACAATGGTACAGTTTAGGGAAAGAACACTGGTGCTGGGGCCTGGTTAGCAGGCTCCCAGCACACACTCAGTCACGTTAGCATCAATACCAAGCACACAGTGTGTGTGGGGGGGTAACCATGCCAAAAGGGGCACTTTCCTACGCTGGTCTCTTGACCTGTTTTTTATATATGTTCTTTTACCCTTAGTACTCAAGATATGGCCTCCTGTTTGGGTACAATCAATGGTGGCCTGGCTTTTCTCATGTTAGTTAAACTGGCTGGATTGTTTTTTAGACACATACTTTACTCTCCTCACTACCAACTAATTTGTATGAGTGGTATTGGATTTGACAAGTTTTTGTTGGTTAAGCTTAGTAATCATAGCTTTAATCGACAGAACTGTGACATTATAAAACAATACTGGTGCTTGGTGAAGATGGACAAGAGGTTTAAGCATGGCTGCTTTTTACTGTGGATAGGTGACTTTAATGCCCGGCTATATGAGCGCACATCGACCCATATATGCAGGATTGTCAGTACTTTTTAATCCGAATAAACTCACTTCCAACATGGTATGGTAGGGGATTCTCTAAATGGCACTTTAATGAAGTGTAATCTCTTCTTTGTGCCAGATCTCTGTAAACCATCTACTACCAAAGAACCAACGTTTACCAGTATAGGTGCTTCTCCCACTATCAATTTCATTCAAATTTCAGAGGATTTACATTCCTCCATTCACAACCTTTTCTACCTTTTCGGTGCTTCCACACTGTCAGTGAATACAACTCCATTGTACTGTCATTTAGTCCCAAACTTTTTTCTCAACAAAAGTGAGAAACATGACAGTAGCTAATTTTGGAAGAAAGTATTCTGTTTTTTAGGGAAGGTTCACCTCCCAGTTTAACTACTGTTAAATCCCAGTCATTCCAGCAGCTAAGTTGGAACAATGCTTTAGCCAGGTACATCTACTCTAATTATTGACCCACTTTCCTTCCAATTCATCAGATACCCCCTATGGCTAGGCCCGATGTTTCAGCTGAATTTGATGTAAAGGAGATAAAAACAGTTATCCTGAGAAGCCCAACTTGGGAGGCAGATGTGCCTGATGGAGTGCCAATGGATATCCTGCAAAAACACTGCAGATCTGTGTGCCCTTATAGTCTCAAATGTTCTAAGGGCTGCTGTAGTAAATTAAAAGCCACAATCTGGTCACAATAATGGTCTTTATGTATAAGAAAGGGGGAAAAACAAACTTTGCCTGTTACCGGATAATTTCGTTTTAGAATTCATTGTGAAAGTGGCAGATAGCTTTTTACTGGTAAACCTAAATATCTGGGGCCAAGAAAATTATCTGCTATCTGAGGTTCAAGTATTTTTTTGTTGAGGTCTTGGCACCATTGAGCAGTGTTTAAATTGTACTTGATTGTTTCCAAAGTCACTGTTGCCAAAGCTGGCTCACTGTACTTAAACATTTATGGATCTGACAAGTACATTCAACTATGTGAATAGCTCTAAACATTGGCAAACATGCTGGCTATGGGTGTAGATCCACCAATTGTATATTCTTTTGTGCAGTTACACACTGATAAAACTGTTTTCGCTATTGTGCAGGGGGTGAACACACTAACTCATTTAAGATTGGCAGGGGAGTATGGCAGAGGTGTGTCCTTGTCCAAAAGCTTTTTAATGTCCAGAGGCCAGGACATGCCCCACATAGGTTCACATTTGTCGACTGTACTCCCCGATACCAACAATGCAGTATTGATGGCACGCACAACCAATGGACTCGAAAGTTCTTCTAGATTCATTTGCATACTTCATTGAAAACCTAGATTTGCAGACTAATGTGACCAAGTCTTTTGTGATGGTATGTGGCCCTCATTCGACTAACACCAAGTCCCAGAGTGTACACTGTAGCTCAGTTAACCAAGTAAAATCTTTTAAATATCGGAGGGTTCTTTTTGATTTAGCACTCAAATGGGATTTGCACAGAGCTAGAGCCTGCCACTTTGACAGATCAATTGAAGCCGTTTTAAGATTTCCACGTGTTGGACTTAAAACATATTAAAGAGATGATAATGTATAAAATAATACTTCTCTATTGCAAGTTATAGTGCTGGAGTTTAGGCGTACAGTGATGAGAATGGAGTACAACTGCTGGAGAAAGGCTGTTGTGTGTGCTAAAGCCACAAGTACCTTTACTCGTCATTCTGAGTGGGGTGTCACTTATTTGGATGACTGATTACGCCTTTCCCCCTTTCTCTAAGGTTAGTTGTCTGGAGCAATCAAGAAACATCACTCAGTCACAAGATGATTTTAGTTAGCCTTTCATTGGGCCATAATGATCATAATCCCTTGGTTCAGATATGTAAAAGAAGGTTTTGATAAGATAAGATTATTGCATGGCTTTTTTTCACCAAACTCAGGCAATCTCTGTTCCAAGGAAATGTTGAAACAACTATTACAAATATGTGATGAGGGAAGTACTTTGACAGAGTCAAATAAATCAACTGTTAGTGCCTGCATCCCAATTACAACTACAAATATGATTAAACAATACCTAAGCTGTGTAACCAATGTATACCATAGATTTTTATTATCAAGGTTTCAACTCAGTATTGCTCGCGTATTAGTAACTTTGTGGCTATCACAGAATTGCTTCTTCCTTTTTACAAGAACTCAAATATAATGTGTACTTCTGTTGCTAGTTTTTTCATCACTCAATGAAGGAACCTGCAATAGAAGGTGACTCAGATCGTACTTAACCTCAGTGCTGTGAAGTGGAATGCACTTTATGCATCTTTGAACTCATCAAGCTGCTAATTTAACTGCATTCTGTATGTTATTATATGTAACGGATTTTATGCATCTTTTCTGGCCGTTTTTGAGCCAAATAAAGGATTGACTGATTGAAGTTTTTGTGAAAGTGAACTCTCTCCTCCAGTCTCTGTAAAGCTTTTTGATGCAAGGTAAGGGATGTTCTCCCAACCCAAGGACATGAGGAATTCATTCATCTGGGCCAGCTTTCCCATGGACCCTTTCCTCAACAAATGTGTGCCTCTTTCACCTCTCAAGAGAAGAAAATTGGGGCAGGCAAATCATTTGGGAACTATTCCCATAAAAGTACACCCTGAACACCTGAGGTCTATAGAACTTGCATGTTTGACATCATGCTTTTACAGTTAGAGGTGTGTGAGTACTGATTATTGGGATGACCTGACAAGCAACATCACCATGCCTGGTCTGGCTGATAACCGTGGCATGAAAGGCTTTTTTTATTAAGCATCTGGCCTGTGCCTTGTCTTTGGTTTGGGGAGAGTTGGAGGGAGTTGAGTAAATTGACTTAAGCGCCCATTTCCTTGCCAGATGAGATTTCAAAGAAAAATCCATTCAAATCAACTCAACCTTTTGTTCTGGCAGGTTGACCCGGCTTTGTGTCGCCCTTCAATGGACAATGCTTCAACATATCTCAATTGAGATAAGTGGTAGGTGTGTCACCCTTGAGCATGTTGTGCTAGAATAATATCATTCATCTATGTTCTTTTTACCTTTCCAGTCTTCTCCATCATCAGTATTTTTGGAGTGGTTCCTCCAAAACCAGGTCTTCTGCCAGCTATTGACCAAACGTCTTCAAGTCTTCGGTCCAAATTCACATGGCCAGCATGTTGGGTGGTCTGACCCTGGCATAGCTGTGATCTTGACATCTGTGGATGTAGTTCACAACCCTAAGCGTCAACAGCAATTGAGAGCCTTTCTGATGGTCTGAGTTGACTCAACTCCTCCAGGTAAAACAGGGCCTCCTCTGAATTTCTTAGCCATTCTTTTGGTCATTGTGGTTATTTCCCGACCTGCTTCAACTCCCAGGTTTCCACATTTCTCCTCTGTCTGGGTTCCTCATCCCTATATGTATAGGTCTCATCAGTGGTGCTATTTCTGGTTGCATTTGAAACAACATTATTTCGGACATGAAACTGCAGATTCTTGATCTTTTAATAATCAACCTTTATTGCTTTTCGCATACACTGGCAGCTAAACACAACCATGACAATCTCCCACTCTAGCACAACACACTGCACGGTATAAAGCTTAATTGAGTTTCAGTGATAGTCCATGATAGTTCCACCATTTGCCCCATATCTTCCTGTGTTTCTGGGGACAGCCCCGACCTCATAGATATAGGGTCAGCATTCTGTTGAGCTCACCAGTCCACCCCATTTTGCCACTCCGCTATAGTGGGGGAACCTGGAGACCTCCATTTGCGGGCAAAATCCTGTTTCGTAACCAATGTAGTGATCCCAGTAAAGATGCACTCTATTCTTTGCCAGCCCACTTTCTCCAACTTCCCCAGTAAAGTACTTCCAGTAGCACAGTCCAAGGACTGGCCCAAGACTAATGAGAGCTCCTTCGCTATTCTCTCCCAATATGACACCATTCTTAGGTAGGAGCAGGCCAAGCGGAAAAGATCTGCATCTGACCCAGAACATCAAAAGCAGTCAGCCTTTGTGCATCCTACCAGCTCAGAGAAGCAGTAGGGGTTGGGGGTTATTTAAGTAATATGTAGATAATTAAGCAGAACCAGACGAATGCGCGTGGAGATAGCCAGCTCCCAGGGAGCCAAGCTAGCCTTGCACTAATTGGCTTCCTTGTTCTTCCCCACACAAACCTCCCCAACTCTGCCTCAGCCTAGGGAAATGGTCTGGGGCATTGATGAATATGGAGCGGTACAGCTGTGAAATAGCTCCCTCATGTATTTTTCCCACCAACATTTCAGCCCTAAGAGAAACGAATTCCCGGACTTTGGAGTGGAGGGGAGCGTTAGCCGACAGTGCATGGTGCAACTGCAGATGCTTGTGGCATGGGGTATGGTAGTTCTTATTGCTCTTCCAGGTCCCGAAACACCAGGATATGAGTATCTGGCAAGACATCCCCCAGGTAAGTAATGCCTTTCTTAACCCATTTCACAAAGCCCTCCAGACCTGCAGTCTGGTTCAACCATGTAACCTGCCAGAGGTTGGTCAACTCCACGATCCTACCCCAAAAATCGAAGATCCGCATTACAACATAGCAGCACTGCCAATGTGACCTCTGGAAGGGAGCAATTAATTGGGGCCCCATAGACCAGGGCAAAGAACATGTCAAGGCCAAGCAAGGTCAATTTCTCACAGTAGGTTGGCTCATCCCACCCCCATGAAACGAGTTGTTAATCACCACCAACTGTGAGGCTAAGTAATAACAATACAAATTAGCTGTACACATCCTACTGCCATAAGGGGATTGACAGCTGTTGATAAAAGCCACACAAAAGTGACCACCTGCTGAAAGGAAAGTACGGTGAGGGATTGGAGCCATTGCCTGGAAACTGGTTGAAGAAAGCTCAAGAAGACATAAAGACAGTGGGGCAAAACCATCATTTTGAAAAGGGATCTCTCCCCAAGATATGGAGCGGGAGACATCTTCATTTCTGTAGATCTCTCTTCATTTTCAATCACATACACAATAGCGCTCTAATTGCAGGGCGTTCCCTCATTTGCATGAGGGCGCGGCCCCAATCAAATGAGGGAATCACTTTGACTCTGCAGTCGTGCCGTATTACCGACGTAGGCGCGGATGCAAACATACCTTTAGGAGCCTCACTGAAAGTGCACCACAAAAAAGTGGCACACTTTCAGTGCGCCTTTTAAAGGCAGCCCTCTGGGGAAGGTGGGGGGAGGCATGGACCACTCAGATATCCCCTTGCAGGCGAGTGCAGTCATTCCCTCCACCCGCCTGCAAGAGGATCTCTGATCCCCCTTAAAAGTGCAGGCGGGATGCCACCTGCACAGAGAAACACAGAGCAGCTTTTAAACAGCTGCTCCGTATTTCTGTCAAATGCGCTGCCCAGAGGGCAACACGAGTTCCCAGCTGCCCTGGGGTCAGTGCTTTCACTGTAATACTTCGCACTTTCCTTGTTTGTGTGGGGCGCACCTTTTGAAAGGTTCGCCATGCATGGCACAAACAAGGAAAGTGTGCTATATGGGTAATACGGCCCCACGCATCCTGGCCACCTTTGCTCTGTGATAGTGGTGCACTATGAAGAGGGTGCTGAGAAATGTGGGCCCATATTTATGGGAAATTGGCATAGGGCAGCGCCGCAAGTCTTCTTGCAGCGCTGCCCTACTCCCATGTGAAAAGGGCAGGAATGCACCATATTTATGAAATATGGTGCATTTTTGTCCTTTCTCCCTGCCCTGGTGCAGAATTGGCTGACTAGCGCCAAAGCAGACACCCTTGCACCATGTAGGATTGTTTTTGTACAGGAAGGGATACCTCCTGCGCAAAAAACAGCCCAGAAAGGCTTTTTTCCTCTTTCTATGTGTGCTGCAGAATGCACAAAAAAAGGAAAACACAAAGAGAAATGAAAATATTTCTCCTCGTTATGCCTGCTCTGGAGAGGTGTAAGGTTTTTTGTGCTGCCCTAGGTTTACTTGATTAACCAAATCTGAGGCTGCATCAATATCCATGTGTGTTGCATGGAAAAACCCACTGCAACGTCCCTGGAACACCTCCCTGGCACAGAGTAAGGCAACTCAGTGACTTGTGCTGCTTTGTCTTACTCCATATCCATGGCTTTGCATGGCCTAATAGATATGGTTGAGAGGCTGGTGCTGCTAGAGCGTCAAAAAAAGTGATGCTCTGGCAGTGCAAGCCTCTCATAAAAATGTCCGGTTTAGTCTTGGTGTGATGTTGGTAGATGGCAAGCATCTGCAAAAAAAGAGGGACGACCTTGTTGGCTCACCCTGGACATTTAACAATGTTATTTTAGTGACTCTTTTTTTTGTATTTATAACATATTTTTGTAAAACTCTTTACTTATTCCCATAGATTTTTTTTGAAGGTTTTGTTGCTGTAGTTGTAAAGGTGAAAGCAAAATACCCACCCGCCTTACATAATGTATAGTATGTGCTGGCTAACAGTAACCATATAATTATTGCATGATTGATCATTGTATTCAGTGAAACTCAGCATGTTTGATAACTGTTGTAAACTTCCTGGCAATGTACCAACTACTGTGCCACATTTAATTTGGCTCTTTATCTGCCTTATCTTGCAGTGTGAGACTATGGATGAATCTGTCCTTCAGTGCCTTTTATCTCTGCTAAGCTGTCTCAACAACCTCTTCCTCTTACTTAAGGTTGACGCCTATACTTTGCCTTTTTCAACTTTCATTTCCTTCTCGTCTTTTTATGTTTTGTTGATTTCCTGCAACTAAACTATCTTTTGCATGCTACTGAAATGCTTATGCCCAAAATCACCTTTGTGTGAATGGTTTTGTGTATGTTGGTACACACAATGTTTTTGAGACCCCTTCAGCTTAATGTTTGCACAAGGTAAAAGATGTAGAAATACAAATATGTCCATTGTTATGCAATTCACTCTGTCCTTTGTCTTTCTTTTACCTTCTGAGGTTTCCTGCCTGTATGCCTACCTACTGTTATCTTTCTTTCATTCTTGCATAGTGCGTGGATAAGGAAATGGTATGCCTAGAGAGCCTGGAAATGGCATACCTATCAAACAATTTGAGTAGCTAGATGATAAATGTCTGTCATTTTGATTACAGGTTTTTAGTTCTCAATGCCTTGTTAACTACAAATATTCGAATTATTAAGAAGCATTTGCAAAGCAGGTAGGTATCATCCGTCACATCTGGGCACAGACACGTTATCTTTGCCTATATATTTTTGGTTTTGCCATGCATGACAGCCATCTTGGAGTGAATTTTCTTGTGCTTTAATGAAAATCATTTCAAAGATGGCCACCCTCCTGTACAGCGGCGTCTGGGTGCTGGAGAGGACATGTGTTGCTGTGGGCTGGAGGGAAAGAAGAACTGTTTAGATAGAGAGATTAGGGGAAATGAGAGCATGGAAAGTAAAGAGAGAAATAGAGAGAAAGAGAAAATATGCACTGCAATGCAAAGTCCTGATGTCAGTATTGAAAGGCTACAACTCATCCAAGTATAACAGAATGAGACCGAAACGCTCATTGTACAGGTGAGACACAGAGATTTGTAATCTATATGTAGACCCCCTGGCAAAACTCGTCAGTTCCTTTGGATTTCAGGTGTCTTCATATGAGGACCACATCCAAATTGTTGTCTCCATCAGAGATGGCTGGGAATGAGTGGCAGACAGATTTCAGGCCTGCATGAGAGAAGTTAGCCAATGGATGGATCAGAATTGGCTAAAAATGAATGGAGATAAAACTGAGATTATGGTATTTGGGGCTAATATTTCAATTTGGAGCAGTCACTGGTGGCCATAGTTCTGTGGGACCATGCCTAGTCCCATTTCTGCAGCAAAAGAATTGGGTGTCATGGTTGATTCCTACATGACTTTTGACATGCATGTAAACAAAATTACGAGCGGATGCTTCTCGCTGGTTAAGATCCTAAGAAACGTTCTTCCTC
This sequence comes from Pleurodeles waltl, assembly GCF_031143425.1. Taxonomy (NCBI): domain Eukaryota; kingdom Metazoa; phylum Chordata; class Amphibia; order Caudata; family Salamandridae; genus Pleurodeles; species Pleurodeles waltl. The sequence goes on along the minus strand of NC_090444.1, from coordinate 1,696,639,840 downwards.
TTATATCAACAGATCTCGGGGTGACACTGGTCTTGGCACTCATCACATCAAACTGGACTACAGCAGTGGATTGTGCTTAAATTAAGATCAACCAACCTTGGATAAACTTCAGCTGATTCAGAATGCAGCTTCCCATCTGGTGCTTAGTCTGCCAAAGTTTTGGCTAAGGAGGGTCTAAAGAAGCTACATTGCCTTCCGGTTAGGAAGCCTATCAGCTTTACAGCTTTGTGCCTGACCTTTAAAGCACCACACTCTAAGGGGTCAGGATACTTGCAAGAGGTCCTTAAGTGGTACTCTCCAAGCCACCCTTTAAGGACTGCTGACCTTAAGCTGGCTCTGATACCTCATTGTAAAAAAGCTAAATGGAGTGATCGGGCCTTCTCGGTGGCAGCGGGGAAATTAAGGAGAATGATTTACCTGTTCAGATTAGAGGAATTAACCTTTTCATTATTTAGAAAGCACCTGAAAACCTGGCTATTTACACTGTAGTCTCTGGATGGTCTGCTCTCGATCTGCACCTAGTGCTTCGATACCTCTGGTCTGAAGGCGCTTTAGAAGTAACAAATACAAAGAGAAAATCAATCAGGAACAGGGAAATGAGAAAGACAGGAAAGCCTGAAGTCGTGAGCAAAATGTGGACCCGAAGCACCCTATAACTCTCTAGTGAATACATGAGCAATTTTCTAAAATACCTCTAAAGCAAGACTTCAAAATTGCACAGTAGAGCTTGTTCTTGTCCAGCACAACTTGTGTGTCTCTGCACTTTGCTTGGGAAGGAACCCTTACCTAGTTGTAGTCAAATGTCTAATGGATTGAATTAGCAAATTCCTTTTCTTTGAAAGAGAATCTGTTAACATTATTTCAGGCTGTCATTGTGGAAGAGGGGATGTACCTATGTACCAGACATGATAGATCTATTGCCTGAATATGACTCCATACCAGTGTGCCACGTATACCTGACTTGTGTTTTTTTTTTTTCCTATACGTGGTAAAGTTGGTTTCAGCAGTCATGTAAATTCAAATGTCTGTTGGCTTTTAGTTTTGTTTTTATTTTCATTTGTGTGATTTGATAGCTGCAGCAAGAAGATTTATCCCAAGTAGACTTCCATGTCCACTGTTTGGGTTGAGGCAGAATTTTTAAGCTTGTTTTGTCATGAGAGTGATTTGTTTCCTGATCTGTGGAAAATAAATTGATGGGCAGTGCGACTACCCACAAAAGGGACACTTGTAAATGACGAATGACTTGTTCTCTTCACTCAAAGGATTTCTTTTGAAGGTTTTCAGTGAGACGAAGGAAAGGACAATGGTTATCGTCGGGGAAAAAAAAAGGATTATCTGTCCAGACCCAGATTTTGAGCTAATTCTGGAATAAAGAGACAAAAGGATTTAGAATTCAGTTTGAGGCATCATTGGTTCAGAACAGCAGACTATGATGATGCCATTTTAGGTGTCACAGGTTTGTGTCTTTTAGCAGATCTTGTTTCAGCAGTGCTAGAGATGCAGCCTCAGTTGGGGATATTTGCCCCTACGATGACTTTTCTGCATCCTGGGCATTATTGTTGCTACACCCTTGGAAAGCTTGAAGATTTAATGAAGAGGTTGCTAGGTTTCTTGGTATGCATTTCCCTCAAGCACAGGCTTCTCTATTAAAATAAAATAGGGCGCCTCTGCTTTTAAGAATGGAGCTTGGAGATCTCCAAGAATTTCCTTCTGACTTACTGATGCATCTGTTATAATTTTATGTTTAGTACTCCAAAATCACATTTTCTTTACAGTTAGAGAAAGGGTGCCTTCCTTATTACTGCAACATATTTTTAAGCAAAGCTACATTGTATTACCTGTGAACCTATTGTTGAATCATAATGTAAGGCTGCCTGCTCCTTTGTTACTATATTACATATATAATTATAGATGGGTTTAATTTGTTTGCCTGCCTGGCTTAGTAAAATTAAATAAATAAACGAAAACAGCTCTTTCAATACGCTATTCATGCTGTCATGAAGCCTTCTGGGGCTGTGCACATTGACAAAATGTAATTAAAAAATAGAATCCAAAATTATCTTGCATGTTTTCTGTGCTCCAGTCATTTCATTACCCTTATTGTTTAACTCTTTTAATCCGATGGAAGACTTGTTGTGGAGGATTTCAATGGCTCACCTAAGATATTTAAGGAAAAAGGTATTTTTTGCCAACAAAATGTTATTAATTTTTCCATAGCATACAGGACATACAACATAGTTGTTCACTCCTCCCGCGCCCAATAAGAATGTCCCTCCCAAACCCCCAATCTTGAAATGGTCACCTGACTGATTGTGGTGGTAGTTCACGCCACCTTACATTTGGAATAGGCCTGAGTATCGAATCTAACATGAGTCTTTCCAGTAATGGTCAGGCGGAGGGATCTCAGCGATCTGAGGCAGCCATATTCCAGCCCCTTGCCTGTAAGGTATTCCAACGGAGCATACCATTGACTGTCAAACATATGATGAAGGCCACTGAGTTCCCTGGACAGTTTCTCCATAGCTAGTAACGCCCAGGGTTTTCCTGCACACCGTGGGGATTTCCAACTCAGTGCCACTAGTTGCTTTGCAGCTAGAAGTATGTTTGTGATTATTTTCCAATCGGCTTTTGTCATTACTGCAGTCTCAAAGGACAATAGATTCGGGGTCCGGCCTCAACATGTATCTCACGACCACACTAAAGTGGCTATGGCTCTCTTGCGAAAAATCAAGTCACATTCCCCCTCCTAGTCACAGTCCCTGCATCGGAGGCCCTCTGTTGTCTCTTACATCTGTTTCCACTTAGCAGGGGCGACATGGCAGAGCGTCATGTGTTTATGCATAGTTTACCTGTTTTGGACTCTTCTACAAACTGAGGGGATGTTATTCCAGAGCTCCTGCCACAGTAGTATAGAGTTGATGTTTCTCAGCAGTCGTGACTACCTTTCCACATATGTTCATTTCATATCTGTACCCACTTCCTTTAGGGCTGGGTAGATGTTAAAAATGAGCCCCTTGGGTCCAGCATACATCTTTAATAGCTTCTCCTATCTTGTAAGAGCCCTAATGACTGCTGATTTGTTTATGGGGTGTAAGACCCAATGGCATAGCTGGAAGTAACTCACATGGTCAAGTTCCTGTTAATTGTATTCCCATTTAAATTGGCCAAATCGTTAATGGTGTTCCCCAGTAACAAATCTCATACCATTCTGCAACCACTCTCATATCTTTGAACGAGGGCCCCTGGTGTACTCCCTGGAGTGAAATCTACATTGCCCTGTATTGGGGTAAAGTGGATGGCAAAAGTGTTCAAGTGGTGTTCTCTCGTCAAGGACCCCAAATAGCCATGACTGGCCTAATGAAACATAGCAAATGTGGGGCCCTTACATAAAGGTTCTTTAAAAAAAAAAAAAAAATGAAGAAAGTCGGAGCATGAGGGAAGAGTGTTGAGGTACTTCTTTTGTTTGATTTGATGCAGAGCATGCTGACGTCACAACAGTGGTGTACTTTCACTTTGATCTACGCCAGAAAGCATAACTCTGCCCCTGAGCATCGATCTCTGGGGGAGAGGCTGTCTCTGCCTAGTTGATCCCTGCTAGGGGGTCATCCTCGGAGGCATATCCCTAATCTGGGATCCACCCCACTAGACACCAGTAAAGTTTGTGTGTGGGTAGCGATCCTTATGTGCATGTGCCAATGAACCCCCCCAGGGAACAGCAGTCTTTCTGTCCCTGGGGGCAGATATGGAGAAGACATGGAGCAACCCACTCAGGCATCGGGCTGTACCCCAATCCCATAGTCTGTCATCCTAGGTGGGGCGGCTATGCCCAGATGTGGGTCCTGTGTACAGTGTGTCATTGGAACCAATTTGTACTCAGCTAATGAGACCTTAACTAGGGTGAAACCCGTCCTGAGTTGCTTGCGTGCCAGTTTAGGGAGGACCTGGTTCGGCGGTTTGAGTCGGACTGTTCCGATTGGAGCAGGGTGGGTAAAGAATGGTTTGCATATAGCGGGGTCTAAACTGAGGTGACATGGTGTGCAAAATAACGACAGATTGGAATGCAGCCACTGTAATTACCAGTGGCAGAGATTATTTCAAGCATTCCATCCATCACTTTTTGTATACTTTAGTATGTAGCCGTAAGTGTGGGGAGACTAGGTATGCCCAGACATGGGTCCTGTGCACACTGTGTCACTGGAACCAAGCTATACCCGGCTGATGATCCTATACCTAGGGGGAAACCGGTGCTGGGTTGCTTGTGTTTTGGTTCAGGGAGCACCTGGCTTGGCGGTTGGGGCTGGACTGTTCGGTTTGGAGCAGAGTCAAGACTGATTTCGAAATCTGACTCCAACCTGAGGTGACATGGTGTGCAAAATAACGATGGATTGGGATGTAGCCTGAGTAATTACCAGTGGCTGAGATTAATTCAGGCATTCCATCATCACTTATTTGTATACTTTAGCCCATCCCAAAAGGTACACAGCAGTCTCGGAGAGGATTTGGAGGCTTACCCACTAGACACCAGGGTGGAGATTGGTGGTGACACAGATTGATGTCTTCATGTTGCATTTTGGGGTCGTCTTCTGTCATGGGCACTAGGCACAATCACAGAAATCTGATAGAGACTTCTAGCTGTAGATTCCTTACCTTTGAGTTCTCCCCAGACATTAGTCTGAATCCGGAAGATTTTCGTGAGCAATACCCCTTCATGCTGTTAGGTGGTGTTGACCAGCTCTGTGTCCATCGTTGACATCATCCACGTCGGATATGACTTCCCAGGCCCTATATAGGCACCATCCAGGCACTCTGACGTCAGTTCTTTTCTTTCCCCCCCAGCTACACGCTGTTCTGAAGAGAGCTTACCCCTCAGTCAGTTTTGACTGGCTTTTTGTTGAGTGTTTTTTTAATTTACTCCTGTTGCAACAAAGGATGTCTTCTGGGAAGATGGGATTCAAGCCCTGTGGGTCCTTTCATCAGGTGATGTTCGTGATGTGTCCACACCTCATGTGCCTTTGGTGTCTGGAGCGTGACTACGACCCGAAACCGTGCTCTGAGGGCTGGACCGTGCATCCCAAGGCTTTGAGGGAACGGTCCCTGAAGCTGATGGCAGACCAGCACTCGACTCCATGCAAGTCACAATTCCAATTAAAAGGAAAGTCCCGGGATTATTTAAAGTCATTGTTGTCCCACTCCAGGTCCTCCAGAGAATTTGGTAAGTCAAGGCCTAAGAAAAAATCTAAGAAGTCAAAGCACTTAATGACTTCTCCTCATTTGTTGGCCGATGAGACAAGGGAGCGTCAATGCTCTACGCTTCATTCTGCACCTGGGCCAACTCCACGCCTCCCTGAGTTTCCGGGAGCCTGAGCAAGGATTCTCAGGCTACACCCAGGTTTTTGGATCTCATGGTGGTCCTGTGTCCCCCACAGTTTGCCTTTCGCCCCTTTCGTGGCAATGGAAGTGATCTCCATCTATGCCCATTCCCGTTCAGCCACTGTGCCTTGCATGCTGCCCAACCTCTGCGTGGCCAAGGATGCTGGACCCACCGACTTAGTGAATCAGGTGGCCAGCAGTCTAGTCAGTCCACACCCTCCCGCAGCAGCCTCTAAAACCTTCCTTCTCTGACTACCACCGCAGCCATGTGGTACTGCAACAAGCTGGGCGGGGTGGGTTGGTCGACCCTTTGTTAAGAGGCTCTGTGCCTCTGGACGTGGCTGGAACACCAGGGCATATCACTGGTGGTTCAACAGCTGGTGTGCTTTTTGAACGCCAGAGCAGGCAAACTCAGCCGACAATGCCTAGCACATCACGAATGGCGTCTCCATCCAGAGGTGGTACAACGTCTCTTTCAGTAGTTGGGAGAGCCTTAGTTAGATCTGTAAACCTCTGCCAACAGTGTGCAATGTCAGCAATTTTGTGTGCAGGAGCTTTCAAGGCAGCTCTCGCTCATATACTCTTTTCGTCTCGAGTTGAGTTCAGGCCTCCTGTATGCCTTTCCTCCCATACCACTCCTGACCAGAGTTCTCAAGATCAGGAACAACCAGGCCTAAGTAATCCTTGAGGCTCTAGACTGGGCACAGAGAGTATGGTATCCCGAGCTGCTGAGCAGGTCCATCAATCCTCCGATCAAAGTGCGGTTTCAAGAGGGCCTTCTGTCGCAGAAGCAGGGGAGGGTTGTGCACCCAAACCTTTCCAGTCTCTGCCTTCTTGCATGGAGATTGAGCGGTGGCAGTTGACAGCCTTTCACCTTCCTCTTGAAGTCTGTAATGGCATCTTGGCAACCCGGCATCCTTCCACCAAAACAGTGTGTCTGTCGTTGGAAGACATTTGTGAAATTTGTATACAGTGAAGTCTGTTGACCCCTTTTCTGCTCCTTTCTCCGCGGTCCTGTGTTTATCCTTTCCCATGCCCAGCAGTACTCTCCTCTGGGCACTCATAAGAAATATTAATCTGCTATTTATGCTTTTTTGAGGTTGCCAGAGCAACCTTCTTTCTTTAAGTCCCCTATGACACATACATTCCTCAAAGGTCTTACACATCTTTTTCCTCCAAACCCATTCATTATCCCCAATGGCATCTGAATTTGGTTATGACCTTTCTAATGTGTGCTCCTTTCAAGCCTCTCCATAGTGGTCCACTCAGGCGTTTCACGTTGAGAACTGCCTTCCTTATGGCTATCACATCTGCCTCCAGGGTGAATGAGCTGCAGGCATTGTCATTTAAACTGCCCTATCTTTCCGTCTATCCTGACAAAGTGGTGCTTCGCACTATGACCTCTTTTCTGCCAAAAGTGGTCACACCCTTTCTTGTAGGCCAGTCCATCAGCTTTCCTACTTTTTACGTGCCCCCACATACTTCTAAGGAAGTGGAGAGACTCCACTGCCTGGACCCAAAAAGAACGTTGAAGTTCTACCTTGATCATACTCTAGAGTTCTGTGTGGGTGACCACGTCTTTGTAGGGTATGTGGGTGCAAAGGAAGGTAAGACAGTGCAGAAGGACACCATCTCCAGCTGGGTCGTAATCTGCATCAAGATCAGCTACGACCTGTCCAAAAAGCAACCCCCTGAGGCTTTGGGTGCTCATTCTACCCAAGCTTAAGCTGCAGCCACTACTTTAGCACATGGAGTTCCAGTCCCTGTCTTCTGTCAGACAGCAAACTGGGCATCTCTGCACACCAAACACTACTTCCTGGACAGTCAGGTCCTTAGGGATGGGCACTTTGCCCATTCGGTCCTGCAGGACTTTCTTGTCTGAACTTGCTTCACAGACCCACCTCCGGAGATTGTATTGCTTGGGTATCTATTCAAAGGTATGGGACATGCAGCTAGAAACCTCTATCACATGGAAAAGTTACTTACCTTAGGTAACGCCTTATCTGTTAGAGGCTATATCTAGCTGCAGAATGCTTACCAACCCACTCATCCTGCCTGCTCTGCAAACTGATTTCTAGGAGCAGGGACTCCCCTTTCAGGGCATTAGTTTTGATGCACAAGTAATCAGTGCTCTTCATGGCTCTGCGCTTCTGGCCTGGAAAGTCGTGAAAAGAAACTGATGTCAACGTGCCTGGGTGGTTTCTATAAAGGGCCTGCAGCATCATATCTACCATTGGACGATGCCAACGGCGGACACAGTGCCAATCCATGCCACGTAACGGCACGCAGAGGTACTTCTCACGAAAATCTTCTGGATCCAGCCTGATACCTGGGGAGAATTCAACAGTAAGGAAACTGCAACTAGATATGTTCTGTACCAGCTAAGGTGTTACGGAAGGTAAGTGACTCTTCTGTCACGTCATCAGGACAAGTGTGGAAACCTTAGATTCCTAAACTTACCCTGTAAAAAATCGATGGAAAATGTGGGATTTTAGGCAGAGTTTAAAGTTAGCAGGACATTGTTGGTAAGAAAACTTAGTGGTATTGCATGCAAGCCACACCAACCTGGACTTCCTCGGTTATGATTTCTGGTATATCTCATTTTGGTAGGTTTCCCTGCATGGTGGCTGAGCCCTGGTCCATATTCCGCAGCTACTCTCATTCCCGAGAAGGATAATTTTTCTTGACAAAATATGATCCATGTTGCGTTTTCGTGCCTTTCTTGCAAGAATTACATGATAGTATGAGTAACGCCAAATTCAGAGTTGTACAAATAACCACTATTCCTAAATTCAGTATCGTGCATATTTAAAAAATAAATGTTCGGTGGCATGTAGATACACGTGGTCTGCGTACCCCTGCCATCCTGTGTTGAGTGATGCAAGTTTTTTTTTCTTCATAGAAGTGTTTTAAGTCACGGGGATCAAGTGACTCCTTCTCTCGGTGATATTGCGCATGGGCGTCAACTCCTTCTGACGTGTGTGCCTCAGCTCTGTCTATTGATTCTTTGGTTTGGTTTGGTTTATTTCCATTCTTTTCTCTTTCATTCCGACGGTATTGTTATTGTTCACGCTTCTCACATCTTAGTGCTCTCGCCGCTCTGTCCGTTCAAGCTTTGGCTGACCAATCGCCCTATGGGGCACCTGTCTCGGGCCTACCTTCCATGTGGCTCCGGCACCAACTGGAATGTTTCCCTGATGAAACTGACTCCATTCCGCTTCTGTCCTCGGTGCCACACCAAGTTCCCGCACAACAACCAACTTCTCATGTGCAGCTTCTGTCTCTCTCAAAACCATCATGAGGACGACTGCGTTGCCTGCAAGTCTTTCCGCTCCAAAAAGAGCCTTCGGGATCAACAAGCTCATTGGCTGGGTAGCCCAGACATCTTTGGAGAGCAACATGTTCAAGAAGAACCCACGCAGGAGGTCGAAACCCTTTCCATACTGGACAAGTTTGAGTTGGATGTCTAATTCGATATTGAAAGCCACACGGTCATCTCCTCTCAGCTCATCAGTACTGTGGCCCCTCCTGTCCCACAAAAGTCTTCAAAAAAGACTTTTCAGTTCGTCCTTGAGGTCGCCGGTCCACCAGTGCCATTCGGCTGTGGTTGGTACTGAAAAACTGCTGTGGCTGCCCGTCTTCCGGCTCAGAGCCGAAAATGGCCACCAAGACCAAAGCCACATCATCGACTTTGACCTCTATAGCGTCAGACTGAGAGATCGTTTCGGTATTGATCCGGACCTCATTACCGAGCCAACATTAGCCAGACTCAACTTTGATGCCGACCGAGCTTTTGAAATTGAAAACTTCAGCGCCTAGGCCTTCGGAGCCAAAACCCTCGAAAACCAGAGAATCGGCCCAGTCTTCTGCCAGTCCATCTCCGGTTAAGACGATACTGGAGAAAATGGACATTCAACAGTGTAAGCTCCCAGATCCATGAGGGTACAACTCAGATCATTGCCATTCCTACCTTCCCTGGATTCCCTAAAAGGAGAACAGGCTTTGGATGCCACTGTCCCTTCCAAAAAGGAAAACAAAGGACAAGGTTACTAGCCCTCCACTCAAGCCTTCTCCCCCACCTCCTCTTCCTCGTCTTTCTCTACCTCCTCCTTCACCTCCCTCCCCTCCACAATCCCTTACATCACCTATACAAGGGGATTACACTCCTTAGGGTTCCTCACAATCGTACTCTGGGAGTTTAGGGTGTCCTCAAGATTACACCAACCATTGGGATGCCTATGACCCTGATCCCATTCCTTCGACCTCTACCCTGCATGCCTTTTACCACTAGAAGACACTGCCTCTTAACATCAGGTAGTCGCTAGGTCAGCTGCATTTCACAACGTGGAACTTCACAAAGATTCCACGGAGTAGGATTTCTTATTTGACACTCTTGCCACCACTCACATGGAGACATAATACCTTCCCATGCTTCCAGGCATGCTTCAGCATGCAGAATTCATCTTTAAGGAACCTGGCTGCTCTAGGGTAATCATGCCATGGGTGGACAAAAAGTACAAAGTGTCCCCCTCTGACCTGCACTACATCAGGGCTCAGATACCACCTGACTTCATCGTGGCAGCGACTGCCCATAAACAGGTTAGTAGGCCACTGAGGAATCTCCTTCCCCAGAAAAGGAGAGCAAGTGAATCAATGCCATTGGCCAAAGAGTGGCGGCACAAGCTGCAAACCACTGGTGTATAGCCAAACCTCAATCACTTTTGGCCCAGTAGAACCAGGTCCGTTGTATGTGATGGAGGAGCTACTATAATTCCTTCATGAAGAGCTCCATAAGAGAGGACAACAGATTATTTCCAAGGGTCAGACCATCTCCAGCAACTCAATAAGGTGCACCATTAATGCTGCAGACTCTGCAGTTTGCGGCATAAACACCAGTGTCCTTTTAAGACTGCATGCTTGGCTACACTGATCAGGTTTTAAACCTGAGGTCCAGCGGGCAGTCCTCAACATGCCCTTTGATAAAGAGCACCTGTTCGGGCCACAGGTAGACACCACTTTAGAAAAGCTCAAAAAGGACACAGACTCTGTCAAGGCCATGGGCGCCCTGCAAACCAAATACGCAAAGGGACTTCTTTCATTGTGCTGGATTCAGAGATTCATAAAAGTACTCAACCACAGTGGCATCTACCTACCATGCTAGACTCAGTCAGTCCACCTACACCAGAGGTTATCATAGAGGGTGTTACAGGAGGTCAAACAAGAAAGGGAGAGTAAACTGCATCGCCACACACGGTTCCTCCTCCATTGCCAAGCAGTGACTACCTCCATCTTCCACCCTAATCATCCCACACCTGTCGGGGGAAGACTCCAACACTTCTACACCACTTGGGACACCATTTCCACAGTCCAATGGGTCCTTTCTATTATGCAGCATGGTTGTCTCTAGCTCATCACCACTCCTCCCAAAATTCTCACCCCTCCCCCGCTCACACACAGGCTATCTCAGGAACACTTTAAACAAGAGATCCAGGCCCTTCTTCTCTGAGGGGCCCTAGAACCTGTTTACCCACAACATCAAGTTACAGGAGTATACTCCCCATACTTCCTGATTCCCAAAAAGGACCAGTCGCTCAGACGGATGCTGGACCTCTGACCTCTAAAAAAAATACATCCACTCAGAACACTTTCACATGTCGGGATGTCATTACACTTTTACCGCAAGGTGACTTTATGACAGCTCTAGATCTAGAGGATGCCTACTTTCACATACCAATTCATCCTGCACACCAAAAGTACTTAAGATTCGCCATTGCTGGCAAACATTATCAGTTCAAAACTCTTCCCTTCGGAGTCACTACTGCTCCCAAGGTGTTTACAAAGTGTTTAACAGTAGTCGCAGCACATCTGCCAAGACAGAACTTTCATGTGTTTTCTTACCTGGGCCACTGGCTCATCAAAGCCAGCACGTTACTCCAGGGCCAAAAACACACTCAGATGACAGTGGATCTTCTTCACAATTTGGGCTTCACTCTCAACATACCCAGATCTTACCTTCCAACCCTACAGGTTCAACCTTACTTAATGGCCATTCTGAATGCGGTGTTAGGGTTTGCATATCCCAACACAGCTTGTGTCCAGAATTTCCAGACACTTCTCCCTCAGTTTCAGGATAACCATTCCTACACAATCAGGGAGATTATGTGCCTGTTGGGCTTGATGGCTTCTTGCATTGCCATAGTCCCTCATGCCTGACTTCACATGAGTCCTCTTCAGTAATGTCTGTCGTGCCAGTGGTCTGGGTCACAGGGTAATCTGGAAGGTCTAGTGTTGTTAGACCGCCAGACTCACCGTTCTCTGCAATGGTGGAATAAAAGCAACCTTCTAAAAGGGCAGCCTTTTCTAGACTCATTGGCTCAATTCACATTGACCACAGACGCATTACAGATGGGTTTGGGTATTCACCTACACAGCCTGACAGTGTAAGGTCTCTGGGATCCCAAACACCAGTCCTTACACATCAACTACCTGGAGCTTCAGGTGGTGTTCCTAGCACTGAAAGCCTTCCTTCCTCACCTGTCTCACAAGGTTGTCTTAGTCCACACAGACAATATGACAGCCGTGAATTATCTACAGAAGGGGGGGGGGGTACGGTCTTCTCACTGCCTATACTTCCATTTGCATACATCTTGCAGCTACACTGCATAGCTCCAGAATAGACAGCATGTTTCCCTGTTCAGGATTCCAGTCATTAAAGCTTTCATGGCAGGACTTAAATGTGTAATTCCTTGTAGGATGCCCCCCCTGCTCGATCATGGAACCTTACCACTGTGCCTACCAGAATCACGGGTCCCCCATTCCAACCACTCCACTCATGTCCACTTCAATTACTCGCCTGGAAGGTGTCTTTCTTAGTCTCCATTACTTCACTTAGGTGTGTTAGTGAGCTCCAGGCATTAACCTTGGGAGAGCATGTCTTCCAAATTCATAGGGATAAAGTCGTTCTTTGCACTAATCCCAGATTCTCCCTAAAGTGGTTTTTCAGTTTCACCTTAACCAGTCAATTGAAATTCCAGTCTTCTTCCCGCAGCCAGACTCTGTTGCAGAAAGAGCCCTTCAGATGCTAAATGTTAAAAGAGCACTCAGGCTTTATAACGACAGAACTAAAGAATTTAGAAAAACTAAACAACTTTTTGGAGCTCTTTCTCCACCTCACAAAGGCAAACCAAAAACCAAATCAGGCATAGCCAGATGGATAGTCAAATGTATGCAGTCTTACTATACTAAAGCCAAGAGACCTTTACCTATTTCTCCAAAAGCTCATTCTAATAGAAAGAAGGGTGCTACTATGACTTTCCTTGGTAATGTTCCCATAGCTGACATTTGTGAGGCAGCTACCTGGTCTACACTTCACACATTCACAAAACACTACTGTGTAGATGTTCTAGCACGTGGACAAGCTAATGTTGGTCGGGCAGTGCTACATATACTTTTTCAGTCAACTGAAACTCTCACAGCCTAGCCACCACTTTATGGAGGGACTGCTTTACAGTCTATGCAGAGCATGTGTCTCTACATCCACACATGCCATTGAACAAATTGTTGCTTGCCCTGTAAGCATCTGGTAGTGGCATGTAGAGCTATAGATTCACACATGCCCTTCCTCCTCTCCGGATGACTGTGGCTAGCAGTTGCAGTTACTTTATCTTTGTATATAGGTGTACATATATTTTTATATTTTGCATGGACATCTTTTTTCCAACACTTTCTGTCTTCCATTCCTTTCTCACCCGCCTGCGGGAAAACAGTCTAAGAAAGGAGTCGATGCACATGTGCAGTATCACCAAGATGAGGAGTCACTTCATCCCAAGACTCGAAACACATATTAGAAGAAAATATATTTGGCAGGAGTATGCAGAGCCTGTGAATCTACAGCACTACATGCCATGAACAGATGCTTACAGGGTAACATAATCCTTTTCGTTATTAGATTTTAACATTTTAATTATTGCATGGTTGGTGCACAATAAAAAAAATAACATAAACTGCACCTCAGCTGTTTTCTCTGGGTTTCACATGTTTTAGACAACCAACAAACACTATATCAAACACTAAGTATCCATGCAACCAGAAGTGTCTGACGATCCTAACGGTATGTTACTTTTGTAAATTGGCCATTTTGATGAAAGGAATTACATCTGAAAACGCTATTTCTAGTTTTTTTTATTTCTATTTGATCTGTCATGATCTGACCAAATCCCTCCCAACCTGCCCCCCCAACCCTGTCGTATTTTTAACCCCCTGGTTCAAAGACTTAGACATCCAGTTAGTCTGTGATGCATACATATGCCCCTAAGCAATACTGTGCGTGTGGTGTTTCCTGGTTGCGATTAGCCCCTCCAAATGAGTTCAAAGACACAGTGGAATGCCAAATCCTGTTTCATAAATAAAGAACACAATCAAAATAGCATTAAGAAACCTGATAAAACTTTAAGATATTTATGTCTAAACCCTATGCCTGGCGCTTAAAATATGAACAGTAACCACACAGAATCCGAAAATAAATCCAGTAATGAATGCCATGGCCACTGAAAACACAATGAACATTTCTAACATGGCTAGCAAGTTCCTAGTTTCTCAACATCCTATTGTTGTTTTATTGCTTTTAATGGTAATTCTCAAAGAACATTGCTAGGTATACATAGTACAGTGAGTGACATGAATTAGATGTTTTAAAAAAAATAAACAAAGTTTGAGATACATTGGCAAATAGCTGTTTTGGTACAGTAGCGACAAAGCATAGTGACAGTGCGTTGAAACATGACCGGCTCCTTCGATGGCGCAGCTCTAATGGGTACACTTGTAGAATCACATGTGTTACATATTCAATGAAATCTGTCAAACTAAAGAAGTGTGAGAGCGATGGTAGAAGTCTTTCATGGCGGCCGGTTGTCACTCTCGACTTCTACATTAAAGAAATAGGAATCCCACTTTCCCCCTCCTGTCCTGAGTATGTCCCTGGATCATAACAGATTTAATGTGATGGCTCCGGCCCAGACCCATGGTAGGTGTTTACCCAGCCAGTGTTTCATGTCTGGTGTTGAAGATGCCTTCCAGGTCATGGCTTTCTGATGCTTAAATAGGTAAAGCGCCAGGTCTTGGAGCCGGTGTAACTCTTTGTCCCCCTTAGCTTTGGGGTGAGAGCCCAGGAGACAATATTTTGGGGGTAGGTAGAGATTGTGTTCCACAAGTTCCGCCCTGGTATTCGTAACCTCCGACCAGGCCACCTGTAGAGGGGGGCATTTCCACATCATATGATAGAACCCATTGTCTGGTAGATGACAACGGGGACATGTCAGGTCTGAGTTGGGAAAAATGCACTTGATGCAGTGATGGATAAGTAAGTGTGGTGTATGTAGTTAAACTGTATGTATCTGAATTGGTGGTTCCTAGGGACTTCCTTTACTTGACGCATTGTTTTGGCCCACGATTTAGATGGGAGGGGTAGAGGAAGCACATTGTTCATCTAGTCTTTGCCACAGTCGTGTTTCTTAGCATGACAGTGAGCAGTGCATATATAATCTTGAGGTGGCACATTTTATATTTCCATATGTGAGAATAGTCAAGATAGATGATGGTGCGGTTCCACTTCTTCTGTCCCCCAAGCGGTTTGTACAATCTGTCTGATGGCATGGTAAGTCAAAAAATGACCGGCGCCTATACCGTACTCATCCCTAATGTCTTGGAAGGACATCATTTTCCTGTCGTTATAAAGATCACCCAGATGGGAAATCCCCGCGTCGCTCCAAGCTGATACAATTTGTCTAGTGGGCAACCCGTGAACATGCAGAAATTGCATAATTGGAATCAACTGTGAATACGGAGCATGATTGTTCATACCATGCACATAGTGAGCAGCAGTCACAGTCCAGAAGCAAAGTGTAGATACCAACTCATCCCAAGGTTTCTCCAACCGCTGTTTGTTCTGGATTAATGCCCACATCTGGCCGGAGCATTAGCCTTTGGAGTTGTGCTGCGGCATAATACTGTTAAAAAATATGAGTGCCCAGTCTTCCCTCTGGTGGCAGCTGATGTGTTATAGTTGGTGCTATTTGTTTTCTGCTGGCCCCCCCCATATTTAGTGTAGGAGTAATCTATTTAGTTCCCTGAAGAAGGTTTTGGGGATTGTCAGTGGAAGTGCTGCGAAGAAGTCTAGGTAAGATCAACATTTTAGATATTGCTACGTGTCCTGGATGCTGTGGACGTTTTCTTATGTTCAAAATATTGCATAATGCATGAAGATGTGTTTTTTCGCGAAATGGGCGGGGGTCAAGTAAGGCCTCCGGCTGTAGGCGCCATGTAGGGTTGCACGGACGCAGCCTACCCCATTGGAGCACTACCTGAAGTGGGCAGTGAACTGACAGCCTGCAAACCAAGTACTCTGATCTGGTCACCTGTGTCTCCAATTATTCAGTACATAGTATTAAATCCAATCTAGTGTGTATGGCATGTACTGGTGAGTAAAACAAATACTCACGGTCGTTCAGGTGTCCCATGCGCCAAACGTCATATAGCTGTGTGTGTTGTAACCATGTATTGAGCTATCTTGTTGTCTCAATACTTGTGGCATTACGCAGCGGGGGGAGCTAATGATCCCATCCTATATCTGGCACACAGTTAAACTGTCTCCACCTACCCCATCCCCCATAAACTAGGTGTCTGGGGGGGTCTCTGAACAAGGTTGGAGTGAGGGTGTAAAGGAATTCAAATTGACCAGAGTTGGGAGCAAATAGACCCACCAGAGAAAGCGGGGCTCTATCTAGGAGGCCCTCAATGATGACATATCTGCCTCCCTTGTCTGTGACATGTCTGTATACTTCATAGGGGGTCCCCGGAGCAATCTGTAGGAAATCACCCTTTTTGACCTGGTTAGCCCCCACTTTTTGCCTGGTTTCTGATGTGGCTTGGACTGTTAGTGTACTGGATTCCTGCTAACCAGGTCCCCAGTGCCAGATCTCTTTCCCCAAAACTGCACAGTTGTTTTGCACAATTGGCAAACTCTTAAGCTACCACTGTAAGTCCCTATTACGTGGTACCCCTGGTACCTTGGGCTTGGGGTACTAAGGAGGGTCTCTGATGGCTGCAGCACCAGCTGTGCCACCCCCATAGACCCCTCACCAAACCCAAACAGTGCTGCCATTGCAGGCTGCGTGTGTTCATGCAGTTAAATTGGAAACACGACCTGTCACACACCCCTGTGTGCCTGGTCCACTCTCACTGCATGTGCCAGGTGTAAGTCACCCATAAGGCATGGTGCATCAAGGCACATGTTAGGGCATATATGCATGAGCAGATATGCCCCTGCTATGTCTATGTCGACTCTGAGACATAGTAGGTGTGCAGGGAAGCCATTTTAAATGCATGTGCTGGCCATTCGACACTACGAGTTCCCCAGCTACATGATGGCTTCTCTGAGTCCTGGGACTCCAGTGATGGATTTCCAAATGGCAGAGATGAATAACCCCCCCACCCCCACCCTGACCTCACTTTTGGCGGCAGCACTGACGGTTAAATTAGGAGGTGTGCCCACTTAATGCCATGAAGACACAAACACTAAACTAACTTTGATACATCTCCTGACCGGAGCTATGAACATACAAAAATATACTCAGAAACAGGTAAGTAAAAGCATAAAACAACATGGGCCCGATTGGGGGAGGGGGCAAACCATATACTCAAAAAAATGGAATGTGAAAGTCACTACTAACCAAGACTACCACCCAAGGAACCTTAGGACTGGGGAAGCACTAAGACACCAAAGTTAAGTAGCTAGGATTCCCCAGGCAGGCCTTGAAAAATCATAAAAATGTTATTAGAACTGCAGGTCAAGTAGGTTGAATAATCTACTCAACCTAACTGTAATGTACTTGACCCGGAAACGGGTCTCAAAGTGTGTGATCCTAGGCAAATATTGTATTTTACAGTCGCATTTTTCTTCATTCTCACATATGAGTGCACCTTCAAATATGTGAGTTCAGCATTTCTGCTGTAAAACAAATCCTCTTTTGTTTGAATAAATACATGTATAATAAATCTAACTCACATATAGGGTACACATGATCCATGCATGACTTGCCTCTTAGTTTACTAATAGCTTTGCCATCAGGGCAGGAGTGTTCCTCAGTTTATGGTTAAAAACGTACTTTTAATAAATATATTACTAAAGCATGATGTGGTAGCGCACTGTCATTTACAGACAGTAAATTTCCAAGAAATGTCCAAAAACCTTCCCACTAACTTGCAGCTTTACTGATAAAACTATATAGTTTATTAACAATAATCTGTGAAAATTGGGTTTCAGAAAACATTTATAATTTACACATCACCAAATGAAGTGTTCTGACTTTTTTCATCCTATTAAAATAATTTTTTCATCACACAGAAGTACAAAAAATGGTCTTTCACAGCTACTGAAATATATTTTGAAATGTTTGTAAAGTAATGTAGCGTCCGT
Organism: Pleurodeles waltl; assembly: GCF_031143425.1. Lineage (NCBI taxonomy): Eukaryota > Metazoa > Chordata > Amphibia > Caudata > Salamandridae > Pleurodeles > Pleurodeles waltl. The sequence continues at coordinate 1,696,621,998 of NC_090444.1, read as the reverse complement.
ACCGCCAACAGGCTAGCGGTACGGAGACCCTTATTACGACTGCGGCGGTAGCGACGCGGTCGCACCGCCTGGGCCGGCGGTTTCCCGCCGTTTTAGCCCCGGCGGTGATAATCCGCCAGGGCAGCGCTGCAAGCAGCGCAGCCCTGGGGATTATGACACCGCTACCGCCAGCTTGTTTCTGGCGGTTTGCACCGCCAGGAAGAGGCTGGCGGTAAGGGGTGTCCTGGGGGCCCCGGCCAGCTTTTCACTGTCTGCATAGCAGACAGTGAAAAGCGCGAAGGGTGCTACTGCACCCGTCGCACGGCTGCAACACCGGTGGCTCCATTAGGAGCCGGCTCCTATGTTGCGGCCTCATCCCCGCTGGGCCGGGGGGCGCAAACTAGGTTTGCACCCGCCGGCCCAGCAGGGATGTCGTAATGGGGTCCGTGGGAGTGCGGCCGCACGACGGTTCCGCTTGGCAGGCGGTTACCGCTTGGTAAGGTCGTAATGTTCCCCTTAGTTATATAAATGTTGTGTGTTAGGAAAAAACGGTGATACCAACAGCCTTTCATTTCACGTAGGTTAGGCAGTTCACCTTACAAAATTCTGGAACTCTGCAGTCACAAGGAAAAGTATTTGCATTGCAAGAAGACAAACTGATCTTTGACCTCTGTTTCTGAACTCAGAGCAAATGTGACATGCATAAGATTTAAAGGCATCTTAATTGCTAATTGAGTTTCTGACTGAACAAAACACCTGTTCTTTGTCTACTCGCCAGAAGGGGTGAGTAGGATCTAAAAATAGCTCAACCTCATAAAATAAAACTCGCCATAGCGAGTAGATTCTTGGAGCCCTGCCAGATGCCCATGTGCAGAGTTTTAACCCCTGGTCAGTGTCCATAGGATAACATGGGGAAGTCACGGTTAGAGTTTTCATGCTCTAGGAACCTTCCTGAGGACCACGAGGAACCCCGTTGGTACAAGGGAGGTTCAAGAGTGCCCCCACCCCTGGACAGGGAGCCCAGGTGCATGGGGTAAAGTTGTGTCGTAACCTCTTATTGCAGTCAATGGGGACCTCGGTTGTCCAGCTGCCTTCGTGACCTGTGGACCAGGTCGGTGGAACCCAGGCATGGATTCCAGAGGAGGGGGACCTAAGGAAAGAGGGGACAGAGTCCAGACTACCAAGGGGTGCCCAGGGGGTGCAGGGTAAATGCCCACCCTTCTTGGAGATGCTTTTCTGTTGGATGGTGGTAGAAGTGCAGCTGTGGAGTCCAGGCAATGCAGGAAGATCCCAGGAGTCGTCCATGAGCTGTCCTGCATCCTTTGTCAGATTGGAGAGGGATCAATGGTCAGCAGAACCACCAGCAAGCCTTGGCAAATGCAAGAAAGCGTTGCACGTTCTGTTGCAGAATGTTGGGGACCGGCAAGGTCCACAATACTCCACCTTTGTAGGTAAGTCAGGGCCAGCCCTTAGCATGCAGTAGAGCCAGGACGAACCGTTGGAGCCCTCTGGCAGCAGGCACAGGGAGTCGCAGGGAGGACTCAGCAGCACAACAAAGAGGGGTGCCCATGTCACAGAATTTGCAGAGAGAACGTCATTCTTGGAGCTGTGAAGTGCCGGAGGCTGGGGCTTCTTGGAGGTAGGAGATCTTCGGACTGAAGAGCCAACAAGCCTAGGCAGTGACAAACAGGTGCGGTGCACAGGGGTTCCAGCCAGGCAGCTCCAGTGAGGGACCTCAGACTTCTCAGTTGCAAAGAAGACAGGTCAGACCTCTGGAGAGCCACAGAACCACCACTTGTGTTGTAGGACCTTGGGAAATATGTGGGACAGCAGCATCCACAAACCGGTTGTTGACGTTGAGGTGCCTGCAGATGCAGGGGAGTGACTCCTTCACTCCAAGGGAGATTCCTTCTTACTTTCCTAAGTGCAGGTAGAGTCCTTGTCACTCTGGTGGATGCATGGCCATGGAGGTTGAAGAGTCCTTGCAATGCACGGGGACAGAGTTACAGTAGGAGCCCTACTTGAAGGTACAGTCTTGTCTTGGGTCCTGGCAAAGTCCAGCGGCGGTTCCAGTGTCCAGGTTGCAGAGTTGTCTTGCAGAAGAGTCTTCAGACGGTTCCAAAGACAAATCTACAGATGAAGCTCCGGTCCCACCCTCAGGGGAGCCCTTAAGTAACCCAGGAAGGGGGTTGGACACTTAGGGGGTCATTCTGACCCCGGCGGTCTCAGACCGCCGGGGCCAGGGTCGGCGGGAGCACCGCCGACAGACCGGCGGTGCCCCGCAGGGCATTCTGACCGCGGCGCTTTGGCCGCGGTCAGTGCAGGAAAACCGGCGGTCTCCCGCCGGTTTTCCGCTGCCCGTCAGAATCCTCCAAGGCGGCGCAGCATGCTGCGCCGCCTTGGGGATTCTGACACCCCCTACCGCCATCCTGTTCCTGGCGGTTCGCATAGCAGACAGTGAAATACGCGACAGGTGCAGTAGCACCCGTCGCACCTTCCCACTCCGCCGGCTCGATTACGAGCCGGCTTCATGGTGGGAAGGTCGTTTTCCCCTGGGCTGGCGGGCGGCCTTTTGGAGGCCGCCCGCCAGCCCAGGGGAAAACTCAAAATACCCGCCGCGGTCTTCCGACCGCGGTACGGTATTTTGGCGGCTCCCGCCGGGCGCGCGGTGACCGCGCCCGGCGGGAGTCAGAATGACCCCCTTACTGCAGTTACCCACCTATCAAGGGGCTTCAGGGACATCACCCAGCTGGACTAATCAGTCAGATGCTCCCAGTGGTCTCTGCTTATCATATTTCCAAGATGGTAGAATCAAGCGGCCCCCTGGCAGAGCTCTGGGCACCTTCCTAGGGAAAGAGCTGGACAGGGTGGTGGTCAATCCCCTGTCCTTTGTGTAGTTTCCCACCAGAGTGGGAACCAGGGGCTCCTGCACTGGAGTAAACCAGTTTGTGCAAGGAGGGCACCAAATGTGCCCTTCAAAGGAATCTGGTGGCGCTCAGAGGCACCTCCATCCCAGCCCAGAGACACCTATTTCAAAAGGAGAAGGTGGTAACACCTCTCCTCTACAGGACATCCTTTGTTCTGCCTTCCCCTGCTCGAGTTAGGCTCAGAAGCAGGAGGGCAGAGCAGTGCACGGGGTCAGCAGCAGCACAGGCTGGCATGCAAACCCTCCAAGTCTGTACAGGCAGACATGTGGGATCCCCTAGGGAGCACCAGAGTACATGGTATCATGCTACTAGGACTGCAATCGGTGTAGTTGCGTGATTCCAACATGACTAGGTTCGGTTGAACGATTATGTAGTTGGGCATGTCGTGTTAACCAGTGTCCACTATATACCTTAAGATGGCTTTCCTGCACTTACAAAGCCCAGGGAATGGAGTCTGGTGTTTATATAAGGCACCTCTGGCCCTGCAGGGATGCCCTCACACTTAGAACCATGCACCCTGCCCTTGGGCTGAAGGGCCTACCTTAGGGGTGACCTATAGGGTCAGAGTGCAGTGACCCTGATATAGGTAAAGCTTATTTCTGGGGTGCATGCACCATTTCACACAGGCTGCAATAGCAGGTCTGTAGTCACAATTTGCATGGGCCCCCATGGGTGGCACAATACATGCTGCAGCCCATGTGGGACCCCTGGTGTACCAATGCCCTGGATGCCTAAGTATCATATAATAGGAACTCACATGGGTGCACCAGTATGCCAATTGTGTGGTGTAAAAGTTACTTAACGACATTTAGGGGAGAGAACACTGACACTGGGGTCCTGTTTAGCAAGATCCCAGTGTACTACAGACTAAACATACTGACGGGCAAAAAGTGAGGGTATCTATATCAGAAATGTGCTACTTTCCTACACCCACTTCCCAGTGGAAGTGGTCATAAGGAGGGTAAAGTCACCCTAAAGGTGGTTAGCCCATTGGCTACCACCTAGCACTCCCTGTAACGCCCATGAGTGAGTATTTAGGGGGCAACTCTGAACCCTAGAACTCAAATTTCGACAACCTAAGAAGACCAGGACAAAGAAGAGTTGCACCCACAGAAGAGGAAAAGAAGCAGCAGCTGACCATGCAGACCATGTCTGCTGACCTCAAAGGACTCTGCCCAAAAAGTCAACTCGTCCAGCCTTCAATAAAGACTCAAGTCTCCCATGACCAGAGGACCTGCTCTGCGAGAAGAAAACTTCAAGGAAAAGACTCTGCAGGTGCTGGACCCTAAAAACCAGACACCAGAAGTGACCACTGCACCTGACATCTATGACCAAAGGTGAAGCCAACCAACAGTGCCAATGAGGGGCCCCAGCTGCCCGGAGATCAAGTCCTTTGTGTTCTCAACAATCTTTGATTCTCCTGAGACGCCATCAGCCTCTGCAAACACACACCCTCTCCCACAGGCTTGTGGTGAGAGAAAATCTGACACCGCCAGCAACCCCTGCACCTGTGACCCCTGACCCCAGACCCCAGCTGAGGTGGGTCACTGGTGCCGATTACATCCCCCGGCTCCCAAGAGCTCGAGTCTACCCTGGGAGCACTCCTGCCTGACTCCCCGATGATGCCTACAGCCTCAACACACAAAACCCCCTGACTGTGAGTGCTCACAAGAAAACCAAACTCCTAAGGACCAATGCATCTGTCGCCCCTGGGCACAGGGGAAGAGGACCAAAGGTGCACCCACGTACCCAAGCACCCCAAATCTACTACACACCTGCTTGTTCTCACTGACTGGCTTTCTAGCCAGAACCCATAGCATGTTTGTCTCGATGGCCAACTCCTGTGGAAAATCATTGGGCACCCAACGCCTTACTGCACCTCTGCATCCTGCTGCCTCAATACTGCTCTACCTGTTGGTGTGGTTCTGATCAGTGCCTAGTTCCTACCTTTGATTCCTGAGATTGCATTTGTAAGTCGTCGATAAACCTGTGTTTGCTGAACATTGTTTTCCTCCATAGGATAACATTGAGAGAACTCTGAAAATTGCACTGTGTTGATTTCTGAAACTGCAAAGTATTTATGCTTAAAAGTCTACTTACCTGATTACGAAGTTCTTGGGTTTAAAACATATATAAAAATAATTGTTATTTTTCTAAATTGGTCTCTGATCTATTCTTGGAATGTGTGTCTCATTTATTGCCTCTGCAAGTACAACAGATGCTTAGGACTACTCTCAGATAAGCCTAACTGCTTACCCACACTACCCCAAAATAGAGCATTAGTCCTATCTGCTTTTGCCTCTGCAGTACCAATTGGGGATCCACTCGACTCTCTGCACAATGTACTTTATTTTAGTGCACTAAATAGGGTGTCAGCTTCCTACACAATCCATATAAGTACTCCCTTTGCGAAGGGTGATGAGGTTGTGCTATATAACTGGTCTCGCCATTTTGTTCTTAGTTTGTGGAGTTTGTTGGTGGTAAGATGTGTCTCATGCAATAGTGCAATATGTGTATGTCAGTGTTTAAGCTAGGCATATATACAATATCTTTTAACCAGGGTAGCTATGCTCATATGTAGGAAGCTGGCTCTGTATATACTATATAAAAATGAGATATAATGTGCAAAGGGTCCAGGGATTTCCCAGAGGCTTGACAAAAGAGGCAAACATAGATAAGAACAAAATGGAGGGATAGGGAGGTGTTGTGGTCCAGTGTATATCCTCCCACGTAATAAGTCAAAAACATAAGATACACTGTTCCAAAAGTGAAAGAGAGGAAGGGGATACCGTAGTGGGGGTCCTAAATTTTAGGAGCAAGACACCTCACACATCCCGGGGGATGTCATGCTTCATCATCGGAGCTGCTCCTCGTCAGACCGGCACTGCAATGTCTGATGTGCACCACCCCGAAAGGGGGGGCTCTTTGCCGGAGATCTTTTGTGATAATGAAGCCCGTGACCCCAAAAGTGAGAAAAAGTACCAAAGGAGATCAAGAGAAGTGATTAAAATTGGCTCTCAAAAATCAGCACCGGGTAACTAATTTATTGGACCCAATGAGAAGAAAAAGGCCAAGATTAAAAATAGTCATCTGAGTGAAACCGAAATAATGATCAGTCACTCTGTATCTGAACAATCAAAGCAAGGGTGGGGAACTTCCAAACCATCCCTATCATGGGTCAACATGTTTCGCATCCTGGTGGTCCATACGGATCCCGTGATGCTTCGTCAGGACAAAAAAACGACTATACGTATCTCCTAGATATAAAGGGGGTCTGGAAAAGTATTCACCAAAAATTATCCCAAAAAAAAACGGGAAAAGGTATCCAGTCACTTACATTAATAAGCGAGTCTATTACCCGTCGCCCAACCCAATTAGGGGAGCGCGCTTCCTAGGACCACACGGACCCAACAACACAAGCTGCAGCTCTTAGAGACCCTCCCTAGTCACAGGGTCCTTGGTACTACTGGTACCTTTAGAAAGGGACTTATCTGTGTGCCAGAGGTGTGCCAATTATGGAAACAATGGTACATTTTTAGGGAAAGAACACTGGTGCTGGGTCCTGGTTAGCAGGATCCCAGCACACTCTGTCAAGTCAGCATCAATATCAGGCAAAAAGTGGAGGGTTAACTGCAACAAGTGCCAGTTTCCTACACCATACATTCCACTTAAGCACACTGTACACTGGTGTTTGTCCATCTGTTAGAGTGGCCATGTTGTACACCGATACATAGTCCGTGATCACAGAGTATTGTCTAAGTAAGATGTATTCTTTGTGTTATATAGGACGTGGTTGTCACATGCGTTGCATCACCCTGTGTATTAATGTCCAAGCTCTATATTACCATGTACAAGATTCCTGAACAACGACTGTCAAATTAAACCAGCAAGAAAATAACTGATAACCCCTCCCCAGGTCCCTGAGTCCCTGACCACTTTCCCATAACAAGAAACCAATAAGGAAGAAAACATATTAATAAAGTAAGTAGGCCCATTTTGGATTCTCAGTGAGGCTTGAAAGATGGGTTCTGATAATTCCATTTTGTGGGCTCGACAAAGAGCGAGTGACCATCCAAACCTAATGCAGGCCTTTGTAAAGGTAAATTGTGATTCGCAGTGGATAATGTATAGCGTGTTTCCTTATAGCGTAGGTCAAAGAGTATCACAGGTCGTCAGCAGACCGCGGGGTGATCACAGGGCCCTGTTCGAGTGTAGTTAGTGAGGATTCTGAGGCTCCTGTATGTAATCCATAATCTGACAGTTGATCAATCTAGTGGAACGAAAGAGTTCATGCTGAGTTGTAAAAGCCTCTAGCACCACCTAGACCTGCTCAATTGCCGCTTGATCCCGCGTCAGCCTGGCTTTGGTGGTTCTGCATCTATGATGACAGGGACAGGGTGTCAGCCATTCCCCATTGTTAGGTTCCTCCGGTAGGGTCTGAGCCAGGCAATTCATGTGGAGCCAAGTCCAGACATCCTCTGGTGTGGCAGACACATGGACCATCTCCCTGTCCACCACTCACACTTTTACTGGGACTAGTAGTGCATATTTATAGTTCAGTTCTCGAAGTCTTTGTTTGACCTTGCCGTAGGAGTTGCGCCTTCTGCTGTGAAATCTGGATATGCTGTGATTGAGGCACCCTCATATTGCCAGAGACCTTTTGCACTGAATTGTTGAAGCACTAGGTCACGGAAGTTGAGGTGGCAGGCTTTAATGGGGCATGGTGGGGTGCCCAGGATGGGTGGTTTGCCAGGAATCCTGTGTGCCCTTTCTACAGTAAAGAACTTAGGTGGCTTGCCCGCCAGTACAGTGCTTCTCAACCATTGTTCTATAAAGAGTTCCATACTGGGACCCTCTGCTATTTCTGGGAAACCCACCAGGTGGATGTTGTTGCACTAGGACCTCCCTTTGGCGTCCTTTGCCCTGTGGTGCAGGGACGTTACTTCAGCACTCAGTATTTTCATCTGCGTTAATAATTCTTGCAATGTAGTAAGTGAAGACTCTGCCTCGCCTACGCAAGCTGTCTGTTTGTGGTGGTCCGCACAAAGCAAATTGACATCCAAGAAGATGGTGTCTATTTGGCTTTCTAAGGATGTTTTGGTCTCAGGTATAGCTTGTAGAACCTTTTTAAATAGAGTTCCACATCAGCTTGTTTGAGCTGTGGTCCATCCGTTTGGCATTAAAAGCTTTTCTGCCATCCATCACAATATAGTGAGTGGGCTCATAACCCATGTGCCTTGAGCCCCTGTGTGTCTGGACATAGCTGCAACATCAGGATATTTGCCCGGTCATACAACACCTTGCGGGATCTCTGAGCACCAGGGCAGATAAACTCAACTGTCGACGCCATGTGGACCTCAAATGACACTACACCCAGCGGTGGTGCAAGGTCTCTTCTGCACATGGGGAGAACCTCGGGTTGGTCTTTTAGCCACTGCTGAGAACGTCCAGTGTCAGCTTTTATGCATGTTGTAGTTTCCAAAGCTGCTTTCACCTGGAGATGCGTTTCACTTGGAGTGGAATCATTGGCTCCTGTATGTCTTTTAGCTGATACTGCTCATGCCCTGAGAAATCAAAAAGATAAAGACCGATCTGGCCCAAGGTGTACTAGTATCTCCAGATTGGGCACGGATAGTATGATATTCCAAACGCCTGGGCATGAGCATCTGTCCTCCGATCAAGCTGCCCCTAGGGGATGATCTCCTTTTGCAGCAGCAGGGCAGGGTCCTGCATCCCAATGTGCACACAGCTCATCTTCATGCTTGGAGATTTAGTGGCAACAATTTTGTTTCCCAACTTCCTGCCGAGGTTGATGTTATTCCCTCGACTAAATCTGTATATGTCTGCCATTTAGAAAGGTTTGTGGCTTGGTTTTCAGACAAGAAAGTTTACGTACTTAATTCTAAACTGTCTGAGGTCTTTCTGTTTGTTTTTTGTTGGCTCAGCAAGGCCTTGGTCCGGGTACTCTTAAGAAATATATGTCAGTTGGTTAATGTTTGAGGATGTTTCTTTCCTCTCCCTTCAGTATGCTCCAGTGGGCATTGAATTTGGTTTTGACCTAACTGATGTGTTCTACTGTTGAACCCATATATAACTGTCTTCTCAGGCGTTAGATTCTTTGGGTGGTCTTTTTGGTGGCCTTTACATCGGGCCAAAGGATGAGCAAGCTTTAGGCCCTCTCGGCTCACCCACCGTAAACTGCCTTCCACCAGGACAAACTGGTTATCTGTTCGCATGTCTCCTTTCTACCTAAGGCAGTAACTCCATTTCTGGCAGCTAGGTGGACGTTGTTCATTACATTTATGAAGCGCTATTTTCTAGACAGCGAGGTCAGTCGAGGGAGGCATATTGCCCGCTCGGCCCTGCTGGTCTTTCTGGTTAAAGTCAGTTCTCAGTCCTTCCTCCGAAGAGGTTACTGCTGTGCTATCTATTCTAAGGTAAGAAATTTGCAGTTAGAGGTTGCTTCTAGAGAGCAAGTTACTTAGTTTTGATAATGCCTTTTTTGGTAGAGATTCTTAACACAGATTTCTTGCCGACACTCTCTCCCCACTCTGTAAACTGCAAACCTTCCTCTAGAAGATCCTGCTCAGCTTCAGCCCACTGGTCACAACCATTCTGGCATGGTTCTGCATCTGTGGGCCGGAATGTGTTATAAAGAAACTGATTGCTGTGCCCTGCGTTGGCTTTGTATAGGCCCTGCACATGTCCCATCTGGCGTGAAGTTGATGCATAGCCAGCTGTTGGTGCCACCTATGGGTGCCCAGCAGCACTGCTCAAGATTTTCTGAATCCACTCTAATGCCTGGGCAATATTCTCATATAAGGAAAAGGCATTACTGAAGGTAAGTACCTTGTTCGTCTCAAAGCTCTTTTGATTTCAGGGCTCTCTAAGGTTTGTTCAACTAGACTGTGAAAAGAAATTGCAAGCACACTGCTTCAAAGGAAAATCTTAAGTGACATTTTGATCAAAGTGATTGAGTAAGCAAACCTAGATTTTTTTCATTAACAGCAGCTGTTTTGCTTTACAGATACTCCTGATAGATTGATTGCTGTGTGGCGGTATCTCGACCGGAGTCGGATGACTTCGACACCAGCGTGCCCTTTTTCGGTGCTGATGATCGGTCACCTATTTTTCGGGTTAAGCCATGGCCTGTTGGCGGTGGCGTCCCCTGGGCTTTTGTGGTCTTCTCGTGAGTTTTATGTTTCAACGTCTTACTTACGGTTTTCGGCGTTTCTTCGGGATCGAGCTCGTCCGAGTCCGATTCCTGGATGGAGAAGGTTTCTTCTTCCTCCTCGAAACGCCCTTGTCCTGTCGGCGCCGACGCCATCTGCAGTCTTCTTGCTCTTCGGTCTCAGTGTCTTCCTGGACCGAAACGCTCGACAGGCTTCACAAGTATCTTCCTTGTGTTCTGGCGACAAACACAAGTTACAGACCAGATGCTGATCTGTATATGGATACTTGTTATGGCATTTTGGGCAGAAGCGGAATGGGGTCCGTTCCATCAGCCTTGAAGAGACACGTGGCCGGGCCGACCAGGCCCCAACGGGATCGAAAAAACCCCGAAGGGCCACCGGAGCTCTTCAAAAGTCGGTGTTGATCTGTTATAACTAACCTGATACCGAACGCAAACAATATCGACGATTTTTCTGAGATTCTAACTAACTTTCCGACCCGAAACCCGGAGCGAAAAGGAACACGTCCGAACCCGATGGCGGAAAAAAAACAATCTAAGATGGAGTCGACGCCCATGCGCAATGGAGCCGAAATGGGAGGAGTCCCTCGATCTCGTGACTCGAAAAGACTTCTTCGAAGAAAAACAACTTGTAACACTCCGAGCCCAACACTAGATGGCGGGATGTGCACAGCATGTGAATCTGCAGCGACTAATGCCACGAACAGATGTACACTTGGGTAAGTGACATTTTCCTTCTGTTGCGCTCCCAGGCTTAAGGCTTTTTAGGTTTATTTTATCAGCCCAACTCAAAATACAAAGAATACTTACGTACGCAGCACTGAGACCTGTGGTTGTGGCTGAAAAATAGAAAAATAACTGATTTGGGCGTTTTTAGCACTGAACACTCAAGCTATTCAGACTTTACCTTGCGGTCTTCACCCTTAAGCCGTTACCACACAGGCAAGTACAATGCAGGCTGTTTTTTGATATCACACAGGTTAGTATTTTTTTTTATTTCATAACTTACTTATGTTTAAACAAAAAGCTGATTTAAAGGTTAATGGATGAGTAAGGGTTCAGGATTCTAAGGGTTTTTAATTTTTTTAGAGTATATGGGTTGGTTAAGCGTACAGGGTACTAACGATTTTAAAGGAATTATAACAGGTTTAGTCATGGTTAAAGGTACTATGTAGAAGGGTGCTTTAGGGTTGAGGAAAAGGTACAGGTACTAGGTAGAAAAGGTGTTAAGAGATTTTTGTAGGGTTTAGGGATGGGTAAGGTTAAAGGTAGTAAGGGGAAAATTTAAAAGGGTAGCGTAGAGTGAAAAAATGGGGGTTAGGTTAGAGTGGAACCCAACCCGGAAAAAAGTGTCAGTCAAGATTTGGTTACAAATCAATTGATGTATGCACATGATGTATGCACAGAGTACTGTAGCTTTTAAGGATCCCCCTGTTCTACCTATACCCCTTAGTAGACTTAAGGGCAACATTTTTGCAGTAGGTAAGAAGGTTGTTTGTGGGACTAGTTCCACTCCAATAAAAGACAGTTCGACACCATTCTATATTGTATTTTATGTATTATATTAAAAAACAGGAAATGTACTGAAAACATTACTAATCTAGCAGTGTAAGTGGCAGCCCGTCTCTTTCTGGCACAGAAGCACCATTTGTAGGCTAAGTTTCAGTTGTTTCTAATATTTCTCTCTAAGGAGTGCAGTCCTGCAAAAAGGTATAAACCCTACAAATGTATCTTAATCTGTGCATGGTCTTCATTTGAGGCTTTTGGGGTCCTTTCTCCTCTTTCTGTTTTCCTGCCCTCTTGTTGCTTTTTTGCCTCCCCGTGCATGTATCTGTGTGTGTGTGTGTGTAAATAAATATATATATATATTCGATGGCATGTGTGGCTGCAGATACACATGCTGTGCACTGTTCCTGCCATCTAGTGTTGGACTCGGAGTGTTACAAGTTGTTTTTCTTCGAAGAAGTCTTTTTGAGTCATAGGACCGAGTGACTCCTCCCTTTCAGTTCCATTGCGCATGGGCATCGACTCCATCTTAGATTGTTTTCTTTCCGCCATCAGGTTCGGATGTGTTCCTCTTCGCTCCGGGTATTCGAGTCAGAAAAAGACAGAATTCACCGAAAACCGTCGGTATTTATTTCGATCGCGAAACATCTTGCCTCGACACCGACGAAACACACCTTCGGTTGCCCTTTGGGGCTCCTGCGCCCAGCCAGGGCCTGGTCGGCCCGACCGCAGAAAAATTCGAAGCCTAATGGACCGTACCATTTCTGACCACAGTGTCACGCCAAGTATCCCTACACAGACCAACATTGGGTCTGTAATCTGTGTTTGTCACCGGACCACCGAGAGGATACTTGTGAGGCCTGTAGGTCCTTCCGTTCAAAGAAGACCTTGAGGGATCAAAGGGCAAGGCGACTGCAAATGGCGTCGAAGAGTTCTGAGCACCTCGACGTAGAGGGAAAAGGAGATGGCCATCTCCATCTAGGTTCCAATTCGGACAACTCCTACTCCAACCGACCACCCTCAGCAGGCCAGCAAATGAATATGCCTGCCCCGACCCAAGTCCAGAGTCAGTCCAAAACAAAACTAAATGCCTCGGGGACGCCACTGCCGGAAGGCTGTGGCTCGACCCACAAGAAATCAATTGGTAACCAAGCAACACCTTCAGCACCGAAAAAGGCAAAATCCGTGCCGAAGTCTTCGGACTCGAGCCGAGACACTGTGTCTAAGAAAACTCAACATTTACTTGTCGAGTCGAAGCCTCGAAAGAGTCTTTCGGAGCCGAGGCCTACTGTCAGCATGGGCATTTTGGTGCCGAAAAAAGCAGCTCCGGAGCCGAAAAAAGCCTCGTACACCGAGGAACATGGACTCTCAAAACAATTGAAAGAGAGACACAGATTTGAGGAGGAACTTCACCAAATGGAGGAGTTTAATGAAACACAGGCAAGGATACAGATCCATAAGGATACTGGGAAGATCCAAATGGCACCTCCTCTCAAATTCAAAAGGAAACTGGCTTTCCAAGGACGTTCAGACACTGAGCAGCCAAAGGCTAAAGTGCCTAAAGAACAATCTCCGCCACGCCAGTTTTCTCCATCACATTCTCCTCAGAGAACTATTTCTCCCCTTGCAACACCCACTGAACAGTCACCCACACACACTGCACTCGCAACAGGATACGGACCCATGGGACCTCTATGGATGACCCTGTGCCGGACAATAGCCCGGAGTGCTATTGTAGGACGTTGGCTCTGTATGTACTATTTCAAAGTAAGAAATAGCATGCACAGAGTCCAAGGGTTCCCCTTAGAGGTAAGATAGTGGCCAAAAGAGATCATTCTAATGCTCTATTTTGTGGTAGTGTGGTCGAGTAGTAGGCTTATCAGAGGGTAGTGTTAAGCATTTGTTGTACACATACAGGCAATAAATGAGGAACACACACTCAAAGACAATTCCAGGCCAATAGGTTTTTGTGTAGAAAAATATATTTTCTCAGTTTATTTTAAGAACCACAGGTTCAAGATTTATAAGTAATACTTTAAATGAAAGGTATTTCACTTAGGTAACTTAGGAACTTTGAATCAGCAAAATAGCATGTACAGTTTTCACAAAAATGGCAATAAGCTATTTTAAAACTATACACAGTGCAATTTTCAACAGTTCCTGGGGGAGGTAAGTGTTTGTTAGTTTTGCAGGTAAGTAAACCACCTACAGGGTTCAAAGTTGGGTCCAAGGTAGCCCACCGTTGGGGGTTCAAGGCAACCCCAAAGTTACCACACCAGCAGCTCAGGGCCGGTCAGGTGCAGAGGTCAAAGTGGTGCCCAAAACGCATAGACTTCAATGGAGAAGGGGGTGCCCCGGTTCCAGTCTGCCAGCAGGTAAGTACCCGCGTCTTCAGAGGGCAGACCAGGGGGGTTTTGTAGGGCACTGGGCGGACACACAAGTCAGCATAAAAAGTACACCCTCAGCGGCACGGGGCGGCCGGGTGCAGAGTGCAAACAGGCGTCAGGTTTGCAATGGAGTTCAATGGGAGACCCAGGGGTCTCTTCAGCGAAGCAGGCAGGCAAGGGGGGGGCTCTTCGGGGTAGCGACTACCTGGGCAAGGGAGAGGGCCACCTGGGGGTCGCTTCTGCACTGGAGGTCGGATCCTTCAGGTCCTGGGGGCTGCGGGTGCAGTGTCTTTACCAGGTGTCGGGTTCTTAGAAGCAGGCAGTCGCGGTCAGGGGGAGCCTCTGGATTCCCTCTGCAGGCATCGCTGGGGGGGGGGGGGTCAGGGGGCTCAACTCTGGCTACTCACAGGGTCGCAGTCGCCGGAGAGTCCTCCCTGTAGTGTTGTTTCTCCGCAGGTCGAGCCGGGGGCGTCTGGTGCAGAGTGGAAAGTCTCACGCTTCCGGTGGGAAACGTGTAGTCCTTTAAAAGTTGCTTCTTTGTTGCAAAGATGTTTCTTCTTTGGAGCAGAGCTGCTGTCCTTGGGAGTTCTTGGTCCCTTTAGATGCAGGGTAATCCTCTGAGGCTTCAGAGGTCGCTGGACCCTGGGGAGCGCGTCGCTGTTGCAGTTTTTCTTGAAGTGGGGAGACAGGCCGGTAGGGTTGAGGCCAAAGCAGTTGGTGTCTCCGTCTTCTCTGCAGGGCTTTCAGGTCAGCAGTCCTTCTTCATCTTCAGGTTGCAGGAATCTATCTTGCTAGAATCTGGGAGCCCCTAAATACTCAATTTAGGGGTGTGCTTAGGTCTGGGGGGTTAGTAGCCAATGGCTACTAGCCCTGAGGGTGGCTACACACCCTCTTTGTGCCTCCTCCCTGAGGGGAGGGGGGCACATCCCTAATCCTATTTGGAGGATTTCTAAAAGTCAGAGTCACCTCAGCTCAGGACACCTTAGGGGCTGTCCTGACTGGCCAGTGACTC
Organism: Pleurodeles waltl; assembly: GCF_031143425.1. Classification (NCBI taxonomy): domain Eukaryota; kingdom Metazoa; phylum Chordata; class Amphibia; order Caudata; family Salamandridae; genus Pleurodeles; species Pleurodeles waltl. Next base: position 1,696,606,995 of record NC_090444.1, on the reverse strand, counting down.
CTCCTTGTTTTTCTCATTATCTCCTCCGGCCTTGCCGCCAAAAGTGGGGCCGTGGCCGGAGGGGGCGGGCATCTCCACTAGCTGGAGTGCCCTGGGGCGCTGTAACAAAGGGGGTAAGCCTTTGAGGCTCACCCCGCCAGGTTTTACAGTTCCTGCAGGGGTAGGTGAGAAGCACCTCCACCCCGTACAGGCTTTGTTACTAGCCACAGAGTGACAAAGGCACTCTCCCCATGTGGCCAGGAACATGTCTGGTGTGTGTCAGGCTGGTAAAACTAGTCAGCCCACACTGGAAGTCGGGTATGTTTTAGGGGGCATCTCTAAGATGCCCTCTGGGGTTTATTTCACAATAGCATGTACACTGGCATCAGTGTGCATTTATTGTGCTGAGAAGTTTGATACCAAACTTCCTAATTTTCAGTGTAGCCATTATGGTGCTGTGGAGTTCGTGTATGACAGACTCCCAGACCATATACTCTTATGGCTACCCTGCACTTACAATGTCTAAGGTTTTGCTTAGACACTTTAGGGGCATAGTGCTCATGCACCTATGCCCTCACCTATGGTATAGTGCACCCTGCCTTTGGGCTGTTAGGCCTGCTAGAGCGGTGACTTATCTATGCCATAGGCAGTGTGAGGTTGGCATGGAAGCCTGAGGGGAGTGCCATGTTGACTTAGTCATTTTCTCCCCACCGGCACACACAAGCTGGCAAGCAGTGTGTCTGTGCTGAGTGAGGGGTCCCCAGGGTGGCATAAGACATGCTGCAGCCCTTAGAGACCTTCCCTGGCATCAGGGCCCTTGGTACCAGGGGTACCAGTTACAAGGGACTTACCTGGATGCCAGGGTCTGCCATTTGTGGAAACAAAGGTACAGGTTAGGGAAAGAACACTGATGCTGGGGCCTGGTTAGCAGGCCTCAGCACACTTTCAAATCATAACTTGGCATCAGCAAAGGCAAAAAGTCAGGGGGTAACCACGCAAATGAGGCATTTCCTTACAGCTATCCTTCGAAACCCTCTCCACCTGAAGATAGCACCTCCGCCACTCAGGTCTTGGCGAGGGCGGCTGCATTCCACAGTGTGAGCATGCACACAGAGCCAATAGAGGACGATTTTCTTTTTAATACTTTGTCCTCAACGCATGCTTCTTATCAAAGTCTGCCCATGCTCCCAGGCATGCTTAAACATGCTCAACAAATTTTTCAGGAGCCCATGAAGGGAAGACCCATAACACCAAGGGTGGAAAAGAAATACAAGCCACCACCGTCAGACCCAGTATTCATCACCCAGCAACTGCCCCCAGACTTGGTAGTGGTCAGCACAGCGAGGAAGAAATCCAACTCGCAGTCACCGGGAGATGCACCACCTCCAGATAAGGAGAGTAATAAGTTTGACGCGTCAGGAAAGAAGGTAGCGTCACAAGCTGCCAATCAGTGGCGCATAGCAAACTCTCAAGCCCTCCTCGCACGATATGACCGAGCTCATTGGGACGAGATGAGCGATATTATCCAACATCTCCCCAAGGAATACCAGAAAAGAGCTCAGCAAGTGGTAGAGGAGGGACAAGCAATATCTAACAATCAAATACGGTCTGCATTAGATTCCACCGACACTGCCGCAAGAACAGTGAACACTGCAGTGACAATTAGACGCCATGCTTGGCTGAGATTCTCAGGTTTCAAACCAGAGATTCAACAGGCTGTCCTCAACATGCCATTCAATCAGCAACAACTATTTGGCACACAAATGGACACAGCCATCGAAAAAATGAAAAAGGACACTGATACAGCCAAAGCAATGGGAGCGCTCTACTCGTCCCAATACAGAGGGACATTCAGAAAACCTCAGTATAGGGGAGGTTTTAGACCACAGTCATCAGAAACATCCACCTCTCAAACAAAACCCTCCTACCAATCACAATATCAGAGAGGAAGGTTTTGCGGGTCCTTCAGGGGACAATTCCCAAGGTCCAGGGGAAAATTCCAGAGCACAAAGTAGGCCACTACCACCAAGCAGTGACTTTGCCATCACCTTCCCCAATACACATTCCCTGTGGGAGGAAGACTGGAAATGTTCCTCAATCAATGGTCAGACATAACAACGGACACATGGGTACTATCAATTATCCAACATGGTTACTGCATAGAATTCACACATTTTCCTCCAGATATTCCCCCCAAAACACACAAACTATCGTCGCACCATCTCACTTTGTTACAAACAGAGGTGCAGGCACTTTTAACAAAACAGGCTATAGAACTAGTACCTCATCCACAAAAAGGAACAGGGGTCTATTCCCTGTACTTCCTTATTCCAAAAAAGGACAAAACACTAAGACCAATATTAGATCTCGGGAACCTCAACCTGTACATCAAATCAGAACACTTTCACATGGTGACACTACAAGACGTAATCCCATTACTAAAGCAGGGAGAATACATGTCAACACTGGACTTAAAAGATGCGTATTTCCATATACCCATCCATCCATCCATCTCACAGAAAATATCTCAGGTTTGTTATACAAGAAAAACATTACCAATTCAAGGTATTACCTTTCGGGATAACAACAGCCCCCAGAGTATTTACAAAATGCCTTGCAGTGGTAGCAGCATACATAAGGAGACAACACATGCATGTATTCCCATATCTCGACGATTGGCTAATAGAGGCCAACACTCAACAGCAGTGTCAAAATCACACATGTTACATAATAGATACCCTACATACACTGGGGTTTTCTATAAATTACCAAAAGTCACACTTGCAACCATCCCAAACTCAGCAATACTTGGGAGCTACACTCAACACTCAAAAAGCGATTGCAAGTCCAAGCCCACAAAGGGTACAATCATTCCATACCATGATACCAAAAATACAACCAAATCAGCATTACACAGTCAGATTTGTGATGAGCCTTCTAGGCATGATGGCATCATGCATCGCAGTTGTCCCAAACGCACGGTTACACATGCAGCCCTTACAGCAGTGCCTTCCAAAACAATGGTCGCAGGCACAGGGTCACCTCCAAGATCTAGTGTTGATAGACCGCCAAACACACTATTTGCTTCAATGGTGGAACTCCATAAATTTAAACAAAGGGCGGCCTTTTCAAGACCCTGTGCCTCTCGCCATCAATGATGGGTGGGGAGCACACCTCAACAATCACAGTATACAAGGACAGTGGGACAATCAACAAAAACAGCTACACATAAACCACTTAGAACTACTAGATGTTTTTCTAGCACTAAAAGCTTTTCAACCTCTTCTAGCTCACAAACATATTCTTATCAAAACAGACAATATGACAACAATGTACTACTTAAACAAACAAGTGGGAACACACTCATCACTACTTTGCCTCCTAGCACAAAAAATTTGGCATTGGGCAATTCACAGCAATATTAGCTTAATAGTGCAATACATCCCAGGCATTCACAATCAATTAGCGGACAATCTCAGTCGAGATCACCAGCAAACTCACGAGTGGGAAATACATCCCCAGGTACTACAAAAATACTTTCGCCAGTAGGGGACACCAGATATTGATCTGTTCGCCACAAACCAAAACGCAAAATGCCAAAACTTCACGTCCAGGTACCCACACCCTCAGTCCAAGAGCAATGCTCTATGGATCAATTGGTCAGGGATATTTGCTTACACTTTTCCTCCCTCTCCCACTCATTCCTTTTCTAGTCAACAAACTGCATCAAAACAAACTCAGACTAATACTCATAGCACCAACGTGGGCACGCCCACCGTGGTACACAACACTGTTGCACCTATCAGTAGTACCTCACATCAAACTTCCAAACAGACCAGACCTGTTAACACAACACAAACAACAGATCAGACACCCCAATCCAGCAATGCTAAATCTAGCAATCTGGCTCCTGAAGTCTTAGAGAATACCAGTCATTAAAGCCTTCATGGTTATTGCATAGAATTCATAAATTTCCCGCCAGATGTGCCCCCAAGGGCACACAATATGTCCAAACAACACTTAGACCTATTACAACTAGAGGTCCAAGCATTATTACAAAAACAAGCAATAGAGTTAGTACCCAACCATCAGAAAGGAACTGGTGTCTACTCACTATATTTCCTAATTCCAAAGAAGGACAAAACGTTAAGACCTATATTAGACCTCAGAACACTGAATCTCTTCATCAGGTCGGATCACTTCCACATGGTAACACTTCAAGACATGGTTCCCTTACTAAAAAAAAGAGGACTACATGTCAACGTTAGATCTCAAGGATGCTTACTTCACATACCCAACATCCTTCTCACAGAAAATACTTAAGGTTTGTATACACGGCGTGCACTATCAATTCAAAGTGTTACCGTTCGGGATAACAACAGCCCCAAGGGTATTCACAAAATGCCTTGCAGTAGTAGCCGCTCACATAAGGAGACAGCACATGCACGTATTCCCATACTTAGATGACTGGCTAATAAAAACTAACACTCAACAACAGTGTCTTCTTCACACGCAATACGTTATAGAAACTCTACACAAACTAGGATTTTCTATAAATTACCAGAAATCACATCTGCAGCCATCCCAAATACAACAATACTTGGGAGCAACACTCAACACACAAAAAGCGATTGCCACTCCAAGTCCACAAAGGGTCCAAGCGTTCCAAAATATAACATCAAACATACAGCCAAACCAACACTACCAAGTAAGGTTTGTAATGAAACATCTAGGCATGATGTCTTCATGCATAGCCATTGCCTCAAATGCAAGATCACACATGCGGCCCTTACAAGTGCCTAGCAAAACAATGGACACAAGCAAAGGGTCAACTTCAAGATCTAGTGTTGATAGACCGCCAAACACACTTCTTGCTTCAATGGTGGAACCCTATAAATTTAAACCAAGGGCGGCCATTCCAAGACCCAGTGCCTCAAGCTGTGATCACAGCAGATGCTTCCATGATTGGGTGGGGAGCACACCTCAACAAGCACAGCATACAGGGTCAATGGGACAATCAACAAAAACAACTTCACATAAATCATTTGGAACTACTAGCAGTGTTTCTAGCATTAAAAGCATTTCAACCACTGGTAGCCCACAAACACATTCTTGTCAAAACCGACAACATGACAACAGTGTATTATCTCAACAAACAAGAGGGGACACACTCTTTACAACTGTGTCTCTTAGCACAAAAAATGTGGCATTGGGCAAATCACAATCACATTCGCCTGATAGCACAATACATCCCAGGCATTCAGAACCAGTTAGCCGACAATCTCAGTCGAGATCACCAGCAAACTCATGAATGGGAAATTCATCCCCAGATCCTACAGGATCACTTCCTCCGCTGGGGAACACCAAACATAGACCTATTCGCACCAAAATAAAACGCAAAATGCCAAAACTTTGCGTCCAGGTACCCACACCCTCAATCCAAGCGCAGTGCACTATGGATTAGTTGGTCAGGGATATTTGCTTACGCTTTTCCCCCTCTCCCACTCATTCCTTATCTGGTCAACAAACTAAGTCAAAACAAACTCAAACTAATACTCATAGCACCAACCTGGGCTCGACCAAAACCGTAGTACACAACACTGTTGGACTTATCAGTAGTACCTCACATCAAATTACCAAACATACCAGATCTGTTAACACAACACAAACAACAGATCAGACACCCGAATCCAGCATTGCTCAATCTAGCGATCTGGCTCCTGAAGTCTTAGAATTCGGACATTTACACCTTAAACAAGAGTGTATGGAGGTCATTAAACAAGCTAGAAAACCCACGACAAGACATTGTTACGCAAACAAATGGAAAGGATTTGTTTACTACTGCCACACTAATCCGATACAACCACTACATGCCTCCACAAAGGACATTGTAGGCTACTTATTACACTTACAAAAGTCTAATCTAGCATTCTCTTCCATTAAAATACATCTCACTGCAATATCTGCCTATCTGCAGATTACACCTACAACATCTCTTTTTAGAATCCCAGTCATTAAAGCATTTATGGAGGGACTAAAAAGAATCATACCCCCAAGGACACCACCGGTACCTTCGTGGAACCTTAATATTGTATTAACACGACTCATGGGACCACCATTCGAACCCATGCACTCTTGTGAGATACAATACTTAACTTGGAAAGTAGCCTTCCTAATACTTATCACATCACTTAGAAGAGTAAGTGAGATACAAGCATTTACTATTCAAGAAGCCTTTATACAAATACATAAACATAAAGTGGTTCTCCATACAAATCCCAAATTCTTACCAAAGGTCATATCACCATTCCACCTAAACCAGTGATTCCCAACCTTTTGAGTTCTGTGGACCCCCACTTTAGCATTAATGGAACCCAGGGACCCCCACTGAATCATCATGGGAATCTGGGGACCCCCGCCTGAGTCTTTACTGGAAGCTGGGGACCTATTTGTCAATATTTGTTAATATGTTTTAATTTTCTAGGCTCTCGCGGACCCCCTGAGAAGGCTTCACGGACCCCCAGGGGTCCCCGGACCACAGGTTGGGAACCAATGACCTAAACCAAACAATGGAACTCCCAGTATTCTTTCCGCAACCAGACTCAGTAGCCGAAAGAGCCTTACATACATTAGACATAAAAAAAACACTAATGTATTACTTTGACAGAACAAAACAATTTCGTAAAACAAAACAATTGTTTGTAGTCTTCCAAAAACCTCATGCAGGTAATCCTATATCCAAACAAGGCATCGCCAGATGGATAGTTAAATGTATTCAAATTTGCTATATTGAAGCAAAAAGAGATCTACCTATTACACCAAGAGCACATTCCACTAGGAAGAAAGGCGTCACAATGGCTTTTCTGGGGAATATACATATGACGGAAATTTGTGGGCAGCCACCTGGTCTACGCCTCATACGTCCACTAAGCATTGCTGTGTAGATGTGTTAGCAACACAACAAGCCACAGTAGGACAGGCTGTATTAAGAACATTATTTCAGACAACTTCAACTCCTACAGGCTAAGCCACCGCATTTTGGGGAGATTACTGCTTATTAGTCTATGCACAGCATGTGTATCTGCAGCTACACATGCCACCGAACGGAAAATGTCACTTACCCAGTGTACATCTATTCGTGGCATGAGACGCTGCAGATTAACATGCGCCCTCCCACCTCCCCCGGAGCCTGTAGCCGTTATTAGTTGAATGAAAATTGTAAATTTGTAAATAAATATTTTTTAAGACACATTATGTACATACATACCTACTCAATTGCATGGGCACATCTAGTATACTCACAACTCCTACCTCACCCTCTGCGGGGAAAACAATCTAAGATGGAGTTGACGCCCATGCGCAATGGAGCCGAAAGGGAGGAGTCCCTCGGTCTCGTGACTCGAAAAGACTTCTTCGAAGAAAAACAAATTGTAACACTCCGAGCCCAACACTAGATGGCAGGATAATGCACAGCTTGTGAATCTGCAGCATCTCATGCCACGAACAGATGTACACTGGGTAATTGACATTTTCCATATATATATATATATATATATATATATATATATATATACATATATATATATATATATATACATATATATATTTTTTTTTTTTTGTCACAAAAAAAACCTAAGGTTACACAGACATTATAGTTAGGTTCAGAATTTAAACAGACAAAAATCATAGAAATTCAGCTGTTGTAGTAGGTGTTATTTCACGTAACTATAACCCGCGCCCAAAGGTAACTATAACTTGCGTCCCCGCCATACACAGATTTCTCACCAAGAATGTTATTGCAGATGTTGCAGTTCTAATGCCAATGATGCCATAGAAAATGTCATGAATTATGTAATTTGTGGAGTAATTAGCTGTGCATTGTGAGGGCACAAGTTATAGTTAACTTAGAGCACGAGTTATAGTTACTTGAAATAATTCTAATAGTGGAGAGACTTAGAGTTGAGTGGTGTAGAATGGAATAGCATGTAGTGGAGTGGCTACAGTCACGTGGTGTATGGATGTATGCAAAATTTAGCAACAGTATAGACTATGGTGTGCAGGGTAACGCAAAACAGCGAGTTGTCCTGCCTTGCATTTCTCCAGTTGTACCAATCAATGCTTGGTGGCCTCATGTTCCCTTTGTAAATATGACTTATGTATTACTTTGCCCATGCAACACTATTAGTTATATTTTGGGTCATGGTATACCATGATAACGTTGCAGTATACCGTGGTACATGGAGATAACAAGCCAGTATATAGCTGGGTAATGGCTGTTTTTTGAGGATCATAAGGCAGCCATATTGTTTTTACTGCACGTTGGCTGTGTTCACTGTTAGGGTCTCAGATATAGGTAAGTAGTATGTCCCCTATGTTTTACCACTTTTATTAAAACGGTAATAAGTAGGGAAATGTATTTATATTATTTTACATATTTTAAAATATGTTTACGGCCATGTACCATGGTAGTTCAACAAAATTTAGTGAAATTCCACAAAAGTACTGCAGTGACAGATGTCACTAAGTTTAAATGCCTTATAAATTAAAAGAAATACTTCCTCTACTTAACTTCCGGACCCAAAAAGCATCATCTCTGCACCATAATGTATAATCCTACCACATTTCATGTAAATCCATTCAGCCGTTTTTGCGCTACGTCAAACACAATAGTGTATGGAAAATGCATTGGTGGAAAAACAAATTTTGGCGCCGCTTTTATCTTTACACCCCCTTAACAATTCACCACAAAAACTTACATCATCTCAAATGTAGACAATACTGTAGGATTAGAAAGTAGTGTGGTGATTCATCAAACGGGTAGAAAATTATTAGGAGCTAATATATGAGAAATTCCTATCTTTGGGAATACTAACTATAACTGCAGAGCGGCAGTCAGATTTATTGTGATTTCTTTCTTTTTTTCTATTTTATATGTTATATATTTGTTTATTGGTTTACATAATTATGTGACCATACAGATATCTTTTAGTTGTTCATGCAGTAATTCTGAAACTTTGCATATGCACTCTAGTTTATTTTTTGGGCTTCCTTACTACTTTTAGTAAGATTGTGGTATATAGGAAGGTCAAAGTGAAATAAAGCCAGTCATTGTTGTTATAATAATTAAGATTTTATTTTTCCCTAATAGCCAATTACGATGTCCTCCGAATATATAATTTGTGTAGCTCACTGTTAGGTCACATTTCCATTTTGTTGCACAGGTGTACATAAGGAAGATGTTTTAGGTTTGTGAACCAGAGAGCATGCAAATAATCTTATGTATATTCAAATATATTCTATTGGTTTTGTATTTGTCTGTAGGTTTCCATTAGCATTTGACCTTAAGTGGGTTTTAGACCTGGCATCTTTTGCCATGTTTCCCCCTGTCTTTTTGCCTTCTGACCTCCTGTTTTTATGGTATTCTGGACTCTGTTTTTATTGGTTTATTGTCTCTATGCACTTTACCACTACAGATTAGTGCTAACGTGCAAGTGCTCCCTGTGTAAATTGTATTGGTGATTGGTTTATCCTTGATTGGCATATTTGATTTACTAATAAGTCCCTAGTAAAATGCACTATGTGTACCCAGGGCCTGTAAATCAAATGCTACTAGGGCCTGCAGCACTGATTGTCCCACCCACATGAGTAGCCCTGTGAACATGTCTCAGACCTGCCACTGCAGTGTCTGTGGATGCAGTTTTTAACTGCCAATTCGACCTGGAAAGTGCACCCAGGCCCAAAACCTTCCCTCTTACCACATGTATATCACCCCTAAGAAACGTTCCCTCTAATTTTTTCCACTGTGTGCGGCAGTGTAAGGTCACTGTGCGCTGCAGCCAAGGATACGTGCACCAAGAAATTGACCATTCACGCAAGCGCAGCGCATAACTACCAAGATCTTTGGCATTTTCCTCTCCATAGCTTTGTTTTACCACTAAAGCAAAAAAGGAATATTTGGCTAAACATTGCTCCATGTAATAGGGCTTTAAGGCAGTTTTGTGACCTGGTGGTACGCCCCAAGGAATATGACCTGTTGAGTGACCACCTACACCCCAGTTGGGGAAACCATGATTAATGCCTCAATAAAAAGTGTACAGGTATGTGCATATTTATCACACCAGGAAAGGTTTGTACAAGAAAACATTATGCGTTGCTTATTACAAAGCACACAAATGGACACAATTTTAAGGAAATTCAACCAAATACTTGGAGAGGCAAAACAAAATGAGGTAATAATTTAATCAAAAACAGATTAATCATGAAAGTGCAATAATGTTAAGCTCCAGTACTGAAAATTAATAATGCAAGTCAAGGCATTTAGGGCTAGATGCACAAAGTTTTTTTCATGTTGCAAATGGCCTCAATTGCAGAATCGGCTGTTTGCAACAAGAAAAAAGCATTTGTCAATGTACAAACCCAGTTTTGCGATTCGGTAATCTGTTTACCGAATCGCAAAAAGGGTTTGCAGGTCACAATTAGGAAAGGCCGTTCTAAGGATGTCCCTTCCAAACTGCGAGTCGCAGTCGTATGTATGATTGTTTTGTCACCGTTAATGCGGTCGCAAAACAATCACAGTTAACACCAATTTCAAATTGGCATGAACCCATTTGCAAACGGAAAGGGGTCCCCAAGGGATCCCTTTTCCTTTGTGAATGGAAGTGAAAATATTTTCTCAGAGCAGGTAGTGGTCCCATGGACCACTGCCTACTCAAAAAATGAAAATAAATCTTTTTTTTTTTTTTTAAATGCATCTTGTTTTCATTTAAGGAAAAGGGGATGCATTTTTTTAAAAACTGCCTATTTAAAAAGCAGTCACAGACATAGTGATCTGCTGCCCCCAACAGGCCACCATCCCTGTGAGTGCGGACATTCCTGATAGTCACAAATTGCGACCTACCTCAGGAATATTGATGAGGTAGGTCATTTACGACCCCATTGGGAATCACAAACAGTGTACTTAACACTGTTGTGCTTTTTATTTTGCGACTTGCACTTTGAGTCCCAAACGGATTGCAAATTGTGAGTCGCAAAACAAAAGGTCATACATCTGGCCCTTAGACCATGTTGTAATAAAAAAGACTGACATTTCATCTTTTAATCTGTTAGATACTCTCAAAAATATCAGGGAAGTCACTTTCTCAATATTCCGTATGCATATATTTTTGGCCAGTTTTCAAAATGACAGACTTTGCGGAAACAGGGCTTTTAAGGATGCACAAAAGTCACAGCCTTTACAGCTGCTGTGCCTGTGATAGTGTGGTGCAATGTTCTGTGACTGAGAAACAGTGGTGGGTTTGTGGTGCTATCACCTAAACTCCTGAATATTTCTGTTCTGATATTATGCATTTTGTTCTGATTGTTCTCGTTTGCGGTTACTCGCCTCAACTGCTTGAGGTATTTGGTGTTTGTTATGCCTTGATAGAACCTCATATATAAACAAGGGGACTTGAGGTACAAAAACTCCATGGTCGAGGTATTTTCAGACAATACTCAAAGTGCAAAAACAAAGAAAACCCATTCATACAGCGAAGCAGAAGTTCAGGTCCATGAACTTAAAATTGTATGGATCATCTCAAATGGGGTGTGGGTGGGAGAAACGGGAGAAAGTCCATATGCATTTACAAACTAAATTTGATATATCTAAGCAAAACAAACTATTACGGGAATGCCTGGTCACCCCTCTAATTCAGGACTGTGATTCAACTGATTAGGACACTCAGGGAGAAGGGGCCCTAGACTTGCTCCATTGCTGCTCACAATCAAGCCACTATGGTCCCCAATCCTCTACAAATCGAAATACAGTTAAGCCTATAGGATGTTATAGTATCCAAGAGTGCAAATCAGTTTGGGTTAGGTTTTGTAATGTTGGTATTCTGGAGCAGCTGTCAGCTAATAAAACATGGAAAGACACCCACAGAGTTGTTTCCAGCGCATTTACTAGGGGTCGAAGGTGGTAGTTACTTTGAAGATAGGAATAAGTGATTATCACAGGAAGAGGCCCAGACGTACTTTGATAAAAATGCGCCACAGAACAGATACTTGAAATCTGCATTGGAGTGTCTGCGAGCAGTAGCATTCAGGACAAAGGATACAAACTGAGAGGCTCTAGGCACAGTCCATTGTTTGGCGCAGGCTGCACTGATTTTACGGACACTATTCAGCAGGGATAGTGTTTCTACAGCGTGATGCAGGCAGCGATGGGACGAACGTGTGCGCTTGGCAGAGAGGCCTGCTCAGTGGGGGATTGAAGTGTGCACGTGCGCGCGCACCTTGCGGTGAACATTGTCCCTAAGGTAGGCACTAGGTAGCCCCATGGGCAGGGTGCAGTGTATTTAAAAGGTAGGACATGTACTGGTGTGTTTTACATGTCCTGATGGTGAAATACTACCAAATTTGTTTTTCACTAGTGCAAGGCCTATCTCTTCCACAGCTTAGCATGGGGATTGCATTTAAGTTCCTTTTAAGTGGAATTTCCCATTGGGAGCAGATGGAGTTTGGGGTCTCTGAACGTACAATTTAAAAATACATCTTTTGGTATAGTTGATTTTAGATTGTCTGTTTGAAAATGGCACTTTTAGAACACGGGCATTTTCTTGCTTAACCATTCTGTGCCTCTGCCTGCTTGTGGAATCCACATCTGGTTCAGACTGACAGTTGGGCTATTTGTGAATTCCGTTTAGACAGTGACACAAAGGGAGTTGAGGTGTGTCCTGCATATGCTGATGCGTCTCCTGGGATAGAGTGTGGAGGGAGGAGCTGACACCTGCCACTTGAAAGGGCTGTGCCTGCCCTCGCACAGTGCAGTCTCTGACCCTCTGTAGTGCATTTGGGGCGAAACTGGGCAAGGCAGGATCTTGTAAAAAACAGGGACTTTCCTTTGAGGTTTGCCTACTTCAAAGGCAGAAATGAGTAGAAGTAGTGGACCCAAAACCCCAGAGTTTTAGAACACTTCTAAATCAAGAGGAAACTCTGCCAAGGAGAAAAGCTGAGGGGTATTGCCCCTTTGCTGTGTGTGCTTTGCTGGGTTGGCCTACAGCTGCTGCTTCTGCCTTAAAGAGGACAAACACTGGACTTTGCTTTGTATCCTGCATGAAGTTCTCCATGGGTTTAAAGTAGAGCTTGCCTCCTGTTGAAAGTCTTAGGGATATCAAAGATTTCGGGTTCATCTGCCTACAGCACTGGGAACTGTGTGTTTTTTTGTGCTGCAACAGAATAAAACCCCCACGATGCTGTCAACAAAGCCACTGCCTGCACCGTGACTTGACAATGTCGCACAAAGCCATGCTCCGCTTTGCACAGCAAGCCTGGCCTCACAGACACTGCCACCTGACGCCACCACTGAGCTGCTGCTTGCACCATGACCTGTGGGCCCACACTCCACATCGCCTTGCTCACACCCCAGCCTTGGTATCCCAAATGACGATGCTCTACGTTGCACCGTGGCCTGAGGACACCCCTCGTCAAGTACATGGAGCACCGTCCTGTCCCGTACCGCAGCCCTGGTCCACAGATGCCAGGGTCACCGACTCCAGCATCTTCAACAGATGCCCCTGTCTGTCACACAACACGTGGGCAGTCTGTGTCATACCGGCACCTTGGGCCTACCGTTGACAGAGCTTCAGCAACGACGGTGCCACTGCCAGCACCGTGGCCTGGAGACACCACATGTGGCACAACCCTGCTTCACACTGCAGCTCTGGTCTCACCGCCGCTGCAGGACGCTGTCATTAGCTGCTGCCTGCATCGTGACCTGTGGGCACCGCACACCGCATTGTCCTGCTTCGCACAGCAGCCCCGACGCCATCAACGGTAGCACTCCTGACTTCGTCATCAACCCAGAGTTCGATCTGACAATCCCTGCAATGACTTCCGGAACCAACACCCTCCAACACCTGCTGATGCCAGTGACTCCGCACTCCACACTCCGTATCTCATCGCTACGCCCTAAATTTCCAAGTACTGTTTTTGGTTCTTCCCTACACCGTAGTTGGCCCGCGATGTAGTGGCCGACCTGAACTGTTGGATTTGTTGTTCACGACACTGTGATAGCCCCAGATGGAGCTATTAACTTCAGGGAACTGTATTTTTAAGCGTATTCTTGCAAAATCCATATCTTTATCATTGTATGTTGGATTTTTCTCATTTTGGTCTTGTGCATATAAATATTGGCTCTGTTTCTAAAACTGGTGTGGTATCCTTTTGTAAGTGTTTTCACTGTATTACCATGTATTATGTGCAAATGCTTTACACATTGCCTCTGAGATAAGCCTGACTATTCATGCCAAGCTACCAAGAGGGTGAGCAGGGGTTATCTGAGCTGGGTATCTCCCTTGCCCCGACTAGAGTGAGGGTCCCTACTTGTACAGGGTGTAAACTGACTGCCAACTAGAGACCCCATTTCTAACAATGCATCTTACTTTTGATCATGAACAAAATTTGAAACTTTACATATGCAGTCTAATTTATTAATTGGGCCTCCTTGCTACTTTTAGTAGTATTGTACTTCAAGATATCACTAAGTTGGAAAACCTTATAACTTAACATTTTATTACTCTACTTACCTGCAATACCCACACTGAGTCATGTGTGCCCCTCCCCCCCCAATATGTAATACGGACACATTTTATAAAAATCCAGATGACAGTTTTTGCACTATGCGAAATACAAAAATATATGGAAAATGCATTGAATTTGACACCCTTTTTGGTGTGCCCCCTTTTTCCTTTGCACCCCCTTGACCAGACATCGCAAAACTTTCACTCTCCCGAAAATGAAATGAGGGCAGCAGGTCTGCATAGTTTCACACACGTTTGTCAAACAGCGGCAAAGTTCTAAAGAGACCAATCTTCAGAAAATACCTCTCTCTGGTCACTATAACTATAGCTACAGAGTGGCTGCCACCGCAGAGTATGCCACTGCACTTCCAGAGTGGTGTTGGTGGTTTGTGTAATACGCCATGAAATGCAGAAAAACTGCCCAAAATAAGCAAAGGATTGCACTTATTGGACGTTCATCAAATTTTGTTAAGTCTACATTGGAATCATATATTGTAGCCTTAATAAAATTAGCTGAATATCTTTGAGTGCCGTCCTCTGCTTATTCTCGGGAGGTTTTCTAAAGAGAAAGATATACATATATATATATATATATATATATATATAAAAGGCCATACTGTCATATGTGCGTAGTTATGTACACACACGACAGTATGGCCTTCACAATGCACTAAGGAGTGTAAAAAGATTGCTGAACAACTTTTACCTCAAGACATTTATACATGACTCCTGAAAGATGTTGTAGACAATTAATTTTTTGAGAAAGACTGACAAGTGCTAATATAAGGGCACTCACATGGAAATCATAGCCATTTTTACTTGAATAATCGTTTAAATAGCATATATAGAAACGTGTAGATTCTACGGCATCAACATCCCTTTTGTACCAAAGTTTTAAAATGTTAAAATTGGTACAAAATAATAGTTTTGACTGGGGGGCATTATTTGCCTTTAATCTCGTAATAATGTCATAATTGCCTTTAATTTTATGATATTTTAAACAGTTTGGCTTTTCTTGATGTGGAATTTGTTTTTTTATCATGCCTGCCACTTAATTTGGTCTTTTGTTTGCTGCTTAATTGTAGCAACCTGTTCTGACTTTAAGATGTGAAATCTTTCTATGTGGGCATGCTTCTGTTGTTTGTACTTGATGTGGGGATTCCATTTTTGTCAGCTGGCTGGTTTGGAAGGACCATACTCGGATCATGCTGATAATAAATCTTTGTGAAAACCAACTTGGAGTCTGGTAATCCCTCTCTGGATTTGGTGACGAGGACCAGTCAGTGTGGCATGAGGCTGGAGGTGGTTTATTACTAACTAACCCCATTGTTTTCTTTAAGTGACCTGTTAGTAAATGTTTTTTCCGAGGATTGACAGACTTATGGGTTGACCCAAAGCCTAATACATCTCTGCTGCTTACGGCATACATGGGTATCCCTGTTACGTGACCTGGTAATAATTCTGACCCTAATTGTGAGCTGTGCCCATGTTTATGTGTCTATTTCTGTATTGTGAGACAATACCTGCAAGTGAAATCCGGACTCGAATGTCACCCTGCCTTCTTCTGAAGGCTTTTATTCCACACTGGCCTCCAACAAAGTTCAGGCTCGAAGGTCACCTTGCTTTTCCATGTTGGTCTTGAGTGTTGCTTTGCTTTCTCATGTGTGAAGTGTACCACAATTATTATTTACTCTCTGAAGTGATCTTCTGCTGCGCCCCCTGGTGTTCTCTGTCTCACCATTTTTATCTATCTTTCTGGATGTATCGCTTACCCATTAGAGGAGCAAATCTTCTAAATGCTGGAGTCTATATGTAGCAGTGAGAATGCCTTTTTAAAGGCAAGTGAGGTAAAAACCTTGAAAGGTAACCTAATTCCTGGAGATCACACATATAACGATGTGGATGTCTTTCTAGAGACAAGTGACCTATTTTTGTGTGTTTTTTATATTTTTTGGGCAGCAAGGTGTCTTCTTCTGCTCTGGTATCTCCACCCATCTTCTTGGAGTAGCCTGGTAATTCATTAATAGAATCGGATAAGTGGATAGACATATCTGATAACTACCTGGCGGCACTAGATGGTCAAGGTTTTAGACTCAGTAGAAAAAAGCTCTACTTTTGAGTACTTTATGAAAGGAAGGGCAGCAACTATTTAAATATTTACCTGTTAGTCTGGATGCCAATGGCCAACCAATAACTGATACATAGAATCAGGAAAATGACTTGAAACTAGGCTTGCTAGTAAAGTAAACATCATTATGTTTAGATACAAATTTTGCACACAACCTCAAAGAGAAGGAGAGTCAGTAGATGATTTAATTATGAGGTTGCATGAATTGTCTGCCAAGTGCCCGCTTGGGAATATGACAGAAGAGTTAATGATACAAGATCAATTGATAGCACAGTGTAGAAATAAAAAGATGCAGGAGAGGTTATGGGCTGAAGAAACTCCATCTTTTCAAGATGATGTTGTTGTATATAAGGTTGTTAATGAATCTAAATACCGTATGACGGCAGTAGGCTGAAGGAAGAATGGTGTGGAGCTATCAACAGTTGCATAGAAACCCATGCTTTAAACAGAAGTGGGAGCTATAACAAGTTGGGAATGGGGCAGGATGCAGGCAAAGACGGAAAGGAGTGTAGTTGGTGTGATAGTCGTTATCACACTTCTGAATTTAAGAGTTGTTATGCTTTCATACAGAATGTAGGAAGTGTAGGAGGAAGGGGCTCTTCGCTTGTATGTGCATGGATTCCAGTAAATCAGGGAGTGTTGGTGTAATTAATGAAGTAGTGCAAGATGGAGGATGTGAGTATAAAATATTGCATGTGGAGGGACAGTGGTGATGAGAAGGGCTACAAATGTCAACCTGAAGCTCAGTTTTGAATCAGTGGAAGGAAGGTTTATCTCTTGATTGACTCTGGGTCAGTATATGCTGTTGTACCTTAAAGCATGTATCAGGATGAGTGAGCTACTATACAATTGTTGGCAAAACACACAAATCCATAAGGCTACCAAGTAGAAAAAATGTACATTGTGGGCTGTATGGATTGTGAAATCGTCTTTCAGGAAAGGTCAATTAGAGGAAAGGTGTATGTGGCGGCGGAAGATCCACCAGTTCTTGAGTGGGTTCACCAATATTACCTTCATATCATAATTAATCTGAGGGCCCCAAATCAGGTGATGGTGGTGGAAGAAACAACAGTAGATTATGTTATCGAAGAAGCTATAGATTGGTTTTGTGAAAGGCTTGGATAATTGAAGAGATATGTTGACAAAATTATGATTGAGCCTAATGGAATTTCTGTTCATGATAAATTCTGGAGCATACTATTGGTGGTGTGTGATGAAGTCAAAGGGATGTTGGATGAAATGGTAAGAGTGGTGGAGGGTGTTATAGAACCCATAGGCACTTCAAGCTCGATATCACCTATGGTTATTTCTGAAAAGGCTATTGGTAAATTAAGCCTGTGTGTGTTCTTATGAACTGTGGATCAGAATATTGTTGTTGATAACTTTCTGTTGCTGAACATCAGTAAACGCATCTTACTGCTCAGTGGTAGTAAGTATTTTTCAAGACTGGACCATAAGAATGCCTCCCATCAGATTCTCCTTCACAGTGATTCCAAACATTGTATAGTAGTCATACCTGTGGAGGGTTCTTTCCAATTCATTCACATATTCTTTGGGTTATCATCGACTGTCTGTGTGTTTTAGAGAATATCTAGTGTATTTAAAGGAATGAGAAATATTGTATATTTCCATACCACATACATATATTTGGCAAAAGTATTGAAGAGCACAGTTTAGTTCCTGAACAAACTCTGGATAGATTTGTGAAGCTGGGCTCGCCTTTCACAGGTAAAAGTGTTGATTCTTGATGAATGAAGTGGAGTATTTGGAGCACACCTTTTCTGAAGGGGGTGTCAAACCTATAACAGACGTGTTGAACAATTACACCTTCTAAAGGTGAAAAGGACCAATTGAGATATTTTCTTAGACTGATTGAATAGTTTTTTCAGTTTTATCAGCAAAGTTTATAGAAAACTTTGCTGATAAGACTGAAAGTTTGAGGATGTTGCTCAGGAAGGGTAGCAATTTTGTGTTGGGTGAGTGTGAGCAGCAATGTTTTGAAATCATAAAACATGAGGTTTGTTCTGCTGGAATTTTGGTACCATTTGACCTTAAGCTGAAAACTGTTTTCACTGTGGATGCTAGTGCCACAGGCATTGGTGCCTTGTTAACACAACTGCATGGTGAATGTGAGAATACAGTTGTTTTTCCTTCAAGATCTCTGACCAAAGCATAGAGGACTTATTCAGTTATAGAGTGTGAAGATTTAGCTGCAGCTTGTGGCCTGGAATATTATGGAAAGTATATCTTGGGCATTCCTGTTGTGCTTCGCACTAATCAGAACCACTCATCAAAATGTTGTCTCCTACATGAGCGAGGAAGGGTTCAGCAAGGTTTGCGAGGTTAGTTGTGTGTTTGCAAGGGTATCGCTGCACTATGGAACTTATTCCTGGGTGAAAGCATGTGCAGGGAGATGGTTTAGCACGGCTGGTGACTGCTGAAGAGAGAGAATGAGCCATTCCCTATTTTACTTGAATGATGTGATTGTGTGGAGTGATGGTGCTATTACCATCGCATAGCGGGAAAGAGCTATGGACAGTGATGCTGTTCTGCTTGAAGTAATGTTCTTGGTAAAAAAATTAAGTTGGTAGGAGAGGAGTCCTGTAGCTTTGCAGGTGAGACCCTTTTCAAAGGTTTTGAGGTAACTGTGCCTGGGATCAATTTGTTGATGAAGGGGGATAGGTTTGTTTTTCCTGGTGAATTATGCAGAATGATTGACTTGGCTTACAAAGAGCGTTTTAACCAGACTGTGACTATTAGGAAGTTTAGGGTGCAGTTTTAGTGGCCTGGAATGGATGGAGATGTTGGATTGTAAGGAGCGTGAGAAACAATTGAGAACTGGGACAGAGTCTCTAATGAGAGGTGTGAAGGATTCAAATGTGGTTAGACATAGTGTGTGTTTACGCTTTATTGGTCCTCCATCAGGTCTCAAAAGACAATTGAACTATGCTTTGGTACTGGTTGATGTACATTCTAAATGGCTGGTTGTTATATTTTTTGAAAGAGGTAATGATGCTAACCACCATTTCAGTTTTAGACAAAGTGTTAAGGGAGGAGGGTTATGCCTCTGTACTTATAACCGATAATTGTTAAAAACAAAAATGTTCTCTCTCTGAAGGGTTACTCTAAACTTTTTGCCTTCCTCCTCTTTTCTGACCTAATTTTTGTTGGCTTTACGACTCTGGACACTTTACCACTGCTAACCGGTGCTAACGTGCATGTGCTCTCCCTAAAA
The DNA here is from genome assembly GCF_031143425.1 of Pleurodeles waltl. Lineage (NCBI taxonomy): Eukaryota > Metazoa > Chordata > Amphibia > Caudata > Salamandridae > Pleurodeles > Pleurodeles waltl. The sequence continues at coordinate 1,696,587,098 of NC_090444.1, read as the reverse complement.
ACATGGTAACATTGGCTCATACCCAATTGGCATATTTAATTTACTTGTTAGTCTCTAGTAAAGTGAACTACATATGCCACTAGTGGGCCTGCAGCACTGATTGTGACACCCACATAAGTACCCCCTTAACTATGTCTCAGGCCTTCCATTGCAAGGCATGTGTATGCAGTTTCTCTGCCACTTCGACTTGGCATTAAAACCTACTTGCCAAGCCTTAAACACCCCCTTTTCTACACATGTCACCCCTAAGATAGGCCCTAAGTAACTCATAGGGCAGGGTGCTATGTAAGTAAAAAGCTGTAAGTAAAAGGCAGGACAGGTACTTATGTGTTTTACATGTCCTGTTAGTGAAAAACTTACAAATGTGTTTTTCACTACTGTGAGGCCTGCTCCTCTCATAGGCCAGCATTAGAATTGCCCTTATATAGTTTTAAGTGGTAGATTCTGATGGGTAAGGAGAGGCCTGTCATGTTTAGTATGGTTAGAATGGTAATAGAAAATCTTGCTTACTGGTGATGTTGGATTTAATATTACTATTTAAGAAATGCTGCTTTTAGAAAGTGGGCATTTCTCTGCACTTACTACCATCTGTGCCTTACAGCCTGTCTCCAATCCATGTCTGGGCAAGTTCCACTTGTGCGTTCCACTCAGACAGTGTAAGGAAATGCTTCCTTGGCATGGTTACCCCCTGACTTTTTGCCTTTGCTGATGCTAAGATATAATTTGAAAGTGTCCTGGGACCCTGCTAACCAGGCCCCAGCACCAGTGTTCTTTCCCTAAACTGTACCTCTGTCTCCACAATTGGCACAACCCTGGCACTCAGGTAAGTCCCTTGTAGCTGGTACCAAGGGCCCTGATGCCAGGGAAGGTCTCTATGGGCTGCAGCATTTCTTATGCCACCCTAGGAACCCCTCACTCAGCACATGCACACTGCTTCACAGCTTGTGTGTGCTGGTGGGGAGAACATGACTAAGTCGACATGGCACCCCCCTCAGAGTGCCATGCCAACCTCACACTGCCTGTGGCATAGGTAAGTCACCCCTCTAACAGGCCTTACAGCCCTAAGGCAGGGTGCACTATACCACAGGTTAGGGCATAGGTGCATGAGCACTATTCCCCTACAGTGTCTAAGCAAAACCTTAGACATTGTAAGTGCAGGGTAGCCATAAGAGTATATGGTCTGGGAGTCTGTCAAACACGAACTCCACAGCACCATAATGGCTACACTGAAAACTGGGAAGTTTGGTATCAAACTTCTCAGCACAATAAATGCACACTGATGCCAGTGTGCAATTTATTATAAAATACACCCAGAGGGCATCTTAGAGATGCCCCCTGAAAACATACCCGACTTCCAGTGTAGGCTGACTTGTTTTTGCCAGCCTGCCAAACACCAGGCATGTTGCTGGCCACATGGGGAGAGTGCCTTTGTCACTCTGTGGCCAGGATCAAAGCCTGTACTGGGTGGAGGTGCTTCTCACCTCCCCCTGCAGGAACTGTAACACCTGGCGTGAGCCTCATAGGCTCACCCCTTTTGTTACAGCGCCACAGGGCATCCCAGCTAGTGGAGATGCCCACCCCTCAGGCCACTGCCCCCACTTTTGGCGGCAAGGCTGGAGGAGATCATTAGAAAAACAAGGAGGAGTCACACACCAGTCAGGACAGCCCCTAAGGTGTCCTGAGCTGAGGTGACCCTTACTTTTAGAAATCCTCCAACTTGTGGATGGAGGATTCGCCCAATAGGATTAGGGATGTGCCCCCCTCCCCACAGTGAGGAGGCACAAAGAGGGTGTAGCCACCCTCAAGGACAGTAGCCATTGGCTACTGCCCTCCCAGACCTAAACACATACCTAAATTCAGTATTTAGGGGCTCCCCAGAACCTAGGAAACTAGATTCCTGCAACCTTAAGAAGAAGAACTGCTGGCCTGAAGCCCTGCAGTGAAGACGGAGACGACAACTGCTTTGGCCCCAGCCACACCGGCCTGTCTCCCAACTTAGAAGAAATCTGCAACAGCGGCACATCCAACAGGGACCAGCGACCTCTGAAGCTTCAGAGGAGTGCCCTGCAACCAAGGACCAAGAAACTCCTGTGAACAGCGGTCCTGTTCAACAATCTGCAACTTTCTCGCAACAAAGAAACAACTTTGAAGACTTTCTCGTTTCCCACCGGAAGCGTGAGACTTTCCACTCCCACCCAACGCCCCCGGCTCGACCTGCAGAAAACCAACACTACAGGGAGGACTCCCTGGCGACTGCGAGCCCGTGAGTAGCCAGAGACGACCCCCCTGAGCCCCCACAGCGACACCTGCAGAGGAAATCCAGAGTCTACCCCTGACCGCGACTGCCTGTAAGAAGGGACCCGACGCCTGCAACCAACACTGCACCCGCAGCCCCCAGGACCTGAAGGAACCGAACTCCAGTGCAAGAGGGACCCCCAGGCGACCCTCTGCCTAGCCCAGGTGGTGGCTACCCCGAGGAGCCCCCCCCTGTGCCTGCCTGCATCGTTGAAGAGACCCCCGGGTCTCCCCATTAATTCCTATACAAAACCCAATGCCTGTTTGCACTCTGCATCTAGCCGCCCCTGTGCCGCTAAGGGTGTGCTTTCTGTGCCTGCTTGTGTTTCATCCCCCCAACCCCCCCCCGGTGCCCTACAAAACCCCCCTGGTCTGCCCCCCGAGGACGCGGGTACTTACCTGCTGGCAGACTGGAACCGGGGCGCCCCTGTTTTCCATTGAAGCCTGTGTGTTTTGGGCACCTCTTTGACCTCTGTACCTGACCGGCCCTGAGCTACTGGTGTGGTAACTTTGGGGTTGCCTTGAACCCCCAACGGTGGGCTACCTTGGACCCAACTTTGAACCCTGTAAGTGTTTTACTTACCTGTGAACTTAACCTCTACTTACCTCCCCCAGGAACTGTTGATTTTTGCACTGTGTCCACTTTTAAAATAGCTTATTGCCATTTTTGCCAAAACTGTACATGCTATTGTGATTATTCAAAGTTCCTAGAGTACCTAAGTGAAATACCTTTCATTTGAAGTATTACTTGTAAATCTTGAACCTGTGGTTCTCAAAATAAACTAAGAAAATATATTTTTCTATATAAAAACCTATTGGCCTAGAGTAAGTCTTTGAGTGTGTGTTCCTCATTTATTGCCTGTGTGTGTACAACAAATGCTTAACACTACCCTCTGATAAGCCTACTGCTCGACCACACTACCACAAAATAGAGCATTAGAATTCTCTTTTTGCCACTATCTTACCTCTAAGGGGAAACCTTGGACTCTGCACACTATTTCTTACTTTGAAATAGTATATACAGAGCCAACTTCCTACAGACAGCCATAAACACAGGCCACCCAGGTACATCTGCATACTGAAGGGGTCTCCCTGGGAAGGAAGGAGGGGCTCTCCCTTACACTTCAAAGGCCAGTGGCTTGCCCTCACACAAAGGGCTGATAACCCCCACAGGGATCCTGGCAGACAGGACCGTGCTGAAAGGGGAACTTGTGCATTTCAAAACCACTCTTTGAAGGTTCCCTCACTTTAACAGCATTTTTGGGTATATATACTGGATCTCTGTCCCTACCAAATTAGACACGTCTGGACCTACACCTGGACTTTGTCAGAGGGACGGCGTGGCTGCCCAAAGGACTCACCTGGACTGCTTTGCTAAGAAGGACTGCTGCCCTGCTTGTTGCCCTTCTGGCCCCTGATGCTGCTGGAAGGACTCTGCCTTCCCCACAAGTGCTCTCGAAGGGCATGGGTTGAGCTTGCTTCCTGTTGTTAAGTCTCAGGGCCACAAAGACTTCACCAAAGAGAAGAGAATCCCTGTGCTTTGGAAAATCGACACAAAACCTGTAGAAATTGACACAGCGCCTTCCTCGGAGCTGAAAACACACTGCATCGCCTACAGGATCGAGACAGTGCCTGCTTCTTCCTACCAGCGTGTCAAGGATTTTCAGTGCATCATCCCTGGGTGTCAGAATATCTCTGCATGACATTGCGGAACCAAGGCTGCGCTCCTGGAAATAAACGCATCACCTTGCAGCGTGGAAAGAAACGATGCATCGTCTGTGCTGCACCAGAAAACCCGGCGTATCGTCTTATTTTTCAAAACATCTCTGCGGGCCCGTTCATCATTATATTTTACGCATCCCAGGTACTGTGTGTTACAAGGAAACAACCACTGATTATAAAGGATTGAGACTCATTTAGACCTTTAAAAAGTGATATCTTGACTTGTGCATATTGAATTTTTGTTGTTTTGGTCTTATTTTATTCAGATAAATATTTTCTATTTTCCTAAACTGGTGTGAAGTACTTGTGTGGTGTTTTCACTATGTTAATGTATGAGTTATTGCACAAATACTTTACACATTGCCTTCTACGTTAAGCCTGCCTGCTCTGTGCCAAGCTCCCAGAGGGTGAGCACAGGATAATTTAGGTTGTGTAGTGATTTACCCTGACTAGGATTGTGGTCCATACTTGGACAAGGGTGTATACCTCTGCCAACCAGAGACCCAGTTTCTAACAATAATGGAATGCAGTTAACTTCTACGGCGATGGAGTATTTGTTCTTGTGGGATTATTCAAACTAGGCCTGCATTATATGACCCAGAAGCTAAAGGGATTGTTGAGAGAGAAAATAGGACGGTTAGTGGGGCTGCTCAGTTGGCAGTGTTGACATGAGTGTTGAGAAGTTGGTCAATAATAAGGTTTGGGCCTATCACACTACAAGTCAAAGCACAACTGGGAGGGTTCCCTTTGTTGAAATGAGAGGACGGAAACCTTAAATCATGCTGGGGCCTACTTGGTTGAGGAGAGTGATTACAGGAGTTGGGTTGGAGGGTTGTGGGCAGGATACAGGTAGGAAGAGTGGAAATGTTAAGAGATGAGTTTTGAAGGGAGGTGAACAGTATTTCTGTTGGAGATTAGGTTAAGGTTAACCTGGGACCTGTACATCGGGGACTTTGTAAATTTAAGCGTGCTTTCTTGGTGAAGGGTGTGCGTATATTTCACATTGTGTTGACAAAAGGTGGAATCCAAGAAGGGTTTCTATTTAGCCAAAGGGAGGACGGTGTGTGACTAAGGAGGGGGAGGGTTGTAGTAGTTTCATGTGGAAGGTTGCTCAAGAGATTTTTCAGTCCAGAGAAAGGAGGATAACGGATGGTTTGGTAGGCATAAGGGATGTTGCAGCGTCAGGTGATAACCTCATAATGAGGGATCAGAGTCAGACATGTGTGAAATAAAATCCAGACATTTTCAATTGTTAAGGTGATTTTTTGTGATTTTTGTTCTTTTTGCTTTGTTCTTTCATTTTGTGTTTTCTTTTGTTCTTTGGAAGATAGATGATGCGTTATGTCTTTAAGATATGGAATCTTCCTATGTGGGCATTCTTCTGTTGTTTGTACTCGGTGTGGGCATTCCATTTTGGTCAGTTTGTTGCTGGCTGGATGGGAACGACCATGTTCGAGTCATGCTGATAATAAATATTTGTAAAAACCTACTTGAAGTGACATGTTCTTTTAGAGTGCCCTCTGCTTCATTTGTGATATAGGAAGTCTGCCACCTCCTGTAATCTAGACACCCTATCCTCTGTGCTTTCAGCTAAAGACAGACTAACAGCAAATGCTTCTCCACTTATTCCTTAGACTCACACTGCCTTTTTAACGCTGTTACATCAGAGTTCTTTACATCAGTGATACAAATTTCTGGTAGTTATTGGGCCAGGGTGGTTATCCTGGCACTGAGCAGAAGAGTTCATTAATTGCTTCCAACAAAGTTTTGAGTGGAGATCACTGCTGCTATGATTTCATTGTGTTTAGTCTCCTCTATGATAGTTGACCCTGAAGCAGCCAAAAAACCCAGAAGATCTTGAATCAGGCAACCAGATGATGCTTTAATCTAAGTAGAATAACATAATCATGGTCTCTTAAGGAAAGCCATTAGTGAGCAGTAGGTCGTGGAATCAAATATAAATACTCTGTGTGTCTTACTGAGTCTGTGTTGCAGACACCACAATGTGCCTTAATAAACTGCCAAACCAGCCATCATTTTATTTGGAGGTGAAAACTCATAACCGGTTGCCACGGACTAAGCATGCCTACCCATTTAAAAAAAAAAAAAGTGCGCAGAGCATTCAGTGCCAAGAAAGCAATAAACAGCACACACGGACTTTGCCTAGTATTCCATCCTTAAAGAATAAAGGCTTTCAAGTTGATCATGTTTAAGAAAGCCTTCCTGGACATCGAGTAATGGATAGGACCATCACTTTTGCTTTTGGCCTCCACTAGCGGCCATTATCTGGTTAAGCAACTAGAGGACTCCCTGTCTGTGTACCATGTTTGTCAGAGAGACCCTACATTAGTGCAGCCGTGGGGCCTGATGCTTTTATTCATAGTACAAGGTACCTGATAGAGACTTCTAGTTGTAGATTCCTTACCTTAGAATTTCCCCCAGGTGTCAATCTGGATCTGAAGATTTTCCTAGAGCAGAACCCCTGCGCGCTGTTAGGTGGTGTCGGCCAGCTCCGCGTGTGTTGTCAGTGACTTGCATGCCAGATATGATGTTGCAGATCTATATACGGGCCACCCCAGTGTGCTGACATCACTTATTTTCTTTCCCCGCCAGAAACGCGCAGATCCGAAGAAGAGCTATCCCTACAGTCACTTTTTGACTGGACTTTTTGACTTTTGTCAAAGCTTTTTTGACACTCCTCTTGCTCCGATATGTCATCAAGGAAAACCGGTTTCAAGCCGGTCATCGGATGATGTCCGCGATGGATCTGCACCTCGTGTGTTTCTGGTGTTTGGAGCATGACCATGACCATGACCTAAAGTCATGCTCTGAGTGCCGGGCCAGGAATCCGATGGCTTTGAGAGAGTGGTCTCTGTAGCTACTTGCAGCCCGGTGCTCGGCTCCACGTCACTCCCAATCTCGTCGGAAGGAAGGTCCTGAGAACGTTTACGGAGCCCTCATTTTTCTTTGTCCCACTCCAAGTCCTTGGGACGATCGAGTTAGCACAAGAAGTTAAAGAAGAGCAAGCGTTCTTCGACTTCACTCTGTCCGTTGGCTGACATAACGTGGGAAAAGGAGTGTCGTTGCTCTAGGCCTCCATCCTCAGAGCCTGCTGGCTCCGTGCCTCCCCGAGTTTCCGGGCGCCGGAGACACCCCTGCTGAACTGTGAGTTCTACATGGCCATGTGCCTCATATTGGCGCACCCCGTAGAGTTGGCAGGGCTCCCCTCAAGTTCCATGCTGGCGGCCTCTGATCTGCAAGGCACCAAGGATCCATTCCCGGATCGGAACCAGTGTCGGCCGTGCCATCCTGACCTTCCTCAACAACGGTTCCGATGTTGATGCCCCTGGTGCTGCCCGTGCCCTCGGTCGGCATCAACCCCCACCCCCTTTGCCGATACTTAGCCGGACCGGCGTCGCGTGATGCGGATTCCAACTCTGGCAGGGATCTTGGGGCCATATGTACAAACACATTTTCCCATAGACACAGAATGGGTAAAACGGTTTGCTACATCTGGCCCTTGGTTCCTAGGTTGGGTCCTGACTCTTATTCTTATGGGTTGGCGTATTAAGGGGTCGCTGGACCCTTTAGGATACCAGTTTGAAGACCCTATGGACTGGCGTAGGGACCTAGGTGAAGCCAGTGGTCTTTACACTTCCCCTGACACTGGCATGCTTTCTCCCCCACCGTGGCTGCAGAGGAGGGAGCGTCCTACTCCATGATGGTGAGAAGAGCAGCTTAGGTCCTGGCCCTAGAGCTGCCTTCGTTCAACACCTGGTGGGCTCTCTAAACTCCAGAGCTAGCAAACTCAGCCATCAATGCCTGGTCAATCACAAATGGAGTCTCCATCCAGAGGTGGCGCAAAATCTCTTTCAGGAGTGGGGGAGAGCCTTGGTTAAATATATTTGCCTCCGCAGAGAGCATGCAATGTCAGCTGTTTTGGGCATTGGAGGATCCATGGTGGCACTTGCTCAGTGGTGCTTTTCTTCTTGAGTGGAACTCAGGCCTCCTGTATGGCTTTCTGCCCATACCACTTCTGCCCAGAGTTCTCAAGAAGATCAAGAACGACCAGGCCCAAGTAATTCTTGTGGCTCCGTACTGGGCACAAACAGTATGGTATCCCAAGCTTTTGAGCATGGTCATTGATACTCCAATCAGACTGCCTCTTCACGATGATCTTCTGTTGCAGCAGCAGGGGATGGTTCTCTTCTCTAACCTGTACAGTCTTCCCCTTCTTGCATGGAGATTGAGCGGCAGCAGTTAACAGCTTTTGACCTTTCGTCTGAAGTCTGAAACGTTATCTTGTAAGCCAGGCATCCCTCCACCAAAATAGTATGTCTGTGGATGGAATAAAGTTGTGGCATGGTGCACAGACAAGTCTGTTGACTCCTTGTCTGCCCCGCTTTCTGAGGTCCTTCTGTTTATACTTTTTTTGGCTTAGCAGGGCTTTGCTTTGGGCACCCTCAAGGGTTATTTGTCTGCTACCCTGCTTTTTAAGATTATCTGGACAACCCTCCTTGTTTAAATCTAATATTGTTAGTAGATTTGTGAAGGGTCTTACCCGTATGTTTCCTCCTTCACCGTTCATAATGCCCTAATGGGATTTGAATCTGATTCCTACTTTTCTAATTTGTGCTCCTTTTGAGCCACTTCGTAACTGTCTGCTCTGGCTTTTAACTTTAAAAACAGCCTTCCATGTTGCCATCACTTCTGCCCACAGGGTGAGTGAGCTGGTGTCCCTTTCTTCGAAAAAGCCACCCTCCTTCTATCCTGACAAGGTGGTGCTTCGTACCAGAGCTTCCTTTTTACCCAAAGTGGTCACGCCCTTTCATGTTGGCCAATCCATCACCTTGCTACTTTTTACGTGCCCCAAAATCCTTCCAAGGAAGAGGTAATACTACACTGCCTAGACCCAAAAAGAGCAGTAGCTTTCTACCTTGATCGTACCAAAGAATTCCAGGTAGATGATCAACGCTTAGTGGGTTAGGTGGGTGCGAAGAAAGGTCGGGCAGTGCAGAAGAGGTAAAACTCCCAATGGGTTGTTCTCGGTTGGGTATCTATTCTGAGGGTAAGAAATCTGCAACTAGAAGTCTCTATCAGATGAACAAGTTACTTAACTTCGGTAACGTATTATCTGGCAGAGATATATTCTAGTTGCAGATTCCTTACTTACCCAGTCATCCTCCCTGGTCTGCAAACGGATTTCCAGGGCCAGGGACTTCCCTTTCAGAGCCCTAGTTCTGACTCACCAGTGGTCCATTTTCTTCATGTCTCAACGCTTCTGTCGTGGAAAGTCGGAAAACTGACGGCAGTGCCCCGGGGTGGTGCCTATAAAGTTCCTGCGACGTCATATCTGGTGCGCTCGACACTAACAACGGACGCAGAGTCGACTGACGCCATGATACGGCACGCAGGAGTACTGATTGAGAAGAATCTCCAGAACCAGGCTGCCATAGGGGGAAATTCTAAAGTAAGGAATCTGCAACTAGAATATGTCTCTACCAGGTAATGCGTTACTAAAGGTAAGTAAACTGGTTTTCCTTACTTACACTGTTAACTTGAGAACCATGTTTTTTACTCTAGTTTAGATGGCATGACGTCTGCTGTTTCAGTTAGTGTAATTCCCCAACTGTTAGAACATTACTAGTATCGACTTTTAAAGAATTTACAGAATTTTACTGTAAAGCTTATAGTTGATTCTCATTATTAGGCACCTGTCAGCACTGCCCATCAAAGTATACCTTGGTGCGCTCAATTTTGGTGATTACATTCAAGATCGTAACCCACACTCATTGTTTCCTCTATTTTAAATGCTTCATGGCTTAGGCAGAGATCCTACCCTTTCACTTTAGAGTTATCGTGTCCGTTGTAGTGGTGTCTGAATATGACAAGAATTACAAGAACTTTGTGATCCTTGCTGACCTAGTTGTGTTTACTCCGTTAATACTTCTAGCATTATGAATTGCATTTCATTTTGTCTGTAGGATTTAAGGGATGGTTACAGCAGCCAACAATTAGCCCTTCAACAGCTGCAGAACATCAAGCAGGATAAACTTAGGGAAATAGAAAGAAAACGAAGTGAACTTGCACAGAAAAGAAAACAGGAAGAAGAAGCATTGAGGTATGAAAAATGTTGTCATTGTCAGTTATTATGTTTTTTGTGTATACATGACTTGTTGCCTGCAATGTATTGTCTGTTGACTGTGTTTTTAGCATAATGTTGATTCATGAAACGTGATTTCATTCTTACATACTTTTTTTTTTTTTTTTTTTAAACAAATTAAATGTTTGAAAAATGATGTACTTGAGTGTGTTTGTTAACCATGAGTTTGACTTTAGGTTTGACATTTGTCAAGACATTTTTTTACTTTACTTAAATTATATGTATTATATGCTTACTTATAGGGGTTTTAGCCATCAGTTGGTCTGTCATTAAGTCTTTGACATGTTTCTTCTTCCCACTATTCCATACTGCACGGGGCAATAGGTCAGCTACTTTAGCCATTGGCGAACTTCACTGTGAGTTGAAGGCATTTTCCCTTTCACAAGGAGCATATCAATACATGTTTCCTTACGTGCTAGGGACGCCTATTGCATTATGTGCTTTTTGAGACTATAAAACATGCTTTGCTTTTAGCTAATGTTTTCTGTTTACATTGATGAGGGTGTAGCAGCTTTCATATTAATAACATTTTGCAAGAACCATGACATAACAAAACAAGTATTGATAATCAGTCAATCAATCAGTACATTTGTAGAGCGCACTACTCACCTGTGAGGTTCTTAAGGCGCTTGAGGGTGGGGTGGAAGAGGGGGGGCTGCTACTGCTTGAAAAGCCAGGTCTTGAGGTGTCTCCTGAAGGTCAGCAGCTCCTTGGTCTGCCATAAGTGGATGGGGAGGGTGTTCCAGGTCTTGGCGAGGTAGGAGAATGATCTGCCGCCAGTTGTTGTCCTGTGGATGCGTGGGACGGTGGCAAGGGCGAGGTCAGCAGATTGGAGCTGTCTGTTCGGGGTGTAGAAGGTGAGTCGTTCATTGAGGTATGCTGGTCCGGCGTTGTGGAGTGCTTTGTGGGCATGGGTGAGGAGCTTGAAGGTGATCCTCTTGTTGACGGGGAGCCAGTGTAAGTCTCTCAGGAGGGTTGTTATGTGGCTGCAGCAGGGGATGTCAAGGATGAGGCATGCGAGGCGTTCTGTATGCGTTGTAGTCTTTTCTGGAGATTGGCCTTGGTTCCTGTGTAGAGAGCGTTGCCGTAGTCCAGTCTGCTGCTGACGAGGGCCTGGGTCACCATCCTTCTGGTTTCTGTGGGGATCCACCTGTAGATCTTGCGGAGCATGCGGACAATGTTGAAGCAGGAGGTTGAGACGGCGTTGACTTGTTGGGTCATGGAGAGCGATGAGTCTAGGATAAAACCCAGGTTGCGTACGTGGTTGGTGGGTGTTGGTGCGGCTCCCATTGTGGTCAGCCACCAGGAGTGGTCCCAGGTGGAGGGGGTGGGGGTGTGGATGAGGACCTCTATCTCGTCCGAGTTCAGCTTTAGGTGACTGTTCTTGGTGAAGGAGAGGATCAGCTGGGTGTGGTCAGCGTATGAGACGATGAGGTTGTGGGATCGAACAATGTTGGCGAGTGGTGTCATCTAGACATTGAAGAGGGTCAGGCTGAGGGAAGATCCTTGGGGAACGCCTCAGATGGTCTTGGTGGCTTAAGATCAGAAAGGAGGGAGGCGGACTCTTTGGGTTCTGCCAGTGAGGAAGGAGGTGATCCAGTCCAAAGCTTTGTCGCGGATCCCAGCGTTGTGGAGGCATGTGCGTAGGGTGTGGTGACAGACGCTGTCAAAGGCGGCCGAGAGGTCCAGGAGGATCAGGGTTGCGGTTTCGCCTTTGTCCAGCAAGGTCCTGATGTCATCAGTGGCGGCGATGAGGGCGGTCTCGGTGCTGTAGTTGCTGCGAAAACCGGATTGGGACGGGTTGAGAGTGTTGTTTTCCTCAAGAAGGTGGGTCAGTTGCCTGTTGACGATCTTCTCGATGACCTTCGCCGAGAACAGGAGCAGGGAGATGGGCTGGTGGTTTTTTAGGTCCTTTGGGTCCGCCTGGGGTTTCTTGTTTAAGGCGTTGATCTCGGCGTGCTTCCAGCTTTCCGGGAAGGTGGCGGTCTCGAAGGAGCTGTTGATGATCATCCGGAGTTGTGGGGCGATGATGGAGCTCACTTTGTTGAAGATGTGGTGCAGGCAGTGGTTGGATAGTGAGCCAGAGTGAATGGTGTTCATCACTTTGATGGTGTCATCGTCGCTGAGGTGGGTCCAGGAGAGCAGAAGGTTGGTGTGCCTGGGGAGTGGTGGGTCTGTGGTGTTGGTGACTGCCGGTGGGGTCTTGGAGTTGAAGCTGTTGTGGATGTCTGGTGGACAAAGCCAATAGGCTGGCAGCAAAAGCCAGGCTTATTGGCTTTGCCAGTGCTTTTTAGGTGTGGCGTTAGCTAAGACCTTTTATTTTTAATTAAATAAATATAGTTTACATATTTTCTTAAGGGGCTTTCAGTGTGCCTTCTTCATCCATTGGTTTGCTGTGTCTTTAAAATGTTGCTGCTGCCCACCGCAACATACAACATGGGACACAGGTTCAGACTGTGTCAGCCATTGGATTAACTGCTGTGAATGACAGCATTCTGCTTTACATAATATGCACATTCGCACAATAAGTAGTTCGCCTAAGTGGCAATGACTACTGGTGCAATATGTGCATTTATATAAAAACAATTGACTTTTAGTCTTTACTCTTTTGACAAAGGCAAGGGGCCAATAGCTCCCCGAGCACTGTTACCGTATCACTGGTGCATGTTATGTCTTCATAAAAAGCCATTCACAAACTTTATACGTATTGGCAAAACCAAAACATCAGCACCCAATAGCAGACCTATTAACTTTGGAAGTGCTTGTATCTGATAGAAATTTGTGCCTTAGATTCCTTACTTTAGAATTATCCCCAGTTGTCAGACTGGATCCGGAAATTCTTGAGCAGTAACTCTGCAATAGCTGGTAGGTGACGTCTTTCAGCTCCTCATAGGCAGCATCGTCCATGCCAGAAGTGATGTGTGCAAAGCGCAACCCCAGTGCTCTGACATCAGTTCTTTTCTTTCTGTGCCACTCAGCGTCGCCCCAGAGAGAATTTCCCTGATCAGTTTTTGGCTGCCTTTTTTCAACTTTTTGTGGAAACTATTTTTGAAAAACAATTTACCCTTGTGTTAGGTATGTCCCCTAAAAACCAGGAGATTTCAAACCCTGCAGTGCCTGCCACAGGTATATGTCTGTGATAGACCCACTCTTTGTGGCGCTTGAGTGGGACCACAACTCCAAGGCCTGTGAGGACTGCCATGCCATGAATCTGAAGGCACTGTGGGAAAGTTCCCTGAGCTCCTTGCTGACAAGCAACTTATCGTACCAGTCATGTAGAAGGTCCCGGGACCAGTCATGGAGCTGGTTCTCCAGACAGTCATCGCCCCAAGCCCAAGTCAACAGGTTATGTTCCACAAGCATAAGAAGTCCAAAAAGGCAGTGCTCTTCAACTTCACTGTGCTAGTTTAAGTCCTCAGACTAGGTGCAGCAATGAAGACACTGCTGAGGCCTTGCTCAGCCATGGAGCCAGCGCCTAGGCCTGCTCTGTGCCTCCCAGAAGTTTCCAGAGCCAACCCTCTCTGAACTAAAAGAGTTTTATGAGGATATGCAATTCATATTTGAGTGGCTTGACCCCTCTGGAGCACCCTCAGGCCTCATGGGTTTGGGAGGGGCCCCTATTCCCCGCTGGCTGGTCGCCCCTTGGTGCTAGTCAGGCCCCATTAATCCAGAGCAATGACAGCCATGAAGCCACCACCTTCCATGGAGCCCGCTCCAGTGCCATCATTCCTGGCACCACCAATGCCCTGTAACTAATACTAAAGCAGTGTAGGTCAGTCATTCTCGGACCAGTGTGAGTCGGACTCAAGTCAATTCCTCAGCGCTAGACTACAATGCTTCCCCCCGTCCCCCAACCCAACCACCCCACCCCACCCCAGAGATCCACTGCTTGAGAATCAACATAGAGCAAAATATTGAGGAGGATCGCTTCATTGTATATAAAAGTTCTTCCTAGTGGGTGATAACAGTCCAACAAAGAAGATCAAATCGTATGAGGAAAATTATCCAGTTCATCAGTCAAGTATCCAACAAGGAGCCATGTTGTAGAATCACATTAGCTTTTTGTTAAATTTTCTTTGTAACGTCAATCAGCCCAGCCAACGCATTTCATCCAGACAAGGACTTCATCAGGGCTGTAAATTTGAAAACAAATATAAAAAACGAATACAACTTAGCAATTATAACAAACATCAATTTATATTCCTCACATTATGAAATACATCAATATATATTAAAAAGTCCTTTATACACATCCACCCGCTCTACCCCACCTCACAAAACCCCACAACATTCAAAATTTGGTAAAAGAATGAGAAAGGGAGGGGAGATTGTTTGGTTTTAAGCCATCCACGAGATAGGTCCTTTGGAGTATTGGATGACGGTGATGGTCAGGTTTGGGTACAGATGATGATATGGTTGACATGATTGGCTTTGCATGATTTCTGCATTTGGTGCTGGTCAGCCAGTACAGGTCAGTGTGGTTATTAGAGGGAAGAAGGGGGTTATGTTGCTATATGGGGAATTTAAAGAAGATAAGTTTTCTTATGTAGAACCTAATTGGGAAAGCTGCAATATTTCTATGAATCGGATTGTGGGTAATCAAACTAGGAAGATGATCTTTTAGCAAAATGAATATATGGATATAATGAGTTAGTAGAATATGATTTATATAAGAGAATGTTCTAAAAAGTTGGATATTTGCTTTAACTGTAATACTTGTATACTAAAATTTTGCTGAGGGAAGATGTATGTTTTTTAATGATTTTATTTAATTTTATTTTTATTTGATTGCAATACTAGAAGAAACAGAGATACGTATCTGTATACAATGAGAAGACCCCCCCCCCCCTTCCCTAACTTTCCCTCAGTGCAATTCAATACATATGGGGGTTCTAGCGGTATGGACATTCAATGTTTGTAAGCCTTGGCCTCCTTAAGCCGTTCGGTGTCCTTCGGTGCCCTGTGGGCCCAGTGGCTTTTTGGCTACCAATTCTCATACCGTCTAAGCCCCTGCTGACTTGGGTAGCATTGGGAGTTCTTCGGGTCGGCATGCACTCTATAAGAATTAATGATTTCATGAATAGAATAGAATCTCTCCCTCCATTCCTGGATTCTTCCACAGAGTCCCGAAGTCCATCTGAGGTTCCAATGATTCACCTATTCCACCTCCCATCCGCCTCATATTTTCTCATACTTCTTTTCCTTGCCTCTACCCTGTTAAACTTCTTTTCCGGGAACCGGCATCTGTCCATACCTTCACACCATTTATTGTATCCTGGTGGTGTCCCTTATCCCCATTTACTGGCTATGTCTCTTTTAGCCACCAAATTCCCAGGGGTACTGTCTCTGGTTTCAGTTCCAGGGGAGTCCCTGTGGCATCCTCCAAGGCCTTTCCCACCTCCCTCAAAAACCCTCCAATCTTGGGAGAGCTCCATAGTGTGTGATAGAACGTGACAATGTCCCCTCAGGCAGTCCGCAGTCGCTGCCCTATCTATTTTGTACAGTAAGGATTGTGTGTAACACACATGATGCCGTATTTTAAACCGTATTGGTTTGAGCGATGCAGGAATAGCTACCTCCGCTGGGAACTTAAGTGTCTCCACCCAGTCTGCTTCCTCCAGCTCCCCACAGTCCCCGCTCCACCACTCCCATAGTGTGTTTAATGAGGGTTGCGTGTTTCTCATTATAGTGCTGTATGTGAGAGAAATTAGTTTCCCTGGTATCACACCCTCTAAAAGTCTCTGCTCCAAGGGGGCATCTTCCTGTGTCTCCGACTCTGCAGGGACGCTGAGGCGTAAATCCGCTCTCAGCTGGGCATACTGCAGCCTTTGTGTATCCAACATTTGGTATTCTTTTTGCAGGTGTGAGAATGGCATCACCCCGTCTGCGTCCCACGCCTCAGTGAGAGTTGATATCGCTATGGCATTCCTGTGCCGAAACCCAGTAGAGCATTCACCATGGGAAGCAGTGTGCCCTGCCAGATAGGTTTTTTCAGGTTCAGATGGTTAGCCTACCCCATCTCTCTGGTGAGCGACCACCATGTCTGAATTACCGTCACAGTTGCAAGGCAGAATTTGTGTCCTAGTTTTCCGCTGTACAGCCAGTGTAGGTAGCTGTTGTTATTAATTGATTCCCCATCCACCTGGAATGCCGGCGCTCCCATGGGTCAAAGGCCCAGTGGTCGACTATACTAACTTGTGCTGCTTCATAGTATTCCTGAATATTCGGGAGGGCGATGCCGTCCTCATATTTTGAGCTCTGCAATATATGAAGGACCGCTCTAGGCTGCCCATCTGACCAAATAAGTGTGCAAACTAGGGGGTCGATCCTGGAAAAGAACACATCTGGAATAGGCTGAGGGGAATTCTGGAGTGCATAAAAGAAGGGTGGGAGAGCTATCATTTTTTAATAAAACGGCTCTCCCCATCAAAGAGACCACCAGTGCTTAACATCCTTTTCAAACCTTTTTATTAATGGGGATAGGTTTGCATTGTAGTAGTGGGTGGGCTGACTAGTGATATAAATCCCTAAATATATGAACCTGTCTAACTTAGTCCTCAGAGATAAATTCAGTGTTTGACCTGACGTCTATGTTCCCACTGGGAAAAACAAGGACTTCAAACTCAAACCTCGAGACTTCCCCGAATGCCCGGAAGATGTCTCCCAGACATCTGACTGAGGAGGGTACCTTTGTCAAATATAACAGGATATCATTGGCGTACAGAGATGCGTTCCTCTCTGCTGCTGATAGTGGGCCAGCCCCAGGTCAACACGTCCTTTCTAATCCTGTTGGCCAGTCTCTTTATTGCCAGCGTAAATAGCATCGGCGACAGAGGGCAGCCCTGTCTAGTCCCCCTATATAATCCAAATTCTCGTGAGGTATCCATTGGCCTGCACTTTTGCGGTGGGGTTGTCATATAGAAGCCTGATCCACCTCCTGAATTTTGGGTCGAAGACCCTTTTTTCCAGGACATATACATATACCAACATTCCACAGAATCGAAGGCTTTGTTAGAGTCTAGGTAGACTATTGCTCTCTATTCAGCTGAATTTGTTATCAGGGCCAGGTTATTAGGAAGCCTCCGGCGATTCAGTGCCATGAAATGGCCGGGTATAAATCCACCCAGCTCTGATGTTCTACATGGACCAAAGTTGTTATTACTTTATTCTGAGTCTGGTCGCCAACGGTTTAGCCAAGATTTTAAGATCAACATTTAACAGTCTCTTGGCTTGCCTGGTTTGGGGATCAGGATAATTGGGGCCGATCGCATATCCCTAGGGACTTCCCCGGTGTCAAAGGCCTGTTATAAAGCAGCATGTAAATTTGGTATTTGTCCATTTATGGAGCTTTTGGAAGAACTCTACTGGGAACCATTGGGTCCCAGGGTTTTCCCTGCCTGCATTTGCCCCAATGCTCACATCAGTTCTCCTCTGTGATATCATCCTCTAGTTCTGCACTCTGGGTGAGGGATAACTGTGCCATGGGGAAGTCAGCAATGAAACAGTCTATTTCCTCCTCTGGGATTTCTATGCAGGATTCGTAGAACCCTGCCAGTTGGGTAGCCAATTTCTCCACTACACATTTGGAATCTCTAATTGTCTCCCCCTTGGTTGTCCTCAATCTCTAATAAATGAGTCCCTTCGTTCTTTTTTTTACCTATCCAGGCAAATAATTTGCTTGTCTTATCACCAGCCTCATAGAGGCATTTACTTTTCAAAAGGTGTTGGTGTTTTACTTCTCTAGCCACTACGTTGTATTCCTCCTTTTTCTGCATTGTCCCTTTTTGTTTCCTGATTTTGGGAAACTGCGTACCTGTTCTTAGTAATGCTAATTAGCTTTCCATGGTAAGTAGTCTTTTAAGTCTCTGTTTCCTATCCCCCACCCCCCCTGCCAGGGCCACCCCTCGAAGGGTGGCTTTGTAGGCCTCCCATAATTTCACTGAACTCTGCACTGATTCTGTATTGTCGGTGAAATATTGTTGGGATGCTTTCCCTGAATCTTCCATGACCCTTGTATTCTGAAGTCAACAGGTTTCCATCCTTCAGCCCGCCCCTTACGCGTGGTCGGATTCCCAGAGACCTTGTTACCTGAAGCGTGGTATGGTCGCTATCTCCCCGTGGCAAGTAGGATGCCCCTGTGATTCTAGGTAGCATGTCTGCAGTGGTAAAAAGATAGTCAGTTCTAGAGTGGATATCATAAGCAGCTGAATATTATGAATATCCTCCATTTTGTCCATGCAGGGTTCTCCACACATCACAGAGACCCATTGCATGTGGGAATCCCTCCAGTTAATCTGTAGTGGGATGCCCTGTCTGCGTTTTACTAGTTCTGCCCAACTCGAGTCCATCACCAAATAAAATCTCCACCAACCAGTGTATGTGCTTGTGGTGTTTCCATAAGTGCTGCACCTATCTTTTGGAGCACCTCTCCCTGCAATCCCAGGGGTAGGTATACATTGAATAGTAGAAGGGAGGTGTTGTCAAATTCCTCCAGAATCGTAATGTAACAGCCGGGTGGGTCCACCCAGGGGCGGATTGTGTAAAATGGGAGGGATTTCCATATAAGCACCATGACCCCTCTAGAGCCTGATGTGTATTCGGTGTGGCCCACCACCTTATTATTCCCCCTTTCCATGGCTCTGTTTCATGTCAGTAGGGTGGCTCTCTTGTAAGTAGATTATCGCAAGCAGAAACCTAGAGAGTGCCTTGTATATTAAGCCCCTTTTAATTTTGTGGCTAACCATTCACATTCCATGTTAGAAGGAACAACTGCTTAGAAGGCATTGTAGTATCTCAAAAGTCAATTGTTCTACGACCCCAATTTTCAGTTGTACCCTTGTAGGTTATGCCCTTAAATAGTAGATTTGAAACACTCAACAAAACCCCCCAACTACCTCCCTCTCTACCTTATTGTGTAGTGGTTTTCAAACAAAACTCCCCCCCACCCAATTCATGGTTTGTATTAACCTCAAACCCAGAAGGGAGAGCATCCCTGCATGTGATATACATCTCTGAGGCATGACCAGAGGCCGTTGCCGAAGAAGGACCTCCCAGGTACCTGTAATTGAGTTCCTCTGCCATGTCCCTTCGTGGGGAGGATGAGGCCCCTTTAAAGCCCCCGTCAGGCCCCAAGCCCGGTCTGGGTGATCCAGGTCCAGTTCAAGCAGTGTTGTTCCCCCACCTCTCTGCCCAGCTGGTCAGCCGTCATCGGGGGTCACCTTTGGGGGCTGTTCCTCATCTGACCCCCCCCCCCCCCACTCCGACTCTGAGTGTTCTGTGCCACAACCACTCATGTCAGGGTGTGCTTCCTCCAGCGAATGCTTGTTGGGATCCCATTCTTCAGTTTGAGGTCTTGGAAAGTCTTCACATGTGCAGCCTTGATTTGTTTCTGTGTTGGGGTGGCAACGGACCCCACACGAGCTTTCGACGCTCTTTGTTTGCCGTATCCGTTTGCTACTGTCCTCTCCTGGCCAATTTTCCTGGTGAAGTCCACGCGTTTCCAGCCAGTCCCATGCATTCCTACGGCAACATTAGGAGGTGTGTTCTCCCCCCATGTTCAATCTTGAGTTTTGCTGGGTACATCAGTGCGTATTTTAGATTTATTTGTCGCTGGGCCCTTTTAACTGGGACAAAGGCTCCCCTTTGCCTCTGGTCCAGGTTTGTGTAGTCCGGGTATATATTGATTTCCTGCCCCTCGATCTTTCAAGGGCCCCTATTCCACGCCATCTGAAGGATCACGTCACAAGCTTAGAAATTCATTAGCCTCACTATTATTGGCCTTGGAGGAGCCCCCGGCGGTGGATGGGTTGCCGGGATCCTGTGGGCTCGTTCTACCAAGAAGAACTTGGAGGGGGTTCCCCCTAACACCACATCACGTAGCCATGTCCCATGATGGACCCTCTGCTCTTTCTGGGACCCCCACCAGACGTATGTTATGTCTTTGGGGCCTACTTTCAGCTTGCCGGAAATTATTGTCAGTTCTTTATTCATGATGGCCAACTTTTAAATGAGATCCTTCACTTGCTGGATCGCTGTTTCCAGGGTATCCTCTGTGTCTTTGACTTGCGGGATCACTGTTTCCAGGGTATCCTCTGTGTCTTTGACTAGATCCATAAGTTTCCTATGGTCCTCCTACAGAAGGCTCACAACGCCCGCAAGCACTGCAATATGTAATTCTAAGGCTGTTTTAGTATCTTTAATTTTGCCAGCTTCTCGTGAGGAACCTTGGGGGGGAGCACTATCTTTGGGCTCCTCCTTGCCACCCTGCTGCTTCCCCATGTCCATCCGCTAGCACCACACCTGTGTGGGCTTGAACCGGCTGGGCAGTGAAAGCTACTTTGGGGCGCTTGACCAGTTCAGTCTAGCTCCCTCCACCCCCCAAACGTTCTTTATGAAGTCTGTCTCAGGTCCTCTGCTACCCCAGCGGGATGGGGCCCAGTCACACTGTCTCCTCCATGAGGAGCCCCCAGCCACACTCCGGGTTCCACCATCTTCTTCTGCTCCCGGGCCCAGTCCCCATAGTGTCCAAGGAGCACCTACCACTGTTGTGCACTGCGCAGCACTAGACTGCCCAAAGGGTGGGACTATCGGGGTTGGGGGGTGGGGGGGGGGGGGGGGGGCACAGTGCCTTTGCTTAGTCGAGGCTACTGACTGGATAGCAGGCACCACACCGCCTCAGCTTCTGGTCACATTATCCCTGGTGCTTCCAGGCAGAGTCTCCGGCAAGCCACCCAGGCTCCGTCCCCTCCTAGTGGCCCAGTGCTCCCAGGACCTGACCTGGGAGAGGGACGACTCCATCCGGTGCTTTACCGCCGCTCATTCCTTGTGGCCCGCGGCAGCCCTTGTGTGGCCCTGTCGACTCCGGTGCACCCGCCTCCGTCCAGGCTGTCAGCTCCACAATTCCTTCCACAGGTGCCTGGTACATAATTGGGAGGGGGGGGCTAAAACAACATTCACTGTCTTGGAGAGGGCCCACTCCAGGATGATGTGTCTCCTTATCGGGCAGTGATGAGCCGAGCTCCGAACCATGTGTCCGGCTCCATGTCCAGCTTGGCCACATCCCCAATATGTCAGTTTTAAGATTTAAACATTGAGATATGGATCTTTTCACTCCTTTTTTACGAAAGGCAACTGTGTTGAAGGGGTAATCTTTTTCAATTAAAAGATTGCATTCGTTTTTAATGATTTGAATTTATGATTATGGCACCAAATTGTGAATTATGTAGGGTTTTGTGAGGTGGGGTAGAGGGGGGCCATGTGCATAGGGGACTTTTTAATATATATTTATATGTGTGTATATATATGTGTGTGTGTGTGTGTATTTCATTATGAGAGAAATGTAAATAGATGTCTGTTGTAATTGCTAAGTTATGTTAGTTTTTGATATTTGTTTTAAAATGTACCGCCCTGATGAAGTCCTTTTCTGATGGATACACCTACCTGTGGATTCCTCACCAAAAGAATTCTCCCCTCGCGCCAGCCTTCGACGGAAATTTCTTCTAGCTCTGCACGTCGACGATGACGTCACAATCGCCCGACTCCACGCGACGCCACTTGACGGCATCTAGGCAATAAGAAGCCGGCGTCGACGTGCAGACGTCAGTTCCCTTTTTTCCGTGCCCGAATAACGGTTGTTTCTTCGAGGCTCACAGGGAGCTACTGTTACCAACGGACGGTTACGATGTTGCAGCCTAGAAAATCCGGCTTTAAGCCTTGTAACCAATGTGGGGGTCGGATGTCGGTTACCGACCCCCATGAAAACTGCCTCTGGTGCCTTAGTTCAGATCATGAGGTCGAGGCATGCGGTTCGTGCCAGCGCATGAACCCTAAGGCACTCAAAGAAAGAGAGGCAAAGTTATTCTTGGCCCGGTACAAGAAGAAGAAAGAGAGGCGTCATAGTCTTCGTCGAGATCCTCTAGGTCTCGTCATCACCATAGTGGCTCTCGGCGCCGTCATGGATCTCGGCGCCGATCGAGCAAAGGACGGGTCTAGATCGGCTTCTCCGTTGACTCGGCATCGTCCGACGTGGGAGATAAGCCCGACCGTCACCCCTCCATCTCCGGCGACCCCGACGTCACCTGGGTCGGTCTTTGAGGTGGAGCCTCCCCAGAGGCCTGAAGGTTCTCCTGGCCAGGAGTTACCTGGACCCTCTTCGGCGGCTTTGGCGGCGCCGGTGCAGCAGCAACAGTAACCGGCTTTCCCGACTCCGTTATCTGATCCTGCAGCGTTTTTGAACGCTATGTTTAACATCTTTGCTTCCATGGCGCCGGGTGGAAGTCATGCAGGTCCGTCTGGTCCTTTGGCCTATGACTTGGGTGTTCCGGCGTCTTTCAAGTCGGCGCCGTTCACCCCGTTTATGTCTGCTGCGTCTGAAGCGACGCCGATGCCTACGACGTCGATCAGGATGGCTACACCTGTTACGGCGCCGTCGGATTCGCCTCAGATCCCATCGACGTCCAAGAACGCTTCGGACGAATCCAGGCTTGGAGTCCAGACTTAGATCAAGGCGTCTGGCCCTTCGTCTCTTGGAAGAGGAGGAGTATGCGAGGCAACACCTGGAGGAAGGAGAAGTTGTAGAGCCCTCAGGTGACTTCCAGGGTCTGGACTCAGCTAGTGGCCTTGACACTACCCCGGAATGGGATCTAGCTTCTCCTGGAGAGATCAGAGGAAGCAGCTTCTTTCCATAAGGTCATTCGTAAGGCTGCGGACTTTTTGGATATTACTCTTCCTACCGCAGAGGTTAAGAGAAATTTAGCGACAGAGGTCCTCCATCCGACATCTGCTTCTGCTGAGCCTCTTCTTCCATTCAATGAGGCTCTGCTGGACCCTATTAAGGATATTTGGATGAAACCTGTTTCCACCGCTGCGTTCAACAGAGCGGTGGCTCGGTGTTACAGGACGGCGCCTGGGGATCGGGCGTTTCTTTCCAGGCAACCAACTCCAGAGAGCCTTGTGGCCCAAGCTTCATGTTCCTCCAGATCCTCTCCTGGCTCGTTTTCTGGGGTTCCTGCTGATAAAGAGTCGAAAAAGATGGACCACACTGCTAAAAAGACATTTTTATCGTGCAGTATGGCCCTGAAATCTTCCAATGCCACATGCATACTGGGACGTTACATACATGCCCTTATGGAAGAGGCAAAGGGCCATCCTAATGTGTCACAGGAGATGCTGCAACTCTTTTCGGATGCTCAAGCGGCTGCGACGCAAGTGATCCAGTCTGGTTTGGACACTTCGGACTCTGTGGCTAGGGCTATGGGCACGACCGTAGTATCTAGGAGGCAGTCTTGGCTTAGATCATCGGGCTTCTCAACGGACGTGCAGGCTACACTCCTTGATCTTCCGTTTGATGGGGAAAAGCTCTTCGGTTCTAAGGCTGACTCAGCCTTAGAACGTTTTAAAGAGAGCAGAGCGACAGCTAGATCCTTGGGACTCCAGTTGTCGGCCTCATCCACCTTTAGAGGCTTTTGGAGATTTAAAGGATTTGGTCGTGGTTCCTTTCGCGGAAGACTGCAAGGACCACAACAATCTGCTTCTACCCTGCCTTACAGATCCTTCAGGGGCAGGGGCAGAGTCCGTACGAGAGGAGCCACCTTGCAGCACTCTGCCTCTTCCTCTTCCTCAGGAGGGGTGCAGCAAGAAAAGCAGCCGTAGTCCTCCACCATTCCCTGTCCATTCTTCTCCAGTAGGGGGGAGACTTACCCTTTTTCTTACAATGTGGTAGGTCATTACATCAGACTCCTGGGTCATCGACATTGTGAAGAGGGGGTACGCTCTTCCCTTTCGGGAATTTCCTCCCACCCTCCCTCCCCGCCCATCCTTCTGTTCGGAAGACCATTTTCTCCTGTTACAGCAGGAGGTATTATCCCTATTACAAAAAGGTGCAATAGAGTTGGTTCCCGAGCAAGAGTGGGGTCAGGGGTGCTATTCGAGATACTTTCTGATTCCCAAGAAGGATGGTCGGCTGAGACCGATTTTGGACTTGAGGATTTTGAATTGGTTCCTCAAACAGGAAAAGTTCAAAATGCTTACCCTCTCACAGGTTCTTTTGGCGTTGAACGAAGGAGACTGGATGGTGTCGGTCGATTTGCAGGATGCGTATTTTCATATTCCGATCCTCAGATCGCAAAGGAAGTATCTCCGTTTTGTGGTAGGATCACAACATTATCAGTTTGCGGTCCTCCCGTTTGGTCTTACTTCAGCACCTCGAGTCTTCACGAAGGTGATGGCGGTGGTAGCGGCAGAGCTCAGAAGAAAAGGGATCGCTGTGTTTCCCTATCTGGACGATTGGTTGATCAAAGCCTGTACTCCAGAGCTCGTGCGGTGCCATCTCCAGTCGACGACTCAATTGTTGTATGACCTGGGGTTTTCAGTCAATGTACCCAAGTCTCACCTGGAGCCCTCTCAACGCCTCCTGTTCATAGGGGCAGTATTGGACACGACATTGAAGCAGGCCTTTCCTCCGCCACAGCGGGTTCAGGACATACAGGCTTTGATTCCAATGTTTCGAAATGGAGCGGTAGTTCCAATCCTCAAAGTCCTTCGTCTGCTCGGTCTGTTTGCTTCTTGCATACTGTTGGTCACTCATGCACGCTGGCACATGAGGGCTCTCCAGTGGTGCGTCCGCAGGCAGTGGTTTCAGCACAAAGGGGATCTCGAGGACTCGATAAAGATCTCCAGAGACACTGCAGTGGATCTTCAATGGTGGGCAGCGGTCGACAACCTGTCTCAAGGAAGGCTGTTCTCGCTACCCCCACCAGTGGCCTCAGTGGTAACAGATGCTTCCACTTTAGGGTGGGGAGCTCATCTGGGGGACCTGGAGATCAAAGGCCTTTGGTCTCCAGTAGAACAGAAATTACACATCAATCTGTTAGAATTGCGGGCAGTACGGCTGGCACTCAAGGCCTTCCTCCCTTCCATTCGCGGTCAGTCAGTCCAGGTTCTAACGGACAACACGACCGCGATGTGGTATATAAACAAACAGGGAGGAGTGGGGTCGTATCTTCTCTGCAGAGAAGCTCTTCGACTCTGGTCCTGGCTTCAGGACCACAAGATCTGCTTGATTGCACATCATTTGGCCGGAGTCCTGAATGTGTGTGCAGACATTCTCAGTCGACGCAGCTCGGTCGACCATGAGTGGCGTCTTCATCCAGATCTAGTTCTGTATATCTTCCAGATGTGGGGATATCCACAAATAGATCTGTTTGCAACTCAAGAGAATGCGCAGTGCCCACTGTTTTGCAGCCTCCAGTATCCGGTGCAAGGAGCTCTGGGGGACGCGTTTCAGATGTCCTGGAAGGGTCAGTTGCTTTACGCGTTTGCCAAGACCGAGCTCAAGTCATCTTAATAGCTCCGGATTGGCCGAGAAGGGTGTGGTATTCGGACCTACTCCAACTCTCTCAGTGCCCTCCGCTCCGTCTCCCTTGCAGGGTGGACCTCCTCTCGCAGTTGCAGGGGCAGATTCTACACCCCCACCTCCAGAGCCTGCATCTTCATGTCTGGAGATTGAACGGGGCAATCTGAGTTCCTTTTCTCTCCATCCAGATGTGGTGGAAGTTATTCTATCGGCCAGGGGACACTCTACCATTTCAATCTATGCAAATCGTTGGGCTAAGTTTACAAGCTAGTGTGGAGAGAATAGTTTAGATCCTTTAAGAGCTGGTTTATCTGACATTTTGTCATTTGCGCTCTATTTGGCACAGAAAGGTTTTTCAGTTGCCACTGTTAAGGGTTATCTATCTGCACTATCTGCTTTTTTGTGCCTTCCTGATCAACCATCCTTCTTTAAATCACCAATTGTTTTAAAGTTTCTAAAGGGGCTCACTAATAAGTATCCGCCCACGCCATTCGTTATGCCTCAGTGGGACCTTAACTTGGTTTTAACTTTTCTTATGGGGGCCCCGTTTGAACCCATGCACTCTTGTTCTTTACGGTTCCTAGTATTTAAAACTGTTTTCCTGGTGGCAATAACATCTGCCAGAAGGGTTAGTGAGCTTCAGGCTCTAACTGTAGAAACCCCATTCCTTTCCTTCTTCAAGGACAAAGTGGTGTTGAGGACCAAGGCGGCTTTCCTACCGAAGGTTGTTACACCCTTTCACCTGGGGCAGTCAATTACTCTCTCTTCCTTTTACCCTTCACCTCACTCTTCCAAGGAGGAAGAGAGGCTCCACCGGCTGGATCCGCAAAGAGCACTGAGCTTCTACGTCGCCAGGACGAAAGAGTTCAGACAGGATGAACAGCTCTTCGTTGGATACGTGGGGAAGAGGAAAGGTAGAGCGGTCCACAAGAGAACGCTATCCAGGTGGGTCAATCTATGTATTAAGATCTGCTATTCTTTGGCGAAGAGAGATCCACCTGTGGGGCTTCGTGCCCATTCCACCAGGGCCAAAGCAGCTTCATCGGCTTTCGCTAGAGGTGTTCCTGTGGCTGACATCTGCAGGGCAGCAACCTGGGCATCCCTCCATACTTTTGCCAAGCATTACTGTTTGGACTCTGAGGTCAGGAGGGATGGCCATTTTGCTCGCTCGGTGCTGCAAGATTTCTTGGTTTGACCATTCGGGCACCCACCACCGGAGGTTATACTGCTTTGGGACTCTATTCTTTCGGTGAGGAATCCACAGGTAGGTGTATCCATCAGAAGAATAAGTTACTTACCTTCGGTAACGCTTTTTCTGGTGGATACAGTTACTACCTGTGAATTCCTCACGGATCCCACCCACCTCCCCGTTGCCTGACTGGTCAAACCAGGATCTCTTTGGGTGCGCATCCTTGGACTTGTATATATATATATGTATATAGCTTTCACATGCATATTGTTGTATTCGTTGTATATACTTTTCCTTTGCAGTCTAAGATAGTGAAAAGGACATTTTGGACTGGAATTGTACATATATATTTATTTATTTCTATCTCGAATTGAGCATTCATAACTGTGATATATATTGAGTTTTATATTAAATGTTTTATTTTCGTCTATTATGGATTAATGTGTGCTCTTTAGGCTTAACCTGTTCGCCTCTATGGCACGTAAAAAATGGTGATAACTGATGTCTGCATGTCGACGACGGCTTCTTATTGCCTAGATGACGTCATGTGGCGTCGCGTGGAGTCAGGCGATTGTGACGTCATCGTCGACGTGCAGAGCTAGAAGAAATTTCCGTTGAAGGCTGGCGCGACGGGAGAATTCTTTTGGTGAGGAATCCACAGGTAGTAACTGTATCCACCAGAAAAAGCGTTACCGAAGGTAAGTAACTTTTTCGTCTGGCCGAAATGCGTTGGCTGGGTTGTTTGATGTAGCAAAGAAAATTTAATAAAATTCTAATGTGATACTACAACATGACTCCTCGTTGGATACTTGGCTGATGAACTGGATAATTTTCCTTGTTTGATTTTATCTTCTTTGTTGTGCTATTATCACCCACTGGGGAAGAACTTTTCTATACATTCAATTTCTCCTCTTCAATATTTTGCTTTATGGTATAAGGAACTGGTGAATGCCAGTGGGTTAGACACCTCCCCAGACACTGGATTGGTGTCTCATCTCACCATGCCTATGGACGAAGGATCCTCTTTTGCAGTGGTGGTGTGGAGGGTGGCTGAGATCCTGGTCATTATCCTCAGTAGCAGTCAAGACAAACGTTTTGATAGAGCTTCTTCAGCTGGGAGTCGCCCCCCACAGGCCCTCTCCTCCCATTCAATACAGCCCTCACCTCTGTCCTGCTTGGAGCCAGGTCCAAGCCTGTGCATAGGAAAATTGCCTGATACCTTTTGCCCTACTCCTGGGGGCCCAAGTTTCCTCACCCAGTACCCCACCCCGGAGAGCTTGGTAGTCCAAGTTTTCACCTCCCAAGTTAACCCTGGCGCATTCCCTGCCACTCCACCGGATAGGGAATACAAAAAGCTGGATGCCTATGGTAAGAGGAGGTTCTCTTCTACTAGCCTAGCACTGCGGTCGGTGAACACTTGCCTGCATTTTGGGCCGATATACACACACTGTGTGGGATTCCGTGCTGCCCATGGTCCCTAAGGAGGCCTGAGCCATTCTCACCCAAGCCCATTCTGACAGATGAGATGCAGCAAAGTTCACAATCCGATGTAGGCCGGACACAACTGATTCGCAAGGCAGAGCATATGTGCTGTTAGTGCTACTCAGATGCCACACTTGGTGGATAACCTCTGGCTTTTCAGGGGATGGCCAGGCTTCCCTCTTGGATGTGCCATTTAATGATTCTCTCCACTTTGACAAAAAGGCGGACTCAGCCCTAGAGTGCCTTAAAGACAGCAGGGCTCCAGCTAGGTCTTTTGGACTATCTATGGGTCCCTGCCAACCCCAGTCTGTCTTGACCGGTTACGGTAGGGTTTACCAACCTTGTCCTTACCACCAAGCCACCAAGGCTAACAGACTTCCCACCCACTTCATGGCCAAAGGCTCGGTTCGCACAAACCATGTGGCACCACCAGCCAGCGTTCAGGCCAGCCCTACTCCCTATAGCCCCATTAGACCCCAGCAGCCGCCTCCCCCAATCCCCTTTAGTTTGCCTTGATATCATCATGGACACTCAATAGGAGGCAGGATTCTTAATCACCTTCCCCACTGACAGTCCATAATATTGTACAAGTGAGTTCTTCAAATCATCCAGAGGGGCTACGCCATTTCCATAGAACCTCCACCCATTACACTCTCTCACGACCAACTGATGGGGCACCATCTCTCCTTACCCAAACAAGAAGTAATGTCTCTTTTGGCCAAAGGAGCCATATCGAGGATGCCAGCATCCGAAGTAGGTTTGTGGTTGCTATTCATGCTACTTTCAGGTACCCAAAAGGGACAGAGGTCTCTATCCTATTCTGGACCAGCACCTTCTCACCTTCTTTCTGAAGTAGAAGAAGTTTAAGATGCTCAGGTTTGCTCCCCTTTGTCCATGCCAGCACCCCTCAGGTGTTCACCCTGGTGATGGACGGTGGTTGAAGTACATCTGAGGCGGTCAGGGGTTCCAGTCTTCCTCTAACTCGACAATTGACTGTTGATTGCATGCTCACCCTAGGCAGCTGACCCCCACCTACAGACTACGGCATACCTCCTGCATTTGCTAGGGTTCACTATAAATGTGTCAAAGTCACACCTGGCTGCCTCACAGATACCTCCTTTTGGAGCCCTTCTGGACACAGTGCTGTTTTGGGCCTATAAACCATAAGAGTGAGTCCAGGATATTCTGTCTCATTGGGCACAGCATTGTGGAATCTCTTCAACATGGTTGAAATCTCGGAGGGAACTGCAGAGACCTTCAGTGGAGGCTGACTAACCATGATTGGGTCAATTGCAGACCCCTCTCCCTTCCCATCCAAGAGCTGACTGTAGTGACAGATGCATAACTCATGGGCTGGGCGGCGATCTAAGAGAGGTGGCGATCATAGAACTGTGGGCTATGGTCGAGTCTCAACTCCATAACAACCTGATGGAGCTTCAGATGAATCGACAGGCATTAAAAGCCATTCTGTCTTCAATCAAGGTAAGGCTAGTTGAGGTGTTCACTGATAAAACCATCCCTATGTGGTACTGCGCCAAACAGGATGGGTGGGATCGTGGACTCTGTGTCAAGAGACCATGCGTCTCTGGACATGGCTGGAACATCAAGGCATTTTCCTGGTGGTTCAGCATCTGGCAGGCTCTTTGAGCGCAAAAGCAGACAAACTCAGCTGTCTATGCCTAGCGGATCACAAATGGCATCTCCAGCCGGAGATGGGGTGGAGTTCCTTCCAAGACTGGGGAGAACCTGTTTGCCACCACAGAGAACATGCAATGTCAGCAGTTCTTCGTACTGGAGTTTCCAAGGTGGCTTTTGCTCTGACACGCTTTTTCTCTTGAGTGGAGCTCAGGCCTCCTGTAGGGCTTTCCGCCAATACCACTTCTGCCCAAAGTTCTCAAGAAAGTCAGGAATAACAGGGCCATAGTAATTCCGGTGGCTCTGGATTGGGCACAGAAAGTTTGGTATCCTGAACAAGGGTACCTGGCTGCTGCTTTGGGAGGATCTCCTGTCGCAGAAGCAGGGAAATGTCTTACAGCCAAACCTGCACAACTTCTGCCTTCATGTGCTTTGGAATGCACAGGATGTTGCTAACAGAAGATATATCAACCCCCTCCCCTACTCCCAACCTTAAAAACACCATATACCCTATACCCTTACCCACCCCATAATCCTAAAAACACCCTTACAACCATATACCATTGCCCACCCCTAAACCCTAAAAACACCCTTATCATCATATACCCTTATCATCATATACCCTTACCCACCTATAAACCCTGATAGCACCCTTACCACCCTATACCCCTACCCGCCCTTAAATCCTAAAAACACCCTTACCACCCCTAAATTAAATGTGCATGTATACGTGTGTATATGTGTGTATGTATGTATGTATGTATGTATGTATATATATATATATATATATATATATATATATAAATGTATATGTTTGATGGCATGTGTAGCTGCAGATACACATGCTGTGCATAAATCGCCATCTAGTGTTGGGCTCGGAGTGTTACAAGTTGTTTTTCCTCAAAGAAGCTGTTTTCAAGTCACAGGATCGAGTGACTCTTCCTCTCTGTGATAGTGCGCATGGGCATCGACTCCTCTGTTAGATTGTTTCCTTTCCGCCGTCAGGTTCGGACATGTTCCCTCTCGCTCCGGGATTTTCGGCTCTAAAATTCTCTGAACTTTCTATCTTTTCTCTTACCGTCGGTTTTGTTTCCAACACGGTTTTCCTTCTGCACTCGATCCGATACTACAGTTGAAATCAATTAAACGGCCCTTCGGGCACCCCTGCCCTTCTGGGGACTCTTCAGACCTACTGTGTCATAGACTCATGGATCGGACTCCATTCCGATTCTGTCCTCTGTGCCACGCCAAGTTTCCTTATACCGACCAGCACTTGGTGTGTAATCTCTGCCTTTCTCCAGAACATCGACAAGAAAGCTGTGAGGCGTGCCAGTCTTTTTGATCAAAGAAAACGTTGCATGATCGAAAGGCAAGACGCTTGGAGATGGCGTAGAAACTCACAGAGCCCACCAACAACGTCCTTGGTGAAGAACAGGCACAAACGGTAGTCTCGATTCCAGATTCCGACTCTGAGCAGGATTCAGAGGAGGACAGCCAGGCAATGTCGGCAGCGCAGTACGTGAGTACACCAGCCCCAACTCCATTAACTAAAAAAACACTCAAGGCCTTGGGTGCATCACTGCTTCTTAGCCATGGTTCCAACCAAAAAACAAATAATCGTCAATCAACCCTTGGGTTCGGCACCAAAAAAGGCCAGGGCTCTCCCTCAACAGGCCACCGCATCTTTTTGGGTGTCGGGGTCGAGCTGAAAAATGCAGGCTTCCACATCCGAACCGACGTCCCACAGCATCGGATCTGAAACAACTGCGCTCTGCCTCGGAGCCGAAACTTCAGATTCCAGCTTCGGAGCCGAAACACCTCAATCCAACTTCGGAGCCGAAAACATCATCCTATACAGAGGAAACAGGATTTGTAACTCAAATGAAGCATTTGCCCAAGAAACCTTCGGAACATTCCTCTAAAATCACAAAACATGCTTTAGAACATCAATGGAAAGAATGAGACATTCAACCCATTCTGGAGATTAAGGACAGTAAACAAAGGGGAATTAAAATCCAGAAAGATACTGGAAAAATGATTGCTTCTCTGCCTCCACATACTAAATGGAAATTAGCATTCCAGGAAACTCTGGATACTGCCCAGCCACCGGCAAAGATCTACAAGCAAAAGGAAAAGCTAAAACCTGTTGAGCTTTCTCTGCCACATTAACCACATCTTTCCTTTTCATCACAACCTCTTACTCCACTACCACCGCCTTCAACCACACACTCTCACACTTCCTCACAAGACCAAGAAAGGGATGATACTAGCTACACCATAGATCCATGGGATATGTGCGATTCAGATCCAATCCCATCTAACGATCCGGATTTGTATCCCACCAGACCATCTCCCCTTGAGGACAGTACAGCATACAACCAGGTTATCTCCAGGGCAGTTGCATATCATGGAGTGCAAATGCATGCAGAACCTTTAGAGGAGGACTTCCTTATCCTCAACTCATAAACAGTACCAGTGTTTATCAATGCTCCGTGGTATGCTTAAACATGCAGACGATATTTTTAAAGAGCCGGTTAAAGCTAGAGTTTATACACCCAGAATTGATAAGAAATTTAAGCCTGCACCAACAGACCCAATTTACATTTCACAGCAGTTCTCACCAGTCTCCATTGTAGTCAGTGCAGCCAGGAAGTGTGCCAATAGTCAGTCCTCTGGGGATTTCCTCCTCCCCCGACATGGAAGGCCGTAAATTTGATGCAGCAGGGAAAAGGGTACCAACACAGGCAGCCATTCAATGGCGTATGCCGAATTCCCAAGCCTTGTTAGCGAGGTACGAAAGGGCACATTGGGATGAAATGCAAGAATTCTTGCAATATCTCCCCAAGGAACACCAAAAAAGGGCACAGAAAATTGTTGAGGAAGGACAGGCCATCACAAACAATCAAATTAGGTCTGCATTAGATGCAGCTAATACTGCAGCTAGAGGAATAAATAACAGCATTACCATCAGGTGACATACTTGGTTGAGGTCCTCCGGTTTTAAACCTGAGATACAGCAGGTGGTCCTTAATATGCCATTTAACAAACAACATCTTTTTGGACCAGAGGTGAACACAACGATTGAAAAACTTAAAAAAGATTCAGACACAGCAAAGGCCATGGGAGCCCTTTATACTACACCATTTCGGGGTTCCTTTCAAAAGCCACAATTTAGAGGAGGATTTAAATCTCAAGCTACAGAAGCTTCCACCTCCCACTCAAAACAAGGAGAACAGTATAACACAAGGGGGTCATTCAGGGGCTGTTACAGAGGACAACATTTCAGGTCCAGAGATACACTCCCTGCCTCAAAGGGCGCTTCTACCTCCCCAAAACAATGACTTCCCATACATTCCACAGCAACACACAACAATTTTATTCTCACTGGCAACAAATTACAACAGATCAATGGGTACTCTCAATAATCCGTAGTGGTTATTGCCTAGAACTCATCTCTACTCCACCAAACATTTCACCCCGTTCTCACAGGCTCTCTCTAGAACACATGACTGCTGAAACAAGAGGTACAATCTCTACAACTAAAGGAGGCAATAGAAGTAGTTCCCATCACTCAGCAAGGAACAGGAATATATTCCCTATACTTCCTTATACCAAAGAAATGGTACTCTCAGACCCATTCTCGATCTCAGGCTTCTAAACCTATATATCCTTTCAGAGCATTTTCACATGTTCACTCTACAGGATGTCATTCCCTTGCTACAAAAGCAAGATTACATGACAGCACTAGACCTAAAGGATGCTTACTTCCACATTCCTATACACCCAGCTCACCACAAGTATTTAAGGTTTGTGATAGTAGGCAAACACTATCAAATACTATCCTTTGGAGTAACAACAGCACCGAGAGTGTTCACAAAATGTCTAGCTGTAGTCGCAGCATACTTCAGAAGGCAGCACATACATGTCTTGACTTACCTAGACGACTGATTAAGAAAAGCCAGCACCATTCGAAACTGTCAACAGTACACACAATAGATACCCTACTCAAATTAGGGTTCACAATCAATTACCAGGAAACTCACCTGCAGCCAGCACAAATTCAACCTTATCTAGGAGCAATTCTGAACACTCAGTCAGCATTAGCCAACCCAAATCCACAACAGATACAAGCGTTTCACACTCGCATATCCCAATTGCAGGCCAATCAAACTTACACAGTAAGGTGTGTCACGAGGCTATTGGGAATGATGGCATCATGCATGCCAATAGTGGCGAATGCACGTCTAAACATGAGACCACTTCAACAGTATCTCTCGCAACAATGGTCTCAGGCACAGGGTCAGCTACAGGATCTAGTGTTATTGGACCGCCAAACTTACAAATCTCTGCAATGGTGGAATCAAAGGGCGGCCATTGCAGGACCCTGTGCCACAGACCATAGTCACATCAGATTAATGATGTCAATGACAGGTTGGGGAGCCCATCTCCACAATCTTACAATACAAGGGGAATGAGACTCAATCCAGCAAATTTACCACATAAACCACTTGGAATTACTGGCAGTGTTCTTAGCCATCAAAGCATTCCAACCACTGATCAAACACAAAACAGTCTTAATAAGGACAGACAACAAGACAACAATGTATTATCTGCAAAAACAGGGGGACACACACTCATCCCAATTGTCCCTTCTAGCACAAACAATATGGAAATGGGCAATTCACAATCACATTCAGCTGCTAGCGGAATACATCCCAGTGATACACAACCAGCTAGCAGACCTCTTAAGCAGGACGCAGCAACAAATACACGAATGGGAGATTCACCCACAAGTAATTCAATATTACTTTCAAATGTGGGTAACACCAGCCATAGACCTTTTTGCAACGAGCGAAAACGCAAAATGCCAAAACTTTGCATCCAGATGCCCACACCCTCAATACAAGGGCAATGCTCTATGGATCAATTACTCAGGGATATTTGCTTACGCTTTTCCCCCTTTCCCATTAACTTAATTTCTGGTCAAGAAGATGTGTCACACTTCCCTCACTATGATACTCATAGCTCCCACATGGGCACATTAACACTGGTACATAACACTATTGGATCTCTCAGTAGTACCACATCACAAGCTTCTAAACAGACCAGACCTCTTGACTCAAAACAGAGGTCAAATCAGGCATCCCAATCCCAGTATGCTCAACATGGCGATTTGGCTCCTGAGGTCATAGAATTTGGATACCTACAACTTCCATCAGAATGTATGGACATTCTAAAACAAGCACATAAATCTACAACGAGGCAGTGCTTCGCAAATAAATGGAAGTGTTTTGTATATTACCGGCAGCCTAAAAACATTGATCCACTTAAAGCATCAGTACAGGATATTGTGTGTTATTTGCTTCATTTACAAAGAGCAAATCTTGCATATTCATCTATTAAAACTCATTTAACAGTAATATCAGCCTACCTCCAAAATAGACAACATACCTTTCTGTTTAAAATTCCTGTCATAAAAGCATTTATGGAAGGGCTTAAAAGAGTTATTCCACCTACAGTACCACCAGCGCCTGCCTTTGAACCCATGCACTCTTGCGCTCTTCAGTTTCTCTCATAGAAGGTTGCTTTCTTGGTAGCAATTACTTCCTTAAGAAGAGTAAGTGAAATTCAGGCATTCACTGTAGAAGAACCCTTCTTCCAAGTACACAAACACAAAATAGTACTACGGAAAAATCAATTTTTTTTACCCAGAGTGATTTTACCTTTTCACATTAATCAGTCAGTCGAATTGCCAGTCATCTTTCCACAGCCAGATTCAATTGCTGAAAAAGCTCGCCACACTCTTGATTTCAAAAGAGCTCTAATGTATTATGTAGACAGATCTAAAGACTTAAAAAAAATCTAAACAACTATTTGTTGCTTTCCAACAACCTCATAAAGGTAATCCTATTTCCAAACAAGGATTAGCTAGATGGATTGTAAAGTGTATTCAAACTTGCTATCTGAAAGCTAAAAGGCATCTATTAGTAACTCCTAAAGCACATTCCACTAGAAAGAAAGGTGCTTCAATGGCATTCTTAGGAAATATACCAATGGCAGACATATGCGAAGCAGCCACATGGTCCACACCACACACATTTACTAAACACTACTGTGTGGATGTGTTATCTCAGCAACAAGCAAATGTTGGTCAAGCAGTGCTTAGAACACTATTTCAAACTACTTCGGGCTAGCCACAGCTTACTTGGGAGGAGAACTGCTTTTCAGTCTATGCACAACATGTGTATCTGTGGCTACACATACCATCGAACGGAAAATGTCACTTACTAGTGTACATCTGTTCGTGGCATGAAGTGCTGCAGAGTCACATGCGCCCTCCGTCCTCCCCGGAAGCCTGTAGTCATTGTAGTACTTTATTACTTCTTCACTGTCTATATATATTTGTACATACACAAGTCTTCGCTCCTTACTTCACCCTCCTGCGGGAAAACAATCTAACAAAGGAGTCGATGCCCATGCGCACTATCACCTAGAGGAGGAGTGACTCGATCCTGTGACTGGAAAACAGCTTCTTCGAAGAAAAACAACTTGTAACACTCCGAGCCCAACACTAGATGGCGATATATGCACAGCACGTGAATCTGCAGCACTACATGCCACAAACAGATGTGCACTGGGTAAGTGACATTTTCCATATATTCACACACACGTGTGTGTGTGTGTGTGTGTGTGTGTGTGAATATATATATATATATATATATATATATATATATATATATATATATATATATATATATATCATTGCAGTCACGCTGGTGGGACCCCCGCTCCTGTAGAGGGGTGGAGCGCACGAGCAGCTGGTCTAACACATTAAAAGTCGAAGAATCACCACACTAGACGTGAATCAGATTATCAGGAAAATATTTTATTCTCCTTCATGATGCATTTCGGCCAAACCGACGGTCCTGCTCACATAATCTTTTCCTGATAATCTGATTCATGCCTGAGTGAGTGCGGTGATTCTTTGACTTTTAATATATATATGGTAATGCTATTGTGTGGTAAAGGATGCCCGATAAACTCATGCTATTGTAAAGAGAGTGTTATGAAGGAACTTCCCCCATTCCTAATTCTGACCATGTTACATCGTGTGCTGTTTTTTTCTCCTATCCATGTTGTGTGCTGTATGTGCTATGGAGGGTGGAGCGACAAATTAGGCGATGTAGTGTAATTTGTGGTGTCATTTAGGGTTTTAGAGTATTCTGAGCTGAGCAGGAGTTAGCATCTGCTTTTAGTGCTGTGTGAGTTAACAATTTGTACGTAAGAGGACCTGTGTGCTTTTTATTGATAATTAACATGCCTATTGTATCTTCTAGTATCAGTACTTTATATCATCATTGGATGCTACAGAGTGACTGGAAAGTTTTTATTTTTTAACATAACATGCAGTGCAGCCTTCCTCTTACTTTCAGGCTGGCTTTGAATTTCTGTTGCCTCAAGCATGGTTTTGTAATATAGTATGTCATTTGTAGGTGATCATAAGACAGTCCACAGAAAGGTCCCATAATTAACACTGCCACTTGTAATACATAACATAACATGCATTTCTAAAGCACCCTTGGAGCATCTTGGCACTGATTATTAGATAATTATTCTTTCCCACTGAATGGTACTCATTTTATTGACTTCTGAAGGTCTAGTGGACCGGTTGGATTTTAATCCTGTCAACCATGAGTTCAGCCGTACGTTCCTAGATTTATATGTCCACTGAGCTACCAGTTCACTGGTTTGTGTTCTGGGGTGCAAATTGAAGTCCAACATATTTCAGTGCAGTGTAGTGATTAAGGAGGTATGTACTCCCCTCCAAATCCACCCACCTCTTAACATTACTGTCAAGTCCACATTTTTGTATCTTCTGCAAGCACTATGCCGGAATAATACACAAGAGCAGAGAAGACACTCTGGAGTGGACCAATTCTTGAAATGTACTAGGTGATTGCCGTGCTCTTAGTTGGCAAATGTATATGGTATTAAAGCATTGTGTGCTTTTCTATGTATTGCTTTTGAATTTCTAAGCTGGCATGTGGCTTAGGCAGGGTCATTATGCAGTTTGAAAGGGCTTTAGGCCATCCTGGCACGAGTATTACTACTTTTGTTGGCTCGGACACACAATACTCAGTACCTTGAAAGTATCAAAAATAGTTAGTAACTCAAATCTGATTGCAGATTTATTATTTCTGGCCACTTTGCCAATAGGGTAAGATTTTGTTGATGTAATTATTGCTCTGATTTAAATTGAGAATAATTTAATATTTTTTTTCCTGCACTTTCCATATATTGGGTAGGCAAGCAAAACTGGATAAGGAAAACCTTTGGAAGGAAAAAGTTCAGCTGGAAGAAGAAAACAAAAAGAAGCGGCTTGAAGAGGAACAAAGACAGGAAAAAATCCAACTTGAAAAGCAGCAAGCAGAGGAAGCTGCTGCTAGACTAAGAGATCAGGAAGCCCAAAAACTAAAGCTTGCAGACGAGAAACGTTGTGAACAGGAACAGAGAAGCAAAGAAGTGGAGGCTCAAAGGGAAGCAGAACAAAGGCAGAGGCGGCAGGAAGAAGAGAAGAGAAAGCAGGAGCAAAGCCGGAAAGCAGCCGAAGATAAGCTCAAACAGCAAGATGAGGACAAAAAAAGAACTGAAATGTCATATCGAAAAGAATCAGAAAAGCGTATTTCCAAGATCAGTTTGGATGAAAGTTTTGTGGACAAAATTAAGCAATTTGGAGGAAGAAGCCTCAACAGTGAGAAACGTAAAGAAGGTAAATCTTATTGGCTACATTTTCATTATTGTACATGGTTAAAAACTAATTTTTAACTCATTGTTTCCTAGGAGTGGCACACTTTGGAAAACAGATCAATGAACATACTAAGAGCGATGGAGTCCAAACAATTGGGCCCATTCTGTATCTGCAGCACTCATCATTTCACAGATCTAGGGATTTATCATTAAGAAACATAGTTTAAGAATTCCCTATAGGTTTGTGAAATACTCCTAATGAATTTCTGGCTCTGTATATACTATACCAAAGGGGGATATGGTGTGTACAGAGTCCAGGAGTTCCCAAGAGGCCTAACAGAGGCTAAAGTAGATAATACTAATGCTCTCTTTTGTGGTAGTGTGGTCGAGCAGTTAGGCTTATCCAGAGGGTAGTTGAAATTATTTGTTGTGCACACACAGTCAAGAAATGACGCACACACTCAATAACTAACTCCAGACCAATTGTTCTCATATAGCAAAAATATATTTTGTTACTTTATTACTGGAATCAAAAGGTCTTTGTTACAGATAAGGACAGTTATAAGTAAGCGTTCAGACATATGTATCAAATGTACTTTGTTTGGGTTTTGCTGGTAAAACTGTTTACAAGAAAGTAACACTTTTCAGTTTTAAAAGTTGACAGTGCAGTTTTTCATAGGAATCAATGCAGTCCTAGGGGAGTACTCGACTTAAGATCCCAGTCTTCTTGGGGTTAGGATGTCCACAGGTCAAAATTCAAGTTCATCCCAAAAGTGCACCATCAGCAACACAGTGCAGAGGTCAAAGTTGGTTTTAGGTTTTCAGTTGAATCCTATGAGGACTGGGGGGGGGCTCGGTTGAAAACTGATTGCAGGTAAGTACCCACGATTTCAGGACACAGGCCTGGGGGGTTTAGGTCAGCACCAGGTGACTCACAGGTCAACACCAAACACACAACCTCAGCAGCACAGGGGCGGCCGGGTGCAGGGTGCAAACACAGAGTTGGGCACCCAGTGCTTTTCAATGGGGGACCCCAGGGGATCACAAAAGATGCTGCAGGCTGGGTCAAGGGCGTCATTTTGGTAAAACCAAAGGCTGGACAAGTAGGAGAGGTGCCCACTGGACGTTGCTAGACCGTCGGTTGGATTCCCTAAGGCCAGGGGGCTACGGGTGCAGGGGTTCTCCTTGGATGCCAGGAATCTTCATCGGATCTGGTCGTGGGGTCCTCTGGATTCAGGCTTCATTGAGCTGGCCAGGAGGGGTCAACCCAGGGTGCACTTGAAGTCTGAATCGCCTGGGAACCTTTTCTGGACCAGTGGACCACCTCGACTCGGGCCGTGGGTGTTAGTTGCAGTGGACAGGGCTCACGGATCCGGGGCAGATCTGAAGTCCTTTTAGGGGGTTTCTTCTGGACAGGGCCACTGTCCTCTGGAGTTCTTGGTCCTCTGCTGGGTAGGCAGTCCTCTGGGGGGTTGTAGAGGCCGCTTGTCCTACAAGAATGTGTCGCCTTTTTGTGGCAGGAGTCTTAAAGCTGCAGACAGGCCGGTAGGGCTGGGGCCAAATCAGTTGTCATCTGTAGTCCTCACTGCTGGGGTCTGCTTTGCACTTCTTCCTCTTTTTTCAGGTCACTAGGAATCTGATGAGTAAGGGTCCGGGGTGCCTCAATATACTAGATTTAGGGTTGTTACATGGGTCCGAGGGCAGTAGCCAATGGCTACCGTCCCTGAGGGTGGCTACACCCTCCCTGTGCCCACTCCCTTTAGGGACGGGGCTCATTCCCATTCCTATTGGCCCCTCTCCTCCAAAACAAGATGGATGATTCTGCAAGGAGAGGGTCACTTCTGCTCTGGACACCTTAGGGGTGTTCCTAGCTGCAGTGGTCACACCTCCTTGTTTTACCTAATTTTCCCGCCTGACCTGTGCCAAACGTGAGGCTTGGTCTGGGGAGCTGGCATCTCCACTAGATGAGGAGGCTCACCACCATGTGTTGCAATTCCTGCAGGTGGGAGGTGTAAAGCATCTCCACCCAGAGCAGGCTTTGTTCCTGACCCTAGAGGGCACAAAGGCTCTCACCCCATGGGTTCAGAAACTTCTCTGTTAGTGGCAGACTGGCACAGACTGGTCAGCTTTACACTAAAGGGCTGGGTGAAATACAGGGGGCATCTTCTAAGATGCCCTCTGTGTGCATTTTATAATAAATCCAACAGTGGCATCAGTGTATGTTTATTGTGCTGAGAGTGAAGCCATCATGGAGATGTAGAGTTTGTAATGACGAGCTTCCAGCCCATGTACCTAATATGGCCATACTGAACTTATAATGTCTAAGAATGGACTTAGACACTGTAGGGACATATTGCTCATGCAGCTGTGCCCTCTCCTGTTTTATAGTGCACCCTGCATTAGGGCTGTAAGGCCTGCTAGAGGGGTGACTTACCTACGCAACAGGTGGTGGTCTGTGAGCATGGCAACCTGGGAGGGGTGCCATGTCGACTTTACCTTTTTCTCCCCAACACACACAATCTGAAATGGCAGTGTGCATGTGTTTGGTAAGTGGTCTCTTAGGGTGGCACAATACATGCTACAGAACCTGGCCACAGAGCCCATGGTACCACTGGTCCCTTTGCTAGGGACTTAGCTGTGTGCCGAAGTGTGACATTTATGGAAACAGTGGTACAGTTTAGGGAAATAACACAGGTGCTGGGGCTGGTTAGCAGGATCCCAGAACACACTTAGTCAAATTAGCATCAGATATCAGGAAAAAAAGAGTGTGCGTGAGGGGGGGGAATACTGCAAACAAGGGGCTAGTTTCGTACATCCCATTCACAAATTAGGTAGAAAGTAAGCAACTTGTATAAAAGAAGAATACCTGGTGTCAAAATCTTGGAAAAAGCCAGCCATCAATAAACGCTAGCAATGGTAAGTAATGCACTTATTTCATTTACCGCTAGCCAATCTGAGTTGTGGGTTATACAGAGAAGTGGGAACTCATATGTGAGTGTGACCCACAGCGAAATGTCTCATTCACTCTGCTCCCTCTGTTGTATATTTCAGAAACATTATTGAACACAGTGCACAATAAAATGTAAACTATTAAAATACATAACATCATAAAGAATTATAAAAATGAACGAACATCTCTTTCCTGACAGTGCACCTGCACAATGAAGTTTAACATGCAGCCATTGAAGCCATGTTAACAATCAGTCATTATGAGTTATGAAGAATATACTGGATACACTCAACGTATCCTACCAAGATAGTCACATAGTTCACTTTAAAAACTAATCTCATTTTGCAGTCAGAGAGAGAAAAGTAAACAGCAATCCCCATGTTAAAAGAAGAAGCAGCATTTTGTCAGGAGGCATATCCTGACATTTGACCTCTGTCTTTGAAACACAGCAAACGTGGGGGGGGGGACGTGGTCTGGTTGCCAATCCGAATGGCCGCCTGAGCAGAGAGCTCCGCGCACCGGGTCGGATCGAGGACCTCCGAGGGGGTGCTATTTCCCACCATGAGCCCCCTTGATCACCTGGGGACCTCTGCAGGACCGATAGGCTCGGGACACTCAGAGCCATCCAGTTCGCAATGGAGGTAACGGCTGATCGGACGATGCAGCCGGACGAGGCCTAACGTGGCGTGTTAAGCCACAACCTCGATTTTCACTTCGGGTGGAGGGCCCCAGCAGTCAACAGGGCAGCTGGGGCGCTTTCCCCCGATGAAGTAAGGAGACGGCCCGAGACTGGCTTCCTCAGCCAGGACCTGGACAAATTGTAAGGAGGAGGCGAAGGATGCCCTCCCCTTCCGTGCG
Source organism: Pleurodeles waltl (assembly GCF_031143425.1). Classification (NCBI taxonomy): domain Eukaryota; kingdom Metazoa; phylum Chordata; class Amphibia; order Caudata; family Salamandridae; genus Pleurodeles; species Pleurodeles waltl. Next base: position 1,696,544,704 of record NC_090444.1, on the reverse strand, counting down.
GCAGGAGAGTCACCGGCATACCGCACAGAGGAGCGCCGCGGACCGGATGGGAGTCCGCAAGTGCCCTGTGGTGAAGTAGATGACCACGGCTGAGTGTGCCCAACAGCACATATTGTCTAAGGACTCACCCGAGTTTGTGGGACCTTTGGTGGCCTGACTGCAGGGATCTTCCCTGGTCGCTGAGAGGTGGAAGCGCACAGGAGGGGCACAGGAGAAAGTGGCACTCTGCTGTCCAGAGTTTTTCAGGCAGAGGCAGATGCCAGATCCAAGGGGCCCTACAGAAGGGACCCACTACTGAGAGGGGGATTGGTACTTCTGGCGGACTGTTGTGAAGGGTAGGGCCCACCTACCTGCCTACAGTGGAGCAGCGATTGGGATCTAGGGCAGCCATATCCCCCCGGGATTCCGTTGCGATGGCACCACCTGGCCGCCCTCTCCCCTCTCACCCCTCGTCCAGGCTTGGTCATTCGAACCAGGCTCAGGGCTAGCACGGGCTGCCCCCGTGGACTGGTGCAGGGGGCCCATCATCTATCAGATCATCCAATGACAGAGAGGAGAACTGAACCTCATGCTCAGGAACATACTAGCAGCTGCATGCTATAACTCCACTTGTGACATTTTTCTTCGGTCCCAGTTTGCATTCTTGCTCCCCCACAGAGGCTACAGTATCAGAAGTCTTAGCAGCTGCAATACAGACATCATTGTTCTCGCAATAGGAACAAGGTCTCAAGGCCACGTCTACATTGGTAATTATCTCCCAGGACTTCTTCCTCCCCACGGGGCAATGGCAAACGGGAAGCCTCCCAGAAAACGTTCCCGTCAACTACTGTTTCCCGAGGCAATTGCTCAACCGAAAACCATGGCAGCACAGACGGCCCCTTCTGGTCCCGCGGCCCCGCCAGCTGACCCCTGCACAATGGAGGCAACGGACCGTATACTGCAGGAGATCACCGCAGTAGGGCGACGGCTGGATGCAATGGACTCAAAGATATTGGACCTGACCGTGGCCTCTACCTCCATTCGGGCTGAAATCGCTGGCTTCCGGGAGACAGTAACTGACCTGGATCGACGCCTCACGAATGTGGAGTCCCATGTTGCGACATTGCCCGATCAAGAGGCAGAGTTACGGTCTCTACGTGCAAAGGTCATAGACTTGGAGGATAGGAGTCGCAGAGACAATGTTCGCGTTTTTGGCATTCCGGAACACAGAGGGTCCTGACATCAAAACCTTTCTCGAGCATCTTCCTCCGGAGCTCACTGGCCTGGACTTCTCACTGTCTTTGGAGTTCCAAAGGGCCCACAGAATTGGACCTCTACACAAAGTGACCTCTGGCAAACCCCGTCCCATTATTGCATGTTTTCTACATCACGAACAGGCTCGACAAATCATTTCGGCAGCTAAATCCCAAGGGCCGTACACCCTGGTGGGTCACGAGATTAGGATAGCAGCGGATTTTTCTAGGGTAACAAATGAAAAGCTGAAGGCGTTCTTGGCCCTTCGTCCACAACTCAGCAACCTGGAAGTTAAGTTTGGTCTTTTTGAACCTGCTCAAATGTGGATCCCATATAATGGCAAATCTAGGGACTTCACTGAACCTGCGGATCTCAGCTCTTTCCTGGACAGCCTCGCTCAATACCCCATGGATTTTGCCACATCACATTCGGAGCCTGATGTCTTCACCCCTGGAGATCCTCCCTCTGTTTCTTTTTCTCCCTCCCTGCTGCAGCCTCATCGTTCAGCCCCGCAGAAGAGGGGTAGAGTTTCTGACCGCTGGCTGAAATCACAGGAGGACCTGGACCATTTTCTTCAAGCGGTGATTGACCACACCCAGGACCATGGAAGAGACAAATCACGATCCCCACTGAAGCCAGTACTTGAGGACAACTCGTAATGTTGGGCTTCATTGCGCTCAGTGGTCCTCTCGTTCTACAACCGTCAACAGGCGCTTCCTCATCAGACAGCTAAGTGTCATCTCAGACTATCTTTCTCATTTTCTTTCTCCTCGGTTACACGGGGCAGGGTGGTCAAGCCCAGTGTTATGTACCTGCATATTGCTGATATTACCCACCCCTACCTCTGGGCATGTTGCATGGACAGTTTCAACATAGACCCTCTGTTGGTATGGGGGTCAATTCATGGTTCGGAACGCTGAGCAGCAGTAGGTCCCAGCGGGTTATTCAAGTATTCTAAATGTTACAAGTAACAGTATATTCAGACCCACTTGCTCATTGTTAGCACTTTTTGTACGGTACAGTACACACTATGCGTATCTTCCGACCTACCTCTAGATGGGGGATATGATTTCACCTCCAGACGTCGCCAATTTCTTCTTTTGCGATCTATCCCCCTGTGCCTACTTTTCCATCTACTCTGTAGGTTAGCAGCCGCAGTATGCCTCCACGAAACATAGGCTCAGGGGAACCCTGGCCTACTATACACCTCAGACTCCTGTGAGGTTTGTGTTACTCCCCCCCCCATGCCACTCACCTTTCGCTCGCCATGCAAGAGGACTGCTTGGATGGCACCAGCCGTGAGGTCTTAGTATCCAAGCCGCATTTTCCTTCGATTACTCTATCCCTCAAGGGCACACCATGTGCTCAGCGCTTTTTGTATTCTTTTGTATTCTTTCATTCACAGTTATGGGGCCCTGACCCGTCCCTCTTAGTATTCTCGATATTGGTGACCACCGACACGCCTGTTATGACCCCCGAGATATATATCGGTGGTGATGCCTGTGTGGATGTGTTATAGTACGGTACTTACCCTCTCTCTTGGCTTTGGTGGGCGCTGGCCTTTGATCACATGTCTTGGTTGTCGCAAGTGCTGTTGTCCTCCTCCTCTCCCTCTTCCGGTAATGCTCCACATCGCATCTCACCTCTCCAAGCTTTCTGTTCTCCACTCACCTATGCACCATACAGCGTTATTTGTTAGAGGGGGCTTCCTGGTGGTCCAATTGTACCAAATACATACTTTCTCTTCCCCCTCTCGCCTCCGGTGTGCGGGTCTTACAGGTTCCGACCGGCAGTCTAACAGGGTTTCCAGTGGCGAGATAGCTCCTCGCTCACTGGAGTTTTGGTTTCTTTTCTCCTTCTCATGTATTCATTTAATTCCATTCTTCTTTGGTCTTCCACACACACCCTCTCTTTCTTTTACACCTACACACTTTCTTCCTCTCCCTTTGTGACCTCTATCTCTTTCTCTGTCTCTTTTGTGTCTCTCCCTTTCTTTTCCTTTTTCATCTGCCTGTCTGATTCTTTTCTGTTTCCTGACCGAGGGTCTCTCCTATACTCCCCCTCCCTACCCGTTTGTTCCCTTCCAGAACTCAAGTGCTCTGAGCTCGGCTGCCTCCAACCTATCCAGTGGTCTTGACGCGGGCAGTAATGCTGACCGGGCTCTCCTAGGAGATGTTCTGTTGGATCATGGTCTGCTGGACCATTGGCGCCTCTCTCATCCATCTGACCGAGATAACACCTTTGTTTCCACAGCCCATGGGACTCAATCCCATCTGGACTACTTTCTTGTTACTCACCGGTTATTACAGATGATTCGCTCGTCTGAAATTCTATCGGCCGCATTGTCTGACCATTCCCCGGTGTTATTGGCTCTAGAGCTGGGACTGACCTCTCCCGGACGTAAGCCCAGGCGCCTCCAAACCTCCAGATATCAAACCCCTAAGGGAAAGGAACAACTTAGATCTCACGTTGCCGCCTATCTCCAGAACAATAAAGGTTCGGTCTCTTCCCCTCAGCTGCTTTGGGCGGCGGCAAAGGCTACACGTCACGGGCGGAATATGCCCTACAGCGATTGAGAGGTCGCCACTATGAGCATGGAGAGAAGGCGGGACGCCAGTCAGCCGCTCAGCTCCGTCAGAGGGAGGCAGCATTAGCTATACCGGCCTTGCATGGTGCCGATGGAACGCTTATTACACACCCTCAGGCAATCGCAGATGTGTTTGGTTGTTTTTACCAAACCGTGTACACCCCAAAAATAACTGCAGACACTGATCGTTTGGACTATTTCCTTGAGAGGGCGAATATACCTTGCCTCTCTGACGAGGGCAGAGCGCTCCTGGAGGGTGACATTAGCAAAGAGGAGATACAGCAGACAATAGCCAACCTCCCGTACAATAAGGTGCCTGGTGAGGACGGGTATGCGACGGAATTTTATAATTGGACAGGGGCAGATACCGTAGATGCCTTATACGAGGCCTTTCGGGGGGCTGATCAGATGGGCTCTTTACATCCTCTCTTCAACAAGGCCTCCATCACAGTTCTACCCAATCCGGGTAAGGATCCCCTTCTGTGTGGTAGTTATCGTCCCATATCCCTACTTAATGGTGATATCAAGATCCTGGCAGGGATCTTGGCATCCCGCCTCAAGAAGGTCATTCCCTCCCTGATTCATCACACCCAAGTCGGTTTTGTACCTGGCCGCTCATCGAGGAACCACCTCCGTATGCTACTCCATGCCATTTGGACGATTCGGGATTCGCAGGAGGAATCCCTTGCCCATTCTCTGGATGCTGAAAAGGCGTTTGATCGGATAGAGTGGTGGTACCTATTCGAAACGTTGAAATGTTTCGGTCTCTGGCCTAGATTCATTAATGGAGTGCGTTTGCTGTATGACTCCCCGACAGCTCAGGTCAACTGCGGCGGGTTCCTATCGGACACCTTCTCTGTCAACAGAGGGACACGTCAGGGTTGCCCTCTATTATTTCTCCTGGCCGTTGAAACCTTAGCGGCAAGAATTCGTGGTTCCAATCTTATTTCCGGAATATTGGTCCCCTGTGGCTGCTCCACCATTTATTTATATGCCGATGATATTCTACTCACCCTCACCGACCTATCTATTCCACTAACAGCTCTCAGAGCTATCCTATCGGAGTTTGAACTTCTCTCGGGCTATCGGATCAACTGGGATAACTACCTGGGCATTGACATTAACAGAGATCTAGACAAAATGGTGGCTGACAATCTGGATCCACTGCTAGGCAGTATGAAACGGGATTTTGGGAAATGGACACACCTGGGTCTATGTCGGGCAGGATGCAGGCGGTACGAATGGTGACCCTACCGCGTTTTTTATATGCCCTGGGCATGCTACCTCTGCGAATACCTCTGTCTCTCCTTCGTGAGATAGACCGTCGTATATGGGCTTTTGTCTGGGGGGACATGGGTCCACGATTAGCTAGAGTTGCTTTACTCGCCAGACGCGAGTTTGTCGAGTAATTTCTCTCACAGATGGTATTTCTACTCCTGGGAGTGCAGGACCCTCCGCTTTGGGTGGAAATGGAACGGACACTTTCACGTTCCGCATTTGGACTCCAGGTGCTCTGTAATGCAGGAATGATGCCCCATTATACCACCAATCCTATGATCAGAGCCGCGCAGAATTCATGGCGGCAGGCACACCGCTTAATGAAAGTAGAGCCCCAAATACATGACAGGGCACCAATATGGGGCAATAAAGGTTTTCAGATTGGGGGGCAGATTGAAGTCGTTTGCGGAACTCAGGGAGGAATTCAATCATCCGGTGCATCACTCATGGCGCTTTATACAGCTCCGACACTGTTTGGAGAGACACATAGGGAACTCCACATGGCGACTACCCCAAACCCCAATACTTCAGTATCTGGAGACCTGGGGTTGCTTGAGGGGCGCCGTATCAGGACTGCAGGCATTGATGAATCGACACCTCTTCTCTCCCCCTCCTAATCACCCTTAAAAGTAAGTGGCAGGCACGTCTGCAGGTCGAATACGAATTGGAGGATTGGGCAGACTCAATTGAGGCCAGAGACCGCGGAGCACGGGAGGCCTGCTTGAAATTCAGCCTTTTAAGACATTATAAGACATTGTACAACTGGCACTGGACCCCCCAGACCCTGCGTTCTGCAGGGTTATTGACTCATGCCGCCTGCTGGAGATGCCCTCACGCTCGCTGTGATTTGCCACAAATTCTACACGAGCCTTTCAGCCTTTTTGGCGATCAGTAGGAGATCCCCTTAGAGATGTCGTACCCTTACCATCTTCCCTCACCCCTTCCCTTTTACTGCTGCATGATACCAGAGACTTGTACAATATCTCTCGGCCTCAACTTCGTTTACTGCATACCACATTGGCCACAGCTAAGGTATGTATCCTCAGGCATTGGCGCTCTACAACTGCCCCCTCCCACGGGGAATGGATCACTGAGATGTACCAGGATGCCTCCCATGAACGACTCGTATACGATTTACAAGATAAAACAGATGTGTTCCTACAAATGTGGTCACCCTTTCTTTCAGAGCCAGTGAGCTGACTTCCCACTGTGGAGGTCACAATGCAAGCATTTAAGTGGGGCCACACTTGTTCGGCCATCCTAATGCCACACATCAACATGATATTGCTCCCTTACGCGCCGTACTGGCTTCAGTAGCATACATGTTGAATAGATGTATATGTACACACTTTCGCCTGTTCTCCACTCAGCCCTTTTGACCACCTACCCCCATTTATCTATTCCGTCCTTCCTCCACCTCTTCACTTCCTCCGTTATTTTATTTTATTTTATTTGATCCTACATTATTCTATTCTACTCTCCTCACTTGTATTACTCCCGCCAACCCTCTTTGACTGTGCCCCTTGTTTTCCCCTTCTCTTATCTGTCCTACTCATTCCACCCCTTGGTCACTATCACTGTCACCATCACTGTCACTACCATTATCATTATCATCTCCATCTACACTACTTCTGCCTATATTCTCACTCTCCCTCTTCTTTTCACTTTTTCTTTTCCTCTCGCTTTCATTGTCACTCTCTCTTCTCCCTATCACTTCTGTTTCCACTCCTTCCTCCTCTGTCTCTCCCCCTCCATGCTCCCTTTTGAGTTCTTCCTTCCCCATTATATGGCATGGGTTTCACCCATCACTGCAGACCGCCCTGATCGCCTCTTTTCACCATTGACTTGTATCCTACGTTTGGGGGCCTACAGGGGGGTTGCCTATCTGTAATTAACCATCCCCTTGAAACATCCTCGTACTCCCCATCCTTCCGTATTTAACCGAGTCGTTGGGTAGTAGAGCTTTGATGCACTTGGAGGAGAAGTGGCTAGAGATGCCATGTCTGCATTCTTTTAAGGCCTCTCTACTTTACTTTGCAATGGGGGGCTCAGGGGAATGGAGGAGGAATATGGTATTGCATTGTATTATACTGCATAATATTGTATTGTATTGCAGTATGATATTATTGTTTTGTTGGGTTATGGTATTATTGTCTAATTGCATCGCTGTATTGTACTGCTGTGCTATGGTTCTATAGTGTTATGATTACTCTATTCTGTTTACTTCAGTTGTAGTTTCGCGCCTTAGACAAATATAGAGGGCGCTCAGGTTCTTTTAGATGTTATTATATGCCACTGTATTTTTTTTTTCTTTCTCAATATGCTCGATATTTTCAACAATGCTCTGTCGCCATTTACGGTGTAGGATCTACTCGAATCATACAGATCTGTTATATGCTATATGTACAGTATTGTTCCTTTGACAAATAAAAATTGACAACACATAAAAAAAGAAACACAGCAAATGTAACAAGATAAATGCAAGATATAAGGGATCTTTATTTTTTGCTATTTTGCGACCCACCTGTGGGCCGCTACCCACAGTTTGGAAAACATTGCCGTAATGGTTTCCCTTGCTTCTGGTCTAATAGCCATTGCATGCAGGTAGAAGTTCACCCATCAGTATCTTTTCCATTACTGTTCCCAGCAAAGTGATATTTTAGGTATTACTTATTTTTATAACATAAGCAGAGTCAGTAGATTTAATATCAGTCTGTTTTGGTTGAGGTTTTTTTCCCCAATAATTGTAGCATGCTTCCTGCTATCGCTTTACATTAAATGTCCAAATAGCTGAAAATTTAAAAAAAAATGTAAATAAATTTAAAATAAACTTGAAACTATAATATATGAAGAACCAGAGATTTTGAACAACCCAACGGTCCATCTTGATTCCCCAATAATGAAAAGATAACTAGCTAAATCTAAGAAACCTAACCATAGACAAAATTGAGAAGTTCATACACACCCTGGACTGCATTTGAGAAACAATATCCAGACATTTTTTGAACCTGAGATCCTCAGATACTGAATTCCTGTTTCTTGTGGTAAGGGAGGCCAAAATGCTAATCAGCCTTTGGATGCAAAGGCCCTCAATCGATTATGTTGATGTGTCTCCTCCAACAGCATCAAAATGTCTTGGCCTCCCCTTGGTAGTAACCGTTTCCTTAAACATCTGTATGATTATGTTGGCCAATTATCAGCTCCACCAGTTATGGAAAAACATTTGTTTTGCCTCAGGCTGGATTTAAGACTATAGCACAGGCCTAGGTGGAATCTACAGCTGGACTTGAAAAACACTCACTCTGCCCTGAAGGTTGTTGCACATTCAGGAGTATAAACTACGCACTAGGTGTTTGGACTGTCAATCTGGACATTGGTCTGCATGCTGGTCCACCTGCAAAGCAGTACACTTGAACATTTCAGAAGTCAGAAAATTGTTGCTGGATATTCAAGTATGCAAGGAGTTTAAAACTTGAATTATCCTTTTTTTGAATAACCTGAGTGGAACAGAACACCAAGCTCTCAGTTATATTTATAGCTGTCTTTTTTGACGTAAAGATGATTTCTTCTTCTTCTTAGCGTTTTTCCATTGTTTTGTTAAAAAATATTTTTATATACATGTATTATGTGATAATTGCTATGCCACCCTACAAAGAAAAGCAACATGCAGACCCAACAGTGATACAGAAACCGCTTGCAATATTAGGATTATGATGGTGGAGCAATACAGAAGCCTTTTTGAGCAGAAAGTCAAACCTTTCGCACCATGTCAACAGTTGCCCCAAAAGGTGCAATCTGCCATGTCTCCTTTAGTTCTATCCTCACAACCTAATTCTTCAACAATACTATTAACTCTTACACTACTCTCATTGCCTTTGGCAATGATGTTGTGCCAGGATTGACTATGCTATGGATGACTGGCAGTAGAAAAGACAAATTAGATAGTATCCAGAAAGTGCTGAATGGGACAATTATATAGCTTTGCCACCTGAATCCCAATCCAGTTCAATGGATTTCCAGCCATATGATAAAATGTATTTTCACTTTTATTGAAAATGTATTTGGATGATGCACCTTCTTTGTTTTTTGGCTATTTGGGATAGTTCACGCTTAGGCCACCATCATTTTTTCCACATAAGGTATCCACACCATATTTGTGTCCTGTTTTCCAACATCTTTGAATATTCGAAAGGTACCCAGGGCTTGTGGATTCCCTTGGAGGGGTGTATAAAAATGGGCAAAATATATAAAAATTAATTTTTTGTTGTTTTTTTGGGGTGGGGGAGGGGGCGCTTATGTTTTGTCCCTAAAAATTGGATCAACTAAAGGTTTTCTGTGCTAAAATCACAGTTTTCCTGTCTGTCAGGTACATGCAGTGCTGAATCAAAAAATTATTTTTTTTACCACAGTTTTGTTATTTTTCAAAGAGGTAGGCCATTTCTCCTTATTTTCTTGCTTTCAACCTACTTCCAGTTTGTGATGTAATCCAGGGTGAAGCTCATGGATGACTTGGGAAAGGTCAACTCCGTGTCTCACTGAGTTTCCGAGAGCCAGAGTGTCCCGTGGCCAATTGAAAGAGCTCGTTGAGGCTGTACACCTCAACACTACTGGTGGACCAGCATGCAGACCAATGTCCAGATTGACAGTCCAAACACCTAGTGCGTAGTTTATACTCCTGAATGTGCAACAACCTTCAGGGCAGAGTGAGTGTTTTTCAAGTCCAGCTGTAGATTCCACCTAGGCCTGTGCTATAGTCTTAAATCCAGCCTGAGGCAAAACAAATGTTTTTCCATAACTGGTGGAGCTGATAATTGGCCAACATAATCATACAGATGTTTAAGGAAACGGTTACTACCAAGGGGAGGCCAACACTACTGGTGTGCCTTCTCGCCCTGTGGAGTCTGAAAGGTCGCTTTGGGGTCCGCACCGGCAGCTTCGGCCTCAGCTCTGAAGGGCACCCAGGGATCCATGCCTGAATCCGGACCGGCGTTGATCGTACAACCTCAACCTTCCCTACACCTATGCTCCCGGCACTGCCTGTGTCCTCGAGCGGTACTGTCCCCATTCTTATTGCCAGTTGGGCGTCGTGCGATGCTGACTCCGGAAAGAACCTTGCCTCTTGTGTCTGATCCTGAGCCCCTTTCCTATGGGCTATGTTACGGGGAACAATGGGAGAGGTCGCTGGACCCTTTAGAATACCAGCTTCAAGATCCTATGGACTGGCGCACAGACTTGGCTGAAGCCATCGGACTGGATACTTCTTCAGATACTGGCCTGCTTTCTCCTACTACTGTGGCTATGGAGGAGGGAGCTTCATATTCATTGGTGGTGCGAAGAGCAGCTGAGGTCCTGGACCTCGAGTTGCCTTCGGTGGCAGTCAGGACTAAGGACAGAGGTGCTTTAACCTGGAACTTCATCCTCCGAACCCCTACTCACATTCAATGGAGCCCTTACAGATGTCCTACTGCGTACATGGTCCAAACCAAGGGGCTCCTGTGAACAGGACAATAGCCCTCCACCATCGCCCTGCACTGGGCAACCCAGGTTTCCTGATGCAACACCCCACCTTTGAGAGCTTGGTTATCCAAGCCTCCACCTCTCATGGCACGTTCCCTTCCTCATCCCCAGACAGGGAATCCAAACGATTAGGCACACTTGGGAAGAAGATGTTTTCTTCCCCCAACCTTGCATTGTGATGTGTGAACCGCATGCCTTTTGGGCTGTTATTCCCACACGCTATGAGATACTTTTGCGTAAGTGCTGCCACAGGTCTCTGAGGCGGCCTGGGCTGTACTCTTTCAAGCAGTTGCTGATGGGAGCGATGGACCAAAGTTTACTATCCGATGTGGACTGGAGACGACTGACTCACTGGGCGGAGAGGCTGCATTGACGGTGGCCCTGAGGCACCATACCTGGTTGAGGACGGTTGGCTTTTTGGAGATGTCCAAGGCAGTCTTATGAACATGCCATTTGATGGCATCCGTCTCTTTGGAGAGAAAGCAGACTGGGCTGGGCGTCCTAACACTTCAAAGATTCTCATGCTTTGGCCAAGTCCCTGGCCTTGCGATAGCCCCTTGTCCCCCTCAGTCTGCTTTCTCCCCTTTCGTGGCTACAGAAGGGGCACCCAACTGCGTCCGTTACAGACCACCTACAGTGTCGCTCATGCAGCCCAGCCTCTGTATGGCTGAGGATGTGGGATCCATCAACTTCATGGAGCAGGGACCCAGCAGTCTGGCCAGTATACCCTGCCCCTCCCCCCCAACAACTCCCTAATCCCCTCTGCAGCTGCCTCCAAACCTTCTGAGTCTGATTTCCCCCAACAAGGGACCATTGGAGACAGGATTAGCCATCCCCTGCTGCGCTGGCAATCCATTATGTCAGACAGGTGGGTTTTGCATTCGAAGGGGCCACTTCCTCCCCTTTGAGACTACCCCTCCATCCATGCCACCATCCTATGATCAGATGGTTGGAGGATCACTTGGCATTTCTCTGAGAGGCGGTTTTGGCTCTCTTGGCAAAGGGAGCCATAGATAGGGTTTCTGTACTAGAAGTGGGTCATGGTTGCTATTTCCGCCACTTTCTGGTGCCCAGAAAGGACAAGGGCCTCTTCCCTATCCTAGATCTAAGACCCCTCAATCTCTTTCTCAAGGAGAAATTCAAAATTCTCACTCTGGCTCAGGTTTTATCTGGCCTGGACCCATGAGACTAGATGGTAGCTTTGTACTTGCAGGACGCTTACTTCCATATTCCTGTCCTGCCAGCCCACAGACGTTACTTGCGATTCACAGTAGGCCACAAGTACTTTCAGTTCGCAGTGCTCTGCTTTGGCCTTTCCAGCACCACTCGGTTGTTCACCAAGGTGATGGCAGTGATCGCAGCTCATCTGTGTATGATCACGAGTTCCAGTCTTCCCCTATCTCAGTGACTGACTGTTCAAGGCGGGCTCGCCCCAGACTGTTGTCTCCCACCTCCAGACTACAGTGGATCTTGTGCATTCCCCGAGGTTCGCTATAAAAATGCCAAAGTCACACCTGACTCCTTCTCAGACGCTCCCTTTCATCAGAGCTGCTTTTGACACAGTGGGGTTTCAGGCTTATCATTCTGAGCTGCAAGTCCAGGCTATTCAGGCTATGATACTGATGTTTTAGCCTCAATCCTGTATTTCAGTGAGATTCACTCTGAGGTCTCACAGCCTCCTGCATGCTGCTAGTGACACATGCCAGATGGCAAAAAGAGGGCTCTTCAGTGGGACCTGAAGTTCCAGTAGGCGCTTCATCATGGGAATCTCTCCAACTTGATCCACATTTCGGAAGGAACTGCACAAGATCTGCAGTAGCAGCTAACAAATCACAATTGGTTAAGAGGCATATCCCTATCCCTTCCCCAACAATATTTGACAGTAGTGACAGATGCATCATTCCTGGGGTGGGGTGGCCACCTGGGAGAGGCAGGAATCCGTGTGATCAGACTAGCATTGAAAGCATTTCTTCCCTCTCTCAAGGGGAAGGTAGTGCAGGTGTTCACTGACAATACCACCGCCATGTGGTACTGCAACAAGCAGGGCGGGGTGGGGTCATGGTCCCTAAGTCAGGATGTTCTGCACCTCTGGACGTGGCTGGAACAATAGGGCATTTCCCAGGTGGTTCAACATCTGGCAGGTTCTCTGAACGTCAGAGCAGGCAAACTCAACCGACAATGCTTAGTCGATTACAAATGCAAAAAGAATACGTGATGGACGGAATGCTGTACATTGTCAAATATTCACCACCATTACAGAGATCTGAGCCTCAAGGCATCGGTTTTTTTGCTACCCTTCCCATTCCAGTTTGGACCCAGCCGTATGCAAATTAGTCTTGACCCGGCTGTAGCTGTAGCCGTGGTAGAATGAGCAGGCAAAAGTTCAGGAGGTTGCTTCTTGGCCAGTGTGTAACAAAGTTTAATGCAGGGTACAACCCATCTGAAGATGGTCTGCTTCTGCACTGCGCAACCCTTCTTTGCACCCACATAACCGACAAAGTGTTAATCATCCATCCGAAAGAACAAGTTACTTATCTTTGGTAACAAATTATCTGGTAGAGGCATATTTTAGTTGCAGATTCCTTACCTTAGGATCCAAACTGACGCTTGGGGGAAATTCTAAGGTAAGGCATCTGCACCTAGTAGTCTCTATCAGATCTCTTTTGTACGATCAAGGTAGAAAGCCAATGCTCTTTTTGTGTCCAATTGGGAAAGTCTCTCCTCTTCTGTAGAAGGATGTGGGAATGCGTAAAAAGTAGGCAAGATGATGGATTGGCCTACATGAGAAGGCATAACCACTTTTGGCAAAAACAAAGCCTTAGTGCAAAGCACCACTTTGTCAGAATAGATGGAATGGTAGGGTGGCTTAGATGCCAATACCGGCAGCTCACTCACCCTGTGAGCAGATGTAATGGCCACAAGGAAGGCTGTTTGCAAGGTGAGAAGCCTGACAGGACAATTGTAGTTAGGCTTGAAAAGAGCGCACGTCAGAAATGTCAAAAACAATTTCAAATCCCACTGGGGTATAATAAATGGGGATGAGGAAACACGTGAGTAAGACCTTTGAAGAACCTATGAACAATAGGAGACTTAACCAAAAAATGTTGATCAGGCAACCACAAAAAACGCAGAAATAGCAGACAAATAGCCCTTAAGAGTGCCCACAGCAGATCCCTGCTGGGCCAGAGAAAGGATAAACAATAGGACCTCAGACAGAGCAAGGGGCAGAAAGAGGGTCAACAGACTTTTCTGTACACCGTAACACAAATTTCTTCCAACAGCAGGCATATACCATTTTGGTGAGGGATGTCTGGCTGTCAAGATTACATTACAGACTTCGGGCGGAAGGTCAAAGCTATCAACTGTTGCCGCTCAATTTTCGAAGGCAGAGACTGATCAGGTTCATGTGGAGAACACCTCCCACTGCTGCAACAGAAGATCCTCCCAAAGAAGCAGTCAAATCAGAGGAACGATGGCCATGCTCAGTAGCTCTGGGTACCAGACTCTCTGTGCCCAGTCCGGAGCCACAAGGATTATGCAACTAGATATTGTCTCTACCAGATAAGGCATTACCAAAGGTAAGTAACTTGTCCATCAGTAGACAAAATTCGAAATTCAGTAGCAGGTCAGTGTTTTCCCAAACAAAGTGTTGAAATAAAAAAAAATTTTGAAAATGGTTACGAAAAAACAGCCATTTGTGTCAAACTTTTCATTTGTAACTTATTGTCATGATGGCCGTCTTAGAAAAGCAATATACCATTACATCTGCTAAACCCTTCTGGCTGTGGGAATATATAGGGTTTATAGGTTTTTCAAGAACATGAAGTACCCAGAGCCAGCAACGGAACTGGACCTTAAAATGGTTTTTCATTGTGTACCGGGTATAGATCAATTCATATGGCAAAATATAAAGAGTGAAAAATGCGTGTCAAAGAAACCTATGTAATTTTGAAATAGACACTAGATACAGAGTTTATGAGCAGTGGTTATTTATACTTCTCTGAAGTTGTGGGTACCCATACTACCATGTGATTCAGAAGGCATTTGTCAAAATGTCTTCTTTCTTACCCCACTCCCTTAAATTTGGAAGGCACGAATGCCGAGAAATACAGTTAGTAATAAATGTTCTACTGTTCTGTATTCCCACATGTCTCACAGTAACAAACGGTATGTCACTTGTGTAGGCCTTGTGTCGCAACAGCATAAGGGCCCTAAGCACACCATGGACACATTACATTTTTTCCACTGAAAACTAGCACTCATTTCAATAGGGGCAGCTGTGAATTTTTGGATCCTAGCTTCACAAACAAAAGCCTAGCAAAGCTGTTCATGTTTGAGAACAAGACTCATGGGGAAATCCAAGTTGGGGCGACTTGTGTGGCTCCCATCAGGTTTTCTTGCCCAGAAGCTTTTACAAACTTCAAACTTTGACTAAAAACACACTTTTCCCCCACATTTCTTTGAGGGGAACCTCTGTAATATGTGGTGATCCACAAATTACCTGCCACCCAGTATTTTGCCAAGTGTCCTGATGAAAATGGTACCTCACTTTTTCCAGGTAGGGCTAGTGCTTGCAACTGGAAAGAACTCAAAACACAGCATGTATTCACAACATTTTTCAGCTGAAAACTGACCCTTTTTTTTGCAGTGCGGCTAGATTTGGGTTTTGGGCCATAGGTCAGCCAGCTCCTAGGGAAAGCTAGCAAATCTGTACATTTTTTAACACTGGACACACAGGAGAATCCATGGAGGGGTGTCTTGTGTGGCTCGTATCAGGTTTTTGCTACCCAGAAGCCTTTGTAAACCTCAAACTTTGACAAAAAACACTTTGACAAACTTCTGGAGTCTACAGGGAGCCGCTACCATTCCCCCAACTCTCCTGATAACACTGCACCCCGCTTGTGTTGATAGGCCTAGTTCCTCCAACAGGAAAGGCCTCAGAATACAATGTGTCAACATTTCCTGTCACAAACATTATCTGATTTGACAACGGGGATAGCAGCGTTTTTTTGGTCAGGGATGGATGGCCACCCAGGGAAACCTACTAAACACAGACATTTCGGAAAACTGGACACCCAGGGAGTCTAGGGTGGTATGCCACAAAACCTTCTTACCCCCAATGCCCTGCAAATCTCGAACGTTACCTAAAATTGCTCATTTACCTTGCATTTTTGTGACATAAACTTCGAGAATGAGCAGGAATCCACAAAATTCCTACCACCAAGTGTTCTCCCACTTATCCTGATGAAATGCTAACTCACTTGTGTCTGGGCCTAGTGCGTGTGACAGGCAAGCATCAGACCAACATCGATCGGAGTCTCAAGGAGCATTAGCCCCATTTGAGGAAAACACCTCCTGTCTGCCCCCAGCAGGGGGCAGAAAGACTGCTGGGGTTTGTATGGGTGGGTGGGGGCTAGTCCCGATGACTAGGAGGGTCACCCCCATCCGTTTTGTTTAAAAAAAAAAAAAAAGCCCTGGTCTCCAGTGGGCTTTCTGCCCCCCAGCCACCTTCCATCTCCCTATCCACTTGGAGGCAGATGGGAGGTAACAACTTCCAGTCAGCCCCGGGTGGAGCAAAAAGCTGTTTTGGCCTGGGGAGCATTAGCCCATTTCCGAGGGAAGCATTCCCTCCTTCAGACATAATCCCTGGCAGCCTTGTGGGCTTTCTTAAGTGCTGAGTGAACTAGGACCCAAAACCCAGTGCTTACCCACCTTGCTAGCAAAGGATCAGTTTTCAGTAGATAAAAGTGGTGCGTCCATGTTGTGTTTTTGACCCATTTCCTGTTGCAGGCACCAGGGTTACCCACTCAGGTGAGGTACTATTTTTATTAGGGAACATAGACTAGAAGAACAGTTGTTATTGCCAATTGCATTTCACTGCATTTGTGCCATCGAAATGTAAGCCGGTGTGAAAGAAAGAGGATATTTTTAAAAAATACTCTCTACATCATATGCTAGTACGTGTACCAACAAATTCAGAGATTTACAAATCACCACTGCTCCTCTACTCCATGTCTTATTCCCATTTCAGAGATACATAGGTTTCTTTGATACCCATTTTTCACTCTACATACTTCACCATATGAATTGGCCTATACTTGGTGTACATAATGAAAAACCATTGTATGGTGCAGCTCAGGTGTTAGTTCTGGGTACCTTGGGTTCTTGGAGAATGTAGAAGCCGTTTATATCCTTGCAGCCAGAACTTTCTAGTGGACTTAATGGTAAATTGCTTTTGTAAATTGACAATCAGATGAAAATGTTGCCACAAATAGTTGCTTTTTCCTTCTCATTTTCCTTTTTATTTTTTTTATTTCAACGGTTAGTTTTTTTGCGAAAACCTTAAGGGATCCACCCATATGACCCCTTGCTGAATTCCGAATTTTGTCTGCTTTTCAGAAATCTATATCTTTCCTGGATCATACATTGGGGTTTCATGCTAATTTCCACCACAAACTAGAAGTAGGTTGAGAGCACAAACATTAGGCTACCTCTTTGAAAAATGCCAAAACTGTGGTTGAAAAAAAGGTATTCTGTTCTGCATGTTCCTGAAGGCTGGGAAGATGGTGACTTTGGTGCAGCAAACCGTAGTTGATACCATTTTTTGGGACACTTTTATCCACTTTTTTCCCTATTTTGTCCTAAAAACTCAATGTAGCTATATTTTGCCTGTTTTCTTGGTAACTTTTAGGGTAATCCACAAACCATGGGTACGTTTAGAACAGGTGTCTCCAGCCAGTTGATCAAGAGCTATCAGTAGCTCCTAGACACCTTCAGAGTAGCTTGCAGCTTTGAGTTCACTTTTAATTAAGCACTGGGTCCCATTTTTCCTTTTAAAGTTAAGTGAAGACAGTGTTTATTTTACATTATTATCATCAGGCTGCAGATAGCACAGCCTGATAATGAGCAGTACTGAAGTCAGATTTGTGACCCAAGCTAGGGCACAGAGTTGAAGAACTGAGGTACTAAGGGCCATATGTACGAAGACTTTTTTCCATAGACACAGAATGGGTAAAAACCTTTGCTACATCTGGCCCTAAGTTATTTAACTCTTAAAAAAAAAAAAACAGTATTTGTCAACTCAGTATTGAAGGTGAGAACAAAATGATGTTTCCCATTGCTTTTAAATCGTAGAAATTTTTGTTTTTTTCCTGTTTTATGTATGCAGTGTCAAACAATGTATACATAATTGCACCGTACATTAGCATCACTTCATTAATAATACTTCTCGGCTCGCCCTTCCAGATATGGTATTTATTCCATGTCAGCATTTCAAGCCACACCCTTTTACAAAGTGCTATAGTACAGTGCGTATAGTCGAACTACACAGAAGTGACTGCATAATAGTCCATCACAAGATGTGAAATATTTGAGTGTATTAGAAGTGAGCAAGTCTATCAGTATCAATCACAGTGCATAGTACATTGAATTTTAACAATTAAATGGTGATACTGCAATTCACATTACCAGGTTCAAACATGTAAAGAGAACGGCTTTCGCACTCCAACGGACCCGACAACAGTATTCAGGCGTTCTACTCTCTTAGAGGGGCCAGCAGACACCCAGCAGTCAGTTATACAGGTAAATCTAACAAGAAGGAGCCCATAAAGGAGATTAGAGTAGAAGGGAAAGGGGCATGTCGTCTTACAGCCACATTCAGCCTCACTTCCGCCACCCCCAATTTACCGCCCAATAGGGGATATCTGCATCTGCACTCAGCTATTGGGATTCATCTGCCGAGGTGCCCCCCTAATCCCCATGGTCTCTCTATGGAGCCCCTTCATCATACCACACCAGACTTCCAAATCCCGCTCAGCGTGCTAATCCATTCGTATCTTATAGAGGCGACATTCCTCCGCAGTCACCCACTCAATGAGGTCAGACAGCTATGTTTCCTGCGTCGGGGGGATCGGGTTTGCCCACCGGATCGCAATGCACCTCTTGGCCAAAACAAGCCCCAGCTGCGCGAATCTGGATACCATTTTACACCCTTTTTTTAGGAATGGGGAGTAGTCCCAGCAAGCAGTGACTCATTGTTACCTTCTCTCTCACAGACATCACATCCCTAAGTGTCTGCACTATCTGGCGCCAAAAGGGTAGGATGGATTTACGTGTCCATGTTACGTGCCCAAAAGTGGCTGCGGGCGTGCCGCAGCGAGCACATCAGTCAGGTCGTGTTGGGAATAGTCTATGAAGGCGTTACGGTGTCAGATATGCTTTGTGCAGATAGTGAAATTGTGTCAGTTTAAATCTAGCATTGCTAGTCCAATCCCGCACTAGTGAACAGGCCCTGTTCCATTCTCTATCAATAAGTGGAGATCCCAGGTCCTCATCCCACATAGCTTTCGTCCTGTTTATGTTTATCTGCCTATCCCTTTTTAGAGCCTTGTAAATTTGGGAGAGTAGACCACGGTCGCAACCTGGGTCAATAAGAGCCGTAACGAGGTGGGATTAATGGGCTCCGCAGGGAAGGAGGTCCAAATCTCCTGAGCCGACCGTGATAGGCATGCATATTGCAGGAATTGTCCCTGGTCAATTACAAATAGGGACTCGACCTCCCCGCGTGACAAATGTGCCATTTTGGTATAAGTCATCCTCATTATTACATCTGCCTGCTTGCCATTTCGAGAAGTCCAGTACATTAGTGACTCTAGCACAGGGGCGGATCCACTAGAGCGGGAGTAGGCGCACATAAGGCACTCTTCGCAGTACCCGTGTGACAGCTCGTTCGCACATCCGCGACACCTGTGATATTAGGAAGTGGGTACCCCGCAGTAGCTTAGAGCCACCCATGAGCAGGCCTGGGAGTCAGGCTATACATATAGAGCCTTCTAGCAATTCTTTTTCCCAGTTGGGGGCATCATCGCACCACATAGCTGCATACTGCAGTAACCCCGCTTTCTAGTATAGATGGAGGTCTGGTAGCCCCAACCCCCTGTCAGCCAAATCTATCTTCAGCACCTCAAGACGGACTGTGCACCTCTTTACCTGCCCAGACTAAGGACAGCTGCAGTTTATCTATCTAGTAGGGGGTAGCTCACAGAATGGGTTTTGCATAACATACAGGCAACACAGGAGTAAGACCATTTTACTGAGTGCAATTCTGCCCATAACCGACAGTGGGAGGGTTGTTCCAAAATTGTAGAGGTTCGGAGGCCATCCATCACTATACCCATGTTCAGTTCATATTGTAGTTGAGGGGAGTGCGCTACATGCATACCCAAGTACTGAAAGGTCTCAGTCTCCCGTGCAAAGCCCACCTGCTGGAGCTCCGACGCCGCAACAGTTGTCAGACACGCCATGGGGTACAACACCATCTTCCAACGATTGGCACAGAGGCCTGATATCTCTCCAAATTTGTCTGTCATATATAATAGGAGCAGGATCAACTGTTCCGGGTCTGTAACATATACCAGAGCATCATCTGTGTAAAGTAATACAATGTGCATTCTTGTCCCCACCCGTATGCTTCACATTTGCAGGCCTGCCCTCAGTTGTATGGCCAGAGGCTTCATAGCCAACGCGAACAGGAGCAGTGACAGTGAGCAGCCCTGCTGTGTGCCTCGTTCAGTATCAGATGAGTCTGACACTATTGCCCTAGTACGCACCCGTGCCCGCAGTGCTGTATACAGAAGGCGCACCCATCACAAGAAGTTCAGTCCAATGGCCATTCTACGCAGCACCTCCCACAGGTAGTCCCAGGACAGAGTATCAAATGCCTTTTCTATGTCTAGGGCCAACAGTGTGGCCCAGGCTGCAGAGTCACACATCTCGTACAATACATACGATAACCTCTGCAAATTCATATGGTTCCCCCCGCCCCCTCCCCGCTATGAATCTGCATTGATCATCCAGCACCAGATGGGTACCAACTCGCCTTAAGCGTGTTGCCAGAACTTTTGCAAGTAGTTTTACATAGACATTGAGCATGAATAATGTCCTGTAGCAGCCAGGTCAACTGCATCTTTTCTTGGTTCTGTATCATAACTACCAATGCTTCTCTTCTTGTGCGTTGGCGAGGTGCCTTCTCTACAGACCTCGCAAAATGTTTCCAACAATCAGGGAAGAACCGTTGCAGAGTATGTATGGTAAAACTCAACTGGTATACCATCAAGGCCGGGCGTTTTGCCGTGCGTCATGGTCCCTAAGGCTTCCTGTAAATCCTCCAGCGTTACACCACCCTCCAGCTCCTCAGTCTGAGCCTCAACAAGACGGGAATTCGGAGCCCATCGAGGTACCTGCACTTTTGGCATCTATCTACGCTTTTTGACAAAGTGTATATGTTTTTACAGGTGATCCCGCAAAAGTAAGTTAACACGTGCTTTCCCTCAAAACCTTTCACTGGACAGTCCACGGAGTGACAGGATTATTGGTAGAGGGCGTTCGCGCCTGAGTAACCAAGCTAGCATGCGCCCGATCGGTCTCCCTCGTGGTACAGTCGTTGTCTGAAGTCCTTAAAGACATAGCTATCCAGCCTATCCCAATTGGCCTATATTCTTCTGTGCGCCTCCCAGCAGCCATCCTCACCTACATCTCCACTGTCTACTCGGCTCTGGAATGCGGCAGGATGCCCTCCTGCTGAGTGAGATCCTGTTCCAATTTTTTCCTAATACCGTAGGATTTACCAAGGCTTTCGCCTTGTATGACGACCTCTAGGGCCTCCCACTCTATGCCGCGTGCCTGGGTCGTGGTCCAGTTCACGCTTAAATATCCATTTAGCTCTGCCTGTATGTCTCCTTTATATTCCGGGTATCCAAGTAACTCAGGCCACATTTGCCACAGGGGGATCGCTGGCTTGGGTGCGTGTTTCTCGCATTCTAATACCAGAGGGGCATGATCTAACCTGATAGGCCACTCGACCAACATCCAGCGTGCCATCGTTTGCTAGAGGAAATCTATCCAATCTATTATACCCCCCATGTGTGGGCGTGTAACAGGAGAATATTTTGGACATGGGGTGCAGTTCCCTCCATATATCCACGAAGTGCAGGCTACTCATGACCTCGCGGAGCTTGGGAGTCATATGAGGCTTAGTGCCCAGTTTCGGTGGGCTCCTGTCCAAAATGCCGTCTAGGACACAAAGTCCCCATGTAGGGTACTAATTCTTGTTCCAGTTTTTTAAAGAACTCCGCATCATCGGAGTTGGAGGCATATATATTCAAGATGCAGAGTTCACGCCCGTCTAATTCTCTGTGTAAGAATATATAGCGGCCCTGCACGTCCGCCATTAGACTTTTTAGTTGGAATGGGACCCCAGGGGCAACCCAGACAGACACCCCCCCAGCATAGGATGAATTTGTCGCCGAATACAACTGTCCCCACCACTGTTTCTGTAGTTTTTGCACATCATTGTCCATGAAGTGCCTCTCCCGTAGGAGGGCAATATGTGCACCTATTTGTCTAAGGTAAGTGTATACTCTATAGCACTTTACAAAGGAGTTCAGCCCCCTAATGTTACATGTAACAGTGCGCATTAGGGTACTCATCATGATCTATTCCAGCCAACAGTCGCAGCTCCACCCTTCTTCCATCCCCCTACCCTGCCTGTGACTTTTCAAACCCCGCACTCTGGTCCAGCGTGCACTCGACAGTGCAACTCCTAGTCCTTTCTTCATCACAATGCATACAGTACACCGATTGTATAAAACAGAACTCCAGCTCCAACCATGAACTGCATATAACACCTCCATCCCTCCCAGAGTAAACACCTCCCACAACTAGTGTCTGCCCAATCCGTGGGTGCGCCCCGCTATCCACTCCAGAATTCAGAGGAGAGGAAGAGTGAATCACTGCCCCTACTCAATAGCAAGGTACTGTTCAAGATGGTGCAGTCAACGTGCAAGTAGTTCTCCAACGCCCCTCCCACAACCATCCAAACCACGCACATAATGTTCCCAAATACCTTAGCTTATCACTGCAAAAGATCATAAACAACAACAGGAATGCACCACTTAGAAAAAAGATAGAAAAGCAAGGTTAGTCGTTGCCGAAGCAGGGGAGCGTGTTTGTGAGATCGCCCCTTCCCCATACATTGTTGCCATCCTGAGTCCCCTCCACCCCCAGCACAGGTTGGCAGCGTGACAGAAAAGAGGGTGGGAGAGTAACAGGGAAGAGAGAAGAAAGCAGGTGGTCAATTTTTCCAAGCCTGGTATGAGTCTAGTTCCAGTATTCCATCTCAGTGACTCTTCAACCGCTCTCAGGTGTCGGCATTGTCCGAGTCTGGGGTTGGGCCATCCTCCCTGCGTGGTGACCCAGAGTGCAAGGATGACTCTGAGGTGACGGATTTCACTAATAGTCTGGCCTCCTCACTCTCCTGTCTCTTCCGCTCCAGACGCAGGGTGCCATCTAGGCGCACCAACACCCTGTTGCCACGGCTGATGTGGCTGCGCCTCTTATTCCTGCATGCAGTGGCCTGCGAATCGCCTGCCCCCCTCGTCCTCTCTGCGGCTCTTTCTGTGAGGGGTTCCCAGGGGTCTCTCACCTCCTCTAAGTTCCAGCCAGTCCCAGATTGCTTCAGGCTCCTGGAAAAAATGTGAGTGGCCCGCGTGGTGAACCTTCAGCTTGGCTGGGTATAGTAGCATATAGGTTAACCCAACTCTTTTAACTTTTAACACCTACGTGCGATTGTCTTTGGAGTTGTACTGCCCTAGTGTAGTCCAAAAAGAAAAGTATAGGGTGATTCTCGTAGGTAGGGTCGCTATGTTTGCGTACTTCCTGTAAGATAATGTCTCAATCCCTATAGTTGAGAATCTTGGCAATAATCGTTCTAGGGGGACCTCCTGATGGAGGGGTGGGGGGGGGGGCTAAGGCTCTGTGTGCTCGCTCAACCACGAACACTGACGATAGGGGAGCTGTGGGCTTTCTCTTTTTGATCCAAAACCTCTAGGAAGGCCTCTGGGACCATCCCATCCCCTCCGCTCCCTCCGGGAAGCCCATTACTAGTAGATTACATCTCCTCGCCCTCTCCTCCGCATCTTCAGCCTTTGCTTCCAGTTTGCACGTTTTAACTTCAAGGGTGGCCAATGTGGCCTGCAACGTATCCATGTCCGTCTGCATGCAAGTCACTTGCTGCTCAGTGGCCACCGAACGTTCTGCCCCCAATCACAATCAGATCAGCTCTCAGAAAGGTAACGTCCACCACCATAGTAGCAATTTGTGCCTGCACTGCCTGTCTGTAGGCCTCGATGGCCGTCAGGATCTGTGCTCCGGTGGGCTCACCCACCTTTTCCATGGATCCAGGCGATTCTTTACACAGGGTCTCTCCTGTATTCTGGGCTGTGTACTGGTCCATCCTGGTTTGCTGTGCACCCTTGTTCGATCTGTCTTTACCCATATTAGACAAGGCCCACACCACCCGCCTCTGCTGATCTCTCAGGGTACTGGTGATCGCGTTGCGGGCAACAGGTCAACTGCCCGATCTCCACAGTTGTCGCACTTCAACTCACTCTCAAGACTCACTGTGTCTCAACCGCCGAGTATGACCATCAGTTGCAGTGGCGCCAGACAGCGGGCCCAGCGAAGGCAATGCCAGCGATCAAGCCTCCTTCACCTCCCAGGGTGCCTCCCGTTCAATCAGTCAGCTCTGTGATCAAATGGCCATCCATCGACGTCTATGCAGCAAGGGGGATGGGTGGAGACAGCGTCCAAAGCAACCGGTCCACTGTCAGGGCCCCGGCCACCTCCCAGAGCCTTCCAGCCCCTCCCTCCCCCCCAGCTCAGTGCAATGCGTCACCAGACCACAACACCTAGGTAGCACATGCCCCACGAGGGCCAATCGCCAGGGCAGTCGCACTATGCTCTCACACCTGCACCATTCTCCGCTCCTCTGTCTCTCCATCGGGGCTCCCCTGCCTCCGCCGCACTGCTCACCGGCTCCATCCAGGTCTATCCAGAGGGTCTCCCAGACCCAAGTGTCTGCAGCTTGCTCAGTTTCCACCGTGCAGGGTTGAGGACAAAAGCCAAAGCTGATCGCCTCCCACACACCAGGCACCCCCTGCTGGGCTCCACTGAACCAGGGTACTCAGGCCGGGTCCGGTGCATTAAACGCAGTTGGCCGAGCACGCAACCACAGTCACGGCCACCATGTGGGAGTCAGGCATTCACCCTGAGTGCGGCTCCGCAGCTTCGTTTTCGTCATTTTTGCCCTTCACCTGCACTATACTCCAGTCTCCCGATCCCCATCTGCAGGACTGCTGGGTCTGTGGGGTCTTGGGGGGGCAGGATGGTGGCGGATTTTTAAGCCGGCCCGGGAGCACTTGAATATTGCGTCTGGTTGGCCATCTTGTTGGCCACACCCAGCGCCACCCACCCACCCCCCAAAATCGTAGAAAATTAAAATGAAAAGTTACCCTAAGGGTTAAGTTAACTTTTTATTTTAATTTTCTCAATTTAATTTTTTCAAAGTGCTGCATTTTGCAAGCAGCAGGCCTCTTGCTCCCAGTGCTCAGTAGAACACTGTGCCATGTTTTTTAACTGCAAAATAGTCATTTTTTAAATGGGAGAAAGTAAAGTGCAGAAAAATGTTCCATATTATAAACATTTTTGCATGTTTCTCCCATTTAAAAAAATATATATGGTTGTACGTTTTTGTTAAACATGTAGCAGTGCCACATATGGCGAAAGGTCTGTCCTGTGCCACAAGTACATACGACATAGGCTCTCATTCACCCATACACATATATCCCATTCAAATGCACACATGTTCATACATTCCCAAAGACCACGCTCTCACTGATGTACACAGCAGTCCTGTCATAGTGACGCTAGTCACAGTAGTTTGTTCAAACCATAGTATCTGCTTCTATAGACATTAGGCTTAAAGACAGTGAAGCTGGATGTGATGGTGTTTGATGACAATGCACAGGTTCTTTATCCTTCAGTAGCTCACAGTTATTTTTTGCTGATCAGAAATAACTCTTGCTGCAGAAAAGATTGGAGATCCTCGATTTAGAATCTCCAGGATGTTGGAAAAAAGGACGCAAATTTAGCATGGACACCATGTGTGGTAAAACAAATTATGGAGCCCTAAGTGTGAACTGACCTAAATAGCCAAAAAAGGGGCTCAGCACCCCGAAAAAAAGGGGGATGCCCAGAGGTTAAGGAGTTAATCATCCCTCTTACAGTATAAAAAGCCACATTGTAAAGGCTGCATCCATTAACATGATCAAAAAGACATGTCAGCCTACAAGGTTGGCGACCAAGGATATCAGCATTTTTTTGTGTGCTCCAGGAAGTTCCCACTTTCTTTTAGAGAGAAATGGAAAATCTTACAGCAGACAAGGAATGAAAACAGATTAAGTAAGAACTCTTATAGTGTTTAAAACAGCATTTGCTGTCTTTTGTGTTCAGAACAAATATGTGATTACTAAGAATCCTCAAAACATTGCAGCACATTAGTCTACAATTCAACTTCTTCCTTTTTCAGCTGCTCACCAGTACGTGCATGGAACTAAAAAGAGAAAGCGGTGGCAGCAAATAAATCCACTATTTTATCTTCAGTCCTCTTACTCACTCTGCGTGTTTATACGGACTTGAACAGAGCTTTGTGCCTCAGACGACGTTATTGTTTAAGAACACTGGTTGAGAAATGCATTTCTATGATGTGAAATGGTACTAAAGCTTATACAAAGTTTTCTAGCGCCCCCTGTTGGCTTAGCTATGATGTTCTATTAAAATTGCTCTCCATTCGCAGACAGCTTTGTACTTTTGAACTGTAGTTCTACTATCTTTTTGATAAAAACTGATTTCTCAACGAAATTGTAAGTCTTTTAAATTGGAAGGAAATATTTTCTTACTGTCACTTGGTACGCTGTGTATTACAAATAATGGCTCTGTTAAATAAATAAACATATATATTATTTAATAGGTATGGCAACATTTTTTAATTCTTATAAATCACCACATAATACCTATTACATAGGCATTCATAGACATGCACATAATTTAAAAGGCAATAAACAATAAAAGTCAGTTTGGCCATTCAAGTAAAATACATTACTCAGTATCTTTACATTTTCTTCACGGTTAGAAATGATGGAAATAGAAGCAACATTTTATATTTTATCTATGAAATATTAATTATGAGGTAATTTATACAATCTTCAAATTTTGTCCTATTGGTTAAATAATATATTTGTCATATACTCATATAAATCTTTTGTAATACACAATGTACCAATGAAAGTAAGAAATTTCCTTGAATTTTGAAGGTTGCCAATTTCGGAGGTGGGAGTCATTTTTATTGATTGATATTAAAACCCCATCCCATTTGACTTAGAGGGTTTAATCTCTTATGAAGGTATTATTAGTACTATCTCTTTACTCGTTGAAATGCATTCCTCTTGAAAGAAGATAGACATATAGCATAAAAAAGTCATCCATCTGAATGAGACCACCAGTTCATTTCACTTAGGCCACTGATCACACACCTTGGTGCTATTTATATCTGTTCACTAAAGACCAGGGAATTATTTAAACAACCGTTCTTGAGGTGCAAATTCTTCTTCTAGTGTTGAAACATCCACTCCTTCAAGTACACTGGAAGCCAGGAGTTCTGGTCAGTAAAGTTTTGGCATTGTGGACAAAGTAGAACAGTTTATAAATAATTGACTTGTCAAAAATTAAAAAGTTAAGACAAATAACTAAGACTGTTTCTTTTGGTCTAGGAAACTCTAGTGGTACTTCAGAAAAAAGGAAGTCTCTTGTTTTTGTGAATTACACAGCTCTATACCCATTTGAAGCAAGAAATAGCGATGAGCTCAGCTTCAGTGTTGGGGATATAATTCAGGTAAAATCTTTTTTTTCACTTAAAGAAAAATTTTTCCTTCATAATGTGTATTACAAATGTTGTAATGATATCCAGGGTATTTTCTTCGCAGTTAGATGCTTTGTTAAACACTTCAATTGCCTGTTCTTTGTGTTGTGCTGCAGGGATAAAAAAGGTTTCTGATATTTGTTGACACCAAGACTGTCAACAGGCAGGTCTTGTGAAGAGTTGGAATGAATGTGTTAGAAACATATTAAGTTCATGCAGTGCTAATGATTTTGTAGCTAATTGCGTTCACTGTAGGAATCTGTAATGGACCCTGTGGACACAGATTTGAATCACTGCAGACCTTCTCAACATTTCATTCTCATGAGGTGAATAATATGATTGCCATTGTGGGAATAACAATAAACATGTTATTAAGCAGCAAGTAATGTTGTAATCCAAAAGGTTTTAATTTTCGGTTTTAATTGAAATGTAATTTAGTTCAAATCATTAGAGTTGAATTGGCTTTTAGTTCAAATTTGCTTTCTTTTATTTCCTTTGCCCTTACTTATCTAAACACTAAACATTTACCGTTCTCTAATCATTCATTCAACCCTAGCCCTCATCTTCACCATATGTCTAACTTTCACCCTAAATCCAACTATCAGCCTTAATCGTTATAATAACCCTGATTACATTTTTAGAACTTATCTCTTATGAACTCTGTTCATAGGCTGCTGCTTGAACTTCAAGACGTAGATTTGATGTTTACACGTAGTGTACAGTGGAAGTTTCCGTTTGATAAGTAAATTTAGGACAAGTCTGATGTTTGTGAGAAAGTTTATATGTAGGATGACAATTACTATCTTCAGTGGATAGGTTTTTAATTTGAGTTGATGAAGTCATGGTTCTAGTTGTCTAGCTGCAGGTATGATTTGTTAGCTTGTGTTTGAAATGGTTGATAAACTGATTTACTAATCCAGATTGTATCACCAAAGACAAGCAGCTAAAGAGTGATGGTTAGAAATTGATTATTAGACAAATATATTTTAACTAGCAGAGTGCAGCAGGTTTGCTAGTTGCACAAGCCAAAGAAGGAAATTATGTTTTTATACTTAGGTGTTTATGTGCTAGGTTGAGCTATGATTTTTTCGGATTTGTAGACGAGCTAGTTGGAGTCTATTTGAGCGTATTGCCTGAAATGCCTTTATATATTGTCCTATGTTTGGATTCCAGAGACATTGATAGTTTTTGTTACATATGAAAACTGGACTATTTATTAAAGAAGGTATAGGATGTTGTAGGAGGTGCTTAATGTAAGAAGATGAGGGATAGCATGGAGACATGGGAGAGATCCAAAGTATATTTACTCTTCAGAATAGTGAGTTTCTATTTTAATGGATTAGTCATAATCGAACAAATGAATTAAAGTGCTTTTCTATCTGTAAGTGCCATTGTTCTTCAGCATTTCTTAAGAACCGATTAGTCTTAGGAGTAAGAGATATCAGGGCATTGGAGAGTAATGTCACACACAGTTTAAAATTCACAAGTCATTTTTATACCATAAAGTCCTATTTCTGTCCTATTGTTAGTTTTGTGGATAACCTGACATGTCTGGACTGGAATCTGCTACAGCTGATGTTAAATCATAACTTTGTATGACAGTACTATAATGCATTAGTGCATAGTAAACAGCCTTTCCCCTTTATCCTTCCCCTTTACCAAAGCCTATGGACTCTTGGCATTTGTTGAACACGGGTCCGGGAACTTTGGGGAGCCTGTTATTTTCCTGAGGCTCAGATCAGTAGCCTAGCAAATTAGCTATTTGAGTCACTCTGGGGTCATGGATCCAAGATGAAGTGGCAGGTCCATTTCTCCCTCCCAAGGCAGGAGGGCAGTGGGCAGCAGGTCAGCACAGCAGGTCAGCACAGCAGGCCAGCAGCTCCTTCAGAGTAGCAGTCCAGCAGAGCGGCATTCATTTCAGCAGCACAGCATTAGTTTTTCTTGGCAGAACGCGTACTGAAGTGGTGGTGTCTGAGGTCCTTCTTTTATACACAGTTATGTCTTTGAGGAGGGAAGACTCTTGAGGCATGCCTTTAAAGTGCAGATTCACTACCTTCCCTGCCCTGGCCACAGACTAACTACAAGGGGATATGCAGCTCCGCATTTAGAAACAGGACACAGCCTGTTCAGGTATAAGTAAGGCTAGGCTCAGCTCCTCCCTCCCATGCTGCCAGGAATGGCCCATTAAGTCACACCTAGGTTCCCAATTTTGTGTGACTGTCTAGGAGGAATACAAAATGCCCAATTGCCTACTAAACCCGGTCCTGTGACCCAGGCAGGCTGCAGGTGCCTGATGGCTAAGACAAGCAAATGCCAGTTTTTTTCAGAATTGTAACTTAAAATCTGACTTCACCATAAGTTAGGATTTTACATTAGGATTCCGGAGACACCAAATTTGAAGGGATATCTCTTCCCATTTGGAAAATTCACTTATAAAATGTGATAGGGCAACTCCAATGTTATCTAATGAGAGAAATAGGTTATGCTGTAGTGAAAAACAAATGTAAGAATTTTTCACTACCAGGATATTTAAAACTTAAAAGTACATGTCCAACTTTTAAATACATTGCACCCTGCCCTTGGTGCTGTTTAAGATCCAGCTTAGGATTGACTTATTTATTTTGTATTTTTAAATCTATTTTATTAATTTCAAACTTATCAACTGTAACAACTGCAGTATCGGGTGAGGTATGAAATACAGACCATATGACAGTGTGACAATATGATGCAATGTGCCGCCACAATAGTGTACACAATATTATCATGTAAGGGACACTGTACTAATTAGTGACATGATTCCCTATTAGGAGCATCTATACAGGTATTAAGTCGTCTTTGCAGGTGGACCAGGCTTCTCACCCCCCAAGTCCGATGATTGTCAGTATAGAGCCACCCTTATGATAGTGCCCACTTTTAGACTTCACTGTGTTCTGCCAAGTGACAGTGACTTGTTAGGGGTAGTTATTATTAACGAACCTGGGGGACAGATTGAGGGACAGATATATGTTTTCTAATAGTCAGCTAAGCCATTGGCTTCTTCAGGGTGGGAGAATGTCATTCTTTGCTTCGAGCTTTGTCACAAGCCTGTGCCCAGTTGACCTCTATCACAAAAGGATTGGAGTGCACGTAGCTCCGCCTGCTCCCATTTTACTGTCAGGCAGTGCCAAGCCAGAGCCACCGGCGGGGTGGGCGCCTTTGAACTCAGCAATCTGTCTTTTGTACATAATGAACACCAGATCAGTGAACCCATAGATATGTTTGTGTTTTTTGGGTCTGGGGCGAATGCCCAGGAGGCAAGATACTGGGGCGGTAGCAAATAAGTGGCTGCTAAGCTTAAGAGTGACTTATATGTATTAAAAGGGAAGGTTTGAACCTGTCAAAAGGTTTACTTTGCCAGGTCGAAATTGCAGTTTAAACTACACATACATGCACTGCAATAGCAGGCCTAAGACATGTTTGAAGGGCTACTTGGGTGGCACAATCTTTGCTGCCGGCCCACTAGTAGCATTTAATTTACAAGCCATGTGCACATGTAGTGCACTCTACGTGGGACTTATAAGAAAATCAAATATGCCAAGTGGGTGTAATCCAATGTTAACATGTTTTAACCAGAGAGCATAATCACTTCACTGGTTATTAGCAGTAAAGTTCACTGAATCCTAAGACCAACAAAAACACATTCAGCCAAAAAGGGGAAGAGGAAAGCAAAAAAGTATGGGAATCACAGAAAGGGCCATTTCCAACACTGTCATTGCTGCTTTATCGCCTGTCCTTCCCCCATCTGTATGGCACTTAAAGGAGAAAACTTGCAGCCATTTCTTAAGATTAACCTAAAAAATGTCATTGGTTAGAAGAATTGAACATGTAATTGACTCTTGAACGTGCAGGCTCCTGCAACAAATGCTTCCTTTACAAGGAGCGTAGAGTGTACCCAACACATTATAGTTTAAGAATTCACATGGCTGTAAACTGAGGTGGTCGTATCAGAAAACGAGTCTCTATCTTCTCACGATTTAGAGGTGACTGCTAATATGGCTATCTTATACTGTTAGTTCCAATAGGACAGATGTGCCTTGCCCCTCATGTGATCCGTTGGCCTCTATCATACAAAAACATTTGCAAACCCCTTCCTGTGTCCTGGTTCTTAAAAATGTTCCTATTTTACGTAGTGTACAGAAGAAAAACTTTCCTGAACTTAAAAATACAATCATGCACTGGCTGTGCTCACACTTCAGGAAACTATACATTTCTTTTAATCGTGTCAACTTGATAAGACGTGAGCTGCTTTGCAGTTCACAAACATACCGCGTTGAAGATTCTATATTCATACACTTTAAGGACACATTTTTTCTCAGTAACCTTTTATCTGCCATAACTGCCAAACATTCATCAGATTCAGGGACTTCTCTTGTACTTCTTGGCTATTTTTATAAACCTAATGCCCCAAGGATTATAAGTGAAAATAATATACAACCAGTTTTTTGTCACAATTATATAATGTACCATTTTGGGGTAAATTCTGTTCTTTATTTGCTGGTTTGCAGTGACAGTTATAAAACCACAGATCTCAGAACCTCTGCTTATAATTTCACACAGGATTTG
Organism: Pleurodeles waltl; assembly: GCF_031143425.1. Taxonomy (NCBI): domain Eukaryota; kingdom Metazoa; phylum Chordata; class Amphibia; order Caudata; family Salamandridae; genus Pleurodeles; species Pleurodeles waltl. Next base: position 1,696,512,674 of record NC_090444.1, on the reverse strand, counting down.
AGAATTCAACCATGAAAAGCCCATTTATCGACCTCAAATGGGGCTAGCATTAGTACCACCGCAGCAGAAAGATTGCCAGGGCGGGAGGGGTTTTATGGAGCTGGTGCTGACCTCATTCGATTGTTGTTATGGAATGTCTCTGGTATTGCTTCTATGTTTTAACATGCCATATAGTTAAATTTTGTACTACATATGATATTGTTTTGCTGCAAGAAAGGATAATGTATTCCTAGGTAGATAAATCTCTTATAATCCCAGTTGTTCCATTCAGCTGCGTCCAAGCCAAAGGAGGGTTGATAATCTGAGGCTCTATAGAATTCAATTGTCCTGTTACCAAATATTCTACTTGTTGTGGTGATTTGCTAGCTCTCCTTCTGACTGTTGACGGGAAGGTTGACAGTTTACTTGTACGTTTTACAATGATAATGTCGCACAGCCTGCTCTAATATACTTACCCTTTCAAATTAATGACTAAATTGATTTCTACCAAACTCTTTTTAATTTAATAACATCATCTACTTCGCTAGTGATTTTAACCACATAGTAGGAGCAATCTATTTACATCCAGAGCTTGAGGCAGACTGCTCATATTTTGGTTGCATTGCCCTGAATAAATCTAAGCAGGGAGCTAATAACCTGTGCAACTCTTTTGAAAGTTGTTCTGTTGATTTTGTCATTGTTCCCAACTTTGACACCAGGGGTTTCAAGAGATTGTTTTTGTTTCCTTTTTTATTTGATTTTATTAACCAATGTTTTGTTGAGGTTAATCCCTTTAGCGATCATAACCATTGCTCTTCAGATTGACTGGTTTCTTCCCTCGTGAGAATTCCTGCTGACTCTGGTTTGATTCCTTCCTGTCACAGGCACTACACCCAGCCAAACAAGTGGGGTTGCGTTTTTATTGGGTCAAGTGGGGGAATGCTGGTGGCGGGGATTTTGTGGATTCCTGCCAAATCCGGAAGTTTACGTCACAGAAATTCAAGGAAAATGCACAATTTTAAGCAAAGCTAGAGGATTACAGGGCACTGTGTGTAAGAAAATGTCATGGGATCCTCACAAGGCACACCACTCCGGACTCCTCTGGGTGTTTAGCATTTAGAAATGCCTGGATTTGGTAGGTCTCCCTGGGGGCCACCAAGCCCGTCTCAAATACTGCAGCTACCACATTATTTTAGGCCCTTTTCTGCTGCAGGTCTGGCCCACCCACACAAGTGAGGTATCATTTTTATTGGGAGACTTGAGGGGATTTGTGGTAGGAGCTTTGTGGCTCCCTGAAAATTCCAGAACTTTCTGTCACAAAAATGTGATGAAATTGTGCGTTTTTGGACAAAGTTAGAGCTTTGTAAGGGATTTGGGTTTAAAAACACCTGGTGAGAGCCATGAAAGTCATTTCTCCCTGGAGTCCCTTGGTTGTTTCATTTTCCTAAATGTCCATGCTTGGTATGGTTACCTGGGTAGTGGCTGACCAAGGGCTAAAAGTAATCAGGCATCAACAAAAAGGTGGTGTTTGAATGGCAATAATTTGCTCTCACCATGTTGCTTTTTGGGTCCTTTCCTGTAGTTGACACTAGGCTCACACACACAAGTGAGGTGACATTTTTATTGAGAGACTTAGTGGAACACTGGGCAGTAGAAAATGTGTGGCTTCTTTTAGATTCCAGAAATTCCATCAAGCAATGTGAGGAACATAATGTGTTTTTAGACAAAGTTTGAAGTTTGCATAGGTATTCTGGCTAAAAATAAAAACACTCCCTAGTTCTATACACCCCGCATGTCTAGTTTTAAGAAATGTCTGGGTTTAGTAGGTTTGTTTTCTTGGGTGGGGCCTATAATCCACAACTACCACACTGTAAAAAAAAAAAAAAAAAAAAAAAAAAAAGCCAGAATTCTGCTGGGTAAAATATAATGTCCTCAGGTTAAGGTTTGGGGTGTATAGTGTCTCAGGCGCTAGTCCTAGCCACACAAGTGAGGTACCATTTTACTGCAGAATAGTAGAATATAGATTTTTGACAACTGAATTTCTCTGCATATCCGTCTTCCCAATGTAAGCCAGTGTGCAAAAAGAGAAATTTAGCAAAATGCCCTTTGAAACACATGCTGCTATGGGTAACTATAACTTCGGAGATATATGTAGGAAGCTGGCCCAGTATGTGGTGGACACCTATGGTGTTACACCTTGTACTGGGTCCAGGCAAACCCCAATTAGATAGTGTTAGTGTTTAGACAGCCAGGGTTCTCTAGAGTAGCTGTGGTGAGTAGCCAGGACCTATCTAGAGGGCATGTGAAACACTTGATGCTGTCACACAGTTAATTATCACACGTGAATGTAACCACAAAGTGTTGCAAAAATAAAGTTTTTTTATTGTAGGCACACTAAACTAGGCTACCATTGGTATACCTCCCTTTGGAGGTAGGAACACAAGATATACACAGGTAAGTACTCAGGTGTAGTGGCCAGCAGTGTAAGGGTGCATGCACCTTTTAACGCAGGCTGCAAATATCAGGCCTGCAGACACAGTTTGCATAGGTTTCATAATATGTGGTGCAGCCCATGGGAGACCCCTGGTGTACCAATGCCCTGGATACCTACGTACCATCTACTAGGGGCCTACAGGGGTACAACAATATGCCAAATGTGGGATGTAAGGGGTACCAAGACAACCATATTTGGAAGAGAGCATATAATCATTGGGGTCCTGATTGGCAGGATCCCAGTGAAAACAGTCTAAGCACACTGACATCAGGCAAAAAGTGGGGGAACCGTGCCAGAAAGAGGGGACTTTCCTACAATGTACAAATAGCCACTGCCCCAAAACTTAGTATCTGGTGTACGTTTCTGAAATACGTAAGTTTCCTTCATACCCATGTTTCACTCTTTTTAGACTTTACCTTATGAATATCTCTACACTCATTACACAATGAAAAAATGGTGTATAGTGCAGTTCAGAGGTTGTCTTTGTGTTCTTGGAGAACCAACAAAACCTAAAATCCCCATGACCACACCCTCCCCCTATGAAGAGTCTAGTGGATGTATCAGTATATTGATTTTGTAAGGAGCCACAGATGAAAACGTTGTCACTTTTTTTTTACTTTCAACAGATAGTTTCTTTGGGAATACCTTGAGGGATCTACACAAAGAATCACTAGCTGAATTCAAACTTTTTTTCTGTGTTTCAGAAGTGTAGAGCTTTCCTGGATCATCTATGGGTTTCACACCTTTTTCCTTCACAAGCTGGAAGTAGATTGCAAGCACAAACATTAGGAAAAATGGGCAACATCTTAGAAAAATGCCAAACCTGTCATATAAAAAAGTTTTTTGATTCAGCTCTGCTTGTTCCTGGAAGCTAGGAAGATGGTGATTTGAACACAGCAAACCTTTGATTTACGGCAGTTTTTTGGGGAAAAAACCTCTCACAGAGCACTTTCCTCCATTTTCCCCAACAAACACCAATTTAGCTGTATTTTAAGTGTTTTTTATCAGTCCCCTCCATAGCAATCCACAAACCCTTGATTCACATAAACTCCCCATGATGTTGGGGGATAAAAAGCAGGCAAATTTGGCGTGGATACCTTATGTGGAAAACAGTTAGGGAGGTGTATGTGCAAAGTACCCCAAATAGCCAGAAATGGGGTCAGCACTTGGGTGGGATAGCCTTAGCTTTTTAAGGGATTAATAGAACACCTTGATATTAAATCCATTCTTACTAAGACTCACACCATGTCTCTGTGTCCTGGGGGACCTACTGCAATATTACTTTTATGTTCTTGGGCCAATAAATTGAAAAGTATAATACAGTTAGCTAGTTAGGAATTCTTTTTTATGATTTGGTTCCTGGTCTTGTTTATTAAGGTTGCATTCATTACAATTTTTCAATCTGTATGCACCAAATTTAGATTTGTTTTTGAATTTAGTAACAAACCAATTGAATGTACATTGATTTCTTTAGTAGGAAATGAGTTCAGAAGGCCATTTTATGGTGCAATTATTTGCTGCCATGTTGAACTTTCATCCCTACACGCAGTGAAAACCAGATTTTGTTTAAAAAACAAAGAAAAATACTAGGTATCCCTCAGGCCCTGCCAAATTATGTCTGCTGTGAAGAGTTGGGCCTCATTTATTTAGAGGACAGGATAAAATTAACCCTCTTATTGTGGATGTCATTGTAAGCAAATATTACATTATTTTAAATCATCAAATTATTACTGACTTTGAGCATAGATACATTAAAAAAAATTCCATGGCTTAAGGGTGTGAAAAAGTGTTGAATAGATTTGGGCAGGTCTAACTTACTTTTTAAACCTTGGCTTATTCCTCCAAAAGTTAAACTTTGAAATAAAAATACTATGCTCACCATTTGACAGAAATGTTTGTTAAAACATCAACTGGCTGTTGAAGGCGGGTTCGCCCAAGGCTGCCATCTCCCATCTCCAGACTACTGCGAACCTCCTACATTTGTTGGCGGTCACTATAAATGTGCCAAAGTCACACCTGACTCCCTCTCAGATGCTCAATTTTATCAGAGCTGTTCGGGACACAGTGCAGTTTCGGGCCTGTCATCCCAAGCTGCCAGACTCCAGGATATTCAGGCTATGATACCGATGTTTTAGCCTCTGTCCTGAGTTTCGGGGAATTAATAGATCCGCTGTTACGTTATATGCTTAGAAAATCACATAACCTTTTCTTAATTTAGTGATTTCTAATTCTAATAAAAAGTTCGGGACACAGTGCAGTTTCGGGCCTGTCATCCCAAGCTGCCAGACTCCAGGATATTCAGGCTATGATACCGATGTTTTAGCCTCTGTCCTGAGTTTCGGGGAATTAATAGATCCGCTGTTACGTTATATGCTTAGAAAATCACATAACCTTTTCTTAATTTAGCGATTTCTAATTCTAATAAAATGTTGTTGCTAGGATCAGTTAGGGGTCCTTTTTTACCATGGTTGGTTGTTTTTGAAAGATTGGTGCGGCCCATGGTAATTTGAATTTCCGTCCATCTGGTAATCTATCTAACAAAACTGTGATGCTTTCTCTGTTTTTCTGTACTTTATACACAAAATTCTTAATTTCTACAGTGTACATGTGGCTTTGCTAACTGTATTTCAGTATTTTTGTTTTTACAATTATTGGACGCTCCTTTGATATGCTGAGCTGCTAGCTATTTTAATCAACTGCTGTTCGACACAGGAAGTGTCTATCTGTGGTTATATGATTATACATGAGATATAGTTTTTATAGTGTTACCTGTGTAATTTTGCACATCTTTTTATGTATTCACATATTTGTTATGTGTTTTACATTGAGTTGTTTATTTGAATGTTTATTGTTTTGATGGATTATTTCCAAAATGAACTAATCTGATAGAGACTTCTAGTTGAAGATTCCTTACCTTAGAGTTTCCCCCAGACATCAGACTGGATTCAGAGATTTTTCTTCAAGCAGTACCCTTGCGCGCCATCAGGTGGCGTCCATCGACTCCACGTCAGTCTTTTGCATCGTAGGTGCCATGATATTGCGGTCGTATATAGTTGCCACCATGGCGCGCTGATGTCAGTTCTTTTCTTTCCGTGCCAGTCTAGTCTCAGATCCAGAAAAGAGCTACCCTCAGTTGTTTTATGACTGAAATTTTCAACGTTTTCTCAAAGGTTTTTGACCACCTGGTGCATCAACATGTCATCCCGGAAGACCAGATTCAAGCCATGTGACGCCTATCACCACATGATGTTGGTGACGGATCCACACCTTGTGTACTTGTGGTGTCTGAAGCGCGACCGTGACACAAAGTTGTGCTCTGAGTGCCGGGCCCTGAACCCGAAGTCTTCAGGAGAGCGGTCCCTAAAGCTCATTGCGGCCCGCGCACAGCTCCGCCTCGCTCCCAGTCTCGCTTAAGAGGAAGGTCACAAGACTGCTCGTGGAGCCATCACCACTTGTCCTCGTCCCACTCCGAATCGTTGGGACATTTGGGTCACAAGAAGTAGAAATCGAAGAAGAACAAATGTTCTTCAGCTTCACCTCGTCGGTCGGACGATGCAGTGCGGGAGGAGTGTCGCTGCTCTAGGCCTCCGTTCGTGCTTCTGGGTCAGCTCCGCGCCTCCCCGAGTTTCCGGGAGCCACAGCAACCCCTGCCCAACTCAGAGTTTTAAGGGGCCATGCGCCTCATTTTTGGGCGGTCTGACCCTCCTGTTACTCCTTTGGGCCCAGTAGGGTCAGGGGGTCCCCCTCAGGTACCACAATGGCGGGTTCGGCCTCTGCTCCAGGGGGAACTCAGAATCCATTACTCGATATGCACCAATGCCAGTTGTGCCATTGCCACCTTCCTCGGCGCCGGTACAGACCAACATCGACCCCATACTGATTCCAGACTCTGACCCAGAGCCAGAACGATGTCGCCTGGTGCCGATTCTGACTTTGATGGGGACCTTGCTCCCCAAGTTGGATCCTGGCCTTTATGCCTATGGGTAGGGGTACGGTGGGTGTATGGAGGGGTCACCGAACTCTTTGGAATACCAGCTAGATGACCCTGATGTGGACTGGGCTCAGGAATTGGGTGAAGCCAGTAGTCGTGACACCTCCCCTGATGCTGGCATGTTTTTCCCCCCTACCTTGGCTATGAAGGAGGGAGCCTCATATTCAGTGGTGGTGAGAAGAGTGGCTGAGTTCTGTGCCTCTAGCTGCCTTTGGTGGTTGTCAGGGCTAACCTCCTGACTGACGTGCTTCAGCCCGGGGCTTCTACATCTGAACCCGTTTTCCCTTCAATAAAGCCCTCACTGATGTCCTGCTCAGGACATGGTCTAAAATCAGCACAGGGGCTCCTGTCAACAGGACAATCGCCCGCTGCCATAGGCCTGATGACCTTAAATTCTTTAACCAACATCCTACGCCTGAGTGTTTGGTCATCCAGGCATTTTCCTTTTCCGATGCATTCCCTTCCGCACCCCCGGATAGGGAATCAAAACCACTGGACCAACTTCAGACAAAATTATTTTCTTTCTCCAGTCTGATGTTGCAGTCCATGAACACCGCATGCCTTTTGGGCGGCTACTCCCATAACTTAACGGATACTGTGATGCAGGTGCTGCCTGGAGAGATGCAGCCGAGTTCCTGATTTGTTGTGGGCTGAGCACGACCAACTCACTACACAGATCGGTTGCGCCAACAGTGGCTTTAAGACTCCACGCTTGGTTGAGGACATCTGGCTTTTCCGGGAATGTCCAGCAGTCGCTTATAGACATGCCCTTCGATGGCACCTGTCTCTTCGGAGACATAGTGGACTCAGCACTGGATCGCTTTAAGGAATGCCAGGCTGCGGCTCAGTCCCTTGCCTTGCAGCTGTTCCTCTCCCTCCTCAGTCTGCTTTCCGTCCTTTTCATGGCTACGGAACGGGACCCCAAACACTTCCATTTCCCTCCAGCCACCATGCCGCGCATGCTGCCCAACCTCTGCATGGACATGTATGCGGGATCCATCGTTCCTGTGGATCAGGGAGCCAGCTGTGGGCCCCTCCCCTCCCTCACCCCATTCATCCTGCAGCCTCCAAACCTTCCTAGGCCATCACTCCATCATGTGAGACAGGATTGGAGACAGGATTCAGCAACACCTGCCCCACTGAGAATCTATCACGACAGACAGGTGGGTTTTCCAAAACATCCGAAGGGGCTGCTCCGTCCCCTTTGAGACTAACCCTTCGGCCATGCCGCCATCCTACGATTAGATAACGGAGGACAACTTGGCACGTCTCCATGAGGAAGTTACAGCTGTCTTGGTCAAGGAAGCCATAGATAAGATCCATGTGCCAGAAGTAGGTGGTGGTTGTTATTCCCGCTCCTTTCCGGTGCCCAGAAAGGACCAGGACCTTCGCCCTTTCCTAAACCTCCGGTCCCTCAATCTCTTCTTCAGAAAGGATAAGTTCAAAATGCTCACTCTGGCTCCAGTCCTATCTGCTCTGGAGACTGGATGGTAGTGTTGGACTTGCAGAAAGCCTACTTTCACATTTCCGTCCCGCCAGCCCATGGACGTTACTTGCCTTTCATGGTAGGTCAAGAGCACTTTCAGTGTACCGTGCTCCCCTTAACAGCGCCCCTCAGGTGTTCACGAAAGTGATAGCGGTGGTCTCAGCTCATCTGCGCCAGTGAGGGCTTTCAGTTTTCCCCCTACCGCAACAACTGGCTGTTGAAGGCGGGTTCGCCCAAGGCTGCCATCTCCCACCTCCAGACTACTGCGAACCTCCTACATTTGTTGGGGGTCACTATAAATGTGCCAAAGTCACACCTGACTCCCTCTCAGATGCTCAATTTTATCAGAGCTGTTCGGGACACAGTGCAGTTTCGGGCCTGTCATCCCAAGCTGCCAGACTCCAGGATATTCAGGCTATGATACTGATGTTTTAGCCTCTGTCCTGAGTTTCGGTGAGAATGATTTTGAGGCTGCTGGACCTCTTGGCCTCCTGCATCATGCAAGTCACACATGCCAGATAGCATATGCGGACTCTGTAGTGAGACCTGACGTTCCAGTGGGTGTAGCATGAGGGGAATATTTCCGATATGTTCCAGATCTTGAAGGGAACTGCGCATGATCTGCAGTGGTGGCTTTCAAACCACGGTTGGGTCAAAGGCAGATCCCTCTTCCTTCCCCAACCAGATCTGACAGTAGTGACAGATGCGTGTCACTCCTGGGATGGGGTGGCCACATGGTAGAGGCGGAGATCAGAGGCGTCTGGTCTCCAGCGGAGTCCAAGCTCCATATCATCCTTCTGGAGCTCAGGGCGATCAGGCTTTCAACACCACAGCCATGTGGTACTGCAACAAGCAGGGCGGGGTGGAGGACCCTGTGTCAAGAGCCTCTGGACTTGGCTGGAACGTCAGGGTATATCCCTGGTGGTTCAACATCTGACAGGCTCTCTCAACAGCAGAGTAGACAAACTTAGCCATCTATACATGGTCGATCATGAATGGCATCTCCATCCGGAGGTGGCGCGAGGTCTCTTTCAGCAGTGGGAAGAGCCTTGGTTGGATCTGTTCACCTCCGCAGAGAACGTGCAATGTCAGCAGTATTGCGCGTTGGAGTTTCCAAGGTGGCACTCGCTCAGCTATGCTTTTCATCTCTAATGGAACTCAGGCTTTCTAAACGCCTTTACGCCAATACCACTTCTGCCCAGAGTCCTCAAGAAGATCAAGAACGACCAGGCCCAAGTAATTCTTGTGGCTCCATACTAGGCACGAAGAGTATGGTATCCCGAACTTCTGAACATGGCCATCGATCCTCCACTAAGACTGCCTCTTCAGGAGGGTCTTCTGTTGCAGCAGCAGGGAACGGTTCTACATCCAAACCTGTCCAGTCTCTGCTTTCTTGTGTGGAGATTAAGCGTCAGCAGTTGACAGCTTTCGACCTTCTGCCTGAAGTCTCTAATGTTATCTTGACAGTCAGGCGTACCTCAAACAATACGGTTTACGCCTGTCGTTGGAATAAATTTGTGGCATGGTGTACCAACAAGTCTGGTGGTCCCCTTTCTGCACCTCTCTCTGAGGTTCTTTTGTTTGTACTCTCTCTTGCACAGAAGAGCTCTGCATTGGACACCCTTAAGGGTTATCTACATGCCATCTCTGCTTTCCTCATACTACTTGTACAGCCCTTCTTGTTTAAATCTCCTATTTTTGGGAGATTCCTCAATGGTCTTACCCACATGTTTCCACCTACCCCGTTCATAATGCCCCAGTGGGATTTGAACTTATTACTCACTTTCCTTAAGTGTGCTCCTTTTGAGCCTCTTAATAATTGTCCTGTTTGGCTTCTCACTTTAAAAACAACCTTCCTTGTAGCCATCACCTTTGCACCTAGAGCGAGTAAGCTATAAGCTCTTTCTTAGAAGCCACCCTTTATCTCTGTCTATTCCTGATAAAGTGGTGCTTCGTACCAGGGCCTCTTTCCTACTTAAAGTGGTCACGCCCTTTCATGTAGGCCAATCCATCACCTTGCCTGCTTTTTATGCACCCCCACATCCTTCTCACTCCATCGCCTGAATCCAAGAAGAGTATTGGCGTTCTCTACTAATCGTACTAAAGACTTCCTGGTGGATGAACAACTCCTTGTTGGTTATGTGGGAGTGAAGAAAGGACAGGTGGTGCAGAAAAGGACCATCTCTAAATGGGTTATTCTCTGCATCAAAATGTGCTAAGCTTTGACTAAGAAGCAACCCCCAGAGGGTTTGCTTGTTCATTCTACCAGAGCAACTGCTGAAACCACTGCGTTGGCATGCGGGGCCCCAGTTATGAACATCTGCCAGACAGCAATGTGGGCGTTCCTGCACACGCTCACTAAACACTACTCCCTGAACAGGTAGTTCCGCAGGGGTGGCTACTTTGGCCGTTCGTCCCACAGGACTTCTTCGTACGATCTTAGTTCACAGGCCCTCCTCCGGATATGGTACTGCATAGGTATCTAGTCTAAGTTAAGGAATCTGCAACTAGAAGCCTCTATCAGATAAGTAAGTTACTTACCTTTGGTAACAAATTATCTGATAGAGACATATTCTAGTTGCAGATTCCTTATCAACCCACCTGTAGGAAAGTACCCTCTTTTTGGCTTGGTTACGCCCACCTTTTGCCAACTGTCAGTGTATTTTTGACTGTGTTCACTGGGATCCAGGTAACTAGGACCCTAGTTACTGTGCTGTCTCCCTCTAGATTTGGTTGCTTAGAACTTAGCACACCCCACAATTGGATACTGGTGTTAGCACACCCCACAATTGGATACTGGTGCCCCTTGTAAGTCTCTAGTATATGGTACTTAGGTTCCCAGGGCATTGGGGCACCAGGGGTTCCCCATGGGCTGCAGCATGTATTGTGCCACCCATGGAAGCCCATGCGAAATGTGTCTGCAGGCCTGCCATTGCAGTTCACTGCACCAGGTCACTGTAAGTCACCCTACCCCAGAGAGCACAGTGCAGGTACCTGTGTGTGAGGGCACCCCTGCATGAGCAAAGGTGCCCCTACGAACTCCAGCTCCATTTTCCGGGTCATCGTAAGTACAGGGAAGTCATTTTACCCGGGTACTGGACACAGGTCCAGCTTCATAATGGTAACTCCGAACCTGGGCATGTTTGGTATCAAACATGTTGCAATCATACCCCAATACTTTTGCCATTATTTGTAGCATGATTCCATGCACTCTTGGGGCTCCTTAAAGGACCCCTAGCATTGCGCCTACCAGTCTTCTTGGGTTTTCCGGACAGCCTGCGCTTCTGCCACCTCACAGACAGGTTTCTGCCCTCCTGCTGCTTTTTCCAGCTCAAGCAGAGGAAGGCAGAACAAAGGATGTCCTTTGGGAGACTGAGGCAACACCCTCTCCCTTTGGAAATAGATGTTACATGGCTTGGGAGGGGTAGCCTCCCCAGGCCACTGGTATGCTTTGAAAAGCACATTTGGTGCCCTCCTTGCATAAACTGTTTTGCACCTGTCCAGGGACCCCCGGTCCCTGATCTGGCACGAAACTGGACAATGGGGAAGGGGAGGGACCACTCCCCTGTCCATAACCACCCCAGGTGTGGTGTCCAGAGCTGCTCCAGGTGGTCACTTGATTCTGCCATCTTGAATCCATGGTGGGAAGAGGCCCCTGGAAGCATCTGAGGGCCAGGTCAGGCAGGTGACATCACAGCCCCCTCCTGATAGGTGATCACCCTGTTAGGTGACCAATCCCCCTTCCTGGCTATTTAGGGTCTCCCTCCCGGGTGGGTCGTTATATTCGACATGCAAGAATCCAGCGGAACTCCTCTGCATTGTTTACTTCACCTTCTGGCCACCGGGACTGCAACTGGACCCTCCAGGAACTGACAATCTGCAACTACAGTGACGACTCCGCTCTGCAACATTGTTTCTTCGGCTCAGTCCAACAACTGCTACATTTCCCTGGCTATGCATCTTCTGAAGGCGACGAGTCTTCATCCTGCTCAAGAAGCTAGAAGAAATCTCCCTTGTAGTGAAGGAGTCACTCTCCTGCATCCACAGGCATCAACTGCAATGATGACCGGCTGCATAGATTCTCTCTCCTCCAGAACCTCGTGGATCCTGTATCACAGGTGGTGGTCTGGAGTCGTCCTCTTGGTCCTCTCTACCAGCTGGACAACTTGGGAGATGGTAAGCCCTTGCCTATCCTCACAGGACAGTACCCTGTGCACAGCGACTCTTGCAGCTACCAAGGCCTGTTTGTTCCACCTCTAAGGGATCTTCAGGCTCTGTGTAGGCCCAGCCTCCAGCACTCTCCCTTGCAAAGCACAGTCTCCTGTCTTCTGCTCCAGCGACGTGGGACTCAACTCCAGGTGTGCTGAGTGGGCCTCACTGCGACCCCTCTGCCTGCTGCCTGTGGGTCACTGTGGTGGCTGCCTCCTCTTCTTGTGACTCTCCCAGATGCTGAGGGTCCCCCAGGCCCCCCCCCCCCCAACACCCACACCCCTACTCTACAGGTCGTTTCCCCTGGGCCTTGCTGGTCCTTGTCAGCCTCTCAAAATCTTCTTCTCCGACTCTTGCATTTGCCAAGGCTCGTTGGTAGTTCTCCAACACCACTGACGGACTGAAACTGTTCTGTCGTGGGACATCACCTGCATCACTTCTGGAACTCTTCTCCTGCTTGGGTGCTGCCCAGCTGACTTTGTCACCACCGTCGACCTGGTTCTGCATCCACAGAAGGGTGGGTAGTGGCTCCTTCCACAACTGGACACTTCATCTTGAACTGGACGTGGTCCCCTTCTTTTACAGGTCCTCCTCCGTCAGGACCACCCTTTGGTATCTTCCAGTCTTGTCTGTGTCTTGCACAGTCCTTTCCCAAAGTTCTCCTGTGAGTTTCGGGGGGAAAAACAGGTATTTTCCTCTTCTCTCCTGGTTGCTGGGGTCAACCTGGTACTTACCTTTTGGGGTTCCTAGTTCCTCCAGCTCCCCTCTGTAGATTCCAGTTGCTTGGGTAAGGGACTGCCTTTCACATTCCACTTACTTAGTATATTGTTTGGTCTTCCCCTAGGGCCTTCACTATTGTCTATTGTTTTACTGTTTACCATTACTATCTATGCTAATCACTGACTTCTAATGTGTATATAATAGTGTGTTTACTCCAGTATTGGAACTTTCATAGATTCACATGCTTGAATCATTCCCCATTGTCGAGATGGGAGCCCCCGGTACATTTAACCAAGCAGTTTTACCATAGATTTAAACCTAAGGGCCCTTAGGCCTCTTAATTTAACACTCTATCAGTGTCATTTTAAGAAAAAGGACCAAACTTCAGACACCACCCTTTAGAACCCTCCTGAGAGAAGCTCCAGTACCTCAGATTTTCTACCGCACGTCATGCTAGGGAGTCTCCTCAGAGCTCTGCTCTTTTCTTCATATCTTTTGGAATACCGTTAAGCTGATATTCTTCTAAACTTGTTCTGGCTGATTGTGGGTAAGGCCTACAGCATGTCTGACAAGGAAAAGAAAAGTTTGTTCAGATCCTGCAAGTCCTATGAGGGAAAAAGTGATTACACTCTGAAGACCCTCACCAGGACTGCATATACTGCCTTTACCCAGACCACTCGGCTAAGGACTGCAAGGTATGTCGTACCTTCTCTTCTAAGACCCCGAAGGATAGAGAGGGAAGATTAATAATATGGCTGCAGAAACTTAAATCTAGAGATAACCCAGTCTCTTATTCAGACAGCGATGACTCCTCAACATACTCCAGAAAGTCATCTAAGAGACCTTGATCTTATTCAAGGCCTTCATCAGAGCAGCCAAGAAAGGCCCACAAAAAGACCACCTGAGGGTCTTATAAAGGCCGCGGCCCTTCCACTGCACCTCATAAATTCTCCACAAAAGGGGAAAGAGGGCATGCCAGCAGCTCTAAAAGGCCTACAAAATCATCTTCTGTGCCTCCATCTGCTTCTGCTGAACCTTTCAAAAGGCCATCCTCTGCTGCACAGAACTCTGGCAAAGACTATACCGTCGATGACAGCCTCATCGTCGACTTCATCGGTGAGTGCCGTTTCACCGTCGATGCCGGTTTCCAAATTAACTTCGCCACCGGCCGTGCTGACGATAACATCGCCGACAACAAGCATTCCACCGTCGACGAGGACAGTGTCGATGAGGACCTACACGTTGTCGTCGTCGATGGTAACACTGCTTGGTTAAATGTACCGGGGGCTCCCATCTCAGCGACGGGGAATGATTCAAGCTTGTGAATCTATGAAAGATTACAGTACTGAAGAACTAAAGTTACAGGTAAGTAACTAATTTTCTCACTCACATTTTAGTAGGGTATTGCCGATACAGTATTTTATGATTTGTTTTACCATAATAAAGTACCTTTTTTCTTGTAACACTGTGTGGTTCTTTCATGTGTGTAAGTGCTGTGTGATTGTAGTGGTATTGCATAAGCTTTGCATGTTTCCTAGATAAGTCTTGACTGCTCATCCACAGCTGCCTCTATACATAGCCCTGACTTCTGTGCCACTGTCTACACGTCACTAATAGGGGATATCTGATATAAGGTGATAACACCTTAGGTGCTCACCACACACCAGGCCAGCTTCCTGCACCACCTATCCTCCGCGCTCTGCAAACTGATTTCTAGGGACAGGGACGTCCCACTTTTTAGGGCCCTAGGTCTGGCGCACCAGGATGGGTGTTCTTCAATGCTCCACGCTTCTTGCCTGAAAAGTCATGAAAAGAAACTGATGTCAGCGCGCTGGAGTGGCTAAATACGACTCCGATATCATCACGTTGACCATGATGCCAATGATAGATGCGGAGTCAACAGACGCCACCTAACGGCGCAAGGGTAACACTCAAAGAAAAAATACCAGATTCTGTCTAATGACTGGGGGAAATTCTAAGGTAAGAAATCTGTGACTAGAATATGTCTTTACCAGAAAATGTGTTACAGAAGGGAAGTAACTTGTTCTTTTTGACTTGAATAGAATCCAATTTGAGATTCGGAGCATTGCACACAGGAGAACTACCTCTGTGACTGTTCACAACAATTTTCATCAATACCTCCTCCCAGTATCTTACCAATTTTGGAAAGTTCAGTCAGATGTGCAAAAAAAACTCTCCTTATAGACCCTCTCTATGAGAGTTCTGCAACACCCTTCCAAAACATCTCCCATCTTCTAATCACCAAATACCATTGAAACGACAATGTAGGAGGTTGCTTACTAGTCTGCACACATTTTGTGGAAGAGTGGACCATCTTTCCAAAGTTGCAGAGCAATTATATATCGTCAAAAGGGAGTAGATATATGTATGTTACGCTATATGTTTGCTATTTCGAACCACTGTCCTAAAAGATGTTGCTTCTCTGCAGTGAAATTCGATGTAGATGCTGGTTAACATCACCCAGTGTTGTAGTTGGAAATAATGCATTTGTTCAGATTATGCAAGCTCAGACTCACTTTTGCCCTGAACAGAGTATTTGATTGAGTTGCCCTAAAACAAATAGGAGATACACGTGCAGCCCCACCCCCTTCCACTATTCAAATTTGGCTCCTTTAAATGGCAGTGTAAAAAAGAATTGCTAGGAATTGGATAGCAATTGGAAAGAAATATGGCCTCTTTTGGTACGATATCTCGAAGACAATGAACACCTATTTTAGATATGTATATAGTAGTCAGAGGTAGTTCATTCATCATATTAGCCTCACAAAGACACTCATGAGGTTTGGTTTCTACATGATTTCATGTTTTCTGTTGTAATTGTGCCTCAAGATAATTTGATTCCTGTAGAGTCTGTCTTGTTCACAAGGACTGTCAGGAAAATGAGAGCACAGTTTGGAATATCTATGCTGTATCCCAGTGGTTCTTAACCTGTGGACCACCAGCTATTCAATACTGTAATCCAAGAACCCCCAGTGAATATTGGAATACGGGGCACCCAACTGAGTTATTACTGGAACCCCGGCCTAAGCAATTTAGCTTATTTGAACCACATACACAAATGATTAAATTGTATTTAATTCACAAATATATATATTTTTTAGAGTTAATGGGAATGGTGTGGCTTTTTAAAATTCAATTGGGACAATCCATCATCCATAGTGTATTATATTTGAGGCACCTGCACTGTCCCATGAAGCCTCCTTTTTCTAATTCCTTTGCAATTTCAGAATGTTTTAACATTATCAATTTTAAATGTTGCTTCTTTACTTATATACACTTTTTTAATATGTTAATATTATTTAAAGCAGTTGCAGGGTAGGGTTTGTGGACCCCTACGTATCCGTGAAGTACAGGTTAAGATTAAGAACTGAAGCTCTATTCCGATCCAGGGTCAGAGTTAAACTGTCTTTAAACCATGATAGTTTGCTAATGCTTTTTATCTCTGGTCTGTGGTGAGCCAGGGATCTTTTATGTTAGCTTGGGTAATCAGGATATCACCTGTAATTTTGCAGGAAGCTATGAGGGCTAAAATTGCAGTTGCATGCCCAAACAGAAGAATATCGAATACATGTATTTTTACGTAGACAGTTGTTGCTTTTTGTTTGAGTCGTATATGCAGTACCGAGATAGCGATCTTTGATGTTGGGTGCGACACTGCATATCCCTCATTGTGGTGATCCTTGAGTACAAGTTCCACTTGAACATGGCCTTTCATGAGATCTTTTTGGCCACTTTCTCGTTCTTTTCTGTCCTTGAAAAGAGAGCCCTGTTTGCAAAAATTGTTCCATGTCTGCCTTCCTCTAATTTTTCTTTCGGAGTGGCAACGATCTCAGTTTGGGCTGGACACTTCAAAATCACTACATTAAGATACTTGCTGCAGTGCTAGAGAGAACATTACGGACTATTGTAAGGGCAACTGAGGTCTAACTCAGGGGTATCATCGGTGGCAGATACTGGCATCCTACAAGTTTCCTCACAGTTCCGGAGAAATGTGTGGCCTTGAAGTTTCTTTTCCCATGTTGAAAGTTCCTTTCCTACAATCTTGGATTTTTTTGTCTCTGGTCATTTAGGTGGTCATTATGACATTGGCGGTGACTGTTAAAGTGGCGGTAATATCGCCAACAGGCTGGCGGTAATTACCGCCAAATTATGACCATGGCAGTGATACCTCCCATAAACAGCCAATGTACCACACCAACCGCCAGGGCGTTAACACCACTGACCACGGCGGTAGCCATCAACAGCCAGGTGGAAATCGAGGTACTGCCCACCATATTATGACATAGCAATCTGCAAGGATTTCCGGGGCAGTATCAATGCCATCAAAAGCCTGGCAGAAACACATAACAGAAAATGAAAGACTCACCTTCAGGGACACAGAGGATTCCGCTGCCGCCATGGAACCGGAACCTCAAGCCTTCCCAATGCTCTACCACACCATGGCCCTCCTGGAACGCCACCGCGAACGGTGAGTACAGCCACCTAGCACACAAGGGAAGGAGGAAGGAGGAAGGAAAAGGAGAGTGACACACACACACACACGCACAACACACACACACACACACCATACACAGAACCAGCTGCAGAGTAAAACGAATGTCACAGGACCCACGTTAAATTAAAACAAGTACAACAATGAGAATGAATGAACACTGTAATTTGCTGCCAACAGTCAAAATAATTTCAAATCAAAAGCAAATGCATGTGTCAGTGTCCAGATTGGGCCAATGGCCAGTCCAAAGTACAGAAGGGCCACAGGGCACAGTCCAAGGCCCAACTTGACTCCTGACACAATCCAGACTCCACTGTTCAGGGGCATCTTGTTGGAAATGGGCAGGCACTTCAGGGGGAGGGGGGCTGGGTGGCGCCTCAGCTGAAGTGGAGAACATGCCCACTGGTTCTGGAGGGGGCTCCTTGCCCGTTTGTCTCTGGTGGGGAGTGTAATGCCACAGTCTCTGAAGTAGGGAACATGCCCATGGGTTCTGGAGGGGGCTCCTTGCCCGGTTGTCTGTGGTGGGGAGTGTAAGGCCACAGTCTCGGAAGTGGGGAACATACCCACTGGTTCTGGAAGGGGCTCCTTGCCCAACAGTGTCTGGAGGGTGGGCTACATGCCTTATGCTGGAGGTGAGGGCTCCTTGCCTTCTGCTGGTGGAGGTGTTACCTTGGCTGCCTCTGCAGGAGGTGCGAGCTCCTTGCCCTCTGCTGGTGGAGTTGTTACCTTGGCTGCCTCTGCTGGAGGTGAGGGCTCCTTGTCATCTGCTGGTGGAGGTGTTACGTTGGCTGCCTCTGCTAGAGGGGCAGGTTCCTTGCCCTCTGCTGGTGGAGGTGTTACCTTGGCTGCCTCTGCTGGAGGTGAGGGCTCCTTGCCCTCTGCTAGTGGAGGTGTTACCTTGGCTGCTTCTGCTGGCAGTGAGGGCTCCTTTCCCTCTGCTGGTGGAGGGGGCCCCCTTGCCTTTCTTTGGTGGTGGAGTGGGAACCTTGCCTCTCTTTGGTGGTGGAGTGGGAACCTTGCCTCTCTTTGGTGGTGGAGTGGGAACCTTGCCTCTCTTTGGTGGTGGAGTGGGAACCTTCCATTTCTTTGGTGGTGGAGTGGGAACCTTCCATTTCTTTGGTGGTGGTTGGTGGTGGAGTGGGAACCTTCCATTTCTTTGGTGGTGGAGTGGGAACCTTCCATTTCTTTGGTGGTGGAGTAGGAACCTTCCTTTTTTTGGTGGTGGAGTGGGAACCTTGCCTCTCTTTGGTGGTAGAGTGGGGTCCTTGGCACTCTTTGGTGGTGGAAGGGGATCCTTGGCTCTCTTTGGTAGTGGAGGGCGGGGTCCATGTGTCCCCTCTTGTGACGGCCCCCCTTGGCCTTTGACATGTGACTTGTGCCCTTGCCTCCAGGACTATGAGGTGCCTCCACTGTCCCTATCTCGTGTCCCTTGGATTTAACCACCCTATTCTTCCCTTTCTGAGGCAGAGGTGTGCTCTTACTAGGAGTGGCTGCCGTCACACTAAGGGGCCCCTTTGTGCCAGCAGCTGAGGTTTTGATGGGAGCAGTGGCAGACTGTTTGGTTGAGGTGCTGGTCTGGGTCATTGGGACCCTGCTCTTACGGGCAGGACGGGGAAAGAAGAGGGCAAGATGGGCAAGGAAAAGCTTCTTAGGGACGTTTGGGCAAAATGTGGGAGGAGGGATGGGAGTGGAGGCAGAGGGAGTGGTTGTCGGAGGTGTACGTCTGCTGGAAGTGGGTGCATGTGCATGTGTGAGGTGGATGGCTGTTGGGTGCGTGTGTTTGTATCTCTTAGGATGGAGGTGCAGACAGGGTGGGAGAGGACAAAGAGGATGCATGGATGGATGTTGTGGAGGTGTCTGCAAGTGAGGTGTGTGTGCATGATGTGGTGGTGGTGGCTGTTGATGTAATGCATGCAGGTGTGAGTGCGGATGTGACTGTGAGGGAGGGGGAGACAGTGGAGGCAGTGGATGTTGAGTGTGTGTGCAACTGTCTGTTGTTTGTGTGAGTGTTTGTGGCCTGAAGTGTGCTGCCTATGTTTGTCACTCTTTTGTGATGTGTTGTGTGCATGCTTGTCTGTATGTGTGCATGGGATGGGTTGCGGTTGAGGAAACTGGGACTGGAAAGTGGCAGTTGGAGGGGGGACTGTAGGAACAGGGACACTGGCTGCCATCAGAGAGGAGGCCAGAGCCTGAAACGATCTCTGTAGGGCCGCCAACCCACCGTGGATGCCCTCCAGGTACGCAGTGCATTGCCGCATCTGGGATGCCAGCCCCTGGATGGCATTCACCATGGTTGACTGCCCTTCAGAGATGGATCTCAGGAGGTCACTAGCCTTCTCACTGAGGGCAGCAGGGCTCACTGGGGCAGGGCCTGAGGTGCCTGGGGCGAAGGAGTTGTCCATCCTCCTGGGTGAGCGGGCACAGGCAACTCGGTGGGGGGCTACTAGGAGGGTGGCGCTTGTATGGGGGGTGGTGGCTGTACATGTAGCTGGGGTGGTTCCAGAGGTGTCCGTCACCACCAGGAAGCTTCCATCAGAGGAGGAATCAGAGTCTGTGCTGTTACCTCCTGTCTCCACCATGGTGCTCCTCTCGCCTTCCATCCCACTGGTACCCTCGGTGTCGGTGGACTCTGCATCCTGGGTCCTGTGGGATGCAGCTCCCTCAATCACAGGTGTCCCTGCTCCTCTGCCAGATGATGCTAATGCACACATGGAGAGGATGACAGAAGAAAATGGGGGGAGGGAGGAGAGAGAAAGGGAGCACTAGGTCAATTACAGCACCAACCAATCAATCAATCAGTCAAAACATTTATAAAGCGTGCTACTCACCCGTGAGGGTCTAAAGGCGCTAGGGGAGGGGGGTTACTGCTGCTCGAAGAGCCAGGTTTTGAGCTGCCTCCGGAATGCGAGGTGGTCCTGGGTGGTCCTGAGGTTGGCGGGGAGGGAGTTCCATGTCTTGGCCGCCAGGTAGGAGAAGGATTTCCCACCTGCCGTAGTGCGGCGGATGCGAGGGACCGCGTCGAGTGCGAGGTTGGCGGAGCGAAGTTGACGGGTGGGTGTGTAGAAACTGAGGCGACGGTTGAGGTATTCGGGTCCCTTGTTGTGGAGGGCTTTGTGTGCGTGGGTGAGGAGCCGGAAGGTGATCCTTTTGTTGACGGGAAGCCAGTGCAGGTGTCTCAGGTGGGCGGAGATGTGGCTGTTGCGGGGTATGTTGAGGATGAGGCGGGCGGAGGCGTTTTGTATTCGCTGAAGACGTTTTTGGAGTTTTGTGGTGGTTCCTGCGTATAGGGTGTTTCCGTAGTCCAGGCGGCTTGTGACGAGGGCGTGGGTCACCGTTTTTCTGGTGTCGGCGGGGATCCAGCGGAAGATCTTTCGGAGCATGTGGAGAGTGAGGAAGCAGGAAGATGATACAGCGTTGACTTGTTTGGTCATGGTGAGAAGTGGGTCCAGGATGAATCTGAGGTTGCGTGCGTGGTCTGAGGGGGTTGGTGCGGTGCCAAGGGCTGTGGGCCACCAAGAGTTGTCCCAAGCGGACGGGGTGTTTCCGAGCACCAACACAACATATGGCATACACATTACCATCACACACGGGGATCAAGATTGAGCACTATGCCTTGTGCTGGCATTCCATTGGCTAGGTACCACAGCAAGATGAGAGCCAGCCACCGCCAACTGCACCCCTCCTGGGACCCACTAAGCCCTGTCTGACATGGAATGCCACCTAGCTAGTTAACAAGATTGTGCTATACCCCCATTTACCTTTGAGCTGGACCACGCAGCAATAACTGAGCTGGCATTAAGGGGCATCCACTAACTGAATTCCACCACCAGGATCCCATGCCAGGCAACAAAGATGGTTGTTATGCTCACTGTACTCACCCCCTTGTGGCTGCTGTGCTGCCCTCAAGCGCCCATCCAGCTCTGGATAGGCCACTGCCAGTATGTGGGCCATCGGGGAGGGGGATCAGGTTCCGATGGGCACCCCTCCCTCGTTGAGAGGCCATCCCCAGCTGGACTTCCGCGGTCTTCCGGGTCCAGTTTCTCAGGTCCTCCCACCTTTTCCTGTAGTGCGTGCTCCGCCTGCTATAGAGCCCCAGGGTCCACACCTCCTTGGCGATGGCACACCACAGTCCTTTCTTCTGATGGGCGTTGACCTGCAGAGGTAATACAGACAGGAGGACATTATTAACCATACAATCCAGCCTGTCACACGTATGGCCCACAGATACCATTTCCCCTCCATTGGCACACACATCACCTGGAGCCCTGCATGTACACTACCACCAGACATAGCCCCCACCCAAATGACACACTGCCAGCACACACATCTCCATGCAACCTTGTTGCATGCCTCGTCCCCATGGTGTACTCACCGGTTGGTCTGGAGGCCCATACAGCTGTCCATACAGGGGTAGGATCCCACCACCAGGTGCTCTAACTCCTCCAAAGTGAAGGCAGGGGCCCTTTCCCCTGTCACACGGACAATGACAGCTTCCAAACACAGGTCACAGCAGCACACGCAGTGGAGGTGTTGTCCTGTTAAAAGTCAGGAATCAAGTGAGGTTATAGACAGAAAATTATGGTCACCGCCGCCGGTGATCCTCATTGGATAATGTACTCGATAGAGCCCCATTTTAGCCAATAAGGAATAGCACAGCAGTGCAAGACCACCTTCCGTCACGACGCCCAATGCCGGCGGAGTTACATCACTTCCACCTGTCCCTACATACAGGACAGGCTGTCGCCATTTTATGGTGGTGGACAACAATCTGAAATTGGAAACTGCGTCATTGCTGTCAATTGTACCTACATTGCCATTTACATTGTCCAATTACATACATGCTCAGTTACATTGAGGTGGCGGTTCCATTGTTCAGTTTGTGACACCCTTCTCACTCTTGTGTCCCTTAGATACCTACCACTGTGGAGGAATAGGAGGAGGAGGCAAGACCCCATGTACCAACCCCTGATGGACTTGGCTACACTGGAGAACAGGCACATAATACTCGCCTATAGACTGGACAGGGCCACAATAACACAGCTGTATAATCAATTGGAGCGGATCAGCTATCCGTCATCCCACTGGGATCCCTCCTCTTATGCAAGTTCAGTCTGTGCTCCATTTCCTGGCAACTGGTTCTTTCCAAGTGACAGTGGGCTTGGCAGCAGGAATGTCACAGCCAATGTTCTCAGTAGTGCTGGCAAGGGTTTTGTCTACCTTGCTCAAACACATGGTCAGCTACACAGCTTTCCCCCAAGGGGAAGATTTGGCCACTGTGAAGGCTGGATTCTATGCAACGGGACATATTCCAAATATTATTGGGGAGATTGACGGAACACATATTGCATTTGTCCCTCCCCCGGCACAATGAACAGGTGTACAGAAATCTGAAGAGTTTTCACTCAAATGGTGTGCCTGGCTGACCAGTACATCTCCCACGTCACTGCCAAGTATCCTGGGTCGGTGCATGACACCTTTGTTATGAGGAATAGCAGCATCCCAAATGTGATGGCACCACTACAGAGGCACAGGATGTGGCTAATGGGTGAGCCTGAGTCTCCAACCAATGCATGTCAGTGTATGCCTTCAGGAGTCTTCCCCCATACCATTGTGTAAGGCTAATGTTTGTACCTCAGTTCTTGCAGGTGACTCTGGCTACCCAAATCTGTCTTGGCTCTTGACCCCCGTGAGGAATGCCAGGACATGGGCTGAGAATCGGTATAATGATGCTCATGGACGAACCAGGTGGACAATTGAGCGAACCTTCGGCCTCCTGAAGGCCAGGTTCAGACGCCTCCATCTGACAGGTAGATCCCTGTGCTACTCCCCTGAGGTCTGCCAGATAGTTGTAGTATGCTGCATGTTACACAACCTGGCCCTCAGACGACATGTGCCCTGTCTGCAGGAGGAGGAGGTTGGAAATGCTCCTGTGGCATCAGTGGACCCTGAGGACAGTGAGGATAAGGAAGCAGAGGATGAGGATGTGGACAACAGAACATCATTAATATGGCAGTACTACCAATGACACACAGGTAAGACAGTGGAACTGACCATTCCTCTGATTATTTATCTTTTCAGTGTGGCTGTAGCAGCATGGCAGTCACTTCCTTTGCATCTCAACTGACTGTCATCTATGCCTTCTCATTTTTCAGATGTTGGTGTTATTACAACTGTGTACTGATGTGATGACTACAGACAGCTACAGGTAATTATTTGTATGCAATTACAAGGTTCACACAAGATGTAACTGTTAACATAATTGCACATTTTTCTCACATAAAGCACTATCACTCAAGTTGTGATCAAGGGTGTTTATTGTAGTGAAATATATAGAAGGAATAGTGCGATGGAATGGGGTGATGGTAGAGGAAAGTCCAGGGAATTGGTCTGGTCTGTTTGTAGCACAGGTCCAGTGTCCAAGGGGCCATAGGAAGGGGAGCAATGGCAGTTGAAAGTGGACAAGATGACAGAGTGGGACACAAGGGGGACATTCTGTAGGGTCTCATTTCCTGGCGGTGGTCTTGGTCTTGGCAAGTGTATCTGGCATGTGTCTAGTTTGCAGGGAATGTATGCAGGGTGGTTCACCTTCTACAGGGGGAGGGGTGCTGGTGTCATTTGGGTCCTGTGGCAGGGCCTCCTGTCCACTAGCTGCAGCAGATGTGGAGGGCTGTTCAGTTGAATGGCTAGTGGAAGGGGCCCGCTGGTGTGCTGTATATTGCCTCATGATGTTGGCCATATCAGCCAGCACCTCTGCTATGGGAACCATGGTGGTGTTGAGGGCCTGCAAATCTTTCCCCATCTCCTGATGGTGTACCTCATGCTGCCGCTGGTTCTCCTGCATGATGTTTAGAATCTGGCCCATGTTGTCCTGGGAGTGTTTGTAAGCCCCCAGGACATTAGTGAGTGCCTCCCGGACAGTCGGTTCCCTGGACCTGTCCTCCCCTGGCGCACAGCTGTTCTCAGACTGTCCCTAGCCTCCTGTGCCTGTGTCCCCTGAACGATGTGCCCACTGGTCCCAGGACCCTGATTGTCTTGGCTGTGAGGTGTGGGCTGGGGTCCCTGTACAGTTGGGCGCACTGCTGATTGGCGTGTCCTGCGGACAGAGGTCTGGGGATGATGGGCATGTGCTGTACTGTGGTGTTGGATTCTGAGAGGGGAGGCTCTGTGGTGGACTGGGAGTGGCCTGGGGTGGCTAACTGACTGACCAGTGGTCCCTGATGGGCCAGGAAGGTTTATCCAGATCCAGAAGTCCAGAGTTACTGTCATCACCGGGGGCATCTTCTGTTGGGGGACTGGATAGTTGTGGCACCTTCTCGCCACTGTGATTGTCTGGGGCACCTGTGGGGATGTAAGTGATGTATTATGCTACATGTCTGTGACATATTCTACATACCTGGCTTCCCCTATATCGTTGCTGTTGCCCTGCCACCTTTGTTTGTGTATGGTGATGTATTGTGGGATTGTTAGTTCTCCATGCTGTGCAGGCATTGGTGGTGGGTGTACATGCAGGGCTGAGAGGGAGGTACATGCAGTGGGTATGGCATGCAGGGGTTGGCATTGGGGTTAGTCAGTTGTGTTGGTGCACTGTGTGGGATGGAGTGGAGTGATCAGTGTTAGTGTGAGGGGTGGTGTTGGCATGCAGGTATGTGGGGGGATAGGTAGTTAATATTGACTCACCAGTGTCCAGTCCTCCAGCCACTCCTGCGAGTCCCTCAGGATGCAGTATTCCCAAGACTTGCTCCCCCCATGCTGTCAGCTGTGAGGGAGGAGGTCGGGGTCCACCGTCAGTTCTGTTGATGGCGAGCTGGTGCCCTGCTGCCATGGAACGTACCTTCCCCTGTAGGTCGTTCCACCTCTTCCTGATGTCGTCCCTTGATCTTGGATGCTTTCCCACGGCATTAGCCCTGTCCGCGATTCTCCGCCATAGTTCCATCTTCTTTGCAATGGAGATTTGTTGTACCTGTGCCTTAAACAGCTATGGCTCTACCCTGACTATTTCCTCCACCATGACCCGCAACTCCTCATATTTGAAACAGGGGTGCCTTTGTGGTGACATGGGTGTTGTGTGGTGGGTGTTGTGCAGTTGATGTTGTATGATGTGGTGGGGTGTGTGACGGACGGCTGGGTGTTAGTGGTGTGTGTAGTTGTTGCTGTGATTTGCGTGGCTGTTTCTTGCTTATATTTCGTGATCGTAAAGGGTTGTGGGTAATGTGGGTGTGTGTTTTATTGTGCTTTGGATCGGTCGGTGGATGTGGTGTGTGTATCAGTGTCAGGTGTGTGATTTTAGTTTAGACCAATGTTGTTTTGTTATATATTTAGGTGGCCATTCTGACAGCGCCAGTGTGTACCTCCAAAGGTTTAGCGCCGTTGAGTGTCCGCCATACTGATTCATGGGTCTTAATGTGGAGGGTTCTATTTTGTTGTAGTGACAGTATGGGTGTTTACCACTTACCTTTGGTCTATCAGATATGTGTTTGTGGCAGTATTCTGTCATTTGTGTGTGTATGTCATAATATGGCGAACGGATGTTCGTCTCCACGGCTGTCACTGCAGCGGTGAGCGGGATTTACCGCCAGTGTCATAATGAGGGCCTTTTTGTCTTTCCCTCGCTTGTCCTTTCCACTAAAGTGCTATCACACTTCCACATCTGATACTTCGAACGAGTGGTGTGAGTCTGGATAAACCTACACACTAATTCCTCGCTCAGGAAGACATGCCAGCTGTGGTTCACACTTATTTTCTTTCTCATTTTCATGATGGTTATGCCTTCTGTCTGGCATTCCTAAAACCAGCCTGTTGGCTCTCAAAACAGTCTTACATAACTCTGTTCGTTCACATAGCTTTCAGAGTCCTTATTCTAAGCAGCCTTATACGCGTAACAGACTCAACAGAGATGGGGACTCTTCTCACTCTACAAGAAGCAGATTTTGTCTCAGATAAAATATTTGTTCAACAACAGAAGATTCTTCCTGCTTCATTGCCGTGCTCTTGAACTGCTACCAGAAGCCATGTAGGTTTGCCCAGCACTACTTTTGAAGACGAGCGTCATCAATCTTCCTCCCTGGGGTTATCCATAGGATCCATATAATGCCACTCTGTACTGTAAAAACACACTTTATAGGTGAGAAGGATCTTCCAAGGGGGTAGAAGTAACTGAGCAGCCTATGACTAGGGAGAGAGTAAAGTTTCTCATGTGTTTACTCAGTAAATTATAAAAATAGCATCTATCAAAAAACCATATGTTCGATGGCATCTGTCGCTGTAGATACGCATGTTCTGCAATAGCTCGCCATCTGGTGTTGGGCCGGAGTGTTACAAGTTGTTTTTGTTCGAAGAAGTCTTTCGAGTCACGGGACCGAGTGACTCCTCCTTTTGTCTCCATTGCGCATGGGCGTCGACTCCATCTTCGATTGTTTTTTTTCCGCCATCGGGTTCGGACGTGTTCCTGTCGCTCCGAGTTTCGGAACGGAAAATTAGCTAATTTCGGAAGATTTTCGTCGGTATTGTTGCGTTCGGGATCGGCGTAGTTAGATTCAACACCGCGTCAAAGGATCGAAGAGCTCCGGTGCCCTTCGGGGTAGTTTTTTCGATCCCCCGTCGGGGCCTGGTCGGCCCGACCGCGTGCTGAAGAACGCCGATGGAACGGACCCCGTTCCGTTTCTGCCCCAAATGCCACAATAAATACCCCTACACAGACCAACACTTGGTCTGCAACCTGTGCCTGTCACCTGAGCACAGCGAAGACACCTGCGAGGCCTGTCGTGCGTTCCGGTCCCGAAAAACACTCCGAGACCGTCGAGCCAGAAGACTTCAGATGGCGTCCGCACCGACAGCCCAACGGGAGTTCGAGGAACAGGAAGAGGAAGGTACCTTCTCGATCCAAGACTCAGACTCCGAAGGATTCGACGATACACAAACCGTGAGTAAGACGTCGAAAACCACACAAAGAAACATTTACAAGGCCCAGGGGACGCCACTGCCATCCGGCCATGGCTCCACCCATAAATTCGGTGACCGACCGTCGGCACCGAAAAAGGCCCAAACAGTGCCGAGGTCGTCCGACTCCGGTCGAGACACCGGCACGCAGCCTTCTCGGGACCGAGAAAGTGCTGGAGACAAGCCTCGACACCGAGATGCCGGTGTGGACACGGCTCGACGCCGAGACAGCGGCACCGAAACAGATCGACGCCGAGAGGTTTCGGCCCCGAAAAAGAAAAAAGTCACCTCGGAGCCGAAAAAACACGCAGACAGGGTTTCGATGCCGAAACAAACTGCAAGCGACCCAGCTTCAGGCTCTTATACAGAAGAGCACTCGCTAACCTCCCAAATGCAAAAGCATAGGTTTGAGGAAGAGCTACAAGCAACTGATGTGGACCATACGCAAAAGCGTATCTTCATACAGCAGGGGACAGGAAAAATAAGCACCCTTCCCCCCATTAGGAGAAAGAGAAGGTTGGAGTTCCAGACTGAACAGACACCACAACCAAAAGTGGTGAAAAGAGTTACCCCACCACCCTCTCCTCCGCCCGTGATTAACGTCTCACCAGCACAAACTCCATCACACTCCCCAGCTCACACCACCATGAGCCAAGGTGACCAAGATCAGGACGCATGGGACCTATACGACGCCCCAGTGTCAGATAACAGTCCGGAGGCATACCCTACGAAGCCATCTCCACCAGAAGACAGCACCGCGTATTCTCAAGTGGTGGCTAGAGCAGCACAATTTCACAACGTAAGCCTCCACTCAGAACAGGTCGAGGATGATTTTTTATTCAACACACTCTCCTCCACCCACAGCTCATACCAAAGCCTGCCTATGCTCCCTGGTATGCTCCGGCACGCAAAAGACATCTTTAAGGAGCCGGTCAAAAGTAGGGCAATCACACCAAGGGTGGAAAAAAAGTATAAGGCGCCTCCTACAGACCCGGTTTTCATCACTACACAGCTGCCACCAGACTCTGTCGTTGTAGGAGCAGCTAGGAAAAGGGCCAACTCTCACACATCTGGAGATGCACCACCCCCAGATAAAGAAAGCCGCAAGTTCGATGCAGCTGGTAAAAGAGTCGCAGCACAAGCTGCAAACCAGTGGCGCATCGCGAACTCCCAGGCACTACTTGCGCGCTATGACAGAGCCCACTGGGACGAGATGCAACATCTCATTGAACATCTGCCCAAAGACTTACAAAATAGGGCAAAACAAGTGGTTGAGGAGGGACAGACCATTTCCAACAACCAGATCCGCTCCTCCATGGACGCTGCAGATACAGCTGCACGGACAATTAATACATCTGTAACTATCAGAAGGCATGCATGGCTCCGAACGTCTGGATTTAAACCAGAGATTCAACAAGCAGTTCTCAATATGCCTTTTAATGAAAAAGAACTGTTCGGTCCAGAAGTGGACACAGCGATTGAGAAACTCAAAAAAGATACGGACACTGCCAAAGCCATGGGCGCACTCTACTCCCCGCAGAGCAGAGGGAATTACAGCACATTCCGTAAAACGCCCTTTCGAGGGGGGTTTCGGGGTCAAAGCACACAAGCCAGCACCTCACAAGCAACACCGTCCAGTTACCAGGGACAGTATAGAGGAGGTTTTCGGGGACAATATAGAGGAGGGCAATTCCCTAGAAATAGAGGAAGATTTCAGAGCCCCAAAACCCCTACTACTAAACAGTGACTCACATGTCACTCACCCCCTCCACACAACACCAGTGGGGGGAAGAATAGGTCATTATTACAAAGCATGGGAGGAAATCACTACAGACACTTGGGTTCTAGCAATTATCCAACATGGTTATTGCATAGAATTTCTACAATTCCCTCCAAACATACCACCAAAAGCACAAAATTTAACAACACACCATTCCAATCTCCTGGAGATAGAAGTGCAGGCACTATTGCAAAAGAATGCAATCGAATTAGTGCCAAACACACAAATAAACACAGGAGTTTACTCACTGTACTTTCTGATACCAAAGAAGGACAAAACGCTGAGACCAATCCTAGACCTCAGAGTAGTGAACACTTTCATCAAATCAGACCACTTCCACATGGTCACACTACAAGAAGTATTGCCATTGCTAAAACTACACGACTACATGGCAACTTTAGACCTCAAGGATGCTTATTTCCATATACCAATACACCCATCGCACAGGAAATACCTAAGGTTTGTATTCAAAGGAATACATTACCAATTCAAGGTACTGCCTTTCGGATTAACAACCGCACCAAGAGTCTTTACCAAATGTCTAGCGGTAGTCGCTGCACACATAAGAAGGCAGCAAATACATGTGTTCCCATATTTGGACGACTGGCTAATCAAGGCCCATTCGTTCATAGAGTGCTCAAATCACACAAATCAGATCATACAAACCCTCTTCAAACTCGGGTTCACCGTCAACTTTACAAAATCCAACATTCTGCCGCGCAAGGTACAACAATACCTAGGAGCCATAATAGACACATCAAAAGGAGTAGCCACTCCAAGTCCACAAAGAATTCTAAATTTCAACACCATCATACAACGCATGTATCCAACACAAAAGATACAAGCAAAGATGGTATTACAACTCCTAGGCATGATGTCTTCATGCATAGCCATTGTCCCAAACGCAAGACTGCACATGAGGCCCTTACAACAATGCCTAGCATCACAGTGGTCTCAAGCACAGGGTCACCTTCTAGATCTGGTGTTAATAGACCGCCAAACTTACCTCTCACTTCTGTGGTGGAACAACATAAATTTAAACAAGGGGCGGCCTTTCCAAGACCCAGTGCCACAATACGTAATAACAACAGATGCTTCCATGACAGGGTGGGGAGCACACCTCGATCAACACAGCATACAAGGACAATGGAACGTACATCAAACAAAACTGCATATCAATCACCTAGAACTTCTAGCAGTTTTTCAAGCACTAAAAGCTTTCCAACCAATAATAGTTCACAAATACATTCTCGTCAAAACAGACAACATGACAACAATGTATTATCTAAACAAGCAGGGGGGGACGCACTCCACGCAGTTAAGCCTGCTAGCACAAAAGATTTGGCGTTGGGCAATTCACAACCAAATTCGCCTAATAGCACAATTTATACCAGGGATCCAAAATCAACTCGCAGACAATCTCTCTCGAGATCACCAACAGGTCCACGAATGGGAAATTCACCCCCAAATTCTGAACACTTATTTCAAACTCTGGGGAACACCTCAGATAGACTTGTTTGCGACAAGGGAGAACGCAAAATGCCAAAACTTCGCATCCAGATACCCACACGAACAATCCCAAGGCAATGCCCTATGGATGAACTGGTCAGGGATATTTGCTTACGCTTTTCCTCCTCTCCCTCTCCTTCCTTACCTGGTAAACAAACTCAGTCAAAGCAAACTCAAACTCATATTGATAGCACCAACTTGGGCAAGGCAACCCTGGTACACAACGCTGCTAGACCTATCAGTGGTACCCTGCATCAAATTGCCCAACAGGCCAGATCTGTTGACACAGCACAACCAAAAGATCAGACACCCAGATCCAGCATCGCTGAATCTAGCAATCTGGCTCCTGAAATCCTAGAATTCGGGCACTTACAACTTACCCAAGAATGTATGGAAGTCATAAAACAAGCCAGAAGGCCATCCACCAGGCACTGCTATGCAAGTAAATGGAAGAGGTTTGTTTGCTACTGCCATATTAATCAAATACAACCATTACACACAACTCCAGAACATGTAGTGGGTTACTTGCTTCACTTACAAAAATCTAACCTAGCTTTCTCTTCCATTAAAATACACCTTGCAGCAATATCTGCATACCTGCAGACTACCTATTCAACTTCCCTATATAAGATACCAGTCATTAAAGCATTCATGGAGGGCCTTAGGAGAATTATACCACCAAGAACACCACCTGTTCCTTCATGGAACCTAAATGTTGTCCTAACTAGACTTATGGGTCCACCTTTTGAACCCATGCACTCCTGCGACATACAGTTCCTAACCTGGAAGGTGGCATTTCTCATCGCCATTACTTCCCTAAGAAGAGTAAGCGAGATTCAGGCGTTTACAATACAGGAACCTTTTATACAACTACACAAAAATAAAGTCGTCCTAAGGACCAATCCTAAATTTTTGCCAAAGGTTATTTCACCGTTCCATCTAAATCAAACAGTGAACTTCCAGTGTTTTTTCCACAGCCAGATACCGTAGCTGAAAGGGCACTACATACATTAGATGTCAAAAGAGCATTAATGTATTACATTGACAGAACAAAAAACATCAGAAAGACTAAACAACTATTTATTGCATTTCAAAAACCTCATGCAGGAAACCCAATATCAAAACAAGGTATAGCCAGATGGATAGTTAAATGCATCCAAATCTGCTACCTTAAAGCTAAACGACAGCTGCCCATTACACCAAGGGCACACTCAACCAGAAAGAAAGGTGCTACCATGGCCTTTCTAGGAAACATCCCAATGCAAGAAATATGTAAGGCAGCCACATGGTCTACGCCTCACACATTCACCAAGCACTACTGTGTAGACGTGTTATCCGCACAACAAGCCACAGTAGGTCAAGCCGTATTAAGAACATTATTTCAGACTACTTCCACTCCTACAGGCTGATCCACCGCTTTTGGGGAAATAACTGCTTACTAGTCTATGCAGAACATGCGTATCTACAGCGACAGATGCCATCGAACTGAAAATGTCACTTACCCAGTGTACATCTGTTCGTGGCATCAGTCGCAGTAGATTCGCATGTGCCCACCCGCCTCCCCGGGAGCCTGTAGCAGTTTGGAAGTTACCTTCAATTATTTATATATGTATCATCTCAACCTTAAATAGGTGCATACTTAGTCACTCCATTGCATGGGCACTATTACTACAATTCAACTCCTACCTCTCCCTCTGCAGGGAAAAACAATCGAAGATGGAGTCGACGCCCATGCGCAATGGAGACAAAAGGAGGAGTCACTCGGTCCCGTGACTCGAAAGACTTCTTCGAACAAAAACAACTTGTAACACTCCGGCCCAACACCAGATGGCGAGCTATTGCAGAACATGCGAATCTACTGCGACTGATGCCACGAACAGATGTACACTGGGTAAGTGACATTTTCATGCCCATTCACCACTCTTACTACTCAGGGAGCTTTGATTTTTCTGAAAGTATGTAGTTGCTGAGGAAACGGGTACGCCGGTGACATTTATACCTTTCCATCATCTGCATGTGTGTGGCACTCTGGGATATAAACTTAATTTTACAAGTTTGTGAATGCTTCCAGCATTTTTTCGTTCTCCTTGTTCGTTCTGGAAATCACAGATGTGTTACATAGAGGTCATATCTGTAACTTTGATTTCAGTTTCCTGAAAATGATGTTTCCTTTCCACAAGACCTTTGGAGACATCAGATGTTTGGATAAGAGGTATATTTGTAGCTAGGATTCAGACATCCATGATTGCATATTCAAAGTCAGGAAGGGAAATCATTCACAATATGAGGTCATTTGGCGGTTTGGGCATTGTTATAGTCAATTTTGACACGCTCCCTAAATAAAATGGCCTTTTCCCTGCTTTTCATGGGTGTCGAGCGTGTGTGATTGGGAGCATTCCTTTTTGTTTTTTTGGAACATGTTCTGTTTAAGCACATTTTGAACTGAGAGAATAGGGTTTTGCGCAATGGTAATGGCTATTTGGTCTTCAACTGGAAAAGGTGAGGTGCCTTTTACGTTTCAGTTGGACCAAAGTCTTAATTACTCCTACTATTAAATAGCATTAATATTGTAAACATTGAACTGTTGCAA
The DNA here is from genome assembly GCF_031143425.1 of Pleurodeles waltl. Taxonomy (NCBI): domain Eukaryota; kingdom Metazoa; phylum Chordata; class Amphibia; order Caudata; family Salamandridae; genus Pleurodeles; species Pleurodeles waltl. The sequence goes on along the minus strand of NC_090444.1, from coordinate 1,696,479,467 downwards.
ATTACATTGAACCACTGTGACCTTAGAGAATGTTTCATTTCAGCAGTGATCACGAAGTCTTTGTTTTGTTACTTATATTACATATGTAGCAGTAGTTTTCTGTTCATTGGAAGGCTAAGGTTACCTGCTTTTCTTTAGGTTCTGATTATTTAGTAGTATTTATGTTTCTTTGATTTATATAGGTAGATGAGAAAACGATGGGTGAGCCAGGCTGGTTGTATGGAAGCTTTAATGGAAATGTTGGCTGGTTTCCATCAAACTATGTAGAGAAAGCTGCAGAAAGTGAAAACGTCTCATCTCCAAAGAAAGCCTTGGTTCCACCTACGATATCGTTGTCTGTTACCTCACTGCCTGTTAAGTAAGATAATTTCACTTGATTACTAATTAAACAGAAGGTGTATTTAATGTACTAAATTAAATGCATGTATTAAACACTGTTCTGCAGAACTTGTTTTGACGTTTCTGTGGAGATTGTCCACAATACGTGTGAAGTGAAAAGTGCTTTTCATACTCTACAAGCTTATCTGTTAAATCATTTTGTAGTTTCTATTTATTTCTAGTGCTTAGTGCTAAAGTTAGCTAATGTTTTAGCACTGGCCACATAATGCACATTTTTAGCATGGAAATAAAGTGGTTTAGCGCTGGCCTTCTGTTTACAAATACAGCGACTTACCTCTAAACCACTTCTTTCCTATTCTATATCATCTCCAGCTTGTGCACATGGGTTTAGGTAGTCTTCCATACAAATATGCGCTTCAGTTCATAATGAAGGTTGATTTACACAAAGATCCCAGTTGCAAATGGCCTACAAAATGGCCCGGTATTTTCCGACCCCAACAGTTTGACAGGTTCAGACTACTGGTAACTCCAGGGGAAAAATCCAGCTCATTATGAGTTGGACTGTGATCGTCCACTATGAAATTCGGAATTAGCTTGTGAACTGGTAAATTCTAATTTATCAACAGCCAAAATCTCTGTGTAAAAGTAAATAGATCTGCAATGTTCTTGCGGATCCCAAACATTGAATGGGCCCAGTAACTGCACTTATTAGCTTTATCGGAAGTAAGAGGCCATTCATAATGAGGGCCTGGGTGTATATTTTATGTGTTCTATTGTTGTAAAGTATAGAGCAGAATTTATACCCTTGATTTTGTTTTTCAGACCACTCTCCCCTAATAAACCTACAGCTGTGTCTGAATCTGATTATCAAAATGTTGGCTTCCCTGGCCTGACTGTTAACACAACATGGCAGAAGACCTCTGCTTTTACCCGCACTTTATCCCCTGGATCAGTTTCCCCTATTCATGGTCAGGTAAGTTTGCAGTGAGGCAAGAATTGTTTCAAGTTACATAGTGGAACACAAACACTTGGGGATAGGTATGGTCGTGTTTTTTTTCTGCAAAATGTTTTTCATTTTTCTCAAAAAAACATTTTACTGATATATTTTGTCTAATATGTGTTTAAGTTTCTGCATCTGTAAAAGTTGTGAGTTGCATCCATCCGCTTGTGAATTATATTGAATCCTACCTTGGAGCATTGAGCACCATTGGCTTGTCTACATTGAACACTACAAGCAAGTTATGGTGATGGCGGTCTGATCATTGCTTAATGTTTTAAAAAGCTATATCTCTTCTTGTTGCATAATGGCACTGGGTTTTCCCTAGTGACAAAATGTGCAAGAGGATGAGAGTTCATATGAGCTGAGTGGGATATTATTCCTAGATGTCTAAAGGCTGAGCAGAGAATGTCCGTTTATGGGTGTATTACTTGTTAAGAGTTTCAAAACTAGCCATGATGTGGAGCTGTGGGTTGCACTGGCGCCTCTAAGCATTTTCAGCTAATTGTTCAAGTATTCAGGCTTCTTGGTGTGGGTGGAAAATATTAAAGATAATTCTACAAGTCTTGAGTATGATTTGTGAGCCAGCACAGCTGTACTCGGGTAGAAGTGCTCTATTTGATTTTCCGTTAATTTTGGTGAACTGGTCTGAAGTTTAAACATGTTTCAAGTGCTCATTTGTTAGGATTTTGAAATACAAGGTGAAACAGAAGAAAACAGTTCATCTCGCATCAGGCTATTGATACATCTGTCATTGTGTGGTTGGTGTTTGGCCCAAATGAAAACTCTTTGTTGGGGTCAGCATTAGATAGATTGAGGACATGTATGTTTGGATGGTATCCAGACAAGTTCATAGTTTGTAAATGACTGTCCAAAGGCCCTTTTGGGTAGATAGTTAGACATCATTGTGTGTTGATTTTGGGTACGCGCCTTTTTTTGTTTCGAAGAGCTGCTTAAGTTTTGTTGTAAGTTGACAAAGTGACTATCAAATATTGTGTTTTGTCATATTACCCCTTGTGTTGGAGTCACACTCTGTTAATTAGATTTCCTAAGCTCCAGAAGTAAACTGTGAAAAGGAAAACAGGCAGATCTATCTCACATGCTTAGCTGAGTTTTACTGATATGAGCAGAAGTATGAATAGTCAGACAAAACCTAACAGAGAATCTTTTACCTACAGGTGATACAGCGGAATAGCAATCTGTTCCCCAAAATCAACACACACACGTAAGGATTGATATTGATATCTGCACATTGCATGAATGAAAGTGATTGTGAACATAATGAGCAGATTAGCAACTGGTATACACATAATTGCAAAGATTAGGTATTTCCCAGTGATGTTTTATCACATATGCCAACAGTTTTAACACCTACCGAAGTTATTACCCACTGTTTGGCAGCATTATCATATTATTCGGTGATATTGGTGATTTATTTTGGAGGGAGTGTACACACGGAAAGATGAGATAGCTTCCATTGCACCCTGCATGACTCTGGTGGATAACTTGATTACGTTTTCATTCCCATCAGGATAGGGCAGATTATAGGGATTTAACCCTTTCTCAACACAACCCAGGGCAGACTGTATGGAGTTAGACAGGGGAAGGAAAACATGGAGGAGTGAATTTAGTATAATGAAACTTTTGAGGCATATACTCTTTTGTAGAGTGTTTGAGTAAAACACCGCATGTTCTTTGAGGTAAATATGCAAAGAAAGGGTCACCTCTGAGATAGTTTGGGACAGCCTACAACCCTGCAGTCATGCGTGTGCTGTTTAACAGTACAAGAATGTAAGAGTATAAGGATAGAGACGTAGAAGCACCATTAGAATGAGAGAGTATCATAATGATTCACTTCATGAGGACATACAACTAAAGCCAAGCTTGAATGATGTTTGTAAAGAATGCTGAGTCAATCTTAAATTTTAGAAATCACTTACTGTGGAAGGAAGTACATTGCTCATAGGTACTGGTCGTCTAATCGCAGAAACAGAAAAAAAGAAAGTGGAGCAATGTAGTAGTAGGTATTATGTGTATCTGTGTACCTCAGCGATGGCAGCAGATTATGTAGGTTTCAGGTGATAGCTGAATAGAGCCAAGATTCCCCTCTCTTACAGTGTAGGGCAGAGAGAAATTGGATGAATTTGCTAGTAAGTAGAAGACATGATGGTTTCATTATTCAGTTTTATAAAGAGCATAGAGGCATCACCTGTTTTTTCTGTGCAGAGGTATTTATTTAAGTTGTAGATGTTCCGCCCTATCACCTTCACTGAAAAGGGCATTGGTGATGGCCAAGCCCAGTTAAAAAACAGCCAGGATATGTGCATACAACCACCTCATCCCACTCATTATTGTTAATGCTAACTTGTTAGCTAGAGCAGTGTTCCCAACCTTTTGACTTCTGTTAACCCCCACTTTATCATTACTGGAACCTGGGGACCACCACTGAATCATTATTGGAATCCAGGCACTCCCCACTGAGTCATTACTAAAAGCTGGGGCCTGGTCTGCTAATATTATTCAAATTTCTAAGCAGTCACGGACCCCTTGAGGAGGATTCACGGACCCCTAAGGGTCCCGGACCACAGGTTGGGAACCACTGAGCTAGAGTATTTGCAAGTAGACAAGAGAACGTTTTTCTAAACTTCTCTATGGAGACGAGGTAAAGAGCATTTGCAGTCTGTAAGGGGCTGATAATTTTAGGAATCCCTTCAAACTAATAGCAAGGGCCCAAGAAGTTAGAAACAGTGCATACCATTTGAAGGAAAGAGAAACCATTTCGAATGTTGTGTAAAATAGTTTTGAGCTAGGTCACAAGTTAGAGCCTGGGTGTGTGTTTTTGCGCAATATGACACAGCTATTGTCCAACATATTTGAATTTTTAAATGATGCCCGTCAGCAGTATCATTAAACAGGACCAACATCAATTGATGCTGTTTGCCAAGGACGTCTTGAGATATCTCACGGGTTATAGGAGCTGTAGATGCAGTGAGCACAGAACTGGAACTTAAGCAGTTGCTCAGATTTTAAAATGACTAACTCAGTATTTATTTAACTTGCCTCCCAACTGACTGTTTGAAAGATGTGATGTGGTGAATACCTACTTAGTTAAGTCGAGTGACAGCTATTACACTAATGCCTTGACATACTTCTCTTATTTCTATTTACTGTGCTTCATATCATCCTTGGAGACATCTTTCAGTCAATTATTTGTTTATCTTTTTTTTCAGCAGTTAGGAAGATGGCAACGTATGCATGCAGGGAATGTATAACATTCTATTGGTTAAAGGATCTTTTATAATTACCTAAGAGGTCTCTCACAAAGTGGATACAGACATTGTATTTCTGATTATGCTATGGCAGATCTAGCAAGTTGACTGAACATGGTTAGTCTATGCATGGCTGTTTTCTGTAGACTTTAATCCTAATCCTGAGAGTAACGTCCTGTGGATGAATCCTTGGTTGGAGAGAGTTGATTAATCATTTAGAGGGAAAATACTGAAAAAATGAGTTGGGGAAAGTGTCTACTTCTTTGTTACATCCTTAGCAGTTGAAACAGAGTGGATGGTCCAAACTGTGGAGTATGGTCTTTAAGTGATCTTAACTTGTGGGTGTGGAGAGGTGAGTATATATGTGTATATTTGGAGGTCTTGTGCTAAATAGGAGGGATTCTAGAAAACATACTCTAAAGAATGGGGAAGGAATCCATGGATATTTCTTTCCTGCAGATGAAAGTCAGAGATGATTTAACAGTATTTGCGCATGATAGTGGAGGTGGCTAAACTTAATTTCAGTGCTTTAATGAGAGCATAATGCCCTGCAAAATTGGTTAAGCTTGGTGTTGAATGACTGTTTCTGAGAAGTGTACGTCATAAGTGAATGACATGCCTTCTTCAAAATTAAAGTGGTGACTAGGGAGACCCTCTTACCTCCACAGTCTTCCCCCACCTTATAAACTCGAGCAGCCCTTATCTCCCCCAAAAAAGTATTCTCATTTAGTAATGATTGTGTTGAATGACTGTTTCTGAGAAGTGTAGGTCATAAGTGAATGACATGCCTTCTTCAAAATTAAAGTGGTGACTAGGGAGACCCTCTTACCTCCACAGTCTTCCCCCACCTTATAAACTCAAGCAGCCCTTATCTCCCCAAAAAAAGTATTCTCATTTAGTAATAATTGATGTACGGCAAAGAGTAGAAACTATACTATGAAAATCTTGCAATCTTTCCCTGCCTCTTAAAAACACCACACATCTCTTGTGCTCTTTCAAAGAACCATAGCCACATCATTAATAGTCTGGAGACCAGCAAAAGCACAAAGGAGAATTAAAGACAAGAAGTGTTCTGCTATGCATAAAAGATTTGGATCTCCATTCTCAAGAGGAGGCAAACTTCATCCCACCTTCACTTTCTGACTGACCGGAAGCTCCCATGTAGTCACCGAACCCCATATTTGATAGAGACTTGTGGCTGCAGATTCCTTATGTTTGAATTCTCTTCAGGCTTCAGACTGGATCCAGAAGATTTTTTGTGAGTAGTATCCCTGCGCACTGGTAGGTGACCTCAGTCGGCACCGTGTCTGCATTGTGCGCAACGGAATTACATTTCCTATATAGGCACTACCCAAGCGCTCCAATGTAATTTCTTTTCTTCCTGCACCAGAACTTGCAGTGATCCGGAGAAGAGCTACCCCTCAGTAATTTGTTGACTGGCTTTTTTCGACTTTTTGTCTAATATTTTTGCGATTACACCTGTTGTGTTGAGGATGTTGTTGCGTAAGACTGGTTTCAAGCCCTGTGGAGCCTGGCATCGGCCGATGTTGGTGATGGATTCGCACCTAGTGTGTTTTTGATGTTTGGAGCGTGACCAAGACCCAAGCTCATTCTCCGAGTGCTGGGCTATGTATCCAAAGGCTTTGAGGGAGTCATCCTTAAACCTGATGGAAGGCTGGCATGCAACTCCACTCATGTCGAGGTCCCGGTCATGTGGAAGGTCCCAAGACGGTCCGCGGAGTCCAAAGTCATTGTTGTCACACTCCAAGGTCTCGGGACAATCAGGTGAGTGGAGGCACAAGAAAACAAAGTAAGAAGTCAAAGTGGTCTTCAGCTTATCCACGTCTGTCAGCTGATGTGATGATGGAGCATCATCATTCTAGGCCTCGTTCTTAGTTACCTTTGCCTGGGCCTACTCCACGCTTTCCCGAGTTTTTGGGAGCCAGAGCGACCCCATCCCAGTCAAAAGAATTTTATGAAGCCATGCACCTCATTTTTGGGCAGTCTGACCCTGGCGGTGCCCCTTCGGGTTTAGAGAGAGACCCATCAGGTTCTGTGCCAGTGAGCCCTCAAGGATCCAGTGTTTGATCCGGGCCGGCGCCTGTTGTACCACGTCGACCTTCCCCTACACCGGTCCTGGTGTCAGTGCTCCCGGCGCTGCCCACCACTGGCACCATCCCCATTGTCATCCCCAACTCTGACACAGAGCCGGATGGGCGTCGCCTGATGCCAACTCTGGCACCAGCAGGAGCTTTGCCTCCTAGGTCAGATCCTGAGCCCTAATCCCTTGGGATAGGCCTCAGAGAGGACTGGGAGGGATCGCCGGATCCTTTAGAATAGCAGCCTTATGAAGAAGAAATGGACTAGCATGAAGATCTGGGTTAAGCCAGTGGACTGGACACTTCTCCAGATACTGGTATGCTTTCTCCCCTTACCTTGGCTATGGAGGAGGGAGCTTCCTACGCTATGGTGGTACGGAGGGCTGCTGAGGACCTAGAACTTAACTACCCTTGGTGGCAGTCAAAACTAACATCTTGACAGAAGTGCTACAACTGGGAGTCACCACATTCGAACCCCTACTCATGATTAATGATGCACTTACAGATGTCTTTGAGGGTTTCTGGTCCAAACCCAGCATAGGGGCTCCTGTGAATAGGACAAAGGTTGCTTTATTTCAGACCTCTGAGCCCTCAGTCTCTTCCTCAAGAAGGAGAAGTTCCAAATGTTCAAATTGGTTCAGGTCTTGTCTGCTCTGGCCCCAGGAGACAGGATGTTAGCATTGGACTTGCAGGACGCTTATTTCTATATTCCAATCATGCCCACCCACAGACATCACCAGCAGTTTATGGTAGGCCGTGAGCACTTTCAGTTTACTGTGATCTCCTTTGGCCATACCAGCACCCTTCGGCTGTTCACCAAGGTGATGGTAGTGGTGGCAGCTCATCTGCGGAGATCAGGGGTGTTAGTCTTTCCCTATTTTGATGACTGTCTGTTAAAGGCAACCTCGCCTGAGGCTGTCTCCCACCTCCAGATTACTGCAAACCTCCTGCATTCTCTGGGGTTCCCTAAAAACATGCCAAAGTCACACCTGACTCCCTCTAAGATGCTCACTTTTCATCCGAGCTGTACTGGACGTAATGCAGTTTTGGGCTTATTCTTCTGAGTGGTGAGTCCAGGATATTCAGGCTTTGATGCCTCTAACCTGGGTTTCGGTGAGACTGACTCTGAGGCTTTTGGGACTCTTGGCCTCTTGCACCCTGCTGGTGACACATGCAACATGGCATATGCAGGCTCTGCAGTGGGACCTGAAGCTCTAGTGGGTGCAGCACTAGGGGAATCTCTCCAACATGGTCCAAATATTGGAGGGAACTGGAAAAGATCTGCAGTGGTGGGTAACGAACAGCGATTGGGTCAGAGGCAGATCCCTTTACCTTTCCCAATCAGATCTCACAGTAATGAAAGATGCATCACACCTGGTATGGGGAGGCCATCTGGTAAAGGTGAAGATTAAAGGAAATCAATCTGCTCTGAGCAACCCGACTGCCATTGAAACATTTGTACCTTCCATCAAGGGAAGATTAGTGCAGTTGTTCACTGTCAACACCACTGCCATGTGATACTGCAACAAACAGGGCGGGTGTGTCGTGGGCTTTTGGGCCTCTAGACATGGCTGCAGCAGCAGGGCATTTCCCTGGTGGTTCAACACCTGGTGTGCTCACTGAATGCAAGAGCTGACAAACTAAGCTGTACATGCCTAGGGGATCAGGAATGGCGTCTCCATCTGCAGGTGGCGCAAGGTCTCTTTCGGCAGTGTGGAGAGCCTTGGTTAGATCTGTTTGCCTCCGCAAGAATGCACAATGCCAGCAGTTTTGCACGCTGGAGTTTCCAAGGTGACTCTCGCTTGGAGACGCTTTTTGTCTTGAGTTGAGCTCATTCCTCCCCTACGCTTTTCCTCCCATACCACTCCTGCCCAGAGTTCTCAGGAAGATCAGGAATGACCGGGCCCAAGTCATTCTGGTAGCCCTGGACTGTTCACGGAGAGTCTGATATCACTAGCTGCTGAGCATGTCCATCGATCCTCCGATGAGACTGCCACTTTGGGAGGATCGTCTGTCGCAGCAGTAGTGGAGGGTTCTTCACTTGAACCTGTCCACACTCCGCCTTCTTGTGTAGAGATCGAGCATCGGGAGTTGACAGATTTTGACCTTCCTCCCGATGTCTGTAACGTCATCTTGGCAGCCAGACATCCCTCCACCAAGAGGGTATACGTCTGGCATTGGAAGACATTTGTGGCATGGTGTGCAGAAGAATCTGTTAATCCTCTTTCTTGCCTGCCTCTTGTACTTTTCATTCTTTCACTTGCCCAACAGCCCTCTTCCTTAAGCACTCTTAAGGGCTATATATCTGCTATTTCTGCTTTTTTAGTGTTAGAAATTAGATCTCTAGTTGGCAGAGGTATGTGTCCTGTACATGTAGGGACCACAATCCTAGACACAACTCAACCTAAATTATACTGTGCTCACCCTCCGGTAACTTGGCACACACCAGGCAGGCTTAACTTAGAAGGCAATGTGTAAAGTATTTGGGCAATAACTCATACAGTAACACAGTGAAAACACCACAAAAAGTACTCCACACCAGTTTAGGAAAATAGATAATATTTATCTGTATAAAATAATACCAAAATGACAAAAATCCATTATGCACAAGTCAAGATAATTACTTTTTAAGGGTTTAAAGGAGTCTCAATCCTTAAGAATTAGTGGTTGTATCCTTTTAACACACAGTAATTGGGATGCGTAAAACATAACAACACAGAGGGGCCGCAGAGGAGGCAACGCGTTGAAAAGTAAGGTGATGCATCGGATTTTCTGGCGCAGCAAAGACGATGTGTTGTTTCTTTCCATGCTGCAAGGTGATGTGCCGATTTTCAGGAGCGCAGACTTGGTTCTTCATTGCGATGCAAGCATTTTTTGATGCCCTTGGGCGATGTGTTGAAAATCCAGAGCGTGCTGGTAGGGAGGAGCAGTGCTGGGTCGATCCGGTGGACGATGCAGAGATTTTACAGGCAAGAGGCAGGCGCTGCATCAATTTCTGCAGGTGTTGCGTTGATCCAATAGGCAATGCTACCATTTACTACCCCCTATCTTTACCCGCCCATGACCCTGAAAAGCCCTTTTCCCTATCTTGTCTAACCCTGAACCTTAAAACCCTCTTCCTATCTGTCCTCAATAGCCTGAAAAACCCTTACCATCCCTTACTTACCCCCACCCTTACTAAATCCTAAAGCCTTACAACCTCATATTGTTACCATGCCTGAACTCTGAAAACCATGTACTACCCCTACCTTAACTCATCGCTGAACTCTAAAAACTCCTTAATATACCCCTTACTTACACCGACCCTTACAAAACCCTAAAAGGTCTTGCAACCACTGAATCCTTACCCACCCATTGACCCTTATAACCCTTCGCACCCCTTAATTCCCTCATTAAAATATAGTTTAAAATACTTGCCTATGTGGTAAAGTCCACATTGTAACATACAGAAAATGGCATGCTTGATACTCACCTGTGTGGTAACTGCTGAATAGTAATTATAACATAGTAATGCCCACGTTGTAAAGACTGCATACCCTCCCCGCCTGTAATACCCCTTCATCTTCTGTCCATCTGGTACATTCCCTCTCTTCCCTACCCTGCTTGTAATCCCCTCATTTTCTGCATTCACGTCGTGCATAGAATACTCTGTCTTCACACCTATTACTGTATGGTGTTTCCTAGCTATGTAGCTAGATTTGTGCTTTTTTAACTACCCTACATGTAAAAACGTAGGGACTTCTTTCTTTGTGTTTCACATACTTTGTCGTTTGCCATTGTTATTACCGAAGCAACGTCAGCTTCCATACTTAAGTTTCATAATAACCTTTTTCTGGACACTGGGCTACAGTAATTAATTCCTGGACTCTGTTTTGAGATCTGGAATTTTGCGAGTTTGCTAAAAGATACAGAACAATGTGACTGAAAAAATCAATAATGACAACTCATATCTATAGAATTAAACTCTAGCTTTGGGGGTAAATTAGCAGTGAAGGAATCTTACATCAACAGATACCTGTTGTGTGTATTTAACTAGCCAGAATTTGAGCAACCATCTCTTCATTTTACCCAGATTGTCTGTGGGTAGCAGACAATTTGAAAAATGTGCTTTATACCAATAGTCATTCAGAGTGATTATTAGGTTTATATCAGCAGTTTGCTTGATGTGTTACGTGAAAAATGTATTTGGTTTATGGAGGCAGAGGTTTTTAACTTTTCAGGTAATATTGATGTGAATTATTTCAATATTATTTGTGATTAATTGAAAATGTAATTAACAGGGCCAAGCTGTAGAGAGCTTAAAAGCGAAAGCTCTGTGCTCCTGGACTGCAAAGAAGGATAACCACTTGAACTTCTCTAAAAATGACATCATTACTGTGGTCGAACAACAGGAAAACTGGTGGTTTGGAGAGGTGCATGGTCTAAAAGGATGGTTTCCAAAATCATATGTCAAAATCCTACCTGGAAGTGAAAAATCAAATGAGTAAGTATTCATTTTTGCTTTTACAATTTTTAAATGTATGCTGTTGGTAAGGAGCTAAGGCTGAGGATATCAGCAATGCATAGGTATGTAGAATTCATTTGCTTTTGGGAATGTGAGAGAGAGTCTGATGGTGGTGAGATGTCAAAGTGTTAATGTGAGCTGTACCTGCGACCTCACAGGGCCCAGAATACTTGTCACACAAGGCTAAGCAGTTTCTCTTGAAATCCATAGACTACCCTGCTAGATTGGCTCAAACAGCAAGGCCTGAGTGAAAGAGCATATATGGTATTTGTGCAGCGACAATCTAAAATAAATAAATAAATAAAGCTAATGAAAACGTTTTATGGTCCAGATAAAGTCAGTTAAAAATGTATTAAGAATGATACTAACGAAGTTAAGAAAAACGATATGGAAATTATGTTAAAAGGAAAACAGCCTTGTAGTCACAGATCATCTTTTAAAATAAAAATGTGGCAACAGGATTATAGTCTTGAAGTTAACTTGGTGACAGTGACAAATTACTAGCTAAGTGTAATACATGTTGCTGATCTATTTTACATTTGAGCTCTACTCTTCTGTTAAAATGGTATATTGTGCTACAGTACTTAATACATTTGGGGCCATATGCATGAACCACTGCGACCAGTGTGGAATTTTACAAACCGAGCTATGTGCAAAAAGGTTGGTTCACAAAATTAAGATTCATAGTGGGTCATACTCCAACCCACATCATCTCCATTCAAGAGGTAGGTCGCAAATTGCAGCTCGCATTGATTGGTTGCCTTCCTAGGGATGGTGATCTGTTGGTATGAGCAGATTATGAGGTACAAGTGAAGGGGGCTGTGTTTAAAAAAGCAAAAAAAAATAATAATAATTAAAAGATGTTTGACAGTGGATATTGGTCCCTTGAAGACAGCTGCCTATTCCCTACCAACCCTCTTTTTTTTTTTTTACATTCACAAAGGGGAAAGGATTCCCCACCTCTTCCCTTTTGCGAATGACTTAGTACTCTTTGTTGGGAGTCGGTAACATTTCTATGCGTTCGTTTTGCGATCAGATTTTGGTCGCAAAACATTGATACATACCCTAGCAAATCGCTATTTGTTAGCATGCCCTTTCCACATAATGATTTGTTTACAGCCATCTAAATCCAGTTTGTGATTTGGTACCCTGTGACCGAATCCCAAAATGGGTTTAGGGCATTGCAAAGCGTTTGCTACCTCATAAATGCTTTCATCATCTGGCTCCTGGTGCCTTATTATGGTATCATTTAATACTATCTTTCCCCCACCCCAATTATCCACACTGTTGTTCATTGGTATGTTTAATGAACTGTGATGTAATGTATACTGCATTACTACTTAGTGTATAATACCTCACTAATTACCCTCACTCGTGGTTATTCAGATGTATGTCTATTGGGCCTTACAGGGTTTATTGTGTGCATATTCCCAAAATGCTTTGATATGGTCAGCATCTGTTCGCTCCTTCCTGCCCACCTCCACCTGCTGCTGCCTCTGCGTCCGATCTCATCAATTGCCTTCCGGCTCCGAGATCGATGGCAAGCCCGCCTGCGCCCGTCCATGCTTGGACCGCACCCAGCGCCATGGACCCTGGTTCCTGCGCCACCCATCATTACAATGCTGAAGCTCTGCACGCCCTCAGATCCTCAGCCTGCCACCTAGCCGACCAAAAGAACACTCATGGACAATTCTCCTGCCGCTTCTGCTCCCGCACCTGCTTCCACACAACCCCGCACCAAGCCCAGATGGACACCTCAGGTGCATACTCTTCAACACCTGCTCCCTCGTCAAACCTGCAGTAGAAGTTCAGAACCTTCTCCACTCGATCGCCCCTGATGTCTCCTTCCTCACAGAGGCCTCGATCACACTCACCTCCACCCCAGACATCGCCACCCCCATTTCTAATGGCTACAAAATCAACCACAAAGACCGAGCCAATCGTCCAGGAGGAGGCATCGCCATAGTATACAGGAACACTCTCTGCCTGTCAACCACAATCGAGACACAGGACCTACCATCCACCGTAGAACACCTACACTTCCAGATCCAGACCGACTCGAACACCTCACTCTCTGGTATGCTTGCATACGGACCGCCCGGGCTCCAAACCCAATTCAGCAAAACCATTGTCGATCTTGTCGTCCCAGACCCCCTCCCTCCCATGCTTGCCTCCACTGACTACATCCTACCACCTCGACAACCACCACGACTCAAACACCACAACCCTCTTGGACAACCTCGCAACCTACGGTCTCAAGCAACTAGTCACCCTCCCCACTCATGCAGCAGGTCACACCCTTCACCCCGTTTTTTCATCAGGAAACAACATCCCCATCTCTCGCACCTCTGAACACCAGTGGACCGACCACCGATGCGTCCATTTCGCCTTCACAAAGACACTGCACGCCATCACGTCTCACGGCAGAAGCTTGGGCAAAATCACCAAAATGCAGATCATCGACTCACTCAGCCACTCACCCCCCACTGGACGCTGCAAACGACTCGCCACGCAACCTACACCACTGGATCACAGAAATGTGCTAACAGCATAACTCCCCCCCCCCTCAGAAAACCCACCAGAAACCAGCACCACAAGATACCAAGCAGGTTCACAACAGAACTCCAAGAGTCTAAACGCACCTGCAGAAGACTGGAACAAAAGTGGAGAAACAGCAAAACAACTGAAGACCACACAGCTACAAACTTGCAGCCAGCTTGCACCACCAGCTTATCAGAGCCTCCAAGAAAGCTGCTATTCAAGAACGCATCAGAACCAACACACACAACAGCAAGGAGCTCTTCACCATAGTCAAAGAATTCACAAACCTCTGAACTGCCACCTCAGACATCCACCCCTCTCAAGACCTCTGCGACGAGCTTGCCATCTTTTTTCACTGGAAAATCCACGACATATACAAAGGATTCAAGAAACAAAGCCCTCCCCACTGCCCACCAGCACCACCACGGACCCCACGCCGCCCCAGACCCTGAACCATCGGGCCCCTTTCCCCACAGAAGCCACCTGGAAACTCATGAATTGCATCCACTCAGGGGCACCCTCAGACCTGTGCCCCCATCACATTTTTCAACCTGGCCAATGCCACCGTCGCACGAGAGCTCTGCTGGACTACCAACCAGCCACCTTCCCATCCGACTGGAAGCACGCAGAGATCAACCCACTCCTAAAGAACCCTCGGCCAACCCAAGTGATTGGAAGAATTACAGACACATCTCTCTGCTCGCCTTCCCAGCCAAGGTAACTGAAAAGGCCATCAACATGCAACTCACTGACTTCCTCGAAGCAAACCAGATCCTAGATCTCTCCCAGTCCTGATTCGGGAGCAAGCACAGCCCCGCAACAGCCCTCCTCGCAGCCACCAACAACATCCATGCCATACTGAACCATGGAGAGACAGCCGCCCTCATCCTCCTTGACCTCTCCGCCGCGTTCGACACAGCCTCCCACTCCACCCTCTGCACCAGAATCCATGACGCCAGCATCCACAGTAAAGCACTGGAATGGATTTGATCCTTCCTCACCGGAAGATCCCAGAGTGCCAGACGCCTGCCGTTCACCTCGGCACCCAAAGAAACATGTTGCGGAGTACCCTAGGGATCCTCACTAAGCCCAACCCTCTTCAACATTAACATGGCCTGCTTGCTAAAATCGCCAGACAGCAGAGCTTAAACATTGTATCCAACGCCGATGTTACTCAGATAATCCTCTCCTTGACTGACGACCCATCTACAGATAAGAGACATTTCCATGATGGACTGAGAGCAGTCGCCGCCTGGATGGAAACCAGCTACCTCAAACTCAACTTGGACAAGGCAGAGATCCTCGTAATCAGCTCCAGCCCCTCCGCCTGGGAGACTTCTGGTGACCAACCGCCGTAGAAAACGCCCCCACTGCCACGGACCATGCACACAACCTGGACACCATCCTGGACTCCACGCTCTCCATGACCCGCCAAGTCAACGCAGTCTCATCGTCTTGCTTCCACACCCTGCGCCCATTTTGGAAGATTTTCAAGTGGATCCCCACTGACACAAGAAGGACAGTCACCTACGTGCTTGTCAGCAGCAAACTAGACTACGGCAAGGCACTCTACGCTGACATCACAAAGAAGCTCCAAATAGGACTACAGAGAATCCAGAATGCAGCAGCCAGACTCATCCTGGACATCACCCGCCACAGCCACATCTCCACCCTCCTCAGAGTCCTGCACTGGCTCCCGGTCGACAAATGCATCAACTACAAGCTACTAACTCACACCTACAAAGTACTGCACAACATTGAACCGGCCTACCTCAACCACCGCCTGACCCCCATCAGCTCAGATCCTCCCAAATCTCCTTCACTGCCATCCCCAGAATTAGGACAGGCACAGCTGGAGTCACATCCTTCTCTTATCCCTCAGCCCGGAAATGGAACACGCTCCCACTCAACCTTAGGCAGGGCATCTCACTGAAGCAGTTCAGGAAGGATCTTAAGATCTGGCTTTTCTAGTGAGCAGGTCACCCACAACAGCACCTTGAGACCCCCATGGCTGATAATTCGCGCTTTACAAGTGGTTGATTGATTTATGCCTAACAAAGTAAAATTCGCTTACAGTATTGTTTTGTCAGTGATGGTAGTTCTACAGTGTTGGGTAGTACTTTCAGCTTGTGCACAGATAACTTTACTTTTATGAGGTTGCCATACTACTTTGGTTACTGCTGTGGCTGTAGAAGACTGTGTCCAGTAATGGGTTACTGTGTTCTCTTTGCATCTTCCCACAGCAGTGGTTGTTATGCTATTGATAAAAAGCAGCCAGGACAGCCAAGCACACAATCTCTATAACTTTGCTCTTCCAAGAGAGAAGGAAGCATGCTTGGGGTCATGCTTGTCCTAGAATGTTTCCTTGTCAATTAGTCAACTGCCGAGTCACAAGGACAGTCCTAGGGTTTCCAGCAAGGTTTACATGACTTAGTATATTTAATGAGAGCTAATGTATGATAGAATTTGTCTTCCTTGCCACATTTTTGGCATTTTCACTCTGTTTCTGCTTATTTTAGTCACCTTGCTACCAGTTGATTTATGATCATCGTAATTTTAATCCGTAATTCGAATCCGTACATGTGATACTATTATACCACTTACGATGTGCCATTGTATTTATAATCTAAACAAACTTTTCTGCTATTGACTTCTAGCTGTGTTGTCCTAATTTTTTGATCACTCCCTAGGTGTTATACTAGATCCGTAAACTCTTGTTGTTCCACTCTAAAAATGATGTGCGGAGCCTATATACAAGACGCTTGTGTGTGCTCACGTCAATTTGTGTTCGCCACCAGACTCGGACCCGGAGATCTCCCTCTAGTCTCTCTGAGACACTTACCTTGATATTTTCCATAAATGTTTTTCAGTGTGCTTGGGATGTCACCCCATAAAATGACAGGTGTCAAGCTTTGTAGAGACTATTGCAAAAAATTTCTGTGACTGATAGAAAGTGCCATCTTTCTAGCATAGTTACCCCTGCTTTTTGCCTGATGTCAGTGTGTTTAGACTGTAGTTTACTGCGTTCCTGCTAATCAGGACTCCTGTGACTGTGCTCTCTCTTCTAAATTTGGTTGCTGGTAAACGTTTTACACCCACAATTGGCACACTGGTGCACCCATGTAAGTCCCTAGTATATGGTACCAGGGCATTGGTACACCTGGGGGCTCCCATAGGATGCAACATAAATTATGCCACCCATAGGAGCCTATGCAGTGTGTCTGCAGGCCTGTCATTGCAGCCAGCATGAATTGGGGCATGCACCCTTTCACCCTCGAACCTGGACACTGCACTTAAACACTATGTCACCCTTCTGGTAGGCCCTTCAGCCCAAGGGCAGGGTGAGGGTACCCCTGCATGAGCAGGGTGCCCCTACAGACCCCAGGCCATTTCCTGGACTAAACATGGGGAAGCCATCTTAAGGCATGTAGTGGACACTGGTTAACACAAGTGGTCCAACTACATAATGGCTTCTTCGAACCTAGGCATGTTTGGTATCAAACATAATGGAATTATGCACCTGAATCGATTCCAGAGTTAGCTGTATGATGCCATGTACTCTGTAGGTTCCTTAGAGGATCCCCCAGTTCTACCAGTACAGACTTACGGGGTCTGGCTGTCAGCCCACGCTGCTGCTGCTGACCCCAGACACTGTTTCTGCCCTCCTGCCAGTGAGAATGACTCAGACTGGAGAGGCAGAACAAAGGAGTTCCTGCAAGGGAGAGGTGTGACCACTTCCTCTTGTATATTAGATGTCTAAGGGCTGGGGTGGAATGGCCTCTGAGTCCCACCAGACTGCTTTGAAGGGCACATTTGGTGCCCTCCTTGCATAATCTGGTTTGCACGAGTTCATCTGTGGTTCCTGCTCTGGCGCAAAACTATACAAAGGACAGTGAAGTGACCACCCCCGTCCAGATTCACCCCTAGGGAGGTTCACAGAGCTCTGCCAGATGGCCACTTGGTTCTGCCATCTTGGAAACAAGATGGGCAGAGGCCCCTGGTAGCATCTGGCTGGTTATGCCAGGTGGATGACGTCCCTGACCCCCTATGATAGATGGGTCACTTCAGAGAGTGACCAGCCCCCTTTTGAGGGTTACTTAAGGGCTCCCAGTGGGTGGGTCCTCATGTTCGTTGAGAAAGACTCTCCAAGGAACTCTTTGCTAGACATCTTCTGCTCCTGGCCTCTGGAACTTCTGCTGGTCTACTTTGGAACAGAAACACGTCTGCTTCTGGTGGGAAGGCTCCCATTGCAACATCATTTCTCCGGATTCTACAAGAATCCTGCAACATTCAAGGCTGTGCATCCTCCAGGGTCACAAGGACTCTGTTTACACCTGAAAGCACAAAGGAATCTCCCTTGGAGTGAAGGAGTCACTCTCCTGCAACGGCAGGCACCTCAAGGCAACTTTGACCGGCTGGTGGGGTCTGCTGTTCCACGAATGCTGAAAGGCTCTGCTTTACAAGTGGTGAGTCTGTGGCTTCCTCTGGGTCCTGCTTGTCTTCTGACCAACTTGGGAGACTGTGAGACCCTGTTCCTGCCACTGGGCAGGAACACCTGTGCGCCGCCACTGTTGCACTTGCCAAGGCTTGTTGACTCTTCCTCCAGGAGATCTTCAGGCATCAACAAGCCCCAGCTCCCAGCACTCTGCAGCTCGAAGGTCAGCCCCTGTCCAGCAACTCGTGCGACGTGGGACTTCTGTTTTGTTGTGCTTCTGAGGCCTCAATTCGACTCCCTGTGTCCATCGCCTCTGGGTTACTCGTGGGTGCTCCATGGACTTCTGCTGGCCTTCCTGCATGCTGAGGGCCAGCCCTGACTTCCCTTCCTGGGTAGAGTCTCCTGGACCTTACTGGTCCCCAAAACTTTGCAAATACTTTTTCAGCTCCTGTTGCATTTGCTAGTGCTTGTTTGTGAACCCTCTTGTAATCTGGCGACCGTCGAGGGGCAGCTCATAGGCGATTCCTGTTATCTTCTGCAGCTCCTGAATCCCGCAGCTGGACTTCTTCTTCCACCGACTTGCAGCAACATCCCCTCTAGGAGGGCGGGCATTGCCACCTGCACCACCTGGCCACCTCCAAGGGTCCCATCACCTTACAAGTCCTCCACTTCCGCAATCCGTCCCTGGGTTCCACCGGCCTGGTCCACGGGTCGAGGCAGTAGCTGGACGATCCGAGGCTTCCACTGTCTTCAGAGGGAGTCCCTTCTCCCCTCTGCATCAGAGTCTCTGGTGTAGGTACTCCTGTCTTCTGGATATCCTGGGGTGGGGGCACCCTCCCACCTTCCTCTTGTCTGCTGGTTTCCTGATGCCCACTGGGCAACCACTACTCCTTGTGTTAACCTTTGGGACGACTGAGTGGGTAACTACCTTGCACCAAGTCCCTGGGGACACTTACTGTACTTATCTCTGGTGTTTCTATCTACCCACAGCCACTAGCTAACTTCCCCACTTACCTTGGTTGGGTTCGCTATTTCACATTCCACTTTCTTAGTAAATGGTTTGGCCCTCCCATAGGGCCCTGTATATTTTTTTGCTGTTTCTGTTGGTTGTTTTGTGTATGTATTGTGTGTAGATATCTCCGAAGATATACCAATACTAGTCTAGTAGTAGTGTTGTTATAAAGTATCCTTTATTTTTGCAACACTTTTGTGGTTCTTTCTTGTGAGTGAGTTACTGTCTGATTACTGTGGTATTACAGGTGCTTTACATTCCTCCTACATAAGGTTCACCAGCTTGCCTCAGCAACCCCTAGAGAGTTTTTGCTATCTGGACACCTATTCACTATCACTAAGGGTTGCCTTGACTCATTATAGGGTGCCACACCATAGGTGTACACCATCAACTAATCCAGCTCCTTACAATCCCTCATCAGGTGAGTCCGTAGTGCTTGGAGACAGGCCATGATGCCAAGGCTTATGGCAACTGCACATTGTTGAATCTGAAGGCTATCAGGGAACGGGAAGCAAAATTTTGTCAGACATAAGATGACTCTGGGCTGGGATCGTTCCAAGTAGTGCTCTGCTTCAAGACTCAATCTTGATTTTATTATCAGAGTCAATGGAGCTGTACCAGAAGCTTGTCATCTGTGCACTCTTAAGTCCTCAGGTAAGTGTAATAATCACAAAATGATTAAAGCAGGATTTCATTCCCTCCCACTACTTGCATTCATCTGAGTAAAAGTGGGGACAGTGCCACCCTTCTCGATCTCGCTCCCAAATTGGTCGACTTCCGAGCCAATCTCGCAATTGGTTATGGCTCATCCTGAGTTCCTGGGACCTTCAGCCATCCCGCGTAAGATTGAAGAGTTAAACACAACTGTGCTCTGGCTTCTTGGATCCCTACTTGACTCCCTCTGGTGTGCCTTTGGGCCACAAGGAGCTGAGAGGCCTTCCACTTGGATACCGCCGGAAAGTTCCCCTCTCGAACCAGCTGGTCTTCTCTGGCTCTTTTTCTGACTCCACTTCCGTTGCCACAACCCTCGCCAGCCCCAGTTACACTGATGCGCACTTTGCTGTCTGAGGACGCAGCCCCTATTGTTCTCTCCAACACCGGTGAAGCATACCCAAATTCAACTGAGGTGCCTCTTCCCCTACTTCAATTACCACAAGGTAGACAGCACTCTATGCATTTCCTTTTTTGGGCTTATTCAGATAATGACTGTGACCTGGGTGAAGAGTTCTATCAACCCTGCCAGGATGACATTTGGTATGAGGACTTACAGGAAGCTTGTGACCTCAATACCATCCTGGAGACTGACTTTTTCCTCCCCCTGGATTAACCAGCTAGAGCGCAATCCGCTTCTTATGCCACGGTAATGCAAAGGGTGATCAAAGTACTTGACTTTCAGCTCCCTATCAAGGTTAGAACCAATAGGAACCCTTTAGGTAGATTAGGTAATAGCTCGGCCCTGAAGACTCGCCAATGACTTATTTTATACAATTGTGGGCAAGAAACATGTGAACCTCTTAGGGGAATTAAGGGCATGATTCCCTTATTATTCCCCCTTATTTTGCTTTTAACCCTTAACAGGGTCCCTTCCAAATAAAGTAATTTTAAGGATCGCTAGTTAATTTGAACCTCTATTCACATGCACCAGTCTACTGTTTTATCCTAGATATTTAGCCACATCACTGGGCTCATATGGCATAATTTAAAAAGATCTCTGGCAATTAGCCCTTTTTAGGGGTCGTTGGACATTGCCGTGCTGGCCCAACGAGGAGCTAGTCCAATGATGAAGCATGCCATGGGTGAGGGCCCTTGCTCCAAAAATTGGAAACTCCCAGTGGGCTGATGACAGGTTTGGATTATATGACATAGTCAACCTACTCTGAAATGGGAAAAGCACATCCGTTTGATTGTTCCCTTCTGTGAGGACCTGTTGTTGCACAAAATGGTAGGGTTATGCACCAGAGCCTTCACATTTTCCACCTTAATGCTTGGAAATTGAGCAGCAATAGCTGAACACCTTCGACCTTCCTTCGGAGGGGGTTAAAGTCATATTGGCAGGCAGGCGTCCCGCAGAGAAAACTATACCCCTGTTGTTGGTACAGATTTGTGAGTTGGTGTGGCACACACTAGATTGACTCCCTCAGGGCCAAGTTATCTGACATTTTGTTATTTGTTCTAACTTCTGCCCAACAAGACTTTGGGCATAATTAAGGTTATCTTTCAATCCTTTTGGCCTTTGTACAGTTGCCAGATCAGCCCTTGTTTAGGTCACTGGTTGTGATTTTTGAAAGGGCTGCAATTTGTTTTCCCCCGTCTCCCTTTCTTTTGTGTTGGCCCAATGAGACCTTAATTTGGTCCCGACTTAACTGATGTGCGCTCCATTCGAGCCACTTCAGAGATGTCCTTTGCGACTCCTTACTATCAAGACTGCGTTCCTCATTGCCGTCACCTCAACACAGTGTGGAGCGCTTCAGGCTCTTTGCACCAGTCCACCATACAATTCCTGCTTTCCAGGAAAAAATGGTTCTGTGAACTCTGGCACCATCCTGCCAAACGTTGTGACACTGTTCTGCAGCGGTTAAACCATCACCACGCTGGCTTTCTGCTCTCCACCTCACCTCTGAGGAGGAGAGACTTCATCCCTTGGACCCTAAAAGAGCGCTGAGCTTCTGCCTAAATCGTACCAAAGACCACCAGGTGGATGATAAGCTCTGCGTGGGGTTCTCCGGAGCAAAAAAAGGCAAAGCAATGCAGATGAGACCATCTCCCGCTGGATCGTGCTCTGTATTAAGAATTGCATGCTCATTCTGTTGCCTGGACAGTCAGGTTGTTCGAGAGGGTCATTTCGCCTCCTCGGTCCTGAAGGACTTTCTGGTTTGAGTCCATTCACAACCCTACTGTGTAGGAGAATTCTTGGCCTCCCGTGCTCCTCTTGTGGACTCAGGAAAGGGAGGTGGTTGGTGAGTGAGAGTGTGGCTGAGCTTAGCTGTCTGGTGAGTTGGTGGAAGTGCAGGCAGTTGTTAAGGGATGTTGTGCAGTGTTTTATATGCACGCATGAGGAGTTTGAATTGGCTGCGCTTGTGGATGGGGAGCCAGTGGAGCTCTCTGAGGTGTGGTGTGTTGTGAGTGCATCGTAGGAGGTAAAAGATGAGTCTCACTGGTGCATTCTAGATGGTCTGGAGGTGGTTGGAGATCCCAGCATAGAGTGCATTGTTGTAGTTGATAGTGCATCTGATGTTCAGGGGTAGCCATTTGAATATCTTGTAGAGCTGATTTCTAGGTTTCTGGCATTGTTGGTTGGAGTGGGTGTTGGTCCAAGCTCTGATGCCACCGGGTGAGGTCCCATGGAGAGTTCTTGTTCCTGAAGATCAGCACTTCGGAGTTTAGTTTCAGGCAGTTGGATCTCATCCAGTCTGCTACATTCATCATGCAGCTAGAGAAGTTGGTTCTGAAGGTGGTGGACCTGTCTTTCAGAGGGTGGATACGTTGGGTGGCATTAGCTTAGGATCTGATGGTGATGCTTTTGGACCTGATGATGTTGGCAAGTGAGGTCAGGTAGATGTTGTAAGGAAATGCCTCCTTGGCATGGTTACCCCCTAACTTTTTGCCTTTGCTGATGCTAAGTTATGATTTGAAAGTGTGCTGGGACCCTTCTAACCGGGCCCCAGCACCAGTGTTCTTGCCCTAAACTGTACCTTTGGCTCCACAATTGGCACAACCCTGGTACCCCTGGTACCAAGGGCCCTGAGGCCAGGGAAGGTCTCTAAGGGCTACAGCATGTCTTATGCCACCCTAGGGACCCCTCACTCAGCACATGCACACTGCTTCACAGCTTGTGTGTGCTGGTGGGGATAAAAAGACTAAGTCGACATGGCACTCCCCTCAGACTGCCTGTAGCATAGATAAGTCACCCCTCTATCAGGCCTTACAGCCCTAAGGCCGGGTGCACTATACCACAGGTGAGGGCATATGTGCATGTGCACTATGCCCCTACAGTGTCTACGCCAAACCTTAGACATTGTAAGTGCCGGGTAGCCATAAGAGTATATGGTCCGGGAGTTTGTCAAACACGAACTCCACAGTTCCATAATGGTTATACCGAAAACTGGGAAGTTTGGTAACAAACTTCTCAGCATAATAAATGCACACTGATGCCAGTGTGCAATTTATTGTAAAATACACCCAGAGGGCATCTTAGATATGTCCCCTGAAAACATACCCGACTTCTAGTGTAGGCTGACCAGTTCCTGCCACACACCAGACATGTTGCTGGCCACATGGGGAGAGTACCTTTGTCACTCTGTGGCCTGGAACAAAGCCTGTACTGGGTGGAGGTGCTTCTCACCTCCCCCTGCAGGAACTGTAACACCTGGTGGTGAGCCTCAAAGGCTCACCCCTTTTGTTACAGAGCCCCAGGGCATCCCAGCTAGTGGAGATGCTCGCCCCTCCGGCCACTGCCCCCACCTTTGGCGGCAAGGCTGGAGGAGATAATGAGAAAAACAAGGAGGAGTCACCCACCAGTCAGGACAGCCCCTAAGGTGTCCTGAGCTGAGGTGACCCCTGCCTTGAGAAATCCTCCATCTTGGGTTTGGAGGATTCCCCCAGTAGGATTAGGGATGTGCCTCCCTCCCCACAGGGAGGAGGCACAAAGAGGGTGTAGCCACCCTCAAGGACGGTAGCCATTGGCTACTGCCCTCCCAGACCTAAACACACCCCTAAATTCAGTATTTAGGGGCTCCCCAGAGCCCAGGAAATCAGATTCCTGCAACCTGAAGAAAGAAGAAGGACTGCTGACCTACAAGCCTGCAGAGAAGGAGGAAGACAACAACTGATTTGGCCCCAGCCCTACCGGCCTGTCTCCAACTTTGAAAAACTGCTCCAGCGATGCATCCGACAGGGACCAGCGACCTCTGAAGTCTCAGAGGACTGCCCTGGACTACAGGACCAAGAAACTCCCGTGAACAGCGACCCTGTTCAAAACCAGCTACTTCTTTGTAACAAAGAAGCAACTTCCAAAGATTTCACGTTTCCCGCCGGAAGCGTGAGACTTCACACTCTGCACCGGACGCCCCCGGCTCGACCTGCAGAAAACCAACACCTCAGGGAGGACTCCCCGGCGACTGCGAGCCCGTGAGTAACCAGAGACGACCCTCCTGAGCCCCCACAGCGACGCCTGCAGAGAGAACCCAGAGGCTCCCCCTGACCGCGACTGCCTGTAACAAGGGACCCGACGCCTGGACCCAACACTGCACCCGCAGCCCCGAGGACCTGCAGGAACCGAACTTCAGTGCAAGAGCGACCCCCAGGCGACCCTCTGCTTAGCCCAGGTGGTGGCTGTCCCAAGAAGCCCCCCGTGCCTGCCTGCAACGCTAGAGTGACCCCCGGGTCCCTCCATTGTTTTCAATCTAAAATCCGACGCATGCTTTGCTCACTGCACCCGGCTACCCCTGTGCCGCTGAGGGTGTACGTTGTGTGCCTTCTTGTGTCCCCCCCGGTGCTCTACAAAACCCCCCTGGTCTGCCCCAGAGGACGCAAGTACTTACCTGGTGGCAGACTGAAACCAGAGCACCCCTTTTCCCCTTAGGCACCTATATGTTTTGGGCACCTCTTTGACCTCTGCACCTGACCGGCCCTGAGCTGCTGGTGTGGTAACTTTGGGGTTGCCTTGAACCCCCAATAGTGGGCTGCCTGTGCCCCAAAAATGAGACTTGTAAGTGTTTTACTTACCTCCAAGACAAACCTTTACTTACCTCCCCCAGGAACTGTTGATTTTTGCACTGTCCACTTTGAAAATAGCTTATTGCCATTTTTACAAAGACTGTATGTGATATTGCTTTCATTCAAAGTTCCTAAAGTATCTAAGTGAAGTACCTTACATTTAAAGTATTAACTGTAAATCTTGAACCTGTGGTTCTTAAAATAAACTAAGAAAATATATTTTTCAACATAAAAACCTATTGGCCTGGAGTAAGTCTTTGAGTGTGTGTTCCTCATTTATTGCCTGTGTGTGTACAACAAATGCTTAACACTACCCTCTGATAAGCCTACTGCTCGACCACACTACCACAAACTTGAGCATTCGAATTATCTACTTTTGCCACTATCTTACCTCGAAGGGGAACCCTTGGACTCTGTGCACACTATTTCTTACTTTGAAATAGTATATACAGAGCCAACTTCCTACAGATGTTGAACAGGGTGGGCTGAGGGATGAACCCTGAAGGACTCTGTAGATCAACCCCTTAGATTTCGATGTATATGGTGGTAGTGTGACTTGTTCTTCCTGAGATTAAGGATCCTGTCCAGTTGAAGGCCACAGGCTCCACAGAGATTAAATAGGATGCAGGATGTGGTTTATCCCTGGGCCATTATAGCTCAGATGTTGTCTTTGGCCGCAATGAGTTCTCTGGATTCCTGATTGAGTGTGGTCCAGTAGTTAGTGGTGTTCGGGGTGGGATGGAAGTTGCTCAGCTCGCTAGGGTCAGCTGATGTTTTTTTGAGGAGTGCGTTGACTGCTGCATGTTTTCAGTCTTCTAGGAAAGTGACAGATTTGATGGAGTTGTTGTTGATGTTGGGTGAGGGCGCTGCTGATTGATGGTCCTCCCATGTTGTAAATGTAATGGGGACATGATACCATAGATGCCCTGGAGTGTACTGTTTTCATGATCGCTGCAGTGTCTTTGAGTGTTTTCCATTCAGTCAGGTTTTCGTCTTGGTTTGTGGTCGTCAGATTGGTGGTGAGATCTTTGGATTTTGATTGTTCAGAGTTGCTGTAGATCTTTTCTGATTTGCTGTGGAAGAAGTTTGATAACTTGTTGCAGAGTTTCTGTGAAGGAGTGATGTTATTGGCTTCGGTGATGGTGA
Source organism: Pleurodeles waltl (assembly GCF_031143425.1). Taxonomy (NCBI): domain Eukaryota; kingdom Metazoa; phylum Chordata; class Amphibia; order Caudata; family Salamandridae; genus Pleurodeles; species Pleurodeles waltl. The sequence continues at coordinate 1,696,453,410 of NC_090444.1, read as the reverse complement.
TTTATTTGACGATTGTGAAGATCTCCTTACAGCTGTTGAATCTCACCTCTATGTTGTTCAGTTTTAGTGCCCTTCTTTTTGGGGTAGCATCTGAATGCGCCCTTGTAGGTGGTTCTGGCGTCAGCATCATAGGTAGTTCTCTATTTTCTTTCTAACTGCTTACAGGTTTGTTTGTTGGTTTTGGTGGTCATGAGGGTGTTTGCACAGATCTTGATCCATTCGTTGAAGTTGCTGGTGTGTTTGTTGGTTCATCTTTATTTGTTGGTTTTGATGAACACAAGGTAGTCTGAGCAGTTCGGGATCCATTTGTTGAAGTTGGTAAGGCCTTTGTCGAGGATGCTGGTGATGTTGTGTTGGTCTGTTTGAGGTCATTGAGCCAGTCTTCCTCAGTTACTTTTCAGCTTGAGCTGGGTAGGCTAATGCTTGTAGTTGGTGAGGTGGAGTTGTAGGTGAACCTGTCGCTGGTGGTGAAGATTGGATCCAGGGTATATCCTGCAATGTGTGTAAGGTCTGTGACCTGCAATGTGTGTAGGTTCTGTGATGAGATGGGTGAGTCCGATGTCCAGGCTTTCAAGGGGGCTGTGGAGCAAGGGTCCTTTGGGTCCTTGAGGTGGAAGTTGAGTAGCAGGAAGTCCTTGGGGTTGATAGTGAAGTGGACGATAAGGTCTGTGATGCGGTTGCCAAAGTCTCTATCAGAAAAACAAGTTACTTATCTTCAGTAACACTCTTTCTGATATGGATTCTATCTGACCCTACCATCCTCCCTGTTCTGTGATTTGGCTCTACCCATTAATAAGATCCCAAGTCTAGGAACCTGCACCTAGTCTACAATTTGCTTTGGGGTCTCTGCATCTGGACATGGACGTCTTGAAAGCAACAGATGTCAGTGTGTGGGAGTGGTGTCTATATAGACCCCGCACGTCCATTCCGGAGTGGAACAGTGGAGTGCATAGCCGCACAGTTTCAGCAGAGGTACTGCTGAAAAGTTTCTGAATCCAGTCTGACCCAGATCCCATCTGACACCTACGAACTATTCAGAAAAAGAGGAATCTGCGACTAGATAGTCTATACCTGAAAGAGCACTACCTAAGGTAAGTAATTTGGTCTTATAAATCCTACAGTATCTGTGTGAGTGTGTGCGTGCTGATATGGGAAAAGTTCAGGAGCAAACGGGGTAAGACGCTCCTAAACCCTGCAAGTTCTCTGGCACGCCTTTTGTCCTCCGGCACGCCTTTTGTCCTCCATATATCTCTCCTGTCCATTTTCTGTTGTTCCACAACAGGATGCCTACATGCCCTACTCCGTAAGTTAAGAAAATCTAATTAAAATTACATTTAAAAAAAAGGTAAGGTGCTACTTTAGGCATGCGTACCTCACACAATATACTCAAAAGTTTCTTTACATCAGACTGATAATTTGTCTACCTGTAGCGACAATTACATTCTGACATTACACAAGGCTTCACCCTGTCACATGCTGTCTTTAGTATGATAAAACCGTTCCAGTAATAATTCAAGGCAGTTTAACAATTTAAAGCAAAGTTCCTATTGTGATGCAGTAAATCAAAAACTCTCTCAAGCGTCGTCTTTTTACTTATTTTTTGGCAATGCTTGTTTTTTTCTCAGAAAGATATACGCTCTTTTCAATTTTATAGGATAAGCTATCTACTCTGCCTACGAATACAAATTGCCTATACACCAGAGTACTGTTTTGCTCCAGCTGTGTTAGCATACAAATTGGTGTCTTTTAGATCCCAATGACAGGCTGCCCTAGTGGTTTGGTTAGTAGTTGATTAGGAAAGGTCTTTATGTTGAGGGTGCCAAACACTCTGTTACCTTATGGTTCTTAATACACTGCAGTATCATTGTTTTTACTTTCAAAAAATGTTCATGTCTTCTTTTGTGTAAATTCCTACTTTTATGTAGTGTCCCTTTTTGCCTCAGCCCAGTAATTGTTTTAGATGCTCAGTCCCTGCTGAGAGTCATCAATTGATGGTGGTACCTGCAAAGTTTATCTGGATAGCAAGAATAAAAATCAGCTTGCCTATGTAATGTATGAAATTTCTCCTTCATTGAACTCCCCCAGCATTATTCTTATTCTTATTTCATCTTCTCCAGTAAACGTTGTGTCTTCAGGTTATGTTCGCATATCTTCATTTAAGTCCCTTGAGGTTATTTTTAATATGGTAAACAAACATCATCTTTTACCTGCAGACAAGAGGCTGTTTATGCAGTTGTCAACAAGAAGTCTGCTTCAAGTTCCTCTGTGCCTGGAGAAGGTAAGAATAACTTTTTGGTCCACTTGGAACTGAAAAAACATTTGACATAATTGTGAAATTATTCTGATAACTTTAAGATTTTTTTTTTCATTAGGTGTGCATTCATTTATTTATGACAAAAGGTAACAGACATTTTAGTAAGCCCAAGTCTAAAGTTGTGATTCTCCTTCTGAGATGGTAACATTGTAACATGAGCCAATTCACATTTAGGGTTCCCCAATAGATACAGCTCAACATATGCTTGAAACTCAGGTCATTCAGTTAAGGCATGGCCAGGTTGGCTGCAAAACGTTTTGGACTCTGAACTTGCTCAATTCCTCAAATGTAATTAGGGCAGGTCTCAGCTCAGATTCTCGCTTGTCCTCCACATTAGAACCGCTTCTGTCCTCTCTTAAAAAGTCGAGATGTCCCTTTTATAGATGTCTAACGATAGCAGCACACATCTAGTGTTGTAGTCTTAGTCATTGCCTTTTACTTTTCAGCAACTTCCTTTCATGGACCTAGTCAGAATTCTGATGGGTACTTCTAGCTGTACATTTCTCACCTTTTAAATTCCTGCATGTGCCAGACTGGAACTGGAAGCTCTTTCGAGCAATTGTTCTGATACACAGATATGTGACACTACCCAACTCCACATCAACTTCCGCCAGTCCCAGAAAATGATGACATGGATTCACAAATAGGCCCCAGCCCTACATGCTAATCTCATGTCCTTTTTTCTGGTGCATTTTGACCTGGATCCGAAAGTCTGCTTAAAGTTTTTTGTGTGTTGTTCACCAACTTCCAAAACTGTATTATCTGATAGATACTTCTAACCACAGATTCCTCATCTTAGAATACTCCCCAGACACTAGATTGGATTCAGAAAGCTTTCACTAGTAATGCTCCTGCATGCCACTTGGTGGCATTGTGTGACTCAGTGTTGGCTCTATACCACCCCGGAACCCTGTGCACTGACATCAGTTCTGATCTTTCTGATCCTTCTTATATGGATCCAGAGCCCCCCTTCCAATTTCGTTGGTCTTCCGACGACTCCAAAAATAGAAATATCCAGTGTGCTAGGGTACAGTATCCCCTCTAAAGACTGCAGTTTTCACTCCATGGCACAGCTAGAGAAGACAGATGTCACTCTTCGACCTGCACAAGGTGTCTCTTCTGTTTGGTCTCGGGACACAACTCAAATATGTACAAGAGTGCCCTCATTAACTTTAAGGTGATCTGGGACTGAGGAGCAAAGCTGTATGTTGCTGAATAAAAGAAGAAGTTGCAGGTCTCATTTAAGTCCCAATCGAGGACACAGATTAACTCCCACTTCCAAGGTCATTCCTGTGAGAGCTTGTGATAGAAGTCCTTTGGTAAGTCAAAATTGAAGTGCTAACTGTAAGTACAAGAAAGCGAAGAATGGCTCAACCCTATCCCGCCATTCTGTATACAAAGAGAAGGTATTATAGTGTCAGTCGGTCTTCCTTCAGATCGTTGGCTGCAGAGCTAATTCCTCAGTTGGTCCTTGTGTGCCCCGAATTTCTTTGGCCATCTGGGGCACAGTAGCAAATTGAAGCCTTTTAAGAGTACCATTCTGCAGACCAGGGATCTCCAAGCTTTTCTGTAATAAGGGAAACTTGTGTTCAGTGAAAATAAGCCCCAGCTACTAATATTATTAGTGTTGTAGTTGTAGTAGTGACCACATCAAAAAATATTCTGTTAGTGCCACCCACCACCCCAATGCAAGATTACCGGCAGTGACAACCTCAGAAGCAAGACAATCAGCGAGGAGCTCAGGAAGGTCCTGAATACCTCCATTCCTGTGGCCTCCTTCCCTGAGGTCCGGAAGCATGTTGATGTGAGGACCCTCCTTAAAATGCCACACTGGCCCATCTCTCTGCTCCCCTATTCAACAAAGGTCCTCGAAAAAGCCATCAACCATCAACTCACCCAACACCTAGCAGCTCACAACCCCATTGGATCCCTCCCAGTCTTGATTTTAAGCTAACCACAGCACAGAGATAGCCGTGATTGCAGCCACAGATGACATCAGAGCCCTCTTGGACTGTGGAGAAACAGCAGCCCTCATTATCCTGGACCTGTCCACCTCATTTGACAATGTCTCCCACCACATCCTGATCAACAGACTCCCCCACATCGAGATTCAAGAAAACACCCTCAAATGGATTGCCTTGTTCCTCACCGGCAGAACCCACAGGAACCTAAAAGATCAGTCTCCCACCATTCACCCCAGGGCCCAAAAAGATCCTCTGTGGAGTCCTGGACCACTGGATGGACTCAGATGAATTAGTGTCCATGACGCTCTGGAAAATGTAGCCCCTCTTTCAAATTTCTTCCACTCTTGGATTAAAGACATTGTTGTGCAGTGCTTGCAGGAACAGAACAAGGTCCTGACAGAGTTTTGAGGGTCATTGTCTCCTCTTGAGATTGCTCATGTAGGGCCCAACCCCTAGAGGCAACAAGTGACAAAGGGCATTTTCTGATATCAGTAGAACCTCTGTGCAATCATCATCTCTCACTGGCATTGCTGCTTATTTATAGAACCCAACCCCTAACAGAGTCAATTTTAGAGAAGTGGAAATAAAGAGTGCGCACTGGCATCTACCTTCCTAAATATCAGTGAAAGCCTGGGAGGGTTTAAAGAGCACTTCTGATGAGAGCAAGGACATCTCACAAGTGTATGCTCCACAAGGAGGGATTGCAGTGCATCTTGGGGATACCATAGTTGAAACTGTTTACAAGAGCCATTGTCAAAAAGTGGAATTGTATTATTTTATTGATCGTCTTTTATAGTTCCTCATGTATATCCGTTTTGAAACAGTTTAATAAACTTCAGTATGTGGTAGCCCAAATCCTTGTTATTGGAAAAGTTAATTGATGTTCATTTCACTTGTTTATTCTTCCATATTGGATCAAACTCATGTGAAAGTTCTCATTTTGTTTGTGCACAGGCCTCTCCTCTAGTTGGATGTATCCTCAAAATTAACTTGGTTATCCTTTAATTGGTTGTTAACTTAATTGTATCCAGGATCTTGTCACTAACTGCATTTGATGTGTTTTGGTCTGGTCACTGGTGAAAACATTTCTGTTGCTTTTTCATGTACGGTGTGTTTTTGCACAGGATGTGCAACCGGATTATTTGGCATCATTGGGCCAGGCCTCCCATGTAACATTTATAAAAATAACTCCAAGAGGAAGAGATGGCTAAAGGTTCTGGCAATTAGTCGCCTCCTTTCTCTACCTGGCACAACTAAAATGGTTGTTATGAGAGAAAACAGATGCAGCAGCCCTGCTTATTTTTTTTTTAAACTGTGGTAGACTTCAAGCTCCTCAAGCACAATGTCACCAACAGCATGAAAGGGATAAATGCAGATACCGAATATTCCTTTAGTGAGAAGCAGAGGGCAATTGGAGATCTTCTTGTGGAATGGTGATCTGTGTCAAAGGGCACAGAAAGGAAGGAGCGGACATGCAGGGGTGGCACCTTTCTGGTGATGTCGCTTCGCTGCTTCTGGACGCTATACAGCTACAGTGCAGCCAAGCAGTGCCACCTGCCAGGCAAAGCGTGGGGGGTAACCATGTCAAAAAGAGGCCTTTTCTCACAGTCGGTCATTCTGGGACACATTGCCGGTACTTCAACACTGGCCCCAAGATCCACACTGGTTCCCACCATACCAACGCAGATTGGACCCTGAGCTCAAGTTGGCCTGAACTCAACCAGTAATGGGCTACAGGATCACAAAAGAGCAACTAATTATAATGCAGCCTGACTCTAACCCAACACCTCTACTGCATTGCAGTTACGAATAGAGGCTTCATTTCCTTTGTCTCTGGCACCTGCTTTGTGCATGATCCAGATAGGGTGCCTCAAGATACTGATGATGAGGAAGGAGATGCTCTGCTCCCTTCGACCTACAAAATCCCACTGGGTTGGAAACGTCTGCTGAAAATGAATTAGACTCACCACATATATTACTAAAGAAGGAGACTTCTTTGTTTGCACAAGTGGTTGAGGGGGTAGCTGAGATGCTAGAATCGCACTTCCCTCCCTCGAAACGAAATCCAATATCCTTATAGAGATTATTCAGCAATGGCTTATGACCTCTGAGCCATTTGTCTTTTAATGAAGCTCTATGCAGCACTTTAATAACTTTGTGGTAAAATCTATGTTTTTCCTCTTCAGTTATCAGATTAGTAGCCCTGTGACATTGACCTGTGTAGGGTTCCTCGATTATTTTGGCTAAACCTCCTACACCGGTGAGCCTTATTGTTCAGGCCTCCTTTAGCAAGGTTAAACCTAACTCCATAGATTTTCCATATTTCCATACCTTGATGACTGGCTGTTGAAAACTGGTTTGCCATAGTCTGTTGTAGGCCACCTCTGAATGACAGTGGAAATCTTGATGTCCTTGGGTTTCATCATGAACCAGTCAAAGTTGCACTTAATTTACTCACAGAGGCTTCCTTTCATCGGGTTGATTCTGAATACGGCGAGTTTCAAGGTTTTCCATCCCCACCAGGGAATCCATGACACTTGGGCTATGACTCTGATATTTCAGGTTCACTCCTGGATTTCGATGAGTATGGCTCTGAGGCTTCTTTGTCTCGTGGCCTCGTGTATCGCCCTTGGTAGAAACTTCAGGTGGCAAAGATGAGCCCTTCAATATAACTTAAAATCTCAGTAGGCCCAGCACCAAAACTGCCTTACAGGCTCCAGTCAGGTCTCAACGGAGAACAGTCCGAGAGCTGCGGTGGTGGCTAACTTATCCCAAATTGTCCTGCAGCAGACTGCTCTCCCTTATCCACCCAGAGCTTATATTGTTGTTTATGCACTTCTGCTGGTCTGGAAAAGTCATCTGGGAGAGGTGGAGATCTGGGGTCTCTGGTCCCGGCTGAGAGCAAACTCCATATCAGTCTTCTGAGTTTCTGGCCATTTGTGGCTTGGTATCTGAAACAGCAGATTATCTAGTGTCCAACTACCTGGCCAGGTCCTTGAATGCCAGATCAGACAAACTAAACAGATATTGCCTGGCGGGTCACAAGTGGTGGCTGCATCCTTAAGTGGCGCAGGGCATATTCGATCAGTGTGGAGAGCCCCGGTTGGGCCAGGAGAGTGTGGTACCTGGAGCTCCTGAGCATGAGCATCTGTCCTCCAATAGGGCTACAACTTGGTGAGGCCCTTCTGTCTCAGCAACTAGGCAAGATCCTCCATCTGAACCTCCATAACTCATACCACCATGCGTTGTCATTGAGCTGCAGCAATTTATTACATTTGAGTTGGCATGTGAAGTGGTAGATGTAATTCACTCTGCCAGACCCCCTTTCACGTAATCCATCTATGCGGGCACTGGGACAGATTAGTTACAATGTGGTTTATTAAAGGTTGGTACCCATGTTTCCACCCAAGCCATTAAGAAACTGTTTGCAATGCCCCAGTGATAGCTTAACTTGGTCTTGACATTTCTCATGTGTATGCTCTTTGAGTGTACGCATAGTGGCTCACTGCATCTCTTGTCCCTGAAAGCTAACTTCTTCTTTGTAATTGTATCTGCTCATCCCATGAGTGAGCTGCAGGCAAACTCACCACACCACCTTCTTTCTAGACTAATCAGTGTAGATGACTCTGGCGACCTTTTTTATTGAAAGTTCTGACTCTCTTCCTCATTGGATAATGAATTACGTCACCAGTGTTTTACTTCTGTGATTAATCAAAAGTGAAGGAGATTCTCCATTGGTTGGACACCCAAGAGCGCTTATCATCCCCAGCAAGGGTGACGATCAACTCTTTGTGGGAATTTATGAGCTCAGATTGGTAGGGGTGTGCCAGTTGAAGTGGTAAGTAATCTGCAATAAGGTCTGCTATTCACTGACAAGTGAACTGCTTCCCTGACCCCCCTTTCACCTGGGCCAAGGCTGGCACAATTGCATTGGTACACAGGATTCCTGTTCTTGATATCTACCAGGTTGTGAGGTCATCATCGTTGTGTACTTCCACAGCGCACTTAAGAGCTAGATCCAACAAGAAAATCACTTGGCTTATTGAGTCCTACAGGACTTTTTTATATCTGAGCCCACTGCTAGGACCCTCCACCCGAGAGGTACTGCTTTGATATCTTTTTTAAAAGTGAGGAATTTGTAGTTAGAAGTATCCATCAGAAGAAAAAGTTACTTTGGTAATGCTCTTTCTGGTGGAAACACTGTCTAACTACAGAATCCTCACTGCCCTCCCACATCCCTATCCTGCGGTGTGATACCAGCTAGCAGTATCTCTAGTTATGCGATCAGCACAGTCACTTACAGTTGTTTTACACTCCACATCCAAGGATGAGGAAAAGACAAGAAAATGATGTCAGTGTACAGGGGTGGTGTTTATATGCTGCACCTCTTTGTCATTTCCTAGACTCTATCTAGCTAGTGTGGTGCTGTAAGGTGTCACCTACCAGTGCATGGGAGCACACTCGAGTCAGGCCCATGAAGGATTGAGTCAGGCCCCTGAAGGATATCCCAAAAAGTAGGAAATCTGCAATTAGATTATCCAAGAACGTTGCCGAAACTAAGTAACTTGTTCTTTTCTTTTTGTCTGCCTAACTCTCATATGTGCAAGGTTTATCCCCTTCACTGCCAGGGCTTTTCCCCCTCAGGTGCCAGGCCTGTTTTTTGGCTGTTTGGATCAGTTCTCGCTTAGGTCCTCATAACGTTTTGTCCACATGAGCTGCCCACGACAAATTTGTGTCCTTTTTTTTCCAACATCCTAGGTATTCTAGCGGTACCCAGAGTTTGTGGGTTCCCCTGAAGGAGACCAAGAAATTAGCCAAAATAGAGCGAAAATTTCGTTTTTTTGCGAGAAAAAAAATGGGGGGAAAAGGGCTGCAGAAGAAGACTTGTGTTTTTTTCCCTGAAACTGGCATCAACAAAGGGTTTGCGGTTCTAAACCACCAGCTTCCAAGCTTTCAGGAACAGAAAGACTTGAATCAGAAAACCACATTTTTCAACACAAATTTGACATTTTACTGGGACATACCACATTTTTACTATTTTTTGCGCTTTTAGCCTCCTTCCAGTTAGTGACAGAAATGGGTGTTAAACCAATGCTGGATCCCAGAAAGTAAAACATTTCTGAAAAGTAGACAATATTCTGAATTCAGCAAGGGGTCATTTGTATGGATCCTACAAGGATTTCCTATAGAAAATAACAGCTAAAATACAAAAAATATTGAAATGAAGGTGAAAAAAACAGCCATTTCACTCCACGTTTTACTCTGTAACTTTTCCCTGCAATGTCAGATTTTTGAAAGCAATATACCGTTACGTCTGCTGGACTCTTCTGGTTGTGGGGATATATAGGGCTTGTAGGTTCATCAAGAACCCTAGGTACCCAGAGCCAATAAATCAGCTGCACCTTGCAATGGGTTTTCATTCTTTACCGGGTATACAGCAATTCATTTGGTGAAATATAAAGAGTGAAGAATAGGTATCAAGAAAACCTTTGTATTTCCAAATTAAGCACAAGATAAGGTGTTGAGAAGCAGTGGTTATTTGCACATCTCAGAATTCTGGGATCCCCATACTAGCATGTGAATTACAGGGCATTTCTCAAATAGACATCTTTTTTACACACTGTCTTACATTTGGAAGGAAAAAATCTAGAGAAAGACAAGGGGCAGTAACACTTGTTCTGCTATTCTGTGTTCCCCCAAGTCTCCCGATAAAAATGGTACTTCACTTGCGTGGGTAGGCCTGAAGCCCGCGACAGGAAACGCAACATGGACACATCACATTTTTATATTGAAAACTGAAGTGTTTTTTGGGAAATTGCCTAGCTGTGGATTTTGGCCTCTAGCTCAGCCGGCACCTAGGGAAACCTACCAAACCTGTGCATTTTTTTAAACTAGACACCTAGGGGAATCCAAGATGGTGTGACTTGTGGGGCTCTGACCAGGTTTTGTAACCCAGAATCCTTTGCAAATCTCAAAATCTGGCCAACAAAACACGTTTTCCTCACATTTCGGTGACAGAAAGTTCTGGAATCTGAGGGAAGCCACAAATTTCCTTCCACCCAGTGTTTCCCCAAGTCTCCCGATAAAAATGGTAACTCACTTGTGTGGGTAGGCCAAGTGCCCGCGAAAGGAAAGGCCCTAAAACGCTATCTGGACACATCAAAATTATCAAATACAAAACTACCTGTTTTTGCGGGGGCGCCTGTGTTTTTGGTCCTGGGCTCAGCAGCCATACAGGGAAACCTACCAAACTCAGACATTTCTGAAAACCAGACACCAGAGGGACTCCAGGGAGGTGTGACTTGTGTGGATTCCCCCAGTGTTTTCTTACCCACAGTTCTCAGCAAACCTCAAATTTAGCTAAAAAATCACATTTTTCCCACATTTCTGTGTGGGATCACCGCACCAGGACAAATTTCATACCACCCTACATTCCCCTCAACCTCCCAGTAAAGATGATACCTCACTTGTGTAGGTGGGCCAAGTGCCTGTGACAGGGAAGAGCCAAAAACATGTAAAAATTGAGGGGAACCAAAGCGGGTCCAGAAGGGCAGATTGAAAAAAAACATTTTAAGGCTGACAAGTGGGCCAGAATTTTTAGCAGTATAGATGAGACAATGCTGGGTGGTAGGATTTTTGTGGATTCCTGCAGATTCTGCAAGGTTCCATCACAAAAATGTGGAAACAATGTGTAATTTCTAGCAAAGTTGGAGGTTTGCAGGGCATTATGGGTAAGACAGTGGTGCAAGGTGCATGTGAAGCGCACCACCCTGGACTCACCCAGATGTTTAGTTTTCAGATGTCTAGGTCTTGTGGGTTTTTCTCATGGCAGCGTCCCAAAGTCCAAAAAGTGCAGCCCTCACCATTCCAAGTGGGACAATTTTGAGAGTTACCAAGGTCTCATGACCCAAATGTAAAACCAAAACCCAAAATAATCAAATGACCTCTTGCTTGCTATGGGATAAGATGTTTTAGTGTGCGGGGGAGAGCTGAAAGACTGTTACCCCCTTCAGTTGGGGTGGTGGCATAACCAGGCCCATACTGGTTGATAGCCACCACCCCACAATTGTTTTTGTTTTTAATTCCCTGGCATCTAGTAGACTTCTTGTCCTCCCAGGGTGTGTATTGGGGGTAATTGCCCCATCTGCCCACTGGGGGGGCAGAACACCTTTGGCCCCATTTATTTGGGGTGGGGTTATGGCAGAACTGCTGAGAGAGACATGAAAGGAGAGGAAAGGCCTTTCTTCTCCTTTCATGCCTCTTTCGCCCCCTCCACGTGATCGGAGGAGAAATGGTTTTGCGGGGGTGGAAGGGGAAGCGATTCCCCTTCCACCCCTGCCTGGCGGAGGGGTGTGCCAGGTCCTTGGGGGGAGTGCTAGTGCTCCCCCGAGGGCCCATGTAAGGACAAGGTGGTTACATCCCTGGTGCCTGATCACCACAGCAGCAGACGTAACCACCTCGTCCCGGGCTTCCGAGGGGATAAATGCAGAAAGGAATTATTTTTCCAAGGCCTCCATTGAGGCGATTTTAAACCTTGAAACATCACTGTATGTGAAAAAGGGGCAGTTCTATGGTGTTGAACGTAATATCCTTCCTCAAAAACTTGCTGACTGAATTTATCAACAAACCTAATCAAATGTTAAAAGAAAACCAATCATCCAAAGGTCTAGAAGCTCAAAGATCCCTCAAAATACTTCATTAAGTGCACATTAGACAATAATCTTACATCATCATTGGCACTTCTGCCATAATTTTCTAAATTCAACAGGCAAGTTGGATTCCTTTATCAAAGATTTGTATTATATGCCCATGGGCAAATTGGGTTGTCCTTGTGTACAGAAGACTGCATTTATCAAGCATGATCCTGCATTACATTGGCTAGCAAAGATAATAAAAAAACATTGTGTATTTTTATTTTATTCCATTTGTTCATACGTTGTCATATAAGATGCTTGCACTTTATTTTGAACATACGCAGTAATATTGTGAATTTTAACACCTACTCAAAAGTCCACGTGGAATTAATATACCCTCTACCAAGCATCATTTTAGTTTGTAAAAATACTCATCTTTTTTCCAGAGTATGTGGCGCTCTACACATATACAAGCTCAGAACCTGGGGATTTAACTTTTTCTGAAGGAGATGTCATTATAGTCTCTCAGAAAGAAGGTGAATGGTGGACAGGCTCAATTGATAGCAGAACTGGGATCTTCCCTTCAAATTATGTTAGACAAAAAGATAATGAGGTAAGATTAATGAAGTAGGCTCAGCTTCTTACTGTCTGTTTTTGCAATTTCAATGGCCTTTCTTGAACTGTATAATTTTACCTGATTTTCAACCCTGGTAATGAAACACCACAGTTCTCATACCTTGAATTTTAATGCAGTATTTGCTTAAAGTGATATTGATATCACATTATGATGTCCAGGGAGAGTTGTGCATACACATTAGTGTAATGCCTAGCGATGGTAAAGAAAATGCTTTTTTCATGCGGTAATTTAGACTTTCAGTTTGCTCTTTCTCCTTGCTTGGGTAGTAGGCTGCTTATCATGTAAAGACATTCTGTTTTAGCCTTAAGGTAGTGTTTTTGTAATGGTAACACCTGGTATTAAATAAAATGTGGCTGTCCTACCACAACCTTGTAAGACTAAGTAAGGGTTCTGTATAATTATTTCTTGATTTTTGAGGTAAAGACTTATGCATCTTCATTAAGTCCACTGACTTCAAAGTAAGACTCCTTATTATCCACCGGGAGATTAAGGTGTTAATTCAGAAACTTGTGGTAAATTATGAGAGCTAGACCCAGTTACCTTAGTCTGAAAGAAGTTAGATCTATTTCTCAAAGGGTAACCACAGAAGATGTCAAATTTTGTCAAGAAAGACCCAGTTGAGGGGAATTCTGTTTTTCACTCAGAGAAAGACTTTCAACTTCTGCATGTATAGTATTGTGTGGTTTTACCAGGAGATTTAACGTAGTACTTAAAGGACTGTACATCATAATAACTACATATGTTTCTTTCCAGATAAGAGCACCCCCCTCAGAATCAACTTTGCCCTTGTACAACATTCTTATGGATATGCTTCTTAAAGGATTGAAGATGTCCTTACCTATCATGAACCATTTGCACATTAAGATCTCTTGTGGGAAAAACATTTTGTTCCCTTTTCTCGGTCACCACAGAGCACAATCTAAGGTAGAAGGCTTTTCTACAGTGAGGGTGAAGAATTTCCTTCCAGTTACTCTAACCACCCCTTTACCCTCCCCCCCCACTCAACTCCAGAGACACAAACTGGAATATTCAGAAAAGTAGTATTAGGAATGAAGGGACTTTCTTTTTTAATGTGTTTTTAATTTCAAGCATTAGTAAACATACATGGCTACTATGAAATAGTTGAAAACTGCAGCTGTAGTAAATGATGTCAACTGACAGTGAAATGACGACATATATATTGAAAAGAAAAAACCCGTACATAAACATTTGGTGAGCTGCAAGGCTTCAAATCTATATTACAAGCATGTAAGGCTCCACTGTTGTGACTAACTTTAAATCTACGGACCTGGCAATACAGCAGCACATACCTGTCACAGGTAAAAAGTTTTGCATAATTTTACTATTGAGGGGCTCCTAAACATCTGACAAATAAGACATTTGGTTCAATGGAGTTTACTTTTCCCAAATGTATGGTCCATTTCTAGTGTGTGAGTCTAAAGCGTAGCTCATGCAGGAAAAGCCAAACACTATACCTAAGATGAAAAATTGGCTAACTTTGTCACAATGGTTAATCGTATTTTGTCCCATGATGTTAGAATAGGTGCAGTCCCTCTTCTCCTAGGCAGTGGTCTTGACACTTCAGTTTCTGCAAGCACCCAATTAAATAGATTTTCCTGCCAGATGGATACTGTAGGTGCTTGGAAGAGCACCAGCTCATTGCATTTAGTCTGTTGTTTAGGAGCAGTGCCAGATCTATACACTTTTAATGAGACCTATAAGATTTGGGTCTTGCTTCAGTCCCAGTGGGTAACCATATGATGTTAGTTTTGTATTCTCATAAGTGCTGTAATCTGAAATAACAGATACAAACGAATAAAACAACCAATGGTTAGGTGAATCCAAGACCATAGGAAAAAACTACTTGTTGCCCTATTACACCTAGAGGAGGAGTCTGAAATAGCCATGTGAATAGTGGATATATACTTAACAGGTACAACTGCAAATCTGCCCAAATATGACTTGTGCATATTAGATACGATATAAACCTCTAGGGAGAGCATTTTGGACATTCAGTAACTGCCCATAAATAAAGCTTGGCTCAAGTTGGGCATGTGTTAAAGTCTTAAATCTGAGTCATTATGTTTTGCAAGCAAGCTTCAACTTGGTCAGGAGGATTTTGAAATTTTCTTGCCCCAAGAACATTTAGAAAACATCTGGGTGACACTTATACTTCAGTTTTTCAAATTGGGGTCCCAAAATGCCTAACAAGTTTTTAAGGGGAACTTCAGGACTTCTGGCACTATTTCAATACCGAGGAGCATTATTTCCTTACAACAGCAAATTATGTGTGTTTATATCAGAGGTGTGTGTGTGAGAGATGCACATTAGCAAATTTCTGCATCACATCACTGATTTGTGCTTGATGCAGAGGCCAATGCTGTTTCAGAAAATTGTTAATCATATTAATGAGGAGAAATTTCACGAGCCTTCGCACAGTATTCTACACTTGACCTGTCAAATTGCAGTAGGTCCATGTCTAAAATCACTTGAAGTTCAAAATCCAGGAGTTGTAAGTAACTCCAACCTTTCGAGAGTGCTATGCATTGCATATTTTATCTGAAAGAGGCTTCTATGTGCAGATTACTTACCTTTTGAATTATCTCTTTGTGTCAGACTGGATCCAGAAATTTTTCCATGAGCAGTACCCTTGGGGGCTGGTAGGTGGCATTGTTCGGATCCAAGTGCCATCTAAGTTGATGTACGTGGTGCCTATCTAGGCGCCACGGCAGCATGCTGACGTCAGTTCTTTTCTTTCCATGCCAGTCAGCGCAGAGCTACCCTCCAGGCACCACTTGACTAAACTTTTTTGACTTTTGTCGAAATTTTTCAGAATTTTTCTTTCTGATGTGGCATGGGTGTCGTCTCGGAAGGCTGGCTTCAAGCACTGCAGCACCTGTGTCCGCTTGATGTCTGTGATGTACCCCGATCCTGTATGCCTTTGGTGTCTCAAGTGCAACCACGATCTGAAGGTCTGCTCCGATTGCCCGATTTAGAGGACTACTATTGTCCTTGTATGCACATATTGTGACTCATACATCCAAGAGCCAGCTGGCAACCTTCGCCTGTGCTCAGTGAGTTTTTACGCTTCGGCAAGCTCACTGGAATCAACATCAGTTGGTCCAAGTCTTTCATCTTCCCCCTTGGCTGAGGTGAACTCCCACTTCTAAACAGTTCCCCCTTGAGTGGGCTGGAGCTTCCATCTGATGGCTGGGACAAACTCAGCACAGGGGCTCCTGTGAAAAGGGTGATTGCCTGCCGCCATCATTCCACGCCTGGAGACTCAAGTTTCTTAACTCAACACTCCACCCCTGAGAGCTTGGTCGTCCAAACCTCTAACTCCCATGGCCCGTTCACTTCTGTGCCCTGGATAGGGAATCCAAAAGGATGGACTCACTTGGTAAGATGATGTTTTCTTTCACCAGTCTTGCGGTCCATGAACACCGCATTCCTTTTGAGCTGTTATTCCCACACGCTATGGGATACGGTTGCGCACGGTCTGCCTCAAGTCCCGGAGGAGGCCCTTGCTGTACCCTTTCAGGCTGCTGCCAACAGGATAGATGTGGAAAAGTTCACAGTTCGTTGTGGACTGGAAACATCCGGCTCACTAGGCATAGCAGTTTCTTCGACAGTGGCCCTGAGGTGCTTTTTGGGGGATGCCCAAGCTTCTTTAATTGACATGCCTTTTGATGGCACCCATCTCTTCGGAGACAAGGCAGACTCGGTGCTGGAGCGCCTCAATGATTTTCGGGCTATGGCCAGGTCCTTTGGCCTTGTAGTGGGCCCTTGTGTCTCTCCCCTCCTCCCAGTCTGCCTTTCACCCCTTTCGTGGCTACAGAAAGGGTCTCCAACCACAACCATCCCCAGTCAGCCACCGTGCTGCTCATGCTGCCAAGCCTCTGTGTGGCAGAGGGCGCGGGACCCAGCGGCCTCATGGGTCAGATGGCCAGCGGATGCCTCTAAACCTTCGTAGTCTGACTCACCCCCACTATAGGCTAGTTGGTGGAAGGATTCACCGTCACCTGCTCCGCTGGCAATCCATTACGTCAGACAGGTGGGCACATATTCAGAAGGGGCTACTCTCTCCCCTTCGATACTACTCCTCAATCCGTGCCACCATCGTACAATCGAATGACGAAGGATCATTTATCCCTTCTCTGTGGAGAAGTTATGGCTATCTTGGCCAAGGGAGCCATTGAGAGGGCTCTTGTGCCAGACGTAGACTGTAGTTGCTATTCTCACCACTTTCTGGTTCCAAAAAAGGACAAGGGTTTCACCCAATCCTAGAACTTTGGTCCCTTAATCTCTTTATCAAGAAGAAGAGGTTCTAGATACTCACATTGGCTCAGGTTCTATCTGCCCTGGACCCAGGAGAACGGATGGTAACATTGGACTTGCGGGACACTTCCCTTCAAATTCCCATCCTGCCTTACCACAGATGTTACCTGCGGTTCACGGTAGGCCACGAGCACTCGCAGTTCACAGTGCTCCCCTTTGGCCTTGCCAGTGCCCCTCAGGTGTTCACCAATGGCGGTGGCTGCAGCTCATCTGTGGAGATCGGGAGAGCCAGAGGCGGGCTCGCCCAAGGCTGTCGTTCACTGGGGTTCACTATAAACGTGCCAAAGTCACTCCTGACTCTTTCTTTCTCTCTCTCTCTCTCTCTCTCTCTCTCTCTCTCAAAAGTTCCCTTTCATCTTGACTTTTCTGGATGCAGTGCAGTTTCAGGCCTGATCTCCCGAGCCGTGAATCCAGTATATTCAGGCTATGATACTGATTTTTCAGCATCTGTCCTGGATTTCGGTGAGAATGACTCTGAGGCTGCTGGGCCTCAGGGCCTCCTGCATTGCTGGTGCTGGTGACACATGCCAGGTGGCATATGCAGGTTCTGCAGTGGGAGCTGAAGTTCAGTGGGCGCGGCTTCAGGGGAATCTCTCTGACAAGGTCCAGATCTTGGAGGTAACTACGTAAGATCTGCAGTGGTGGTTAATGATCTGCAATTGGGTCAGAGGCAGGTCCCTCTCACTTCCCCAACCAAATCTGACAGTAGTGACAGATGCATTACCCCTTGGATGGGGCAGCCATCTGGGAGTGGTGGAGCTCAGAGGCATCTGGTCTCCGGTGTAGGCGGGGCTCTGAAACTGCCTGTTGGAGCTCTGTGTCATCTGGCTGGTATTAAAAGCCTTTCTTCCCTCCTTTCAAGGGAAAGATGGTGCAGGTGCTCACGGACTACACCACCGCCATGTGGTAATGCAACAAGCGGGGTGGAGTTGTGAACCCCTTGCCAGGAGACTCTGCGCCCCTGGACATGACTGGAACAGCAGGGCACATATCTGGTGGTTCAACATCTGGTGGGCTCTCTGAACGCCATAGCAGACAAACTCAGCCAACAATGCCTAGCAGATCACGAGTGGCGTCTCCGTCCAGAAGTGGCGCATGGTGTTTTTCAGCAGTGGGAGAGACTTGGTTAGAGCTGTTCACCTCTGCTGAGGACGCTCAGTGACAGAAGGTTTGCTCGTTGGATTTTCCAAGACAGCAATTGCTCGGAGACACTTTTCGTCTCAAGTGGAGTTTAGACCTGCATGCTTTTCTGCTCACGACACTTTTGCCCAGAGTTCTAAAGAAGATCAGGAGCGACCAGGCCCAAGTAGACCTTGTGGCTCTGGACTGGGGATGGAGAATATGGTATCCCAAGCTGCTGAGCATGTCCATCAATCTTCCGATCGGACTGCCCCTTCAGGAGGATCTTCTGTCATAGCAGCAGGGGAGAGTTCTGCACCCAAACCTGTCGATTCTCCACCTTCTGCGTGGAGGATGAGCGGTGGCAGTTGACAGCCTTTGATCTTCCTCCCGACATCTGTAAAGCCATCTTGGTAGCCAAGTGTCCCTCCACCAAAATGGCATGCGCCTGTCAGAAGAAATTTGTAGCATGGCGCACAGACAAGTCTCTTTCCCCCCTTTCTGCCTCTATCTCTGAGGTCCTGTTTATTTTTTTCCTTGTGCAGTAGGACTCTGCTCTGGGCACTCGTAAGGGGTATTTGTCTGCTATTTCTGCATATTTTTTTTTTTCCTGATCAACCTTCCTTGTCTAAGTCTCCTATTGTTCATAGGTACCTTATAGACCTTACTCGTATGTTTCCTTCATCTGCATTCATTATGCCCCAATGGGATCTGCATTTCGTTTTGACCTTTCTCATTTGCGCTCTTTTCGAGCTTCTCCACATTTTTCTTCTCAGGTTTATTACATTGAAAACTGCCTTCCTTGTGGCGATCATATCTGCCCATAGGGTGGGTGACCTGCAGGCATTGTCATTTAAGCCGCCATACCTTTCTATCTAGCCTGACAAAGTGGTGCTTCACACTAGGACCTCTTTTCTGCCAAAAGTGATTACTCCCTTTCATGTAGGCTAATCCACCAGAGACTGTGTCCAACTGCAGTTTACTTTCCCATCCACCCATTCTCCCCCTTTCAGGCTCTTTAATTTTGACACACCAGCAGTCCATGTTCTTCATGACTCTCTGCTTTTGGCATGTCAAGCCATGAAAAGAAACTGATGTGAACGTGCCTGGGTGGTGCCTACATAGGACCAATGACATCATATCTGGTGCTGACGATGCCAACGATGGATGTAGAGCCTATTGACGACAACTACAGATTCCTGGGGGTAATTCTCTCAAAACTCTTCTGGATCCAGTCTGACACCTGGGGAAAATTCAAAGGTAAGGAAACTGCAGCTCGATAAGGCTTTACTGAAGGTAACTAACTTGTCCACCAATGTGTTCTTTAAATTGTCTGAAAGGGTTACTCCCTCCACCCATGCCACCCACTTGCGACAGGCTGACGTAGGACCATTTTACCTTGCTCCTCTAGGAAGTGACAGTCCTCTTGGCCAAGGGAGCCATAGAGAGGATGTGGATGCCAGATGTTGGTTGTGGTTGCTATTTCCGCTACTTCCTAGTTCCCACAAAGGATGGATCGTATTCTAGACCTGTGCCTTCTCAGTTTTTTACTCAAGAAGGCCAAGTTCAAAATGCTCATGCTCACTCAAGTCCTATCTGCCCTGGACCCGGGAGACTGGGTGGTAGAGTTGGACCTGCAGGATTCATACTTCCACATTCTGTCCTGCTTGCCCATAGGTGTTACCTGCGGTCCACAGTGGTCCACTAGCACTTTCAGTTCGCCATGTTCCCTTTGGCCTTAACAGTGTCCCTCCGGTATTCACCAAGCTGATGGCGGTGGTTGCAGCTCATTTGCAGAGATCAGGGGTGCCAACCTTCCCCTATCCCGACGACTGGCTGTTGAGGGTGGGCGTGCCCCAGGCTATTGTGTCCTGTCTCCAGACTACAGCGGACCTCCTACAGTCCCTGGGGTTCACTCTCAACGTGACAGAGTCACACCTGACCCCCTCTTAAATGCTTCCTTTCATTGGAGCTGTTCTAAACATGGTGCAGTTTTGGGGCTATTCTCCTGAGCGGCGGGTCCAGGATATTCAGGCTGTGATACCAATGTTTTAGCCTCTATCCTGGATTTCGGTAAAACTGACTGTAAGGCTTCTGGGCCTCCTGCATCCTACTTATGACTGCAGTGAGCACTGAAGTTCCAGTTGGCACAGCATTAAGGGAATCTCTCCGACATGGTCCATATCTTAAAGGGAACTGTAGATGACCTGCAGTGGTGACTAACGAACCACAGTTGGGTCAGCAGCAGACCCCTCTGTCTTCCCTAACCAGATCTGACAGTAGTGAGAAATGTGTCACTCCTGGGATGGGGCACCAAGACTATACGCCTGCTGTTGTGGCAAGTTTGTGACAAGGTGTGCGGAGAAACAGACCAACCCTCTTTCTGCTCCCCTCTCTCAGGTCCTTCTCTTTATCTTTTCTCTTTCACAGCAGGGCTCTCCACTGGGCATGATAAAAGGCTAAGTTACTGCCATCTCAGCCTTTCTGCAGTTGCCTGACTAGCCACCCCTCTTCAGATCCCCTGTTGTGATTGGGTTTTTGAAAGGTTTGCAACATATGTTTTCACTCCACCCTTCATCATGCCTCAGTGGGACCTTAATCTGGTCTTAACCTTTCTCATGTGTGGTCCCTTTGAGCCTTTGCACATTTGTCCTCTCAAGCTACTTAACATTAAGACTGCCTTCCTGGCTGCAAAAACATCTGCCCTAAGGGTCGGTGAGCCTAAGGCTTTGTCATCCAATGCCCAGAAAGAGGATTGCCATTCTATCTTGATTGCACAAGAGTTCTGGGTGGACGACCAACTCTTCGTGGGGTATGTTGGAGCGAAGAAGGGAAAGGCTGTGGAGAATGGTATTATCTTCAGATGGATCGTGCTCTGCATACAAATCTGCTATGCACTGGCCAAGAAGCAGCCCCCAGAGGCCTTGTGTGCTCATCCTACCAAAGCCAAGGCTACAACCACTGCATTAGGACATTGAATACCCGTCGAGGACATCTGCCAGGCAGTAGTGTGGTCCTCGCTGCACACATTTGCAGAACACTACCTTCTAGATGGTCAGGTCCGCCGGGGCAGGCACTTTGCCCATTTGGACCTGCAGGACTTTTATTGTGAAATTGTTCTGCATATCCACCTCCAGGGAGGTATTGCTTGGGTATCTATTTTAAGGTAAGGAACCTGCAGCTAGAAACCTCTATCAGATGAACAAGTTACTAACCTTCAGTAATACCTTGTGGGAAAATGGCTCCCTGTTGCAGATACCCCCACTTTTTGCCTGATATTGATGCTGACTTGACTAAGAAGTGTGCTGAGACTCTGCTAACCAGGCCCCAGCACCAGTGTTCTTTCACTAAAAATATACCATTGTTTCCACAATTGGCACACCCCTGGCACACAGATAAGTCCCTTGTAAAAGGTACCAGTGGTACCAAGGGCCCTGTGACCAGGGAAGGTCCCTAAGGGCTGCAGCATGTGTTGTGCCACCCTAAGGGACCCCTCACCTAACAAATGCACACTGCCATTGCAGATTGTGTGTGTTGGTGGGGAGAAAAAGGCAAAGTCGACATGGCATCCCAATCAGGATGCGATGCACACACAATACTGCCTGTGGCATAGGTAAGTCACCCCTCTAGCAGGCCTTACAGCCCTAAGGCAGGGTGCACTATACCACAGGTGAGGGCATAGCCTCATGAGCAATATGCCCCTACAGTGTCTAAGTCCATTCTTAGACATTGTGAGTGCAGTGTGGCCATATTAAGTATATGGTCTGGAAGTTTGTCAAAACAAACTCCACAGCTCCATAATGGCTACACTGAATACTGGGAAGTTTGGTATCAAACTTTTCAGAATAATAAACCCACACTGATGCCAGTGCTGGATTTATTAAAACATGCACACAGAAGGCATCTTAGAAATGCCCCCTGTATTTTTCCCAATCCTTCAGTGCAGGACTGACTGGTCTTTGCCAACCTGCCACTGAGAAGAGTTTCTGGCCACACGGACGAGTGCCTTTGTCACTCTGTGGCCAGGAACAAAGCCTGTACTGGGTGGAAGTGCTTCTCACCTCCCCCTGCAGGAACTGTAACACCGGGCGGTAAGCCTCAAAGGCTCATGCCTTTTGTTACAGCACCCTAGGGCATCCCAGCTAGTGGAGATGCCCGCCCCTCCGGTCACTGCGCCCACTTTTGGCGGCAAGGCTGGAGGAGATAATGAGGAAAACAAGGAGGAGCCACTCACCAGTCAGGACAGCCCCTAAGGTGCCCTGAACTGAGGTGACTCCTGCCTTTAGAAATCCTCCATCTTGAGATTGGAGGATTCCCCCAAATGGAATAGGGATGTGCCCCCAAATGGAATAGGGATGTGCCCCCCTCCACTCAGGGAGGAGGCACAAAGAGGGTGCAGCCACCCTCCAGGACAGTAGCCATTGACTACTGCCCCCAGACCTAAACAAACCCCCACATTTAGTATTTAGGGGCAACCCTGAACCCAGGAGATCAGATTCCTGCAACCTGAAGAAAGAAGAAAGACTGCTGACCTGAAAGCCCTGCAGAGACGACAGAGACACCAACTGACTTGGCCCCAGCCCTACCGGCCTGTCTCCAGACACAAAGAACCTGCACAGCATCGCATCCAACAGGGAAAAGCAACCTCTGAGAAATCAGAGGACTGCCCTGAACCCGAAGGACCAAGAAACTCCAGAGAACAGCGGCACTGTTAAAAAACTGCAACAACTTTGAAACTTTCAAAGAACTCTCTCTTACCGCCGGAAGCGTGAGACTTTTCACTCTGCACCGACGCCCCTGGCTCGAGCTCCAGAGAACAAACACCGCAGAGAGGACTCCCAGGCGACTACGACGATGTGAGTACCCTGAGTCGACCCCCCTGCATCCCCACAGCGATGCCTGCAGAGATGATCCAGAGGCTCCCCCTGACCGCGACTGCCTGCTAACAAGGAACCAGACGCCTGGACCAAGCACTGCACCCGCTGCCCCCAGGACCGAGAGGAACCACTTTCCAGTACAAAAGTGACCAGCAGGTGGCCCTCTTCCTAACACAGTCGGTGGCTTGCCCAAGAAGCCCCCCTGTGCCCTGCCTGCATCGCCTAAGTGACCACTGGGTCCCTCCATTGCTTTCTATAGCAAACCCGATGCCTACTTTGCACACTGCACCCAGCCACCCCTGTGCCGCTGAGGGTGTGTTTTGTGTGCCTGTTTGTGTCCCCCCCCCCCCCACCCAGTGCTCTGCAAAACTCCCCTGGTCTGCTCCCCGAGGACGCACCGGAACCCCTGTTCTTCATAGACGCCTATGTGTTTTGGGCCCTCCTTTGACCTCTGCACCTGACCAGCCCTGTGTTGCTGATGCAGTGACTTTGGAGTTGCCTTGAACCCCCAACGGTGGGCTGCCTATACCCAGGAGACTGACTGTGTAAGTGATTTACTTACCTGAGAAACTTAACCAAACTTACCTCCCCAAGGAACTGTTGATTTATGCGCTGTGTCCACTTTTAAAATAGTTTATTGCCATTTTAACTAAAACTGTGTGTACTACTGTTTTAAATCAAAGTTCTCTACTTACCTGTGTGAAGTACCTTGCATTTCATGTACTTAGCTCAAATCTTGAATCTTGTGGTTCTAAAATAAATTAAGAAAAGATATTTTCCTATAAAAAATACTATTGGCCTGGAGTTAAGTCTTTGAGTGTGTGTTCCTCATTTATTGCCTGCATGTGTACAACAGATGCTTAACATTACCCTCTGATAAGCCTACTGCTCGACCACACTACCCCAAAATAGAGCATTAGTATTATCTAATTTTGCCACTATCAACCTCTAAGGGGAACCCTTGGACTCTGTGTGCAGTATCTCTCACATTGAGATAATATATACAGAGCCAACTTCCTACATACCTCATCTGGTAGAGACGATGGTCCTCATTTTGACATTGGCGGTCTTTTACAAAGACCGCCAATGTCGCGCCCACCAAATGACCGCCAGTGTTGTCGGTCTTCAGACCATATTATGGCTGCTGGCTTTTCTCTGCCACTATTAGGCGGGGAAGCAGCCCTACTGGCGGTCGACGGTCTAGTGGAGGTTGCTCCACCGCCACGTCACCACAACAGCGCCCGCCATATTACATCACTGTAAACAGCGTGGCGGTGTTGTGGTGATGGGGCTCTGGCAGCCGAGCAAGCGACATGGACCCCGTTCCCTCCCAGACGACCACCAGGTAAGGTGATCGACCGACGGAGGGCGGGGAGGGGTTTTTGAATGTTGGTTGCGTGAATGGGGGGGTTTGTGTGAATTTGGTGGGGGTGTTGTTTGTGTGCATGTGTCTGCAACTGTATGTGTGCTTGTGTGAATGCATGAATGGGGGTGTGTGCATGTGTGTGAATGAGTGTGCGTGTATGTATGTGTGATGTACGGGGGTGGGAGGGGACAGAATGGGGATCAGGGGATGGGGTGTCACTGCTTGGGGGGCTTCTGATGGGGTCGGGGTGGGAGGAGGGTCCCACATGGAGGTGGGGTGTTGGAGAGTCCTGCAGTGGCGAGTATTCCTGCCGCTAGTATCATTACTGACAGGGATTCTGTGGCGGGGCTGCCTCCATGGAATTCCTTGCTGTAAGGATACACAAAATACTGCAGGCGATGTTAGGTGGACCGCTGGGTCGAATGTCGTCAATCTTCGGCCAGGCAGACCTACTCTCCTGACGGTACAGGTGGTGAACTGGCTGCAATGCAGCCAGTTCACTACTGTTGTCATAATTTTGCAGTCCTGCACCGCCACGCTGTCAGCTGTCTGCCCGTCACTGCCGGCATGGCAGAGCAGGACCGTCAGGGTCATAATGACCCCCTATACCTATCTACAGATTTCTTACTGACCCACCCATCCTCCCCGCTTTGTGATCAGATTTCTAGGTACAGGGGTTTCCCCTTTCAGGACCCTAGTTTTCCACACCAGTGGTCAGTGTCTGTGGCTTTGCTCTTCTGGTGTGGAAAGCGGCGAACAGAAACTGACATCAGCCCAATCGGGTGGCACCAGTATGGGCACCGCGCACACCACTTCAAGAGCGGACAACACCATGCATATACAGACAAAGCGACCTACTGGCGCGCCTGGGTACTGCTCACAAAATTTTTCCAGAACCAGTCTGACGCCTGTGGATAATTCTAAGGTAAGGAATTGGTGGCTAGATCGATTCTCTACCAGATAAGGCTTTTCTGAAGGTAAGTAACTTGTTCATTTTGTATTTAACATCATCACCAGTGTACTTTTCTATTTCTTAAACTGGAGGTGTTGCTTTTGACTTGAATCTCATCTTCAGACCTAACATTTAGTATCTGATAGAGACTTCCAGTTGCAGATTCCTTACCTTAGAATTTCCCCCAGGCATCAGACTGGATCCGAAGATTTTTCTTCGAACAATACCCTTGTGCGTCAGTAGGTGGCGTTGGTCAACTCCGCGGGCATCGTTGGCGTCGTAGTCGCCGTGATGACGTCGGGAGTAGTACATATACGCCACCTCAGCACAGTGACATCAGTTCTTTTCTTTCCATGCCAAGCGATGATCCGGTGAGAGCTACCCTGGTCTCTTTTTAACCAAGTTTGACCGTTTTGTCAAGTTTTTTGGTGAGTCGAGATGTCCCCGAAGACCGGTTTCAAGCCGTACAAGGACTGTCACCTCATGATGTCGGTGATGGATCCGCATCGGGTTTGTTTGTGGTGCGTGGCGTGCGACCAGAACCCGAAGTCGTGCTCCGAGTGCTGGGCCATGCACCTAAAGGCCTCTCAACCTCATGGCGGTCCAGCGCACAACTCTGTTTAGTTCCCGATCTCGCTCGAGAGGAAGATCTCAAGACCGTTCGCGGAGCCACCACCATTCGTCCTCCACCAAATCTTCAGACACAGGTAAGAGGAAGAAGTCAAAGCGGTCCCGTCGCCCTTCGACTTCGCCCCGTCGCTCGGCTGATGTGACGAGGGAGGAGCGTCGACGCTCAAGGCTTCTGTCCTCGGAGCCTGCTTCTGGGTCTGCTCTGCGCTATCCCGAATTTCCGGGAGCCGGAGCGACCCCGCCCAACTTAAAGAGTTCTATGAGGCCATGTGCCTCATTTTTGGGCGGACCAACCAACCCCGATACTGCGCCTTCGGGCTCAAGGGGTTCAGTTGAGGGGCCTTTGGGTTCCGGGTCAGCGGCTTCAGCTCCGGCCACAGAGGTCCCCTCAGGATCCGCCTGCGGATCCACACCGATGCCGGTCGTACCACTGAGACCTTCCCTGGCGCTGGTTGGATTTTTGACGCTCCCTACGTCGTTAGTGCCCATTATCGATGTCGACCGGATCCTTATCCCCGACGACTTGGAGTTGGAGCGGCACCGGCCGACACCGCCTCTGTCCTCGATGGGGCCTACTCACCTCAGGTCGGATTTGGACCCTTTTTCCAATGGGTATGAATTCAGGGAAGGATTGGAGGGGTCCCTGGACCTTTATGAATACCAGGATGACCCATCTATGGACTGGGTACAGGGATTGGGCGAGGCCAGTGGACTGGACACTTCTCCAGACGCTGGCATGCTGTCTCCTCCTACCGTGGCTACGGCGGAGGGAGTGACTTATGCTGTGGTGGTCAGTAGGGCAGCTGAGGTCCTTGGCCTTGAGCTACCTACTGTAGAGGTCAGGCCTAATCTCCTGACGGAGGTGCTTCAGCCAGGGGCTTCTACATCTGAGCCCCTTTTACCATTCAATGAAGCCCTCACCAATGTCCTTTTGGGTACTTGGTCCAAACCCAACCCAGGGGCTCCTGTGAATAGGACTATGCACACCATTGGCCCGCCCCGAACAACCCTAAATTCCTGTCCCAACACCCCACGCCTGAGAGTCTTGTCATCCAGGCTTCCTCTTCCTCAGGTGCGTTCTCTTCCGCACCCCCGGATAGGGAATCAAAAAAGCTGGAACAATTTGGGAAGAAGATGTTTTCTTCCTCCAGTCTCGTGTTGCGGTCCGTGAACACTGCATGCCTTTTGGGCCGCTGTACCCACTCTCTGTGGGATATGGTTGCGCAAGTTCTACCGCAGATACCAGAGGAGGCCCGTACTATTGTCTCCCAAGCTGTCAATGATAGGAGAGGTGCAGCGAAGTTCACAATCCGATGTGGGCTGGACACGACCGACTCTCTGGGCAGATTGGTTGCTACGACGGTCGCCTTAAGACGACATGCCTGGTTGCATACTTCTGGTTTTTCAGGGGATGTCCAACAGTCTCTCATGGACATGCCCTTTGATGGCTCACGTCTCTTTGGAGACAAAGCGGACTCGGCCTTGGAGAGATTCAAGGATTCCCGGGCTATGACTCGGTCCCTTGGTCTTTCAACTGCCCCTCGCCCCCAGCAGTCTGCTTTTTGCCCCTTTTGTGGCCACGGAAAGGGGCTCCCTGTTGCATCCCCCACCCAGCCAATGTGCCACCCATGTTGTTCAGCCGCTGCATGGCCGTGGACGCGGAATACCACATGTGCGTGGGACATGGAACCAGAAGTCTGCCCAGTCCACACCTGCCCCCGCTGCAGCCTCCAAATCCTCCTAGTCCGTCCCCTCACTCCGATCCAGTTGGCAGCAGGATTCGCCATCACCTGGCTCAATGGGAGTCCATCACTACGGACAGGTGGGTTTTGCAGATAGTTCGAAAGAGTTTTTCTCTCGTAGGGGATTTCCATGTATAGTCATAAGCACTGAATAGTTCCGCGCGTCTGCGGGGACCCCGGAGCACTGATGTGAAGTATATTCTTAAGTGTAAATACCAGTCCTTTGAAAAAAAGGTCTGTCAAAAATCACTTAAGAATAACACTGTGCAGCCTATGTGAACAGCTACACAGGCCAAATTGTTGAAAAGAAAACAGTTGTAGTGTAAATTCATGTTCAAATACCTATTTATTCTAGAAATGTAATAAAACATACATTCTCATACTTTATTTACACCTCTCATGAGAATAAAAACAATGCAGGTCAGTGTAGCCCATAGGCTGCCATTATACAGAATGTAAATAGAGCTGTGCCTTTAAGAAAGTAAAGTCTTCCTGTATCCCATCATGCACAGCAAAAAGCAGTTGCCTCAGTTCTTTTTTCCGGCTCCTTTCTGACAGGACCCTGAAGCATTGAGCTCTACCTCACAAAGCTGTTTTTTGACAGAAATTCAATTAAAATCTTTAGAATTTCAATTTCACTCGACGTTTTTAATATTGAGTGAACATTTGCTAATCTTTTCTGTCAAATTCTGACAGAAATTTAAGGTTGTTCTATTTTAGAAATGCCTTCACTTTTTGATAAATGCCCTTCTTGTGGCAGAAAAAAGGCTAAAACAGATCCACACCGGGTCTGTATAATGTGCCTTCCATCCAGCCACAAACCTGATTCCTGTGACATCTGTAGAACTTTTTCCAGAAGGACTCTTCGTGATAGGGAGAAAATTCGACTTCAAGCAAGAGAGGACAGGAGAAGAAGTGGTCAATCTGCCACAGAGCGTGGAGAAGGTCAGTCTTCTACCAGGGCTCACCCTGTTTCCTCTGCAACTTCGGCCAGACCTGCTCAGAAACGGCATAGGTCTCCGACGTCGAGGGCATCGACGTCGAGACCAGGAACGGTGCCAACATGCTCGCCGTCGAGGACCGGTTCACCGGCGAGAAAGAAACATCGTTCGACGTCGGCAGCCGTTTCGCCGTCGAGACGGCGTGAACGCTCGCCGCCGAGAAGGTCTGGGTCGCCGTCGACGCGACGAGGGCGGTCGACGTCGAGAAGATCTGGGTCCGGTTCACCATCGACGTCGAGAGAGAGTGCTTGCCGTCGAAGACGGTCGCCGTCATCGCATCGACGACGAGGAAGGTCGTCGTCAAGAGGATCTCAGCGACGAGGGGAATCGACGTCAAGAGGCACCCGACGTCACCGTACTTCGACGTCGAGGAGTGTGTCGACGTCGAGGCGGCAGTCAAAGAGACCTAGAAGGGTTTATACCAACTCATCCTGCTTCCAGCTTCGCCGCAGCTCTCTCCTCAACAGCCCCCGTTGTCGCAGACACCAGTAACACCTACGGCGTCTCTTCCGGCTCCCCCTTCAGAGTCTGTTCCGAGGAATCCATAAGACATTCCAAACATTCCTCTAGACGTTCATCTTCTTCTCGGCACCATTGTAGATCTCCACATTCACGTCATAGGCATTCTTCTTCGTCTACACGGGACTACTCTCCAACCCTATCGGACTCACCGTCCCCGAGAGTGTCCCCCATAGATGACGTGAATACATTCCAAGAGGTCCTAGTGTGCGGGGCGACCAAGCTAAATATCCCGCTGGCGGTACCCGCCCCATCGACCTCAGTGATTTTTGAGACTTTACGCTAGAGGACATCTTCAAGACCTTTACTTCCACTGGTCCCAGGACTTATTGAACCAGCAATGGATATTTTTCTAACACCGGTCACAACGAAATCTGCTCCTTCCAGACTTATTAAAAAGTATCGCCCACCGGAGCAAGATCCTCTATTTTTAAGGTCGGACCTGGTGCCGGACTTGGTGGTGATAGTAGCTGCAAAGAAACTACACTCTACATCACCGTCTTCCTCCTCGCCTCCGGACAAGGAGAGCAGAAAGATCGATGCTGCAGGCCGAAAAGTATGCTCTACCGCAGCCATCACAACGAAAGCAGCCAGTGCCACTGCTTTATTAGGAAGATATGATCGGGCCCTTTGGGACTCTATACTGCAGTTTGCGGAACACCTACCCAAGGACAAAAGGGAAGATTTCTTGGAGGTCGTGGGTGAGGGATCCATGGTTTCCAACCAGGTAATAAGCGCTGCTGCTGATTCTTCGCTACTTGCGGCACATAACTACGCTCATGGAGTAGCGCTAAGACGACATGCATGGTTCCGATTGACATCTCTCAAACCAGAGGCTCAACAGAGAATTCAGAATTTACCATTCTCAGGCTCTACTTTGTTCGGCTCTCATGCCGATGACGAGATGTCAAGAATGAAGTCTGAGCTATACACTTTAAAAGCGGTAGGCATCGAACGCCCAAAAGAACAGCGAAAAGTATTCCGTCCCTACCAGCGAAGGCTTTTCACCCACAGATATCAGACACCACACTGGATGTCCTCACGTCCCCAGCAACAACAGCAACATCAAAGGCCCTTCTCGACGCAGCGAAAGTCGACAAGAGGTCGATCCACGCCGCAAACTCCGGCAACTCGCCAGGCTCCCGCGTCTAAGCCCTGAATCTTCGCTTCCCCCTCCTCCGTTATCCACTCCGGTAGGGGGAAGTATCGCAAATCATCTGGACGAGTGGCTACGCATCACAACAGACGCCTGGGTATTGAATATTGTGCGACATGGTTACGCTCTCAGATTCACCAGTCCTCCTCCATCTGTTCCACCCAAACCCACCAGCCACCACCTCGAAGCTCTTCAGTTAGAAGTCGCTATTCTATTACAAAAAAGAGCTATAGAACCCGTCCCGATCAATCAACGCGGGAAAGGGATTTATTCAAGGTATTTTCTAGTGCCAAAGAAGGACAAACAAGAGCTTCGTCCCATTCTAGACCTAAGGACAGCAAACAAGTAGATTCGCAAAGGGAAATTCAGGATGCTATCCTTGCACCAAATTTATCCGCATCTTCGTCAGGGCGATTGGCTCTGCGCGATAGACCTTTGCGAAGCTTATTTTCACATTCCGGTGAGCAAGAAACATCGAAAATTCCTAAGGTTCACCATCGGCAAAAGTCATTACCAATTTGCGGTTCTACCCTTCGGCCTCAAATCAGCGCCGAGAACTTTTTCCAAATGCATGGCGATGGTAGCTGCCCATCTAAGGAAGCATCGAATATTTGTCTACCCCTATCTAGACGATTGGCTCATAAAGGCCTCCAACTATCTAGAGGCCCAACAACATTTCAAATGGGCGCAACAGCTACTACAGAATCTCGGTCTTCAAGTCAATCTTCTGAAGTCCACAGCAACGCCTGTTCAGAGGCTGCATTACTTAGGGGCCATTATAGATACCAATCAAGGAAAGGTGTTTCCTTCGGAGGAACGACGATTATCGATTCTCCAAAATTGCAAACAACTAGAGAGAACTCCACAGACCACTGCAAGAGTAATAGCCTCTCTACTGGGCTCGATGGCGTCTTGTATCCACCTCGTTCCCAATGTTCGCCTCCATATGAGACCCTTACAGGAATGCCTGGAGGATCAATGGTGTCAACTGATGGACGATTGGGAGAGCAGAGTCCTTCTTGCTCCCCACGCCCTACAGTCCCTCAAGTGGTGGTGTTCACCCAACAATCTCTTGGTGGGGATTCCTTTCCAGCAACAGCCTCCAGCCCAAACCATCGTAACAGATGCATCACTATTCGGATGGGGAGCGCACATGGATCATCTTCGAGTCCAAGGCAAGCGGTCAGAGAGAGAGAGTCTCTATCATATCAACCTGCTGGAGCTTCGCGCAGTCCATCTTGCGCTCAAGGCCTTCCTACCTTCTCTGAAAACGGGAACTCTCCTCCTCCAGACGGACAACGTGGCCTCCATGTATTACGTAAACAAACAAGGAGGCACCAGGTCCAGGGTATTATCCAGAGAGGCTCAGACAATCTGGCATTGGCTTCTAGCCAGGAACCGGTCGCTAGTAGCAACTCACCTGCTGGGCAGCCAGAATGTTCAAGCGGATGCTCTCAGCCGCGTAATGGACGAGAACCACGAATGGGTATTACACGACAACGTCGTTCGTTCCATTTTCGCATTATGGGGTACCCCCTCTGTAGACCTTTTCGCAACCCCAGAAAACAAAAAATGCCAAAACTGCGCCTCCAGATATTACCAGCCAGGGACAATGGGGAATGCCCTGTGGATAAACTGGTCAGGAGCATTTCTTTACGCCTTTCCACCGCTTCCCCTGATACTGGCAGTCCTTCAGAAGCTATCCAATGCCCAGTCCAAAATGATTCTAATTGCTCCAGAATGGCCACGCCAATGGTGGTTTCCAGACCTTCTTCACCGGTCACTCAAGCCACACATCAGACTGCCTCATCGTCCGGACCTGCTCACGAAGGTTAGAGGGCAGATATCTCATCCCAACCTCTCATCATTGAGTTTGGCAGCATGGCTCCTGAGCTAGTGCAATATGGACACTTGAACCTACCTCAGGACTGTATGGAAATCCTAAGAGAGGCAAAGCGCCCTTCCACACGATCGGCTTACGCATGCAAGTGGAAAAGATTCTGTGTGTGGTGTTTGGACAACAACATTGACCCGATATCCTGTGGAGAGGAAACTATCCTGCCATACTTGCTAAGTTTGGCAAAATCGGGTTTACAATTGTCATCAATAAAAGTGCACTTGGCGGCTCTAACGGCATATAGAAAGAGCCCCTTTCAAACCTCCTTTTTTAGGATCCCAGTTATCAAGGACTTCCTGGAGGGCTTAAAAAAGGTCTTTCCTCCCATTAGGAGGCCATCTCCTCCATGGGAACTGACTGTTGTCTTATCACGTCTGATGCTACCTCCATTCGAGCCAATACATAAAGCATCACTTCAACATCTCACGTGGAAAACTGCCTTTCTGGTTGCAATCACATCAGCGCGTAGGGTCAGCGAAATCCAGGCCCTTTGCGCTCAAGAACCCTACACGGTCTTTCATTCTGCGAAAGTAGTGATGAGGACCCATCCAAAATTTTTACCAAAAGTCGTTTCCGACTTTCATGTGAACCAAACCATTTCATTACCAACTTTCTTTCAAAATCCAACTACCCCTGCCGAGAGAACTCTGCATTCTCTGGATGTAAAGAGGGTCTTGAAATTTTACTTGGACAGGACAAAATGCTTACGTAAATCGCAGCAACTCTTTGTTAACTATGGCCCAGTTAGAACAGGGTTGGGCACGTCTAAACAATCATTATCCAGGTGGATTGTTTCATGTATACTGTTATGTTATCAGTTAGCGAACAAATCTCTTGGTGGCAGGCCAAAAGCCCATTCTACTAGAGGGAAGGCAGCTACTGCGGCCATAATGAGAAATATCCCTTTGGCAGAGATATGCAAGGCAGCCACTTGGAAATCGGTCCATACCTTTACACAGCATTACTGCCTTGAATACAGACGCTAGGGCAGATGCGCAGGTTGGACAGGCCTTGCTTAAGAATTTATTTGCATGACTTGTTTTTTCTGGTCAGTATTATTCTGTCTACTCCACTGCGGTTATGGGGATGGGCTTGCTAGTCTATTCAGTGCTTATGACTATACATGGAAATCCCCTATTTCCATGATAGTCATAAGCAACCCTCCCTCCTCCCCGGTGGAGTTGACATAGAAAAGGTTGCCATAATAGTATCGATGTTGGTACTCCAACGAATGTTGTGTTCCTTCATGTCAGGTTACAAGCCTTCAAAAAGAGCTGAGGCAACTGCCTTTTGCTGTGCATGATGGGATACAGGAAGACTTTACTTTCTTAAAGGCACAGCTCTATTTATATTCTGTATAATGGCAGCCTATGGGCTACACTGACCTGCATTGTTTTTATTCTCATGAGAGGTGTAAATAAAGTATGAGAATGTATGTTTTATTACATTTCTAGAATAAATAGGTATTTGAACATGAATTTACACTACAACTGTTTTCTTTTCAACAATTTGGCCTGTGTAGCTGTTCACATAGGCTGCACAGTGTTATTCTTAAGTGATTTTTGACAGACCTTTTTTTCAGAGGACTGGTATTTACACTTAAGAATATACTTCACATCAGTGCACCGGGGTCCCCCCAGATGCGCGGAACTATTCAGTGCTTATGACTATACATGGAAATCCCCTACGAGAGAACTGGAGTTACAGGTAAGAAACCATTCCTTCCCTCCCTTTTAAATCTGCCCCACTTGCCATGCCTCCATCACTCAGCCAACTTCCTGAAGATCATTTGGCACTTCTCCGCCAGGAAGCCGCAGCTCTCTTGGCCAAGGGAGCTATAGAGAAGGTCCCTGTGCCAGAAGTAGGTTGGGGTTGTTATTCCTGCTACTTTCTGGTGCTGAAAAAGGACAAGGGCTCACATTGTATCTTAGACCTTCGGGACCTCAACTACTTCCTAAAGAAGGAGAAATTCAGAATGCTCACCCTGGCTCAGGTCCGGTCTGCCTTAGACCCAGGAGACTGGATGGTAGCGTTGGACTTGCGGGATGCTTATTTCTACATCCCCATCCTGCCTGCCTACAGACGTTACCTACGATTCGTGGTAGGTCACGAGCACTATCAGTTTACCATGCTCCCCTTCAGCCTTACCAGCGCCCCTCGGGTGTTCACGATAGTGATGGCAGTGGTTGCAGCTCATCTGTGCAGGTTAGGGATCTCTGTTTTTCCCTGCCTCGATGACTGACTGTTGAAGGCGGACTGGCCCCAGATAGGTTGTCTCCCACCTTCAGACTACGGTGAGCCTCCTGCACAGGCTGGGGTTCACTATCAATGTGCCGAAGTCACACCTGACTCCTCTCAGATGCTCCCTTTCATCGGAGCTGTTCTGGATACAGTGCAGTTTCTGTCTTATCCTCCCGAAAAGCGAGTCCAAGCTATTCAGGCTATGATTCTGATCTTTCAGCCTCTGTCTTGGGTTTCGGTGAAACTGACTCGGAGGCTGCTGGGCCTCATGGCCTCCTGCATCCTGCTGTTGACACATGCCAGATGGCATATGCGGGCTCTGCAGTGGGACTTGAAGTTCCAGTGGGCGCAGCATAAGGGGAATCTCTCCGACATGGTCCAGATCTCGGAGGGGACTGCGAAAGACCTGCAGTGGTGGCTTTAAAATCTGCATTGGGTCCATGGCAGATCCCTCTCCCTTCCCTAGCCAGATCTATCTATAGTGACAGATGCATCGCTTCTGGGTTGCAGTGGCCACTTGGGAGAGGCAGATCAGAGGCCTCTGGTCTCCGGCAGAGTCTGGACTCTATATCAATCTTCTGGAGCTCCGGGCGATCAGGCTTGCGTTGAAAGCATTTCTTCCCTCTCTCAAAGGAAAAGTAGTGCAGTTGTTCACAGTCAATACTACTGCCATGTGGTACTGCAACAAACAGGGCGGAGTAGGGTCCTGGACCCTTTGTCAGGAGGCACTGCGCCTCTGGACATGGCTGGAACATCTGGGCATTACCCTGGTGGTTCAACATCTGGTGGGTTCTCTCAATGCCAGAGCGGAAGAACTCAGCCGTCGATGCACAGCAGATCAAGAATGACATCTCCATCCAGAGGTGGCGCAAGATCTCTTTCAGCAGTGGGGAGAACCTTGGTTAGATCTGTTCACCTTCGCAGAGAATGCGCAATGTCAGCTGTTTTGCGCTTTGGTGTTTCCAAGGCGGCACTCGCTCAGAGACGCTTTTCATCTCTAGTGGAACTCTGGCCTCCTTTCCACCTATTCCACTTCTGCCCAGTGTTCACAAGAAGATCAGGAACGACCGGGCCAAGTCATCTTGGTGGCTCCGGACTGGGCACGGAGAGTATGGTATCCAGAGCTACTGAGTATGGCTATCAATCCTTCACTCAGACTGCCTCTTCGGGCGGACCTTCTGTCGCAGCAGCAGGGGACAGTTCTCCACCAAATCTGTCCAATCTCTGCCTTCATGTGTGGAGATTGAGCAGCAACAGTTGACGACTTTTGATCTTCTATCCGAAGTCTGTAATGTTATCTTGGCAGCCAGGCCTCCCTCCACCAAAACGGTATATGCCTGTTGTTGGCATAAATTTGTGGCGTGGTGCACCAACAAATGTGTTGATCCCCTCTCGCCCCTCTATCTGAGGTTCGTTTGTTCATTCTTTCTTTGGCCCAGAAGGGCTCTGCTTTGGGCATCCTTAAAGGGTATTTATCTGCATTTCGGCCTTTCTTAGGCTACCTGATCAGCCCTCACTCTTTAAATCTCCTATTGTGAATAGATTCCTAAAAGTTCTCATCCATTTATTTCCTCCCACTCCATTTATCATGCCTCAGTGGGACCTCATTCTTGTCCTTACTTACTTAATAAGTTCTCCCTTTAAGCCGTTGCACAATTGCCCTTTATGGCTCCTCACTTTCAAGACTGTCTTTCTTGTTGCCATCAGTTCTGCTCACAGAGTGAGTGAGCTTCGAGCTCTTTCTTCCAAGCCTCTTTTCTTGTCTGTGCACCCTGACAAAGTGGTGTTGCGCACTAAGGCTTCCTTCATTCACAAGGTTGTTACGTCTTTTCATGTAGGCCAGTCCATCACCCTGCCTACTTTTGTACGCTTCCCACATCCTACCCATGAGGAGGAGAGACTCCACCCTCTGGACCCAACAAGAGCGTTGGTGTTCTGTCTTAATCGTACTAAAGATTTCTGGGTGGATGATCAACTCTTTGTTGGGTATGTGGGTGCGAAGAAAGGGAAGGTGGTGCAAAAACGTACCATCTCTCTATGAGTACTTCTTTGCATCAAGATGTGCTATGTTGTGGTCAAGAAGCAACCCCCTGAGGGCTTGTGCGCTCATTCCACTAGAGCGACTGCTGCTTCCACTTCATTATCACGCAGAGTTCCTGTCCTGGATATCTGCCAGGCAACTACGTGGGCATCCCTGCACACGTTTGCTAAACACTACTGCCTGAACAGTCAGGTCCATCGGGACGGCTACTTTGGTCATTCGGTCCTGCAGTACTTTCTAGTATGATGTGGTTCGCAGCCCTCCTCCGAGGATGGCATTGCTTGGGTATCTATTCTAAGGTAAGGAATCTGCAACTAG
Source organism: Pleurodeles waltl (assembly GCF_031143425.1). NCBI lineage: Eukaryota > Metazoa > Chordata > Amphibia > Caudata > Salamandridae > Pleurodeles > Pleurodeles waltl. Next base: position 1,696,416,664 of record NC_090444.1, on the reverse strand, counting down.
AAGTCTCTATCAGATGTACAAATTACTTACCTTCGTTAACGAAATATCTGGTAGAGACATATTCTAGTTGCAGATTCCTTACAACCCACCCATCCTCCCCGCTTGCGAACTGATTTCTAGGGACAGGGATTCCCCATTCAGGTCCTTAGCACCAATCTCAGTGTTTTTAGCAGCTCTGCGCTTTGGTGTGGAAAGTCGTTAAAAGAAACTGCCGTCAATGCGCTGAGGTCACGTCAGTGTACTACTCCCGACGTCATCACGGCGACTACGACGCCAACAAAGCCCGCGAAGTCGACTGACGCCACCTACAGACGTGCAAGGGTATTGCTCGAAGAAAAAACTCCAGATCCAGTCTGACGCCTTTGGGAAATTCTAATGTAAGGAATCTGCAAATAGAACATGTCTCTACCAGTTTGTTACTGAAGGTAAGTAACTTGTACTTTAAGAGGTTTGAGAGTGGAAGAAGCCTAAAACTCCTGTTAATTGACTGTAAACTTAACTTAATGCTAAGAGTATGAGTGAACACGCCTTCCACAGCACATCCTGCCTTCAACTTGAATTAGAAGAAGGGCAGGTTGTAAGTGCAAAAAAGCAAGATTCTATGTACTAGAAAATGTCCCTCAAAAAGAACTTTGTTAAAGAAAGAAAAGCTTGGCTGGCTCCTCGGGAGAGTGGTATGATTGAAGCGGATTTGAAGAAGAATTTGCTGACAACTTGTGTCATTCAGTTGGGTGTGTCAGATTGTCAGTTGAGTTCTGTATCACCCAATCGTAATTAGCTAAGACTGACATAATTATTGTAATTGGCATCTTCTCCCTGCCAGACTGTTAAACCAACCGTTGCAAACTCTCTAGAGTCAAACTCTTATTTTCAGCATGCTGACGAAGGAGTTATGAGTGCAGGAAAACACACAATGGACAGGGTAAATGGTCCACAAAAGGTGCATGGTGGCGTCTTATCAGATTTTTGTACAGACTTTTTTTTAGTTCAGTTTTGGGGTGTTGGGACGGAAAAGTCAGTTTAATGGACATAGTCATGTACCTCTGCCCTGAGCGCCCCAGTTGCGGGCATATCTGCATCCGTCGTAGTGATGAACACAGATCATGCATTTGCACAATGACCTAGGGCTGTCTCACGGACTGATTAGACAGGGAGGGACGCCCAAAGTGCTACCCTCAAGTGGTGGAATGCTACTACCTTCACGGGGAGATAAGCACAAACGTGGTGGTGGCAGCATAAACTGTGTTTTTAGATTTTAGTGATCAGTAGAGTTAACAGGTCTTTTACCTGTGTCATGGGAGTGGTGCCTTCTGACCGACTCTGGTCAGTTTCCGCTGCCTTGTGCTTACCTCAACCGTGGATTGCATTGGATTGTGTGCAGCTCTGAGATGCATGTATGCCTATAACAAAGTACAGTGCACTACAAATTAGCGTGCCTGGTTGAGTATATGCTTTGGGATGCATTTGTGCCCCTGAGAAAGTACAGTGCATTGGGAAATAGAGCACGTGGTTACGTGTACATGCGGAGATAATATGGCCCTGTGAGTTGGTGCTCCATGTTGGAGATAGCTCGCAGTGTTATGTGAGGGTTCTGCCATGTATGGATGCCTGTTTGAGGGTACAGTACATTGGAGGCTGCGCACATGTGTACATGTGTGCGCGTGCAGATGTGCATGTGTTTGCTTGCAATCTACGCAACATGTGGAAGTCACTAAGTACCTTTTTGGCAGACCCAGGGCTTGCTGGAGGAGCAGGGAGACGTAGATTTTCCCTAGATAGATTTGTGGATTGCTGCATTTTTGAGAGGTGGATGGGACACAATGGAGGAAGGAGGACTGATAAACTTTCAGCGTGGTGAAGCACAGCATGACTTCTGCCTGTTGTGACCAGGACTGGGGGCTACGTTTCTGGCAGTCTCCCATGGTGGATGAAGGGATGTCACTCAAAAGAATCAGGAACACTCACCTGGAGCATAGTTTTCTGCATGACCCAAGATCAGTGGGACCTGTGATGTAAAGGAAATTGGCCTGGAGGGACTGAGGTCCTGTGGTTACCATACTAAGTGGAATGTGATATTCTGGTCTGTTGAGTGCAAAGTGCCATTCAGGTTATCTGCCCCTTTGCTCTGTGCAACTCCTGTGTGCTAGGTGGGGTCCCGCAGAGGGGACTGGGCTTCCGCATAGAACAAACCATTAGCCTGTGTACAGAATGTGACCCCCTGATTCCAGGAGGTGGGGGCCGCTGCTGATGAAAGGGTCACTGCTCTGGTGCTGTACTGCCACAGAGGGAGGGCAGTTGCCTTTGGTTGTACTGGGACCTAAAGAGGACTGTTGTCTCAGCAATACTGCTATTCAATCCCCATATCTCAGGAGGAGTTCACGGAGAAGACTAAGGCCTGTGAAGAACTTCTGCATGTCCTTAGGTGGGCCGTAATCCAGGAAGAGGGCCATCGCCCAAGGACGTCATACAGTCGTAATCATCTATTGGGTTGTGACCTGTGGAGCTGGATCCAAGTTACACTGGCTGAGTCCAGGAGCACCCAAAACCTACCCCTGGACAAAGAAGAAGATTTACCGGTGGATTGGAAAAGCTCTGTGAACATCTGCCATTGCAGTCGCAGATTCCAAAGTTCTGCTCACTTTTGATCTGGGAGTGCGTCCCCAGAGACTGTGGACCGCCATCCCAGCTGTTGTGAGTAAGACTGACAACTAGGCCGTCGGGTCCTGGGGTAACTTGCGCTGAGTGACGCCTTCAGGCGCAGGGACACATGGAATTTTGCTCAAAGCCCTGGTAGAACTTCTGAGACTTGAACTCACTAGCAAGCCTAACTTGGATGTCTCCACACGTAAATGGGGTGCTCCTGGTGCCCCCCGACCCTCTTAAATGGGTTCTCAATTGGGGTATTTATAACCAAGGAACCTGAATATAGGAGATTGTTTTATACTCTAACTAAGAGATTCAACCTGGATGCAGGCATTCAAAGTGCATGTGGGGACACGTAAACATCTGTGGTTACTGAGCCACAGTTTTGGGTCCCATGCTGAGAATGCCTTCTTCAGTCTGAGTTCTCTGAAAGACTTTTGTATTTCAAGTTTGATGACCAGAGGTTTTGCTTATGTTACGAGTAACACTATGCTTGAGGCTGATGATATTTTACTAGAATTTCTATTGATGGATCCCTATCTCAGTGATAGTATTGAAAGATTGCTAATAGTTGAGTTGCCTATTCAGTTTTTTCTGTTTTCCCTGTCCTATATTTACACATCAAAGTGAAGGTTAAGTGTGAGTACATTTGGCCTAATGGGCACTTTAATTGGAGAGTAGAGCCGGAGGCAATTAAGTCATTTTAATCCTACCTCTATGCCAAACTTTATTTTTACCCATTTGTTCCCTTTTTGATTGATTTTCTGCCAAGTCATTGTTCGGCATTCTATATGTATTCCAGTTCAGCCATTGCTTCTGCTTTTTTTATTTTAATTTTATTTCTAGTGTTTTTTGTACTAAACGTTGATGTTTTTATTTTAGGGTTTTGGCAATGCTGGTAAAACAGGAACTTTAAGTAAAAAACCTGGTACGTATGAATATAATATTTTGGATGTTCACTTATTCCTTCTTTGTACTGAGTAAATAACTGTTGGTTTCTTATTATATACAGAGATTGCCCAGGTTACATCTGCCTACACAGCAACAGGTACAGAGCAGCTAAGTCTTGCTCCAGGACAGCTGATTCTGATTCTGAAGAAGAATGCGACGGGTTGGTGGCAAGGCGAGTTGCAGGTAAATTAATCTGGGGAACTTTAATCAAGTATGAAGTGGACGCTGTTCCCTGGTTCAAGCTGTGTGTGAATATGGGGAGTGCTCATACCCCGATTCATTCCTTTGTTTTTAAAAACCCAAACCAGGGGAACGTGAGTCACAGGAGAGGCAGTGCACTGACAAGAGGTTATGGTTATTCTGTCAGCTGAGAGTTAAAATATACCAAATAGCTACTTATAAAAGTAATAATAATCATAAAAAGAGAAGGAGAGAGTGATCAAGAAAAGTAGTAGACGAAGAATAAGGAAATTAAAACTACTGTAAATTGTTGAAGGTAGAGCTGCTTGTTGAAGAGTCACCTAAAAAAGAAGGAATAATTAGTGGTGTTTTTTAAGTTTACATACTCTGCAAGCTGAAGCTTTGCACTGAAAGAAAACGTTCCCAGGGACCCGAGTTTCACTTCTAAAAAGCAGGTTTTCAATACTTTGTGGGACTTTGACTTAAATTCTTCTGAGGATAATCTCACAGAGCTGACACTAAGGTGGGCTTCCTTCAGTTAGGGTTCTCAAAACAGGCTAACTGGCTGTGTTCGGAAACATACTTTACAAGCCTGGCCAGGAACACAGCTATGCCAACTTTGCAGCACCATGGAAAACATACTATTGCTCTTTATCTTCCTCTGACAGCCTGATGAATCTTGTCATGGCCAGTGAGATGCAGTTGTGATACAATGCCTTGATATTAATTTATTGACTGCAACTACTGCAGCATCTTGAGTCTTTACTTGGAGTAATTCAAATACACAGAAATGCATTTTTATATTGTCATTACTAGGTCTTCAGGTGAAAGATACTGTTGTTTACCAATTGAGACATTCAGGAAGAGCAACAATGAATGCCACAAAGTACCCTACATTATGTCAGTTTCCGATTTTGAATTTGTGGATCTGGCACCCCACATAAACAATTTTCTTATCAACCTGCTAACTGTTAACTAGATTTCAAAGGCACATTGTTTTTACACATGTGAGGTCTCCAGTTTTTGCATCCACTTCTAATATGTATAAGAACCTCCTTCTGTTGCTTCCAGTGCAGTTCCTCTGCATGTTTGTTTTTTTAAAAGATATGCTGTTTTCATTCTTCAGCTTGGGTAGTTTGTGGTCTGGTGTCATAAAGTACTTACCAGGTTGTTAATGCTAAGGTCTTTTCTGGTTGCACCTGAGTATAACTTTTTTCTCCTGTTCTTCTTTCTGAACCATCTATCATGCTTGTTTGCAAGTATCCTTCCATTCCACATTAGACATTGGATTTCATCATTAGTAAGTGGAGTCAACAGATGAGGTGCCAAGTACCATTTCTGTGCGGCAATCAAGCACCCATTACTGTCGCTGACCTTAATATTAATAAGGGAGCTTGATATTTCTCCTTGTTATCTGACAACCTGTTTCAGGCTGATCCAATTATGAAGAGCATGGGATAGAGCACCAGTCCCCAAAGGTAAGAGTACTTCAGAGACCCAATACTTTCTTTCTCCAGAGACCTTTGTGCACTGTCCTGTTAAATGTCTCTAATTGTTTGAGCAAAGAAGTCGTAAGCTCACCATGCAATATGGTATTGATAAAGTCCGTCCTCCTCGGTGTAGTGTGCTGAACAAGTTGCAGTAGAAGGTTGACCATGCCTTCCTCCCCTGGCAAGAGTCGGAAACAGTCCGCCTCAGCTCGCTCTTGGAATGTGCACCTAGTACCCAGAGTCTGGCTCCTTAAATGGTCATGTATAGTCATATGGTACCAACCAGAGAGGTCTCATCCAACTCCTGACTACTGCCTTCCTATGGTTGAACATTACTTCCACTCAGTGCAGGAGGCTACCAAGCGGAAGGCCAGCTAATATGTGAATGAGAATCATAATTGTAAGTGGAAGTCAGTCTTCCCCCAAGTTCAGTTACGTTATCACTTCCCACTTACTGAAAGCAGCGCCACAGCCAGAGTGATTCACTGACCCGAGCTGAGTGCTCCTCACTGGTTGACCACTTCACTGTGTCTTATAAAGGTGTTAATTTGAACCAAAGATCTCTCCATGCATCTGTATATGTCAGGCCTTCCTCCTCTGAGTCCATTTCATGAAAGGACAAATATTCACATCAAAATCACCAGCAAGGTGATTACCTCCCGTTTCACAGGAAAGGTCTCTGTGAAGGTAGACTGCATGGTGCACAATCCTGCCTTCTCAGATCCATCACAACAGAAATGGCTGGCTCTTGAGTTGGCTCTGCTTCCTCAGTTTCTCATGGATTAAGACGCAGGACGTGCCAACATGTTCACATCTCTTATCGCTTCAGACCTGTTGCAGGATGCCTCAAGTGTTAATCTGAAAGCTAGGCAGCCAATTGTCTGTCTTCCTCTGTACCAACTTTTCCACAGCTCCAAAAGGGAAGGTTTCTTGTGTGTCCTGTCTAGCATCTGGGCCCTCTTTCCTTTCAGATACCACCCACCGCTGCCATTCCAGCTTACCTCTTAAAATTCACACTTGGTTACGTCATCTGAACCATCGGAGATCGCACAAGACTTCAGATGCTCTTTCAGTCCCTGTCGCGCCAGTGGTGATGCTAAAGTGAACCAGCAATTGATCCATGAACTGACACTAATGCCAGTACCAGTGAGCACAGAGAGCTGCACCCAACCAAGAGATACTACTCTGGGGTAAGAACCATGAGGATCTATCCATGGGTTTTCTGGCATTCATCTGAGAATGAGAGCAACACATCATTAAGCCCCAAATCCTAAAGCAGGTTCAGTAGGTTTCTAGGAAGCCACAAACTGAACCAACTCTCTCAAAGATTCTAGACAACCAATACTAGACATCTCAAGACAGCCCCACCATTGTGTGTGAAAACCTCTGAGCTCTGGTTGTTCTTATGGCATCCTCTCTGAATGGTAAGTTTCCTCCTGCGCTGTGGACAGGGAGGCAACATTTCTGGAGTTCTACTGCAAAGAAAAGCTACCTGTCCTGGAATTTCTCACCCAGACAGGCTAATTCCAATGTCATATTTTTAATCTACATGCTCCATCTGTCAGATGAGTTGGGCCTTTTTCCTTCCTGACAGGAGGAGTATGTAGAAGTGGGCAAAAAAGTATCTGAATAGAAACACCGCCTATGTTCTTAGACTTCAACAAGAATGTAGCAAAACTAACTGTATTAAACCACTGTAATCCTCAGGATACACACAGATGCAGAGGTGTCTAAAACCTTTGAACCTAAAAGCTGCTCCCACCAAACCACCCACTGATAGGAAAAACCAAGCCACCCACTGATAATACAAACATGCCGATCCCTTCTGCTGACAAGGTTGTTAAGGAATTTAGATAGACGTTATCCCTGCTACAGCACCAAGTGCTGACCAAGTGGTACATGCTAGAGTTCAGTCAAGGTTACAGATGATAAAGAGTTTTCAGCCTTTCAAGACCATAGCCTTATTTTGCCCCATGCCTCCAGAAGTTTCATGCCCTTCCCCAGGCTCAGTCTTCCAAGTCAAGTCAAAGGAATTCTGTGAAAAGACCTGACTCTTACCGGCTTCCTCAACCGAGGCTAAAAAGCCTAAAGATGCTTTTGGGGTTTAGGCGTCCTCCTTGCTGCATCCCTGAAGGCTTTTTTCCATCCAATGGTGGAGATTTCTTTCACTATCACCAGTTAAACTAAATCACCACTGTTAGACAGATCTTCTTAGTGTGCTCTACACATCCTGAAACCACCACCCAGGTAGGTCATCTCACCCATGAACAACTGAAGGACATAAAGAGATTTCACACTTTAGGACTAATAAAGCTACTCTTGCCCCCATATAGACACATTAAAAGAGTATACACTCTTCTAGGCTGTGTAAAAGGTGAAAAGTGCTTAAACACTCCATCCATTCACATTATTCATGCTCTGGTCCAGTTGTGCACTTTGCAGCTGTTGACAGGTTCCCTTTTCTTGGATGTGGCAAATGCTTCCATGTAGCAGTCCTTGTACAACAAAGGACGTACCTCTACTTCCTGATTGGAAATAGTTCTATAATGCAGCTGTCTGTGTTCCGCACCTAAAACTATACCCATGGGTTTTCAACAAGATCATGGAACTGAGGACTGCCTTTTGAAGCTGTGCATGGTACACTGCTGGACCGTTCACTAATCAGAGCTTAATTTAATATTTATTGAAGTTATTTTTGTAGTACTGCTACACTTGTGGTATTAGAGCATTTTACATATAATAAGGTAGCAAAATGCAATAAAACATATGCATTATGCTTTTGATTACAAGGAACAATTGAGTATAATATGTTTAAATATTCTTTAGAAATACACAAGGTATTGATTTTATATGAGGCATGCGTTCAGGAAAAGGTTTTAGAGTTGTGGATTTAGTTGTTTCTTTATGAAATGGAGATTATGTTGTGTACTTAATAGCAGACTGTTTCAAAAGGAAGTGGTCATCTCTTAAAAAGTTTACTTTTGTTTTTGGGAGGTTTTGAATGGCTGGACTTTCAGTGAGTCCTTTATTCATGAGTATCTTTCACAAAGTAGAGTGAGATTTTCATGTGAATTGATTTGTAAGCCACACAGTCAGTCTTAAATTTGATTCTGGCTTTCACAGATAAACGAGTACAGACCTTTTAATATAGGGCAAATGTGGCTAGTTGTTGAGAGGAGAAATACTTTTTGTGTAGCAAGAGTAGAATGTGGCATTCCTGTTACATGTGTTTTTCTGAAGTGAAGCATAGAAATGGCAACGGTGTGTGCTGTGGTACTTAGAGGAGTGGGAGACAAGACATGCTTCATCTTTTTAAGTGGGTGAAGAAGATATGAAGTTCCAGTTCTCGGTGAACCACGGTAATCCTCTGGATACTTGTAAAGAAGATTCAGTTCCAGAGCTTGCTATACTCTAGACTTGCAACAACCTTCTCTCCTTCAGAGATAGAATTGCCCATCAGTTAAATTGTGGGCCACACCATGAAAAGCAATATCTTGTTATTGTGATAGTTCCAGGCGATGCTAAAACTGAAGGAATCTGCAAAGGGGTGTCTCCCCCCTCCATCCCCCCTTTTTTCCCCCCACCATCACCCCATGCCAAGCTGTCCTTGCAGCTTCAACTGACATAATAATAAGTTAAGTTGCTGGACACCCAGTCTGTTCTACTTCTTCAATTTGTAATACTATCAATTGCTGTCCAGCAACTTAGGTGAGTTGCTGGACAGCCAGTCTGTTCCACGTATTCCATCTTTAATACAATCAGTTACTTCCTATCAGCTTTCTTGGTGGAGTTACACTGCTGTGGTTGCAAATTGGATTCATGATGCCTCATCCAAATTCAGTTTGATAAAGCTCGTTGCCGCACTCTCACAATCAGTGTTTTATGGGTTCGATCACATATGTACCTCCACATGAAGAAACTAGATGCAAAATAGGTTTTCTTTTTTTCTGGCTTTGCCCGAAGTGGTATGGTTCAGATTGCTGATTGCCCAATGGACCATCACTCATGGTGTGTCTTTTCTGGTCATCAGCATTCTCAGTGTCAACCGCCATACAGAGTCTCCACTCCCCTCCACAAATGAGAAATCCATCAGAGCCTTCAACAGTATCTTGAAAGCCGGCACCGTTCCCCCAGAACCCCAGTGTAAAACATGGATAGAGCAAGGAGCCTCTCTATTCTATTTTATCCTTCTTCTGACCATTTTGATTACATAACTCTTACACAAAATCAGAGACAATACCTGTAAGGAAATGGCTCCCTGTTGCAGTTACCCCCCACTTTTTGCCTGAGACTGATGCTGACTTGACTGAGAAGTGTGCTGGGACCCTGCTAACCAGGCCCCAGCACCAGTGTTCTTTCACTAAAAATTTACCATTGTTTCCACAATTGGCACACCCCTGGCACAGATAAGTCCCTTGTAAAAAGTACTAGTGGGACCAAGGGCCCTGTGACCAGGGAAGGTCCCTAAGGGCTGCAGCATATGTTGTGCCACCCTAAGGGACCCCTCACCTAACACATGCACACTGCCATTGCAGATTGTGTGTGTTGATGGGGAGAAAAAGGCAAGGTCGACATGGCATTCCCCTCAGGATGCCATGCACACAAAATACTGCCTGTGGCATAGGTAAGTCACCCCTCTAGCAGGCCTTACAGCCCTAAGGCAGGGTGCACTACACCACAGGTGATGACGGCATAGCTGCAAGACATTATGCCCCTACAGTGTCTAAGTCCATTCTTAGACATTGTGAGTGCAGTGTGGCCATATTAAGTATATGGTCTGGGAGTTTGTCAAAAACGAATTCCACAGCTCCATAATGGCTACACTGAATACTGGGAAGTTTGGTATCAAACTTCTCAGAATAATAAACCCACACTGATACCAGTGTTGGATTTATTAAAAAAATGCACACAGAGGGCATCTTAGAGATACCCCCTTTCTTTTACCCAATCCTTCAATGCAGGACTGACTGGTCTGTGCCAGCCTGTTGCTGAGAGCCGAGTTTCTGACCCCCTGGGGTGAGAGCCTTTGTGCTCTCTGAGGCCAGAAACAAAGCGTGCACTGGGTGGAGATGCTTAACACCTCCCCCCTGCAGGAACTGTAACACCTAGCAGTGAGCCTCAAAGGCTCAGGCTTCGTGTTACAATGCCCCAGGGCACTCCAGCTAGTGGAGATGCCCGCCCCCTGGACACAGCCCCCACTTTTGGCAGCAAGTCCAGGGAAGATAATGAGGAAAACAAGGAGGAGTCACTCACCAGTCAGGACAGCCCCTAAGGTGCCATGTGCTGAGGTGACCCCTGCCTTTAGAAAACCTCCAGCTTGATTTTGGGAGGATTCCCCCAATAGGATTAGGGATGTGCCCCCCTCCCCACAGGGAGGAGGCACAAAGAGGGTGTAGCCACCCTCAAGGACAGTAGTCATTGGCTACTGCCCTCCCAGACCTAAACACACCCCTAAATTCAGTATTTAGGGGCACCCCAGAACCTAGAGAACTAGTATCCTGCAACCTTAACAAGAAGAAGGACTGCTGACCTGAAACCCTGCAGAGAAGATGGAGACGACAACTGCTTTGGCCCCAGCCCTACCGGCCTGTCTCCCAACTTCGAAGAAAACTGCAAAAGCGACGCATCCAACAGGCACCAGCGACCTCTGAAGCCTCAGAAGACTGCCCTGCACCCAAGGACCAAGAAACTCCTGTGAACAGCGGCTCTGTTCAAAATCCTGCAACTTCTTTGCAACAAAGAAGCAACTTTAAAGACTTTCTCGTTTCCCGCCGGAAGCGTGAGACTTTCCAGTCTGCACCCGACGCCCCCGGCTCGACCTGCAGAAAACAAACACCTCAGGGAGGACTCCCCGGCGACTGTGAGCCGGTGAGTAACTAGAGACAACCACCCTGAGCCCCCACAGCGACGCCTGCAGAGAGAATCCAGAGGCTCCCCCTGACTGCGATTGCCTGTAACAAGGGACCTGATGCCTGGAACCAACACTGCACCCGCAGCCCCCAGGACCTGAAGGAACCGAACTCCAGTGCAGGAGCAACCCCCGAGGCGACCTTCTGCCTAGCCCAGGTGGTGGCTACCCCGAGGAGCCCCCGTGCCTGCCTGCATCGTTGAAGTGACCCCCGGGTCTATCCATTACTTTCTATCTAAAACCCGATGCCTGTTTGCACACTGCACCCGGCTGCTGAGGGTGTACTTTCTGTGCCTTCTTGTGTCCCCCCCGGTGCCCTACAAAACCCCCCTGGCCTGCCCCCCGAGGACGCAGGTACTTACTTGCTGGCAGACTGGAACCGAGGCACCCCTGTTCTCCATTGAAGCCTATGTGTTTGGGCACCTCTTTGACCTCTGCACCTGACCGACCCTGAGCTGCTGGTGTGGTAACTTTGGGGTTGCCTTGAACCCCCAATGGTGGGCTACCTTGGCCCTAACTATGAGACTTGTAAGTGTTTTACTTACCTTCAAACCTAACCTTTACTTACCTCCCCCAGGAACTGTTGATTTTTGCACTGTGTCCACTTTGAAAATAGCTTATTGCCATTTTTACAAAGACTGTATATGATATTGCTTTTATTCAAAGTTCCTAAAGTATCTAAGTGAAGTACCTTACATTTAAAGTATTACTTGCAAATCTTGAACCTGTGGTTCTTAAAATAAACTAAGAAAATATTTTTTTCAATATAAAAACCTATTGGCCTGGAGTAAGTCTTTGAGTGTGTGTTCCCCATTTATTTCCTGTGTGTGTACAACAAATGCTAAACACTACCCTCTGATAAGCCTACTGCTCGACCACACTACCATAAAGTAGAGCATTAGAATTGTCTCTTTTTGCCACTATCTTACCTCTAAGGGGAACCCTTGGACTCTGTGCACACTATTTCTTACTTTGAAATAGTATATACAGAGCCAACTTCCTACAATACCTCACTCTGTCATTCTGCTGGCCCTTCTTGGCCTTGAATATCTGGTTCTTGGTGTGCCCCACATTCCCAGTCTGCATTTATGGCTTTCCAGAGGAAAGACTATCTCATGATGGAGGAAGTGGGAGGAAGTTAGCTGCATCTGACTCTAAAATTGCTCACCTGAGCTGTTTTTCTGCGACATAGCCATTTCCCTGCCTCACTTAGGTTCTCTTCAGGGAGAAACCATAACCTTTCTGGCCACTAACTGACAGCCCTTTCCCAAAGCAGTGTAAAGAAGGAAGTGACTATATTTCTGATATTAGGTTCTGCCAAAGAAAAAGGGCTTGCTTGTTATCCGAGACATCTTTTTAAGTCAAGCTTCCAGGTGGACACCTACAAGGTCAACCTGGTGGCCAGTGAGGCCTACAAGAAAATGACAAATGTCTTTGTATCTGAACTTTGCTCTATTCAGATTGGTGTCCAGACCTTTCAGGTGCATAGTGTGTTGGTTTAGCCAGGCATGTTGGAGAACTTCAGGGCTAAACACTTTATGTTCAGGACATTTTGGATCAGAGTTACTCAACTTATATTTTTCTCTTTTGCTGGAAATGGCCCTTTCTGCAGGGTTAGCCCCAAACATTTTTGTCTTTCTCCTCTTATTTTTCTGACCCTCTTTTTGTCGGCTTTAGGACTCAGTGCGCTTTACCACTGCTAAACAGTGCCAAAGTGCATGTGCTCTCTCCCCTAAAACTTGGTATAAGTGGCTCACACTTGTTTGGCTTATTGGCTTATTTAATTTACCCATAAGTCCCTTGTAAAGTGGTATACCATATAACCAGGGCCTGTAAATTAAATGCTACTAGTGGGCCTGCAGCACAGATTGCTCCACCCACAGAAGTAACCTGTCAAACTTGTCTCAGGCTTGCCACTGCAGTGGCCGTATGTACAGTTTACTGCATTACATTGACTTGGCAAGTCAAACTACTTGCCAAGGCTTAAACTCCCTTTTTACTACACCTAAGTCACCCTTAAGGTAGTCCCTAGATAGCCCTATGGGTATGGTGCTGTGTATGTGAAAGGTAGGACATACATTTGTGTGTTACATGACCTAGTCGTGACAAACAGCCTGTTTTATTTTTCACTGCTGGGTGTTCTGCTCCTCTCATAGCTTTGCATTGGTAATTCCTTTATATTTGTCTAAGTGGTAATTTCTGATTTGTAAGGGGTAGCGTGGATACGTGTAGTATGTTTGGAATGGTAGTGAGAAATCCTTCTTATTGGTGTGGGTGAATTTTATTTTACTATTTTAGAAATGCCACTTTTAGATAGTTGGCATTTCTCTGTGCTTATAACTATAGTGTTTTGCAGCCTGACTCCAATCCACGTCTGGGACAGAGTGACAGCTCCACATGATGCATACTTTCCAGACAGCCATCGCACAGGAGGGGCTGAATGTGACAGAAGATGCATCTGCATCCTGATAGTCATCCTACGCTGGGGAGAGGGAGGGTTGTTCACACCTTACTTGTGAATAGGATGTGTCTTGTACTTGCACAATAGACTTATTACCCCCTTCTGATGTCTGGAGACTGTGCTAGGGTGAAAGTTTGTTGTGTTTCACTTGAAATGGTCCTTTTCAAGTTACCCCATAGACAAAAGCGTTTTTGGAGTATAAGTACAGGGGCCCTTGCCCCATGTTTTTAGAGCACCTTTGGACCTGGGACCGAATCTCTGGCAGGGGAACTGCTGCACTCCAGGACTTATTTGGACTGCTCTTCTGTTGTTGCCCTGCTGCCCGCTGTCTGTGGGGTAGCATAAAGGACTCCCTGGATTGTTTTTCTGATTGATCACCCTGCTTCCAGTTGCCAATGATTTTGGTTCTACAAGGTACTAAGGGTGGTGACAAGTGGAATTGGCATTAATTGCCTGATTGTTCTGGACTCCCTGCTGCCTACCTTGGATTCCTTTCAGTGATCTTCCAGGGGCCAGCGTGGGGTTGCTGTTGTTCATTTGCTGCCCCATGAAGGGAGCCCCTGCATATGTGTTTTAAGACCCAATGCTCTGGCACCTTACTTTCACCAGGTTCTCTTTCAGAACTACTGTAAACTTCCTAATAGTGAGACAGGTGGGCCTACTCCTGTGTCTGCCTGTTGGGCATTATATGCTTTACTGTTACATGATGACACTTAGGTCTGTATGGGCTGTACTATAATATTTCCTATGCTGATAATATGTTGACAATCATTTTGCCTCCTTTCATTCCCAGGGTACTGAGTCATCCTACATTTTCATCCTCATTTTGGGCCAGATGTATCGTACATTTTTGCAAACCTGTTTGCGATCGCCAAAATGCATTTTGGTATGTATGAATCCCAATTTGTGATCCAGTAACTTGTTACTCGAATCACAAAGTGGAATTGCTCCTACACACCGATTTGGTATTAAGAAGGGGCGTATAAAGGCGTCCTTTCCTAATACCGAATCGCAGAGGTATGTAGGAATGTTTTGTGACCGAAATGCTGTCGCAAAACATTTACATTTTACTACCTGCTTCAAGTAGGAGGGAACCCATTCGCAAATGGGAAGAGGTCCCCAAGGGACCCCTTCCCCTTTGTAAATGCATGCAAAAACATTGTTTAAGAGCTGGTAGTGGTCCCACTGACCACTGCCTACTCTTAAAAAATGAAAGGAAATCTTTTCATTTTTCTTTTTTAAACTCATCCTGTTTTCCATGAAGGAAAACGGGCTGCATTTAATAAAAAAAAAAAAAAAAAAAGCAATGACAGACATGGTGGTCTGCTGGGCCCAACAGGTCACCATCCCTGTGATTGTAGCCATTCACAATAGGTCGCAAATTGAGACCTACCTCATGCATATTAATTAGGTAGGTCGATTTGCGAGCCGTTAGGAACCGCTAAATGAAACTCCTGGAGTTTCATACATTCAAAACGCGATTACTTAATTGCGATTCACAAAACAATTGCCATTAGGTAATCACCATTGGGAAAATTGATACATCTGGCCCTTTGTTCCTTTCTAAATTAAATGTGTTAAGTTTTACCAGTTTGATTCAATCAAGATTGCTTCAGGTGTGCCACACGTTTATCATAGGTAAGACTGTTAGTGCTCTAGTTGTTTTGTAGAGCACTCTGGGAAGCTGCAGGCAAACACAAGGGAATCAACTGACAGGCTGTTGAAAGTACATGTTTTACTGAGAATTTCAGAATTCATTCTCATGTTACTGAGAAAGATAATGTGAATTTACAGAAAATAAGCTCTCATTTTAGCTTCTGAAGCTATTTCTATAACCTCTATTGTGAACGCTGCAATGGATCTCCCAACATTTCAATGTTTTAAATGTTTTATTTATTTATTCACATATATATATATATATATGTATATATATATATATATATGTTCGATGGCATGTGTAGCTGCAGATACACATGCTGTGCACATCCCGCCATCTAGTGTTGGGCTCGGAGTGTTACAAGTTGTTTTTCTTCGAAGAAGTCTTTTTCGAGTCACGACATCGAGGGACTCCTCCCCTTTCGGCTCCATTGCACATGGGCGTAGACTCCATCTTAGATTGTTTTTTTTACGCCATCGGGTTCGGACGTGTTCCTTTTCGCTCCGCGTTTCGGTTCGGAAAGTTAGTGAAAATCTCGGAAAATTCGACTGTATTGTTTGCGTTCGGTATCGGGTTAGTTACAACAGATCAACACCGAATTTTGAAGAGCTCCGGTGGCCCTTCGGGGTTTTCGATTCCCCGGCGGGGCCTGGTCGGCCCGACCACGTGAGTCTTCTGGCTAATGGAACGGACCCCATTCCGCTTCTGCCCCGAATGTCACAACAAGTATCCTTATACAGATCAGCATCTGGTCTGTAATTTGTGTTTGTCTCCAGAACACAAAGAGGATACCTGTGAGGCCTGTCGAGCGTTTCGGTCGAGGAAGACTTTAAGAGACCGAAGAGCAAGAAGACTGCAAATGGTGTCGGCGCCGACAGGACAACGACACTTGGAGGAAGAGGAAGAAACCTTCTCCATCGCGGATTCGGACTCGGACGAGGTCGATCCCGAACAGACGCCGAAAACCGTGAGTAAGACGTCACAACACAAAACTCACGGAAAAACCGTTAAGCCCAGGGGACGCCACTGCCAGCAGGCCATGGCTTAACCCGAAAAATAGGTGACCGAGCATCGGCACCGAAAAAGGGCATGCATGTGTCGAAGTCATCCGACTCCGGTCGAGATACCGGCACAGAGCAGACTCGACCCCGAGACACCGGGTCGGGGCAATCTCGACACCGAGAGGGCGGCACCGAAATGGGTCGGCATCGAGAAATCAGTACGCCGAAAATTTAAAAAGTGTCCTCAGAGCCGAAAAAGACTGCCGAAAAAGTTTCCATACCAAAACATCCGGCCTCGGAACCGAAATCGAGTTTCTACACCGAGGAACAGGGCCTGTCCTCACAGATGCAAGGACACAAATTCGGACAAGAACTGGAGGCAGGGGAGCCAGATTACACTCAAAGAAGGCTCCACATTCAAAAGGACACAGGGAAGATCAGTACTCTCCCTCCAATAAGAATGAAAAGAAAACTTGCCTTCCAAGAGAAAGACAAGCAGCCTCAGGCAAATGTGGCAAGACAAGTGACTCCGCCACCATCTCCACAGCGCTCACCACAACTATCACCAGTAGCCACTCCACCAATGATGCAGTCCCCAACTCACACAGCGATAAGTCAGGATGATCCCGACGCTTGGGATATTTATGACGCGCCTGAATCAGATATCAGTCCCGACTGTTATCCAGCGAGACCCTCACCACCTGAGGACAGCACTGCCTACACACAAGTGGTGGCAAGAGCAGCAACGTTTCATAATGTCACCCTGCACGCAGAACCTATAGAGGATGACTTTCTCTTTAATACACTGTCGTCCACACATAGCCAGTACCAGAGTCTCCCTATGTTACCAGGAATGCTCAAACACTCCAAACAAGTGTTTCAGGAGCCTGTGAAGGGCAGGGCCATAACTCCAAAGGTGGAGAATAAGTACAAAGCGCCACCAACAGACCCTGTGTACATCACGCAGAAATTAACACCAGACTCAGTGGTAGTAGGGGCAGCTCGCAAGAGGGCGAACTCACACACCTCAGGAGACGCCCCACCTCCAGACAAAGAAAGTCGCAAGTTCGACGCAGCGGGGAAAAGGGTTGCAGCACATGCAGCCAACCAATGGCGCATTGCCAACTCACAGGCATTGCTGGCGAGATATGATAGGGCTCATTGGGACGAAATGCAACATTTCATTGAACATCTGCCCAAAGAGTTCCAAAAACGAGCACAACAAGTGGTGGAGGAAGGCCAGAGTATATCGAACAATCAGATACGCTCAGCAATGGATGCAGCCGACACAGCTGCTAGGACTGTAAATACAGCAGTGACCATACGGAGGCACGCATGGCTAAGAACCTCAGGATTTAAGCCTGAAATACAACAAGCAGTCCTGAATATGCCATTTAACGGACAGCAGTTGTTTGGGCCGGAGGTGGACACTGCCATAGAAAAACTTAAAAAAGACACAGATACGGCCAAAGCCATGGGCGCACTCTACTCCCCGCAGAGCAGAGGCACATTTCGAAAATCACAGTTTAGAGGGTGGTTTCAGGGACAGAGCACAGAGCCCTCACCCTCACAAACAAGACCTACTTATCAAAGGCAATATCAGCGGGAGGTTTTCGGGGACATTACAGAGGAGAACAGTTCCCAAAAAGTAGAGGGAAGTTCCAGAGCCCCAAAACTCCACAAAATAAACAGTGACTTCAACGTCACAAATCCCCAACACATGACACCAGTGGGGGGGAGACTAACCAATTTCTACAACAACTGGGAACAAATAACAACAGACAGGTGGGTCTTAGCCATTATCCAGCATGGTTATTGCATAGAGTTTCTTCAATTCCCTCCAAATGTCCCACCGAAAACACACAACATGTCCAAACAACACATGGATCTCTTACAACTAGAGGTCCAAGCGTTGTTGCTAAAAGATGCAATAGAGCTAGTACCAGTTCATCAGAAGGGAACAGGAGTTTACTCCCTGTACTTTCTCATACCCAAAAAAGACAAAACTCTAAGACCTATACTAGATCTCTGAACATTAAACATATACATCAAGTCAGATCACTTTCACATGGTGACACTGCAAGACGTGATCCCATTACTCAAACAACAAGACTACATGACAACACTAGACCTCAAGGATGCGTATTTCCATATACCCATACATCCTTCCCACAGAAAGTACTTAAGGTTTGTAATCCAAGGGGTACATTACCAGTTCAAAGTGTTGCCATTCGGGATAACAACAGCGCCAAGAGTTTTTACAAAATGCCTGGCAGTAGTAGCAGCTCATATCAGAAAGCAGTAAATACATGTGTTCCCGTACCTAGACGATTGGTTAATCAAGACCAATACGCAAGAACGGTGTTCACAACACACGAAGTATGTCATAGAAACCCTTCACAACCTAGGTTTCTCAATCGACTACAACAAATCGCACCTACAGCCGTGTCAAATACAACAATACTTAGGAGCAACAATCAACACAACAGAAGGACTTGCCACTCCAAGTCCACAAAGGGTACAGGCATTTCAAAACGTAATACAAGCCATGCACCCAAACCAAAAGTTACAGGTAAAATTAGTGATGAAACTACTAGGCATGAAGTCCTCATGCATAGCCATTGTCCCAAACGCAAGATTGCACATGCGGCCCTTACAACAGTGCCTAGCATCACAATGGTCACAGGCACAGGGTCAACTTCAAGATCTAGTGTTGATAGACCGCCAAACATACACCTCGCTTCAATGGTGGAACACTATAAATTTAAACAAAGGGCGGCCTTTTCAAGACCCAGTGCCTCAATACGTAATAACAACTGATGCCACCTCAACCAACACAGCATCCAATGGGACACTCAGCAGAGACAGTTTCACATAAATCACTTAGAACTACTAGCAGTATTTCTAGCGCTGAAAGCATTTCAACCTATAATAAGCCACAAACACATTCTAGTCAAAACATACAACATGACAACGATGTATTATCTGAACAAACAGGGAGGAACACACTCTACACAGTTGTGTCTCCTGACACAGAAAATATGGCACTGGGCGATTCACAACCATATTCGCCTAATAGCGCAGTTCATACCTGGAATTCAAAACCAGTTAGCAGACAACCTCTCTCGGGATCACCAACAGATCCACGAATGGGAAATTCATCCTCAAATACTAAAGACTTACTTCCAAAGGTGGGGAACACTGCAAATAGACCTATTTGCAACAAAAGAAAACACAAAATGCCCAAACTTCGCATCCAGGTACCCACAGGTTCACTCTCCGGGCAATGCGCTATGGATGAGTTGGTCAGGGATATTTGCATACGCTTTTCCCCCTCTCCCACTCCTTCCATATCTAGTAAACAAGTTGAGTCAAAACAAACTCATACTAATAGCACCAACTTGGGCAAGACAACCTTGGTACACATCACTACTAGACCTCTCAGTAGTGCCACATATCAAGCTACCAAACAGACCAGATCTGTTAACTCAACACAAACAACAGATCAGACACCCAAATCCAGCATCGCTGAATCTAGCAATTTGGCTCCTGAAGTCTTAGAATTCGGGCACCTAGACCTTACACAGGAATGTATGGAGGTCATAAAACAGGCTAGGAAACCAACCACAAGACATTGCTATGCAAATAAGTGGAAAAGATTTGTTTATTACTGCCATAATAATCAAATTCAACCATTACACGCATCTGCTAAAGACATCGTCAGCTACCTACTGCACTTACAAAAGTCAAAGTTAGCTTTTTTTTATCCATTAAAATACATCTCACCGCAATTTCAGCTTATCTGCAAATTACGCACTTAACTTCATTATTCAGGGTCCCAGTCATAAAAGCATTTAAGGAGGGTCTGAAAAGAATTATCCCACCAAGCGCACCACCAGTTCCTTCGTGGAATCTCAACATTGTCTTAACACGACTTATGGGTCCACCTTTTGAACCCATGCATTCATGTGAGATACAGTACTTAACATGGAAAGTAGCTTTTCTGATAGCTATCACATCTCTCGGAAGAGTAAGTGAAATACAAGCATTTACTATACAAGAACCCTGTATTCAGATACATAAACATAAAGTAGTTCTACGAACAAATCCTAAATTCTTACCTAAGGTCATATCACCGTTCCATTTGAATCAAACAGTGGAACTCCCAGTATTCTTTCCAGAACCAGATTTGGTAGCTGAGAGAGCATTACATACATTAGACATTAAAAGGGCACTAATGTACTACATAGATAGACCGAAACAAATTCGCAAAACAAGACAATTGTTTGGTGCATTCCAAAAACCTCATACAGGGAATCCAATATCCAAACAAGGCATTGCCAGATGGATAGTTAAATGTATTCAAACCTGTTATATAAAAGCAAAAAGAGAACTGCCTATTACACCAAAGGCACACTCAACTAGAAAGAAAGGTGCTACCATGGCCTTTCTAGGAAACATACCAATGACTGATATATGTAAGGCAGCCACATGCGTGGATGTTTTAACAACACAGCAAGCCACAGTAGGACAAGCAGTATTACGGACTTTATTTCAAACAACTTCAACTCCTAAACAGGCTGAACCACCGCTTTTGGGGAGATAACTGCTTACTAGTCTATGCACAGCATGTGTATCTCCAGCTACACATGCCATCGAACGGAAAATGTCACTTACCCAGTGTACATCTGTTCGTGGCATGAGACGCTGCAGATTCACATGCGCCCTCCCACCTCCCCGGGAGCCTGTAGCTGTTTTAAGTTGAAAAAAAAAAAATTAGACTTGTACATTTGTAAATTTGTAAATATATTACTTTAAACACATTGGCGGTCATACTGACCGCGGCGGTCGCCGCCCGCCAAGCGGTTCCCGTCGAAAGACCGCGGCGGCCATTCCGGCTTTCCCGCTGGGCCGGCGGGCGACCGCCAGAAGACCACCGGCCGGCCCAGCGGGACAGCCCCTTCAACAATGGAGCCGGCGGAAATGAAGGGGTGCGACGGGTGCAGTGGCACCCGTCGCGATTTTCACTGTCTGCACAGCAGACAGTGAAAATCTTTGTGGGGCCCTGTTAGGGGGCCCCTGCACTGCATGGGCAGGGGCCATGGGCAGAGCAGGGGCCCCCAGGGGCCCCACGGCACCCGTTCCCACCATCCTGGTTCTGGCGGTGGACACCGCCAGAAACAGGCTGGCGGGAAGGGGGTCGGAATCCCCATGGCGGTGCTGCAAGCAGCGCCGCCATGGCGGGTTCCCTGGGCCAGCGGGAAACCGGCGGGAAACCGCCGGCTCCCCTTTTCTGACCGCGGCTTTACCGCCGCGGTCAGAATCGCCCAGGAAGCACCGTGACAAATATTTGGTGTAAATCTGTTCAGTGGATTCTGAGATGCTAAAGGAGAAATACATTTGTATATCTAGGGTTGTGGCTCCTTTGCGATGATTTTACTACAATCACTGTGAATTCGCAAATGCGCATGCCACCCGGAATGCTGTTATTGGCTGGCCTCAACCTGACCCGAAAGTTCCAGCTGCCATTTTAAGGCCCAGGGACATGGTCCCCAGGGCTGAAAAACAAAATGAAAATTGGCATAAGGGGTCAAGGTGGAGGTACCCTGTCCCCAAGGGTGTGATATAGGGGTGTTTGAGGATCAAATTATGGGTTTAAAATATTTTTCTTCACCATGGACGATATTCCCGAATACGTCACAACGCTCAGCATGGCCCCTGTGTAATGTTGTGACAAATGTGCGCTTATCGGTTGCAACAAATTTTCAAATAAACCAAAAAAAGTTTCAAAACCATTCACTGATTCGTACACTAATTCATTCAGTCATAGATGCACTCATGGACTCATACACCCACTCACAGACAGAGGCATTGCCGGCAACCTCTGCCACATATGGCCGAAGGGCGTGCCCGGTATGAGGTTGGGTGGTTATGGGAGTTGGCCGCTGGCGAGGCCCCTTGGCCAACCCCTGCAGTGCTTGGCCTTTGGCGGTGCACGGTGTGGGTTTGGGTGCTTATAAGGGCTTGGCTACAGGCCAAAGGCCGTGTGTGGCGGTGGTGGATTAACTCATAGTAAGTAAAAGTACTTTACGTTACAAAAGCCATAGACATTCACTGAAAAAAAAAAGGTTACAGGGACGTTATAGTTAGGTAATAGAATTAAAAAAACATAGAAAATCACTGAAAAAAACAAAGGTTGCAGGGACATTACAGTTTGGTTTCTAATTTACTCATACAAAACCATAGAAATTCAGCAGTTATAGTTAGCTATTTCACGCAACTATAACGTGCTCCCTAAAGTAACTATAACTCATGCCTTCGCCATGTACAGCTAATTACTCCACATATATCATTAGTGGCACCTTCTATGGCATTATTGATATTATCAATACAACATTTTCAATAAAATGATTGCTGAGAAAACTGTGCTTGGCGAGGAAGTGAGTTATAATTACCTTAGGGCGCAGGTTATAGGTTATGTACGGTTAAAATGTGACCGTAACTATAACATACCTGTAACATTTGGTTTTGCATTTTTGAAGTCACTGGGCACTTACACCTGACATTTGCTGCTAAGCACTTTAGCTTACTCTAGTATCTTGCCACATTGAAAAAGGGGGAAACGATCTTCGATTTTTAACCTTTTTATTTCTGAACTCCTTGAATCTTGATTCTATCTTGATTGTGGTATCGGTGTAATTTAGAAATTTTGGTCAGTTTCCAATTTACTGCTGGAACTCGGGCTGAGGTCAGTGGTCTAGTGTTTGGATGAGGGGGGAATATAAAAGGGGACACTGCACAGCTGTAATTTTTGCTACTCATTGCATTTTGTAAGCCACTGGGCACTTTCACCGGACATTTGCTCCTTGACATTAAGCACTTTAGTAAACTGCAGTATCTTGCTGTAGGAAGCTGGCTCAGTATATACTATATCAAAATGAGCTATAGTGTGCACAGAGTCCAGGGGTTTCCCAAGAGGCTTGACAGAAGCAATAATAGATAATACAAATGCTCTGTTTGTGGTAGTATGGTCGAGCAGTTAAGCTTATCAGAGGGTAGCATTAAGCATTTGTTGTACACACACACCAGAAATGAGTGAAAACACACATGCAATGACTTAACTCCAGGCCAATAGGCTTTTATATAGAACATTTTTATTTTAAAAGTGGACACTGCAGTTTTCAGCAGTTCTTGGGGCAAGTAAGTACAGTACAGTTTCTGAGGTAAGTACCACACTTACGGGTTCAGTCTCCGGGGCATAGGTAGCCCACCTTTGGGGGTTCAAGTTAACCCCAAACACACAGCACCAGCAGTACAGGGCGGTCAGGTGCAGAGGTCAAACAGGAGCCAAAATAACGTGGGTGCCTATGGAGACTGGGGGTACTCCGGTTCCAGTCTGCTTACAGGTAAGTACCTGCGTTGTCAGAGGGCAGACCAGGGGGGTTTGGAGGAGTACTGGAGGGGCCCCATGAAGGCACAAAAACCACACCCTCAGCGGGCCGTGTGCGGACGGGTGCAGTGTGCAAACACGCGTCGGGTTCTCAGTAGAACTCTATGGCGGGACCCAGGGGTCACTTAGGCGCTGCAGGCAGGGCACAGGGCGGCTTCTTTGGCAAGCCGCCGACTGGGCAAGGTTGATGGCAGCCTGCTGGTTGTTGCTGCACCACTGGTCGGTTTCTGTCGGTCCTGGGGGCTGCGGGTGCAGTGCTTCTCCAGGCATCGGATATCTTCCTCCTGCGCTGTCGCGGTCAGGGGGAGTCCTCAGCATTCCCTCTGCAGGTGTCGTCATGGGGGTGCAGAGAGGTCAGCCGAGTGTTGACCCATCGTCGGAGTCGCCTAGGGGTCCTCTCTGGGTAGATGGTTTCTCTGGACACGGCCGGGGGCGTCGGGTGCAGAGTAGTTGGGCTCACGCTTCTGGAGTGAGGTGAGAGTTCCTTTAAAGTTGGTTTCTTGGTTGTTTCTTTGGACAGGTCTGCTGTCTATGGGAGTTTCTTGGTCCTCGGTGATGCAGGCAGTCCCCTGGAGGCTTTTCAGGGGTCGCTCGTCCTGCAGAACACGTTGCCTCTTTTGTTGCAGCTTTTCGAAGGCCGGTAGGGCTGGGGTCGAGTCAGTTGGTGTCTCCTCTTCTCTGCGGGGTTTTCAGCTCAGCAGTCCTTTTTCTTTCTTGAGGCCTTCAGAAATCTGAAGAGCTGGGTACAGGGCCGCCCCAAAATGCTACATTTAGGGGTTTGTTAGAGTCAGAGGGCAGTAGCCAATGGCTACTGTCCCTGAGGGTGGCTAAACCCGCCTTGTGCCCACTCCATCTGGGGAGGGGGGCACATCCCTATCCCTATTGGTCCTAATCCTCCAAAGCAAGATGGAGGATTTCTCAAGGAAGGGGTCACTTCAACTCTGGACACCTTAGGGGTGGTCCTGGCTGAGGGAATGACTCCTACTTGTTTGGGTGGCTCGTCTGGGGGGGCGGGCATCTCCACTAGCTGGAGTGCCCTGGGGCACTGTAACACCAGGCTTGAGCCTTTGAGGCTCACCACCAGGTGTAATAGTTCCTGCAGGGGGAGGTGTGAAGCCCCTCTACCCAGGACAGGCTTTGCTTCGGACGCCACAGAGTGCACAAAGACACTCATCCCATGTGGTCAGAAACTTGTCTGGAAGTGGCAGGCTGGCACAGACCTGTCAGCCTTGCACTAGCAGTTGGGCTAACATACAGGGGGCATCTCTAAGATGCCCTCTGTGTGCATTTTTCAATAAATCCCACACTGACATTAGTGTGGTTTTATTGTGCTGAGCAATTTGATACCAAACTTCCCAGTATTTAGTGTAGCCATTATGGTGCTGTGGAGTTAGTAATGAGAGACTCCCAGACCATATACTCAGTATGGCTACCCTGCACTTACAATGTCTACTAATTGACTTAGACACTGTAGAGGTATAGTGCTCATGCAGCTATGCCCTCACCTGTGGTAAAGTGCACCCTATCTTAGGGCTATAGGAGCTGCCAGAGGGGTGACTTACCTATGCCACAGGGAGTGGTTTGTGCGTACGGCACTCTGAGGGGAGTGCCATGTCGACTTTGTCTTTTCTCCCCACTAGCACACACAAGCTGCCAAGCAGTGTGCATGTACTGAGTGAGGGGTCCCTGAGGGTGGCATAATACATGATGCAGCCCTTAGGGACCTTCCCTGGCCACAGGGCCCTTGGTACCATGGGTACCTTCTACAAGGGGCTTAACTGTGCGCCAGGGCTGTGCCAATTGTGGAAATAAAGGTACAGTTTTAGGGTAAGAGCACTGGTGCTGGGGCCTGGTTAGCAGGGTCCCAGCACACTTCCAATCAAAGCTGGCACAACAGTAGGCAAAAGGTGAGGGGTGACCATGCCAACTGTGGCATTTTCCTACACTTGACACATTGAAAAAGGGGGAAATGATCTTTGATTTTTTAACACGTTTTTACTCCTGAAATTCCATATTGAAAAGGGGAGAAACAATCTTCAATTTTTAACCTTTTAAATTCTGAAATCCTTGAACTGTATATTTAACTCGGCCCATTTTGGAAATTTTAGTCAGTTTCCAATGTACTGCTGTAACACTAGAACTCAGACTGGGGACCGCCATTTTGGAGTAGCGGTCTACTGTTTGGAAGAGAGGAAAGAATACAAACGGGCGCCCTGCGCAGGCCCACAGCAGGCGTGGCAAGGGCAAGCCCTTACGAGCCTGGACAACACCAGAACCCCTGTTGGTTTCTGTCCAGATAATACATTTTGTTCCTATTTGCGGGACACCCTCTTATATTTAAGAAAGTCTGCAGCGTTTGTTTTGCTTGCTTACACAGTGGGCACTCCAGGGCAGATTGAAGGCCCTTTTCCTGTCGTAACAACAAATGGGAAGGTTGGCCAATTAAGGAACCTCCTAACAGTCCACCAAACTTATCTCATACTCCAGCACAAAACCCATTAAAATGCTAGTATTTTACTGCAAAATCACTATCTAAACGTTCCATCAAGATCTGGGACATTATTACAGATTCCACTCCTGATGTAGAATGAATCACTGTAACATGGCTCACTTAGCAGTCCCTACTTAAAATTGCGATCTCACTGCCTTCAGGATACAAGATAATGAAATGCAATAGAATAGGGTGTCAGTGAGGTGGCTTATCCATTATCTTCAAGGATATGTACACAGGATCCATTGACTCCAGCTCACCTCGACCAAATGCAAACTGCTAGCATTCCAATTATGTCTCAAAGAGCAGAGACTGTTCGTGGGTACTATCCTATACAGACATCCAGGTTATACCTCTCCAGTGGGTCACCATCTCTCTCCACTTACTTTGAAGCACAAACATTATATAGTGATAGGAGATTTTAATGTGCACTTTGAGAATCTAGAAGATCCTATTGTACTTTCTCCCACCTATTCCCCCATTTTACGCCATCATCTGACTCAAATTTTTAATTTCTCCCTGACGAATGGTGAGAACCACGACATATGGAAGCAAGCACTAATTATCCCCAAAGCCGAAAAAGCAGGACTAGCCGTCTCCGTCCTATTGAATTACTGCCCCATCTCTCTGCTTCTGTACATGTCCAAGGTCCTGGAAAGACTAAGTCAGCAGTCAGTTGACAGGTTTCCTAGAAAACAATCTATTGGACCCTTCTTAGTCAGGAATCAGAGTCACAAGTAGTACAGAATCCACTCATCTGACTGTCCTGGATAACATAAGATTAGAAGTAGACTTGATCTCTCTTCGACATTCAAAGCTGTCTTGCACAGCGTGGGAAGCTAGCTATCTGTGCAGTGTACCACATGTAGGGGTACACTATCTAGATAGTACAGGCACCCCTTATTGGTTTACAGGGATAAAAGTAATAATCCCAAAAAATCCCTTTTGTGGTAGTGTGGGTGAGCAGTTAGGCTTATCAGAGGGTAGTGCTAAGTATTTGTTGAACACAGAGTCAATAAATGAGATATTCACTCAAGACGGAACTCAAGACCATTGTTTAGAAACGTAGTTACTTTGTTTATATTATGTTTCAACACCAGAATACTTTCAAGGAGATAAATACTGTTGCAATTTGTATAGAATTAGCAAGTAAGAAAAACATTTACTCAAATGCGCTTCTATGCGGTGAAGGTTCCAAAGTACTTTACTGCAAAGGGGTCCTTGCAGATAGTTCTCAGGGGTTCCAGTGGATAATAGGGTGCTAGGGTTGCAAGGTCACAAGCAAGACTACCAATACAGCTTTACCTACCTTGGGGTGTCCAGGTGCAGTGGTGCTAGTCGAGTTGGGTATCCTGCACACTGCACGGGTGGCAACGAGGGGTACCACCTAGAAAGAGAATGCAAGGGGGTACTTAGGGACAAGTCCGGGAGCCCCCAGCAGGGCTCTCGGTCGGTAGTGGTCCTGCGAAACAAGAGAACACCTTTGGATGTCATAGACCCTGGCTGGGGAACTCGGATGCAGTGGGTCTTTGTCGTCCTTGCTCCCGGGTTAAGGCGCCTACGGTTCTTTGGGGGACTTGCAAGAAGAGGGACAAAACAGGGTAGCTGGATGGCTCTGAAAGATGTACTCTGCAATGCTGATGTCCCTCGCCGGCTGGTCTTCAGATGCAGCGTTGGAATCGAGATTGAACTTCAACAAGCGTTGGTAGGTGCATGGGGTCCGGTAACCCAGGTACTGGGGCAGCTCTGCTCCAGTTGATCCTGATATCTGGTCACTTAGAGGGGAGACAGGACTGGCCTCTTGGAGCACAGTGACCAGATTTTGCATTTGGTGCCCGCAGGGAAGTGGCTTCTCTGCTCCATGGGAGATGCTGACGGGCTGGCAAAGTACTGGAGAACCTCCAGGGCTTTTGGAGTCCCCACAGCTGCAGAACGAGTTGTGCTGTCGCGATTGTCTGGGCATAAGCAGATAGGGAGGCAGGCTTTCACGCCAAAAGTCCACCAGGCATCCACAGTTCTCGCTCCTTCAGATTTTCTTTGTCCTCTTCTGTTTTGGGTCAGATGAATATGGTCTTCTGGTGTCAGGTGGTCCCTTAAATACTCAATTTAGGGGCGTTTAGTGTAGTGTAGTAGCCTCTGGGGAGTGAGCATAACCCTGTCCCAGAATTCTTAGTCCCAGCAAAATTAAGATGGGGGAACTCTTCCTCATGCCTACTGCCTAACTCATTTTCCCACCTGTCCTGGTGCCAAGTGAGCCTCAGGGGTCTTTGAAGTCCGTGGCATGCAGATTCAGTAGCCATCCTGCTGGATAGATTATAACACTTTCCTCTGGGGCAGGCACTGTTTTTGGCCTCTGAGAGCCCATGCTCTCACCGCTAGGGAGGCAAACATGTCTGTGATGGCCAGCTTGTCGAAACCAGTCAGCCAGCACACTAAGAGACCAGCAGGTTTCAGGGGTCACCTCTAAGGCACCCTCTAGGTACAGGTCATAATAAATCCAAGGCTGGCATCAGCCTGGATTTATTAAGACGAGGTGTTTGTTACCAAAAACCATAAGCTTCAGTGAAGCCATTATGTAGCTGAGGAACTCATAAGGACGAGTGTCCAGTACATACCTTTAGATGGCTTCCCTGTTCACTTGCAATATCCAGCAATCGAGCTAGACATCACAGGGGCATACCTGCTCCTGCAGCTGTATCCTCACATCAAATATAATGCACTCTGCCTTTGGGCTCCAAGGCCTCCTGTAGTGGTGACTTACATATATTTAGATACAGTGAGTGGGGCATGACACACAATGGGCGAGCCATGTCGTGTTTTCGCCTGGCTTGCACCAGGATTTGCAGACTGCATTGGCAGTTGTGTGCAACCTTTTTTTAGGAGAGTCCCTAAGGGTGGCACAAAACATGCTGCAGCCCTTAGGGACCCCCTCAAGTACCTAGGCCCTAGGTACCAGGAGTGCCATTTACGAGGGATTTACAGAGGTATAAGAGTGTTTGCCAATTGTACACAATATATCTGTTTTAGGGAACGAGCACTGGGACCTTTTCAGCAGGGACGCAGTGCACCTAAGCCGAAAAGCCTCACTACTATAGAGCAAAAAGTTGGGGCAACCAAGCTACACAGAGCCAAATGATAAACAAACTCCATGAGATTGGGTTCCACTCGCCAGCCCTACATTCATTTGGTTCATTCCTTAGTAAAAGGACCCAGTCTGTCCAGCTGTATACAGGGAGATTTGCTCCTCACAGCTCAAAATGCTGGGTAACGCAGGGCTCTTCCTTGAGCCCAATACTTTTCAATGTGTACTTCGCATCCCTTTCTAAGATGGCCCTCCAGTGGGGATTTGAGATATGCTCATATGCAGATGCCACTCAGTTGGTCATCGCCATAGGGGAGAAATATGAAGAACTAGACAGAATCTTTTTAGTCACCTCGCGGAGATAGCCAGCTGGATGATGGCACACTGTCTAAAACTAAATGCCAAAATAACTGGAATTCTGCTGTTTGGTGGTGCACCCCAGATTTGGTACTTACTCATCATGGTGACCAGTGTCCCTGGGACCCGCAGCCAAGCCAAAAAAGCTGCGAAAACTGAGGGGTTCCTTAATGATGAGTCTTTATCTATGCAGGAGCAAGTCATTGCCACGAGCGACAAAGGTTATGGCTTGCTCAAAATCCTTAAGAAACTATTCTACTGGATTCTAGTAGATTGGCGTAGAAACATAATCAAGCCCTTGTGGTCAGTAGATTAGACTATGGAAATGCCCTATACTTGAGGATGGCTGATTATATCTTCATCCGCTTGCAGATGATACAAAACATGGACGCAAAACTCATCTGTAACAGAGACAGGTACAGCTCTGCCTCTGCTTGCCTAAAAACCCTTCACTGGCTGCCCATCCCAAAGGGGGCAACATTTGAATCTAAAATGGAGTTATTCACACGCACAGGAAGTCTGAGATCTGCTAATCTACCCCTCACCAAAACTAAACGTCTAAAAAAAAAGCCAGAGGCCGCTCCTTCACCAATCTTGCTCTAGCCCACTGGAATCTGCTACCCCTGGACCGCAGATGTAGAAATGACGAACTGAGATTCAGAAAGAAGCTTAAAACTTGGCTCTTTCCAGAATAACTGTTTTATCTCTTATTGTCCCTCTCCCAGTGCATCAGTAAACGTGACATGGGCAGTTACTGTGCTGTGATATCCCCCTGATGATGAGTATTTGCGCTTTACAAATACCGCTAAATAAAAATAAATATTCATATATACATACACAGAAACATGCACCACACAGAATCACCAAACAGTAGATATGCCTGGACACAGCAGCAGTTGTAGAAAAATATTATTTATTCACAGCTTCTTCCCCAAAGCGTTTCATGCCAGCTGGGCCTTAATCACTGGTAAGTGATAATACGCCCCTTCACCTTAAGTATACAACATTACTACATAAACAGCAATGAAGAACAAGCACAAAATGTCAACAACATGGAACAAGGCAAAATTCCAATGTATCAACATGCAAATATGATCTCATGGGCACCATCTTGAAATGCAGTAGCATACAATAGCAACAACCATCAATAATAAGGCAGCAAAGCATGTTAACCAGATTAACCCCCTAAGAAAACATCATAATTGCTGATGATGAGTGCATATAACAGAAAAACACCACGATAAGCCAAAAAAAAGCACCAATAATTGAACATCTTATGTGTGCCTTGTCACATCTCATTTCCTTATATGACTGAATGGCACGGTGCACAAGAAGTATAAAGGGAAATAGCACAGTATCAGCACATTCTCTCATTCGATTATCTGGGAGCAGTCAACAAAACACAGTCTTCTCCATGTGGGTGTTCTATTCAAAGAAAGTTGTCACCCTGAAGACATCCCAGAGTGCAAGGCAATTGCAGGCATCCCACGCCATTCTGATCATCACAATAAGAACAAGTGCTTGCCCCAACACCTTGTGAAAAAACCTGTAAAAGCATAAAAACATAAAGTGAAAAACAGGAGAAAGAGAATGCAATAAATTGGGAAACTAATTTGAACATAATACACTATACAGCAGAATCATATAAAAGGCTAGACCAGAAACTTAAAATCACAGACTAGTCATATAGATGACTGGCCATCTTTTCATCGCAAATAATCCACCGAGGGGACAGTGTGTCAAAATGAAGGATGTACCTCGATTCCAATTTTCTCAAGATCTTCTCTCTGTCACTCCCGTGCAGTGGGAGGAACATTGTCAATCACAAAACATCTCACGAGATCTGCATTGCTGAAGTCTGCTTTGGCAAAATGTTGTCTTACAGGATTCTGATGGTTGCTATGCACTATAGCCCTGAGATGTTCAAGGATGTTTTTTTGCCTTCTATATCGTACTGCCCACATAAATAAGATTGCAGGAAAAGACCAAACATACACAAAAATCTGTATTGCAAGATGTGTACTTACAGATGGTAAAAGACCTTTCAGTGTTGGGAACAACAAATTTAGATGTTTCTGAACTGACTTTGCAAGCCTTGCAGGTGCTACAACAAAAGAAACCCTGCAGCAACTTTTTAAAGAGTTCACTTCTGACATAGTTATTGCTTAATGCATCCTTCAAGGAATGACACCTTCAAAAAGTTACTTGTGGAGCACTGCTGAGATGTCTGCTAAGGATTTCATCTGTGTGTAAAACATGCCAATGCTTGTTGAGAATGCCCCTCATCCTATCTGCCTGTTGCAGAGTAGGTGGTGATGTAACTTACTTTCTCTTCACAAACATCCTTTTCCTTTCTATGGTAATAAAACAAATTCTGTCTGGCTATTCCATCAGCCCTTGTAACCTTCCTTTTAATAACCCCCTTGGGGTAGCCTCTCTCCTTGAAACTACTTATCATGATATCCTTATCAAATGTGTGTCAGTAATACTGCAGTTTCTCACCATATGGAATACTGTGAATCAGACTCGCAGGGTGGGCGCTTCTTGCACACATCAGACTGTTGCCTGCTGTGGGTTTGTATTGGTGGTCGTGTTGTGTCACCCACACCAACACCCACATCCACAGTGTGAACGTACGTACACACACAAGGTTTTAGGTGAAATGGCCAAGTTTCTTTATAGCTCTATTTTAAAAATTAATCCCCAGTGGGAATTAAAAAAAATATGAAAATAAATAAGCAATATTTGTCTCAAACCTCTTCTTTAAAATGGAGGAAATTGTAAAACCTAGACCATACAGCCAGAGTTAAACTGACACTGTACCTTTAAGGGGTTCAGCCGTGCTCCAGTGTCCCATCATACACAAGTGTGACTGTTGGGTCAGTTCATTTTTCTGGCTCCTGTCAGTAGGATCCTGGAACACTGAGCACAGCCTTTTTCTTTTTACTTTATTGTCCAAAATCCTTTAGGACAAGAGACATTTTCTAGCATTTTTAACAGGAATATTTTTTTCATTTTTACTGTCAAAATGCCTTTACTTTTTGTGAAGTGCCCTAACTGTGGCAAGAAAAAAGCCCAGTCAGACCCTCACATCCTCTGTATAATATGCCTCCCGGAAGACCATCGTCCAGAAGATTGCAAACACTGCAGGAAGATGTGGAGGCAAACATTGAAGGACAGGCAGAGGATCAGGCTGCTGGGTCTTCAGGAGAGGAGTAAAGACCAAGCCTCAGGTTGCCTAGAGGGGCGAGGAGGTAATTTGCCACCTACCTCTGTGTACTCTTCCCGATCTAAGGACTATTCAGGGCCCAGCTCCCCATCTCCCGTGTTGCCCACCTGACAAAACTGTGCATGGCGGAGGAGGGGCGAGTTATAGTTACCTTAGGGCACGAGTTATAGTTACTTGAAATAACTAACTATAACTGCTGAATTTCTGTGGTTTTGTATGAGTAAATTCAGAACCTTACTATAACGTCCCCCTAACCTTTGTTTATTCAGTGAAATATATATATGTGTGTATATATATATATATATATATATATATATATATATATATATATTTTTTTTTTAATTATCAGTGATAGTATCAAAGATGTCGTGTGTTGCAATATGTGGGGTAATTAGCAGTGCATGGCGAGGGCCCAAGTTATAGTTACTTTAGGGTACGAGTTATAGTTACTTTAAAAAAAACTCTCTTTAACTGCAGAATTTCCATGGTTTTGTATGTTTAAAATGTGAGCCTAACTATCACGTTCATGTAACCTTTTTTTCAGTAAGTGAATTTCTATGTTTTTAAAAAAATTCTATTTCCAAGCTATAACTCACCTGTAACCTTTGTTTTTTTCCAGTGATTTTTCATGTATTTTTTTAAACGTAATTATGTTAATCTAAACCAATGCTGCGCACAGCTGTGAAGGTTGGCCGCAAGAACGGGCCTGTGGCCAGGCCCTGCATCAACCCCCTATAACCACCTAAGCCTGCATGGCCTTTGGCCATGTGCTGCAGAGCCTACCCCTATAACCATTCAACCCCACACCACCTAGAATGAGAAATGTTCTGACAAATTGAACAAATAATTAATTTGACAAGTACAAAGAAGTGAGATCACCCTTCTGTATGTACTTTAAATATTTGAAGTTTAAAAGAGCAAGGACAACTGGCACACCTAGATTCAACCTTGTGTGTGAGCGTCTGAGAACTTAACCACTAGGCCTCAGGTGACTCCTTGCTATGCAGGGTCCAGACATATCTATGACATTCAGTCCAAAGATGGTGATGGGAAAAAGACGTAAATGTTCCATTACTAAGAATGTTTAACATTCAAAACACAAACAAATAAACAGGCACACGGCCATGAGAGACCTTCAACTTACTGAGTAGCAGTCCAAGAGCTTTACCAGTAGGCCAGAGGTGACTGTGTCCTGCTGTACATCAAAACGTAACTATAACATTCATACCAAACATCTTGGTAGTGTGATGCTTTGAAGTCATTGCATGGAGAGACCGTTAAATATGTAAATGTTCCATCACTAGAAATGTTTAACATTCAAAACACTAGTAAATAGACAGACACACTGCCATTAGGTACCAGGATTTGAACCTTCAACCTACTGAGTGACAGTCCAAGAGCTTTACTAGTAGGTCAGAGGTCACTCTGTTCTGCTGTGCATCAAAAGATACGTATAACATTTGTAGCAAACATCTTGCTAGTGTGACGCTTTGAAGTTATTGTATTGAGAGACTATTGAAATAAAAATCTTTCTCTCTTCATCTTTCATACCTTTATGAGATGGAAGAGAGAGAGAGAGAATGACAGGACCGCAAGGGCCTTATCCAGCTCCCTACATCCTGCAGGATCCGGCATTGCTCCCGCAAGCAGGGAGCTCCTTTAACTAGCTCTCTTCTTCCGAGAGTACTGTTTTCATCTCTTTCCCTGCAATCCTTTGCATGCAGCGAAAGAGATGAAAACTCTGTTTTCAGCAAGCAGGCGCTATTTGACAGCCCCCTCTTGCTGAAAATGGAGTTAGTGTTTACTTTTGCTTGACTGGAGCTGTCCAGCCCTGCCAAGCAAAAGCAAACAGCTACCTCCTGAGGGTGGGCACCTTGGGAAGTAGCAGGAGCCGGCTCTCTGGGGTGACAGTCCACAGGGCCATGCATGGCTCCATGAATGGCTGCAAGGCCCCCTCCATCTTTCAATTTGGCTCCCGAAAGGTGGTGGTCTTCAGGGCGAGGGGTCCATGATGGCCTCCCTGCTTTAATGTATTTGTAGCCCATAGGGAGGAGTTGGCGGTACCCAGGTACGGGGGGGGCCACAGGAACCCCCCTAATATTGTAATTGTAGTTTGCCCTGGGGAGGTGGTGATCCCCAGGTTGCGGGGGGCCCTTACATACTGGTATGTTTTCATTGCCCCGGAGAGATGGCAGTCCCTCAGGCGCAGGGGGCCCACACAGCACCCCCGCATTCTTCCTTGATTGGCCCAAGGAGGTGGAGGTCCCCAGGGCGCAGGGTACCCGCGCAGCACCCCCGCATTTTTCATTAATTGCCCAGGGGAGGTGGCTGGGTACAGGGGCCCAAGTGGCATCCCTCACATTCTTTGAGTGCCCTGGGGAGGTGGTGGTCCCCGGGGCTCGGGGTGCCCATACAATACCCCCGCATTCTTCACTGATTGCTCCAGGGAGGTGGCAGTACCTGGGGCGCAGGGGACCCACGTTGCCCCCCCCCCAAGCATTGTTCATTGATTGCCCCGGGGGGTAGGGAGGACCCCACATATTTCTTTTATCATAGCCCCAGGGAGGTGGTGGTCTCTGGGGATACTAAAAGCCCATAGGAGGGGCGGCCACTGTGCGCCTCCTCCTTTTATGAACATGCAGTGTCACTGGGACCTAGCTGCCCTGGGGGCGAAGTATTGAGTAACGCAGGAGACATCATTTTTTTTGTTGTTTTTTTTTGTTTTTTAAATCAAGGAGAAATCCACAGATCCAGCTGCAGATTTCACTGTGATTTAAAATAAAAAAAAGCTTTTTAGCTCTGGCGGGGTCCCTGGTGGACCCCTGGACCAAGGCTAGGGGCTCCGGTTATCTCTACCCTGTCCCTTTTTCTTTTATTGTGTTTTTTGTGGGACTCCCAAAATGGCTGTCAACACTTTCTTGTGGAAAGTTGGTCCTGTGGGGATCCCCTTCCCTAGATATCTGTATTTTTCCCCCTTAAATAGCTCAGGAACTACTGAACGGATTTACACCAAATCACAAAAAGCACAGTCTACGCACCAGGATCTAGCTTCCTGCAAATTTTGGTGTAATTCCTTTCAGTAGTTCCCGCTATAGGAATGTCTAAAGACTCTATGGGAAAATGAATGGGGAAAATCCATTTTGGGACCCCCCTCCCTTTTCATCAGCCCCTGCTCGACGGATTACCCCAAAACTTTCAAGACAACTGCTTAACCAACTGCAGTATTAGTTTTCAAAGTTTTATGAAGATTTGTTAAACAGTGCCAAAGTTGTTGGCAAAACAAAAAACGCTTTTCCTATGGAAACTAGGTTCTAACTATAACTACCTACTGGTGACTTCCAGTAGATAATATACATATATTATAGGTAAGAAACTTTTCTTTTCACTTTATTACATAATGGAGTGCATAAGTTACTCCTCCAGAAAACCTGTTGGAATTTAGTTGCAGCCCACTGTGTATCTGGCCTTTTGTTTACCCACACAAATCCTTAGTCATAAAGCTATCGCAGATGGAAAAAATTACAGGTATGAAATTTAATGTGTTTTTCTGCTTTGAAAATTCCAATGGGCACAACTATGGCAATTAAAATGGGGCATATGCAGCGTTTGATAAAAGCTCACATATTTGAAGAATAATGGTTATATTATGATCGGAGAGTAAGTCGTAGGGGAGAAATGTGTGTGGGATGGGCTGATAGTTCTTCCTTCTTTAACAGTCTTTGTGATGTACTAGAATTATGAAGGTGGCCAGAACAGTTTGAACTGATTTGATTGCAGGGTAAATCTTTTCTGGATTCACATGCTGTACATTATTCCACCATCTAGTGGTTAGGTCTGGAATTCTCCCACTTTGTGTAGTCCTTCTTCTATGTCTCTTTGTTGTTGTTGGTGGACTCTGACGGACCCCCATTTGGCGTCCGTGGTGATGTCTTACTACTTTCTCCGGAATCTCCCAACTTTGCTCGCCATCTTCAAATTCTTTTTTTCCGCAGTTAGGTGTGAATGCTTGCTGGAGGCTCTCCAACATGAGGAAGAAGAGTAAAGAAAAGTTTGGGAGAAGTTTGCCAAAAGTTCACCAACTTTGGAGAAGAACACCGACGAAGAGGTCCTGGAGGAGAATTCAAGAGAGAAGGAGAATAATTTCCTTGATGGTTTTCGGGAATGCCCTTGCAGGAGGCTCCCTGTGCGGAGTAATGGAGAAGGCTCCATTCCAGTTCTGCCCAAATTGCTGTCTTAAATTCTTGCAGAAGGACAAACATCAGGTCTGCAATCTCTATCTGCCCATAGACCATCAAAGGGACAATGGCAACCCCTGCTCCGTATTCACATTGAAGATGCTGAGGGTGAGAGAAAGGTAGAGGTGAGCGCATCAAACCATGCAGGACCATCAGATGACTCCAGCCCTAAGAGACCTGGGCCTCTCGAGTGACAAGAAGGAAAACATCGCTTAAGGTGCCGAGGGGGAAACTTTGGACTCCAACTTGTGGATCATCGAAGCCCAATCAGCCAAGAAGACGCAGACACACAAAGTAAGAGAGTCCTCTACCTCGAAGAAAATTGACTCAAGGCTTTATAAGATAGCCCTGACGTTGAACCACTTGCCAACTGTCAAACCACTTGCCAACTGCAGGCAGGCCTCTAGGCAAGGAGCTCCTTGAATGGAAACCCCAGGAGGAAGATCTCCAGAAAAATCATTGAAGAATAGACAAAGGAAAGACTTTTTGCGTCGAAAAGTAAGAGGTTGCGAGAAGAACATCGAAGCTTGACGACCGAGGACTTCTCGATATAGAAGAAAAAGACAACAGAGAACCTCAGTGCCGAAGAATGAGCTGCAGAAATCGAGAAGAAGAGGCATCTTGAGGCCAAAATGGCCGCCCTTCTACCAAAGAAGGAGTTTGACAAAAGCCTAAAGGGTTTTTCAATTCAGTTAAAGACGATAATACCGAAGGAACAGGGTGAAAAAGAAGTGTACTGGACCAGGAAAGAGAAGCCTTCAAAGAATCTGCCATTTGTAGAGCTGTGAGTCCAAGTACTCATCAAAGGACCCAGTCTACATAAAGGATGCTGTGCCAGCTGATTCGATTATCACCTTGACAGCACAGAAGCGGGCCAACATCCCATCTACATCTGGCCTGTCTCCAGACAAGGAGAGTAAGAGGATGGACCTTGAGTCAAAAATTTGAGTGCAGTGCTGCAAACCAGTGAGTGGCACATTGCAAATTCAGATGCCCTCCTAAGTCATTATACCTACCAGTGCTAGGAGGAGATGGCCGAGTTGATGTAACACCTGCCTGAACAATACAGGAAGGGAGGTGCTCACCTAGTGGCTGAGGAAAAAAACATTACCAACATATGC
The DNA here is from genome assembly GCF_031143425.1 of Pleurodeles waltl. Taxonomy (NCBI): domain Eukaryota; kingdom Metazoa; phylum Chordata; class Amphibia; order Caudata; family Salamandridae; genus Pleurodeles; species Pleurodeles waltl. The sequence continues at coordinate 1,696,378,408 of NC_090444.1, read as the reverse complement.
CTCAAGTCAGCATTCGACGCAGCAGACACATCCAACCGCCAACTGATGATGGGCATCACCCACCCTGCACCCTTTGTGTATAGTGTGTGTGTGTGTGTATATACATATATATATATATATATATATATATATATATATATATTTATATATAGTTTGATGGCATGTGTAGCTGCAGATACACATGCTATGTATAGTCCCGCTATCTAGTGTTGGGCTTGGAGTGTTACAAGTTGTTTTTCTTTGAAGAAGTCTTTTTTCCGAGCCACCGGATCGAATGACTCCTCCTCTCGATGATAGTGTGCATGAACATCGACTCCTTTGTTAGATTGTTTTCTTTCTACTGTCGAGTTCGGACGTGTTTCGTCTCTCTCCGAGGCTTGTGATTCGGAAACTTTATAATAACTCTTTCGGTATTGTTTCGACCGCGGTTCCATTTGTAATTGAGCCAATAGTACCATCGGAAACCAGAAAATGCCCTTTTGGGTGTGCGCGCGCTCGACTCAGGCCTGTTCAGGGCTACCACGCTGGAGCCTGATGAATCGGACTCCATTCAGATTCTTTCCTCGATGCCACGCAAAATTTCCATATACAGATCAACACGTGGTATGTAATCTCTGTCCCGATAATCGAGAAGAAGACTGTGAAGCTTGTCGGTCGTTCCAGTCGAAAAAGGCACTGCGTGACCGGAGTGCGAGCAGCCTCGAAATGGCGTCAAAACATACAGAGTACACCGACACCGTAGAAGAAGAACTGGCACAGACAGCTGTTTTGTTCCAGGACACTGACTCCGAAGCAGACTCGAACGATCACTGCAGCTCAGTGTGTGAGTACACCTGCCCCTACGCCCACTTCCAAGAGACCTGTTAAGGCCTTAGGTGGACCACTGCTAGAGAGCCATGGTTCACCCGAAAGAAAATCATCGGCGACCGACCCTTGGGTTCAGCGCGAAAAAGGCCACACCTGTTTCGATGCTGGAGTCGAGCAAATCTATAAAAAGCTCCACAGCCGAGCCGACATCCACACTCTTCGTGAAAATTCGACGTCCCGCTTCGGATCCGAAACCACAGGCTGTATCTTCGGGTCCGAAAAAATTATCCACTTTGGAGCCGAAAAAAATTATCTTATACAGAGGAACAAGGACTTTCGAGCTGATTAAAGCACAGCTCAAAGATAATTGATGATCAGTCCTCTAAAATACCTACAACATCAGAATATATTTCTGAAGACTTAGATATTCAGCCTATCCTTGAAATCATGGACACCAACCAAAGAAGGATTCATATCTAAAAGGAGACTGAGAAGATCATTGCTTCACCTCTTCCGCAAACCAAAAGAAAGTTGGCTTTTCAAGAGACTCTTGACACTGCTCCACCACCAGCAAAGATTGTTAAAAGGAAGGAGAAACCATCACTGTAGGAAGTTGGCTCTGTATGTACTATTTCAAAGCAAGAAATAGCATGCACAGAGTCCCAGGGTTCCCCTTAGAGGTAAGATAGTGGCAAAAAGAGATAATTAATTCTAATGCTCTATTTTGTGGTAGTGTGATCGAGCAGTAGGCTTATCAGAGGGTAGTGTTAAGCATTTGTTGTACACACACAGGCAATAAATGAGGAACACACACTCAAAGACAATTCCAGGCCAATAGGTTTTTGTATGGAAAAAATGGAAAATATATTTTCTTAGTTTATTTTAAGAACCACAGGTTCAAGATTTACAAACAATACTTTAAATGAAAGGTATTTCGCTCAGGTATCTTAGGAACTTTGAATCATCACAATAGCATGTACAGTTTTGGCAAAAATGGCAATAAGCTATTTTAAAATTGGACACTGTGCAAAAATCAACAGTTCCTGGGGGAGGTAAGTATTTGTTAGGTTCACAGGTAAGTAAAGCACTTACAGGGTTCAAAGTTGGGCCCAAGGTAGCCCACCGTTGGGGGTTCAGGGCAACGCCAAAGTTACCACACCAGCAGCTCAGGGCCGGTCAGGTGCAGAGGTCAAAGTGGTGCCCAAAACACATAGGCTTTAATGGAAATAGGGGTGCCCCGGTTCCAGTCTGCTAGCAGGTAAGTACCCGCGACTTCGGAGGGCAGACCGGGGGGGGGACACAAGCAGGCCCAAAAGTACACCCTCAGCGGTACAGGGGTGGCCGGGTGCAGTGTGCAAACAGGCGTCAGGTTTGCAATAGGTTTCAACGGGAGACCCAGGGGTCTCTTCAGCGATGCAGACAGGCAAGGGGGGGGGGGGGCTCCTCGGGTTAGCCACCACCTGGGCTAGGGATAGGGCCTCCTGGGGGTCACTCCTGCACTGGAAGTCGGATCCTTCAGGTCCTGGGGGCTGGGGGTGCAGTGTGTTTACCAGGCGTCGGGTTCTTTGAAGCAGGCAGTCAGGGGGAGCCTCTGGAGTCCCTCTGCAGGCGTCGCTGTGGGGGCCCCGGGGGTTCAACTCTGGCTACTCACGGGCTCGCAGTCGCCGGGGAGTCCTGCCTGTAGTGTTAGTTCTTCGCAGGTCGAGCCGGGGGCGTCGGGTGCAGAGTGGAAAGTCTCACGCTTCCGGCGGGAAACGTGTGGTCTTTAAAAGTTGCTTCTTTGTTGCAAAGTTGCTGTTTCTTTGGAACAGGGCCGCTGTCCTCAGGAGTTCTTGGTCCTTTTAGATGCAGGGTAGTCCTCTGAGGCTTCAGAGGTCGCTGGACCCTGGGGGATGCGTCGCTGTTGCAGTTTTTCTCGAAGTGGGGAGACAGGCCGGTAGGGCTGGGGCCAAAGCAGTTGGTGTCTCTGTCTTCTCTGCAGGGCATCAGGTCAGTAGTCCTTCTTCGTCTTCAGGTTGCAGGAATCTGTCTTCCTAGGTTCTGGGGGGCCCTAAATACTCCATTTAGGGGTTTGTTTAGGTCTGGGGGGTAGTAGACAATGGCTACTAGCCCTGAGGGTGGCTACACCCTCTTTGTGCCTCCTCCCTGAGGGCAGGGGGGCACATCCCTAATCCTATTGGGGGAAACACTCCATCTGCAAGATGGAGGATTTCTAAAAGTCAGATACACCTCAGCTCATGACACCTTAGGGGTTTTCCTGACTGGCCAGTGACTCCTCCTTGTTTTTCTCATTAGCTCCTCCGGCCTTGCCGCCAAAAGTGGGGCGGTGGCCAGAGGGGGTGGGCATCTCCACTAGCTGGGATGCCCTGTGGCGCTGTAACAAAGGGGGTGAGCATTTGAGGCTCACCGCCAGGTGTTACAGTTCCTGCAAGGGGGAGGTGAGAAGCACCTCCACCCAGTACAGGCTTTGTTACTAGCCACAGAGTGACAAAGGCACTCTCCCCATGTGGCCAGCAACATGTCCGGTGAGTGGCAGGCTAGCAAAACTAGTCAGCCCACACTGGAAGTCGGATATGTTTTCAGGGGGCATCTCTAAGATGCCCTCTGGGTGTATTTCACAATAAAATGTACACTGGAATCAGTGTGCATTTATTGTGCTGAGAAGTTTGATACCAAACTTCCCAGTTTTCAGTGTAGCCATTATGGTGCTGTGGAGATCGTGTTTGACAGACTCCCAGATCATATACTCTTATGGCTACCCTGCACTTACAAGGTCTTAGACACTATAGGGGCATTGTGCTCATGCACCTATGCCCTCACCTGTGGTATAGTGCACCCTGCCTTAGGGCTGTAAGGCCTGCTACAGGGGTGACTTACCTATGCCACAGGCAGTGTGAGGTTGGCATGGCACTCTGAGGGGAGTGCCATGTCGACTTAGTCATTTTCTACCCACCAGCACACACAAGCTGTGAAGCAGTGTGCATGTGCTGAGTGAGGGGTCCCTAGGGTGGCATAAGACATGCTGCAGCCCTTAGAGACCTTCCCTGGCATCAGGGCCCTTGGTACCAGGGGTACCAGTTACAAGGGACTTACCTGAGTGCCAGGGTTGTGCCAATTGTGGAGACAGAGGTACAGTTTAGGGAAAGAACACTGGTGCTGGGGCCTGGTTAGCAGGGTCCCAGCACACTTTCAAAACATAACTTAGCATCAGCAAAGGCAAAAAGTCAGGGGGAAACCATGCCAAAGAGGCATTTCCTTACACTGGCTAATAAAATCATGCAATATTATACAATGTCAGCAACACACTTAATACACAATACAAACACTACACACATTGGGGTTCACAATGAATTACCAAAAATCTCACATTCAACCAGCACAGGTTCAACCGTACCTAGGTGCTATTTTCAATACCCAAAAAGCCTTAGCCTATCCAAATACACAAAGGATACAATCTTTTCAAAATCTTATATCACAGATACAGCCCAATCAACGTTACACTGGAAGGTTTTATCATGAAACTATTGGGAATGATGGCATCATGCATAGCAATAGTACCACATGCAAGATTAAACATGAGAACACTACAACAGTGCCTCTCACAGCAGTGGTCTCAAGCACAGGGTCAGTTGCAGGATCTAGTGTTGTTGGACCGCCAAACACACAAATCTCTTTAATGGTGGAATCACAACAATTTAATAAAAGGGTGGTCATTTCAAGACCCTGTGCCTCAGACCACAATAACAACAGACGCATCAATGATAGGTTGGGGGGGCTCACCTCAGCAACCTTACCATACAAGGGGAATGGAATTCAATACCGTTAACTTATCACATAAACCATTTAGAATTGTTAGCTGTATTTCTTGCCCTAAAAGCTTTTCAATCCCTTCTCAAGCACAAAACAGTTTTGATAAAAACAGACAATATGACAACAATGTATTATATGAGGAAACCAGGAAGAACACATTCATCTCAACTGTCCCTTCTAGTTCAAACAATTTGGAAATGGGCAATTCACAATCACATTTACTTGCTACTGAAATACATCCCAGGGATACACAAGCAGCTATCAGACCTGCTAAGCAGGACACAGCAACAGATACATAATTTCAATCAGTCAGATATTTGTTAAGTGCACTACTCACCCAGAGGGTCTGAAGGTGCTGGGGGTGGGGGAGGTGCTACTGTTCGACGAGCCAAGTCTTGAGGCGCTTCCTAAAGGTAAGGAGGTCCTGGGCCGTACGTAGGTTGACGGGGAGGGAGTTCCAGGCTTCGGCGGCAAGGTGGGAGAAGGATCTGCCGCCGGTTGTGGTACGGTGAATGCGGGGGACGGATGCTAGGACGAGGTTGGCGGAGCGGAGCTGGCGTGTCGGGACGTGGAAGTAGAGGCGCTCGTTGAGGTAGGCCGGTCCGTCGTCGTGGAGAGCTTTGTAGGTGTAGGTTAGGAGTTTGAAAACTATCTTGTTGACGGGTAGCCAGTGGAGGTCTTTGAAGTGGGCTGAGATGTGTTTGTGGCGAGGGAGGTTGAGGATGAGTCATCCTGAGTCATTCTGGATGCGTTGGAGTTTCTTCTGGAGCTTGGCCGTTGTTCCTGCGAAGAGGGCGTTGGCGTAGTCCAGTCTGCTGCTGACGACAAGGGCGTGGGTGACCGTTCTTCTCGTTTCCACGGAATCCATCTGAAGGTCTTGCGGAGAATTCGAAGGGTGTTGTAGCATGAGGACGAGATGGCATTGACTTGCTGGGTCATAGAGAGCGCAGAGTCCAGTATGAAGCCGAGGTTGCGTGCGTGGGTGGTTGGCGTTGGGGCCGACCCCAGAGTGGCAGGCCACCAGGAGTCGTCCCATGCAGAGCTGTTGGGGCCGAAGATGCCGATCTGTCTTCTCGGAGTTCAGTTTGAGGCGGCTTGCTTTCATCCAGTTGGCGATAGCGTGGAGTCCTATGTGGAGGTTGTTCTTAGTGGGTGCAGGGTCGTTCGTGAGAGAGAGGATGAGCTGAGTGTCGTCGGCGCAGGAAACGATGTTGAGACCGTGGGATCAGACGATGTTGGCGAGCGGAGCCATGTAGACATTGAAGAGGGTGGGGCTGAGGGAGGAGCCCTGTGGAACTCTGCAGATAGTCTTGGTAGCCTTAGACAGGAATGAGGGGAGGCGCACTCTTTGGGTCCTTCCTGAGAGGAAGGAGGTGAGCCAGTCCAGGGCTCTGTGGCAAATTCCGGTGTTGAAAAGGGGTGTGTGCAGGGTGTGGTGACAGACAGTGTCGAAGGCTGCAGAAAGGTCAAGGAGGATGAGGGCGACGGTTTCACCTTTGTCGAGCCTGTTCCTGATGTCGTTGGTGCAGGCTATGAGGGTGGTCTTGGTGCTGTGGTTTTTGCAGAATCCGGACTGGGAGACGTCAAGTAGGTCGTTGTCCTCCAGGAATCGGGAAAGTTGGTTGTTGACAATCTTCTTGATCACCTTCGCGGGGAAGCGGAGTAGGGTAATAGGACGGTAGTTTTTTAGGTCTTCGGGGTCGGCTTTGGGCTTTTAGAGCAAGGCATTGACCTCGGCATGTTTCCAGCTCTCCGGGAAGATGAGGTTCTTGAATGAGCTGTTGATGATAGTCCGGAGTTGGGGGCGATGATTTGGCTGGCTTTATTGAAGATGTGATGAGGGCAGGGGTCAGCGGGCGAGCCGGAGTGGATGGTGCTCATGGTGTTGGTGGTTTCCTCATCGTTGGTGGGGGTCCAGGCACTCAGTATGTTGGTGCGGCAGGGCCCGATGGGGTCGACCTTGGTGGTGGTGGTGGTTGACAGTGGTGCGAAGCTTCCATGGATATCTGTGACCTTGCGGTGAAAGAAGGTGGCCAGGGAGTCGCAGAGGTCTTGCGGGTGGGGTGGGTCGGCGGAGTAGGACTTGGGATTGGTGAGTTCCTTGATGATGCTGAATAGTTCCTTGCTTTTGTGCGCGTTGTTGTCAATTTGTTCTTTGTAGAAAGATCTTTTGGTGGACCCTATGAACTGGTGGTGTTTGCGGATGGCTGATTTGAGGGCGGTGAGGTTGCTTTCTGAATGTTGTTGGCGCCAAATCTTCTCTGCTCTCCGGCATTTTCGATTGGAGGACTGAAGGTCTGCGGTGAACCAGGGAGCTTTCTTGTTGGTGTGGGTGATGGTGGGTTTTTTTGAGAGGGGGAGAGGGTGTTGGCGCAGTCGTCGAGCCACTGTTTGAGGTTGAGGGCGGCGGTGTTGGGGTCGTTGGTTGTGGGTGGTAGGGCGCGGGTGAGGTTGGGGATCAGTTGATCATTGGAGATCTTATTCCACTTGCGGTGGGGGATTCAGGGCTGTTGATGGTGGCTGGTGGGTTTCAGGAAGGAAAAATGAACACGACGGTGGTCGGTCCAGTGGAGTTCGGTGGTGTGAGTGAAGGTGATGTGGCTGCTGGAGGAGAAGATGGCGTCAAGAGTGTGACTGGTTGAGTGGGTAGGCGAGGTGACCAGTTGCTTGAGGCCGAAGTTGGCGGGGTTGTCTAGTAGGGCAGAGGAGTTGCTGTCACTAGTGTTCTCCAGGTGGAAATTCAGGTCGCCGAGGAGCATGTAGTCCGTGGAGGCGAGGGCATGGGAGCTGATAGTGTCGGCAATGGCGTCGCAGAATTGAGGGCGGGGGCCTGGCGGTCTGTAGACGAGGGTTCCTCTCAAAGTGGTGTTGGCTATGACGTGTATATGGAAGTGCAGTTGCTCTGCGGCATCCAGGGCGTCGTGGATGTCAGTTGAGATTTTAATGGAACTTTTGTGGACTATGGCGATTCCTCCTCCTGGCTTGTTGGTTCTGTCTCTTCGGGTGATCTTGTAGCCCTCAGGAATGGCTATGGCGATGTCTGGTTCCGATGAGGGGTTCATCCAGGTTTCGGTGAGGAAGGCGATGTCCGGGGAGGTAGATGTGAGCAGGTGCCAGAGTTCGATGGCGTGCTTGTGTACGGAGCAGGTGTTGAGGAGGATGCAGCTGAGGTTGGTGGCGTTGTTGTGGTGCTTGGGGGCTTGCGTGCTGGTGAAGTGGCACGTGCAGCAGGAGAAGGGTCCATGGGTGTGCCTAGGAGAGGTCTGGACGCAGGTGGTGGAGCGGCCAGGGTTGAGTGCGAGGAGTTTTGGAGCGGTGTAGTGGTGTCTGGCGGTGAGGGGGGTGCACGAGGCAGGGGGACTGGGCGCGGTCCAGGCGCAGACGGGCCTGCCTCTGGCACGGCCGCACAGCGGCTGCCATTAAGAAGGGGAGGAGCAGGAAGGTAGGGACGCAGGGGACGCAGCAGCGGAACTGGGGAGAATCCGGCAGACAAGGCAGTGAAAAAAGGGGCAATAAAACGTCAAAAAACTGCGGAAAAAGTAAAACAAACTGTAAACAAAAAAGGCATAGTAAAAGGCACTAATACAGATTACAGACACACACACACACACACTATACTTACAGCAAACCACTATACACCAGGGATGAGGCGCACGCGGGTGTCTGCGGGTGGTGGAGGGCCTCGAACTCTCGTCAGTAGCGAGGGCGGGGTCGGGGCACAGAGGCAGGCTGGGTGAGCTGCTCGGCGTGTCGAGTGACTCCTGGCCTTAAGGCAGGTCAGGGGTCACATTCGGCACCGTGCAGCAGCCTCCATTAAGAAGGGGAGGTGGGAGGGAGGAGCAGCTGGGAGGCGGGAGGCAGTAGCGAATAGGGGTGTGAGGGGGGCGGGGCTGCAGGGGACGCAGCGGCGGAACTGGGGAGGATCAGGCAGAAAAGGCAGTGAGAAAAGGGGCAATAAAACATTCAAAAAACAGCGAAAAAGCTAAACAAACGGTAAACAAAAAAGGCACGGTAAAAGGCACTAATACAGATTACAGACACACACTATACTTACAGCAAACCACTAGACACCAGGGATGAGGCGCAGGTGGGTGCCTGCGGGTGGTGGAGGGCCTCGAACTCTCGTCAGTAGCGAGGGCAGGGTCGGGGGCACGGAGGCAGGCTGGTGGAGCTGCTCGGCATGACGAGTGACTCCTGACCTTAAGGCAGGTCAGGAATGGGAGAGACGAATGGGAGATTCACTCTGAGGTACTTCAACAGTACTTTCAAATGTGGGGAACATCAGAAATACACCTATTCGCAACAAGCAAAAACGCAAAATGCCTAAACTTCTATTCCAGACACCCACACCCTCTGTCCAAGGGCAATGCTCTGTAGATCAACTGGTCAGGGATAATGGTTATGCTTTTCCCCCTCTCCCGTTAATTCCATTTCTGGTCAACAGACTGTCACACCTCTCTCACCATGATACGCATAGCCCCCACTTGGGCACGGCAACATTGGTAAACAACACTCCTAGATCTGCAATAGTACCTCATTGCAAACTTCCAAACAGACCAGATTTGTTAACACAGAACAAAGGTGTAGGAAGTTGGCTCTGTATGTACTATTTCAAAGTAAGAAATAGCATGCACAGAGTCCAAGGGTTCCCCTTATACGTAAGATAGTGGCAAAAAGAGATAATTCCAATGTTCTATTTTGTGGTAGTGTGGTCGAGCAGTAGGCTTATCAGAGGGTAGTGTTAAGCGTTTGTTGTACACACACAGGCAATAAATGGGGAACACACACTCAATAACAATTCCAGGCCAATAGGTTTTTATATAGAAAAAATATATTTTCTTAGTTTATTTTAAGAACCACAGGTTCAAGATTTACAACCAATACTTTAAATGAAAGGTATTTCACTTAGGAACTTTGAATTAGCAAAATAGCATATACAGTTTTCACACAAATGGCAATAAGCTATTTTAAAACTGGACACAGTGCATTTTTCAACAGTTCCTGGGGGAGGTAAGTGTTTGTTAGTTTTGCAGGTAAGTAAACCACCTACAGGGTTCAAAGTTGGGTCCAAGGTAGCCCACCGTTGGGGGTTCAGGGCAACCCCAAAGTTACCACACCAGCAGCTCAGGGCCGGTCAGGTGCAGAGGTCAAAGTGGTGCCCAAAACACATAGGCTTCAATGGAGAAGGGGGTGCCCCGGTTCCAGTCTGCCAGCAGGTACGTACCCGTGTCTTCGGAGGGCAGACCAGGGGGATTTTGTAGGGCACCGGGGGGGACACAAGTCAGCACAAAAAGTACACCCTCAGCGGCACGGGGGCGGCCGGGTGCAGTGTGCAAACAGGCGTCGGGTTTGCAGTGTAGTCCAATGGGAGACCCAGGGGTCTCTTCAGCGAAGCGGGCAGGCAAGGGGGGGCTCCTCGGGGTAGCCACCACCTGGGCAAGGGAGAGGGCCACCTGGGGGTCGCTTCTGCACTGGAGGTCGGATCCTTCAGGTCCTGGGGGCTGCGGGTGCAGTGTCTTTACCAGGCGTCGGGTTCTTTGAAGCAGGCAGTCGCAGTCAGGGGGAGCCTCTGGATTCTCTCTGCAGGCATTGCAGGGAGGATTCAGGGGGGTCAACTCTGGCTACTCATAGGGTCGCAGTCGTTGGGGAGTCCTCCCTGTAGTGTTGGCTCTCAGCAGGGGGAGCCGGGGTCGTCGGGTGCAGAGTGCAAAGTCTCACGCTTCCGGCGGAAAACGTGTGGTCTTTAAAAGTTGCTTCTTTGTTGCAAAGATGTTTCTTCTTTGGAGCAGAGCCGCTGTCCTCTGGAGTTCTTATTCCTTTTAGATGCAGGGTAGTCCTCTGAGGCTTCAGATGTCACTGGACCCTGTGGAACGCGTCGCTGTTGCAGTTTTTCTTGAAGTGGGGAGACAGGCCGGTAGAGCTGGGGCCAAAGCAGTTGGTGTCTCCGTCTTCTCTGCAGGGCTTTCAGGTCAGCAGTCCTTCTTCGTCTTAGGTTGCAGGAATCTAATTACCTAGGTTCTGGGAGACCCTAAATACTCGATTTAGGGGTGTGTTTAGGTCTGGGGGGTTAGTAGCCAATGGCTACTAGCCCTGAGGGTGGCTACACCCTCTTTGTGCCTTCTCCCTGAGGGGAGGGGAGCACATCCCTAATCCTATTGGGGGAATCCTCCATCTGCAAGATGGAGGATTTCTAAAAGTCAGAGTCACCTCAGCTCAGGACACCTTAGGGGCTGTCCTGACTGGCCAGTGACTCCTCCTTGTTTTTCTCACTATCTCCTCCGGCCTTGCCACCAAAAGTGGGGCCGTGGCCAGAGGGGGCGGGCAACTCCACTAGCTGGAGTGCCCTGGGGTGCTGTAACAAAGGGGGTGAGCCTTTGAGGCTCACGGCCAGGTGTTACAGTTCCTGCAGGGGGAGGTGAGAAGCACCTCCACCCAGTACAGGCTTTGTTACTAGTCACAGAGTGACAAAGGCACTCTCCCCATGTGGCCAGCAACATGTCAGCTGTGTGGCAGGATGCTAAAACTAATCAGCCCACACTGGTAGTCGGGTATGGTTTCAGGGGGCATCTCTGAAATGCTCTCTGGGGTGTATTTCACAATAAAAGGTACACTGGCATCAGTGTGCATTTATTGTGCTGAGAAGTTTGATATCAAACTTCCCAGTTTTCAGTGTAGCCATTATGGTGCTGTGGAGTTCGTGTTTGACAGACTCCCAGACCATATACTCTTATGGCTACCTTACACTTACAATGTCTAAGGTTTTGCTTAGACACTGTAGGGGCACAGTGCTCATGCACTTATGCCCTCACCTATGGTATAGTGCACCCTGCCTTAGGGCTGTAAGGCCTGCTAGAGGGGTGACTTATCTATGCCATGGGCAGTGTAAGGTTGGCATGGCACCCTGAGGGGAGTGCCATGTCGACTTAGTTGTTTTCTCCCCACCAGCACACACAAGCTGGTAAGCAGTGTGTCTGTGCTGAGTGAGGGGTCTCCAGGGTGGCATAAGACATGCTTCAGCCCTTAGAGACCTTCCCTGGCATCAGGGCCCTTGGTACCAGAGGTACCAGTTACAAGGGACTTACCTGGATGCCAGGGTGTGCCAATTGTGGAAACAAAGGTACAGGTTAGGGAAAGAACACTGGTGCTGGGGCCTGATTAGCAGGCCTCAGCACACTTTCAAATCATAACTTGGCATCAGAAAAGGAAAAAAGTCAGGGGGTAACCATGCCAAGGAGGCATTTCCTTACAAAAGGTCAAATCAGACATCCCAATCCCAGTGTTCTCAACTTAGCGATGTGACTCCTGAAGTAATAGAATTTGGATACTTACACCTTCCATTAAAATATATGGAAGTTCTAAAACAGGCACGCAAACCTACAACTAGGCAATGCTATGCTAACAAGTGGAAACGTTTTGTTTACTACTGTCAGCTCAAAAATATAGACCAAGCTAAAGCATCAATACAAGATATTGTATGCTACCTGCTTCATTTACAAAAAGCAAATTTAGCTTTTTCCTCTGTTAAAATTCATCTTACTCCTATATCAGCATACTTACAACAAATACAACATACTTCCCTCTTTAGAGTTCCTGTTATTAAAGCCTTCATGGAAGGACTTAAGTGTATCATTCCACCAAGAACCCCACCAGTTCCTGCTTGGAAACTGAATATTGTACTCACAAGATTAATGGGACCACCATTTGAGCCCATGCATTTATGTGATATTCAATTTCTAACTTGGAAAGTTGCTTTCTTAGTAGCAATTACTTCATTAAGAAGAGTTAGTGAAATTCAAGCATTCACTCTGGAGGAACCTTTTTTCCAAGTACTCAAACATAAAGTAGTACTTAGAACAAATCCAAACTTTTTGCCAAAAGTAGTTTCTCCTTTTCACATTAACCAAACAGTGGAATTGCCGGTCTTCCTCCCACAGCCAAACTCAAATGCTGAAAGAGCTCTTCATACTCTTGACCTTAAAAGAGCTCTAATGTACTATGTTGATAGAACAAAAGAGTTTAGAAAAATCTAAACAGCTTTTCAGCAACCACATAAAGGAAATTCTATCTCTAAAAAATAATTTTCTACGTGGATTGTAAAATGCATCCAAACATGTTACCTTAAAGCAAAAAGACAACTTTTAATAACACCTAAAGCGCATTCCATGGCTTTTCTAGGTAACATACCAATGGCAGCCCTATGTAAAGCTGCCACATGGTCCACTCCACATACATTTACAAAACATTACTGTGTGGATGTATTTTCAAAGCAACAGGCCAATGTTGGTCAAGCTGTACTTAAAACTTTATTTCAAACTACTTCAACTCCTACAGGCTAGCCAACGCTTTTTATGGGAGAGGGACTGCTTTTTAGTCTATGCATAACATGTGTATCTACAGCTACACATGCCATTGAATGGAAAATGTCACTTACCCAGTGTACATCTGTTTGTGGCATGTAGTGCTGCAGATTCACATGCACCCTCCCTCCTCCCCAGAAGCCTGTAGTAGTTGCAGTATTTATTTGTACATATGTATATAATTCTTTCACATTTACATGCACATCTTATTTACTTACTACATTTAGTTGTACATTTACATTCTTTTACTCTATCACTCCTTCCTACACCCTTCTGCTTGAAAACAATCTAAGAAAGGAGTCTATTCCCGTGCGTACTATCACTGAAAAGAGGAGTCATTCGATCCTGTGACTCGAAAAAAAGACTTTATAGAAGAAAAACAACTTGTAACACTCCGAGCCCAACACTAGATGGCGGGTCTATGTATAGCATGTGAATCTACAGCACTACATGCCACGAACAGATGTACACTATACATATATATTGCATATATATTAAATACAGGTATCCTGTTGTACACAGTAGCATAGAGTTTTTGTTTTTGAAATTATGTGGCAATATATGGTTTCAGAGTTTACAATTGTTGTTTTGGTGCATTTCCGTTTGCCTTTGGTGAGGAAATGTATTCCCATTTATAAGAGGCGCTCACAAGGGAATCTTTTTTTTCTTTTGGATATAACCAGACCCTGTCTGTTTTGGCGATTGAGTATCTCTCCTAGTTTGGTGGGGCATCACCCTGTGCCGCCACTCATGGCTGAGAATTTCAGGGTTCAAGACTGAAGTGCAGGCAAACATACTAAATACCCCTTTCAACAGTGAACAATTGTTTGGGAGCTCAGTGGATGACGCCTTGAACCAGCTCAAGAAAGGTAATGAAACCTCAAAATGAATGGGAGCATTGCAGTTTCGAGGAGGAATGTGAAGGGGAACAGTAACACATCGCAGTCCCACGGGGAGAGGCAGCTTCCGTTCGGGAACATCTCACCAAATGTTCCAGGGAAGCAATCAATTAGCCACAACCCAGCAGAGTTGGCAGTAGCAGCAGCAAGGAAGACAGTCTTTCATGGAAGAACTCGGAGCAAAGGATAGCCAGATAGGGGAGGCTCAACCCCACCAACAGGTGACTTCACAACAGTCCACAACCTCTCAAAAACAACATCAGTGAGAGACAAACACAAAGAACTCAAACTCCTGCACACAACAGCAGCGGAAGGCAGAATATAAAACTTCTTTCAGGAGTGGGGAAAGATAACATCACATAAATGGATCCTAAACATAATACAATATGAATATTGTATAGAAGTAGTCATGAGACCTCCAACATGGGGGCCAAAGAAGAGGGTCTATTTAAAAGAAGAAATATCTAACATGCTCAAGGAGCAGGAGGAATTGCTGGAGAAAAAAGCAATTCAGACCATGCCAAAAGAACAAAGGAAATTACTCTGCATACTTCCTAATTCCGAAGGTAGACGGATCTCTACAACCAAATTAAGACCTCCGATTTATAAACAGGTTTATAAAGACTCAAAGATTCAAAATGGCAACATTGCATTAGGTCATACCACAATTGCAAAAAGGGGATGATTACAAATCCAAAGCACAAACAATATTTTAGGTTTGTGGTGAACAAGAGTTCACAGTATTGGCATTTGGGATAAAATCAGCTCCAAGAGTGTTTAAAAAATGTCTTGCAGCAGTAGCAGCACACTTAAGGAGTTAAGGCATACGTGTCTACCCTTACCTAGATGACTGGCTAATATGAGCAAACTCACACAACAAGTGTAGGGCACATATTCAACAAGTATTGAAAAATGTATTAATTTTGCGATTCTTAATGAACGTAGAGAAGTCATCATTTAGTCCAGAGCAAGAAAAGATTTTCTTGGAACAAGAATAAACTCGATCCAAGCAACAAGGGAATACAGTTATTACTTTGGGAAACTACCCAATACCAGAAGGGGCAAGCTCTGACCGTGAGGAGAGTGGGTAAACTGTTAGGGAAGATGGCATCATGCATACCACTGATCCCATATACAAGACTGCACATGAGGCCAATCCAGGAATGGCTTCAAAATCAATGGTCACAAGCAACAGGGAGTTGGGAAAATCTAGTTCTTGTCACGCAGAAAATACAAGAGGGTATATGTAGGAAGTTGGCTCTGTATGCACTATTTCAAAGTAAGGAATAGTATGCACAGAGTCCAAGGGTTCCCCTTAAAGGTAAGATAGTGGCAAAAAGAGATAATACTAATGCTCTATTTTGTGGTAGTGTGGTCGAGCAGTAGGCTTATCAAAGGAGTAGTGTTAAGCATTTGTTGTACACACACAGGCAATAATTGAGGAACACACACTCAGAGACAATTCCAGGCCAAAAGGTTTTTGTATAGAAAAATATATTTTCTTAGTTTATTTTAAGAACAACAGGTTCAAATTTTACATGTAATACTTCAAATGAAAGGTATTGCAGGTAGGTACTTTAGGAACTTTGAATAATCAAAATAGCATACACAGTTTTCATATAAATCACATATAGCTATTTTAAAACTAGACACAGTGCAATTTTCAACAGTTCCTGGGGGGAGTAAGAGTTTGTTAGTTTTTGCAGGTAAGTAAACCACATACGGGGTTCAAGTTTGGGTCCAAGGTAGCCCACCGTTGGGGGTTCAGAGCAACCCCAAAGTTACCACACCAGCAGCTCAGGGCCGGTCAGGTGCAGAGGTCAAAGTGGTGCTCAAAACGCATAGGCTTCAATGGAGAAGGGGGTGCCCCGGTTCCAGTCTGCCAGCAGGTACGTACCCGTGTCTTCGGAGGGCAGACCAGGGGGGTTTTGTAGGGCACCGGGGGGGACACAAGTTAGCACAGAAAGTACACCCTCAGCAGCACGGGGGCGGCCGGGTGCAGTGTGCAAACACACGTCGGGTTTCCAATGGAAATCAATGGGAGACCAAGGGGTCTCTTCAGCGATGCAGGCAGGCAAGGGGGGGCTCCTCGGGGTAGCCACCACCTGGGCAAGGGAGAGGGCCTCCTGGGGGTCACTCCTGCACTGGAGTTCCGATCTTTCAGGTCCTGGGGGCTGCGGGTGCAGAGTCTTTTCCAGGCGTCGGGATCTGGGAGTCAGGCAGTCGCGGTCAGGGGGAGCCTCGGGATTCCCTCTGCAGGCGTCGCTGTGGGGGCTCAGGGGGGGGGCAACTCTGGCTACTCACGGTCTCGCAGTCGCCGGGGAGTCCTCCCTGAAGTGTTGTTTCTCCACAAGTCAAGCCGGGGGCATCGGGTGCAGAGTAGCAAGTCTCACGCTTCCGGCGGCAAACGCAGGTTGTTTAAAGTTGCTCCTTTGTAACAAAGTTGCAGTCTTGGATGAACAGAGCCACTGTCCTCTGGAGTTTCTTGGTCCTTCTAGAGCAGGGCAGTCCTCTGAGGATTCAGAGGTCGCTGGTCCCTGGGGAAAGCGTCGCTGGAGCAGTGTCTTTAGAAGGGGGGGGAGACAGGCCGGTAGAGCTGGGGCCAAAGCAGTTGGTGTCTCTGTTTTCTCTGCAGGGTTTTCAGCTTAGCAGTCCTCTTCTTCTTAGGTTGCAGGAATCTGAGTTCCTAGGTTCAGGGGAGCCCCTAAATACAGAATTTAGGGGTGTGTTTAGGTCTGGGAGGGCAGTTGCCAATGGCTACTAGCCCTGAGGGTGGCTACACCCTCTTTGTGCCTCCTTCCAAGGGGAGGGGGTCACATTCCTATCCCTATTGGGGGAATCCTCCATCTGCAAGATGGAGGATTTCTAAAAGTCAGAGTCACCTCAGCTCAGGTTGCCTTAGGGGCTGTCCTGACTGGTCAGTGATTCCTCCTTGTTTTTCTCATTATCTCCTCCGGCCTTGCCGCCAAAAGTGGGGCCGTGGCCGGAGGGGGTGGGCAACTCCACTAGCTGGAATGCCCTGGGGTGCTGTAACAAAGGGGGTGAGCCTTTGAGGATCACCACCAGGTGTTACAGTTCCTGCAAGGGGGAGGTGATAAGCATCTCCACCCAGTACAGGCTTTGTTACTAGCCACAGAGTGACAAAGGCACTCTCCCCATGTGGCAGGCTGCTAAAACCAGTCAGCCTACACGGGTAGTTGGTTAAGGTTTCCGGGGGCACCTCTAAGGTGCCCTCTGGGGTGTATGTTACAATAAAAGGTACACTGGCATCAGTGTGCATTTATTGTGCTGAGAAGTTTGATACCAAACTTCCCAGTTTTCAGTGTAGCCATTATGGTGCTGTGGAGTTCGTGCATGACAGACTCCCAGACCATATACTCTTATGGCTACCCTGCACTTACAATGTCTAAGGTGTTGCTTAGACACTGTAGTGGCACAGTGCTCATGCACTTATGCCCTCACCTATGGTATAGTGCACCCTGCCTTAGGGCTGTAAGGCCTGCTAGAGGGGTGACTTATCTATGCCATGGGCAGTGTAAGGTTGGCATGGCACCCTGAGGGGAGTGCCATGTCGACTTAGTCGTTTTCTCCCCACCAGCACACACAAGCTGGTAAGCAGTGTGTCTGTGCTGAGTGAGGGGTCTCCAGGGTGGCATAAGACATGCTTCAGCCCTTAGAGACCTTCCCTGGCATCAGGGCCCTTGGTACCAGAGGTACCAGTTACAAGGGACTTACCTGGATGCCAGGGTGTGCCAATTGTGAAAACAAAAGTACAGGTTAGGGAAAGAACACTGGTGCTGGGGCCTGGTTAGCAGGCCTCAGCACACTTTCAAATCAAAACTTAGCATCAGCAAAGGCAAAAAGTCAGGGGGTAACCATGCCAAGGAGGCATTTCCTTACAGTATAGATCACATATAACACAAGGGAGGAACTCTGCACAACCAACTCTACAGTGACAATTACAACAGATACTTCACATATGTGCTGGGGATCTCACATGCACTCACTTAAGGTGCAAGGAATCTGGAGAGAACAGGATGCAGTACAACACATCGGTATTCTGGAACTAAAAACAGCGTTCTAACCCTTAAAAGCCTTTCAGAAAGAGTTGTTAGGAAACGACAGCACAACAACAGTGTTTTACATTAACAAGCAAGGAGGAACACAAGCCCTTGCATTATCAAGATTAGCCGAAGAACTGTGGGAATGGGCCACACAGTGGAAGATGGAACTAACAGCAGTTCATCTCCTAGGAAGGAACAATATAGAGGCTGACAGGCTGAGCAGACAGGCATCATGCTCACATGAATAGGAACTGAATCAGAAAGTACTCAACAAGATCTTTAGAAGGCGGGGAACCCCAACAATAGATCTATTTGCAACACCAAGGATCGCAAAGTGCCAAAGCTTTGCCTCAAGACAGCCATACCACCAATCCCTGGGGAATGCACTGTTGATAAACTGATCACGGAAGTTTGCTTAGAATTGATAGAAATGGCACAGGGAAACATGCAAAGATTACCAGTGCAACAAGACCTACTGGCAGTGGAAGAAGTAGGGGTACCTAACCAGAACCAGTCTTTGAGCATCGCAGCCTGGCTCCTGAACACCTAGAATTCAGACATTTAAAGCACCAGAAAACCCAATCGCCATTCTAATAGAAGCAAGAAGGCCAACTACACAAAAGTGCTACATAGCAAAGTGGAAAATATACTCCATGCAGTATCCTAAATATGGATTATTGAGGAAGAACACAAAAGATGCTGCAGTGTTAAGATATCGTACACACCTCATAAACTGCAGGTTGACATATTTCTCATTAAAAGGTACACTTGGCAGCGATAGGGGCCTACACATGGGGTTATAAAGGAAGACGTTTCTTCACCACCCCAGCAATTAAGAGATTCTTAGAAGGGGCAAAGAGAATTGCACCACCAAGTAAAACACCAGCATCCACATGGAGCCTAAATGTGTTGAGTTAATGAAGGTGCTCTTCGAACCGTTGCTTTAGGCTCACTCTAAAAATGGCATTTCTGGTGGCCATTGCATCTCTGTGCAGGGTGAGTAAATTGCGGGCACTCATGCTTCAGGAACCATAGTTTCAGGTTCACAAGGAGAGGATTGTCATGAGGGCAGACCCACAGTTCTTGCCAAAGGTAATCTCGCAATTTCACATGAATCACTATACATATACCAAGTTTCTTCCAAAAACGAAAATCACAGAAAGAACGTTAAACACTTTAGATTCAAGATGCGCCGTACTGTGTTGTATCAAAAAGACCAAGCTAAACAGACAGACAAAGCAACTATTAGTTACATCCGCAAAGAGTTTTCTGGGAAGATCAGTAACTAAGAACACATTGCAAGATGGATAGCACAAACTATTCAAACGTGCCACACAAATGGAGTAGAAAAGCTTAGTGCAATACCTAGAGCACATTCTGCAAAGAAGAATGCAGCAACCTTTGTTTTTTTTAGTGAATACATCCTTACAGGACATTTGTATGGCAGCGACATGGTCATCTGTACACACATTCACAAAACATTACTGTATAAACATTTAAATGAACAAGGAAGCACAAGTGGGTCTAAAGGGCTTGCAACATCTGTTTACAAATCAATGTTCATCTTCAACTTGACCACCACAAGGTTAACAAAGCACTACAAAATCTAAGCACAGCATGTGAATCCAGAAAAGATTCATGCTGCAAAAACATATAGATTCTTACATGTAGGTGTACTTTTGGAGCTTAAAAATGTTTCTGGATTCACAAGCGACCTGCCCACCTCCACCAAGAAGATGAAAGGAAGTAACAAATTACCAAAAAAGAATCTGAAGATGGCGGCCAAAGGTGGGAGTTTCCAGAGGAAGCAGTACAACATCACAAGGGACACCAAATGGGGGTCCTTCGAAGCCCACCAACAACAAAAAACAAAAATAGAAGGACTTGCAGAATTTGGGAGAATTCTGGACCCAACCACTAGATGAAGGAATAATGCACAGCATGTGAATCCAGAAAATTCTACAAGCTGCAAAACGACATCTACAGGTAAAAAACTATACGTGTCCAAACATCTCTTAACTTTGTCTAAGACAGGAAGGTAATACATCATTGTATAAGGGTAACTAGATGAATTGAAGCTTTCTGGTTCTAGGATGCTGTGACCCATGAGCAGAATGGCCTTTGAGGATGAAGAGCATGTCTTGCACAATAAAGAATACTGCAGCATAGCCTGAACCCCATCATAAAACGTTTTTATCTTTGAAAACATCTTTTATTAATGCACATCATTTCATGGCATATGACTATATTTAGATCAATTCAGTATACTTATTTTCTCGTATGATAATTTGTTGTAGCTTGCTAAGAAGGTCTATGCAGGTGCAGATTTATTCTTGACAGTTGCCCGTGACTCTTTGTTATGTTGTGACTGTTCTGAATTCCCAAATTCCTACTTACTACTTACATACTTATTGTAGGCGAGAGGGAAGAAGAGACAGAAAGGTTGGTTTCCTGCTAACCATGTGAAAATTTTGGGCCCCAGCACTGATAAAACCACTCCCAGTTTTTCTGCAGGTAAGAGAATGTTTCTTTTTCTTTATAATTTTTAAAAATGGATCACACATTTACTATGTATTTGCCCTAGCCGAGTTCTGTACTGAAGTTAATCTTGCATTTTAAGTGAAATACATTCCCTCCATCTGATTGCACTGATCAAGGTATCAAAGTATAGTTTTGTTAATTTGTAATGCTAGTTAATTGTAGCTAATGGATAACTGCCGCAAAGTTGTTATGCATTAGAATCATTTGTGAAATCAGCTCCTCTGCAGGGGACCGAGAGTAAGACTGTGGAAAATCTTGACCTCCTTGTGACTTCTTCCAGTGAGGGTGGCATAGCATGGACAAGGCGTGCTTAAATTACATGTGCTTCTTCTTCAACTTAGACTTTCCCAAAGAGTTGGAATGCAAAGAAGATCTCTTGCAGGATTGGCAACGAGAACAAGCATAGGACTGAGTCCTTCACTTTGTGCAGGGGTGGCCTTCACCTGATTTCCGGCCATGATAGGTGACATACAGCTTGGCTTTGCGGTCTTGGATCGCTTTGAGATTCATTAGGGCACACACCCCACGACTTGAAGTTGTGGCCCAAAGCTATTCTCTAGAGTCGTCTCTTGTGGGATCCGGCACAGACTTTTTGTGTGACAATCCTTGGAAGACTTAAAGGCTGTGGTTTTAGAAGGGAACATTTCCCTTCCTTACAGGAGCATTTTTTGGTGGAAAACTGCTCCTCAACTCTTTAGAAAAAAGGAGCTAGCTCTAGACCAGTGGAAAGTGGAAAGAAAGGTACTGACATCAGCACACATTGGTAATGCCTATATACTGCTCCAGTTTCACTTCAGGGGCAGAGCAGAGACTATGCAAAGCTGCACAACGTCACCTGTCTGCATACAGAGGACATGGTGAAAAAGCACCCAGATCCAGTCTGGTGCCTAGGGATATTCTTAAGGAGAGGAATCTGCGGTTAGATAGAGTATCCACCTGAAAGAGAATTACTGAAGGTAAGGTGTTAGCTATAGAGAACATCCCTGGTCTTAGCTGGGCCACACATATGTCTGAGCTTTTTGTCCCATATGGTTCTGGGTAAAAATACTTTCTTGCCTGTTGTCTTATCCAGGTGACTGGTTGACACCTGTTCGGTATAAGTCAATAAGGACGCTGTACTGCTATTTGATGGAGTTTGTTTTGACCAATGACTTTGTGTTTCACCACTGCGCATATTAGTTGCTCAATGTTCACCAGTAGCACATGGTATGTTTTGTTCAGTTTAGCTGCCTAATGGCTAATGCCATGTCAAAGCCCATAGGCGGCTAAACTGAATACAGAAAGTAATGGCTAATGCCATGTCAAAGCCAATAGGCAGCTAAACTGAACAAAACATACCATGTGCTACTGGTGAACATTGAGCAACTAATATGCGCAGTGGTGAAACACAAAGTCATTGGTCAAAACAAACTCCATCAAATAGCAGTACATTCCGCCCTTTGACCAATGAATTTTTGCTTCACATATCTCTTGTTTAAAAAAAAAAAAAAAACATCAGCACAAAAAAAAAACATTATCAGCAAATCAAATTTCAATGATCAAAGCAATCCCTGTAAAGCAATAGAAGTGAATTAACACATTGATCTCATAACTTTTCACATCAGATACATCTACATAGAAAAGACTGGGCAATTTTTTTTTTTCTCTTTTTTTCTGAATGAGTCTCTAATTCAACAGTGTTAGCAATTTGATGTGGCATGAGTTCTGCTCATGTAAAGGTGCACGGTCCACCTGAAAGGTTTGCTGGAAGATAAGCAAAAGTCAGAGTTCCATACGAGAGGGGAAAAAAAAAAAAACACAGCTTAGTTCCATTGGAAGAATGCAATCAAACAAGTTGAACTTGAACTGAAGGCGCAGTTTGCGCAAAATGGATCCATGGTGCTGGCACTTTACTCAGCCAGGTTCAGGTTGGGGATTCGGTCCCTTCCCCGACCCCACACGCACACACCGGAAGGGGGACCACACAGCACACTCAGGGACAGTGGCGAAACGTGGTAGGATCTGCAAAAGAAACAAGTATGACTTTTCTTGCAAATAACATTTTTCATTTAAACTGCACCCTTCCTCTTTCTTTCCCTGTTTTATAATCAGCAGGACGTTTTTGGGGCCCTTTGTTATATTCTCTGCAGGTTCTGGAGGGTCACTTGGGGCTTCAGCCCACACATCAGCACTGAGGTTTTTATCTGCTGCGCCACAGCTTCCCTTTTCTTGCACTGTCAGAAGGGCTGGGGCAGACTCATTCTTTACCAAACCTCCATTCACTGCACTTTTGTCAATTTGGGCCATTCTGTCTCCAATTTGTATGAATGAATCAGATTCTTTTCTAGGTATCAGCATAATTTCGATTTTTCCTTGGTAATTTGCAGCAATCACTTTCCCTAAAACCTGATCAATTTGCCATTTCTGTTCTGGTAACGTTCCTCTCCCCAACTGCTCTGTGACTGCTTGCATGACAGATTGCTTTTGTGCGTGCTGCACAGTTTTTATCAAAACTAGGGGAATGTGCATCTCTCTCATCTCTGCCCACCTGTAAGTGGCTTTTTCTCTCAGCTGTTCACATTTCTGGGGCACCCACTTAGCCATCCCCACTAAGGCAGAATTCTGGGTGAACACTTCTCTCTCTGAATTTTTCTCATTAACATCTGCAAGGTAATTGAACCAGTTAGGTGCTAAAACATTAGCAATGAACCAAAAATCAGCATAAAAATGACACATCTCACGTAGCTCTTGCTTTAAAATCTGACACACATTATACAACTCCATTCCTTCTCCTGTGCCAGAAAACAACATTTCAGTCAATGAATCATTAGTAAAACAAACATGCTTTTTATCTTCAGTGGACACGAATTCAAATGGTGCACACAATTTCATTGGTAATTCTTTTATCTGTGGTACTCTAGCCCTGTCTTGCAAGTACCAGATCCATTGTATGATTCTAGCTAGGGGCACTATTTTCTTTCCTTGTTCATGATTTAAATGTACATAAGTATTTCCTTCTTGCACTGCGCAGAAACCTAAAGTCTGCATTATTTCATTTGCCAAATCACAAGCGCGCAGCTGCATATAATTTTTCACAGTGACCATATACAAAAGTGTTAGGATTTCACTCAAATGAGGGCTATTCTTTTTCCACAAATCAAACAAGCTAATGAAACTCGGTGTCTCTTTCCCTAAAATCTTTCGTTTTACTTGGGCATTTTGCAACGGTAACTCGTAAATCACATTCTGGTCTCTCTCCGTGTTATCAGTTAAGGAATGCATTTTGGCTGCCAAAAACCCTGGCTCACACGAAAACTCAGTGCAGCTCGGAGCTGTCTTAACCCCCTCATTACTGGAATGGGACAAGAAAGATTCTTCAAAAACAGCCTTTTTATAACTTTCAGTCGGGCTAATTTGCTCACGTAAATTCCTATTTTCATGTTCCAACTTCCTACATTTCTCCTGCATTTCTCTGTAAGCAGATAAAGGTATCCAGACCTTTCTGTCATCATTACTTCCAAAACACACGTTTTCTACATATGTACAAGCATTATCAGGCATTTTAGCTACACATGCATTTTCTTCTGTAATTCCCCAAACAGAAAACAATTCACAGTTTTTCTTAGCACCATCAGGCAGTTCATCAACACATGTATTCTCAGACATGGTCTGCCGTGCTACTGTGATTCTCCAAACAGAAAACAATTTCTGTAATTCTCCAAACAACAAAAAACAATTACACTTTTAAAGTGTGCACTTAGAAATCTACTAACTCGTCAAACCCCTTCTTAATCACCTCTTAATGACCGACCCCACGACTCCAGGTACCAATTGTAGTGCTTTCCTCTTATTTAGTTTCTAAGCACTAACATAACACAACAGAAATGCACTTCTGAGGTCAAAGAAGACTTTTATTGTTGTTATATGAATGACGAATTAGTAGCTTTCCAGTCCGCGTTAATCAAACAAAATATATCAGTTTGCAATATACACAGCAGGTTATATTTATACGATATTGAATGCAAAGCAAAACAAATACTTCACCGTGTAGGAACTATTTACAGCTACATCTTTCTAAGGTCTGCAAGCTGATGACCCCTGTCAGCCGCGAGAAAGAGTTTCATCTACCCACACGGGATGCTGGCGCCAAGCTCCAGCACGAGGTCCGGCAGATTCGAATCTGACTCTCTGCAGCCTGTTACATTCGTTACAAAGGTGTGCCCCCTCCTCTCAGACCTGGGAAACTGAGCAAGCCTTTTGGAGACTGGCCAGGTCTCCAAGACTACTCCTGTTCCCAAGCTCAAGCAGAGAGAAAAACAACACCCATGTACCCTCTCTTATCAGGTCTAGTCTACTGTGAGAAAAACATCTTGGTTCTCTGGTGCAAAAACACAGCTTGGAAAAATACAGCTTGGATTCTCAACTGCAATGTCTAACTCCACGTTAAAGGCAATGGGCAGCTAACCTAAATATCAAATGCAATGTCTAGTGTCATGTCAAAGCCAATAAGCATCTAAGCTGAATACAAAATGCAATGTCTTATATCATGTCAAAGCCCATAGGCAGCTGAGCTGAATACAAAATGCAATGTATAATATCATGTCAAAGCCAATAGGCAGCTGAGCTGAATACAAAATGCAATATATAATATCATGTCAAAGCCAATAGGCAGCGGAGCTGAATACAAAATGTAATATCATGTCAAAGCCAATAGGCAGAATATCTAATAGCATGTCAAAGTCAATAGGCAGCTAAATTGAATACATCGTGTCAAAGCCAATAGGAATGCAATGTCAAAGCCAATAGGCGGCTAGACTGGATACAGCATGTAATGCAATGTCAAAGCCCATAGGCGGCTCAACTGAATACAGAAAGTAATGGCTAATGCCATGTCAAAGCCCATAGGCGGCTAAACTGAATACAGAAAGTAGTGGCTAATGCCATGTCAAAGCCAATAGGCAGCTAAACTGAACAAAACATACCATGTGCTACTGGTGAACATTGAGCAACTAATATGCGCAGTGGTGAAACACAAAGTCATTGGTCAAAACAAACTCCATCAAATAGCAGTACAGACGCTCAATGAAGGACCACACGCCAATTATAAATACAATTTAGCTTTACTAGAATTGCAGGTAAAATGTAGGCATTTAGCACATTAACAATAGTAGAATAAGAATAGCAATGGAAAGCATCTATTTATATTTATATATAAGTACACTACAAGGAGCATCTATCTATATATATATATATATATATATATATATATATATATATATAGATAGATAGATAGATAAATATAAGCAAAGAGTTAATTGACAGATATAAGTTTTGAATAACTATATACTAAAATGCATCACACTACGATATTCAGGAAGCAGAATATAAATGAGTTGAATACTTAAGATAAGCTTTGATTTACTGCACACCAAAATGCATGTTTCAATTACTGCAGCAGGCTCTCACTACGATGTTCAGGAGGCAAAATATAAACGAACCGAATACTTCAGATAAGCTTTGATTTACTGCACACCAAAATGCATGTTTCAGTTATTGTAGCAGTTCACACTAAGAGGTTTAGAAAGCAAAATATAAACAAGCTGAATACTTCAGGTTATAAACACAGTGCAAGCATAAATAATCAGTCATAATAATAAAGCAGAGAAATAAAGGCCTTTCATCCCTATGTGGAAACTTAACTTAGTCCACGACATGCTGGGAAGCCCTCTAGCGCCTGCTTGGACCTCTCTCCCCCTCAAGCACCACGAGCAAAAAGGGAGGCAGCGCTGGGCCATGGCAGCTTCCACAATTCCATCTGCGAGCTTCCAAATCCCTCACCCACACTTCAGTGCTTAAATAACTCGAAGCTTGGATTCTATCTCATTCTGGCATTTTCTAGCTATGTTATCAGTACTTGGCTGCTCTGCCCTTCTCCAGCCTTTGTTTTCATTCCATCTTCTCCCTGTACTCTCGTTCTCAAGGTTGAGACGGAGTCTTCTACACAAGCTTGAAAATAATATCATGAACTTTTCCACGATGTTTGGGAGGGGGTTTCAATAGGCATTACACTCATCTACACTGCTCAAGCTAATTAACCCTTCGCGTTACAATGTCTTCCGCATCTTTCCCTATACTGAACACCTGTGCCACTGAAATGTTGTGGTAAGAGAGATTGTTTAAAAAAAAAAACTGATGACCCCTGGCAAGGGATACACCAATGCACAGTAAGTAGTCCGTCCCCCTCCCCCACTTGCAAATGAAGTATGGAAATTACAGTATTGGCGAGGCATGAGT
Source organism: Pleurodeles waltl (assembly GCF_031143425.1). Classification (NCBI taxonomy): domain Eukaryota; kingdom Metazoa; phylum Chordata; class Amphibia; order Caudata; family Salamandridae; genus Pleurodeles; species Pleurodeles waltl. The sequence goes on along the minus strand of NC_090444.1, from coordinate 1,696,351,657 downwards.
CCTTTCAATTTGGTGGCGCTTCTGCTCTACCAAATAAAAGATCATTTGTCTCACAAACAGCTATTTAGTGGTCTGACCCTTCTCTGAGATGCCCTTACAGCGTCTGCGAAACCCAAATCCCAATAGTGCAAAAGCAATGATGTTCACCGGTAATGTTGTGTGTAAGCAAGCTAGTTCAGGCAACAGAGGAACAAGGCCAGCTGATCAACTGTGATGAAGCAAAACACATTGCAGCAGTAATCGCTGATGAACGTTCAGACCCTGCTGTGACAACAGAAGGAACAAATAGATGTGACTGCATCAAAGAGCCTTGACTGGAAAGCATCGTAATCAATTCTCACTCAGGACGGTCATCAACCATAGATTCAAAGTGTTTCCAAAATGCTCAACAGCTATAGACGAAAGGTGTTTCAGTGTTGTTTTTTTTTGTTTCTCTTTATTGGCATTTAAACAGTGCATCCACATGTGATATATTGGGTAGCAATATTGACAACTGTGTGACAGGAGCCCGTACTCACCCTCCAATCACAAGTATTGCAGCATTGTTGGCTATACAGGAATAGACAAAATACAATACAGGACAACTTGTCATATCAACGTGTCAAATTAACAGCGAGATTCAGGCTAGTATGTCATGCCCAACAGGGGAGTAACAAAAGTGAAGAGCAACTGAATCAATGATGAACCCACTCTAACTTTTGGCTGGTGGTTCTGTGGGTTTAATTGCATGTGAGGGGTAGTTTGAGCCACTTCTGCAGTAAATTGTTGTATTCTGTGACGAGTCGCATCGGGGTGGGGGTGAAGCAGAAGGTGCACGCCGGCCACCTGACAGGTCAGCCCACTGTTCACGGCATCATTTACAAGCAAGTTCAGGCTTCCTCATCTCTGTGACCATAGTAACAACAGGTTTGCGCCATCAAGCCCTGCACACTAGGGGACTGGTGGGTGCAGTTTATCGAACATTGTTAATACATAAGTAACACCACCTGCACCCCCCAACCCCATGGTCTTGCATTTGGGCATCTGCCTCCGCCAGTTCCCATTTGTGTGTCACTTCAAGCCAACAATGTTCCATGGTTATTAGTCAGATGAATAAAGTTCCACCATTTTTTTTTTTTTTTTAATATCTTTATTTTCAGTTTTATAGAACATAACAGTACAGCAGACAGTGGAGTGCTTGATAGAAAGCAAAGTTCACTTCAGAGTTGCATGTTATCAACCAGCTAACGTTCACGTGATACTTCTGCCCCACCTGGATATCACCACGTCTTCCTGTGCAAGTACACCACAATTGTTTTCTTTAGAATAATAAGGCCGATCTGCATTTGTACCCCGTCCCTGTCATCTTCAGAGCTAGCCCTTTCCATTGAGACCAAGTCAGCCTCTGGTTCTAGGAGTGCCTCTCTTCACACTGAGAAGTCCTCAACTGCCTTGTCATCCCCCCTACTGATCTTCATGTTGAGTTCTTCTGCCAAAGCCCTTTCCTGTAAATCCCTATGCCAGTAGCCTATCTCGGGTGTCCTCTGCCCAATCTAAGTAATGACTGCTGTACACCTTGCCAACACCAAGAATAGCTGTAGAAAGTTATATGCCATCTTCCTACCCTATGGTCATTTAACATGGCCCAGAAAACAGCACTGTGGGGTGAGTGCAATGTCCATGTGTGTGGCCATCCTAATTTCAGTGACCACCTGAGTCTAGTAGTTTTGTACCCCCGGGTACTGCCAAGGCAAATGCCAGAAGTCGGCTCCTTGGGCTCTGCATATAGGGCAGCATTCTGCTGGAGGCATATGGTGCAGATCTTTCGGAGTAAGGTAGGTTCAATGGAGGAAGTTGTAGTGCACATGCTTGAAGAGGGTATTACATGAGACAGATCGCGTTCGTTCTTTGACCCTTGACCAGTCCTTTTCTGTCACTGGAGTGTCCAAGTTGATGTCCAATGCCGTACAAGCCCACAGAGGGGACCCTGCTGCATCTATGCGCATGGCACTTTATAACTGAGCGATCAAGTTTTGGCCTGCGCCACAGGTCAGCACGATCCCTGGTGTATGCATGGGTGCGGGTGCAGCAGGGTAGGAAGGCCAGGTCACCCCAGCTAGTTCCGCCAGACCGGTGTGTTGTAAGAAATGCCCAGGCCTGTGGGCAGATTCCTGACTCGCTTGCACAAATGAGATGAAAGCTTCTCCAAGCTATAAGTCCCCAAGTTGTGTACACCCACCCTCCCTCCATGCTTGAAAGGACATATTGTCCATCATCTGCCTGACTGGCTTCAGTACTTCAGTATCCAGACTGGAAGTTCACAGTGAAATGAAACACTTTTCAGCATTGTCTCTACAAAACGCTGCCAGACTGCCGCAGATTGAGAATTATGTATGGTAAGTCCTTTGGGAGCCCAGCCCCTCAATTAACAGTTCTAGCAGTTGGTCTGGCACCACCCTCCCTGCAGAAGACATTTTTTTTTCCAGTTGTCATTTAGTTCCAGCCAATTGGACTGCAAATTGAAACTGTGCTACATAATAATACAGTTCAAGCCACAGCACCTCTAAACCACCCACCTCATACAGTCTTGTCAATGTTGGCAGAGCCATCCTGCTATGCCATCCAGCCCACAGGAGCGAAATGAGAAGTGAGTCAAGCTGCTTAAAAATACTTTTGTTTGTAGAGGGCACAGCGAGCTCTGTAATACATACAAGCATCTTGGCGGCAGCAGTATTTTAGCTATGGCCAGTCTGCCCATCACAGAGCGAGAGGAAACATGTCCCAAAAGGACACAGACAGTGTTAATGCACCCAGAACCTTTTCTGTGTTAAGTTGCAGTTGCAGTGTTTTGGTGTGTGCTACCTTAATGCCCAGATATCAAAATGGGACAATTCCCAATGCAATCCCTTGTTTGGTAACGTATTTGCCGTTTTTTCGACCAGTGATTCGAGCGGAAACAGTAGTGACTCGGCCCAGTTGAGACGGAGACTGGAAAGGTTCACAAAGTCATCCAGCATTTGCAAAAAGGCATCATCTGCATAAAGTGAGATGGCACGGTGGACATTACCCAGTCTTATGCTCCAATCAGATATTTCCCTATGTGCCCTTAAAGCTAGGGCTCTACTGCGAGTACAAACAGGAGTGGTGAGAGTGGGCATCACTGTCGTGTACCGTGTCCCAGGGTCCATGCCTCTGAGCGACAGTGCTCCATGCGCACTCTAACACTGGGCTCCAGGTAGAGTAGCCGGACCAACCCACAGAATTGAGCCCTGAAGCCCATCATTCTTAATACTTTGAGCAGATAGCCCCAATCAACTGTGTAAAATGCCTTTTCTAGGTCAGTAGCGACCAAGGCCAGTTTCTCTCCACTGTGTTCTACCTCATGAAAGACATGGGTTAATCTCCGGAGATTCATCCCTGTGCACCTCCCTGGTATGAAACCACGCGGGTCCTCGAGTACCAGGGGTTTCATATAGGCGGTCAGGTTGGTGATGAGAATTTTACAAATAACTTTTATGTCCAAATTATCATGGTGAGGGGCCTGTATGCTGCTAGGTTGGCCTTATTGCCTCCAGGTTTAAGAGGCATACAAATCTCTCCCTCCTTCATGGACAGTGGGAATATATCCTTATTCCACAACTCTAGAAAGACTTCCATGAGACCCTTTGTTTACAAGGCTGAGAAAGCCTTGTAAAATTTGATTGGTAAGCTGCCGCCTCCTGATGCTTTAGTCCTCTGAAGCAGTTTTAACGCCGTCCTAAGCTCATCTAACACTATGGGAGCATCTGTAGCCTCAACCGCATCCGGCCCAAACCTGGGAATGTCTAGACTCTCTAGGTATGGGGTGTAACTGTGTGCAGTAATAGCTTAGTCAGTGGTGTACACCTGGCATAGGTGTTCACGGAACGTGTCTGCTATGTCCATCCTAGAAGGAACTCTGTGTCTTTCTGGTGTATTCAAGTGTGTTGTGTGAGGTGGAGCGCATTATTTAGGCTAAGAGCCTACTCAACTTGTTGCCTTCTCAGTACAACCTCTGTCAGTATTGCTTCAGTGTATCTTCCTAGGCGATCCCAAATGTCCACTATGCACCGATACACCATGCGCTCTTTTGTAAGGGATTCTGGACTAGCTATATCTCCCACCTGTATATTTGCGAGCCCAGCTTCTTCACTGTGCAATTCAGCTTGCAGCTGCCTGCGCACCCCACACGTCAACCACAGGCAAGTACCCCTCAGTACTGCTTTAAGTGCTTCCCATTCTGTGGCTCTATGGGTTGTTGAGTCCCAGTTTGTCTTCAAATAGTTTGTCAGTGACTGTGATAATAGGTCTCGTCCTATTGTGTCCTCAAGGATGGCTCTTGGCATCCTCCAGGGTCTCTCTTCTCGCACAACACCACCTAAAGACACAGAGCAACTAACTAGTGAGTGATCTGACAGGAATCACACTAGGTGTGTTAGCTTGATAGCTTCCAGCCTCAACAACTATGCTACCAAAAGCCTTTCTAACCTGCTGTAGGTGTTGTGTGTCGCAGAGTGGCATGTGTACTGAGTTTGTGTGGGATGTGTCACCCTCCAAACATCCACAAGGCCAATGTTTACCGTAACCCCCTGAAGTGAGCTGTCATATTTGGTTTTGTACCCACTCTGGGGGTGCTCTATCCAGGTTAGGGTTCAAAACACAGTTGAAGACTCCCAGACACCACATGGGTGTGTCAACATCCAGCGCAAGCAGATCCTGCATCGTGTGAAAGAATGCAGGGTCGTCATTATTAGAGGCATCTGTGTTCAATATATTTAGTCTCTGCTCATCCAGGCTGCCCTGTAACAGTACGTACCTCCTTCCCATATCAGCCTCCATGTATGAAGGGGAGATGGGACTCCCGGTGCCACCCATATTAGTGTACCCCTAGCATATGACGAGAAGGAGCAATAGAAAATCTGCCCTCGTCATTTCTTGGCCAGTCGTGAGGCACCTGCGTCATCTAGGTGTATCTCTTGTAAGCATCCTATATTAATTTTGTGGCATTTGAGGAAGGTGAGCACCCTTTATCTCTTAATGTACATACCCAGACCCTGGACATTCCAGGTCAGAACTCTGAAGTCACACCCCATCATTGTTCGTGAGCTCCTCCCTCACCCACTCTGGCTGTGCCCCCTCCATCCACTGTAGTTGAACTAATAACTCAATTAAACAATAAAAACTTCCCAACTCCCCCCAACCACACACAAACAAATATGATGCAACCATTCAACTATATATGCCCACCCAGTGTGTGTGCCAGGGCTAGCACCGCTGCCCGGCCTATCCAATAGGGACCGGCTAATGCACACTGCCAGCCACCTTTCTGGCCAGCCACACAGTTTAACGTATAGCAGATTAACTGTTAGATGCATCCCGTTCGTAAGAGATATACATCTAACGAATCTAAATTCCCCATGCCATTGACCCATGACTGATGGGACCAGGATCCAAACAAACAACAGTTCTGGTGGTGCCACAAACCCCCGGCACTTGGTCACTTCTAGCCTCCGCCTCCATTATCACCTGCAGCGTGTCTTCCTCAAGAAGGCATATGTTTGAACATTATCCCTTGCAAACCACCTTTCAATATCAGTTCACATGGCTCTGTTCGTGCCTGCTCCACCACAAACAATTCTGACAGGCCCCATGGCTTAAAGTCCAGTCGCACTCAATTCTCCAGGAATTGTTCAGTGGACGACACTTCTTTCATCTCTTGCAACCCAAAGTCACGAACATTATTCCCACGGGAGTGGTTCTCTGCATTGTTTGCCTGCCTCTCCAACTTCGTCATGACAGTAGTCATCTGGGTCAGCTGGCTTTTGAGGGCTGCAGCCTCACTCTGCAGTTCTGTGATGTTTCCTTCAGCATTTGAGACTTAGGGGCTCATTATGGGAAACCCCGCCGTGTTCATGCTGGCAGTCTTTTCATAGAACACTAGCCCCCTTGAGACTCCTCCGGCGAATTACAAAGATTCTGCTGGGCCGGCAGGCGGAAACAGTGTATCCGCCTGCCGGCCCAGCAGAATGCAGGGCCCGGGACATTGCCGACGGCTCCACATGGAGCCGTCGTCAATGCCTCAATGTGGTGAGTGCAGCAGCACCAGTCATGCAGACCTACGCGACTGGGCACTGCACGGGGCCCCGGAGCACCCTTTCTGCCAGCCTTTCCCTGGCAGGCGATACCGCCAGGGAAAGGCTGGGAGAAACAGGGATCATTTTCCGGAGGTCGGCGCTGCCCTGACAGATAATGATATCCACCATCGTCAGGCTGCCTGTCGGCGGTAGCCTGGTGGTGGGGCTGTGTACATAATATGGCGGTTCAGACCACCATGCCGGTGGCGATATTCACCGCAGCCGTTGGCGGCATGGCGGTCTGAACCGCCGGGTTCATAATAAGCCCATCAGTCTGCAATATTCCTCAGATCAACCGAAGTCAATTCACATCAATGACCCTCTCAATTTTATGTTTGAGCGGTGCAGGACACCTGTGTATCTGCATCAGTTTAGCTCTGGATTGTTCCGAGTCAGTGTACTGTGCATCTCCCAGTTCATTTGCTTCCATCTATCGTGTTATCCTATAGGTGGGCTGTCACGGCGTGATGTAGTGAGTGATAGTGTTTGGCGCGTGGGCATGAACCTGCTTGTCCTTTCCTATGATGGGCGCCTGGATGTAGAAGTTTGCTCTTCAAAGCCAGGTATGACGCAAGGCTCTCCACTTGTCAGGATCCTTGTGCGGGCCAAGATCCCCCGCCTCTGATTAGGGTCACCACACTCAGCTGGTGGCCTGCTGTGCAGGTTTAGACAGGTCCTACTGGGAAAGGCTTCCCTGTCCCTCTGCCCAGCACCTCTATCCCCACGGTGGAGCGTCCCCAGCCAGTAAAGTGCCTCTGGGTTATAGCCCCCTGAATGGTTTTATGTTGAGGCCAGACAAGGGTGCGGGATGTCGTTTACTGTTGCCCAATGTCTCCTGTGCATTGAAACTGACACTGACCAACTTCGTGTAGTGTTGGAATGCGTGCAGGGGAGGGATGCTGATCCCACCAGATGCATCTCCACTTGACCCAAAGTCTGTCATTGGTGGCCCAGCAACCCTGGGTAGGGTTTTCGGTGTGTAATTCCCAAGTCCTCCATCTGATCTCAATTGCTCTGGGCCTGAGACCTCCTCACTGGGGCCCGGGGTGAGCCAGTCGGCAGGATCCTTCACAAGTTGAGGCAAGATGTTCAATTGAATTCTGTTATGTACTGAGCTGCGCTGCCTTCAGCTGCAGTGCCAAGGGAACAACAACACTACTCGAGGCCCCTGCGGTGCTGCACAACAAGCCCTTGCAGCCTTTTTCAATTAATGCCGCAGGGCCAGGGCACCATGTCTCCTGCAGTCTCTTATGCGTGCCTCGTGTCCCAGACAGACCAGTCAGTCACTGAAGGCTGCCACCGCCTTGAATAGGGTGTCGCTACCTGCCCCTGCTCCGCGGCGCATATGCCCCGCTTACTTCTGCATGCATCTGTCCATGATCCCATCAGAAACAACTAGCACATTGCAGCTGGGGGGGCCAAGCCAGGAGCTGTCCGGCTCCACAGAGTCAGGACACAAAGCATATTGTGTTGCGTTGCCCAGTGGTGTGCACCCTCCAGGCAATCCCATTCCCGGGGCTACTCGGATGAAGCCGCAGAACCTCAGCACAAAGCCCGCCCAGCAGGGTAGGTGAAATGGAGCGTTGCTGCATTGACTTCAAGACACCGGTCTCGCGGTGTCCTCCTACCCCCATGGTGGTCGGGAACTTGGGCATACCTCAACAGTGCTGCCTCTCCTGCTCCGGGAGTTCCGTCTCTGCTGGAAGCCACGGACCACTGCAGAACTACGCGGTGAGCCGGCGCTCACCCGGGTCCGCCAGGCCCAGATCGCATCTTCTGCCTTCCAGTAGGACTAACACGGGATAGGTGGTTTGTGGGCAGCCAGGAGGCAGCTACAACTCCCAGCTATGCAGCGCTAGTTACTTTGACAGCATGCTGTAGGATTAGACAGGAATATGAAGGATTTTGTAAAGTGGCTAGCCCAGAGCTCACATTCTGCCATCCATGTTTCCAGGCCAAGTCCGAGGTCCACTATTTTTATATAGTATTTAGTGTGTTTATTGCGCTTCATTATTCCCAGCAGGCAAAGGAGAGGTCGACCACAGTGGAAATGAGTTCCAGTACCTGTACCCAGATGCACACCAGCAGAGGACACTGCCAGACCATATGCATGAAAGTGCCATCTAAGTAGCCACACCTGCGGCAAGTCGGTGACACACTCAGAAACATTGCATGTTGCGCAACACGTGTTTCCCATGTTTCCATGCCATCACCCATTGTTTAGTGGTGAGTACTACGTCTGAGCTGTCATCCCATCTAGGTTTGCAAAGATGCGCATGATTTGCACCTGCTGCCTATGGTGCAGTGCAGAGCACCAATATGGCCCTGCAGCCGAGTCCGTGAATGAGGAAGCACTGTAGGCCACAATGCAGTCCTGGTTTGTCGCACCCCACCGCCCACATGTCCCTCACTGCTAGCATGATTGAATTGTGAGTGAGGAAGAGGCCAGCCCCAAGGCCATGGGTGTTCTGCAGTTTCTGAAATGAGTCCAAGGTGCCTTCACTGTATAGGTCGCCCATGACAGTTATCCCTGCCTCCTGCCACGGGGTCGAGTCATGCACCTCCAGAAAAACTCTTGTGACCTGTGTAGGAAACTGGCCCTTGTTGCAGTTACTACCCTCCAACCCCCCCCCCCCACCCTCCACACACACACACACACACACACACACACACACACACACACACACTCACGCACTCACACTTTTTGCCTGATATTGATGCTGACGTGACTGAGAGTGTGCTGGAGTCCTGCTAACCAGGTGCCAGCACCAGTGTTCTTTCCCTAAACTGTACGATTTGTCCCACAATTAGCACACATCTAGCACACAGATAAGTCCCTTGTAAAAGGTATCAGTGGTACCAGGGACTGTCCCTAAGGGCTGCAGCATGTGTTGTGCCACCCTAAGGGACCCCTCACCAAACACATGCACACTGCCATTGCAGATTGTGTGTGTTGGTGGGGAGAAAAAGGCAAAGTTGACATGGCATTCCTCTCAGGGTGCCATGCCCCCAATATACTGCCTGTGGCATAGGTAAGTCACCCCTCTAGCAGGCCTTACAGCCCTAAGGCAGGGTGCACTATACCACAGGCGAGGGCATAACTGCATGAGCAATATGCCCCTACAGGGTGTAAGTCCACTTTTAGACATTGTAAGTGCAGTGTGACCATATTAAGTATATGGTTTGGAAGTTTGTCATTACGAACTCCACAGCTCCATAATGGCTTCACTGAATACTGGGAAGTTTGGTATCAAACTTCACAGCACAATAAACCCACACTGATGAAAACGTTGGATGTATTCTAAAACGCACACAGAGGGCATCTTAGAGATGTCCCCTGTATTTTACCCAATCCTCTAGTGTAGGACTGACTGGTCTGTGCCAGCCTGCCACTAGCAGACAGGTTTCTGACCCCATAGGGTGAGGGCCTTAGTGCTCCCGGATGCCAGAAACAAAGACTGTTCTGGGTGGAGGTGATTCAAAGGCTCAGGCCTCATGTTACAGTGCCCCAGGGCACTCCAGTTAGTGGAGATGCGCGCCCCCCAGACAAAGCCCCACTTTTGGCAGCAAGTTTGGCAGGAAACTTAGGAAAAACAAGAAGTGGCCACTTCAGCTGGGATCACCCCTAAGGTGTCAAGAGCTGAAGTGACCCACCTCCCTGCAGAATCCTCCATCTTGGTTTGGAGGACAGGGACTAATAGGGTTAGGTTTGTGTCCCCCCTCCCCAAATGGAGTGGACTCAAGAAGGGTGTAGCCACCTGAGGGACAGTAACCATTGGTACTGCCCTCTGACTCCTGTAACACCCTTAAATCCAGGATTTAAGGGCCTCCCTGAACCCAGCTCACCAGATTCCTAGGGATATGACAAGAAAGAAGGACTTCTAAGCTAAAACCCCAGCAGAGAAGGAAGATGAAAACTGACTTGGCCCCAGCCCTACCTGCCTGTCTCCTGCTTCAAAGAACCTTCACAAGAACAGCGACACATCCAGCGGGACTAGTGACCGCTGCCAAGCTCCAGAGGACTGCCCTGCATCCCCAATAACTCCCATGGACAGTGGCCCTGTCCAAGAAGAACCAACACCTAAGGATCTAGAGCCTCTGCGGATCTGCGAGTCCTGACCACACTGCACTGGATGCCCACGGCCCTTGTCCTGGTGGCCCAACCGGCTAGGGAGGATCCCCAGGCTGTTCCAAGCAAGTGCCCACCCTGGGTTGACCTCTCCTGCCCCTCACGACAACGCCTGCAGTGTGAATCCAGAAGACCCCCTTGACCCCGAAAGCTCCTGACGAAGATATCCGACGCCTAAAGGTACACTGTACCTGCAGTCCTCAGGCCTTGGAGAAGCCAACCACCAGTACAGCAACGTTCAGCAGGCAGCCCTCCTACTTGTCCAGCCTATGGTTTTCCCGAACTGACCTGCTGACCCAGCCTGTGGCATCTAAGTGACCCCGGTGGTCCCCTCATAGAAAAGCATTGGGAGCCTGATGCTCTGTTTGCACCCTGCACCCAGCTGCCCCTGTGCCGCTGAGGGTGTGTGTTTGGTGCCTACTTGTGGTCCCCTGGTGCTCCTCTAAACCCCCCAGGTCTGCCCTCCAAAAATGCGGGTACTTACCTGCCAGCAGATCTGAGACCGAGTGCCCCCAGACACCATAGGAGCCCATGTTAAATTTGCCTCATCTTTGACCTCTGCACCCGGCCGGCCTCATGTTGCTGGTGGTGGGTGTTTGGGATTAACTTGAACCCCATCCTGTGGACTTCCTAAACCCCCAGAGACTGGAAGTGTAATTCAAGTACTTACCTGTGAATCGTACCAGCTTTTCTTCCCCCCAGGAACTGTTTCTGAAAAACATTTGTAAGAAGTTGGCTCTGTATGTACTATTTCAAAGTAAGAAATAGCATGCACAGAGTCCAAGAGTTCCCCTTAGAGGTAAGATAGTGGCAAAAAGAGATAATTCTAATGCTGTATTTTGTGGTAGTGTGGTCGAGCAGTAGGCGTATCAGAGGGTGGTGTTAAGCATTTGTTGTACACACACAGGCAATAAATGAGGAACACACACTCAAAAGACAATTCCAGGCCAATATGTTTTTATATAGAATAATATATTTTCTTAGTTTATTTTAAGAACCATAGGTTTAAGATTTACAAGTAATACTTCAAATGAAAGGTATTTCACTCAGGTATCTTAGGAACTTTGAATCAACACAATATCATGTACAGTTTTAGCAAAAATGGCAATAAGCTATTTTAAAACTAGACTGTGCAAAGTAACAGTTCCTGGTGGAAGTAAGTATTGGTTAGTTTTGCAGGTAAGTAAAACACCTACAGGGTTCAAAGTTGGGTCCACGGTAGCCCCACCGTTGGGGGTTCAGGGCAACCCCAAAGTTACCACACTAGCAGCTCAGGGCCGGTCAGGTGCAGAGTTCAAAGTGGGGCCCAAAACGCATAGGCTTCAATGGAGAAGGGGGTGCCCCGGTTCCAGTCTGCCAGCAGGTAAGTACCCGTGACTTCGGAGGGCAGACCAGGGGGGGTTATGTAGGGCACCGGGAGGGACACAAGTCAGCACAAACAGTACACCCTCAGTGGCACAGGGGCGGCCAGGTGCAGAGTGCAAACAGGCGTCAGGTTTGCAATAGGTTTCAATGGGACACCCAGGGGTCTCTTCAGCGAAGCAGGCAGGCAAGGGGGGGGGGCTCCTCTGGGTAGCCACCACCTGGGCAAGGGAGAGGGCCACCTGGGGGTCGCTTCTGCACTGGAGGTCGGATCCTTCAGGTCCTGGGGGCTGCGGGTGCAGTGTCTTTACCAGGCGTTGTGTTCTTTGAAGCAGGCAGTCGCAGTCAGGGGGAGCCTTTGGATTCCCTCTGCAGGCGTCGCTGTGGGGGCTCAGGGGGGTCAACTCTGGCTTCTCACGGGCTCGCAGTCACCGGGGAGTCCTCCCTGTAGTGTTGTTTCTCCGCAGGTCGAGCCGGGGGCGTCGGGTGCAGAGTGGAAAGTCTCACGCTTCCGGCGGGAAACGTGGAGTCCTTTAAAAGTTGTTTCTTTGTTGCAGGTTTCAGTCTTTGTGGAACAGGGCCGCTGTCCCCGGGAGTTCTTGGTCCTTTTAGATGCAGGGTAGTCCTCTGAGGTTTCAGAGGTCGCTGGACCCTGGGGGACGCATCCCTGTTGCAGTTTTTCTCGAAGTGGGGAGACAGGCCGGTAGGGCTGGGGCCAAAGCAGTTGGTTTCTCCGTCTTCTCTGCAGGGCTTCAGGTCAGCAGTCCTTCTTCGTCTTCAGGTTGCAGGAATATATCTTGCTCGGTTCTGGGGGCCCCTAAATACTCAATTTAGGGGGGTGTTTAGGTCTGGGGGGTTAGTAGCCAATGGCTACTAGCCCTGAGGGTAGCTACACCCTCTTTGTGCCTCCTCCCTGAGGGGAGGGGGGACACATCCCTAATCCTATTGGGGGAATCCTCCATCTGCAAGATGGAGGATTTCTAAAAGTCAGAGTCACCTCAGCTCAGGACAACTTAGGGGTTGTCCTGACTGGCCAGTGACTCCTCCTTGTTTTTCTCATTATCTCCTCCGGCCTTGCCGCCAAATGTGGGGCCGTGGCCGGAGGGGGCGGGCATCTCCACTAGTTGGGATGCCCTGTGGCGCTGTAACAAAGGGGGTGAGCCTTTGAGGCTCACCGTCAGGTGTTACAGTTCCTGCAGGGGGAGGTGAGAAGCACCTCCACCCAGTACAGGCTTTGTTACTAGCCACAGAGTGACAAAGGCACTCTCCCCATGTGGCCAGCAACATGTCTGGTGTGTGGAAGGCTGGTAAAACTAGTCAGCCCACACTGGAAGTCGGGTATGTTCAGGGGGCATCTCTAAGATGCCCTCTGGGTGTATTTCACAATAAAATGTACACTGGCATCAGTGTGCATTTATTGTGCTGAGAAGTTTGATACTAAACTTCCCAGTTTTCAGTGTAGCCATTATGGTGCTATGGTGTTCGTGTTTGACAGACTCCCAGACCATATACTCTTATGGCTACCCTGCACTTACAATGTCTAAGGTTTTGCTTAGACACTGTAGGGGCATAGTGCTCATGCACCTATGCCCTCACCTGTGGTATAGTGCGCCCTGCCTTAGGGCTGTAAGGCCTGTTAGAGGGATGACTTATCTATGCCATAGGCAGTGTGAGGTTGGCATGGCACCCTGAGGGGAGTGCCATGTCGACTTAGTCATTTTCTCCCCACCAGAACACACAAGCTTGCAAGCAGTGTGTCTGTGCTGAGTGAGGGGTCCCCAGGGTGGCATAAGACATGTTGCAACCCTCAGAGACCTTCCCTGGCATCAGGGCCCTTGGTACCAGGGGTACCAGTTACAAGGGACTTACCTGGATGCCAGGGTGTGCCAATTGTGGAGACAAAGGTACAGGTTAGGGAAAGAACACTGGTGTTGGGGCCTGGTTAGCAGGCCTCAGAACACTTTCAAATCATAACTTGGCATCAGCAAAGGCAAAAAGTCAGGGGGTAACCATGCCAAGGAGGCATTTCCTTACACCGTTACAACAGATAATTGCCAATATTTCAAAAACTGTATAACTAAGCGATTTAAAAAAAAAAAAAGTATTATTGATATACAAGTGAAATACGAATCTTTTAAAGTACTTACCTGCAACTTGAATCTTGTGGTTCTTGAAATAAATTAAGAAAACGTATTTTTGTTATATAAAAACCATTGGTCTGGAGTTAAGTCATTTAGTGTGTGCTGCTTCTCTTGTCTGTGTGTGTACAACGAATGCTTTGCACTACCCTCTGACAAGCCTAACTGCTCGACCACACTACCACAAAAAGAGAGCATTAGTATTATCTACTTAAGCCTCTGTTGATTCTCTGGGGAAACCCTGGACTCTGTGCACACTATATCCCAATTTGATATAGTAAATATAGAGCCAGCTTCCTACAGCTGGTATGCCCCACATTGGAATCTGCAGTGCATTCAGGGTCCTACCGTATCGGAGTTATAGGTATTTGTTCCAAACTAGTTTTGCCACATGTGCCACTCTACCCTTCCTCTTTGCCAGACCTCCGGGCATAAACAACCATTCCAACACATTCATGCCTCCCAAACCGGTCTGCATTGATTTACCCTCTCCCGTCTTGTTGCCGGCTAGCCAACGTATAGACCATTGAAGGTGTGCCGCTGCGGAATAAAGTTCCAGATGGGGGACCCCTAGACTACCTTCCACTAGTGGCCTTTGGAGCATATGGATCGATAGAAGTTTCCGAGCTGGGCCCCGTACCAAATTGGAAATCAGCCCTTGGAGGTCCCTGAAGGACCTTGAGGGCATTACTGGCAGCGCCGCAAAGAAATAGAAAAAGACGAGGATGTATCGATGTCAGAGCCTGTCCAAGGTTCCCGTCCAGGGGATCCCTGTCTGTGTGGTATATGTTCACTCTCAGGGAGCGGTAGGGCTCAAAGCGCCAGGGGATTTGGTCAAGCACCAAGGCCTCTCAGTTCTTGCGTTCCACCCAGAAGAAACACAAGATTTACCCCTGTTCACACTAAGGTTGATACTACCCCAAAAAGGTCCAGCAGGTTATAAAGAGAAAGCAGTGTTCACCTGTGGTCCCTCCGATACACCAACACATCTGCATATAAGGAAACAGTATGCCAGGCTGCACCCACCAGTATGCCCCATCCAGGGCCTCTCGTGTGCAGTTTAGGTGCCAGAGATATAGCTTGCGTGAAAGTTATGGGTGAGAGAGCATCCCTGACTGGCCCCCCTCCCTATGGTAAATTGGTGTGAGATCTATCGCCTTGTGCACACCCTCGCCAGGGCTCCGTATATAACAACCTGACTCATCCAAGAAACTCTGGGCCCACTCCTATAACCTCTATCACTCTGATCAGTTAGGCTAAGAATATTGAATGCCTTTTCGAAGTCCGAGGAGACTGCCATCGGGAGATTTGCTGCCTCCTCCATGGCACCCATGATGTGACATAGCCGCTATATGTTATAGTGGGTCGCTCGTTGGCTGATGAACCTGTACTGATCAGGGTGGACCATTATGCCTAGCACGAGAAGTAGCCTGTTGGCAAACACCTTGTTTAGTATCTTATTATCAGTGTTTAACATGAGAGAGGTTGGTAAGATCCCACCTCAAAGGGGTTCCCTGCTAGTTTTGGGCAGCACCACTATAAGGGCCTCTCGACAGACTCCAACGGTGATCCCCGTTGATGGACCACCCAGTGGACTTTCAACAACCAAGGGGCAAGAGGTGCCCAAAATGGCACATAATATTTGTTGGACTTTTTTTGCTTATGCCAATCTTTTTGCCTCCTGCCTCCTATTTTTTCTGACCTGTTGCTGTTGGCTTTTGAACTCTGAGCACTTTACCACTGGTAACCAGTGATAAAGTGCATATGCTCTCTGTGTAAATTGTCTTAGTAATTGGCTTATCCATGATTGGCATATTTGATTTATTAGTAAGTCCCTAGTACAGTTCACTAGAGGTGCCCAGGGCCTGTAAATCAAAAGCTACTAGTGGGTCTGCAGCACTGGTTGTGCCACCCACATAAGTAGCTCTGTAATCATGTCTCAGACCTGCCACTGCAGTGTCTGTGTGTGCAGTTTTAACTGTAAATTCGATTTGGCAAGTGTACCCACTTGCCAGGCCTAAATCTTCCCTTTTCTTACATGTCACACACCCCTAAGGTAGGCCCTAGGTAGCCCCAAGGGCAAGGTGCAGTGTATGGTTAAGGTAGGACATATAGTAATGTGTTTTATATGTCCTGACAGTGAAATATTGCTAAATCCGTTTTTCACTGTTGCAAGACCTGTCCCTCTCATAGGTTAACATGGGGGCTACCTTTAAATCTGATTAAAGAGTAGATTCCCTTTGGGAGCGGATGGACGTGGAGTTTGGGGTCTCTGAGCTCACAATTTAAAAATACATCTTTTAGTAAAGTTGATTTTAAGATTGTGCGCTTGAAAATGCCACTTTTAGAAAGTGAACATTTTCTTGCTTATACCATTTCTGGGCCTCTGCCTGTTTGTGGATTCCATGTCTGGGTCAGTTTGACAGTTGGGCTGGTTGCACCTCACACTAGACAGTGACACAAAGGGAGCTGGGGTGTAGCCTGCATATCCTGATGAGCCATCTGTGCTAGGAGGGAGGGGAGGAGTGGTCACTTGCACCTGAAAGGGCTGTGCCTGCCCTCACACAATGCAGTCTCCAACCCCCTGGTGAGTGTCAGGGCCTGGCCTGGGCAAGGCAAGATTTCACATTCCAAAGAGACTTTACTTTGAAGTAGGCCTACTTCAAAGGAGAAATTGGGTATAAAAAGGGCACCCAAAACCACAGAATTTAGAAACACTTTTGGAACCAAGAGGAACCTCTGCCTGGAGAAGAGCTTGAATAGCTGAGGAAGAAGAGCTGCCCTGCCCGTGACTGTGCTTTGTGGAGCTATCCTGCAGTTGCTGCTTCTGCCAGAGTAAGACGGCAAAGACTGGACTTTGTGTGCCTTCCATCTTGAGACGAAATCTCCAAGGGCTTGATCTAGAACCTGCCTCCTGTTGTTTGAAGTCTCGGGGACAGTAAAGACTTCTCTCTGCCAGCACCTGGAGTCTCTGGAGAGACTCCTACTCTGCCCTGTGGTGCCCATCCAGTTCCTGGGACCCTGAAAGGAGAAGCTGGCAGCCTTAAGACAAGAAAATCCACGCACAGATCGGCGTGTGGGGAAAAGATTGACGCGAATCCGACCTGCGGCTGAAAAAACAACGCACCACCTGCTCTGCAGCTGAGAATCGACGCACGGAGCAGGAGAAACAACGCGCAGCATCGCTGACGGAGGCTGGGAGATCACAACCTGCGCTGCAGGATTTTCGGATCATCCTGCGGCTGGATTTCCGACTCACGTACCGCTGTGCAGAGTTATTTTTGACGCGCGCCCGCCCGTGCAGGGTTATTTTTGACGCGCACCAGGTGCATTTTCACTCTAGCAGTGCTAGTGTGTGTTTAAAACTACTTAAAGACTCTTTTTGCATTTTTATTGATAACTTGACTTGTGTATGTTTTTTTGTTGTTGTTTTGGTCTTGTTTTGTTTAGATAAATATTTCCTATTTTTCTAAACTGGTGTTGTGTCATTTTGTAGTGTTTTTATTAAGTTACTGTGTGTGTTGGTACAAATACTTTACACCTAGCACTCTGAAGTTAAGCCTACTGCTCTGCCAAGCTACCAAGGGGGTAACAGGGGTTAGCTGAGGATGATTCTCTTTTACCCTGACTAGAGTGAGGGTCCTTGCTTGAACAGGGGGTAACCTGACTGTCAACCAAAGACCCCATTTCTAACATTATTCCACAGGGAACCCATCTGTGCTCGTGGTCCTACATTCACATCTTGGCGGATCACTAGTTGATTCTCCTCTAATTGTAGGGGTTGCTTAAGGTCCAAGAGATGCAGTGGGGACAGCACCCTTTGCAGGAAATCCCTCCTTTGCTCTGGGGAGGACTCCGTGGGAGGAATTCACAGCCCGAGACAGCATTCCTGGCAGCTACCGACAACATCCAACAGCAGCTTTCGACTCGGTCTCCCACAGCACTCTGCGCACCAGACTCCATGACATAGGAATCTGCGGAAGAGCCTTGGAATGGATCTACTGTTTCCTCTCTGGGAGGAGGCAGAGTGTCAGACTCCTGCCCTACACTTCCAGACCCACAGGAGTCAACTACGGAGTCCCCCAAGGATCCTCACTGAGTCCCACACTGTTCAACATATACATGGGCCCTCTTGCTGCCATCGTCAGAAGCCACGGAACTTCATGTCATATGCCAATGACACACAACTCATCATTTCCCTCACCGAAGACCCGGACACGGGCAAAAGGAACTTTCACCCAAGAATGGAAGCTGTCGCCACCTGGATGAGAGAAAGCTGCCTCAAGCTTAACTACGACAAGATGGAGCTCATCATCTTTGGAAACGCCACCTCAGCTTGGGAAGGCTCTTGGTGGTCCACATCCCTAAGCAACCCACCTACACCGTCCTAGCACGCCCGCAACTTAGGAATCATCTTTGACTCCTCCCTATCCATGACCCACCAGGTAAACTCTGTCGCTTCCTCCTGCTGGAACACACTCCGCAAACTTTGGAAGATCCTCAGATCGATACTAGCAGACTGTCGCAGGGCAGTCACCCACGCCTTAGTCTCTAGAAAGCTCGACTACGGCAACGCCCTCTATGCCAGCACCTCAACTGTGAACACTCATCCAGAATGCCGCCACCAGACTCATTCCTGACCTCCCTTGCCGAGAACACATCTCCCAACACCTGAGGACCCTCCACTGGCTACCGGTCAAGAAGCAAATTACCTTCAGACTCCTCACCCACACATACAGGGCCATACACAATGCATGACCAGCCTACCTGAACCACTGTGTCTCCTTCCACACCCCCGCCAGATCCATCCACTCTGCCCAGATGGCCCTGGCCACCGTCCCTCGCATCCCCAAAACCACAGCTGGAGGACGATCTTTCACTTACACTGCAGCAAAGAGCTGTAACAACCCCCCTTGCACCTCAGACAAAACACGTCGCTCACTTTCTTCAGGAAGAACCTCAAGATATGGCTCTTCGGATGAGGCCCCTTCCCCGCCAGCGCCTTGAGACCCTCACGGGTGAGTAGCTGCGCTTTACAAATATTGATTGATTGATTGATCGGTTCTTGTAGTGTTGAAAAAATAAGTGACTGACTGACCGAGTATTAATTAATTGACCTGAGGAGTCGCATATCGCACCTCTCAATGCTCAGGGCATCTCCGACAGCAGCAACCACATAAGCGTACTCCCTGGTTTATCACCACCGCATGTTGGTGGGCCAAGGCTGATTTTTAGTCGATATTGCTGAGCCGTTTTGCATACTCGTAATATCGGCGATGGAGCTCCAGCAGGCGTGGTCATGCCTCGGCCTCATCACCGCCTCGATTTCTGCCCTCCTTATGTGTGATTCCAAATCAGTCACAACATGGGTAAGTGTCGATCTTGCCCCCCACAATGTGCTTATACAGTGTCCTCCCAGACCACCTTCATGGCATCCCACTCCAGTCCCCGGGAGCCCACTATTCCATCCTTTTCTGTGAAATATTGCAATAGATGTGTGTAAGGAAATGCCTCCTTGGCATGTTTACCCCCTGACTTTTTGCCTTTGCTGATGCCAAGTTATGATTTGAAAGTGTGTTGGGACCCTGCTAATCAGGCCCTAGCACCAGTGTTCTTTCCCTAAACTGTACTTTTGTCTCCACAATTGGCACAGCCCTGGCACCCAGGTAAGTCCCTTGTAACTGGTACCAAGGGCTCTGATGCCAGGGAAGGTCTCTAAGGGCTGCAGCATGTCTTAAGCCACCCTCGGGACCCCTCACTCAGCACATGCACACTGCTTCACAGCTTGTGTGTGCTGGTGGGGAGAAAATGACTAAAGTCGGCATGGCACTCCCCTCAGAGTGCCGTGCCAACCTCACACTGCCTGTGGCATAGGAAAGTCACCCCTCTAGAAGGCCTTACAGCCCTAAGGCAGGGGGCACTATACCACAGGTGAGGGCATATGTGCATGAGAACTATGCCCCTAACTGCAACATTTTGTCAAATTAGTTTTTGACCTGTTTTGATGCGTTGACGGATGTCCCGTAAGACCGGATTTAAGCCCTGCGACTCCGGTCAACGCATGATGTCGGTGACGGATCCGCACCTCGTGTGCTTCTGGTGTTTGGAGCACGACCACGACCCAAAGTTGTGCTCAGAGTGTCGGGCCATGAACCTGAAAGCTTTGAGGAAGCTCATGGCAGCCTGACACGCAACTCCGAGGCGTTCCCGTTCCGGTTCTGGAGGAAAGTCAGGAGACAGGTCACGGAGTCACCATCATTCTCCTTCGTCCAAGTCATCTGGACATTCTGGTAAAAAGAAGTCGAAGAAGGCAAAACATTCTTCGGCTTCGCCTTGTCGCTCGCACGACGCAACGCAATATCGGAAGAGTGTCAATGCTCTAGGCCTCCGTCCTCGGAGCCTCAGTCTGGGTCCGCTCTGCGCCTCCCCGATTTTCCGGGAGCCAGTGCCACCCCTGCCCAACTTAAGGAGTTCTATGAGGTCATGCACTTCATAGTTGGGCAGCCCGACCCACCCTCTGCGCCTTCGGACCTAAGGGAGTCGGTGAGGGCCTCCTCGGAGTCAAAGTCGGCGCCTTCTGTCCGACTCTGGAGGGCACCTCAGGATCCGCTTCTGGATCCGTCCTGACGCCGGTAATGCCAACGCGACGTACCCCGGCGTCAGGTCAGGCGATGACGCTCCCGGCACAGATTGGGTCCACAATTGACATCGACCCTATACTTATTCCCGACGACCTGGAGCGGAACAATGTCACTCGACGTCGATTCTGTTTTCCATGGGCTCTGCTGTGTCCATGGTTGATCCTGAACCCTATTTCTATGGTTATGGATACGGGGATAGTGTAGATGGGTCGCTGGGCCCTTTAGAAGACCAGCTTGAGTCTGAACTGGACCGGGTACAGGATTTGGGTGATGCCAGTGGGTTGGACAACTCCCCTGACAATGGCATGTTTTTGTCCCCGTACCCTGGCTACAGAGGAGGGAACGTCTTATTCTGTAGTGGTGAGAAGGGCTGCTGAGGTTCTGAACCTCGAGCTTCTTTCTGTGGAGGTCAGGCCTAACCTCCTGACCAAAGTGCTTCAGCCTGGTGCCTCGAACTCAGAACCCCTTCTTCCCTTCAACAAAGCACTTACGGACGTCCTACTGGGGACCTGGCCCAAACCCAGCACAGGGGCTCCTGTTAATAGGACGATTGCCCGCCTCCATCGACCTGTGCCGAATGACCCAAACTTCCCTACTCAACACCCTACACCTGAGAGCCTTGTCATCCGGGCTTCATCATCCTCTGGTGCATTCCCTACTTCTAGTCCGGACAGGGAATCAAAAAGACTGGACAATTTAGGGAAGATTATGTTTTCTTCTGCCAGTCTAGCGCTGCGGTCCATGAATGGCTAGTCCCATACTCTCTGGGATACGCTTGCATAAGTGCTGCCTCAAGTTCCGGAGGAGGCCTGGAACGTTCACCCCCACGCCATGACTTATTCTAAGGTAAGGAATCTGCAACCAGAAGTCTCTATCAGATGTACAAGTTACTTACCTTTGGTAACAATATATCTAGTAGAGACATATTCTAGTTGCAAATTCCTTACCGACCCGCCCATCCTCCCGCACTGCCAGCAGATTTCTAGGGAAGATTTGTAGGAAGCTGGCACTTGTTGCAGTTACCCCCCCCCCTCCCCACACACACACACACACACACTTTTTGCCTGATATTGATGCTGACTTGACTGAGAGTGTGCTGGGATCCAGCACCAATGTTCTTTCCTTAAAAATGTACCATTGTTTCCACAATTGGCACATCTCTGACACACTGATAAGCCCCTTGTAAAAGGTACCAGTGGTACCAAGGGCCCTGTGACCAGGGAGGGTCCCTAAGGGCTGCAGCATGTGTTGTGCCACCCTAAGGGACCCCTCAACTAACACACGCACACTGCCATTGCAGATTGTGTGTGTTGATGGGGAGGAGGGTGCTATGCCCACAAAATACCTCTTGTGGCATAGGTAAGTCACCACTCTAGCAGGCCTTACAGCCTTATGGCAGGGTGTACTATACCACTGGAGAGGGCATAGCTGCATGAGCAATATGCCCCTACAGTGTCTAAGTCCATTCTTAGACATTGTAAATGCAGTGTGGCCATACCCTCCCCCGGATAAAGCGCCCACTTTGGGCGGCCAGTTCGGTGGGAAATTTAAAAAACAAGGAGGAGTGACCATTTCACTTGGGACCACCCCTAAGGTATCCAGAGCTGAAGTGACCCTCTCGCTGCAGAATCCTCCATCTTGGTTTGGAGGACAGGGACCAATAGGGATAGGAATGTGCCCCCCTTCCCAGGGAGTGGACACAAGGAGGGTGTAGCCATCCTCAGGGACAGTAGCCTTCACTACCGCCCCCTGACCATAAATCTAGGATTTAAGGGCCTCCCTAAACCCAGCTCACCAGATTCCTGGCGACCTACAAGAAGAAGAAGGACTGCTAAGCTGAAAACCCCAGCAGAGAAGAAGGAAAACGACAACTGCTTTGGCCCCAAGCCCTGCCGACCATTCTCCTGATTCAAAGAACGTGCAAAAAGACCAGCAGCGCATCCAGAGGGCCCAGCAACCTCTGCCAACTCCAGAGGACTATCCTGCACCCAAAATGACCAAGAACTCCCAAGGACAGCGGCTCTGTCTAAAAGAAACCCACAACTAAGGACTCCCACCTCACTCCAGATGTGTGAGTCCTGACCCCTGTGCATCCGATGCCCACGGCCAGTGTCGGGCGGTCCACCCAGCAAGAAAGGGTCCCCAGGTGATTGGGAGCAAGAGTCCACCCTGGGTTGACCCCTCCAAACCTCTACGACGACGCCTGCAGAGGGAACCCAGAGGACCCCTCTGACCACGCGCTCCGGACGAAGATATCGGACGCCTAAAGGACACACTGCACCTTCAGCCCCCAGGCCTTGGAGAAACTGACCCCCAATGCAGCATCGACCAGCAGGCAGCCCTCCTCCCTGTCCAGCCGGTGTTTTGCCCAGAAGCCCACCCTAGACCTAGTCTGCAGCCTCAGAATGACCCCCGGGTCCCCTTATAGAGTTGCATTGCAAACCCGATGCCCTGTTTGCACCTGGCCACCCTAGCGCGGCTGAGGGTCCGTGTTTGGTGCCTACTCGGGCCCCTCCAGTGCTCTCTTGAACCCCCCCAGTCTGCCCGCTGAGTCACGGGTACTTACCTGCTGGCTGACCTGATTCCGAGCACCGCCTGTCTCCATAGGAGCCCATGTTAATTTGGTTCCTCTTTGACCTCTGCACCCAACCTGCGTCGTGTTGCTGGTGGTGTGTGTTTGGGGATAAATTGAACTCCCAACGACGCACTACCTACACCCTGGAGATAAGAGCTGTAAGTTGTATGCTTACCTGCAAAACTGTACTGTCTTTCCTTCCCCCGGACCTGCTCAAAAATGCAGTGTCCACTTTTAAAATAGCTTTTTGCCATTTTAATGAAAACTGTATACATTGTCGATTCTATTCAAAGTCCTGATCATATATATGCAAATTACCTTTCATTTTATGTACTTAACTGCAACCTGAATCTTGTGGTTCTAGAAATAAATTAACAAAACATATTTTTCTATATGGTCTGGAGTTAAGTCATTGAGTGTGTGTTTCTTCTATTGCTTGTGTGTGTACACTATATCAAAATGAGGTATAGTGTGCACAGAGTCCAGGGGTTCCCCCTAAAGGCTTAACAGAGGCTAAAGTAGATAATACTAATGCTCTCTTTTGTGGTAGTGTGGTCGAGCAGTTAGGCTTATCAGAAGGTAGTGCAAAGCATTTGTTGTACACACAGAGACAATAGAAGAAGCCCACACTCAATGACTTAACTCCAGACCAATTGTTTTTATATAGAAACATATATTTTCTTTCTTTATTTCTAGAATCACAAGTAAGTATCAAACATATGTATCAACACCACTTCATTTCAATTTGGCAAGTTAAATGGTTTTCAAGATAATAGCAAATATCTGTTTTAAAAGTTGGCAGTGCAATTTTCAGAAACAGTTCCAGGGGTAAGAAAGTTAATAAAGTTTTGTGTTCAGTACAAGAGATACAGTTCTACTCCCTGGGGGTTGGATGTCCACAGGATGAGGCTCAAGTTAACCCTAAGCACCGACCACCAGCAACACGGGGTCTGCCGGGTACAGAGGTCAAAGTTGATGTAGATTTGAAATGGGCTCCTATGGAGACTGGGGCCCTCAGAATTGGATCTGCTAGCTGGTAAGAAGCTGCATCTTTGGAGGGCAGACCAGGGGGGTTTCGGTGAACACCGGAGGGGCCAAAGGTCAGCACCAAATACACACCCTCAGCGGTGCAGGGGCGGCCGGGTGCAGGGTGCAAACACAGCATCTGGCTCCCCCTGCTTTTTAATAGAGGGAACCTGAGGGTCACAAAGATGCTGCAGGCTAGGTCCAGGGAGGTGGTTCCGGAAAACCACAGGTTGGACAAGGAGGAGGGCCGCCTGCTGAACGTTGCTGGACCAGTGGTCGGATTCCCCAAGGCAAAGGGACGGCGGGTGCAGGGGTATCTTTAGGTGTCTGGATTCATCGTCTGGTTCTCTTGCGTTCAGGGAGGTCCTCCGGATTCGGGCTGCAGGCATCATCGTGTTGGCCAGGAAGGGTCAACCCCGGGTGGAAACTAGGTCAGATCTGCTCTAGACGGGTGGGCCACCTGGACATGGGCCCCAGGCATCGAGTGCAGAGTGGGCAGGACTCGTGGATCCGGGGCAGCACTGGCATGCTTTGCTGGAGTTTGTTTCTGAACCTGGCCGCTTTCCACAGGAGATCTTGGTCCTCTGGTATGTGGGCAGTCATCTTGAGGCTTTTAAGAGGTGGCTGGTCCTGCAGGATGCATTGCCTTTTTGTAGCAGGGCCTCAGAAGCTGGAGATAGGCCTATAGGACTGGGGCCAAATCAGTTGGTGTCTTCAGTATTCTCCACTGGGGGTCAGCTTAGCAGTCCTTGTTTCTTCTTCTTTTCTTCTTGAGGTCACCAGGAATCTGATGAGCTAGGTTCAGGGGATCCCTTAAATCATCGATGTAGGGATGTTACAAGGGTCAGAGGGCAGTAGCCAATGGCTACTGTCCCTGAGGGTGACTACACCCTTCCAGTGTCCTCACCCTCTGGGGAGAGGGACGCAGACCTAACCCTGTTGGTCCTTGTCCTCCAAACCAAGATGGAGGATTTTGAAAGTAGGGGGTCACTTCAGCTCTGGACACCTTAGGGGTGGTCCCAGCTGAAGTGGTCACTCCTCTTTGTTTCCTGCCAGACTTGCAGCAAAAAGTGGGTCTTTGTCCAGGGGGCGGGCATCTCCACCAGCTAGCGTGCCCTGGGGCACTGTAACAAGAGGCCTGAGCCTTAGAGGCTCATCGCCAGGTGTTACAGTTCCTCCACGGGGGAGGTGTGAAGCAGCTCCACCCAGTGCAGGCTTTGTTTCTGGCCACAGAGAGCACAAAGGCTTTCATCCTATGTGGCTAGAATTGTGTCTGTGAGTGGCAGGCTGGCTCAGACTGGTCAGTCCTGCACTAGATGTTTGGCTAAAATACAGGGGCCATATCTAAGATTCTGCCCCAGCCAAAGTATTTTGTTCAAACCTTAGTATCTGGCTCTATGAACCTTAGGCTTAAAGTCAAGGAAGTTTGGTGTAGGGGTGTTTGGTAATAATGCGCTAGCTGTTTAGCTTTTGGTAGCTCACAGTGATTTTCAATGATCAGAAGTATCACTCGCTACAGAAAAGGTTGGTGACGCCTGTTCTATCTTATAACTCGTAAGTCAACCCTTTTTGGGGGCGTTTTCTCACTTGAGCACTTAGAAGTACAAAAAAATATTTTTTATTTTTATTTTTCAATAGTTGGGTTTTACTTGTAAATGAAATTTGCACTACTTTGATAGGAAATGAGATTGCGGCTGACATTCCCCTTCTAAGTTGCATTATTTAATGTACGGTGGCTTAAAGCAATGACCAGTTCTGTATCAGATGTTGCAAAATTATTCCACACTAACCCCCATTATCTGTTTATAACATGTTTTCAAACAGTTCTTTGGTAACATATTCGGTTAACATTGTTGATTGCAAAAGTGTTTTGAGTGTGGCACCTACTGGCAACCCTGGGTGTTATTTAACTATTGTGCTGAGCCCCACTTGAAACCTGGGAAATTATATAGTATACACCACAAATACAATTGTAGACAATAATTAGCTCGTTGTGCCTGTGAGTCTCATAACGTCTTTTTTCTCAATCATATATTTTATGTACTTATGTGGCTTTATGCTAGTAGCTTGTTTAAACTTTGCATTGTAACTTGTATGATGTGTAGAAAACACATCCATCATTTTTTATATGACGCTCTTAATTGTCATGAGTGTCAAATAAGTGTGCTATCCAAACTACATTGAAATTAGCACTGTTTGTATTATTGAACTCAAGAGGTAAGTGGTCTCCTTATTCATCCACGCATGTGTTCTCTACACCTACCAAGAGTTAACAAGTATTGCAATGTCTGATTATTTGATAAATGTTGAAGGTGAGCTAAATTATTTTATATAAGTAAAGAGGCTCATTACACTGTCTCTACTCATCTATCTCAAACCTCCTTTTTTCCTTACTAGTGTGTCAAGTTATTGCAATGTATGATTACGTGGCCAATAACGAGGATGAGCTAAATTTTACCAAAGGCCAACTTATTAATGTAATCAATAAGGATGATCCCGATTGGTGGCAAGGAGAGATTAATGGAGCAACAGGACTTTTCCCATCGAACTATGTGACGATGACAACAGACTCTGATCCAAGTCAGCAGTGTAAGTGACAATATTTTATTTGCAATCAATGTTATTATTTGTGTGTGTGTGTGTGTGTGACTGTAGATATATATGCTTAGCATACTCCTACCATCAGGTGTTGGGCTCAGGCGTTATCAAAATGTTTATATTTGAAGGAGGTTCTTGAGAAACAAAATGTGCTGTGGCTCCTCCATGTAGTGTACACTAGCATGGACACTGACTCCGTGTTATATTGTCTTTTTCCGCCATCCGCCATCGGGTCCAGTTGTGCACCGAGTGGGCTCAGATATCTTTGTGTACTTCTTGCAGTGGGCTCTTTCATGTTCTGTTACCAGCTTTGTTTTCAACTAAAAGCTCTCCAGGCTCCCAGACTCAGTAGTTGCCAAAAATCCTTTGGTTTCTAGCCCCCTTTGGGGGCCTACCACAGTTTCAAACTCCCCATTGCCCGAGAAAGCATAAGGGGTGATGAAACTTATGCCTTCCCAATATTGTCCTAGATACCATAAGAAACATCCCCACAAAGTCCACCATGAAGTGTGCAGTCTTTGACTCTTCCAGACCATCACGATGCCACCAGTTCCTAGTGAACGCTCCAGCACCAGAAGGATCGCTGTTGGGCATGCAGCAACAGAACCTGTCCAGCACCCCAGACATCTTCAATGAGGGAGATCCCCTTTGGCACCCAAAAAAGGAGGCAGTCTGCCCCTCAGGTCTCTCCCTTCCACAGCAGGTACCCAGCCCAGAACCACTACCACTGGACCAATCTGAAGATTACTAGCTAAATGTCGATCCAGCACCAAAGACTGGGGCTCAGGTCAAACCATGCCACGGGTCCTGAGTATACTACCAACTTGGCGGGGGTGGAGTCCACACTGGCGTAATACCTAGACTCCACACCTGACTTTGTATCTACGCATTTAAGCCCAGGTGCAGAAATATCTCATCCACTTCCCTTTCGATGGGGAGCATCTTTTTGGGCCAAAGGTTTTATGAGATGCCCCATGTGGGCTCTCCAGGCTGTAACATTTAGGTACTCCATTCGGAAGCACAGCTCAGAACCATGGCTAAGACTGCCTCTGCCGAGCAGCCCCACACATTCCAGATGCAGCAACAGGTTTACCACCACCAAGGCAGCAGGAGTTATAGTTGGGGGTCCTACAGTGGGAAACAGAGGTAGAGGAAATGGAAGCTCGAGCAAGGGGTCTTCCTGTGCCAAACATTGATGTGCCCAGAATCCACCCCGCCTTCACACCCGCACTGCACCCCCTTAGGACATATCGCCTTTTGTTTTTTGAGGGGGGGTGGGGAGATTACCTGATTTCCCCCACCACTGGCAGAAAATGTATCCGAGAGATGGGTACTAGCCTATAATACCTATTAATCTGACCCACACTTCTGAGTGGATGAAGGCAGAGAGAAATTATTGTTTGGGAACTGAAGGATACAGTCTACCTGTCTAGAATCCAAGTGACAAAGAAGCATTTGCAATGCATTGGGTCTCACATTTGCTCGAGTTGAGCTATTAGCTATATTAGCTATAAACTCCTAACTGGACTTTTCTTGCCACATAAATTGAAATTGAAATTGAAAAGTAGTACGGTTTCACGTAAGTGAGCCGATTCAAAGCGCCATGCCATGAGCGTGAAGGAGACACACAAAAGGAAAAAGAAGTTTGCTTGCACGCTGCTATGCTCGACCTAAAAAGTGGAGAAAAAAATCGAAGTTGTTAAAAAACAGAGGGAGGGGAGGTGGTGGATTAAAATATGTGGCCCAAAAATTCTTTACTGGGCACACACTGCAATCATGAACACGTTTGCATTTTTAAGATACATTTTATTTTTAGCATAAAGGTTGCTTGCTGAAGACATAATGCGCTGTTGTTCTAGCCTACTGCCTTTTTAGAACATGTGCTCTGCATCAAATCACCTAGAAAGAAAATGAGGCAAACCCAGTAACCCCTGAACCTGGGTAAATAAATATATATATATCTCAAAATTGTGTTGGCCCCAAAAGGAAGGTATAACCCCTGACTTCCACAGCAACAGTTAGAAAATAACTCAAAAACGTTTTTTGTAGCAACGAGGCTATCTTATTCTTTCACCTTTTATTTAATGAACAATTTCAAATCAGTTATGCAAGAATGATACAACTTAACTCCAAGTTGTTGTCCTCCACTTCACTGCAACAAAGTGAACATAAGGGACCCACGGTAAAAGCAGAGTGGTCTCATAGTATAATTCAAACCTATGAAACATAGAGCCAGGAGTAAAGATTCATGATTTGACAATTAAGTTGACGCTAAAGAAAAAAAAAAAGAACGAGGTTTCATGATGGAATGACCCATCACCCCAAGAGATACACTTTTCGACATGCATTTAACCATGAGAAAATGTATGTGGTGCTTTCTATTAAAAGACTATCTGTCCTGATGATGACTCATTAATGATTTGTTCTCATATGCTGGGTTGAAACGTCAACAAGATTGGATGTGGATTAATGTCAAAACGAATAGACACCTGCATTATAGGGGTCTTTGTGAAGTTCATAAACTTTTTAACCACATTTGTACTGTATATAACACTGTGACACTTGTATCACATTATTCACCTTCACCGCGCCGTCACTTAAGGAGCACCTGTTGCATTTAGAATTTACTTATATCATTCTTGCATAATTGATTTGAAATTGTTCATTAAATAAAAGGCAAAAGAATAAGATAGGTTTACTGCATCAAATCACTGTCTTTCTCTGAGAGGTCTAAATATATTTTTGTCATTTTGCAACAATAACGTGGCAGTCACTCTTCCTTATGACATTTGACAAACTAATTTACAACAAACATTTTTCTTTAAAGTTTAACTAACCATTTGGAGCTGAAATGTGTTTCCTCTGTAGGCACTTCAATAAAACACATACAGATGTAATAGGTCACATACAGAACTTCCTCGATGTCTTCACCCTTCTCCCCGAGGACACATTGCAACCTCACATAGTGTTCTTAAATCATGTTAAGTTACAGATGAATGTTCTATTTCCCTGAAATGAAGTGTCTTGTCTTTTACTAGAGGTCATCACTAAGATGAGCACAGTGCAGCGAGAGGTTCAGTGTCTTGGGAATACCCTTAGATGTTGCACACTTTTGATCTCCTCTAGGGGGTTGCTTTTCAATTGCAGAAGGTGTCACTTAGCACTTGACAACTTTATGCTATTCGCAGCCCTTCTTGTTAAAATGCCTTACTTTATCAATGGGCCAAAATAGCACGTTTATTCTACTGCAAAATGTAAACAATAGGGCAGCCTGTTTATTTATTAATCGACTTCCATACCAATAGCACTTACAGGCAGACAGGAGAACATTAGATCTGGGATCCTTGAATAAATGTTTTCATTTAGTTATCTTATTCTCACAGAATTAAAAAAACAACATTCAAATGTAAATTAAAGTACCGGAATAATATACTCAGCTATATTTTCGTGCAGCAGAGCTCATATAAACTAAGTTCTCACTAAGCCTGTATGGCAGTGGCGTAACAAAACTTGAGACGGGCCCCCCTTGGAAAGACCATGGAGGGGCCCTCCTCTGGGCTCACTCGGGAGGTCTCATGCCATGGTGCTCTGCTGAGGAAGCCACCTGGAGCTCGCCCACCACTGTGCTATGGGGGCCTTTGTTACACCACTGCTTTATGGAGATTTGTCATTAAAATAAGGCCATTGTAACTTAAAATGAGCTCATTTAAAGCACCATGCCATGAGCGTGAAGGAGCACACAAAAGGAAACAGAAGTTTGCTTGCAATCAAACATATCAGCAGTTATGCAGTTATCCATGTATCAGGGTCGATCTCAGACAAAGGTCTCGACTACTGCCCAGCGAGATCATGCTGCGTAGGAAAGAAAAAGAAAAAGTAGTCCAGAAGCCTTGTATGTTTTCCCTAGTTTACTGGTGCTGTTGAGGAGAGCTACACACCGGAAAAGGCATGACGTATGCTTGCCTTTCACATATGAAATCAAGCGATTTTTAAAAGGCAACCCCACGAACCAACCAAACTGATGGGCATGCGGTGGGCATGGTTAAAAGCCCACAGAGAGATTACAACAGGAGCCAGAGCGCTTGTGCGCTCACCCCCAAAAATGTATCCTACCACCCCTTCTTCTTTTTGCCTTAGTGTGAATCTGCTATCCTGTCCTTTAAAACAGTGCATATGATTATTCGTTATGGACCCTCACACATCCTATTGGTGTCATGCTTGATCATCAGGTCGCACCGGAGCCCCTAAAAACCAGGCAGCAATAGGTTACAGGGGTAGTAACCTTCCCCTAAAAAAAACTTACCAGACTAGTAGTTTTAAATCATACCAGTGGCACCCAGTAATAAAGGGAAACTGCAGTACAAACTAGGTATTTTTAATATTTTGCAATCTCTGTAAGATTTAGTTACATCCAAAGTGCTCCCTGAGATATGATTGAGCTTCAGGAACCTTTCATCCAGGTCCGCAGGGATAGGGTCGTTCTCTGAACCAACCTTATGTTCCCCCCTAACGTGGTGTCATTCTTCCATCTTAAACCATAAACATCCAGTCTTTTTTTTTTTTTTTTTGCAGCCCGATTCCGTGGCAGAAAGCACTGCACTTGCTAGATGTTAAGAGGCCCCTTATGTATTGCATAGATGGGCCAAAATCGTTCCTCAATGAGATCAAATCTTCGTCTACTTTTATTAACTTCACAAGAGGCAGCTAATGTCAAAGTCTGATGTAGCTTGGTGGATTGTCAAATCCATTCTGATGTGCTACCTGAAGGTGAGGAGGGTCTTTCACATTCCTTCTAGGGAGCACTCTGCTAACTCAGGGTACTACTATTGCCTTCTTAGGCAGCATACCCTTAGCTGATATTTGAAAATCAGCCACCTAGTGAACCCCACACACATTATTTTGTGGACAACTTGGTCCATTAGCAAGCTATAATTGCCCTAACTGTTTTAAGGACATTATTCCATGCATCCACATTATTGACACGCTAACCACCATTACTTGGTGGGTACTAATATACAATCTGTGCTTTGCATGTGTATCTATAGACGCAGACGGAAAATGCTATTTATCCTGTAAGCATCTCTACATAGCATGTAGTGTTGGAGATGCTGGAGATGCAAATGCTCCTGACCTCCTGCCCGGATGCAAGTGCCTCTTGCAGAACATCTCATAATCTCTTTACTTAATCTACATTGCGCTGCCACACCATACTCTATGTTCGCACACCAAACACCTTTTCATCTGCTGTGCAGAAAACAGTCGAACATTGAGTCGGTGTGCGTGTGCAAATTACACTTAGAGTAAGAGTCACAGCAAATTTGACTCAAGAGACTTTTTTTGAAGAAAAACTGGCAAGTGTTTGTCCGAGCCTAGATGGCAGGAGTATGTTAAGCATGTGAATCTACAGCACTACTCACAGATGCTTACAGGGTAAGTAGCATTTGTGTGTGCACGCATATATGTGTATATATATATATATATGTTCGATGGCATGTGTAGCTGCAGATACACATGCTGTGCACATCCCGCCATCTGGTGTTGGGCTCGGAGTGTTACAAGTTGTTTTTCTTCGAAGAAGTCTTTTCGAGTCACGAGACCGAGCGACTCCTCCCATTTCGACTCCATTGCGCATGGGCGTCGACTCCATCTTAGATTGTTTTTTTTCCGCCATCGGGTTCGGACGTGTTCTTTTTCGCTCCGTGTTTCGGGTCGGAAAGTTAGTTAGAATCTCGGAAAAATCGTCGGTATTGTTTGCGTTCGGTATCGGGTTAGTTACAACAGATCGACACCGAATTGAGAAGAGCTCCGGTGGCCCGTCGGGGTTTTCGATTCCCATCCGGGCCTGGTCGGCCCGGCCACGTGTCTCTTCAAGGCTGATGGAACGGACCCCATTCCGCTTCTGTCCAAAATGCCATAACAAGTATCCATATACAGATCAACACCTGGTCTGTAACTTGTGTTTGTCACCAGAACACAAGGAGGATACTTGGGAGGCCTGTCAAGCGTTTCGGTCGAGGAAGACACTCAGGGACCGAAGAGCAAGAAGACTGCAAATGGCGTCGGCGCCGACAGGACAAGGGTGTTTCGAGGAGGAGGAAGAAACATTCTCCATCCAGGATTCGGACTCGGAGGAGGTCGATCCCGAAGAAACGCCGAAAACCGTGAGTAAGACGTCGAAACAAAAAACTCACGAAAAGACTGCCAAAGCCCAGGGGACGCCACCGCCAACAGGCCATGGCTTAACCCGAAAAGTAGGTGACCGTCCATCGGCACCGAAAAAGGGCGAGCTGGTGTCGAAGTCATCCGACTCCGGTCGAGATACAGGCATGCAGCAATCTCGGGCCCGAGAGAGTGGCTCCGAAAAGATTCGGCACCGAGACAGCGGCACCGAAATTGGTCGGCACCGAGAGGGCGCTACGCCGAAAAGCAAAAAGATTTTGTCGGAGCCGAAAAAAGCAGCAGAAAAGGTTTCGGTGCCGAAACATCCGGCCTCCGAACCGAAAATTAGTTCCTATTCAGAGGAACAAGGACTGTCCTCTCAAATGAAGACACACAGATTTGAAGAAGAATTACAGACAATAGAGCCAGATCACACGCAAAGGCGGCTCTTTATTTAGAAAGATACAGGGAAGATCAGCACTCTTCCCCCAATCAGAATTAAACGAAAACTTGCCTTCCAAGACAAGGACAAGGACAAACAGCCACAAGCAAAAGTGGCTAAACAAATAACACCACCACCATCCCCACATCACTCTCCACAACTATCACCGGTAGCCACTCCACCAATGATGCAATCCCCAACACATACGGGGATGAGTCAAGATGACCCTGACGCATGGGACCTTTACGACGCACCAGTGTCAGACAATAGTCCTCAATGCTATCCAGCAAGACCCTCGCCACCTGAGGATAATACAGGCTACATTCAAGTGGTATCAAGGGCAGCAGCATTTCACAATGTCAACCTTCACTCAGAACCCATTGAAGATTACTTCCTTTTTAATACACTGTCGTCTACGCACAGTCAATATCAAAGTCTGCCAATGTTGCCCGGAATGCTAAAACACTCCAAACAAGTGTTTGAAGAGCCTGTCAAAGGGAGAGCCATTACTCCAAGAGTAGATAAAAAATATAAACCGCCACCAACAGACCCAGTGTACATCACACAACAGCTATCACCAGACTCTGTTGTAGTTGGAGCAGCGCGCAAAAGAGCCAACTCTCATACTTCAGGAGACGCGCCACCTCCAGATAAAGAGAGTAGAAAATTCGACGCGGCAGGCAAAAGGGTGGCGGCTCAAGCAGCAAACCATTGGCGTATTGCAAATTCGCAAGCTTTGCTAGCCAGATATGATAGGGCCCATTGGGACGAGATGCAACACCTTATTGAACATTTGCCAAAGGAGTTTCAAAAAAGAGCGCAGCAAGTGGTCGAAGAGGGACAAAATATCTCCAATAATCAAATTCGATCAGCAATGGATGCTGCAGACACAGCTGCTAGAACTGTCAACACAGCAGTAACGATAAGGAGGCATGCATGGCTGCGTACATCAGGATTTAAACCAGAGATACAGCAAGCTGTGCTGAATATGCCATTCAACGGACAGCAGTTGTTTGGGCCGGAGGTGGATACTGCAATTGAAAAACGTAAAACTGACACGGCCAAAGCCATGGGCGCGCTCTACTCCCCGCAGAGCAGATGCACATTTCGAAAAACACAATTTCGAGGGGGGTTTCGAGGGCAAACCACAGAAGCCACAACCTCACAAACAAAGCCCACTTACCAGAGCCAGTATCAGCAGGGAGGTTTTCGGGGACAATATAGAGGAGGACAATTTCCAAGAAACAGAGGAAAGTTCCAAAGTCCCAAAACTCCTCAAAACAAACAGTGACTTCAAGGTCACAAATCCCCAACACATAACACCTGTGGGGGGGAGACTAACCAAGTTTTACACACATTGGGAGGAAATAACAACAGACACTTGGGTCTTAGCAATTATCCAGCATGGTTATTGCATAGAATTTCTCAAAATCCCTCCAAACGTCCCACCGAAAACACACAATATGTCAAAACAACATATAGATCTTCTAGGACTAGAAGTTCAGGCATTGCTACAGAAAGAAGCAATAGAATTAGTACCAAAAGATCAATTAAACACAGGAGTTTACTCGCTGTACTTCCTGATACCCAAAAAGGACAAGAGCCTGAGATCGATACTAGATCTCAGAACATTAAATACCTACATCAAATCAGACCATTTTCACATGGTTACTCTACAAGACGTAATCCCACTGCTCAAACAACAAGACTACATGACAACACTAGACCTAAAGGATGCATATTTCCATATACCAATACATCCTTCACACAGAAAGTACCTAAGGTTTGTATTCCAAGGGATACATTACTAATTCAAAGTGTTGCCATTCGGAATAACAACTGCACCAAGAGATTTTACAAAATGCCTGGCAGTAGTAGCTGCACATATCAGAAGGCAGCAAATACATGTGTTCCCATACCTAGACGATTGGTTAATCAAAACCAATACGCTAAAACGGTGTTCACAACACACAAAATATGTCATAGAAACCCTACACAAACTAGGTTTCTCAATCAACTACGCAAAGTCACACCTGCAGCCGTGCCAAACACAGCAATACTTAGGAGCAACAATCAACACAGAAAAAGGGATTGCTACTCCAAGTCCACAAAGAGTACAAACATTTCACAATGTAATACAAACCTTGTTTCCAAAACAAAAAGTACAAGTCAACATATTACTGAAACTACTAGGCATGATGTCCTCATGCATAGCCATTGTCCCAAATGCAAGGTTACACATGCGGCCCTTACAACAGTGCCTATCATCACAATGGTCACAAGCACAGGGTCAGCTTCTAGATCTGGTGTTGATAGACCGCCAAACATACATCTCGCTTCAATGGTGGAACAGTATAAATTTAAACCAAGGGCGGCCTTACCAAGACCCAGTGCCACAATACGTGATAACAACAGATGCTTCCATGACAGGGTGGGGAGCACACCTCAATCAACACAGCATCCAAGGACAATGGAACGTACAGCAAAAACAGTTACACATAAATCACCTAGAACTGTTAGCGGTATTTCTAGCGCTGAAAGCATTTCAACCCATGATAACCCACAAATACATTCTTGTCAAAACAGACAACATGACAACAATGTACTACCTAAACAAACAAGGAGGGACACACTCAACTCAGTTGTGTCTCCTAACACAGAAAATATGGCATTGGGCTATTCACAACCACATTCGCCTAATAGCACAATTTATTCCAGGAATTCAGAATCAGTTAGCAGACAATCTCTCACGGGATCACCAACAGATCCACGAATGGGAGATTCACCCACAAATACTGAACACTTACTTCCAAATGTGGGGAATACCACAAATAGATCTATTTGCAACGAAAGAAAACTCAAAATGCCAAAACTTCGCATCCAGGTACCCACAACATCAGTCTCAGGGCAATGCGCTATGGATGAACTGGTCAGGGATATTTGCTTACGCTTTTCCCCCCTCTCCCACTCCTTCCATATCTAGTAAACAAGTTGAGTCAAAACAAACTCAAACTCGTACTAATAGCACCAACATGGGCAAGGCAACCTTGGTACACAACACTACTAGACCTGTCAGTAGTACCTCATGTCAAACTACCAAACAGACCAGATCTGTTAACATAAACAACAGATCAGGCATCCAAATCCAGCATCGCTGAATCTAGCAATTTGGCTCCTGAAATCCTAGAATTCGGACACTTAGACCTCACACAAGAATGTATGGAGGTCCTAACACAGGCTAGAAAGCCTACCACTAGACACTGCTATGCAAATAAATGGAAAAGATTTGTCTATTACTGCCATAATAATCAAATTCAACCCTTACACGCATCTACAAAAGATATAGTAGGATACTTACTACATTTGCAAAAAGCAAAACTAGCTTTATCTTCCATAAAAATACATCTTGCTGCAATTTCAGCTTACCTGCAAATTACGCACTCAACTTCATTATTTAGGATACCAGTCATAAAAGCGTTTATGAAAGGCCTGAAGAGAATTATACCACCAAGAACGCCACCAGTTCCTTCATGGAACCTCAACATTGTCTTAACACGACTCATGGGCCCACCTTTTGAGCCCATGCACTCTTGTGAAATGCAATACTTAACGTGGAAAGTTGCATTTTTAATTGCCAGCACATCTCTAAGAAGAGTGAGTGAAATTCAAGCGTTTACCATTCAAGAACCATTTATTCAAATACACAAAAATAAAGTTGTTCTACGAACAAATCCCAAATTTTTACCAAAAGTAATCTCAACGTTCCACTTGAATCAAACGGTAGAATTACCAGTGTTCTTCCCACAGCCAGATTCTGTAGCTGAAAGAGCACTACATACATTAGACATCAAAAGAGCACTAATGTACTACATTGACAGAACAAAACTAATTCAAAAGACAAAACAACTATTTATCGCCTTTCAAAAACCTCATACAGGAAATCCAATTTCAAAACAAGGCATTGCTAAATGGATAGTTAGGTGCATTAAAACCTGCTATCTTAAAGCTAAAAGAGAACTGCCTATTACACCAAAGGCACACTCAACCAGAAAGAAAGGTGCTACCATGGCCTTTCTAGGAAATATTCCAATGAACGAAATATGTAATGCAGCGACATGGTCTACGCCTCATACATTTACCAAGCACTACTGTGTAGATGTGCTAACTGCACAACAAGCAACAGTAGGTCAAGCTGTACTAAGAACATTATTCCAAACTACTTCGACTCCTACAGGCTGAACCACCGCTTTTGGGGAGATAACTGCTTACTAGTCTATGCACAGCATGTGTATCTGCAGCTACACATGCCATCGAACGGAAAATGTCACTTACCCAGTGTACATCTGTTCGTGGCATTAGTCGCTGCAGATTCACATGCGCCCACCCGCCTCCCCGGGAGCCTGTAGCCGTTTAGAAGTAGATCTTAAACATTTGTACATTTGTAAATAGATTACTTGAAACTTTATTATGTACATACGCATTCACTCCATTGCATGGGCACTATTACTAGCATACACAACTCCTACCTCACCCTCTGCGGGGAAAACAATCTAAGATGGAGTCGACGCCCATGCGCAATGGAGTCGAAATGGGAGGAGTCCCTCGGTCTCGGGACTCGAAAAGACTTCTTCGAAGAAAAACAACTTGTAACACTCCGAGCCCAACACCAGATGGCGGGATGTGCACAGCATGTGAATCTGCAGCGACTAATGCCACGAACAGATGTACACTGGGTAAGTGACATTTTCCATATATATATATATATATATATATCTATATGAGCAAGACTACGGCCGAAAAGCGTTGGAGGGTAAACTTTTTCCTGTATATATGAATTAATAAATTCACAGCGGTACGAAAGTGTCCCGGCTTTTCCTTGTACGTAAGGAATCGAATTGATGTGTTGGGGTTTCTGTAACCCGACTGGGACCGTTCCGTTGTGTTACAGTTTCTATAATCCGGATTGTATGTTGGTGTATATGTGTGTGTGTATATATATATATATATATATATATATATATATATATATATATATATTCAACAACAGATCGCTTCTAAAAAGAAGAGAAAGTTACAGCCACTTGTGTCACTAAAAGTAAATTTAATGTGGCAGAGAAAGCAAAACAGCAAACAAAACTCTAACGCGTTTCAGGAGACAGGGCTCCCTTGCTCACAGAGATATCTTCAGCCCCATTTCCTTCTCTATTTTTACATATTGCCTAGAGCATTAACATTAAAAATGGACTAAATTTATTTTATACATTGATGGCTGCCATATTTGAATGTACCACTGGTACCATAAACATAACCACAATTAAACGTAAAAATTAACCTTATTCACTTAATTCTCCATATAGTTGTAATTCACTTGTATATACATTTTTCCACTTCTTGTGTAACTGTAACAGTCAACTTTTTATATATTCCCCAAACATTACTTCATATTCTAAATGCATCAGTTCCAAAATGTTTCATCAAATTATCATACCTCTTGTAATTAATGGGCATTCTCAAAGCCATACCATTAGTAAAGTCCTTGGATTAAATCAGTATAATAGCTCTTTTGCTTTTATATTCTCAATATAAGTTCCTGTTAAGAGATAGAAGTGAGGAAACATTAATAATACCAAACCAAAAAGAATTAAAAAAATCAAAAAATTCTACAGTAAAGTTACTAATACTAAATCTAAGTACTCATATCAGAAGATAACTAGTACTAGAATCACGACTAGTTAGTGCAAATGTACAGATAATTCTTCGTCCTTATTCATCCCTATAGGGTCCATCGTATTGCATTTAATAATCATCCTGGATTCCAATTTCCTTAAATCCAAGGTCCTATTTCCACATCTTACTCTCATTAAGATCCTGTCAAGAACCATAAACTGTAGGTTGTTTACATTTTTATCATGATATTCCTTGAAATGCCTAGCCACAGGATATGACTTGTCTTCATTCTTAATTGCTCTCATATGCTCCAGGATACGTTTTTTTGCCATATGTTTTGTGCTACCTATGTAAAATTTATTACATGGACATTTTAAAGCATAAATACAATAATCCGATATACAAGAAAGATGTTTCCTTATTATAAAAGGTTTTTTCGTCCCCGGAAACTCCACCTCCTTACAATTAGAACTATACTTGCACGCTTTGCATCTACCACAAGTATAGAATCCTTGAATAGACTTTGTTTGTTCATCTCTAGATATCAAACTGTGGCTTAACACATCTTTCAGAGAACGACTTCTTTCAAAAGTAAAGGCTGGGTAGTCATCTAATAATTTGCCAATATATATATATTCCCAAAACAAACAGTTGATAACAACTGCAATTTACATAAAAGACCAAAGATTACTGGGGCGTTATAGTTAGGCTCACATTTTAAATGTACAAAATCAAAGAAATTCAACAGTTGGAGTTACCTCAAGTAACTATAACTCGTGCCCTAAGGTAACTGTATCTCGCGCCCTCGCCATGCACAGTTTTTTTTGTCCAAAATGTTACTGCAAATATTACATTGATATTATCAATGATGTTATCAAAGATGTCATGAGTGCTGTAATTTGTGGGGTAATTAGCAGTGCATGGTGAGAGTGTGAGTTATGGTTACCTTAGGGCATGAGCTTTAGTTACTTGAGGTAACTCTAACTATAACTGGTGAATTTCTATGGTTTCGTACATTTAAAATGTGAGCCTAACTGTAACGTCCCTGTAACCTTTGTTTTTTCAGTAAAGTTCTATATTTTTTTAACGTATAGTAATTTTCATGAGTGTGTCTGGGATTAGATGAGTGAGTGTCTGAATGGCTGTCAGTGTGTAACAATGAATTTGTGTGTGTGTGTGTGTGTGTGTATATATATATATATACATATATATATATATATCTCTCTCATCAGGGTTCGCAACTCTGTTGCAGCATTACACTGGGCTAAAATGAGTGTTGCAATGCAATCACGACTCTACGATTGTGAAAAAAGCGGTTTCACCTATTTACACTTATAATTTATCCATGAGCAACCTATTCATTTCATCTTTGGGGTCAGAGGACTTCTACTCTGACCCCTTCTATTGTTTTTTGCTGATAGATCCATCCCCCAGGACAGTTGCCCGTGGATAAAATCCCGGGCGCACCTTTCTGAAAAGCTTGCAGTCAGCCAATCACACTGCTCCTTGTGACTCGCGGATTCATGGCGCTCCATATCCAAGTCGCAACAGATGTGCATTACTATATATACACAGTTATTTTCCTGTTAATTCCTCAAACATTACTAAATGAATTTACACCAAAACAAAAAAAGGTTGCTTTCTGGCCCAGGACCTACCTTTCTGCCAAATTCGGTGTAATTCCGTCCAGTAGTTTCAGTGCTATCTCTGTTAAAAATCCCTATGGAAAAATGAATGAGGGAAAAGTGTTTTGACTCCCCCCTTCTTTTTATTACATCCCCACCCTCCCCTGGACGGATCACCCCAAAACTTTCTAGACAGCATCTCAAGTGAGCATCGTATTTTCTTGGAAAGTTTCATCAAGATTTGTCAACCGACACCAAAGTTATTAGCAAAACAAAAAACACTCTTGCTATAGAA
Organism: Pleurodeles waltl; assembly: GCF_031143425.1. Lineage (NCBI taxonomy): Eukaryota > Metazoa > Chordata > Amphibia > Caudata > Salamandridae > Pleurodeles > Pleurodeles waltl. The sequence goes on along the minus strand of NC_090444.1, from coordinate 1,696,310,869 downwards.
ACTTGGTCCTAACTATAACTACCTAGTAGTGACCACCACTAGATAATATACACCCATACGTATATGTGTTTGGACATTACTTGTGTAACTATTAATCTAGAGTTCATTGATTTATATAGAATCATTAAGAATGTTAAACTTGAAAAAAAATCTAAACTTCATATGTAGACAATAATCATTGTGAGACATTGTGGTTTCATGATTAAACTGGGGACTGAGCATTGCAAATTTGGATTCTGAATCGACCACTAAAAAATTATGATTACTCACATTACTTACCCACCAGTCTCACACCATATGTTCCTAATATCAAAAGAGGGCACTGCAGTACACTTTATTGTGTGAAAGCAAATGGGTTTTGGGTGTGCCACCATAGTACTATTAGCAGTAGATCCAGCAATCAACCCATTGTTTTTCTACTTCATACTGGATTTGGCCTGTTTAACACTGGATGGGCCATGATGGAGAAAGGAGGTAGTTTTCTCTCACTGAGGCTCCTCTAGCATCAGCCCCTTGAGCTTGAAGATTGCCTTATTGTAGAGAGACAGGGGGCATTATCTCCCTGAACGGTGGAAGTAGTAACTCCATGCGTGATTATTCGTAACTGTTCCTGTGGCTACATTGGCTATGGAGTGACAAATTTGCTCTCAGCACTAGCTCTTCTCCCTTTTCCAGTGGTGGGTCGAAGCTCTAACCTCACTTTGGATATCTGCGTCCTGCCACACAGTTCATTAAGAGAGTACTGATTCCACTCTGCACCACATGATGCTCTGTCATGCCTAGTCTATTGACTGATCTCTCAGGAGATAGCCACATGCACCCAAACAGCATCATAAGTGCGTGCACACTTTCCGATTGTTCACCTGTTGTGCTCCCATGGCATCTCCCGTCCTCGAACTACAAGCCACCTACATGGAGATTCTACATGGAGATTCCCAGCAGAGGTGTTGACAGATGCAGTGTTTGAGATGACATTCACAAAGTGAATCTAGACAATTTTGATGCAGTTATGGTATCCCTTGAGACCGTAGTTACAAGGGAGTGGCCATCTCTAATCAACATGGTATACTCAAAGATATTAGGACAAAGCTGCCTCACATACAAAGAGATTTGCAGAGTCTGACTAGACACATGAAAATGGAGCTGGCAATGATGGGGTTCTTAAAATAAACTTCCTTTTAGGCAAGTTTAGAGATATGGCTGACTGAGAAGTGGCATATCTAGCCAGATTAGCACTAGCCAGACAATATGGTGAAAGTGAATGCCCTGGAAAAATGCACCAGCCACATGGTGTGAGCCACGGAATAGCCAGAAAATTAAAATACCTCCTACTATGATTTATACTGAAGCAAAGGATAAAGTCTCCCGGGCTAGAATCCAAGTAACAAAAAATTATCTTACCACCCCTCCTTCTTTTTGTCTCAGTGTAAATCTACTATCCTGTCCTTTACAACAGCACCTATGGTTATTCTTTATGGACCCTCAAACACCCTGTCGGTGTCAAGTTTCATCATTGGGTCGCACCCTGGCCCTGAATAACAGGGTGGGCTTAACCATATCCCAGGCGAGGGCTAGTAGCCCTGTACCCATCTGCTTTGCCCAGCAGGGTAGTAACTCTCCCCTAAAAAAAAATTACCCGACTTGTAGTTTTAAATCATACCAGTGATACCCAATAATAAAGGGAAACCGGGGTGCAACTAGATAGTTTTAATATTTTACAATCCCTACTAAAATTAACCGGTTAGAATAAGCCAAATTCACCCAACACGAGGTATCTTCGTCCCACCTTCCTTCCATCCATCTCGCCATCCTTTAATCCTTTTATGCATCCATCTTTTCATGCATCCATCTTTTCATGCTTCCATTATCCATTCTTTTGCCATTCCAGCCATCCTTTCTTTATCATCCATACATCCATTCTTTATCATCAGCTATCCAGCCTTTCACCCTCCTTTCATCAACTCCTCCATCCACACTTTCACCCTGTCATCCAGCCTCATCATTCCAGCCGTTCTTTCACTCATTCATGCAAATATTTTTACTCCTCCATCTATCAGTCCTTTCAGCCTTTCAACCTCTCACGTCACAGTTTCTACCTTCTTTTTGCCCTTCCTTACACTCTTCCTTCTTACTCCCTCTCCCTTCCTACTCTCTTCCTCTAATTTCACTTTCTGGGCTTCTTTCACTATGACTGGCTGTGCATCCCTGACTACTGTTGTGATTTCCCCTTACTTAGTGTTTTTAAAAGTTGTTGTTGTTGTTTGCAGAGCTGAAGACAGAACAGACTCATAAATATCTAAGTGTCAGCACCACCCCTGCTTAAGCTGCGAAGGCAGGGGTTGTTAAGATCAATAGCCTTGCACCTTTGACTGGTGGCTGTAGATACAGGGACGAGGCAGGGCGGCCCTCTCTCCCCCTTGCTATTTGTTGTGGCTGCGGAGCCACAGGGCTGCTGGCTGGGGAAGAAACACCTTTCTAGGGACCTGAGTTTGCGCCACGGCTGCTTACTGCTGTCCAGGCATGCAGGACTCTAGCGTTGGTGGCGAATTATGGCTCAGACGTGGAGAGACAAACATGTGGGGTAAACTCTCAGTATCATACCGGGCCACACTGCACTCTTTAAGATAGTGGTTGTTCCACAGTGCTTGCACTCTTGTGAGAATATACCCATCCACTTAAATAGGCCTTTTTGTGCTTAGTATTCAGGTTTGGGTGGCTCGTTTTGGTTGGGAGATGTTTACACTGCCCTATGATAAGGTGTTTTTCTTTTGTGGACCCACACACTATTCTGTGAGAAGGGCATCGGTCTAGTGCCAGCCGTGCTGGTAAAATTGCGCGGCCTCCACGGCTCCTGAGTCTCACTTTATCTTATTCTACAAATAAACGTGTGTGACAGAGTAAAGACTCCGCTACACACTTTCCCACCCCACATCCCGTGGTTTCACTGTGCAAATCCAAGAACACAGCAGGTCACTCTGAAGGCGAAGTCCCACATTCATTGCGTTCCAACCTGCCTCCCGTTATCTGAGAAAAATGTAAAGGCTTTTAATAGTCTTCATCATTACTCCGTCGTTTGAAGGCACCGGGATGCATGGAAAGTGTATCATTGGAACCTCCCATCCAGGTTGTACACTTGCACCACTCAGGATTCGCCAGTCTTGGAGACCAATACACATTCTAAGGGTGACGGTGATCTCTGTCAGAATCAGATGTGGAGCCCTCGTGACGTGCCAGTGATGAAATGCTATTAGTTACCAATTGTGAAGTATAAATAAAAATCCCCCGAGAGGCTTACTAACAAGTAGAGTCGTCTAGCACATACAATTAAACTGGCAGTGTCACCCCAGAAAGACACATATGTTGTTCAATTGGTTTTAATCCTGTTTGAGTGTTTTCATGTAATTCTATTCTTTATAAATAATCAGACTTACACTTCTGTTTTCTGTGTATTGATCTCGTAGCTCAGGATATGAGGTTGCCCATGATCAATCTTCTATGAATGCAAAACTCTGCATACGTCAGTAAAAAATAAATTCATTTCTACAACACCGTTTTTTGATTAAACACACAGCCTTCAATAGCTTACTGGCACAAAAAAGAGTGCAATTTAGTGATATAACGTCTCAAATATTTCCTTTGCCACATGGCTTACATTTTGCACTGCAAACATGCAAAATATGAACTTTCTGGAACTGACGTTCAGATTGTGACAGTTTCTAAAACTGGCTGAACAATTTCATATCATTCTTAAAACGTTTTAAGCAATTATATTTTTTCAGCCAATCCCTTACTGATTCACAACTGTTCTGCAGGGTCTCTTTGTCCTAATTACCTACATTGAGACTTTAGCAGACTTACTGAATGTAAGGAGGTTTGTTGTATATTTATAACATTCGTTAAGCGAAAGACCTTTCAGAGAACCTGTAAACACTTGTAGGAAGCATATCCAATACCTTTCTGTTTGAGAATAAGCAAGGGAAAAAAACAAGCCAAGATTGAGTATTATTCCTTCAATCCAAAAACATTTGCAAATCTAGGCCACCAGGCCTCATAACACATGTATTAATAAGTCACAACACATGCATGACAGTGTCAAACATATGCATGTGCACCAGCTCCATGTTGGAATGAGTTTTCTGTAATAGAAAGCGCTTTACAATCTTGGTGTGCATGCAACTTGAATGCTAAATTTTCATGGCACTGTCAGCAAGCACTGGCAAGTCTAATAGAGTGTCTGAGCATGAGCATCTGTCCTGTAATCAGGCTGCAGCTTTGAGAGGATCTGCTGTCACAACAGCAGGGGAGAATTTGCCACTCAGTCCTGTGCAAATTGCACCTCCATGCGTGAAGATTGAGTGGCGATAGCTAACTGCATTCTACTTCCATCCAGAGATAGATGTCATTTTGGTGGCCAGACGTCTATCCATAAAAATTATCCATGCCAGATGATTGGGGAAGTTTGTGGTTTGGTGTGGTTCTCATCAAACAGAACCGTTATATTCCAAATTATCAGATGTGCTGCTTTCTGTATTGTCTATAGCCCAGCAAGCACTTGCTGCTGTAGCCACTGTTGAAGGTTATTAGTCAGCTTTTTTGTTAACCAGATCAACCTTCGTTATTCAGATCACCTGTTGTGGTGCGTTTTCTGATATGGTTAACCTATATTTTTCCACCCACTCTACTTGTGATACCACAGTTTGACCGAGATCTGGTTTTCATATATCTACGTGTTCTCACTCAGAAGACAGTGTTTCCCTTCCCAGTAACATCACTTCATCGTGTGAATGAGTTGCAAGCGCTGTCTGTCCAGCAACCATACACCCCCTTTTTCCGGGCAAACTTGTACTACGGACCAAGGCGGCATTCCTGCCAAAGATTTTGACACCCTTCCATGTCAGATGATTCATCACCCTCCCATGATCTTTGCTTTACCCCATCCCTTCAAAGAGCAGGAAAGACTCTATATTTGGATCCCAAAAGAGCTTTAAGCTTTTACATCAGTTACACTAAGGACCAGTGAGTGGATGATCAGCCATTTGTGGGGCTCTCAGGAGCAAAGAAGAGTAAGGTAGTGTAGAAAAAGATAATTTCAAACCTTTGCATCAAAGCCTGCTCCGCACTGACTAAGAATCAGCCCACAGTGAACTTGAGGGCTTATTCCACCAGAGCCAAGACAGCTGCTACTGCATTGCCTGTCTTGGACATCAGTCAGGCTGTAATGTGAGTGTCAGTTCACATCATCACGGAGTACTACTGCTTTGATAGGCAGATCTGTCCGGAGAGACACTTTGCCTGATTTGTCCTGCAGGAGTTTTTGGTCTAAGCCCCCTCCACCTTGGGGAGATAATGCTTTGGTATTCATTATCAAGGTGAGGAATCTGCATTTAGAAATATCCATCAGAAAACCAAGTAAAACTCTTTCTGGCTGGATACTCTGGGCCTGATTAAGAGTTTGGCAGGGAGTTTATTCTGTTACAACAGTGATGAATATCCCATCCGCCAAAATATAAATGCCATTATATCCTCTGTCACTCTAAATCCAGGTCCTCTGTCTAACCACACTTCCACCTCCCCGTTCCCCATGTTAAAAAGGTTCAAGTTTAGAGATCAGCACTCTGTCAACTTGATCAGCCAACATCTTGGTGTCTGACTGTGCAGACAAGGTCAAAATGAAGCTGATGTCAGCGTGCATGGTGATTATATGTATCTCCAGCATCGCTTCTGAGGTGGGACGGAGTAGACTCTGAGACGCAGGATGACTCCTATCGGGATGCAAGGGATTTGCTGAAAATATACCGTAGATCCAGCCTGGGGATATTCACAAGGGGAGGACTCTGCGATAAGACAGAATATCGACCAGAGCGAGCATTGCCAACGGTAAGTAACTTGTTTGTTTTGTAGAGTGTTTGGCTTTCTGGGGGACATGAGGAAATTGTAGTGCAAAAGGAAGGGTAATTTGCTTTGGTGTTTGTTGCCAATGTCATCCATGACACAAAATGTTTGTCACCCATACTGAAAACAGATTCCAAAATCATGCTGTTTATAGGAATATATATGTATATATTATCTTGCAGGAGCCAGGCAGCTCTAGCTTGAACAAGATGAAGAGAATTGTGACAGTGTCAAATATATGTCTTATTGTGCAACTTTGCAGGATGCAAGTCATCTGGCACCTCACCAGACAGTATGTTTAATGAATTGGTGCCAAACACAGTTTTTTGACAATTCAAACTCTTAAATTGTTGTGTTGAGCAGTCCATTTTTGCCGGTTGGCTTGAGCCCACTTCTGTGACTTAGAAGGTTGATGTGGCAAATATTATTTAGTTATAACGGGTGAGAGGAAATGTTAAAACCTGTTACTCCAATAAATACATATCACAATTACCACAATACAATGAGGTCAGTAGTAATGGAGAATATTCAGAGAGTTGTAGGCACAAATATTTTCTTAAAGTTCCAAGTGCATATTTTTCTACTTAGTCCAGAACCTCAAAAACCTGAGAAGACCAGCTTCAGTGTTATACCATTGTATTTTAACAGTAGAGGCTGCTCATCTGTGTGCGTGGGGGTGATATTCCAGCTGGGCTAATGGTGTGCAATGTTTTTTAATTGAAATATCAGTGGCTGATTTCATCCATCTCTAGACAAAGGTCCAGTCTTTTTCCATCCTTGCCACCTGTGTCTGAGTTTGAGATGTGTTAAATGAGGGCAGTAACTTGGTGAGATATCAGTCTGCTTTATGGCAGCTTTGTCAAGAAAGTAATGGGCCCTTTGCTTGATGCTTAGGCAGAATCATTGCATCAGGTGCTGGCTTGACTGCACTCATTGAGACGGCATTCAATGTGGTCTGATATTTGTTTCCTTGCTAGTTGGATGACAACTTCGTCAGTGGTGTGATGCACACTGTAAAGTTCACTGGGGCTCCTGGGCCATGCGATTCTCTCTCCTGTCTGAGCTTTACCAATCTTTCAAATGTGAGCAGCACTCCACAGTCGAAGAAGTAAAACACCACAACCTTGCCACAAAAAACCCTTTCTGAAGTAGATGAACAGTAGCCTACGAGAAGTAGATTTATGGCATGCACTGAGGAAATGGAGTGACTATATCGTGCAGTGGACCAGGATACAAAAATAAGGGGAATAAAAGGTAGGGAAGCATTTACAATTATCTCAGGCAGTTCTCACTATGACCAGTCACCCAGTCCTCTTGGTTTACAACAGCCACCTCAGTATAGTGCTGCTGTGTTATGTACAACAAGAACAAACTGTCTTTTGGGTGCATTTCAGGATTTGAACCTTTATTGACGTAATCCTTCTTTTGAAGCAGAAAACAATACAAGTCCATAAACAAAATACCAACGCACTCCTTACAACAGGGTAGGGAATGAATTAATGTTAAAAGCAGTACAGGTCCCTTACAGTAGGTACTAAAAGTTAGGTTCCATTAGAAAAAAAATAAGAGGCCAAATAAGTTCAAACTATCTGCTTCATTCAAAGGACAAAGTACAAAAACAAATTTTAAATCAGCTTGGTCTCACTCAATCAGTCTGTAGACCAAAATAAGCTTTACTTCAAAAGAAACATTTTCTGTACCAGGCAGGAAGAATCCAACATCGGGGCCCTTACAAACAAGATTCAAAGTAGAACTTTGAGCAGAATTCTGATATTTGTTTGAATGGCTTTTTTGTCTCTGTGTTGCATGAAATTACCCTCTGCGTATGAGCAAGGGGAAAGGTGGCTCATGCATAAGTGTAAAAAACTCTCAAGAGCTGAATGACTGCGCCTTCTTAGTCCCATTAACAAGGTCATCATCATCTATAGACATTGCCATTCTCTGGCCAGAACAGGCTCCGCTGTGTACTCTCAGTACGGAGTGGGAGCCAGCAGCAAACAAGAGAATACCATGAACCCACAGAGTAAAACGTTGTGACAGAAATTTACCATCACAAGGTATGAGATTCTTTCTGCTTTCTTTGTGGCTTCAAAAGCAGCTAATCCAGTGCAACCCAAGGGAGTCCCCGAGATATGGGTCATGTGACTCATTACCTTAATCTAATTATAGTCAGTCTGTAGCTTTCTGCACTTGAGCAGCAAGAAAAGCAATAAATCCAATGCCAGATAGTCCCACTTGGCTCACTGCTTCTGAGTCATGTGATCCATTCCTCTAATTTCCTGTCTGCCACTTACAGGTCAGGTGAGCCATCACACCTTCTCTGCATCTTGGCAATCACCTTCTACAATACCACATACTACTGCATAAGGTGCTGTGGCTCCTGTGTCCTAGGGCTTCAGTGTGAACCTGACAACAACCAGTTAAAAAACCTGAGTGCCTTCCTACCGTGTGAGCAGCTTTAAAGCAACCAAACCAATGTCAAATGGCACCACTCATCCCGAGTCCCTGACCAGACACAGCAGCGCCTAGATCATGCGACCTTCAGGGTAGGGAATGTAGCAATATTGAGAACAATTGAGTCTATTCGGTATAGGTATAAAAAAGGTTCCAGTAAGGGGATGGAAGAGTCTTAATAGGTTCACACAATATCCCTCTCTAGAGAAAGACAAAGTGCAAAACGGAGACCAAATCAATCAGGTGTTATAATGAAAAGTAGCTTCAATCATAGACAGCTCAGGAGAAGGAAAGCCATATCACCCTCTTAGCAGGTAGAAAAGTAGCTATGTCTATGTCATATGGTCTCACTCAGCCACTAAGTACTCCAGAAGACACTGTGGCTTTAGAATTTAAAGACCTGCCACTCTAACTTCCCACTAGCCAGTCAGAAAAAAGGATAGCCTTTTTTTGTCTTTCAGCAACTTCAGAAGCAGCCAATCCAGTGCTATCTGGCACCTCTTGGCCCATTAGCACCCAAAATATACTGTTGCCCTGAGGCCCACTTCCTCTTGAACCATCTTTTCAGAAGTTAGGAAAGCCTTCTCACTGTCAGTCCTATGTTGTCCCACACACCTGCAACCTTTACTAAAGCACTGGGGACAATGGTCCCTCCTGCGTGGGCCTGCAGTGCTCAGTGGCATCCCATTTCCTCATGTGTCCTGTACCTCCCTCCCTTTTACCAGTCAGCATCTCCACCTTGGTACACTCGTCCAGACTTCATAGATTTTTGCCCCACCAGTGAACATCCATTCCTCGCATCCACATTCTTTCCCCAGCATTCAAACAACTCACAGTACACACACTCCAGCTCATGCTCAACAATACCTAAAACTAGAGGCAGTCTTTGCAATGATGTGGGAGCCAAAACCCCAATGATTTCCTGAACCCAAATATCGAACAAACCCAAATGTACCTTGCACAGTACAGCCCCACAGTCCTTTTCTTTGATCTGTCGGTAAGTGTCTACCACCGTACCTCAAATTTAACAGATCCTACCCATCAATTTAACAGTCTCTACCCATCAATAATTCAAATGAATAGATTAAGTTCAATATTATAAACTGGGACCATTCCAAAAATTGAGTTCTAGATCAAAGATAGATTTGTAAAGTTTTAATACAGAGTTGTTCATAAACCCCCCCTTCTTCGAAACACTTTCTAATGCATATTACTTAACAAAGCTGCAAATTTAGCATTGTCTGTTCATAGTTAGATCATATTGACAAATCAAAAACAACGTTGTCATTTCAAAAGATTCTTAACAGTAACCCAATTTTTCAGGGTAAGAGGAATCTTAAGGTTGCTTTCTTGGCAACTGCAGTCCAGGGATGTCAAACACAATATTTTAACGTTCGATGGCATGTGTAGCTGCAGATACACATGCTGTGCACTGTTCCTGCCATCTAGTGTTGGGCTCGGAGTGTTATAAGTTGTTTTTCTTCGAAGAAGTCTTTTCGAGTCACGGGACCGAGTGACTCCTCCCTTTCTGCTCCATTGCGCATGGGCATTGACTCCATCTTAGATTGTTTTCTTTCCACCATCGGGTTCGGATGTGTTCCTCTTCGCTCTGTAATTCGAATTGGAAAAGTTAAGAAAATCATCGAAATCCGTCGGTATTGTTGCGTTCGGGGCCAGTTTTCTATAGATACATCGGCACCGAGTAAACAACCGCTTCGGCGGCCCTTCGGGGCTTCCGCACTCAACCGAAGCCTGGTCGGCCCGACCACACCCGTCGTCGAAGACCCATGGACCGGACCCCCTTCCGTTTCTGTCCGACGTGCCACGCCAAGTATCCTTATACAGACCAGCATCAGGTCTGTAATCTGTTTTTGTCACCAGAACACAGAGAGGATACCTGTGAGGCCTGTAAGGCTTTTTGGTCAAAGAAGACCTTAAGAGATCGACGAGCAAGGCATTTGCAGATGGCATCGAAGTCGACACAACACCTCGACGTCGAGGAGGAAGAGATGGCTATCTCGATCCAGGGTTCGGAATCGGACGACTCCAACGGAGACCGGCCACCGACGGCAAGACAAAAAGTGAGTACACCTGCCCAGCCCCAAAGTCAGGTGAAAAAACAGAAGGCCTCGGGGACGCCACTGCTGGAAGGCCATGGCTCGACCCAAAAGAAAAGCGGTGACCAAATAACATCTTCGGCACCGAAAAAGGCCAAGATCGTGCCGAAGTCTTCCGACTCGGGTCGAGAAACCGGCATCGAAAAGAGTCGACATTGATTGGTCGAATCGAATAAGCCTCGAAAGAGCCTATCGGAGCCGAGACCGACCGTATCCATGGGCGTTTTGGTACCGAAAAAAATGGCTTCGGAGCCGAAAAAGACTTCTTATACAGAAGAACATGGGCTCTCCCAACAACTTAAAGAGAGGCACAGGTTTGAGCAGGAGCTGGATTTGGAAGAGCTTGACCAAACTCAAGCAAGGTTACAAATCCAAACAGACACAGGAAAAATTCAAACCATCCCTCCGCTCAAGTTTATAAGAAAATTGTCTTTTCATGCAGAGACTGAAACTGAGCAGCCAAGAGCAAAGGTGGTTAGAGAAAGGTCACCAATCCCACATTTCTCACCAGAAATGTCGCTACCTCACTCGCCACAACGGACAAGGTCACCAGTTGGCACACCAACGGAACAGTCACCTCCACATACTGTGCAGACGCAGGACGATGCAGACCGCTGGGACCTATACGACCCATACGACCCACCAGTTTCAGACAACAGTCCTGAATGTTATCATTCAAAGCCTTCTCCTCCAGAGGATAGCACATCCTACACGCAAGTACTGGCTAGGGCGGCGACATTCCACAATGTCACTATGCACTCAGAACCAGTGGAGGATGACTTTCTTTTTAATACACTGGCATCCATGCATGCTTCATATCAAAGCCTGCCAATGTTACCAGACATGCTTAAGCATGCACAACAGGTCTTTCAGGAACCGGTCAAGGGAAGGGCCACTACACCGAGGGTAGAGAAAAAATATAAACCTCCCCCGTCCGACCCTGTGTATATTACACAGCAGCTACCTCCGGACTCTGTTGTAGTGGGAGCCGCAAGAAAGCAGGCAAATTCTCAATCGTTCGGGGATGCGCCACCCCCTGATAAAGAAAGCCGTAAATTTGATGCGGCAGGAAAAAGAGTGGCATCGCAAGCGGCCAACCAGTGGCGTATCGCCAATTCACAGTCCCTCCTCACCCGTTACGACAGAGCACATTGAGACGAAATGCAGGATATTATTCAGCATTTACCAAAACAACATCAAAAACGGGCTCAACAGGTGGTGGAGGAGGGACAGGCAATCTCCAGCAACCAAATCCGTTCTTCACTGGACTCTGCCGATACAGCAGTACAAACTGTCAGCACAGCAGTTACCATCAGGAGGCATGCATGGCTACGCAAGCGGTATTAAACATGCCGTTCAACCAGCAGCAACTATTTGGGCCGAGGTGGACTCTGCAATAGAAAAAATGAAGAAGGACACAGACACGGCCAAAGCCATAGGCGCGCTCTACTCTTCCCGGTATAGGGGAACATTTAGGAAGCCACAGTTTAGGGGAGGGTTTAGACAGCAGCCCTCAGAGCCATCCACCTCCCAAACAAAACCCACTTACCAGTCTCTGTACCAGAGAGGGGGGTTTCGTGGTTCATACAGGGGACAATACCCAAGAGCAAGGGGAAACTTTCAGCCTGCCAAGCAGACCCCTAGTAACAAGCAGTGACTTCAATGTCACACTTCCGCAACACACATCACCAGTGGGGGGAAGATTAACAAAATACCACAAACATTGGTCAGACATTACCACGGATACATGGGTTCTATCAATTATCCAACATGGTTACTGCATAGAGTTCACACATTTCCCTCCAGCTGTTCCCCCAAGGACGCACAAACTATCAGCACAACATCTAGACCTACTACAAATAGAGGTGCAAGCACTATTAACAAAACAAGCCATAGAACTAGTACCACACCATCAAAAAGGAACAGGGGTTTACTCCCTATATTTCCTTATTCCCAGAAAAGACAAAACACTAAGACCAATTCTAGATCTCAGGACGTTAAACTGCTTCATCAAATCAGATCATTTCCACATGGTCACACTACAAGACGTAGTTCCCTTGCTAAAACAGGGAGAATACATGGCAACACTGGATCTAAAGGATGCGTATTTCCACATACCCATTCATCCATCTCACAGGAAATACCTCAGATTTGTCATACAGGGCAACCATTACCAATTCAGAGTATTGCCCTTCTGGATAACAACAGTACCCAGAGTATTTACAAACTGCCTAGCTGTAGTAGCAGCTCATATAAGGAGACATCACATGCACGTATTCCCATATCCAGACGATTGACTAATAAAAACCAACACTCAACACCGGAGTCAAAGTCACACGCAATATGTAATAGAGACTCTACACAAACTAGGGTTTTCTATACATTACCAAAAATCTCACTTGCAACCATCCCAAATACTACAATACTTGGGAGCCACACTCAACATGCAAAAAGCAATTGCCACTCCAAGTCCACAAAGAGTTCAATCGTTTCAAAATATAGTGTCAAGCATACAACCAAACCAACAGTGCACAGTCAGGTTTGTAATGAAACTACTAGGCATGATGTCCTCATGCATCGCTATTGTCCCAAACGCATGGCTACACATACGGCCCTTACAACAGTGCCTAGCAAAACAATGGCACTCTATCTGGATTCGATAAATGGAATCTCATGGGGCTGTCCAAAGTAGGCAATCTATGGTCCAGCTGAGCAGTCATTCCCTTCACAGACCTGAAAGGTGACTATCAATTTGCTCCAACTGAAGCATATCGATATCTACAGGTTTGACAACCTCTTCAAACAGTACTATCTAAAGATGAAGAGCTGTCTGAGTCCCTGGAGGACAGACTACTTGACTACCATATGGTGCGTGAGCCAACATCCCTTACATATCGTAAACTGATAACACCCCAGATACCCTTGCACAACTACATGAGAAATGGACTCTGGAGCTGGGAGGACTAGAGTACGAGGAATGGCTGGAGGCCCTGGCTTCGCCTGGAGAAATATTGATTAAGGCCAGATTTCGATTGGTATGGCTCATGGTCTTACATTGAGCATACTACATCTGCAACACACTAGTAAAGATGGGTAGAGCAACAAACAATACCTGTCATAGACGAGGTGGCCAGATAGGCACCTTTTTTCATTTTATACGGGAGTGCCCAGCTGTACATAACTATTGGGAAGCAGTGCTTGAATGTCTGAATACCCTCTGTGGCACGGCTATACCAGCCACAACTAAATGGTGCATACTTAACATTTGGACCATGGACCAATTCTGGATGACTTTAGGCTTGGCGATTGCCAATATTGCTTGTCAATGGGGGGCTGAGTTAGCGACATGCTTGAGAGACTGGAAGAATGATTTGGACTTGTGCATGATAGCAGAGAAAGTGGTTTATAAAAATAGAGGATGTCCGAGCAATTGGGAGAAAATATTGAGTAAATGGAATAACCATCAAGGGGGTTCCTATATTTCGATCTCTAAACATAGGTCATATCCAATTCGGCGATTTGAAGTTAGGTCAAGTTGTGTTGAGCAATATTTTAACACAACTCAGAAGCGAAAAGCATGAACTCTTCATAGATGTTAATAAAGCAGAGGTACACAACATGAACCTTTTTATAGCTTATTTCATCCAGTATTTATATAGCTGAGAGGTGAACATCAAAATCTCTCTAAAATATATCAACCATATCATCTTTTCCAACATTTTGTCTGAATGGCAACACTACTAATTTCAAATGAAAGACTCCTTTGGATATTTGCGTTTACCCAGTTTAACACAAGAGTTGTTATCTACTTTATCACAAGACATGTCAAGAAAGCTGTTACATGCCCACACTATTAGCAAGCTCTTTTGTGTGGTGTACTTTGATTATAGGTCACTCCTTGATCTAACTGTCCTGGTTTTTCAGGTTTGTGGTGTGATGGTTGGTAGGGTGTATTTATTTGAAAAGTGCTTATGTTTTGGGTGTGTCTGTTTAATTGTTTTTCTCTCCTCTTACAATGTAGTCTTCCTCCATTCTCACTTCACTCATCTCCATTCCTAGGACTCGATATCCACAGATAATCAATCACTTTTGTCTTAGACTGGACTTTAAAGTACTCATCTGCATGGAAGTTTCATTGCAAGCAAAGTGTCCCTTAACCATTTATGGAGGGCATAATATTTAGAATAAATCTCCTCATACTACACAGATGTATCACAAGGGCTGTCATCATCTTAGACTCAAAGCACCATAATGTCCAACATTAAGATTTTATCCCTGAACACCAAAACATTGAATCATCCTGTCAAATGCCAAAAAGAATATTGTCATAAACTAAGATCTTCCTACAAAAGAAAAAAGCATATTTCAGGAAGCTCTCTAGAAGCAGATGGATGGCTTGCCCCCAGGCTGTTAAAAAGAAAAAAGGGCTTAATATTTCCGATGTGTGTTTAAAAAAAAAAAAAAAAAAAAAAAAAACTTGCGACAGAGAGTGACTATGAGGGCAAGTGGCTTCTCACAAGATTCTACAAAGATTAAAAAAGATACTTTACAATTATATGCAGTGAACATTTTTGCCCTGTGACTGAAAAACTGGGTGTTTGAATCTAGCTCAATAAAAAAAAACTCTCACAGATGCTCCAAGTTTGAGGAATAGTTTTAGGTAGAGATTTTAAGCATAGGATGCCAGAGAAGACAGAATCTCAGATTTCCGCTGTACACTAAATAGATCCCATAAACAAATCATTAATGTGTGTAACCTAGTAAGCTTAAAGATGTGTAGAGGCCTGTCAGCCCACAGCCAAGGACTACACCTTTTACTCTATGATAGACGGTCTCCTTATTTATGAAGCCCACATGATGAAGCATTGGCCCTGCTATTTAATTACCCATACTCATTTTGGACCATATATTTATTTCACCATCATTTTATGTAAATGATACAATAAATAATGACAAATACAGAGAACAGATGACAATCTTACAAAAATTCCTGATTGCTACAAAACTATTAATAAAAAAATTCCTTTTTCTAAAACATCAACACATTTTCCGTTCCAATAGTATGTGGGATGCCCTAAAATCTGCGGTTGGAGGAGTCATGATCAGCCTGTTGTGTAGGGCGAACATACAGGATACACCAAAATTAGATGAGTGAAAAAGAAATTACACTAATTGGACCCAAAGTGACAGGAAAGAAGGGAACACAGAAATTCATCTACGTGTCGAGAACAACATAGGCGTAACGTTTTGTGGTCACAATAAAGCAGGTTGACTGCTTGCCAAATGGCTGACACATAATAAATCCAAAACAAAAATATCAGTAATTAGGTATTACCAATGCGAATGCTGTATATTAGGTTTTTGAAAAATTCTACCATGAAATAACTGCCTCTTAGGGAGCTTGTCTGGACTACTTAAATAACCACCCAAATACCACTCTGTTATCAGAAATGAGAGAGGAAATTAAAAAAAGCAATTGAATGCCACACATCAGTCACTAAAACTAGGTAAAACCCTTGGTCTGAAAGGGTTTTGACCTTCTATTAGACATAAAGAGAAGTCATCCTACATCTACCCACATAACTTTTCGAGCATTATACAATATCAGTTACTGGTAAGGGTTCGGCATCAGAGGCAAACATATTCATTATTCCTTACAGAGGGAAAGGATTCCCTTTAGCCCAAACACTTAGGCCCCATCTCTTTTATTAACTACAACTGTAAAGTGTACACAAAAATCCTATGCAACAAATTTGAACCACTCTTAAAAACTCTAACTGAATTTATAAAAAAGCAGACTTGCTTCAGACTGTAACAGACTGCTTAGCCATGTTTTACAAAAGGCGAGTTTACTGGACTACACAACAACAACTGTGATAGTACTGGATGCATAAAAAGATTTGGACAAGTTTTTTATTTTATTTATTAGTATTGATTTCAAACACAAGTAAATACAGAATGACAGCACGTCATACCTCTTACCCCATTCAGGAGCAAATTATAGCAGTAACATAGCAGTATCATATGTTAATACGCATAGTGGTGCTCGGATATTACATGTATCTTATCATCTCAATACATCGGCATTGTGAATCCCTTCATTTCCATATCCCAGTCAAGTCAATCATTGGTCATCTGATTCTGTGTTTCTGTCTCTGCAATGTCCTCCAAATCACCCTGAAAACGCACCTCCACTATATCCCATTCAACTAGTCCTCCCTGATTCATCCCATTGTATATTAGTTTGTGTTGAACCCCACAGTCCGCCTGCGTCCTTTTAGCAAATTTCCACATCCATTGTCTCTTGGTGGGTATCTTGTGTGACATCCATTTCAATGCAATGCATGTCTTGGCTACCGCCAGTCCCAGCTTAATTACTTTCATCATGTGTTTAGTGCGCTTGGCTTGCTATACCAGCCACAGTAAGCATAGTTGGGCAGTTAGCTGGATCCAAGCTCCGTCAGATCCCTCAATTTATGGATCACTTCTTTCAAGAAGTTGCCCACCCATGGACCTGTCTACCACATGTGTAAATATGTTCCCTATGTTGTCTTGCATTTAAGACACTGTTCTGGTTTTGTTGGATCAAGTCTCTGCAACCATTGCGGTGTGACATAGTGTACGCATTTGCAGTGTATCAGCCTTAAGCGGGCACTTCTTGTTACTTTCTTGCAGTTGCCTATCATTGTTAGCCACTCTTTCTCACCTTTCTCTGTCCCCAGGTCGTCTTCCCACTGGGCCTTTAATTTTTCAATTCAGGTAACCGTGTTGGGTAGAAGTAATCCATAGCTTTGTGTGACAAGTCTGCTGCGATTTATTACGTGCGTTGCTGGTTCTTGAGGGAACCCTTCCCATTCTTTACGTACCACCGCTGCCATACCAGCATACACCAGGAAGCTGCCACCTCCCACTCCCCATTTAGTACAGAAGGCTCTGTAGCTGATGAGCCTGCCCGTCCTCATAAAATTCACCTATAGTTAATGGTATCCCACCTCCTGTTCTAATATTTAGGAATGACTGTATTTGAGGGCATATGCCCATGTGCCAAGGTATCAGATCTTGTGATATATATATATAGATATAGATATATATATCACACTTCCTCCTAGTTATCCTTTCCCACATCTCCAGTAGGGTCCTGACTTGTAGTGGGAGTGTGACTCTTTTTTATCTAGGAACCAGGGGCAGCGCCAACAGGTCCATCGGGTGGGCTAGATGTTTCAGTATGACACTCACTGGGTCAGTGTAATCATCTCAGAACCATGGCACGACATATTGCATGTGGTAAGCCCCGCAATAGGCTCTAAAGTCCGGGGCCCACCCCCCCACACACATTTTCAGGGCAATCGCAAAACATCTAGGCTTATCCATGCTCGCCCCTTCCCCCAGTAGAGTAGCCTAAGAAGTTCATCCAGTCTATGGAAGCATGCGTCGGGGAAGCGTATTGGCATATGTTGTATAATATATAGGACCTTGGGTATTATTATAATTTTGCTTAAGGCTGTACGCCCCATTAAGGACATGGGGAACCTCAGCCATTTGCATATGTTCCTCTCAAGGCTCGCCAACAACCCACCCACATTCACCTCATACGTTTCAAACATGTCTGAACTCAGAGATATATATATACTCACCTAGATATTTAACCGGTGTAGTCTGTACTTTTATGGTGTGTGTGTGTCCTCCACTGCCCTCATCTCTTATGTTATCGGATACATCACTGATTTGTCTGCATTTAGGGTGAAACCCGAGGGGATCCCCAATTCCCGTATGGTGTAATTGAGCATAGGCCAGTTGTTTAACGAGTTCTTCAAAGTCAATAATATGTCATCGACATATATTGAGATCATTTTCATTTACTCCCCCATCATAATGCCGGCCTCTGAGTGTCTATAATGTAGAGTCTGTGCTAGGGGTTCTATGACCATAGCAAATATTAGGGGATAGAGAGGGCATCCCTGTTGCGTTCCCCTCTCTATTACCCAGGTTTCTGACATTGTGTGCCCCAACTCCACTCTGGCTTTGCGGTCAGTGTTAAGGAGCTTCACCCCTCGGAGGTAGTCACCTCCCAGTCCATATCTATGTAAAGTCCTGTCCATGAATAGCCAGTCGACTATGTCAAATGACTTATGGGTGTCCAAACTAGCCAGAGTACGTGTCTCTTCCATTCATGCAGCTTGCACTATAATGAGGAGTACTTTCCAAATGTTAGTGGTGGTGCTTTGTGCCCCTACAAATCCGGCCTGATCTGTGTGTACCACCTCTTCAGCTACCTTTGCCAGTCTGCCAGGCTAGGATTTTCCCTATCATTTTTGCATCCACCATAATCATCGACAGAGGTCGATATGATTCACAATCTTCTGAGTCCCTCCCCCCTCTGTGCTTCCCTCAGTGATGAAGGTAGTACTCCTGTTTCAAATGCCTCTTTACATTGCTAATGGTGGTGTACACAGTAGGTGTATATATGCTTGGTAGAATTATACGGTCAAGCCGCCGTTGCCCGGGGCTTTCCCAGTGTTCATGTGTGTTATAGACCATCATAAATCTGTTTTTTCTAGTGGCGCGTTCAGCTGAGACCTCATTTCCGCATCCACCAGGGGCAGCTGTGCTTTATTCGGTATGGATTTTATGTCTGCTTCTGAGCCCATATCCTAACTCGTATGTAATGCCGAGTAAAACTCAGCACATCGGTTCAGGATTGCATCTTGGTATGTTAGCAATTCTCGGTTTGCAGCCTTAAGGGCCGACACTGCATTTCACTCTCTCTGTCTAGACCAGCCATGCCAGCAGCCATCCTTCAGTGTCACCCTGTTCATGCTGTTTTTTTATGTGTATACAATAATCATGCTTCCCTAGCATGTCACAGACCTCATCCAGCTGAACTCAAAGTGTGTGCCATACCTCCCAGGCCTCGTCGGTGTGTGGTGTCTGCCTACCTATATCTGCTATTTTTTTCTCCAGTCATGCAGCTGTGTCACGGAGGGATTTTCGTGCTCCATACGTCTCTGCCATACACTTCCCCCTAATTGTCACCTTAAAGGCTTCCCACAGTGTTCCAGCAGATTGCACTGTATTAGTGTTAACGTTAAAGTTTTCCTGTATCGCTTCCCATACATTTAAGCATACATACATGTAAGCTTGATCATATAGCGCATGGAATTGGAAGTGCCATTGTGGCTACAAATGCCAGGCCCTGCAATTCCACTGCGAGTGGGGAATGATACAACAGTGTGTGATCTAGGCATTGTATGTCCTCAAAATTGTGTTGTCTGCTCTGGGTTTATAAGCATGTAATCTGTCCTGGAAAATGTCCCATGTGGTGGGGAATAGAAGGAGTAGCCCTGTGTTTGTCCATGGCATACTCACCACAATTCCACTAGGTTTAGCGTATCCAGCCCTCCTAGTAAAGCTTGTGATGATCTACGCAGTGGTCGTGTCATAGGTCTTGAACTGTCCAATTCCCTGTTCAGCGTACAGTTGCAATCCCCCCTCCATATGCTATCATAGTTTGCATATGGTGCTAACACATGTATCACTGCTTTGTGGGAGACTGGAGTGTCTGTATTTGGTGCATATGTATTAAAAAGCACCCCACGCCTGCCACCCATTTCACCCACCACCACAATATAGCACCCGTCTGCTGTCTTCAGGGTCACACCTGCCTTAAAGGGGATACCAGTCTCCACGCACAATAACACTCCTCATGTTGAGGAGGTGAAACTGGCATACCACATCTGTCCGCCCCATTTAGTTTGAATCTTTCGGTTTTCGTGTGGCAAAAGGTGTGTTTTCTGTAACATTACTATCTTTGCTTGTAGTTTGCGAAGATATGACCATATTCTCTGTCTCTTGATTAGGTTCTGAATCCCCTTTACACTCCATGATATTATTTTCACTCCAATGTTAGTTATATGGAAAGCTTTGTAATCCAGCACCCTCCTCTCAGCGAGTAGTAACTGTCCCTGAACTGAACTACCCCCCGATCTCTCCACCCGCATGGCCCTTTCCAACCTGGCCTCCACAATTGACACATTCAGTGTACAACCAATTCTCTCTAAGTAAAACTCAACTTCATGTGTGCCCCAGGGCAACACTATTTGCAGAGTTACCATTATTTGTGCACACAAGGAGAGCTTCTTAAGCTGTGTTACATTATGCAGGTCTGGCGTTCAATCTGTACTCGTGTCAGCTGGCATTCAGACCCCACCACCCCCCGGTATAGAAAATCAATGCTGATGTCCCCCTCCTGCAAATATGCATGCATTCTCACTGGTCTGTGTTGCTCTAACAATATTATTTCAGTTATTCTCAATAAATTGCATGGCTTCCTTAGGTTGATCGAAGAAATGTATTTTCCCAAGCACATTCACTAGTAGGTATGCCAGTGACAACAGCGCATGTGCTAGTCTGCGTTCCTGGAATTTCTTTTTAATCTCCATGAAGGACCTCCTCTTCTTCTGCGTTGCTGTGCCATAGTCGGGACAGAAGGAGATCCTATTCCTGTTGTATTCCACATCCCCCTGTGTCTGTGCTGCTGTTAATACATTTAGCTTGTCCTTGTACCTTAATAAGGGTGCGTGGTGGGGCACCTAGCTATGGTTTGCCTTCTAGCATTCTGTGGACTCTGTGTATTTGCAAACCTTTCTTCCTTCCGAGGTTCGATAGTATAGTCGGTAGCCAGGTTTTCAAGAATTGTTCAACCGGTGCTGTCTCCGTCCCTTCCAGTAGCCCTAAAATATTAATATTATTACAGCACAACCTGTCTTCCAGGTCCATGAGTTTAGCTTCTTGCATATGCAGGTGGCGCTCGTGATCAGTCAGTTGGATGGCTTGTGCACCCACATTTTCCCCCAGTCCTTCCGCCCTGGTTCCTAGATCTTTTTCCTTTTCCTGCATCATGTCCAAGTCTTGTCAGTGCTACTGTTCTGGCCACCCCATCAATTTTCTCAGTGATGGCTTTATTGCCTTCCAAAATGAGGGTTTTGAGTTCAAGCATGGACGGCGTTGTAGCGTCCCCCAGCTCACCTGGATTTAGACTTTGGGCCATCCTGGCTAGGCCATCCTCAATGGTACAGCGTGGTTTGGTGGCCACACCCAGGCCCACTGTGGGCTTGCGTGGCATCTGTGTATTGCAAAGTGTCTCCCTACATGCTGGGGGCCGTCCAGTTACGCGGACACACCCCCTCCCACACGCCATCTAATGTGTAGTTAGTTCCAGGCTAGATTGTTTCCCACTTGGGGGTGCGGCAATCGCTGAATACCTGGCCTTGTCCCCATGTACTTCAGCCAGTCAGTGTGTGATTGGGGTTGCCACATAATATTATGGATGTACCCCTATTCACTGTGATCCTGGCAGTATGCACAGTTTACTTGTATTTGCTTAACATGCCATTCATTTAGCCCGTGTGTGCACCTCTGCTCTCTGGGTTTCAATGTATTGCTGTCTCCCCAATCTCAGCCTCCTGTATGATCAGTCTCCCATGAGGATAATGATCCCCTCTGGTACGTGCAGCACCACCCTGCAGGTCCAAAAGTGAGGTCAGGCCGTCCACGGATGGATCTCGATGCCCAGTGCTCTCCTATCTCCCTACAGGGGTCTTCAGATGAAGAGAAGGTGTTATTTAATACGTTGTCCTCATGTGCACTACTTTCTCATGGTGTCCCCCATCCCAGCATTCCCAGGTGGCTCACCATATGCCGTCTGCTGCTCTCCACATCTCTCTCTGGGCCTCAAGCTCTGATGGAGGTCCGTTCGATCTCGGTGCCACGGCAGACCACCACAGAGAGGGTGCCCCGCCTCCACCAGGTCCAGACGCCATTCCTGATGCACCGGAGAGCGCACCGCTTCCTCGGCCTCCTTCGCAGCAGTGACATTGCACCGCAGCACTCCGCAGTTGCGGCATTTACTGTTGCCACCTGTCCCTCTCCTTGTCTTCCTCCTGGTCCGGACGTGCCTCACAGTACTTTTTTGGTCGCGGGTTGATTTTGTGTTCCTTTGCAGCTGTGCCTCAATTCAGGGGTCTTGAGCCAGTCCTGCCTACTCAAGTGAGGCATCCCGCTCACCTCATCTGGTATCAAAGGTGAATGTGGGCCCATAGGGGGCTCCTAGATGGGCGATTGGTCAGAGTGACAGAATGGCACATCAGCTCAGGTGACCATCTTGGCTCCTCCCAGCTTTGGACAAGTTGTGATGGACTTTCCTCCATTCAGTGCTTGACAGAGTTTCAATGAGAGACCGATTCAGCAATGGATGGTCCTTGCTATATCCGGTATGCCCTGGGAAAGAATCCACATCAGTGTGAATCTGTTCATTAGCTTCCCTTTACAACATGGAATGAGACAACGGTGTCCCCTATCTCACTTACTCTTTTAAGACCCCATTTTAATTCTGTTAGCGAGAACAACATTTCAGGCATGTCATTCACAACACACAACAGCCGCTTATGTTTATTGTTTCCTCCTTTTTTACAGAACAGGCAGAAAACATAATCACTGCAATTTCTTAAACTATGGCGATATATGCTAGGTCTGTGCTTCCCAAACTGTGGGGTCATGACTCTCTGGTGGGTCGCCAGCCGGTTTTTGGTGGGACACATAAGTTCAAATCATAGATAAAGAAGCCTTTAAATTTCATATTTATCTTGTCACATTTGCTGTGCTCAAAAGACAGAGGTCAAGTGTCAGTCTGTGTCTTCTGATAAATTGCTGCTTATGTGTTTTTTAACATGGGGTTTGGATTTTACAAACTTCTCTCACTTTGCAGTCAGAGAAAGAAAAGTTAAGGGAATTGTGTGCCAATTTTGCTGGGGTGCAGGGAGGGAGAAAGTAAAAGTTGTAGGATGTCATTTTATTTAATACAGCAAAAATAACTGCAAAATATGAATTGCTCACATTCAGATGTTATAAAAGCAAAAATGAGACACAGTCTTTGCTATTCTGAAGTGTGATGGAAATAAAGGTTTTAATAGGATCAAACCAAATCAAGATACTTTACTTGGTGATGCACAAATGATACATATTCACTGAAACACAATTTCCTCACATCATCATTTGTGTGCAGTATAGCTATAACAGTAATACTGTATGTCTGTGCAAATGTAGAGAACATTTAGGTGAACAATGTGCTGTCTGTAAATGACAGTGTGCTACCACATGATGCTTTAGTTACATTAAAAAAAATTGTCCACCTCACGTCCATTAAAACTAAGTTGGACACAAGAGTTTGCCTTTCTAAAATATTGCATTGTAGTTCTAACACTATTGAGAAGCACTGTGCTAGGGGATCAGACTATATACTAACCAAAGATAAAACAGAAACCCCCGATTTCGAACTATGTCATAGTTCTCTGGTTTTCCGTGCAGGATTGAGGTGGGGGAAGTCTTGAATAAAATATCTAGGAATATGATTCGATACCAGCCTTACTGAGTCTATAAAATACAATAAAAATTAAAACCTTTTTAAAATATTTGTATTTATATTTTTCCATTTACTACATCAACTGTTATTTGTGCCAGTGCTTAATTTGTAAATAAAAACGTGCCAGAGCCCAAAGCCCTCCTTTTAAACAGCGGCTGCTGCAATTAAATGTGGGAACATGGAATACTGAGGAGGCATAATCCTGAAGCCATCTCGGGCCTCTTCAATCCATTTACAGCCCCTCCCTGCCCCTTCACCTCACTCCAGCAGCTTTCTACTTTTTCCCTCTGTGACGCCTTTTCGTTTTTCTCTTTCTCCGTCTTTCCCATATGTGTCCATTGCTCGCAGCAAATGCTTGATGCAGAAGAATAAGCCCCGGCCCTCAAAAATAAGTGCTGGTGCTCAGCACCGGAAACAACAACCACAAATTAAGCACTGATTTGTGCTATGCATCAACAATGACAATCCGTTAATTAAACATAACTCCGCTTTGGCAGCTCCCTGAAAACCTATTTCCCACCCACATTACATTGCAAAATAAAGCCCCAGAAATATTAGTTGAAATTCTTGTGCAGAACAGTCTGAAGGAGATTATTACATGAATGCTCTTATTACGTTAGAGATCCAGTCTCCTGTGTTACACATACATGGAGTAGGGCACAAAATATATTGTTGAGACATGACCCAAGACGCCTATGAACACTCCAACTTGACATGTTTGCTGTATTCTCGGTTTCAAGCATGTTCACCTACCCATACCTCACATTCACTTATCTGGTCAGATCTCTGCGTTGGACAGCCTGAATAATTAATCTATTTCCGCCAGTTCTCCAAATATTCTACTTTTTCATTTCCGAAAATGAAACCTTAAAACATATCAAACAACACCCAGATAACTAGTCTCCCGGATTTATATCTTGATGGGGCAGAGTCGAAATGAGTAAAATGATGATCTCACCACTTGTAAGCTTTCATATTTGTATGTCCCCAGCTGATCTATCCAGTGACTTTTTAAGATCATTGACAACCTTGTAACAAAGTTTATTTGGCGTACAAAGAAACCAAGAATAGCATTATATACATTGAGCCAAGCGGACTATCACAGATATAAAATTGCTATTTTTATAAGACAGGGTCTTTATTGGTTCACAGATACTCAAGGTAAATCTCCGCATTGGCTAACAGTTGAACAACCACTACGCTTTGTCTAGGCCATCCCTATGAAACTGATCAAAGCAGAAACACACCATATTTATTATTAAGGGTACCTGCCATGAGAACTCTTAACAACATAATCCAAATAAAAATGAAATATTCAACTTTCCCCACTCTTTGGCACAACCTGCACATTAGGATTCAGGGAAAATTTTGAATTGGAGATAATGGGTAGAGAAAGGCCTTAAGATTTTTAAAGACTAGGGCCTAAAGGAGGCTCCTCTTCCGTTCCTTCTTAAGTCCTAAAAACCTAAATGAAATACACTTCTAAAAGTTCTTAACGTTTCATGTGGCTCAAAACCTGATTTCCACAAGAACCCACTCTGTCCAGAATAGTAAATACAATCACAAAAGCAGCCACTTAGCTTCCAGAGTCTACAAAAGTACTGTCACTAAACAAAACTCATAATCCATTACCAGTTGCTAAGCAAATGAGAAAATGTTTTAAGACCAAGGATCCATTCCAAATAAATACGTCACTCCCTGGAACAATATATGCTCAGCACTTACAGCCAACAAAATCTAGATGGCCCGCAATGCATACTGGCTTTCACCATTTATGTTACAGAAATTAGGTTGAATAGCCAAGTATTATTTCTGGAGCTGCCATTTGTTAAAAGATGACACAATACATATGGTATTAGAATACCTGTAGGAAAATGGCTCCCTGTTGCAGTTACCCCCCACTTTTTGCCTGATATTGATGCTGACTTGGCTAAGACGTGTGCTGGGGCCCTGCTAACCAGGCCCCAGCACCAATGTTCTTTCACTAAAAATGTACCATTGTTTCCACAATTGGCACACACCTGGCACACAGATAAGTCCCTTGTAAAAGGTTCCAGTGGTACCAAGGGCCCTGTGACCAGGGAAGGTCCCTAAGGGCTGCAGTATGTGTTGTGCCACCCTAAGGGACCCCTCACCTAACACATGCACACTGCAGTTGCAGATTGTGTGTGTTGGTGGGGAGAAAAAAGGCAAAGTCGACATGGCATCCCCCCTCAGGATGCCATGCACACAAAATACTGCCTGTGGCATAGGTAAATCACCCCTCTAGCAGGCCTTGAAGCCCTAAGGCAGAGTGCACTATACCACAGGTGAGGGCATAGCTGCATGAGCAAAATGCCCCTACGGTGTCTAAGTCTATTGTAAGTACAGTGTAGCCATATTAAGTATATGGTTTGGGAGTTTGTCAAAACGAACTCCACAGTTCCATAATGGCTACACTGAACACTGGGAAGTTTGGTATCAAACTTCTCGAAATAATAAACCCACACTGATGCCAGTGCTGGATTTATTTAAAAAATGCACACATAGGCCATCTTTGAGATGCCCCTGTATTTTACCCAATCCTTCAGTGCAGGACTGACTGGTCTGTGCCAGCCTGCCACTGAGATGAGTTTCCTGCCCCCTGGGGTGAGAGCCTTTGTGCTCTCTGGGGCCAGAAACAAAGCCTGTACTGGGTGGAAGTGTTTCACACCTCCCCCCTGCAGGAACTTTAACACCTAGCAGTGAGCCTCAACGGCTCAGGCTTCGTGTTACAATGCCCCAGGGCACTCCAGCTAGTGGACCCAGAGAAACTAACTACCGGTGCAGGAGTGACCAGCAGGCGGCCCCCCTCCTTGCCCAATCGGTGGCTGGCCCGAGAAGCCCCCCTTGTGCCCTGCCTGCATCACCAGAGTGACCCCCGGGTCTCTCCATTGTTTTCTATCAGTATTCCGACACCTACTTTACACACTGCACCCGGCCGCCCCTGTGCCGCTGAGGGTGTATATTGCAGTGGTGGCCGGCAGCTTTAGGAGGGAGGGGGGCAAACAGGGCACACACACACACACACACACACACACTCATTCTTTCACACACAGACACGCACATCCATTAACAACACTCATACCATTCAAACATGCATGCACGCACCAAACATTTATTTTAAAACATCACACACACTCATTCTTTCACACACGCACGCATGCACATCCATGAACAACATTGATACCATTCAAACATGCACGCCCGCACCAAACATTCAATTTGAAACATCACACACATAGACACACACATTCACCTTCGGCCTCCAGGTCCCAGGAGGGTTGGGACTGCTGCCTTCCCTCCTTGGCTGACTTTAAGTCAGCCAGTGAGGGAAGGCAGCAGTCCCAGCCTCGTCACAGAGTGGGATGGGGTCAGTGAGACTGCTGACCCCACCCCACTCTGTGACGATGTGTCACTGATTGACACTCGCCCTGGGCACTTCAGGGCTTAAACTGAAGCGCCCAGGGAGAGTGTCAATTGGTGACGCTTTCCTCGTCACCCAGGGGAGGGCCTCGAGGCACCTTTGCTGGGCTGAGGAGGTCACGCCCATAGGAGCTGTGATCTCCTCAGCCCAGCAAAGTTCAGCTCCTGCCTGCCTGACCTGAACATGAAGAGTGTCTGTCAGGCTGACCTTGTTTAGCCTGACAGACACTCTTCATGGGGGGCAAAAGGTGGGGGGGCGTGGCCCCTCCGCCCTAAAGGACGGGCCGCCACTGGTATATTGTGTGCCTGTTTGTGACCTCCGCCTCCCCCCACCCAGTGCTCTACAAAACCCCCCTGGTCTGCTCCCCAAGGACGCAGGTACTTACATGCTAGCAGGCTGGAACCGGAGCACCCCTGTACTCCATAGTCGCCTATGCTATTTGGGCCCTACTTTGACCTCAGCACCTGACCGGCCCTGTGTTGCTGGTGCTGGGTGTTTGGGGTTGACTTGAACCCCCAATGGTGGGCTGCTATGTCCAGGAACCTAAACTTGTAAGTGCTTTACTTACTTGAGAAACTAACCAATACATACCTCCCCCAGGAACTGTTGATTTTTGCAGTGTCCACTTTTAAAATAGCTTATTGCCATTTTTGCCAAAACTGCGTACATTACTGTTTTAATTCAACGTTCCATACTTACCTGTGTGAAGTACCTTACAATGTATGTACTTACCTAAATTGTGAATCTTGTGGTTCTAAAATGAATCAAGAAAATAATATTTTTCATATAAAAACCTATTGGCCTGGGGTTAAGTCTTTTTTGAGTGTGTGTTCTCATTTATTGCCTGTGTGTGTACAACAAATGCTTAACACTACCCTCTGATAAGCCTACTGCTTGACCACACTACCACAAAATAGACCATTAGTATTATCAAATGTTGTCACAACCTCTAAGTCGAACCCTTGGACTCTCTGCACACTATCTCTCTCTTTGAGATAGTATATACAGAACCAACTTCCTACAATACCACTAAGTGAAACCATCTAGGGAAAATATAAGGCAATACAAACTCAAAATCATAAAGGTCCACTGGACCCAGGACCTTCCTTCTGTCACTATTGGAGCCTTCCCTTTTTCCTGATCATCTTCTCCCTGCAAATGTGATGCTGCTGTCTTAGACCTAATGATAACCACAGATACCAAAACCATTCCTTGAGAAAGGGTAGACTACAAACAAGTCTCTGTTCATGCTTGGTGAGTTTGGAGTCAATTTACTAGCTGTCTAGAGGCTCTCTAAACGCATACTAAAACAGGAACATCCCTAAAAACAGAGGGTGGCATAAGCTGGACAATTTCATTGAATCACCTAAGCCTTCATGAGATAATTATGACTGTCCGGAAACTCAAAAGCACACACTCCCCGAAAACAATACTATACCTTGTTAATATTGCCATATTCGACTGACATGAGGTTTACAGCCAGTCAAGGGTTGGAGCCAGTGCTCTCTCTTGCTTACTCTCTCCTCTTCTTCGTTCTCCTATTTCTTCCCCTGTATCTTTTCTTATCTTCTTTCCACTAGGCTAGAAAATTAGACTCGAGCCTCTTCCTGAGACTGAGTTACATGAAAGGAACGATACTTGTAATCTATATCATTATAGTCGGTTTATATCATTTCAGAATGTAGAATACTACTGTACATTTTTTTATCACCTTTCGTAAAACACAGTGGGGGTCATTACGACCCCGGCGGTCGGTGTAATAGTGGAGGTTTCTGATGGATACAACTACCTGTGGATTCCTCACCTTATGAATTCGATCCTTGCGCCAGCATCCGACGGAATGTCTTCTTCCTAGCTGTCCACGTCGACGAGGACGTCATAATGGCACGGCTCCACGTGACTCCGTCCGACGTCAATGTGCCAATAAGAGGTCCTCGTCGGTGTACTGACGTCAGTTTTCCTTTTTTCCGTGCCTTCGACGCCAACGGTTTTTTCTTCCTGGCTCATTGTTAACTGTTACGATTTTTGGTGGTTACAATGTCGCCTCCAAAAAAGCCCGGTTTTAAGCCGTGTAGAGAATGCGGGGTCGGATGTCAGTGACCGACCCCCACTCGGACTGTATTTGGTGCCTTAGTTCGGAGCATGATGTGGAAGGTTGCTCTTCGTGTCAGAGCATAAATCCAAAAGCTCTGAAGGAGCGTGAGGCGAAGCTCTTCTTCTTGGCTAAAGCTAAGAAGAAGGGCCATAAAAAGGATTCCTCCCATGCTTCTCCCAAAAAGCATAAGAAGCGGCGTCATCATGACTCTCGGCGCCGTCCGGAGCGGAGCCGGTCGAGGTCTCGATCTTCACAACGCCAGAATACATGGGAGATGAGTCCTACTGTCACGCCTCAGCAGAAGAGTCCGGAGTTGTCACCGGCGCCTTCAGTTTTTGAGGTCGCTCAACGTAGCCCTCAGTTTTCGCCGGCGTCGAGGGATCCTGATGTTCAGCAGACATCTGCACAACAGTACCCGACTTTCCCGGCTCCAGGGACGGATCCGGCTGCATTTTTTAATGCGATGTATGCCGTCTTTCAATCCATGGCAACTGCTGGTGCACCGGCAGGTCCCACGTGGCCATTGGCGTTCAATTTGGGCTCGCCGGCGTCGTACAGGGCTGCTCCATTCATGCCCTTCTGCCCTACAGAGACTGGTGGTCCAGCGCCTAGGGTCTCCCCTGGCAGGAGTCCTCCACCTGTGACTGTGGATCCGCCTGCATGTCAACCGACTCCTTCTCCGCGCCATCCGGCGTCGTTGATGTCTCCATCCAGACCGGCTCCAACGTCTTCTGGCCAACCGACTCCGAGAAGGTCATCAGCCGACTCCGTGTCGGCGCCAGATGAGCCTAGGAGCCTTCCTGGTCCTGTTCGGGGTTCGAGATCGTCGGCGTCGATGGATTCTTTGTCGACGCCAGCCCTAGAAACACATCTTAGATCTTGGAGAAAGGCATTGAGACTTCTGGAGGAGGAGGAATATAGACAGCTTGAGGAAGGCGAGATCGAGCCTTCAGATGAGTTCCAGGGTCTTGCCACTGCAAGTGGTTTGGATACTTTCCCGGAGTGAGACATTGCGTCTCCGGGGGAGTTTACTGAAGAGGCCGCTTCCTTCCATGCAGTGGTGAGGAAGGCAGCTGAGTACCTGGATTTGCCTTTGTCTGTGGCAGAAGTAAAAACTAACCTGCTCACAGAGGTACTTCATCCCTCTTCGTCCAGTGCTGACCCTTTGCTGCCTTTCAATGAGGCTTTGACTGAGCCTATTTTGGACTTGTGGAAAAAGCCAGTGACAACTCCTGCTGTGAACAGGGCAGTGGCGAGGAGACATAGAAGTGCTCCAGGAGAGCCGTTTTTTCTGTCACGGCACCCGACTCCGGAAAGCTTGGTAGTTCAGGCGTCATGTTCTGCGAAGACTGCCCCTGGAACATTCCCTGGAGTCCCGACTGATAGGGAATCCAAGAGGATGGAACAGTCTTCAAAGAAGATCTTTTCATCTTGCAGCATGGCCCTTAAAGCTACTAATTCTACCTGCGTGCTGGGCAGATACGCCCTTATGGACTCTGCTAAAGAAATGGCGAAGGATCTGCCACAGAAGATGCAGAAATCGTTTGGGTCCCTTTTCTTGGATGCGCAAGCTGCTGCACAGCAGATTATACAATCTGGCCTGGATACCTCGGATTCCATTTCCAGGGCCATGGGAACATCGGTGGCTACAAGGAGGCATGCCTGGCTAAGGTCCTCTGGATTTTCTTCAGACGTACAATCCACCTTAATGGACCTTCCATTTGATGGGGAAAAGCTGTTTGGGGACAAGGCAGACTCTGCCCTTGAACGGTTTAAGGACTGTCGGGCTACAGCTAAGTCCCTGGGATTACAGACCTCTACTACAATGCCTTATAGACCTTTTCGCAGGTTTCGAGGGTTCATTTGAGGTTCTGCCTTTCGGAGGTCACAGTCTTACGCCCAGCAACCTGCCAATCCGCCCTATCGTGCCTTTAGAGGGCGGGGTAGGGGTAGGGCTAGAGGTCCAGCCCAGCAGCTCTCTTCTTCTTCATCCTCCTCTGGTGGACAACAGCTGAAGCAGCCCTAGTTTTCCCCACTTTATCATCCATACTTCTCCTGTAGGGGGAAGATTGAGTATTTTTCTGCAGAAATGGAGGTCAATTACAACAGACTTGTGGGTGCTAAGAATTGTGGAAAAGGGCTATGCTCTCCCCTTTCAGGAGTTCCCTCCTCCCTTCCCCCCCCGTCCCTCCTTTTGTTCAGAAGACCATCTTCTGTTGTTGCAACAGGAGGTTGTCACAATGTTGGCAAAGGGCGCTATAGAGTTGGTGCCGTTGCAGGAAAGGGGTCAGGGGTGTTATTCAAGATATTTCCTGATTCCCAAAGTGGACGGTCGGTTGCGGCCGATCCTAGACTTGAGGATTTTGAATTTGTTCCTCAAGCAGGAAAAATTCAAAATGCTGACCCTAGCGCAGGTGCTATTGGCGTTGAACGAAGGAGACTGGATGGTGTCTGTCGACTTGCAGGACGCGTACTTTCATGTTCCGATAATCAAGTCGCACAGGAAGTATCTCCGTTTTGTGGTCGGAACGCAACACTACCAGTTTGCTGTGCTTCCTTTTGGACTTACTTCAGCACCTCGGGTTTTCACAAAGGTGATGTCAGTTGTTGCAGCACATCTCAGAAGGGGGGAAGTAGCAGTTTTTCCCTACCTGGACGCTTGGTTGATCAAAGCCAAGTCTCCAGAGCTTGTGTTGTCTCATCTGCGAATGACAACCCAGTTGTTGTTCGATCTGGGTTTTTCTGTAAATGTGCCCAAATCTCACCTAGAGCCCTCTCAACGCCTCCTGTTCATAGGGGCAGTACTGGACACAACAGTGTTTCGGGCCTACCCCCGCCTCAGCGGGTTCGGGACATTCAGGCGCTGATTCCGTTGTTTCAAGTTGGAGCGGCAGTTCCAGTCCTCAAGGTCTTACGCCTGCTAGGTCTGTTTGCTTCTTGCATTCTGTTGGTCACTCATGCTCGCTGGCATATCAGGGCTCTTCAGTGGTGCCTCCGCAGGCAGTGGTTCCAGCACAAAGGAGATCTCAGGGATTCAATAAAGATCTCCAAGGACGCTGTAGCGGATCTTCTTTGGTGGGCAGAGGACGGCAACCTTTCCCAAGGAAAACCGTTTTCACTGCCTCCTCCAGTGGCCACAGTGATTTTGGATGCTTCCACTCTAGGGTGGGGAGCTCATCTGGGGGACCTGGAGATCAAGGGTCATTGGTCTCCAGCGGAACAGATGTTGCATATCAATCTGTTGGAATTGCGGGCAGTACGTTTGGCGCTCAAGGCCTTCCTCCC
This sequence comes from Pleurodeles waltl, assembly GCF_031143425.1. NCBI lineage: Eukaryota > Metazoa > Chordata > Amphibia > Caudata > Salamandridae > Pleurodeles > Pleurodeles waltl. Next base: position 1,696,278,164 of record NC_090444.1, on the reverse strand, counting down.
TTCCCTTCGCGGTCAGTCAGTTCAGGTCCTGACGGACAACACTACCGCGATGTGGTACATAAACAAGCAGGGAGGAGTAGGGTCGTACCTTCTCTGCAGAGAAGCCCTGCGACTCTGGTCCTGGGCTCAGGACCATCAGATTTGCTTAATAGCAGATCATTTGGCCGGGGTACTGAATGTACGAGCGGACGGTCTCAGTCGTCACTTCTCAATAGATCACGAGTGGCGTCTCCATCCGGATCTAGTCCTCCACATCTTCGGGATGTGGGGTACTCCTCAGGTGGATTTATTCGCCGCTCGAGAGAACGCGCATTGCCCGTTATTTTGCAGCCTCCAGTATCCGATGCAAGGGGCGTTGGGGGATGCGTTTCAGATGTCCTGGAGCGGACAGTTGCTTTACGCATTTCCTCCCATACCCTTGATTCCTCGAGTTCTGAGGAAGATTCGTCAAGACCGGGCCCGAGTCATCTTGGTGGCTCCGGACTGGCCGAAAAGGATATGGTATACAGACCTGCTTCAACTCTCTCAAGGCCCTCCGCTCCGTCTCCCTCTCAGGGCAGACCTCCTCTCACAATCGCAGGGGCAGGTTTTACACCCCCATCTCCAGAGCCTGCACCTTCATGCCTGGAGATTAAACGGGGCAACCTGAGTTCGTTTTCTCTCCCTCCGGATGTAGTGGATGTTATTCTCTCGTCCAGGCGACACTCCACTAAATCTATTTATGCCGGTAGGTGGGCAAAATTTGTGCTTTGGTGTGGAGAGAACCAAAAAGATCCCTTAAAAGCCCACCTTTCAGATATTCTTTTGTTTGCTCTTAGTTTGGCAAAGAAAGGCTGTGCGATAGCTACAGTTAAGGGATATTTGGCAGCTCTGTCGGCGTTTCTTTGCCTTCCGGACCAGCCATCTTTATTTAAGTCTCCAATTGTAAATAGGTTTCTTAAGGGTTTGGTGAATAGGTTTCCTCCTACTCCCTTTCACATGCCTCAGTGGGACTTAAATCTTGTATTGACGTTCTTGATGGGTTCGCCTTTCGAGCCCATGCATTCATGTCCATTGAGATATTTAGTCTTGAAGACTGTTTTCTTAATCGCAATCACATCTGCCAGGAGAATTGGAGAGCTTCAAGCACTTTCCGTTAAGCCTCCTTTTACCATGTTTTTCCCTGATAAAGTGGTACTAAAAACCAGGGCTGCTTTTCTGTCGAAAGTTGTCACCCCTTTTCATATAGGGCAGACTATCACCCTTCCTGCGTTTTATCCTCCTCCCCACCCTTCTAAAGATGAAGAGAGGCTCCATAGGTTGGACCCTAAGAGGGCCCTGAGTTTCTACCTGGAGAGGACTAAGGACTTTCGCCTAGATGATCAACTGTTCATTGGGTATGCTGGACAGCGAAAGGGCAGAGCGGTCCAGAAACGAACACTCTCCCGGTGGGTCATCTTGTGTATTAAGATTTGTTACTCTCTGGTGAAAAAAAGTCCCTCCTGAAGGTATCAGGGCCCATTCTACTAGGGCTAAGTCTGCATCCTCGGCCCTAGCGAGAGGAGTTCCGTTAATAGATATATGTAAAGCGGCAACTTGGGCGTCCCTCCATACCTTCGTAAAACATTATTGTTTAGACTCTGAGGTGAGGAGGGACGGTCATTTTGCTTGTTCGGTATTGCAAGATTTCTTGGTGTAATCAGGCGGGCACCCACCACCGAGTGCGGTACTGCTTGGGACTCTATTCATAAGGTGAGGAATCCACAGGTAGTTGTATCCATCAGAAGAACAAGTTACTTACCTTCAGTAACGCTTTTTCTGGTGGATACACTAACTACCTGTGGATTCCTCACGGTCCCTCCCGCCTCCCCGTTGCCTGGTTACACACTTATCTTGCAGTATTTAGAATAATGTTTCTTTTTATATATATATATATATATATATATATATATATATATATATATATATATTTTTTGTATATTCATGTATTTAAGGTAATAATGTAAATATATGGATTCAATAGACAAGATTTTTGTGTTTGTATATATTTATATATAACTATTTTCATGGTCGTTTTCACCTGTTCGCCTCAAAGGCACAAACAAAAAAAATGAGGTGAAACTGACGTCAGTACGCCGACGAGGACCTCTTATTGGCACGTTGACGTCAGACGGAGTCACGTGGAGCCGTGCCATTATGACGTCCTCGTCGACGTGGACAGCTAGGAAGAAGACTTTCCATCGGATGCTGGCGCAAGGATCGAATTCATAAGGTGAGGAATCCACAGGTAGTTAGTGTATCCACCAGAAAAAGCGTTACCGAAGGTAAGTAACTTGTTCATTACCGCCAACAGGCTGGTGGTACATACCTCCACTATTATGACATTGGCGGTTTGGCTAAAGCCAAATTACCAAGTTTACACACCGACCGCCACGGCGGTAATGACTGCCGGCTGGAGACTACAGTCTCCAGCCCGGCGGCAGTCACTAGGCCGCCCATGTCATTTTGACCCCGCCCACCGCCATGGTTTCCGTGGTTTCTGTACCGTACTGGCATTGATTGGGGTCTCCCCCCTCTCCTTCGCCCACCTCCCCCTCCCACCCCTCACATATACACACACATACATGAACATACATACACACCCATACACACTCGCATACACACATTCACCCACCCACGCATGCATATATTCATGCACACTCACAGCAACACTCACGACACAACACTCACTCACATACATCCAGGCACACACGCAATCACATGACTTAACATGCACGTACACACACACCCATTCATGCACACACGCATTACGCATGCATTCAAACACAGTCACACACACCCCCCCACACGCACACAACACCCCCGCCCCCCTCTCCAGTCAGAGAACCCGACTTACCTGCTTGCAGGGGGTCCTCCGGCAGGAGAAGGGACACAGCGCTGCTGTCAGCAAAACACCGCCAGGCCGTAGCATGGAACATTATACGGTAGGCGGTGTTTTGCTGTCGTGGTGCTGCTGCTGGCAGCAGCGCCACCTTACCGCCGTCGGCCACCATGACCGTAGCCAGAATTCCGCCAGCCTTCTGGCTATGGTCATAACTCCATGGACGGTCGGTAGCCACGGCGATGGTATGTTGGCGGCCATCGCTGTGACGGTAGGCGGCATTTGCCTCCAATGTCATAATGAGGCCCAAAATGTATTTGTATCCTATACGCAGTTTTGAGCCCTGTACTGTTAACCAACAATATTTTGAAATGTAAAAATAAAAGCTTTTTCTCTTGCTACCCAAGATAGATTTTTTTGATTAATTTACTTGCAGTCCTAATCATAATGTAGAACAGAATGACTTATCTTGTACCAGATGTACCACTACCCCCTGCACATAAAAATCCACATGAATAATATGTGCTTTAAAGATGGCTGACTTATTATTTGAAGCCTCATGGCATTAGTGAGTGCAGACGTTTGCTGAATTTGTCAAAATATTGAATTTATCCAATATGATAGATTTGAATAGATCCGGAGAATAGCAGAATCATCAAATAATTTTCTTTCTTGACTTGGCATACCCTACCAGCTTTGTGTGGAAGTCCTCTTTCTGTCATTGCAAATTGCATTTTTCTTCGTAAATATATCGTATTTTGATTTGTTTTTGTCAAACGTTTAGAAGTTGTCATAGCTGAACCTACTGTTGTCCATATGGTAGTTTTTTGGATATTACACTTTCCACTTCGTTTGAGTTGTGTTCATTTTTATCCTCGTGTTTTTGTTTTTTAGGACCCAGTCATAACTTCCAGTTTGAAAGCACCTCAGAGACCCACTATCCAAGTTTGACTATAGCGTTGGAGGCAGAGTGGACAGACCCGGTTTAATATGCTCTGCACAATCCATTTGCTACGTTTGAATGTTAGATCACTTTTGGCTATTTTTTAATTTTATGATCTCGAACTAAGATGAACTTTCTATAAAAAAAAAACATAATGGATAGTGGGTCTTTGTGTGGCTTTCACTGCTGTTCATTCTGGTTTCCACCTAAGGCCTTCCTTGTGCATTTTTTCTTTTGGGTAACCCAGAGACCATTAGCATGAATAATCAAGTTATAGCTTACATGGTGTGTGTCCAGGCACACAAAGACCCACTATTGACACATGTTAGCTGAGCTGCAACATTTATATGCATATATGGGGTGATGTGCTTTTGTTTGCTATATTGCACATGGGTTGCCGGGTTAAATTGGTTGCACTGTATGACTCTTAACAGGCTTCGCTTCAGTGCTGCCCACAGTGATCCGTTTATTTCCATACAACCAAACCCAGCAAAAGGTGACAATTGATTCCGGGTCACAAGTGGTCCCTTCCCACTGCACTGAGGGCTGTGGGGCGTAGAGGCTACAATTGCACTGAGTAGAAAAGAAGCCCACGGACATCTATCCCCCAGCAGGCTGCTTCTGTTGGGCTAGTTTAATGTACGTCTTCTACAGAATGCCACGTATGCAATGTTTTGCTCTTATTACCCGAGAACCTGTACTCATAAATTTATTGGGTTAATTTATTTTAAAAGTTACCAAGAAGCTGGGTATTTATTTCTACATGATTCTCACCCGATTGTTTCACAACCCTTGGTTTTTAAAGCATGCAAACCGGAAATGTTCTTCGCAGTGTGACTCCCTCTCCTGTTGACCAATCAGTGGCACTTCCTCTGTGTATGAGAAACGGGAAGAACTTGGAGGCAGCTAGGGCGAAATGGTATGTTAACAAGCAAGCGAGACGAGCCATGCACCCACTGACCCTCTGAATGTTGTGAAATAAAACATGCACCGAAATTCCTATTCCTGGTCAAGAATTTGGATGTTCTCTAATTAGTCCTGGCAGTGGTATTTGAAAACCACCTCTTTACACTTAAGTAAAGGTTTTCTGAAGACCTATTTATGCTTTAAAGAAACGGTGGTCTGTTGCGACTTGATGCAAGGCATTCAAGTGGGAAGATGTAAAGCTGAAAAAAATGGAAATGTGCTGGTATTCATATATGTCTTTGCATCATCGCCGAGGTGGTGCAACCTAGTGGTGAAAGTGTCACTTCCGTACCTTGTGCCCCGGGTATGCAGCATTTTCTTCCTTAAATCCTGTTCTGCAGGATCAAGTTAGGCTGTCTTTCATTGTTTGTCAGCACTCCACCCCACTGTAGTCAGACTGCACTCACGCGGCCTTGTCAGGGCGAGGAGCTATGACAGACTGAGATAGAACCTACAACTGATGGGCGTATACTCTGATATATGGTCATCCCCTATAGGTTATGTAGCAGAAAATGGATATGGCTTAAACAAATGCACTTCATGATAAGACGTATTTATTTCACAACGGCCTATTTTAAAAAAGCCTAGGGAGCAGAAAAGGTAGAAAAAGGGGGCAGCGAATTTATGCTTTTTATGTTACCAAACTCAGACTATTCTGTACGTATCTCAAATGCATGTTTTTCAGTATGCAGACTACTCGGGAATACGGAGCAAAACATCCCTGCAGTGGCATTCTGTAGGAAAAGCTGGCATATTCCAGTGGCACAAAAGGGAAAATAAAGTTACAGTATAATATATATATTTATGTTTTACTTTGACAATGAAATGTAGAATTAAAAAAAATACAAATGTGTGTGCTGAGAGATCATTTCCAGAGAAAAATATTAGAAAAAAAATTATTTAAATTAATATTCTGTCAATCAGTTGTTGATTGCTGACATTCAAGGCACTTTACGTTCTCCAGAAGCTTTGAAGAATTTAAAACGGCGTGCTCTCTAAAATGTATACATTGAATGTATATTAATTGTGTCTTTCAGTTTTTCAATGTAAATGCTGTGCAATATATTATGTTACCTATGTGCCTCTTTGAACAATGGATTCTGCTGAAATCAAAATGTAAACGTATAACTTGTCCCTGAATCCTATAGCCTAGTCACTAGTTCCCTCACTCTTACTTTTTGTATGTTTGTGTTTCTGTACAGTGTTGGAATGTCCTGGCCCCTATGAAATGCAAATTTATAATTTTTCATACGTTTTTCCTGTATGTGGACTGACTGTAAAATTAAACCAGAGCTCTATTTTTTAAATATGTACAATCAAAAAGTTTAAATAGAAGTAAATATAAAATATGGATGACCTTGCAACAGTGCTGCCTTAAGAAAATGGAAGTAGGAGCGATCCATGGTGGGGCACAGTGCCTCTAGATAATGATAGAAGTGTGCCATTGTGGACACAGTATTTTTACACAAGGTTACAAGCTGGCCACTGTGGGGCACAGTGCATCTGCCTGAGGGTAGGAGCTGACCATTGTGGGGCACAGTGCTTTTTTACAAGAGTAGAAGCAGGCTTCTGTGGGGCACAGTTTATCTCCAAGGTTTGGAGCTGGCCATTGTGTGGCACAGTACTTCTACACAAGGAAAGAAGCTGGCAATTGTGGAGCACAGTGTATCTACTTAAGGATAGGAGCTGGCCATTGTGGGGCACAGTGTATCTACTTAAGGATAGGAGCTGGCCATTGTGGGACACAGTGTATCTACTTAAGGATAGGAGATGGCCATTGTGTGGCACAGTGCTTTTACACAAGGAAAGAAGCTGGCCATTGTGGGGCACAGTGTATCTACTTAAGGATAGGAGCTGGCCATTGTGTGGCACAGTGCTTTTACACAAGAGTAGAAGTGGGCTTCAGTGGGGTGCAGTGCATCTACAAGGTTGGGAGCTGGCCATTGTGTGGCACAGTGCTTTTACACAAGGAAAGAAGCTGGCCATTGTGGGGCACAGTGTATCTACTTAAGGATAGGAGCGGACCATTGTGGGGCACAGTGTATCTACTTAAGGATAGGAGCGGGACATTGTGTGGCACAGTGTATCTACTTAAGGATAGGAGCTGGCCATTGTGGGGCACAGTGCTTTTACACAAGAGTAGAAGTGGGGTGCAATGCATCTACAAGGTTGGGAGCTGGCCATTGTGTGGCACAGTGCTTTTACACAAGGAAAGAAGCTGCCGATTGTGGGGCACTGTGTATCTTCTTAAGGATAGGAGCTGGCCATTGTGGGGTCTCAGTACTTTTACACAAAGAAAAAAGATGGCCATTGTGGGGCACAGTGTATCTACTTAAGGATAGGAGCGGGCAATTGTGGGCACAGTGCTTTAACAGAAGCGTAGAAGTGGGCTTTTGTGGGGCACCGTGCATCTACAAGAGTCAAAACTAGCCGTTGTGGGCAACAGTGCTTTTACGCAAGGGTAGGAGTGGGCCATTGTGAGGGACAGAGCTTCTCTACAGTCCTGCTTTCATTACATCTCTTCATTTATATTATGTACGTCAACAATGCTATAATAGCACATCTGCAAGTTGTGAACGTTTGTTTGAAAATGGCTTGAAGACACCTACCCTGGTCCAGTACTTGGAATTCACTTTAAATGGCAAACCGAAGGAAACTGTTTATTAAGAGCAGGGCATGCATGTTTTCAGCAGTGCATGTATTAGCACACACAGGCTGTTACATGGAGCTCATTGTGCCATTGGCTTCCTCTCTTATGAAATTGCTTTATATCAGGAGGTTAAACATGATCATTATGCTATCGCGAAACCGACTGGACCACCTGTAAAATTGCTCATTCGCCATATGTGTATTTTCGAGCACTTCTAGGCACTGCACGTCATATCTTCTGAGACGTTTTCCTTGTTCAGCCGCTGTCACACATAACTTAAGACGATACATTCACGTGTTGGAGAAAACTCTGGTGAACCAGCCTGATGTTGGCTCTGTACGCACTGAGGAGGGCAGGTTCGATAGGTACTTGCGGGGCGGTGGTCTCTCCAGAACAAACAACAGCTGCAAAACAAGCATAGAAATACATGTAATCTGCTCCAGCATAAGTGGGAACGGGCAATTAAATGAAGTAATTCTATTGGTAGCAGTGTGGGTCTGTTTCTGTTTTTGCGAGCGGTAACCTTTGCCCTTCGTCAGCATCCTTCTGTAGCACGGCGGGCATCCTTAATCTGTACGAATGTTTCAAATCAAAGTTCATTTATTATGTGGATGTCTGTTATTCGTGTTTCTATTCCCAGGTGCAGCATCCTTGCAGTGTCATAAGAAGCGGCTGCATGAGTGCTATTGAAAAATACCAAATACATTACATGCATTCCACTCTAGGGACCGCCTGCCATGCTTATAAAGGAACAAAAGAGAATACACATTAAACAAATGAATAAATCACGAGAGTGTAAGCAAGAAATTCATTAACTGGGGGCATTACCTAAAGGTGGCTGACGCACTCGCATGCACTTATTACCAGAGCCGTATCAGCTGTTTGCTCAGTAGGGTATTTGAATGTGTTCTGTTCAGTCTTTAAGGGTCATCTCACTTCCGTGATAGTCTATCCGTGTCTGCACATTGTATAATAGTCTCATTGTACCCCAGTTTGTTTAATCTTGTGCTGTGCATCCATTTGATCGAATACTTCTCACTGCCACACTTGTATGTGCTCTTCTTTTGAGACCGGATGGTCATTCTATAATTTTTTATCAAGTAGAAAATGTAGGTGGCATGTTCTAGGGCACATTCCTAAGAGTATTAACATCAATGAGCATTTTGAGAATCAAGGCTAAAATTGCTTTGAGTCATCCAAAATCTAAATACATCAGCATGAGTGATAGTTGTGTAGCAACAACCCTTCAATAAAACTTTGGCCCCTTGGTGAATGCCCGTTATAGCGATCACAATATTTATTGTATCGCTTGTCATCCATGATTATGGGTTCTCTTCAGTATCGCCTTTCAGCAATCATTCAGAACAGATTTAAGTTACTGAACGATAAACTGCCTATTTGTTGTAAATACAAAATAGTCACAGAGCATAAACCTATTACTCAAAAGTCTCCAGAGTTTCCTGTTCATCAGTAAGAGCCTCTACAGTTCATACTTAGTAGAACAACATATACCTCAGCAATTTTTTTGATTTGGTCTTGGAATAGAGTAATTCAAAGTAGCTCAAGAATGGGATAATTTCAGTGGAGGGTGAGACGTCATAGCAGCCATGCACAGGTAGTAGGGCCAATCTTGGCCTCATTTCCCCCCCAGGGGCACTTGTGGTCTTGCACTGGGCATTCTTTTCATCAGACAGCCAAGAGTAGTTAGGGACAGATTCATCCTTTGTTGGAGAACTCAGTCAGTGGCTTGTGCAGCTCTAAAATCAGTGCAGTGTCTTAGCCTTAGCGCTCTTTCTCTCTGTGCTGGACCTGATGGTGCAAGTCCTCACAGATAACACCACAGCCCTCCACTACAACAACAATAAGGTGAAGTATAGGCACTTTGTAGTTTTGCAGTCAGTGCCTGACTCTCTGAAATTGGATTATGACTCTCAAAATCTTGGAATTGGGGATTTACCTATGTTGCCTAGTCAGTGCCTGAGCACTAAATACGTTGTGAGGTGTTACCATGAGTGGGACTGAAACAAGGGATAGTTTGTTTTTTCAGTTGTTAGGATAACAAGCCTTCAACTTCTTTCCCTTACCTGCAAACATGCTGTAGGCTTCACTCTAGATAATTGCTCTTCAGTAATATTTTGTTGTATCTGAAATTCAGCCTTCATTACACATGCCACTTAAACATCATTCTTGCTTTACTTTTGAGGTATCTAAAGTTCCACGCATGGCTGTGATATTGATTGGACTTCTCTGGCTGAGGAAATAAAAGCTGGATCCCAGCCGCTGGCCCTCTAGGGGCTTTGTTGCATTCTGACTTTGGCCCTCCAGCCTTCTCTTTATGGGATGGTTGGTGTCTCTCTGATCATGTGATAAGCATAGTCCTTGCAGCTAGGTGTCCTGCTACTAAATTTGTCCTCTCTTAGAAAATGTTTTATTTTTGATATCCTGATGGCAGTCGTGGTCCCTTCAGTTGTCTGCTTCACAGAGTGGATTTCACCCTTTCCTTGACAAAGGAGAGCCTCGGGTATTAAACCACAAAGAGTGATGTAAATTGAATCTTGGCCTTTTGTCTTTTCCCTTGAGCAGTACCTCTGCATGCCGGTAGGTGGCGTTGTTTGGCTCTGCGTCGCTGTCTTACGCACACGAAGTGACGTGCTTAGTGTTGATATAGGTGCCACTCCAGTGTGCTAGCATCAGTTCTTTGCTTTCCGCGTCAGTCATTGCAGATCCGGAGAGAGCTACCAGCAGTAAATGTTTTTGTAGAAGTTTTCTGATGGTTTGTCATAGCTATTTTTTGAGACTTTTCTCCTGGTGTGATAGAGATATCCCCCCAAAAAACAGCAGGTTTCAAACCATGCAATGCCGGTCACAGACAGATGTCTGTGACAGACTCACACTTTGTCTGTGGTGCTTTGAGCAGGACCACGACTCCAAGACCTTTGAGGACTGCCAAATAAGAAGGTGCTGTTGGAAGGCTCTCTGAAGCTCCTCACTGCCTGACGACCCCATGACATTCACCGCCCCAGTCACGTGCAAGTTTCTGGTTCCTTGTGACGATCCAAGTCGTTGAGAAACTCCCATAAATGAAAGAAGTCTAAGAGGTCAAAGCACTGTTTGAATTCACCACGCAGGTCCAATTCCTTGGACAAGGCACAGGAATGACAACACCATTCAAGGTCTCGCTTCCACCACAGAGCCTGTGCCTGGTCAGCTCCACGCTTTCCAGAGTTTTCTGGAGCCAGATTGGCCCCATCTAACACAGGGTTTTTTGAAGCTATGCACCTCATATTTGGGCGATCCGTCTGGAGTGCCTTCAGGCCCCATGGGTTCGGAAGAGCCCCTACTGGATTCCCGTTGGCAAGTTCGCCCTAAGGCCCAGTTGAGCCCCATTGATCTGGTGCTTGTCCCAGAGCGGCTCTGCCGGCTGCGACTTTCCACAGAGCCCAATCCATTGACTTCATCCCCTGTGCCACCGACCCCATCATCATTATCCCTGACTCTGATACGGAGCCAGTGCCCTTTTCTTTGGTAGGCCTGGAGTGGGGAGACAACCGGGAGAGGCGTGAGGACCGTTATGGATATTACAATATCCTTGATGAACCAGGGGACGATTGGTAAAAGGAGCTATCAGAGGACAGTGGTTTGGACACCTCACCAGTCACTAGTTTGGTCTCTTTGCCCACCGTAGCTATGGAGGAGAGAGCCTGAGGTCCTGCCTTCAGGGGCAATCGAGGCAAATATCTTGACCGAGATGCTTTAGCCAGGTATTGCCCTCTCTGAGCTTTTGTTCACATTTAATGAAGCCCTTACACTCATTATGCTTGGGACCTGGTCCAAGTCCTGCACAGGGGCTCTTTTGCACATGATTATTGCCCTCTGCCATTGGCCAACTCCTGGGGACCCCAGTTTCCTCACCTAGCACCCCACCCTGGAGGGCTTGGTGGTCTAACTCTCCACTACCTGAGTTAACCGTGGTGCGTTCCCTACCACTCTATCCGATGGGAATCCATAAGGCTAGAGAATGTTCTCTTCTGCCAGCCTAGCACTGTGATCAGTGAACACCATGTGCCTTTTGGGCCATTACACCACCCATACCCAGGCCTGAACCATACTTACCCAAGCTATTGCTGATGGGCGAAATGCAGCAAAGTTCACTACTCAATGTGATCTAGACACAAATTATTTGCTAGAAAGATCAATTGAATTTTCAGTGACACGTAGACGCCATGCCTGGTTGAGAACCACTGGCTTTTCAGGGGATGCCTAGGCTTCCCTCATGGACATGCCCTTTGATGGCTCATCTATTTGGTGAAAAGGCAGACGGGGCGCTGGAGCGAACTAAAGACAGGCAGACTACCATAAGGTCTCTGTGCCTATCCAACTCCAGTCTTCCTTAAGGTCCAGTCTGTGGCTATGGTAGGGGCAACCAGCCATGCCCTTTCCTACCCAGCTACCAAGACCAAAAGGCGTCCCAGCCTTTTTGTGGCTGTGGTTCTGTCAGATCACAAAATCGGGCCTGTCCACCACATCTCAGGCAGCAGCAGTCTCCAAATCTCTTTAGTTTGCCCTCATATCAGCACGGATCCCCAGTGGGAGGAAGAATTCACCATGACCTGCCCTGATAGCAGTTCATAACATTGGGCAAGTGCCCACTCCAAATCACCCAGCTGGGTTACAACATCCACTTTCTGGAAGCCCCGCCACCCAGTCAGTCAGTCAGTGTTTGTCTAACACGGCTTATCATCCAAGGGGAAATCCAGGCGCTTGCTTGCAGGTGTTATTAGAAGAGCCAGGTTTTCAGCCCCTTTTTTAAGTGGATCAACGATGGAGCGGTGCAGAGGGGGACAGTGTTCCAGGTCTTGATGGCGAGGTGGGAGAAGGAGCATCCTCCTGTGCAGCAGCGGTGTATGCATGGTATCTCTGCAAGGGTGAGGTATGCAGAGCGGAGGTTCCTGCGCGGTTAGTGGAGGTGAAGTTGGTGATTTAGGTAGGCAGGTCCAAGGTTGTAGAGGACTTTCTAGGCATGGGTTAGGAGCTTGAAAATACATCTCTTATGTATTCGGAGCCAGTGGAGATCCTTAAGATGCTGGGTGATGTGGGTTCTCCGAGGTAAGTTGAGGATAAGTCTGGCAGTTGCATTCTGGACTGCTTAGAGTCGCAGTAGGAGTTTGGTGGAGGTGCCTGCATAGAGTGTGTTGCTGTAGTCTAGTGATGAGGGCCTGTGTCCCTGTCTTCTTTGTGTTGGAAGAGAGCCATTTAAAAATCTTACAGAGCATGTGAAAACAGGCTGAGGAGACAGCGTTGTTCTGTCGTCTCATGAAGTGTTCACTGACGAGTATGATGCTAAGGTTCCCGGCTTGATTTTTAGGCATTGGGGGTGAGTCCAAGTTTTGATGGCCAGCAGAAGTCATTTCAGAGGGCAGGGTGTCTACCGAAGATTAGCATCTCTGTTCTGAGCTTCAGGCAGTTGTCCCTCATCCAGGTGGAAGCCCATGCCACCTTCTCATGACTCACTGACTGAGGACCATCTCTCCTTTTTCTACCGGGAAGTGTTGGCTCTTTTGGCCAAAGGCATCATTGAGAGGGTGCCAGCATTGAAAGCAGGTCATAGTTGCTATTCCTGCTGCTTTCTGGTGCCCAAGAAGGACAGAGAGCTCCGCCCTGTTCTATACCTGAACACTCAACTTCTTCCTGAAGAAAGGGATATTCAAGATGTTTATATTCGCTCAGGTTCTCTCTGCCCTTGACCCTGGATAGCAGTGCTGGACTTGCATGACATCTATTTTCACATTCCCGTCCGCCCACTAGTGTTACTTGTGGTTCATGGCGGCTAATAAGCATTATAAGTTTGTTGTGCCCCCCTTTGGCCTTACTATTGCCACTTGGGTGTTCACAGTACACCTGCACATGTCAGGGGTTTGTCTTCTCCTACCTTGACGACTTTCTGTTGAAGGTGGGCTCAGCAGACCTCCAGACGTCTCCCACCTCCAGTCTACGTCAAACTTCCTGCACTCACTAAGGTTCACTATTAACATGCCAAAGTCACACCTGTTTCCCTCTCAGACGATCCCTTTAATCAACGCTGTTATGGACACAGTGCAGATTCTGCCTATCCTCCAGAACAGCGGGTCCAGGATATTCGAGCTATGATTCTGATGTTGCAGTCTCTATCCAGGATTTCTCTGAGGCACCCGGGCGTCATGGCCTCCTGCATCCTACTAGTGATGCATGTCTATTGGCATATGCTGGCTTTCCAGTGGGACCTGAAGTTCCAGTGGGCACAGCATCAGAGGAACTTCTCCGACCTAGTCCAGACCTCGAAGGGAACTGCAAAAGACCAGCAGTAGTGGCAAACAAGCAGGGATTGGGACAGCGGCAGACCCCTCCTGCTTCCCCAGCCAGAGCTGACTGTAGTGACAGATGCGTCACTCCTAGCCTGGGGCGGCCTTCTGAGAGAGGTAGAGATCAGAAGACTAACGTCTCCGGTGAAGTCCAAGCTCCATATGTAATTGCTGGAGCTACGGGCGATCTGAAAGGCATTGAAAGCCTTCTTTTCTATGATCAAGGGAAGGCTGGTCCAGGTGTTCATGGACAACATCACAGCCATGTGATACTGCAGCAACCAGGCTGGTTGGAAACATGGACTCTGTGTCAAAAGGTCCTGCGTCTCACTTTACATGTCTATAACGTCAGGGCATTTCCCTGGTGGTTCAACTCCTGGTGGGCTCTCTGAATGCCAGAGAGGACAAACTCAGCCATCGATGCCTAGCGGATTATGAATGGTGTCTCCATTCGGAGGGGTTTCTGGTTGTCTAGGGTATGCACGTAAGGCAGGTAGAACCCACCCACTCTGGTCAGGGCAAGGGGGTTACACACCCATGATAAATCCCTGCTCACCCCCTTAGTAGCTTGGCACGAGCGGTCAGGCCTATCCCAGAGGCAATGTGTAAAATGATTGCACAACACCCACAACACACATGATGCAATATGTACTCCACAAATGAAACACAAAACCAAGTTATATAAAAATAAACTGTATTGTACACAACATCATTAGACCAAACACAACATGTCAGTAATACCCTGCTACACAAGCAGTTGTCAGAACATTATTCCGTTACTATTACTCTGCAAAAGCTGGCAGTAGTCACATACAACGCATAGGTTACTGGTTATCCTGCAACATAAGGAGTAGTCCGGTCATCATTGTTACTGAAAAGGCACTTATCATGGTACATCACAAAGCATAAGTGTCACAACAACATCATGAATGCCCATAAAAAGGAAACATCACAGGAACACATGGCAAGGCATTAGGATCATCGGCATTCCCAGTATGCACAGGTCATCAACACATGGTACCATTGTGCACAGAAAAGCCATTGTTCCAAGGTGGTATAGGTCAGCCTAATAATCAGGGCTATCATGCCCTAGGGCAAAAACGGGGATGTCTGTGTCCCTATCCGGGAGCTCCTCTGCTGCAACATCTGGGGTGTGCAAAAGAATGGTTCTCAGTGGGACAGGCGTCCATTGAGGCTTCCGTCCGTCCCACAAACGTACTCCCCCCAAAAATAAAGCCCCCTGCGATCCCCAATATCTTCTCCTGGAGGGGGAAAGAATAACAGGACAAGCCCACACCTAGGCAGGAGGCGGCCCCACTCCTCACATGGGGGCCGCCTTCAGCAAAGAAGGCCTCCTGACGAGGCTTGGAGTGGCACACGTGACTTCTTGTGTCCAGCGAGACCGCGCGCCTCCTGTCCGATACAGCGATCTGGCCTTCAAGCCCGCTCGGGGCAGGGAGGCCACCTCACCTGAGCAACCAGCAGTGCTCCTTGAGTTCCAGCGGGCCGCTTCACCTCCAGGTGACCTGTGGCAGCCTGCGGCGCTCCTCCTGAGTGCGTTGCTGTCCAGGGCAGCATGTCTCCCACACAGAGAGAGACCCGCTGGCATAACACTCTGGCTGCAATGGTGCTTCTGTCCACCCGGGTCACAGCGGTGAACGCACCTGGAGTAGGTTCCTGCTTGTGCCCCAGGGGCACTTTCTTCAGTGCTCCTCGCCCCGGGGGCGCTAAATACAGCGTGCTTTGTCCGCACTTGCTCCTTGTGACCCGCCTTAGTCGCAGCAGTTATTCTTCACCGGGGGACATTGAAGAAGCGCTCTTCATGCGCTTCCAGCAAGTAAAAGGGACAGAGCACTCTTTCTGTGCTATAGTGAACAAGGCACAGCCGTCTTCCTGTGCTACACTCCAACACAGGAGCAGATCACCACAACACTTCCCTCACGCTGGGGAAGCAGGGAATAAAGCGTTCTTCCAGCACTGCGACATAGGGAACGGGCCTCAGCACCCAGCCCCTGGAGACAGTCAAAGAGAGCACAGGGTGATAGGACCCAAACAAGCAGGCCAGCACAAAGAGTTGCAGTCAGTGGCAGTTCCTCCTAGTGACCCAGCAGGTCACAGGTCAGCACAACAGCAGAGCACGGCAGTTCCTGATGAGTCCCTCGAGCAGCATCCTTTGTCAGGTTCAGTAGTCCATTAGTGTCTCCCTTACATGGAGAAAATCCCCTGTACTTATACTCAGTTTTGCACAAGCTTTTACAAAAGGGGGAGAAGAGTTCCTAACTGGTTCTAGGAGTGTCCTCTCTCTCCTCCAGTATAGGCTTCAGACATCGGTGGGAGGTAAACGAGTCCTTTGGGTGAGGCCAGGGTACAGCCTTTGCAAATGCAGGTGTGCCCCACCTCTCCATCTCTCAGCCCAGGAAGACCATTCAATATGCAGATGCACCTCTGTGACACCTCCACCCTCCCTGTGTACAGGCTGTCTGAAAAGTATGCACAAGGCCCAGCTGTCCCTCTGCCCCAGACGTGGATTGGAATCAAGCTCAAAACACCAGAGTCATAAGCACAGAGAAATGGGCACTTTCTAAAAGTGGGATTTCTATACTGATAAAAAAAAATCCACCTACACCAGTAAGCAGCATTTCTCACTACCATTACAACCATACCAAACATGCCTTCGCTACCCCTCATAGATCAGACAATACTACTTAGACATAAGGTAGGGGATTTCCAATGTAATCCTGTGAGCAAGGCAGCACTGACAGCAGTGAGACACCAAATAGGCTGTTAGTCACTACAAGGACAGGCCACACAACCAGGCACATGGCCTGCCTTTTACATACATAGCACCCTGCCCATAGAGCTAGCTAGGGCCTACCTTAGGGGTGACTTACATGTAGTCAAAGGGTAGTTCCAGGCCTGGCAAGTAAATTTAGATGCCAGCTCCCTGTGTCCGTAAACTGTGCATGCAGGCCCTGCACTAGCAGGCCTGAGACAGGTTTGAAAGGCTACTTCTGTGGGTGGCGCAAGCTGCCCTGAAGGCCCGCTAGTAGCATTTCATTTACAGGCCCTGGGTATAGAGATACCATTGTACAAGGGACTAAGAGGTAAATTAAATGTGCCAATTTGAGGAGTGTGGCTTAGGGCATCAAGATGGCGGTCATTCTCTGAGAGTGCTCCGGACCCCTCCGTCATAAGCTGCCATCCACGCTACATGGTGACCCATCCGACCGGCACTGTAATCCTCGTCCCGGTGTAGGGGAAGCCGTGGACCGAACAGAAAGAGGGCGCAGACCCCCGATAGACATAAAGGCCTGGGCCATCAAGGGACCCTCAATGCCGGGCAAGCAAGATGCCGGGTGCCCACTAGGCCTAGGCCGGCGGGGGACTCCTGCGCATGACTGCTGGATGTTGGGGGGGCCCTGGACCTGTGGTGACCCCGGTGTCAGCCCAGCCACCCACTCGCAGGGCCGACTGCCGACGTGGGCCCAGAGCAGTGGCACTGATACCAACCTGCAGGGAGGAGCAGCGGGACGCAGGGCCGGTAGTGGAGGCCCTGACGGCCTAGGCCACCTAGAGGAATGCCTGCCTGAGACCGTCGGGGCCCGTGCAGTGAGTTCCTGGGCGGCCGCGATCTGGCCTGGGGGGCTCCGGCGGCCGCAGGCTCGTGGTGGTGGGGTGGTGGCCTGCCCGTGCACCCCCACCTGAATTCGGCAGCCCGAGGCCCGCGGCGACACGGAAGGGTGGCAGCCACCATGGGCAGCCTGATTCAAGGTGCTGCCTATCCCCTTGGTGCTTCTAGTGGCACGGAGACACTGGGAACGAGACTCATGGCCATGGGGGACAGAGGAGCCCTCTCCGCTGGGGCCAACCGGGCTCAGGCCGTGAAAGAGGCCTACAACCCAGGACTGGGCCTGGACCCCCTGCTGGGGCTTTTTGCAGGGCAGATTCAAATGAGAGGACAGACTGCCTGAGGCAGGGACCCCGCGCTGACACTGGGCAAGGTGAGCTGGTTGGCTGGGGGCACTGGGACGCATGAGAAACTGAGCTTATGGCGGTGGGGGATCCCCTGGCAACCTCTGGGCCCGGTCGTGGGTGGTGCACTGACCCTGAACCTGATAGAGTATTCCAAGGCCCAAGAAACACAGGGAAAGAACTGCTCAGCTCCTGTCCCGCTTGCCCGTTGGACCTGGCCCGCTGGTGACCCACTTCCCAGGATTTGATAGATGTGCAGCCTTAAGGGACTATACACTACAAAATTGAGACTCATTGGGTCCCCGGCGGTGTGCCAAGGAACCAAATATACTTGTTGCATATCTTCTCTGCACCATAGAGAAAGCTCAAACAGGCAAAGCCATCCTTCTCCCAAACTCGTACAGATAAATTTATGACTCCAGTTGGAGCCCCAGGGGCGATGTTATGGGGGCCCCTGCCCTGGCAGAGAAGAACAGAGCGGACACGGACAAGATCCTACGAGCCATACAGTCCTCTCAGGCAGTGGTCGAGAACAAAATCGGAGAGGTGAGACTAGACATGGCAGTGCTGCAACAGGACCTTAAAAATACCTCGGCACGACTCACCGAGACAGAAACACGAGTGTCCACAGTGGAGGACGAGGTTTCAGATCTTAAGACCAAGGTGGTCAGACTTCTAACTCGCACCCACGAGCTACAGCAGTGCGCATATGATGACAAAAACCGCTCAAGACAAAATAACCTGCATTTTGTGGGATTCCCGCAGATGACCGAAGGCCCTGGCCCTGGCCCTGGCCCCATCGAGTTTCTGGAGACATGGCTTAAATTATGGATGCCCCCTGACAGACTGTCCACATCGTTTGCCATTGAGCGAGCACATACAGCTCTTTCTGCCAAGCCTCCACCGGGGGCGCCACCCAGGGCATTTATTGCCTGCTTACTCAACTATCGACACTGAGACGCCATCCTACGTGAGGCCCGAGCTCAGTCGGAGCTCTGCTTTCAGAACTCGAAGATCTTGGTCTTCCCGGACTACTCTGGGAGGTTCAGGCCCAACGGCGCTCCTACGAGCAGGTGAAACAAAAACTGAAGGCACTGCATCTGTGCATATGCTCCTCTTCCCAGCTCATCTTAAGGTACTGCATGCCGGTAAGACGCACTTTTTTGACACGCCGGAGGCGGCCTGGGAATGGGTGACGGAGGAGCGACTGTTCCGGGAAGGTGCTGCAGGATCCCCCCTCCCTCTGGGTGGGCGCTGGATGGTGCATCTGGGGTGGCCATGATGGAGTCCGGTCATCCTGGGCGTTCCCATGCTGGCTCTCATCGCAGAAGATGCTGGCCCCGGAGGGCTTCGCAGTCTCTCGGGGCGGGCCACCCCTCCCCATCTCCCCTGCAGCAAAAGGAGACCTCCCATGAATCGGCGTCTTGGGGGCGACCGCTCCCAGAAGAAGGAGAAAGACAGTCAAACCACACCTATTTGACTATCCTGCGAGACGGCAGTGGGCTCTGCATGGGTCCACCAGTACACGTGAGATCCGACTCACTGGAGGGGTCGACTACTCCACACCATCAGGGATTTACCTTACCTTTCCTTTGGTTTTGTTGGGCCTTTATGGGGTGACAGATGCTTTTTCAAGTTGGGAGGGGGAGTTGGGAGGTGTTTACCAGTGTACGGCTTGATTGTTATTCTGTTTGTTTTTATTCCTTTTACACGTTGATGTCACAAATTGGAAGATGCACTCAAGTCTCTCAGACGCTACACATGTGCAGGTTCCACCCCTCACATGGCCCACCCAGACAAATGTCCTGTGTCCCCAGCTACACAACTGGCGTTGGGAAGCACCCCTTTTCTCGACACCCTATGGCACCCACTACTGTAGTCTCGTGGAGTGTTAATGGACTCCTTGCCAAAATTAAAGGACGGCTCTGCTGCGATACACGCAGCACCTCCGTCCCTCTATCCTACTTCCCCAGGAAACACACCTAATAGGGTCCACATGCCCGTTCTTGGCCCACTATGGCTTTGACTGGGTCTATCACTCAGGGTATGCACGGTGAAACAGAGGGGTTGTGATACTCCTACACCACGACTATCCCATGGTACTACAGCAGACATGGATGGACCCACAAGGGAGGTTCATAGCCCTGACGGGCTGGATAGATGGGCACAATATCAATCTACTCAGTATATATGCCACCCCATGGAGCCGGAGCGCGACAGGTTTTTCCTTGTTCTTACCGCCCTACTAGCCCAGATGCCCATGGGATTTACAGTCATAGGCAGAGATACGAATGCGGTCTCAGACCCGACCCTTGACATCACAGAGCCCCTGTCCGATGCACGCCGCAGGCGTTCTCTATCCCTCAACAAATGGATGATGGGCACTGGCCTCTGCGACACATGGTGGATATGGCACCCTCGCAATACACCCACACTTCAGCTGCACACCACATCCACACCCTTATAGATATGATTCTTGCGTCTGCCACTGATCTTTCCCTAGTCACCCAGGTCCAGATACTCACCCACGGCCTTTCCGACCATGCTCCAATTTCTTTGACCATTGGCCACCCTGACCAGAGTCGAAGGCCTATGTGGTGCATGGTTTTTACAAGACGAGACCTATTGTACTGGCCTTCACAAAGAGATCAAACACTACTTCCGCGATAATAAAACGGTCTAATCTCATATCACCCTATGGGCGTCAGGCAAGGCCACAATTCGGGGCCATACCAAGCGCCTTTTACGATGGCAGGAGCAGGAGAGACAGGCCCACATTACGTCTCATGAGGCCTGGGCACTCCAGTTGGAGAGCGCAATGCTGGGGATGCGAGAGGAGAAACACAAGCGAGCCCTAGAGATGGTGAGATAGGAAATCAGAACCCACTCCCTAGAGGAGGCAAAGCAGATTTGGCGGGCATCCCAGTCCCGGATTTATGACTGGGGGGGGGGCAAGAACAGCAAGCTCCTTTACTGGTTCGCAACCAGACCAATGATGGGACGAGTGAGCCCTGAAATAATAGACAACCTCGGGACCACACGGCCCCCCCAGGACATAGCTGATATATTTGCATGATATTACACCGCCCTATACACTGCGGCGCCCAGACCCACCATTGAACAGCAGAATCCACTGTTAAATTAAATAGACATGCCAGCCCTCTTAGCCCCAGTTTTGTAAAAGTCTTGACGACCCCATAACTCTAGAAGAAATCTGAAAAGCCATCACAAAACTGAGACCGGACAAAACCCCTGGCCCAGACGAGTACCCAGCAGAATACTTCTCTAAATTCTGGGACATACTATTACCTCAGCTCCACAGTCTCTACACAGTGGCTCTGGAGAAGGGCGCATTCCCTCATGACTTGGACCAGGCTACTATAGTGGTAAAGCCTAAGTCCGGCCCCCTTCTACGTCCTGTGCAGACTACCGGCCGATATCTCTAATTAATAGTGAAATTAAGATCTACGCTAATATATTAGCTACTCATTTAAAGGCAGTTCTACATTACCTGATCCATCCCGATCAATGCAGTTTCATGCCCGTTCACAGCACCAGGCATTGCCTGCGGAGGCTACATGTCGCCCTAGCACATACATACCTTCCCCTACCCAATGGCCCTCTGTCTTATCCAGGTGTCTGGTTGACACCTGTTCAGTATAAGTCAATAAGGACGCTCAATGAAGGACCACACGCCAATTATAAATACAATTTAGCTTTACTAGAATTGCAGGTAAAATGTAGGCATTTAGCACATTAACAATAGTAGAATAAGAATAGCAATGAAAAGCATCTATTTATATATATATATATATAGGCAAAGAATTCATTGACAGATATAAGTTTTGATTAACTGTATACTAAAATGCATCGCACTACGATATTCAGGAAGCAGAATATAAATGAGTTGATAAGCTTTGATTTACTGCATACCAAAATGCATGTTTCAATTACTGCAGCAGGCTCTCACTACGATGTTCAGGAGGCAATATATAAACGAACTAAATACTTCAGATAAGCTTAGATTTACTGCACACCAAAATGCATGTTTCAGTTATTTTAGCAGTTCACACTAATAGGTTTAGAAAGCAAAATAAAAACGAGCTGAATACTTCAGGTTATAAACACAGTGCAGGCATAAATAATCAGTCATAATAATAGAGCAGAGAAACAAAGGTATTTTATCCCTGTGTGGAAACTTAACTTAATCCACGACATGCTGGGGAGCCCTCTACCGCCTGCTTGGACCTCTCTCCCCCTCAAGCACCACGAGCAAACAGGGAGGCAGCGCTGGGCCATGGCAGCTTCCACAATTCCATCTGCGAGCTTCCAAATCCCTCACCCACCGTTCAGTGCTTAAATAACTCGAAGCTTGGATTCTATCTCATTCTGGCATTTTCTAGCTATGTTATCAGTACTTGGCTGCTCTGCCCTTCTCCAGCCTTTGTTTTCATTCCATCTTCTCCCTGTACTCTCGTTCTCAAGGTTGAGACGGAGTCTTCTACACAAACAAGCTTGAAAATAATATCATGAACTTTTCCACGATGTTTGGGAGGGGGTTTCAACAGGCATTACACTCATCTACACTGCTCAAGCTAATTAACCCTTCGTGTTACAATGTCTTCCGCATCTTTCCCTAATACTGAACACCCTCCTTCTAATCAATTTTGAAAAAGCATTCGACATGGTGGACTGGGGCTACCTGGACCTCGTCCTTTGGAAAGCAGGTCCTGCTCTACCTGTCACGGCCAGAGACGAGCGGACCCAGGTGTCTCCAACTGCTGCACATATTTGGAGAGGCCTCCGGCCTTAAGATGAACTATAAGAAATCTCTCCTGGTCCCGCTTTTGGAGCCTCGTGACCTGGTTGACATGTAAACGAACATTCCTGGCGCTTAAGCTATACTTACCTCGGCATGAAAGTGGCACTCGACCTGACTATGACTTTATGCCCTCAACCTCACCCCTCTTACCCGCAGGGTGAAAATTGAGTTGGAAAAGTGCAGACACTACTGTGCAACCGTAAAATGCTTATTCTGCCCCACTTCCTCTATATCCTTCAAAATCTCACCCTCCGGCTCCCTCATCACTGGTTTCAGGAGATGGACACTACGGCTCACTCCCTTATATGGAGCAATGGGCGACGGCGCCTATTCTGGGAAACATGCCAGTGCTGTGTACATGATGGCGGTCTAGCTATGTCTAATCTATACTACTATTATCTAGCCTCTCGGGTCCCCACCATCAATGAAAGGCTCACTGGGGGATGGGACGATCCTATCTGTTGCCTAGAGCTGGCCGCAATGGGGTTCTCACATCGTATGGACATGCTCTATGGACGTCCCATTCCCAAGACCATGTCAGAATTCACTAGCCAGCTCCTATATGGTTGGTGGACAGCTCAAAGAATGACAGGGTGGTGGGACCGGATCACCCAGCGCACCCCTTTGTGGCAGGGAACATGGTTACAGGAGGTTGCCAATCTAGAGGGCTTTTCGCAATGGGATGCCATAAGCATAACGGTGGTGGGAGACATCTGGGAGGGCACACACATGATGTCCTTTCAACAACTCCAAGAAACATATGCACTGACCCAGACACAGTTCCACAAGTTCCTACAACTGAGGCATCCACTGAGGTCACATGTTAGCAATGACACCCTCATACCTGAATTTAGCCCCATGGAAGCCAAAGTAATGATGGGTGCTATAGGGACGGGATGGATTTCACAGATTTACCGCTCCCTTGTACTGAACGCTCCACCACCTCGCCAACCCCTACGGACCCGCTGGGAAACCTGGACTGGCCCACTGGACGATGAGGACTGGCAGGACCAGAGAGTCCTTGCAATCTCAGCCAGACTGTGCATGGTGCAAATGTATTACCTACACTGTGCCTACCTAATCCCAGCTAGGCTTTTCCGTGCCAGAATCAGGCTGAACCCTCGATGTAACAGATGTACCTACTCATCGACTGGCTTCTTCCATATAGCTTGGTCCTGCCCCCAGATTCAGCGATAATGCACACAAATCCTAAACAAACTCTCCACACTGTTGAATCTCACCCTGGTGCCCTCTCCCAAGCTGGCTCTTTTGGGAGTGATGGAGGGCATTGGGGGCTCCCGAGCAATCCGAACACTTGTGGGTATGGCCCTACTTATAGCAACTTATAGCAAAAAGAGACAGTGCTGGGCACTGGGCATCCTAGACTCCCCTCTGGCTACAACAGTGGAGGAAGGGTATGGATTGGTGCGCCCAAATGGAAAGACCTGTATACTAAGCGAGGGTGTGGGTAAATTCCACAAGTTCTGGGATGCATGGCTGGGTCCTGCTTGAACTCAACCACTTATATAGCTCATGTATCAAATAGATATGTTAAACCATGAATCAGTACCTGATTTTCGATATTGAGATACTGAAATTTGTCTTCCTGCACATGACATGCTGTTATATATATAAATCAATACAAGTTGGTGATCAACAAATTTGCCAGTTAGGTGTACTGCAATCATACCCACTTTATAAGAGAGAGCACCTGCATTTTAGCACTGATCAGCAGTGACAAAGTGCCCAAAATCCATCCTAGAGTCAAAAACAAGAGGTCAGAAAAAATAGGAGCAAGGCAAAAAGTTTGGGAATGACCCTGTAAAAAGAGCCAGGTCCAACAGTCTCAAGTCTGGGGAGAAGCTTAGTTAGATCTGTTCACCACCTATGAGAAAGTGCAATGTCAGACGTTATGCGCACAGGAGTTTTCATCGCTCAAAGATGTTTCTCATCTGGAATGTAGCTCAGGCCTCCTGTACACCTTTCCCTGAATACCTCTCTTGTCCAGAGTTCTAAAGAAGATCAGGAATGACTGGGCCCAAGTCATTCATGTGGCTCTGGATTGGGCATGGAGAATTTAGTATCCCAAACTCCTTAGTATGAGCATTGATTCTCCAATCAGACTGCCCCCTTTAAGAGGATCTTCTATCACAACTGCAGAGCAGGGTACTGCATCTGAACCTGCACATGCACTGCCTTCATGCTTGGAGATTGAGCGGTGACAGTTAACAGCTTTTGACCTCCCCTCTGAAGTCTGCAATGTTTTTCTGGCAGCCAGGCATCTCTCCACCAAGACTGTATTCACCTGCCTCTGGGTCAAATTTGTGACACGCTGTGCCTCCAAGAATGTTTGCCCTATTTCACTAACCTTATGCCAAGTTTTGCTGTTTATTCTTTCTCTGGCCGAGCAGGGCTCTACTCTGGGCATTGTAAAAGGTAATATTTAAGCTATTTTGGCATTCTTGCAGTTGCCGGGCCAACCGTCTTTGTTCAAGTCACCAGTCGTGACCCATTTCCTAATGGCAGTCCAACACCAATTTCCTCCAAAACCTTTCATTATGTCCCAGTGGGACCACAGTCTAATTTTGGCCTTTCCAATTTGTGGGCCCTACCAGCCTCTATGCAACAGTCCATTCTGTTTTCTCACCATCAAAAAGGCTTTCTTGTAGCCATAAAATTGGCCAGGAGGGTCAGAGAACTGCAAGCACTCTCTGTGCAGTGTCCCTACAATTTCTACCCAGACAAACTGGTTCTGAGTACTCATGTCTCATTTCTCCTTTCTCCTGAAAGTAATGACATCTCTTGATGAGGATCAAAAAGTCACCTTTCCTACCTCCTTTGCTCCACGTTACCCTTCCAAAGAAGTAGAGAGACTCCATGCCTGGACCCATAAAAAACGTTGCCATTCTATGGTCATCGCACTAAACGGTTCCAGGTGGACAATAAGTCTTTGTTGGCTTCATCGGGGAACAGAAAAGGACCATCTCAAGACGGATAGTTCTCATTCCACTAGAGACAAGGCTGCGACCACTGCGTTAGCTCGCAGAGTCCCTGTCCTGGACATCTGTCAGGCAGGTTGTTGGGCATCTCTGCACACATTCACTAAGCATTACTTCCTGGACAGTCACGTCTGTTGTGATGGGCACTTTGCCAGTTCAGTTCTCCTGACTTCTTGGTCTAATATGTTTGCAGACCCACCTCCGGAGAGGTTTTGCTTGGGTATCTTTTCTAAGGTATGGAATCTCCAGCTAGAAGTCTTTTAGATGAAGAAGTTACTTGCGTTCCGTAATACGTCATCTCCAGCTAACCGCAGATTCCTTACTGGCCCTCCCATTCTCACTGCTCTGCAAAGGGATTCATGCATAGTGTCACCCTTCCGAGGCCCGTAGTGGTGCACACTAGCGCATCAGAATCCTTCATGTCTCTGCAGTTCATTCATGGAAAGGTTGCAAAAAGAAACTGTTGTTAGCACACTGGGTGGTGCTTATATAGGTACCTTGCATGTCATTTCTGGCGCAGACAGTGCCAACGCAGAGCCAAATGTTGCTGCCTACTAGCGCATAGGGGTACTTCCCAAGAATTTCCAAATCCAGTCTGATGCCTAGGAATAACTATAAGGTAAGGTATCTGCGACTACATAGAGTCTCTACCAGATAAGGTGCTACTAAAGGTAAATAGTTTGTTCTTTTAATGCACACATGTATGTGATTTAATAAATTAAAACCTTTTATTTTTATTTTACCATCAGGCTAACTTTCAGAGTGCACTACAGACATTCTTTGCATACCCTCTTTTAACTTTTTCATCCTTCCAAGCAAAAGTTTATATTCTTTGGACCCTAGAATGGTTTTGTTTCTGTTAATTGTACCAGGAATCACCATTTTTACGCTTAGGGGTTCATAGTTTTCACCAGTGCAGCAGTGATTAAAGCAGTTTCCCAATAAACAAATTTCCAGATGGATTGTGCTCTGCATAAGGCTTTGATGTGAGAGTATGAAGAACAACCATCCAGTAGTCATTACAGTTAGGAAAGAGCTGATTCATTGTCACCTAGAATCCTTTAATCTGGCTCCCCTTACTGCTTATTGCTGGAATAGCCATTTCTTTGTCCAATGTGAAATGTGGTATTGTCTCAGTAAAAGGTTCATCTGTGGAGAAACAGATTATTTATCAGGACAGTTGTTACCAATGTTAAGTTACACGTTCTGTTGGATTGCCCATGTCACTAGCATTGCACTAAAATTGTTTGAAAATGACAAAAACATTGCATGCCTGTGAGTTCTTAAATTGACGGAATTAAAATTCCCAGAATCTTTATTAGCTCCATCTGTAGCTCGATGGTACGTCCATAAACTTAAACCTGTCTGTTCCCTCTAGACTCTTTCTCTCTCTCGCCACAAATCCCATGGTCTCATATGCCTGCCCTTTGATTTAAACCTTTTTTGGAAAAGATTTTTAAAATTTTCCATTAATCTTTATTCTTTCTGCTTTCATTGCCTCTATTGAATTTCCTTATTATCTTCATTAAAATTACCCACAAATTCTACGTAAAATGTACAGCAAATGAGTCATCTGCAAATGTTAATACTGTTATTGTTACACCTGTTATTCCACCAAGAGTTTATTGGCAAATCCTAGAAATTGTTGCTCAAAGAAAAGTTCACTAGCAAAGGTTTCAGTAGCTTAACCTTGGCATAAACATTCTAAAATAGAAACATATTATTCCTTTCATGCGGGAAAAATTACAGACTGTTAAAATAAGGATTTTTTATACCATATTATAAGTGCAGCCATAATTGAGGTTGCTGCAAAAATGATAGTTACGCCCCATGTCTGAGCAATAAATGACATCCTTCAACCGCTCTGCTGCCTGTTGGCTATGTTCACACTACAGAAATACCACATACACACATTCATGCGGTCCTGACCTTCTTCACCAAGACATGTCACTCAACTAAGGATGAATGAAATAGAAAATGTAATATATATCCATGATATTATATATCAAATTATATAGTTAAATGAACCAATATTTGTGTATTGGGGAAACAGCAAAAACGTATCTCAGTTTGAAAATGCCCTTATGCTTTCTTTGTTATTGGCCACTCAGTCTTACTTTTTGTTGCATTAAGTGCATTTGCTTTATTCATGTATCTCAATTAGACAGACATTAGCCCTCCCTGCGTGCAGGGTGCTCATCCTCTGACGTTTTCTTTGGGGCTTTCATCACAGCTCATACTCTGGGGTTATGTGTAAGTAAATTCCTCAGCCAGCCATTCTGTCTCCACCTTGTGGTGTGTTTAAGCTTAGACGTTTGTCATGAGATATCTTGATCAACATGATTTTCTTATTCTTTGAGTGATTGTGTGTTCAGTGCTTCCATGTATCATTGTCAGTTGGTTCTGTCCCTTTACGTATAGTGGTCAGGGCACAAGCATAATCTGATGAGCCCCTCAGTATAGACATCCATTGACAAAGCTCGTGGTTCTGACTCTTAATACACTTGTGTTGCCATCTTAAGATAGTCTGGTAGCTTTTTACCTCTCCTGGATGAAAGAGCAATATTTGTTCTGTCCCTCCTCCTCAACAGTCACAGGATTCCAAGTGGGTGCTCCCCGTGGCCTCAGGGGTCTACAGGTCAGTTTTGGATTTGCCTGCTAAAATTCTTCAAAAAAATTCATTGATTGCATCTCTGGTGCCTCTTGAGTTGGGGTTTAAGCTGTTGGTGACAACCTGTATGAGACCCCATTGTGGTTTTGCAGAGAATGTTTCCTTGGTGTCTGATTGCCTAAATGGGTTGCGATGTTTTTCTGCACTCCAGTCTTCTGCTAGGAAGGGCTGTAGTTGAAACCTCTTTTTTCTGTATGCAGCCAGGTTTTCTGTTATGTGTGGTGATCTTCAGGCAGCCATGGTGGACCGAACCAGTACATTTCACTGCTTGTGTAGATGACAGCTAAGTGGACTGTTGGTGCGCTGGCTCAGAAGATTCTTTCTGCTCTTCCTCCCCTCTTCTTGTCTAGCACCTTATATCTGACTGTGATGAATAGACGGAGTTCGGAGAGTCAAAACCTTGGTGGACATGTCTGTGATTGTGAACGATCAAGGCATATTGGCATACCAACAATTGTTTGAACTCGTTACGCTGATTTGAAGTCTTTGTTGATTTTTTTTACTGTCAGGTTATCGACATACAATGGAGAATTAACCCATTTATTGTCACATATGTTAAGTGTATATTTTGGGAGTATTTGCTGTTAGAGTTGTGTCTTTGATTTTACTTTCCACCCACAGGAGGCACATTGTGAGATTCAGGTGCGCCTTTTTGATGCAAGGTTATTTTTCAGTTTTCACTCTTCTAATGATATTAGCCATCTTCACCCCAAAAACAGGTATTCTAGACAAGGTCATTGAGAGTTCCACTTCTTCTATTGCTCTTGTTCCTGCTTTTATTGGCTTTTCAAAGAAAGGTTAAGGGCTTGATTTAGACGTTGGACTACAGTACATTAGAGTGGCCAAGGATTTTTTTCACTGGCGGTGAGACTCACAAGAAAAGGACATTACACCATCCACCATAAATAGGGTGGGTGGTATAATGCTATTCCGCCAACAGCCTCCTCTTCAACGGGCCATTAGAAGAAGTTTTCCATAGACTTAGCCAACGGGGCTCAGTCGACAGAAAGCTTATATTTCGCCTGTCTCTAGATGAGGTAGTGGATCAAGAGTTTGGTGGACAGACAGAATACCCTGTGTGCAAACATTGAATGGGGCCTGATTCTGATGCGCAGCCTAGGGGGGGGATACATGTCCAGAGCATGAGCCTTCTTTGCAGTCCCTTTCAATATATGGACACAGAAACCATCGACTTTTTTTATTTTTTGTAGGATGGTCCTAGTAGTAGCTGCCATTCTTGTGTTGTTGTCCACTTTCTTGGTAATATTAACTATGAGTTCTGGTTTCATCTCTGTTTGTGACAGTTTCTCTCACTTTGTTAATTTCTTTGCTTGACCAGTGCTCTTGGAGCTATATTTTATCTTTCTGTGGCTCTCCCAAGATTCCCTTGAGTTAGATCCGACCATTTTGGCCACATTGAGCTCTCTATAGTGCACTCAGACCTGCTCTATTGCGAGATTCATCATTCTGTTGTTGAAGGGGGATTCTCTTTATCTACAGCACTTGCAGTTTACATTTCTATATTGTTATATTCTTCATCTTCCTCCTCCATAGGCCATGTAATAGATATTTTGTCTCTGTGCTTTACTTGGTTTGGCCTACGGCCCTATGAGTATTTGGAGTTGATCTATTCTTCTCTCTTGGAACTCTTCTCTCTTGAGTCAGGAGGAATTGCTGTATGTAGCAATATGCTCATCATGTGATTAAATTCATTCTTTCTCTACATTTCGGTCTCCTTTCCCTCTCATCCTTTTTCTCCTCCTCTTTCTCCATCTCCCCCTTTCTGTTTCCAGCCCCTCCCATACACCCTAAGCCTCCTCTCCCCCTCCTTGCTTCTTGCCCTCATTTTGGCTTTCTGCCTAGTATTACATCTATCATTATTCCATGAAACTGTTAATATTGAACATAGAAGGTTTGCTCACTTCGATAACTGTTTCTTGCACAGCAAGGTATTTCCAGTTAGTAACCTTGCTGTGAGTGCTTTTAACAGTTAGGGTTGTTAGAGATATGAATTCAGTTTTTTCCACTATTGTCCTTGCAGCTGCAAGCCTTCAAAGGTATTGAGGGTTTGTTTTGGAATGTTTAGTTCTAATAGTCATACATTCGGTGACAAAAGATATATCTTCTCCTGGAAGTTATGCTCAGACCATTGAGCTCGCGGGTGCAGTATAGCACTGGTCCCTCGCTATGAGTAAGTAAAAAGAATGAAGGAAATGTTTTTGCATTATTCTGAAAGCTTTATGCCACACATATGTAATTCTCTTAGCTTGAATTTATCGCTTTATTAACCAGATTGCCATCTGTTCTTGGGCACCATAATCCCTGACAAGCACTGAACTCTACTGGGTTTTGTGTTTCTGAATGCAGGCAGTTATCTTGATTGTAACTAATTGCCGCTTTGGTCATTGAATAAAGTCCTTGTAAATCCTGTGGCATATTTCCCTTTGTTTGATAGACGCCACACATAATCTAAACAAACTACTGCTTTTCTTGTAGCATCAACATAAGTGTATGGGATGTCATATTGTCCCTATCCTGTGTAGACCTTTTATAGTGCCCTGAATGTGTAATTCTGAAAATAATGTTTTCCTCACGTTCCTATCTCAGAAAGGTAAAATTTCAATTTCTTCAACTCCATATACGTTAAGTAACACTTACTGAAGGGACATCAGTGTCAGTAGCAAATGTCTCCACAGCCATAGACCTTTTCAGTAACTGTAAATCTTCTGTTGTGGATTTGCGGTTTCCGTAGCTATTATTTACCCATACTTTGTAGGGACCACTTTCTTTTCCTCAGCAACCAGCTGTTTGACATTCATATTGGCACACATCTTTAGAACACAGGCAAATCTAAGTCTGCCACCACCCGAGGACCACTGTCACTTCCTTACAAACCCCAGATATTAATTTTCTCTCAGGGGAAGGTCCTATAGGAGATGCTGCCTTGCGTCTGTGAGTCCAGCCACTAGAGTGAAAAACATTTTCCAGAAGAATTCTTTTGAGTGGGATGTAAGAGTGACACCGAAAATAAGTCATACGAATCTACTGCTTACTTCAAAATCACCAGGGAAAATGTTTCAATTTTTAAAAGTAAAAAAGATCAACATCCATTTGGGCTTCAGCGCTGCTTGAGAGTCAGCGCTGTCACCTATCTATTACCTAACTTAGTGTGAGCACATTGAGATTAAATGGCCTCGTGATTTTTTATTCTTCAGTTCTCCTTAGACTGTGGATACTCAATACTGTGCTTTGAGAAAGGGCTAATATTGTATTGTTTTCAGGTGTGTAGTTGGTCAGTAGTACTTGTTAATAGGCCCAAACCCCATTTATGGCCCATGGCCAGGGCAAGGGGGGCAAGAGTACTATTGCCTACTTACTCTTTGTCTCACCATTCTGGGCTTCCTCAAAGACCTGCTTTTCCCTCCCTGAAGTGGTCTTCCCCAAATCCACTCCTGACGAAACCCCTTGTCGTTGCCCTGTTTTATCCTTCCCTGCCTCAGCACCCTATAACCTTAAAGATTTGAAGCACAAGCTACATGGATCTTAAAATTCAGAAGAGGCTGCTAATTAAGTCACTGTCCCCTACTAAGAGGATTAGTTAACAGCTGTTTACACGTTCATCAGAGGGCAATGAGCAATGTTAATTGCCCATCCTACAATTATGGGCCCTAGCCAATGACGAGGAGGCATAATAAGAAGAGCATCTCTTAATGACTGTGACAAGGATGACTAGTACACGAGGATAGACACCCAAAAGCATTACGTTCTTTCTAATTTTACTGTAGGAAATGTACAGATGTTTTTGGAAGTACAGGGAATATTACTTCCTTTTACTGGATCAGAGTCTTTTCTAACCACAGGTCATAATTTAGTGTTTCATATTGCAGTCTATCAGTGCCATTAATCGTCTTCTCGCTTGTTACCCCAAGTGCCCTGTGGGGGAAAAAAGTGGACCTTCAAGAAGCATCCTCCATTCCTCCCTTTAATCTGTTGTGCCTACTGCTGGATGGGGTAGAATAGCTTCCTCACTTGCCTGTGCAGAAGAAAACATAACTGTCAAAAGGCACTATTAGAGAGGGGCCTCAATGTCCAGCGTCTTTTTTTTACTCATTATCGGGAGAAGCGACCTTTTATAGGCCAATCCAGGTCTTAATCATGCGCTCATTTTCTTTCCTTTTCCCTGATCGGTGGAATGGTGAGAAGTGTGTCTCTTATCTGTGGCAGATTTCCCTGGGTCATGCTGGAAGTTCCACCTCTACAGTAGAAGGCCCTACATTTTTACGTCGGACCTAAATATTAATGGTGTTTTGTCGAGATGGCATCTTGTTCCACGGCTTTAATTCCCCAGGCTCCGAGACAGCCTATCTTCCTACCTCTCCTTTGAGTAAGTGGGAGTACCTTACTATGCAAGACCCAGGACCTCCTAGCCATCAGAAAGCTCCTCAAAACATGGCTCTTCAAGCAGTAGCACCTGCCACCCCCCCACCCTACCAGGTGAGTAGCGCGCTTAACAAATTATTGATTGATTGATTGATTATCAGTGTGATTTAGGACTGGTTCCCATGGAGCCAGGCAGAGCTGATGCAAACATGAGTACCCGTGACCAATGGGACTCCTCTTCCTGAACTAACATGGCATTCACACCCCAAAATGGAGTTGGTGTGGACAGATATTGCCTCCTCGACAAAATACCCATCTGCAAGACGGCACTAAAGCTTGTAGTACCATTCACTCAGTACAACTCTATTACCATGTTAGTTGTTCCTTGCTGCTTCATGTTCTTGCTTCAGATTTTCACTGTCCTTTGGATGTAGACAAACAATATTACGTTCATGCATTTTATACCGTCGGATTGTCTAAGCCCACCTCAGTATTCCAGATAGGGTGCTAATACACTGGAACAACCCACCGCTGAAGCCTCCCCGGGTGCTTATTGCCCTCTCCCTGAATTATAGCTTTGAGCCACAGATCAGGGCACTTGGTACCTTAAACATTCCATCCTTTCAGTGGGTAATATTCTGACTTCTGGGCGGTGGCGGGGGGTGGGGGGGAGACAGGGGCAAGCACTGATGTGTTGGGCCTCATAAACAATACCAACAATTATCCACTGCCTACATATTGTCTGTTGTCTACGCCATTATCTTGAAAGAAGCTGTTATTTCAGTGTTGTGATATAACATTACTGCCAACTGTTAAGGAAAATACCACTGCTTGAAGGTAGGAGAGCCTTAAATGAGCTTCATAACCTAAGGCGGAAGAGCTATAGTGATTTTACATCATTCTACAGACGTTCTAAAATAAAAAGGGAAGTACCAGAAACACCGACTTTGGAATGCAGAAGCAGAAGGCATGTACCAGACATTATTAGCTTTATGCCATTCCGTTGTCATCAGTAGAGCTTCCACCAAATTGCAGACCTTTGATGACCTCCTTTAAAGCCTCGGTAGCCATGGTAGTTTAATTTCTCTTCTGTTTCATTCTCGACCTCAGAAATGATCAATAGTTAACATCTTTTTGGCAGCGTCATCCATGGATCCGTATACTTCAGAGCTGGTACATGGCTGCCCGTGCTGCATATGATGTCATTTCAAATCTCTAGCTATACCTTTGAAAAAGGTGGCCACCGTCCAATTAATTACACTTAGCGACGTTCCACCAGGTTTGTCTCCAGTTGGTGTGTTGAAATACGCCTTAGCAGTTCTTGTGCTACATGTATTCGAAAATAATTTTTCTTTGGAGATAAATAGTCGTCTCTTAAATTGTTTTGTCGACCTGACGCTTTCAACTCCCACCTGCTGTTTCTTGATCGGGAAACAACATAGAAGGTACCAGTGGAAGGTTTTAAAAGGCAGACTGTTACAAGACAGACTATAAATCAAGGTGTACTGAAAGTCCATATTTTTGCTGCTTTTGCTTAGCAGTGTTGCTCAAACAAAAAAGTATTACCCTTTTCTAATCCTTTTAGAACATAAGCTTTCTGAACATTTCAAAAGAAATCATTGTCTTGAGTGTGTACTGCTAGCCAATAAATTAGGCCTGGTGACTGAAACAATCACTCATTTAATTTTTTTCTGCTTCTTATACACTTTCAAGGTGTGCAGTTTTTTTCCGTTTTTTTTGCAGCACAGCAGTTGCTTTTCATATTCTGCTTGAAATGAATGAACATATTTAATGTATATGTATAGATATATATGTATGTGGGCAGAAAATATTAATATGCATTGTACTCCCAGTTAAGTACATGCAGGTGTATTTTAGCAATATTGTAAGATTTGAAGAATAATTAATTTTGATAATTGGTTCCTTTTTACTGCACTGGAAATCTCTTCAGGGGAACATACATGTACCAGGACGTTTATTTTACATAATTGCGTCATAGTGTTGGCACCTCTGGGTTAAGATGACTGAGGCTTAAAGCTAAAGTTTGCAATGAATAATATAGCTCACTTAAATTCGTAGCCCATTACACAGTTTAGGTTGCTTATAGGGAAACCTTTTTTTCAGGAGATTTTTCAAAAGTTTATTTCAGGCTGTCACTCTGAACTATGCTTCCGATTCAGACCAGATTTTTCCCATTGGTGACAAGATGTTGCTATTAAATGCATATGGCCCTTCTCTCGCTGTGTATACAGTAACCCCATCATGCACAATATGACATTTCATAATTCATTGTCATATGATAAATCAGGCACGGGATTGAAGACAACGCCCCAGAATCATCTGGTACCTGTATCAAAATATTCACCGATCGTCTTAGCATTATTATTTTAATTTCTTCAAGTCATTAAGTGTAAATAGCTCAAAATACATAAGCCCTTTAAACTCTCAAATAGTTGACGCAATTGAAGTATGGCGCTTCAGTCTGAGGGAGGAGCCATTTCAGTGGACATATTTATAACAGCTTGTGCGAAAACTGTCCTTCTTATCAATCAGTCTGCAAACAAAATACCCCATCAGTGAACTTCCTTGTTTTTTGGTGCTGGTCAGAGAGGTACTAGGTTCATTAAACCTTTTTCGTTTGTGTCGAAGGAAACTGTGTGTAATGAAAGTTGTGTCTAAGTGTGAGTATTTGATCTATACTGAGTAGAGTGCACACGTAAACGTCAATTCACCAAAATGCTAAGGGTAGCGAAAGTGACATCACACCCTTTAACCTTCAGTTTCACACACACGCATATTTACGCTTACACACATGCTCTCACATAAACACACCCTCACTCGCAAGGACGCACACAACATACATTAAAAATCACTTTTTCTTTACCTTACCTCAGCTGCCACGGAAGGCTACATTCCAGCTAATTGTACTCCATTTATTATTACACTAGCAGTGAGCGGTGACAGTGCCAGGAGTCGTGAAGGGCAAGAGGATGCATTCCGCTAAAGTCATCTACTTCTTCTCTCAGTGCTTAATTTGTAAATAAAAACGTGCCAGTGCCCAAAGCTCTCCTCTGAAACCATGGCTGCTGCAGTTAAATGTGCGAACACAGAATACTGAGGCAGCGCAATCCTAAAGCAATGTCAGGACTCTTTAATCCATTTACAGCCACTCCCTGCCTCTTCTGCTCACTCTTGCAGCTTTCTTCGTTCCCCTTTGTCACACTTTTCCGTCTTTCTCTTCCTACCTCTTTCCCATATGTCTCTTTTGCTCGCAGGAAATGCCTGATGCAGAAAAATAAGTGCCAGTGCCCCGCACTGGAAACCACTGGCTCAATTTAAGCGCTGTCTTCTCTACTGATCCCAGTGTGATGGCAACAAACTTTGTCCAAATGGCCCCAGACTGTAGATTCACTGCACATTTATATGAGGGGTAGTTGCATGTAACTCTTTTGCTTATGTTTTTTTTTCATCACTATGTAGTTCGACAGTTACCTGAATCTGGACACGCCTGAGGCACTAAGCCTATGCATTCCTTTTCTTAGGCATCAGTTCACACATTGCTGTTGCCTAAAGGTTTAGAATTGAGATGTAAATATGTTGAATGAGTTTTTGTGTATCTGTCGTCTAACAGCAACACACATACTGCTTAAATATTCACCGTTCATTTAAGTGACACTGGCGTGGGGAAACTAGAGTTTACCCAGTTGTATGAAAAAATCATTATCGTCACCGCTGAGCCCACTGCACGAGGATATTTCTTAAAATATTTTAACACTACAACTGGTTACATTAACCTGAACAGTTCGCAATATAAAATGTCTGGTACACGCATGTTCCCGCTTGCAAATATGAGAAAATGTGGTGGTACTGTTTAAGCTTCTGGCATATTTGTGGTCGAAGCTTAAACTTGTCGAAATGTATGAGCACAGATTATAAATGATGCTGCTGTGTTGTAATATGCTGTTATAGGCTGTTACTGGGTGACTTGTGTGGCCTTAAAATTATCAGGATTTGTTCTCATTAAAATTCTAACATCAGTGATGAATGAGCTGGTAAATACTAAAGTGTTCAGATCATGCATTTGCATATTTCGTTTGCCATGAGGTAATTTATATTGAACATATTTAATCGTTTTATGTAACTATGCAATACTGTTAATAAAGGGACAAAGAAAAGCAATTCCTTGTTTGGTTTTATTTTAAAAAGTTAGCAAAGTTACATTCACCCTCTGTAAAAACGTTATGACTTGATTATTTTATGCCCATTGTTGGGAGAAAGTTAAACAAGTAATTGGGTATTTCAGTTGACATCAGATAGACACCCTTTCATCTGGCACCTTAACATAATCGGAGGCATCGTATTTCAAGAGTATCAAGTGGACTATAAACCTGTGTATTTGTCTATAGAATGTCAAGACCCAGCTGGTGTGGAGGCATATCTTCCATGTCCGTCCATCTGAAAAGTTGCTTTCCAAAGTTATTTACTTTATATTGAAGGAAATGCTCGATCTTATTTCTCCTCAGGGGATTTTACTCTATACACCAGTGGTTCACAACCTTTTGACTAATGTGGACCCCCACGTTATCATTACTGGATCCTGGGGACCCCCACTGAATCATTATTGGAATCTGGGGACCCCCCCACTGAGGCAGTACTGAAAGCTGGGGACCTAATCTGTTAATCTTATAAAATTTTCTAAGCAGTCACAGAACACCTGAGGAGGCTTGATGTACCCCCAGGCGTCTCCAGGCCACAGGTTGCGAACCACTGCTATACACAATAACCTAGTGTGAAAATGAATTCCACATACTAGAAATATTTGTTGTCAAGTTGTCAGAGTCAAAATGTAATATTCTCTTATCAGGTAATAACTAAATAAATTTACAATTCTCACACACTATATATTGCATTTCACACATGTTTACAATATCTAAACCCTGATTTCTCAGCATATTTTTACTTATTATCCAAAAGCCAATCATGCTATCCTAAAAAAAAAAAAAATCCCCACACCAGAACAGCAATGGTTATGTTTCTTCCTCATCAAACAGAGCTACATTAAATCTATTCTGTTAACCAAAAACAATATGACACGGAGCCCAGACAGTAGGAATGCCGCACCCTCTGATTGTCCTATTCAGTCTGTGGATTGCTTTTTTCCTTATGTTTTATGTTTTGCAGACCCCTATAGTTTACTCTAGTTTTCACATTATTAGATTATGCATGCAAAAACCAAAATGCCTCTGTCCTTGAGAAAAGGCAACTTCGACAGCCTAACTTGAGGTTCATAGACTTAGCTACATGATTTGTAATGCATGTCTGGTATTGGTTCAGATTTTACCTTCAAACTGATTTTAGATTGAACCTTTGTGTCCCTAACTTTTCTTCATGCCTGCCAGGTTTCTTCAGTACTAGAGATGTCTTCTTTTAATTTTAATACAAAAATATTCCCTGTTAGAAATGGGGTCTTTGGTTGGCAGTCAGGTTACCCTCTGTGCAAGCAAGGACCCTCACTCTAGTCAGGGTGAGTCACACACAATCCTAATTATCCTGTGGCCACCCACTGGTAGCTTGGCACTGAGCAGTCAGGCTCAACTTAGAAGGCAATGTGTTAAGTATTTGTGCAATAAATCATACAATAACACCATATAGTACCACAAAAATACACCACAGAATGTTTAGAAAAATATATATTTATCTGGATAAATGGAGGTCAAAACGATTAAAATGCAATAAGTAAATGTTGAGATATCACTGAAAAGTGATATAAAGTGTCTTTTAAAAGCAAACAAAGTCTCTTTCAAGCACAAAGTACCTGGTTTGCATGAAAAATCTCCACAAAGAACCACAGAGGAGGAGATGCGTGGAAACAAAGGAGTGTGCGTTGATTTCTCTGGCCACACACGGCGATGAATCGATGAGTAGTTTTCACTCGGGGACGGCTGTGCGTCGATTTCTGGTGCTCGGTCGTGGATCCTCTTTGGGTTGCGGGGTTTTCAGACGCCCTGGGGATGATGCGTGGATTTCCTGCGCTGGCAGGATGAAGTCACAGGAGCTGCGTCGATTCGGTGGGCGTTGCGTTGAATTTTCTACCACACTGCAGGCGCTGCATCGATTCCTCTCTGGAAGTCGGGCTGCGTCGTTCTGGCTTGGCTGTACGTTGATCCAGTGGGCTGTGCATTGAATTTCGGGTTGCTACGCTGGTGCTGCGTCAGTCTTTTCATTGCGAAGTTGGGCTGCGTAGTTTTGCTTCAGCGTGCGGTGAAATTTTCACTGCGGTGCAGGCTGTGCGTCATTTCTGCAGGCTGTGCGTCGAATTTCGCCGCACAAGGAGTCCTTCTTGTAGAGATGAAGTCTTTTTGGTCCTGAGACTTCAGGGAACAGGAGGCAAGCTCTATCCAAGCCCTTGAAGAGCACTTCTTCACCACAGCCATAGAGCAGCAAGGCAGCAGTCCTTCACAGAAAGCAGACAGGTGTGTCCTTTCGGCAGCCAGGCAGTTCTTCTTGGCAGGATGTAGGTTCTGGTTCAAGTTTCTTCTTCAGGAAGTGTAAGGAAATGCCTTCCTTGGCATGGTTACCCCCTGCCTTTTTGCCTTTTGTTGATGCCAGTTATGATTGAAAGTGTGCTGGGACCCTGCTAACCAGGCCCCAGAACCAGTGTTCTTTCCCTAAACTGTACCTTTGTTCCCACAATTGGCAGAGCCCTGGCACACAGATAAGTCCCTTGTAAATGGTACCCCTGGTACCAAAGGCCCTGATGCCAGGGAAGGTCTCTAAGGGCTGCAGCATGTCTTATGCCACCCTGGGGATCCCTCACTCAGCACATGCACACTGCCTCACAGTTTGTGTGTGCTGGTGGGGAGAAAATTACTAAGTCGACATGGCACTCCCCTCAGAGTGCCATGCCCACCTTTCACTGCCTGTGGCATAGGTAAGTCACCCCTCTAGCAGACCTTACAGTCCTAAGGCAGGGTGCACTATACCACAGGTGAGGGCATATGTGCATGAGCACTATGCCCCTACAGTGTCTAAGCAAAACCTTAGACATTGTAAGTGCAGGGTAGCCATAAAGAGTATATGGTCTGGGAGTTTGTCAAATACGAACACCACAGTTCCATAATGGCTACACTGAAATCTGGGAAGTTTGGTATCAAACTTCTCAGCACAATAAATGCACACTGATGCCAGTGTGCGATTTATTATAAAATACCCCCAGAGGGCATCTTAGACTGAATACCAGTCTGACTCCTAGTGCTAGGCTGACCAGTTTCTGCCCACCTGCTACAACCAGACGAGTTTCTGGCCTCATGGGGTGAGTGCCTTTGTCACTTTGTGGCCAAGAACAGAGCATGTACTGGGTGGAGGTGCTTCTCACCTCCCCCTGCAGGAACTGTGACACCTGGCGGTGAGCCTTAAAGGCTCATGCCTTTTGTTACAGCACCCCAGGGCATCCCAGCTAGTGGAGATGCCCGCCCCTCCGGCCACTGCCCCCACTTTTGGCAGCAAGGCAGGAGAGGATAATGAGAAAAACAAGGAGGAGTCACCCACCAGTCAGGACAGCCCCTAAGGTGTCCTGAGCTGAGGTGACCCCTGGCTTTAGAAATCCTCCATCTTGAGATTGGAGGATTCCCTCAATAGGATTAGGGATGTGCCCCCTTCCCTCAGGGTGTAGCCACCCTCCAGGACAGTGGCCATGGGCTACTGCCCGCCTGACCTAAACACAACCCTAAATGTTGTATTTAGGGGCGACCCAAAAGCCAGGAAATCAGATTCCTGCAACCTACACAAAGAAGGACTGCTGACCTGAAAGCCCTGCAGAGACGACGGAGACACCAACTGACTTGGCCCCAGCCCTTACCGGCCTGTCTCCAGACTCAAAGAACCTGCACAGCGATGCATCCGACAGGGACCAGCGACCTCTGAGGACTCAGAGGACTGCCCTGAACCCGAAGGACCAAGAAACTCCTGAGAACAGCGGAACTGTGCAACCACAGCAACATCTTTGCGACAAAAAGCAACTTTCAAAGAACTCACTCTTCCCCCCGGAAGCGTGAGACTTCACACTCTGCACCCGAAGTCCCCGGCTCGAGCACCAGAGAACAAACACTACAGAGAGGACTCCCAGTCAACTGCGCCGACGAGAGTAACCTGAGTCGACTCTCCTGCCCCCCCAAAAGCGACGCCTGCAGAGAGGATCCAGAGGCTCCCCCTGACCACGACTGCCTGGTAACAAGGAACCCGACGCCTGGACCAAGCACTGCACGCGCAGCCCCCAGGACCGAAAGGAACCAACCTCCAGTGCAGGAGTGACCAGCAGGCTGCCCTCTTCCTAGCCCAGTCAATGGCTGGCCCGAGAAGCCCCCCTGTGCCCTGCCTGCATCACCTAAGTGACCCCCGGGTCCCTCCATTGCTTCCTATAACAAAACCAACTTTGCATACTGCACCCGGCTGCCCCCTGTGCCGCGGAGGGTGTGTTTTGTGTGCCTGTTTGTGTGTCCCCCCAGTGCTCTACAAAACCCCCCTGGTCTGCTTTCCGAGGACGCAGGTACTTACCTGCCAGCAGACCGGAACCAGAGCACCCCTGTTCTCCATAGGCACCTATGTGTTTTGGGTCCTCCTTTGACCTCT
Organism: Pleurodeles waltl; assembly: GCF_031143425.1. Classification (NCBI taxonomy): domain Eukaryota; kingdom Metazoa; phylum Chordata; class Amphibia; order Caudata; family Salamandridae; genus Pleurodeles; species Pleurodeles waltl. The sequence goes on along the minus strand of NC_090444.1, from coordinate 1,696,236,935 downwards.
GCACCTGACCGGACCTGTGTTGCTGGTGTGGTGACTTTGGTGTTGCCTTGAACCCCCAATGGTGGGCAGCCTATGCCCAGGAGACTGACTGTGTAAGTGTTTACTTACCTCAGAAACTTAATCATACAGGGAGTGCAGAATTATTAGGCAAGTTGTATTTTTGAGGATTACTTTTATTATTGAACAACAACCATGTTCTCAATGAACCCAAAAAACTCATTAATATCAAAACTGAATATTTTTGGAAGTAGTTTTTAGTTTGTTTTTAGTTTTAGCTATGTTAGGGGGATATCTGTGTGTGCAGGTGACTATCACTGTGCATAATTATTAGGCAACTTAACAAAAAAATATATAAACCCATTTCAATTATTTATCATTACCAGTGAAACCAATATAACATCTCAACATTCACAAATATACATTTCTGACATTCAAAAACAAAACAAAAACAAATCAGTGACCAATATAGCCACCTTTCTTTGCAAGGACACTAAAAAGCCTGCCATCCATGGATTCTGTCAGTGTTTTGATCTGTTCACCATCAACATTGCGTGCAGCAGCAACCACAGCCTCCCAGACACTGTTCAGAGAGGTGTACTGTTTTCCCTCCTTGTAAATCTCACATTTGATGATGGACCACAGGTTCTCAATGGGGTTCAGATCAGGTGAACAAGGAGGCCATGTCATTAGATTTCCTTCTTTTATACCCTTTCTTGCCAGCCACGCTGTGGAGTACTTGGACGCGTGTGATGGAGCATTGTCCTGCATGAAAATCATGTTTTTCTTGAAGGATGCAGACTTCTTCCTGTACCACTGCTTGAAGAAGGTGTCTTCCAGTAACTGGCAGTAGGACTGGGAGTTGAGCTTGACTCCATCCTCAACCCGAAAAGGCCCCACAAGCTCATCTTTGATGATACCAGCCCAAACCAGTACTCCACCTCCACCTTGCTGGCGTCTGAGTCGGACTGGAGCTCTCTGCCCTTTACCAATCCAGCCACGGGCCCATCCATCTGGCCCATCAAGACTCACTCTCATTTCATCAGTCCATAAAACCTTAGAAAAATCAGTCTTGAGATATTTCTTGGCCCAGTCTTGACGTTTCAGCTTGTGTGTCTTGTTCAGTGGTGGTCGTCTTTCAGCCTTTCTTACCTTGGCCATGTCTCTGAGTATTGCGCACCTTGTGCTTTTGGGCACTCCAGTGATGTTGCAGCTCTGAAATATGGCCAAACTGGTGGCAAGTGGCATTGTGGCAGCTGCACGCTTGACTTTTCTCAGTTCATGGGCAGTTATTTTGCGCCTTGGTTTTTCCACACGCTTCTTGCGACCCTGTTGACTATTTTGAATTAAACGCTTGATTGTTCGATGATCACGCTTCAGAAGCTTTGCAATTTTAAGAGTGCTGCATCCCTCTGCAAGATATCTCACTATTTTTGACTTTTCTGAGCCTGTCAAGTCCTTCTTTTGACCCATTTTGCCAAAGGAAAGGAAGTTGCCTAATAATTATGCACACCTGATATAGGGTGTTGATGTCATTAGACCACACCCCTTCTCATTACAGAGATGCACATCACCTAATATGCTTAATTGGTAGTAGGCTTTCGAGCCTATACAGCTTGGAGTAAGACAACATGCATAAAGAGGATGATGTGGTCAAAATACTCATTTGCCTAATAATTCTGCACTCCCTGTACTTCCCTCTCCCAGGAACTGTTGATTTTTGCAGTGTCCACTTTTAAAATAGTTTATTGCCATTTTAACCTATACTGTGTGTACTACTGCTTTAATTCAAAGTTCCCTACTTAACTGTGTCGAGTACCTTGCATTTTATGTATTTACTTCAAATCTTGAATCTTGTGGTTCTAAAATAAATTAAGAAAATATATTTTTCTATATAAAAGCTATTGGCATGGAGTTAAGTCTTTGAGTGTGCGTTCCTCATTTATTGCCTGGCTGTATACAACAAATGCTTAACACTACCTTCTGATAAGCCTACTGCTCGACCATACTACCACAAAATAGAGCATTAGTATTATCTAATTTTGCCACTATCAACCTCTAAGGGGAACCCCTGGACTCTGTGCACACTATCTCTCACTTTGAGATAGTATATACAGAGCCAACTTCCTACAATGACCTTGCAGTGGGCACTGTAAAAAGTTATTACGTTTATGTTTGATAGCCCAACCGTCCTTGTTTAAATCACCTCTTGTGATGAGTTTTATTAAATGGTTTACACATTTCCTCTAAAACCATTTTTGATACCCCATTGGAACCTTAACTTCATCTTGACATACCTCATCTCTACGCCCTTCAAGACTTTTAAAGTCTCCTGTCTCTAAAATCTTTCTTCCTCATTGCGATTATGTCGGCACACATGTGAGTGATCTGAGGGGAGCACTGGTGTGGGAAAATCTCTGATTCCAGTCTCGTGCCTGGGGGATATTCTAAGGCGAGGCATCTGCGTTAAATGGAGTATCCACCAGAAAGAGCTTTACTGAAGGTAAGTAGCTTGTTCATCCTACATTCCTAGCTGATAATACCTCGAAGATAAGACAGGTAGCCTTTTTTCTTGTATCCTCAAAGGGATCTAGCTGAGGAAAACCCTAATTACAGAAGATTTTGTGAAGTACTGAATCTTTCAAAACCATTCATGGTTTTCTTAAACCAACCTGCGTTCGGTACCAATTTCTGAATGCTGTTGGGTTAACTACAGTGATGTACAATGTTGTCATTTTGTCCGTCTGGACCAGCGGGAACTTTGTCCTTAATGATTGTGCCAAAGAAATCTGCTTACATGCCCATTGGAGTCTGATAGTTTATTACCAAAAAGAAAATAATACTCTGTAAATCACTGGTTCAGCTGGCCAGAGTTTCTCCTAGCAACAGATTGTGGAGCCAGATCATAAACTGAAGGCTAGATGCACATTTATCCCTAAGATACAAAAGTTTTGATACTAATTGTGGGTCTTTTTTTTTTTTTTTACAGTAAACTCTAGTGGGTGCCTAATCTGAGATCATGGAAGTAAGAGATAGTACCTTTCAGATAGTTGCAGATATGTAAATTGTTTAAGCTGAGTAAGCTCTTCATAGATTTCATGCATCGTGGAGCAAAGATACAAAAAGTGGCTTCATGTCAAAGACCAGACTTTTCTGTAGGCTGGAGCAATAAAACATGGCTGAAGCTAGTTTTAGTTTCACTAATGCCTAGTTTACCTAAATACAGTTTGTGTTCTTTTACAGTGGTAGAAAATACTTTAGAGGTAAGTGTACTGCCTCAGGTTTCCACAGATATTTCTTTCTCATGCTAGGTAACTTAAACATGGAGATGGTCCTTGTGTGCACCCTATCCCACATGAGAAGCATATTGCAACAGTTGGAATCTCTTGTTAGAAATATACACCCAAGTAACAGACTACTCAGTTGGAATCACCACAGGAAAGACTCGATTGGTGGTGGAGTATGTGTCAAGTTGTGTTTTCTTTTGCCTGACAATTTACCCCAACCATCCTCTAGGCATTGTTTAGTAGGTCTGATATAAAGGTAATCTTTTGGGACCAGCATGCATGATTTGTTGGAGCCCAATGGGGATGATGTATGTCTTCTGGTGTGAACCTGAGTTTTCTGGAGATTCCAACACTTCAAAGAAAGTAGTCTCCCTTCTTAAAAAAACTACTTATGTGCTTTTGAGTGTCCAAAAGAGCCTGGGATATTGAATGGACTAGATTGGAATAGATGTTGACTTAAAATGATTAACTTATTGCCCCAGTCAGTAAAGTGTATCGACTGTTGGTTGGAAATGCTGACGATCCTGCTGAAGAGCGTAAGCTTAATTAAGATATGGATACAGAAATATTCTTCCCCTCAAGCACTTTTACAGCTACAGTAGGAACCCCATGAACTTGGGATGTTTCACTACATTTGGATGTTGAAATACATGTTATGAATGCCTTTGGTGCCCATCAAGACTCCATTATGGAGGTTTAGTTAAATCTGCACTAACACTCTGAATTTTTCTTTCTGATGGATACTTCTAACTGCAGATTTCCCACCTTTACGATATTCGCAGGCATAAGAGTGGATTTGGAAACTTTGCAGCAATACTCCTACACTCCACTAGGAGGTGACGCCTGGCCCCACACTGGCTGTCTACCACCACAAAAGTGATGGAGGGGAGCCACAGATAAGAGCTACCCTTGTACATTGACTTCTGTTCTTTTCTTTCCCCGCTTTCCTATGAAAGTCCTGTATGTTAGGGACAAAGGGGGTCATTCTGACCCTGGCGGCCGGTGGCCACCAGGGCCACCGACCACGGGAGCACTGCCAACAGGCTGGCGGTGCTCCCACGAGCATTCTGACCGCGGCGGTTCAGCCGCGGTCAGAAGCGGAAAGTCGGCGGTCTCCCGCCGACTTTCCGCTGCTCGGGGGAATCCTCCATGGCGGCGGAGCACGCTCCGCCGCCATGAGGATTCAGACACCCCCTACCGCCATCCTGTTCATGGCGGGAAACCCGCCATGAACAGGATGGCGGTAGGGGGTGCCGCGGGGCCCCTGGGGGCCCCTGCAGTGCCCATGCCAATGGCATGGGCACTGCAGGGGCCCCCGTAAGAGGGCCCGCAAAGTATTTCAGTGTCTGCCTTGCAGACACTGAAATACGCGACGGGTGCAACTGCACCCGTCGCACCCCTGCAACTACGCCAGCTCAATTCTGAGCCGGCGTCCTCGTTGCAGGGGCATTTCCTCTGGGCCGGCGGGCGCTCTTTTGGAGAGCGCCCGCCGGCCCAGAGGAAATGTCTGAATGTCCGCCGCGGTCATTTGGCGGCGGTACCTTGGCGGTCGGCCTCCGCCGTCCGCCAAGGTCAGAATCAGGGCCAATGTCTCCTACTAAAACTACAAGTTTCGAACCATGCAAGAACTGTGGGAAACCTATGTTGGTCATGGACTCACACAGGAACAAATCCGGTCTTTGACCTGAAGTCGGTTTTTGTATCTTGGCTCCACGATTTTTGGGCTTAGACCTGACTCAAAGTTGTGCTTCAAGTGCATCCTTATGCACCCAAAGGCGATCAGGCATTAGGATGCAAAAAAACGATGCCACCACACACAAGATGTTGTTGTGGGCCTTGTATATGTCATTCTCCAAATTGAGGGTATGGACCTGCTACACCAGTGGTCAGCTTTGCCATTGAAGTCCAAATGTAAACGCAAGAAGGCTAAGTGGGAGTCAATCCCATCTTGCCACTATATATCCAAAGAGAATGCATATGTGGAATCACTATGTTAGTCTATCTCCCTCTGAATCTCTAGTTACATAGCTGTTTCCTCATTTGGTCCCAATGTGCCCCGAATTTCCCAGGTCATCAGCGATGCCATGTTGTGGGAATTTTGGCACTGTTTCGGCTCCTTCTAGTGTGCCTCCAGGCTCCAAGGAACATCAAGGGGTCATCAGTTGGCAGATCCATCCTTGGTACAGATTTTCACCCTGAAGCCACGACCTCCATTGGTCTCTTCCCTCATCAATGATGTCACAATACTAAATTACTAAAGCAAAACCAGCCATCATACAGCCATATCCTAATCCTTTACCCCTACTAGAGCAGAGGCATCCTCAGCGGCTCCATTTTCTTTTCAGCTCACATTCTGAACAAAGATTGCCATTACCCAGAGATTTTGATAGCAGTAAAAGGGATGATTTACTCCCTCATTATGTTGATGGCAATGTTTACATAGAGGCCAGTGAGTTTGAAGCTTCCCCCGATACAGGTTTGAACTCACCATCTGGACCTCCAGCTGAGTAGTATGCTTCATTTTCAGTGGTAATTCACAAAGTGAACCCCATATCATTCTCAGTGAGTGCCCCCACCAAATAAGGAGTCTAAGAAGATTAAGGCATTTGAAAAACAGATGTTCTCTTTAGCTAGCCTAGTTCTGAGATCAGTCAGTGCAGTTTGTTTGTTGGGCAGATATATGCATCCCCTCTGAGACATCGTGAAAACGATCTTGCAGGCGGTTGCAGAAGACCTTAGAGCATCACTGACTCAAACCATTCAGGATAGTTAAAATGTGGCCAAATAGATGATTTTGCTTGGCTTGTTACTACAAATTCTCTGGGAATGGTGGTTAGCACTAATATGGTGCTCTGCTGCCATGCATTGACGCATTCCACAAGATTCTCTGGGGACTTAAAACGGTCATGGATTTGCCTTTTGATGGCTCATGTCTGTTTGACGGAAAAGGCAATTCTGCATCAGAACATTTCCATTAGATGGCCCCGGCACATTCTCTGCGTCCTTTGACCCCTGCAAAATAGTTTCCTCAGCAGTTTTGGACAATTGGAGTCTATTCCAAGGACATGGCTTATAGTAATTGTTGGACGGCCCGCCTCTGCTATAATCACCCCAGTCCTTTTGTGGTCTGGAGATGTAGATTTTGCAGGTTACGAAGGTCTCCAGTCTTACCAGTCTGCTTTACCTGCAGCACCACACAACCCACCAACCCACCCATTTTAGCTTGCCATTAGTGGTGCACAACCACCCTGTGGGCAGCAGGATCTAGCACTTTGTACCATGGATATGATCCATCATGTCTGACAGATAAATCCTCCGAATTGTTCAGCATGGCTATGTACTCCCCTTTCCTTATGCTCCTCTGAACTTTGCCCCCCACATTAGAGCACATCTCAACTAAACATCTTTCATTCAGTTGCAAGAGATGCAAGTTTTACTCTGCAAAGAGGCCATTGAACAGGTTCTGGCCCGGGTAGTAGAAGGCGGTTGTTACTTTCCCTATTTCCCCATGCCGAAGAAAGCTGGGTGCATTCGGTTTGTCTTAGATCTTTCCTGTGGAAAGGCAAACTCTGAATGGTCACGCTGGCCCAAAATCTGTGTGCCATGACCTCGAGTGACTAGATGGTGTCCTTGAACCTGCAGGGTGCTTACATGTTATGTAGTCCCACAAAGGTTACCTTTAGTTCAAGTTAGGGCAGGAGCATTTTTATTTTGCAGTGGGCCCCATTCTGCCTTACCAGTGCTACTCGAGTGTTCACAAAAGTAATGGCGGTGGTCGCCTCCTATCTTCGGAGGCTGAGGATGCTGGTTTTTCCTTACCTCAATGACTGGCTGTTTAAAGCGGGATCCCTAGAGTCAGTCATGGACCACCTCCAGACAATAGGGAGCCTCCTAACATCACAGGGGGCTCACAATTAATGAACCGAAGTTGCACCTGCCTCCTTTGCTGAGACTTCCTTTCACTGGACCTTCATGGATACTGTATGGTTCACAGCTTTTCCTCCATTGCAACTAGCAGGTTATGATCCTGATGTGTCAGTCTTGTTGCTTTATTTCATTGAGAGTAGCTCTAAGGTATCTTGGCCTTTTAACGTCAAGCATCCTCCTTGTTGATTGTGCTATGTGGCATTTGCAGGCTCTGAAATGGAATCTGCCATTCTAATGGGCCCCCATCTATGAAACCTACCAAATGCCATTCAAATTTCAGAGGAAAACACCTGACCTGCAGTGGTGGCTGCTCGATTGTAGAGCCCTCTCCCTTCACTATCCAGAGTTGACTGATGGCGGATGCATCACTGGTGGGTTGAGAAGGTTACCTTGGAAAGGTGGAGATCAGAGGACTCACTCCGCAGAAACTCAGCTACATCTGGAGCTTTGTGCTATTTGTCAGGCTTTGAAGGCCTTCTTGCAATCCATCAAGAAGAGGCTGATGCAAGTTTCAAGGATAGCACCGCCGCCATGTGATACTGTAGTAAACAGGGTGGAGGGGAGTCATGGGTACTGTGCCAAAAGGCTGTTCACCTTCTTGGCTGGATCCTCGGGGCATTTCCCATATAGTGAACCACCTGGCAGGAACCTTGAATGCCAGGGCAGACGAGCTTAGCTAGTGGTGTCTTGCAGATGGGGAATGGCATCCTTATGCTAAAGTGGCTCAGGGCACTTTCCGGCAGTGGGGAGAACCCTGGCTAGATCTTTTCGCCACAGTTTGCATGTTGGATTTTCTATAAGAATACTTGTTTGGAGATGTATTCTTGTTAGAATGGAACATGAGACTTTTGTGTGCCTTCCTCCCCTGCCTCTCCTGCCCTGAATTCTGGAAGAGGTCAAAAAACACCTAACCCAAGTCATCTTAGTGGCTCCTGATTGGGCCCAGAGATTGTGGTAGTTGAAATTTCTGGGCATGAGCATCTACTCTCCCACCAAGCTCCGACTTAGAGAGCATCTCCTGACAGCATCGGACAGGGTAATTCACCAAAGGCTATACAACCTACACCTCCATGGAGGTGGAGATTTAGCGTCAGCAATTAAATGCAATTGATCTTCCACTTCAAGTGGTGGATATCATCCTGGTCATCAGGGATAATTCCACAAAGTCAATTTACCCTGGGCAGAGACAAATTTGTTTCCTGGTGTAGAGTCCTCAGGACAGACCCTTTACAAACTAAAATGTAGGATGTCCTGTTGTTTTCTCATTGGCCCAACAAGGATTTGCAATGGGCATGATTAAAGGTTATTTGCTGGTCCTTTCAATCTTTGTTTACGCTTACCAAACCCATCCATCATTATTTAAATCACCTATTGTGATGGTTTATCAAAAGCTTAACATGTTTCCTCGCACACTGTTTGAGATGCCACAGTAGGACCATAACTTGGCCTTGACCTTTCTGTTGTGTATGCCTTTCAAGCCAATGTGCAGCTGCTAATGTAGTCTCCTGACATTGCAAGTGCTTCAGCTTGCAGTATGTTACTAAACTTCAGGCACTGTTGGTACATCCACCTTACACCTATTTTTGTCAGTACAAACAGGTGCTGAGGGCTCGGGCTGCCTTCTTGCCTAAAGTAATGACTTCTTAGGCAGCCCATCACTCCTAACCCAGCATTGTTTGCCTCTCCTCACCCCTTTAAAGAGGAGGTGAGGCTCCTGCTGAGCGAGCCTTAGTTTTTGTTGTTATTAAGTTGAACTTCATTATACTGTATGAAAATGATAAATAAAAGAAAGAGGAGGAGAGGCTCCATCAGTTGGACCCCAAAAGAGCTTTAAGCTTTTACATTGGTTGACCCATGGACAACTGGGTGGAAATCAGCTTTTTGTGGGGTTCTCCAGGGTGAAAAAAGGAGGTTGTGCAAGAAGAGGATGGAGTATGATAGTCCTCTGCATTAAGATCTACTCTGTATTGGCTGACAAACAGCCTCCGGAACGGCTGAGCCCATTCCACCAGGGCTAAGGCTGCTACCACTGCATTAGCATGCAGGTTGCCTGTTCTTGACATCTGACATCGGAGCACAGATTCATGAAGCCCTACTACCTTGACAGCCAGGTCCAACGGGCAGTAAAAAGATTTCAGCAATTCATTAAGTAGATGATCTAGTTTGAAGATCCTCTTGAGAGGCCAGTCCCCCTATTATATAGAGTTGCCTCCAGTGAGGATGCCATAGAGGGACAAGAGGTCTACTCCTAATTTCATATGTTTGAATTTAGAATTGGCCAGCATGGTTATAGTTAAAGGTTTATCCACTATAGATTGAATAGTCTTAAGAATGTTTTGGGGGACAGTCCAAGAGCACAATCTACCACGTCATGTTCCACATGAGCCTACACGGTTGACAGCTGCATATGTGACATTAGATAAATTAACCGTGAAAGTTGGAGAGCCAAATTACAAGAGTCCAAATGGGAAGTCCAAGGCCATCTGAGGTATTATTTTCATTCAGCTTAAAAGGCTTCTTTTATGGCTTTTTTTCTTCCCTCACAAAAATCTTGATGCTCCCCTGGATCGGGTATTTATGCACTAACAAGGGTAACATTCCAAAAAAATGACTGAGCCTGGGGGAAACGATTACCTTTACCTCCTGACCTCTGCCCTGTAGAAAGAGATCTCCTTACAAAATAATGTTGTTTTGTTATTTGTTTAATTTAGGTAACTGTTTAAAAGTCACCCTCGAAAAACAGTGAAACATTGGTGCTTCTTTTGAGGATGAAACATGTAATCACTGTTTATAACCTTTGTTTTGTGTGAATAAAATGTGATACTTTTGCCATCTTCAGTATACAGTATTCATACATATGAACACAATAACTAGAATTACTTCATACACTAGTTCTCCAAAACATAAATGTATTAACAGTCCTTTAGTTTAATTTAGTCTATTTAAGGTCCTTTTCGCTGAGTTGGTTAGGTTCAGTCTGTGGATTGGTTTTCTTCCTCTCAGTTCAGAGTTTCCTTCTATTCAGCATAACTTTCCACCAGTTTCTCTTGAGTATTGCAACACTTATGTCCAAGTCTTTCATTGTTGCTTTCGTTAAGGCTTTGCTTTTTGTCCTGTTTTCTTCTTCTCCGAGTTTGAATGTCTTCAACGTCTGCCATTTCTACTCCGCTGTCAGCTTCCAGTTGTTCATCTTCATGAGGGGAAAGGAATCAATGATCAACCCACCAGCTGAGACAAAGATTCCCCACTTGTCTCCATTTAGTTAGATATAAAATTGTAAACAAATGTCTTTTCCCCTCCTAAAATATGCCATCTCCACACTTGAGAAAGGAATCTGTAATCACCCTAGCAAGTGAGGTCCTCCGTGATTCCCCCACCTTTCTTTTTAATGAGCAGTATATAGGGCAGGAAGAAGGCTGGGACCCCTTCTATCGCTACAACCTGGTCCCGTGCTAATATAAGTAATGAGATACCTTTCCCCGGTCTTAAACTCTTGACCCTGGTTGGTTTTGGAATAGCGAAGGGGATTCTGAACTACTCCTCCTTTGAAAGATAGTCCTCCCTCATTTCTTTGTGAGGAAAATAACATGGTTGTGCTAGAGGGATCAATTCACCCCCAGCAAAATATAATTGCTGGCAAAAGTGAGTGCCACTACGAACCACTGTCCTGGGATGTAAGCCCATCTGACCTTGGATTTAGGATTTGCAACCTCACACTAACAGTCAGCGGAGCCATCTTCATGTCTGATAAGTGGCAGAGGAAGTATGTGTGTCTTCAACTGTACTGGGAACAGATATTGTCTGAATGTAGCCTTGTGCGGAAGCCCCCAGGTCAATCAGCCCTCTAGTTCTCAGGCTCTTCAACAGCCTAACAAGAGGCCCCATCTCCAGCGTCTGGCCAAGTAGAAGCCAAATAAGGCTGAAGGTGCCACACTGAGCTTGTCTTCTAATCCTTACACTAATTATTACTAATTGCAACCATAACCCTAAACCTAGCTCTTAACTGTACACCTATCCCTATCCTTCCAATGACAGGTATTCTGACAGCAATAATTGTAACTCTGTACCTTTTGTATAAGTAAACTCATAAATATACATATAGTTTTAATAAAATTGACTCATTAACTTCAATATTATTCCAAATAGTACTGGCCTCAAATTACATTTCAATATAATGACTGTTTATTTTGGACAAATTCTCCATAATGCATCCATTGTTTTGACACAATCCTGAGGAAAATACCAAAATAGAGACCCTATGATGGTTAACATTGTCTAAGAGGAAGTTGACATTGCAAAGCGAAATACCACAGTCCACTTTCATCCATATGTTTTTTGTAGAATTAACGAAATAGTGTATCAGTGATGGTTCTGTATGCAAATAGGACTCCCTTTAGGATATCAAGTAATATATTTCTAAAACCCTTCAGGCATTTAGCATTTTAGGACCACTGAGAATACAACTCTTTTGCTTTGATCCTTAAAAACCACAGTGAAGTCCCATTTTTTAAACTCCAAGGCGGTGCAAATTTATGACTGCTTTATCAAATGCAGCATGATGCCCTCTGTCCTGAAGGCTCTGCAACCTAACCCTTTTCCTTACCGATCAGTGTATAATGTAGTTAAAAAAATTATATACATAATATATATATATATATATATATATATATATATATATATATATATATATATATATAAGATTTAGGTCAAATTCATCTACAAGAGAACAACATCCTGGTGAGTGTCTTCAAACAGAAGTTACCTAATGCAGTCCTATTGATAATCATATGTTTCTCTGCACACACCTCATTCTTTAGTAGGTCCCAAGATGACTGTGACGCACCTTGTTTGACCTCCTACAGAATTACCTATTTCTTTTCCTGTTAAAATTATCAAATATCATGCATTGAAATATCAAATTTACCCTTATGCGTATAAAGCAGTTATTATTTTTTCTTCAACTATAGCAGCTTTGTTCATAACTGCCCACTTTTCCCCATGTGTATTGATGGCAATACGAGTGGAATTGTAGTGTTGCCAAAGTAGAAAAGCACTCAATAACAAATCGTCCCTTACTTAATATGTCGATTTGGGAATGAGCCACTTCAGAGCAGTGTTTGTAATCCATTAGCTCTGTTCAGAAGGTTCCTTATTTTACCCTGCAAGAGATTTTAATTTGCTTAGGAGGGTTTTTTTTAATGAACGACTGATCTTTCTGGGGCAGGGGTGCTTTAAGGACCATCCTTAAAGCTCTGGAATTTATATTGCCATCATTCGAAATTGGCCTACTAAACAATAACAAGTTTTTCTACAGAACCTTCACACACTGGAAAAGATAGTAAATCTGTTTTGCAGTGTTGATCCCTATGGATACAATATGCCTTATGCTTCAAATGGTGAAACCATGCTACCCTTGAAGGTCATCAGTCAGTTTGTTGAATGAGCTGTGGTATTGTAGGCTATTAACTGTGGCATTAAGAATTATGACTACCACATATTTGGCTTACTTTGTAGCCATCTGGAAGACCTTCATCCTATTTTACACCTACACCCTCTCAACATTTTGATTCAAAAGGAGAAATTCAAAGTGCTTATCTTGGCACAGATCTTTACTGCCCTTCACCCTTCAGAATGGATAGATGTGTTGGACCTGCAAGATGCCTGTTTCCATGTAAAGTGCTCCAGTACCTTTGGGCTGAGGTTGCACTGTAATTGCCCAAAAAAAAAAAAAAAAAAGGTGGGCTCACCTTAGGCAGTCATCAACCACTTCCAGACTATGGCAAACTTTCTGTCATCTTTGGGGTTCACTATCAACATGCTGAAGCCATACCTGAATCCTACACAGACACTTCCCTTCATTGGAGCCATTCGGGGCACTGTTCATTTTTGTGCCTTTTTCCAGAGAAAGAGAGTCCAAGACATTCTGGCTGTGATCCTAATCTTTCAGCCTCAGTCCTGAATTTTGGTGATGTCAACTCTGAGCCTGCTGAGACTGATAGCCTCCTGCTGCTTGAGCACGCCAGGTGGCATAAGTAAGCTCTGCAGTGGGGCTTGATGTCTCAGTGGGTCCAGCATCAAGGGGACTTTCCATACCACATTCTAATTTCGGAGGAGTCTGCAAAAGATCTGCACCGGTGGGTACTGGACCAAGATTGTCTCAGCAGCAGACTCCTCTCTCTTCTCCACCTAGAGCTGACAGTAGTGTCTGATGCATTGCTTCTTGGTTGGGTGGCCATCCATGAGAGATGGCGATCAGCGGCCACTGGTCTCCAGCAAAATCCCGGCTCCATATTAGCCTTCTGAAGATGAGGGCCATATGCTTAGCTTTGAAAGCCTTCCATCCATCAAGGGAGGCTGATACAGATGCTCATGGATGACACCACAGCCATGTGGTACTGCATCAAACAGGATAAAGTGGGGGTCACAGGCCAGGTGCCAGGAGTCTTTGCATCTCTGTAAATGGCTGGACCACCAAGGAATTTTCCTGGTGGTGAACCACCTGGTGGGATCTTTGAATGCCAGGGCAGACATGCTCAGCCATTGGCTCCTTTCATATCACAAGTGGCAGTTACATGCAGAGGTGGTGCTAGTTATCTTCAACGAATGGAGAGCACGTATCTTTTCATCACCGCTGAGAATGTGCAAAGCTAGAACTTCTACATGTTGGTCCCTAGCTCAGAGACTTGTTATGCCTTGAGTGGGACTTGGCACTCCTGTATGCCTTTCCACCGATACCACTTCCCCCCGAGTTTTCAAGAATATTAGGACAGGCCGGGCCCAAGTCATCCTGGTGTCCCTGGACTGGGCACAGCAAGTATGGTATCCAGAGCTGCTGGGCTTTCAGCATCTGTCCTCCGATCAGGCTCCCCCTCCGAGAGGTGCTGCAGTCCCAGCAGCATGGCAGGGTTTTGCATTCTCCATTTTCATGCTTGGAGATTAAGTGGCAACAGCTGACAACATTCCTCCAGAGGTGTATGATGTCATCTTGGCAGCCAGGCGTTCCTTGACAAAAACTATATACGCCTGTCGTTAGGCAGATTTGTAGCTTGGTGTGGCATGCAGCAGATAAACCCCTTCTACTCAAAGGTATCTGATATTTTGTTATTTGTTTTGGCTCCAGCCCAGAGAGACGTTTCTCTGGGCACAGTTAAAGGGTACCTTTCAGCTCTTTCTGATTTTTTTGTGGTTGCTGAATTGGCGCTCATTGTTTAAGACTCTGGTTAGTATGTTTTTTAAAAGGGTTACAATATGTATTTCCTCCCACTTCCTTTGTCATGCCACAGTGGGACCTTACCTTTGTCCTTACTTGTCAGATCTGTACTCCCTTTGAGCAGCTTCACAGCTGTCCTATGCGGCTTCTCACCTTCAAGACAGTGTTCCTTGTTGCTTAACATTGACGCAGCATGTGCGTGTGCTTCAGGCTCTTTGTCAACCTGAAGTACACAACCTTCTTCCCACACAAGCTGCTTTTGCAGACACTGTCATCTTCCTTCCTTAAAGTTTTGATACTGTTCCACAATGGTCAGAGCATTACCTGTAGGGCATTTTATGCTCAACCTCACCCCTCTAAGGAGGGGGAGAGACTCCGGCGTTTGGACCGCAAGAGAGCACTGAACTCTTACACTTTTTGTTTCAAAGTACACCAGGAGAACAATCAGCTCTTTGTGGGGTTATCTGGAGAGACAAAAGGCAAAGCTGTGCAGAATAGAACCATCTCCTGCTGTATGATGCTCGGCATTAAGATCTGCTGCGTACTGGTCAAAAACAACTTTTGGAAGGACTTAGTGTTCATTTTACCATGGCCAAAGCTGCTACCACTGAGTTGGCTTGCCGAGTCCTTGTCCTGGACATTTGCCAGGCGGCTAAGACTGCATCCTGCCATACGTTCACAACGCACTGTTGTCTGATCAGTCAGGTTTGCCAAGTAGGGCCTTTTCGTTTGAGTACTGCAAGACTTTGTAGTTGAAATCCAGCCACAGACCCACTGCCAAATAGGTACTACCTTGGTATCTATTCATAAGTTGAGGAATCTGCGGCTAGAAGTCTCTATCAGAAGGACAAGTTACTTAAGTATCACTTTCCCTGGCAGAGACTACCTGTCTAGTTGCAGATTCCTCACTGACCCATCCATCCTCCCTTTTTTGTGATTGGACTGTATCCATTAATAAGTTTCCAAGTCTAGAAATCTGCACACTGGTCACACCATCTTGCTTTTGGTGTTCTGCGTCAGAGTGTGTTGACGCTCTCGAAAGAAGTTGATGTCAGCGTGCGGAGTGGCACCAATATAGGCTCTGCACAAAGCGCCGAAGCAGAGGTATTGCTGAAAAGTTTCCGTATCCAGTCGGACACATGGGTAATATTCAAAAGGTAAGGATTCTGCGGCGAGATAGTCTCAACCAGAAAGAACATTACAGAAAATAAATAACTTGTTTGATAGGGTGACATGGCTATCCTGAGGCCAAGATATCACTGATGTTGTAGCGTTCCTGCTGAAGGCGTCTCTACACAGCCTGCCAGTACTGCAAGCATTGCCTAGTCTGCTAGAGCCTCACTCCTCACTCATAGAAGAATGCTGTGTCTTGTAGCTGAATGAATCCCATAGGCTCAGCTCCTGTCATAGGCCAGTATGTAATCTACTTTCTTCTATGTACTAATTCATGGTAGTTTGCACAGGAGTAGTTGGGATGATGTGGCAACTTCGTTCGATTCAAAGACCTGAGTTTAGTGGCAATATGAACAGCATCATTGACCAGGACACAAACCAGACTGAGACAAGGTCCGTAGTTTAATCAGGACGAAGGGTAACCAGACCCTAAGAGGGGTACATTTGGGCAATGGAGAGTGTTAGAGGAGACAGTGATCCCCTGGGCTGAGATTTCTATCTTACTGGCATTAGGGACTCGCACTTATGACTTTTTAATGCAAGATCCTTACTCACTCACTTGCCCTGAAGAAAGTGTGTATATACATGATGTAGTACAACTAAATGTCAATGACTGTCTTCCCTAAGCTTGAGTGTTATTCTGTGGAGGTATTAGCTGGTGTGGCCAGCAAAAAGTTCTATTTCTGAGGATTGCTTTTCTAGGTTGTAATCATGGGCACTGAAGTGGAAATATTGAGGATTATTTCAAACACTAGGCCTCCACGTGTGAGAAGATACTGAAGTTAATGCCTGAAGGCTCCCCCGAAGAATCTACATGCTCTAGAGAAGTGAGAACATTCCCTCAATTATTCACTCTTCTGCATGCAGAATCTAAGCAATGAAATGAGAAAAGTGGCTGTGAACGTAGTAGAAGAGAAGATGGGGGGTCTGCCCAATAGAGTTACAGGGGTTAACTAAGCATTAGTGAAGTCGGCTTATAAAACAGAAATAGTGTAATTGCTAAAGAGATGCTGGAAGAACTGGCAACCTTTGACCTCTCTGAGAGCATTGTGAAACTGGATTCGAAGATGGACCTGCTTGATGCCATGTTAAAGGATAAACAGCTCAAACTGCAACAATGTCGATGACATCACTTAAGTCAGAGAAAGAAAAAGTGTTGTCGTCTTGTATGGAATTGCATGAGGGGTCTGAACCACAGCTGGGTCAGAAAACGTAGAGGCTTTCTTCGAGGAGTATCGGGAGATGCAGCGAGCCAGGTGATACATCGATGGAAATCAGCAGAGTTCCGGCAGAATTAATAAATATCAAAGTGTTGATGTCTGGGGAGGATGGCACGAGTATATTCCTTCTGTAGTTGTCACTATGCTTTGAACTGAAGCTGTAAAAAAACGAAATAAATGCAAATGGTTGATGTTCTGTAGGTTGTGTGATCAGAGCCTTATGAACGCAATTTTAGCATTTTTTCTTCTGAGCCGACATTTTCACTGCAGTTTCAAGAACAACGTCTGCAGTTGTCAACTGTGGCAGGTTATTTGTCAGTGCTCTTCTAAAGCAGATGAGCCATCTCTAATCGAAGTCCCTGAGGTGTCTCCGTGTTTGAAGGGGTGATGTACGGGTCCCCCCGCCTACATCTTACTGATGTGTGTGACTTCAGCGTAGTTGGCTACACCTTTGGAGTAGCTGTTGTAATGATAGCTCCATTTTTAGGGTTGAGCCTGAGTTGCATGCGCTCGCGCATGCGTATCCCAGCGAGACACTTTAGTTACTAGAAAAGGGCTGGGAGCCCTGTCGACGTCACGTCAGTGTCCTTCATTGGTTCATGGGCTTGCCTAGTAAAATCTCCTTGCTTTCATTAGTCCAAGGCATGCATACGTCATGCCTTTTCTGATGGCTAGCCCTCCGCGAGCGCAGCGACCAAGTACAGAAAACATGCGAGGCTCGCTGTTTTTTGTCTGATCGTGGACTACTTTTTTTTCTATTTTCCACGCGATTTCGCTTGGCAGAAGTTGAGCGCTTTACACATTTAATTTCACTTTTTTGGGTTACCTACATAAAAGCACTTTTGCTGATAGATGAAAAGTCGGGTTAGGAGTTTACAACGCGATCAGCTCTAACATGAGCAAACGCGAGACCCGTTGCATTGCAAATGCTTGTTGCTTTGGCCGTTGTGATAACTTCAGCCAGGGGGGTCAGTGAGTAGGTGTCAGATTAGACTTGCATGTACTACCTTTTTAAGAGAAGCTGTGGATGTTGCCTGAAGTGGCGCCAGACACTTATATGGATTCACATTTACCTGGGATTATTGTCTCCCTTTCTCATCGAAGGCACGGGATTGACTCAGAAGGCATGACCCACGCGTATTACAGTACCAGGTATGATGAGTGTAGAAAGGAAAAGCTACTTTTTTTTTGGCAGCGTTTACAAGGTTATTGGTGTTGCAGAATAGTTCATCTCAATGTTAATCATCTAGTGCATCACTTGTTTCTAGAAGGGATCCAGTAAGACTCCACCTGAGGAGACTGTTGTGCGTTGCATAAAGGGCAGAAGCTGCTGCTTCCTTGAGAGGTGTCTCTAAACATATTTGCAAAGCTTTATTGCCTTGATTAGATTTCCAGAGCTGAAGCCTGGTTGGTGAAAAAGATGATCCCATGTATTTTCGGTAGTTAGATTCCTTAAGACTTGTATACGTTCCCCATCTAAATTTGAAAGGTGATAAATCAACAGTATGTGTAAGGAGAAAAATGTACTTACTTTGGGATGTGAAAGCTCATTTGGCTCAAAGGTAGGAGGTACTAAAGGAGTTTGAGTGAGGAGGCATCATTTCTGCATTCTGTGGCTGGATACGTTTCGAAGTTGAAAAATTTGCAAACAGAACCCAGTTTACTAAAAAAGCTAACACTTTCTTCTATTGTATTACTTTGTTGCACACTCACACCCCAGCTGTATGAATCCATGCAAAAGGTACGTGTATGCACATATCAATCTTCCTATACAAATTTGCTTTCATCTCCAAAATGTACAGTGGTGTTAGGTATGGACCATGCCAAACAAATAAGTATAACATCTTCAGATCCTTCACAACACTCCACAACTTTCTGAACTTTACTGCATCCTCCACAAAGACAAATAGGCGACGGAAATAAAAATATGGGAAAGACACATTAGAGTTTGACAGTCACTAGAGACCACCAAATGTACACTGTGCTCTTTCTACTCTTACTGTAATGATGCTTTCTGTGACTTCGTCAGATTCATAGAGCTGGAAGGGAGAATCTGAACATAAACATGGGCATAAGAAGAAAATCTGACAAATGCCGTTTTTAAGATACCCTACTCTACATCAGTTTCTTAAAACTTTATCAAAGACATGCTGAAATCATTTCAATTTAATTGAATAGGTTTAGATCTGGGGAAAATTTTGATGAAAGTGTTCCTAAGTACAAATAAGAAATGTCTCTTGGCCATGCTTGCAGCTTAGTCAGCTTACCTGTGTGCTCCTCCTCCACTCACCAATCCTCAAACTCCCCTGCAAACGTATGTTGGCTAGAAGAGAAAGGCAGGATTTGCTGGTTGTTACCTTCCACAGTGCTTTTTCCCAGGACAGAGTTTTGGGTCTCATGGTAGGTGCTTTTCCCTCAGCCTCTTTCTAACCACACCTTTTTATTTCCCTGGTAGACCCCTGCCCTTACAAACTGTGCCAGTGTAGCCAAAATAGAAACATTTAAAATGTAAATGTCGAAGCCTGTGGGTAAGCTTTTCGCCCTGCTTGGGGTCTGCCATCCGGCAGTACTGGGGCACGGACAGCAGCTGGTTCGGAATGAGGTGCCAGACACTGGCGGAAAAGTAAAGTGCGATCTGGGGGTGGGAATGTGGAGTCCGAGGAAGCACCGGTTGCAAGCACCGGTTGCAAGCACTAGAAGAAGGAACACAGATGAAAACACAGCTGAAAAGGGGGCACATGGATGGGTGGTTGAGAACCAAGGGAAACACAAGTTGTAAGGCGGGAAGAAGGGGGTACAGCAGATGGAGGGACTAGAGAGCGTTCGAGGCGAAGTGTCTAAACCGTGGTAGGCTGGTGGCACTGAAGTTAATCCCCTGGATTTATGGTAATACATGAAATAAATAAACAACTATTAAACAAAAAAGAGATTTCATACATCTAGACCCATTACAATTTGATAACCTTCCACTCCAAGTGGTTTTATAGTACAAGCAGGCTGAACAAGCATACACAGCTGAACAGTAGGAGCTGCTCCTCAAGTGGCGAACGATTCCCGCGAGCACCAGTGCTGGATAAAATATAGCTATCATAACTTAGACCGAGTCGCAACAAGAAATCCAAAACTGCCTTCCAAGAATTCTCTAACTACTAAGCGAATGTTAAAACAGGTTCCAGTGTGTCAGCTTACTGCCCCAGCCTTCTGCCTCCTCATGGCACATCGTCTTATGAAGTCCTCCCCGCCTCTTTAAGAAATTAAAAACCAATATCAAAACAACCTGAATGTTGACGATTTGCCTTATTCTAACATAATCATCTGTTTCAAGTGGGTACTGCTGAACCTCTGCAGCCAAAGCTCATTGGCTCCTCCCCACACAAGAGCAGGATGCCAGCCACCACACACTTTAAATATGCAGCCAATCTGGGCACAAGCAAGTGCTAGTAAAAATGCTACTGCTACTTAACCAGTGCGTTCAGAATGGTTTCCACCACATTCGTGTATGTTACAAACCTTCCAGACAATTGACCCCATTCCCCTTTTTAACATTCCCCTGCTGTAGCTTTGCAAGTTGTAATAATCTAATTGTCAGCGGTCTAAAGATGACTACTGATAGATGGAGCAGGCAAAGAAAGAGGTGCACTTTCAGCTCAACTACAAAGTGCATTATTGTTGGGACAATCTAATTTCATATTCTTTAAATCAGCACTTTAATTGGACAAAGATTCCACACAGTACTGTTTATTTTCTTAGGATGAACCTGAGTTCAAAAGTGATTTGTTGACAAAGGGTAACATCTGGGCCACACTGCCTGAAGATGTGAAGATGGCACCTAATATGGCTTAGGCTATAGCCTTATTTATAAACAAGTCTGCAGCTTGACACCCTTTGTACTTTTCCATTTAAGTTCACAGTCGCTCTTTAACAACCATTGGTTTTCGTTTCCTTCCTATATAGTACTTATCATCAAAACTTGGCTATCGTGTTCTTGAGCACGAGTCACATGCTTGTTAAAATGAGCCACACCATCTACAACTATAATCTGATTTTATTGTTCCTGGAGTATTCTAATTCTTGGTTCACATGCCATCCGTTTTACCTCTGAAATTATAACTCCACTTATAGAACTTACTCCAGTTAAGCTTCAATAGTGAGTGTTTTCAACTGTTTTATGCATCCCTAATTTGAAATATCCCCAGTTTGAATGTTTCAAAAGCCCCATTTCTTACATTCTTCCTTCTTGTGCAAAGTTCCCACCGTGGTGTTTGTTTCGTTACTTTGCATGTCCATCCTATTGCTGTCAGGGTTTAATAAATGTTGTTTAGCTGACCTAAATTCCGTAAGAGGAAGGTGGTCTAACTTTACAAGATGTATTAAATAGCTTTCCCATTCTCTTTTCTACTCCATTTAAGGTTCTGTATGTGGCATGAAAAAGAGCATTACTATATAGTCAATACCTGGACTAACTAAAAATATTTGACATCCAGACCCTCTCGTACACTCCATACATTGAATGTAACAGAAAGCATATCACTGATTGGAAACCGCATGACTAATTGTAACTTTATGCTTGGTCAAATCCCTAACACTGGGCTCCCAAAATGTAGCCTGCTATCTGTCAGCAAAGTGTTTCAGTGCCTTGCTAGGGATAGTAAGCGCAATATTAAGAACTATAGCATACCATACCTCTTGATATGCAACAATGGGAGGAGGCTACTCAAATCAAGTACTCACTCCAAATGGTGTTCCTCATAGAAATGGCACAAAACATTGGAAGCAGAAGATCTTCTTTTCCTTGTGTCTATGAGGAGATTGAAGAACACGAAACAAGGGTCAGGGGACAATCCCATTCCTCCTCGGAATCCTTCCCAGGACTTCAGAAGCTAACGCCAAAAAAACTCAAAACAATTTGATATCGCTGTTGAAGCTCAGGTTCATACATTTGAGGAAGCTATACTGGCTGTTTTGTCATTGCAAACATTTGTATCCTTTAGCGTGTCCTCTGAAGTGACTACATTTGCTGATTCCCTCACCGACCCTGTCTAATAATTTTAGCACTGACCACTTTCTGCCTACTCATTCACTTCTGGTGCTTAGCCATCCTCCGCGATGGGAGGAGAGTCCTCTCCACTTAGAATGTAGGTCAGCTGCCACTGTAGCTGATGAGTAAGGTCCCATTCCTTACACCAGATTCAAAGCTCTTGATGTCGTCCAGGATTCTGAATTTGGGATTAACCTTAGAAATTTCTGAAAAGAGAGTAATTGAATATCTCCCAAAATATAAGATGCCCAATGATAACTTGGCAGCTGGCTCTGTTGTAATAACCAAGACTTCTTTAGATCAAGTTTGAAAGCTTAGATGTTTCCTGAGTTGTGTTGGAACTCAAAGGGAATGAAAATGATGACAGGCAGTCAGTCTTTTGCATCAGATTTAGTCTGATTCTGGATTAAATCTTCATCTTAATATAGTGAATTGTACATCTGACCAGAGACTTCCCAACTGAAGATCACTTTTCTGCAGAGGCAGAATCTCCACACTCACAAATGTGGAGATTCCACTCTGCACCCGGAGTTTACTCTCCACACCTGGAGTGGAATCTTCACACTCGGGTGGATCTTTGCCCCGAGTGCAGAGATTCCGCCCGAGTACGGATGTAAAGATACTACTCGTAACTTAACTCTGTGAATACTGAAAAGTCATAAACTTAGACTTTTGGTCTGAACTTAGATCAAAAGTCTAAGTTTACCTTTTTGAATCAGGCCCAGTGATCGGAAACGGCTGTGCGCCTTGCACCAAAAATTGCTTGCACCCATCTAGAAGCTTGCTTAATGTTAAGTGTTTTCTGGCATTCTTTGCGAAGTAGTGGCATTGGCTGTGCCTAATTTGCTGGAGCAAGTGAAAGATTCCTTTAAATCCGTTCTGAGGTTCAGGCCATGCTCAATTGCTTGGATAAAGTGGATTACGTGACTTGCTCCATGGTTGCAAGTGGCATACTTTGATGATGCCCCTGCATTAGATTCACTGGTCCCATTTCACTGTAAGAAATGTAAGCATCAATAAAGAAAATATTGAGGCAACAGTATACGACTAATAAGCCAGGTCATTTGTCTGGGCCTCCATCCCACCGCAGCAGTACTTTCACCCCTACAGAGGAAGAACTGCTGGTAGAGAAAGGCATCTGCATACTTAATTTTCCCCTTTCTCCTTTACGGTATCACCAGTTGGCCCTGCAGAACTTAAAACCGGGCTACCCTCTCTTCTTTTTGTGGAAACCCACACACTGCCCCCTTAGAACCTCTACTTTGCCCCCACACAAACATCTTGAAGAACGAGATAGAACTAACACTTGCAAAAGGAGCAGTAGAAAGGGTCCCCGAGGCAAAGACAGGCATGGGGTGATATTGTCTATATTTACTGACCCTAAAAAACAAGAAGCTTTTATCCAGTTCTAATTTTCAGATTTATAAATACATTCTTGAAAAAGAAGTGCAACATGGTTATACTACAGCATAGTTTGCATGACTTGAGAACAAGATGGAATAGCCTCACGAGACCTTCAAGATGCATACTTTTACGTAGCAATTTGGAAAAGTCACTGATAATATCTGAGGTAAAAGGGGGTGACCATTTTCAATTTTCAGTTCTCCCTCACTGCATCTGCAGGTTTTTACCAAAGTAACATAAGCATGGTTTACCCATCTACGTTAAACGGTCCTTCATGACTACCTTCACTTAGACCACCAGCTTCCAAAGTCTTCCTTTCAAGAATTTCCTTACCAGAATATACACTTGTTATCATCTCGAGCAATGTGGGTTTTCCAAATACCTAAAAGATTTCCTCTCTGATACCATCACAGACTTTGAGTTCATGTCGGTGATCAGGGACATGCTTGAGAAGGGCTTTTTTTGCATCCAAAAACAGAGTGCCACATTATAAAACCGTTTGGCACATTTACTAAAATATGTCCACCTTCCCAGAAATTTAGGTTCAGACTTCAAGGTCTGTTCTGTACATCTTAGGGTTGACAATATCTTTTATCTTCCTAGACCCTTGTGAACTCTTTTAAATAAGAGTCCAACAATGGGCTCTACAGCAACCGTGGAACCAATTATTTGGTCAACTAACGAGTTGATCTCCCTTCCACCAGTCTATTTATTTCGAATTGTTATAAAGCATTGCTCAACTAGAAAGGTGGCAGTGTGCTGTAAACCAGAACAGCATGGGGACAGATGGAAACCCATGACAAAGAACCCATCATGAAACCATAGTAAGAAAATGAATAAATGTATTCATCGTCTGTCTCTGTAGAACTCAAAGTGGGATAGAAAGTAGAGCATAATATGCTAAGAGCAAACTGAGCTGCTTGGGAGAAAACACGTGGAAAAAGAAGAACGAGAGACATGAAGGTCACTGACAGGAAAGATGGAAGAACTACAGGTTTACCAGTGTTTTTATCAATGCTGAAAGCATTGTGGTAAATTCACGAAAGGAAACTGCATAGCAACCTCTTGGAAATGAGAGCAGTGCAACTAAATTTGAGGTATAGGCGAGGCATGGTGAAGTATTACCAGACATCAATACACCGATTTAGAGTATTGTATAGAGAAGGGTATATAGTAGGTCCCAAAGTCCTTAGTGACAAGGCAATGAACTTGTAGAACTGGGCCATAGACAAATCAATTGGTCTGTCTACAGTTCATCTCAGAGGGGCTCTGAACGCAACACCTATCGCCTCAGGAGACTGGGTACTGCAACTTCAAATGAAAAGGATCTGCTTCAGACTATGTTCTTCAAACCTTGGGCACATGTCGACCTTTTACAACAAAAGCAAAGAAATGACAGATTTCACATGATAGTCTCCAGTTGGACTGTTTATTATTAACCTGTGTCATTAGCTGCCATGTGCCCTGCTAATGCAGAAAGTTCTTCATAAAATTAAACTACAGAGCCAAGTATGACTCGCCCAAGTATGCTTAAAATACAGACCTGTTGCAACTCAGTTGCAGTCCTCCATGTTCCGTCCGGTAGATGGGCAGCATTCGGTCACAGTATAAGGCCCCCCATCTTAGACCCCAGTTTACCAAGTTTCAACGTTCGAGCTCGAGACTTAAAGTTGGCCCTGTCCAGTTATGATTTACAATCTGAAGTCAAGGTAGCTCATTCGCAACCAAAGTCAGTCGACTAGAATGGGATATTCAAATCGGTAATCAATCCCTTTGGCTTTGTGCCTGCCCAATCGCATGAACTACTTCAAGTGACAATTGTGCACATATTACCATTTGCAGTATCTCTTGCAGAAACAAAGGACTGAACATAGGTTTAGTAAATGGTTACTATTTCGATGTGACTTATGCCTGCCTATACTGCCCAGATCAAGGCTCTTTATTCAAGTTACTTGTAACACCTAGATTATTAAAAAGGTCTTCTAAGGAGTATCCACTTGGACTCTTTAGGGTTCCAAGGTGTAATCTTAGTGTCACTTTCCTCCTGGGGCCCCTATTGTGGCCCATGCTTTTGTGCACTTAGAATTTCCTTACAGGGAAGTGCTGCTGCCATTATCAGTAAATTCGGTAAAGAGCATTGCTAAGCTGACTGCTTTGTCTGCGTCTCCTCCATTCACAGCATTATCTGAAGACAGCCTGAAGTCAAACCTTCCTCATTGCAAAAAGTCATTTATGAGTTTTCCTTATTGCAAATGATAGCCATGCCATTACTCCTCCCTCTTTCCCAATCCCAGGAAGAGAAGCCGGTAAACAGATTGATCCCACGGGGACAAAGTATCCTAGAGTAGATGACAATCGCCGTCTAGGCTAAAAGGATCGCAAACTAGGAGAAGCTGTTAAAGAACAAGATTTTTCCATGTAGCTGTCTCTTTGTGGTAGGTTTGTTAAAAGAGTGGGCAGGTAGGGCTCCTCCTGAGAAGTTTAATGTTCCATCAATCAGCGGTAAAGCAGCTACTTTGCAATCCGAGGATTCAGACAGTTTGCAAAACTGTTGCCTTCTTCCTCTATGCTACTTTTATTTGAAAGTTGCTCCTTGGGCAGAATCAACATTTGGAACAAATACCCAATAGAAGAACAAGTAATCCACATTTGTTAACATTCTTTCTGATGGATACGTACCCTCTTACAGATTCGTCATTACCCTCCTTGAGTCTATAGTTATTTTTTAATATGGTTTTGTTTCTTTGGCCCCACCAGCCGGATCCCTAGCCTTTGTGGGGCAGTAAAAATTGGTAGATCTGACATAGTATCAGTGCACTTGTGTTCCATTATATTGTGCCCTAAATTCCAAAGATATTATTCCACTGGGCGTAGATTTTCTAGTAGTAACTCCAGTGGGGCAATATTTTTCTGAATGACACTTATGATACAATATTTCTGTTTAGTGACAATATGGTTCTGATTTTGTGATACCAGACCTCATCTGTCATATCATCATCTTCATATTACGTATCATTCTTTTGTGTTTGTTTTTTACTCTTGTGCAGTCCCTTTGGTAGTTAGGTCAGAATTTAATTTGTGTTCCTCTAAACCTCTCGAATATGTGGTTAAAGGTTTCATCTAATTGTGCCTTTTTTGTTCTCTCATGGCCTCGTTGGATGGCAGTCAAAGGTGCTTATATCCTTGTCTCAAAATAGTCTAAAGTTGGGCTTTTATTTTTCCAGACACCCCAAACCTACACACCATGTGAGTGCAGTTGGTTATTTATTAGTTGCTTTTCGTGATGCTTGAGGAGAGTGGTCTGAAGCCCCTGGTCGTTGCTTAATCACAAATAATCCTAGTAGATTGTAGTGTTGAAAGCCATTCTTAATTCAAGCTGTCGGAGCATTTCACATTGTCTTGATGGCCATGGTGAGTAGGGGCCAATGAAGTACACCAGGGCAGGCTGATTCGCCACCCTCTGTTTGTTGTGTTTAGTATTGGTGAATGTTCACTAGATGGAATCTCCTTAAAGTGCATTTCCAAGTGCCATCATATGTATCAGGATGGATGGAGTTATTGTGTAACTTGGAGTCCCTATGAATGCGGTTCATGTGTTTTTTTAAAATTATATGAATATAGATTGAAGCATTCAGAGAGTTGTATGTAATAGTGGTGTGTACTATATGCGGATGATTTGTAGAGAGATGCACACAAAAGAAGAGTGTACTATGCATTACTGGTTTATATCATCAGTGGTTCTCGCCTGTGATCTGGCTTACGCCTTCCAGTTTCAGGCCCCTTATGCTTTTGTCTAGGTTACTTAATAAGAAGACAGCACCGCACCAGCAAGCACCACCTCAGCTCAGGTCATGTCATTATCTAATGTAAATGTTGATTCAGAGTTGCCTAACCATGGAACAATCTTCCACCTTAGGTCTGTTTATATAATTCTCAAAGATTCTTCATGTCTCCCCATCACATGCGCATGTACATTAGCAGAATGTACACATTGTAGAAAATAAGTTGTCATTTGGCTTATGCATTGAGGGAAAGGGAACTCTGAGTTCTGTTGGTACAGAACTGTCAATGGAACACTTTGTGAAAACCATCCTGTTACTGCACATGACCTGTCTATGTTTCACACTTAAGCAATGACTCTGTCAGCCACCTTTCTGGGCTGCTGGCCAAACTCACAATTGTGTATGCATGCCTGAAGGATGAAGGTGCTCTACACCAACCGTTGATTGGCCAAGTGTGTTTTCGCAGAAGTCATTCCTGCATTCTTTCTCTGAGCACCTGTCCTGTGGTGATGTGAATGAAGATGAGGGCATAAGAGACAGCAGCAGCTCCTGGCTTCTTTAGTAGTATGATGCACTTGATCTGTATAGTTGGGGAAGAAGAGAGCGAGGAGATGTTCCACAGGGCATCAAGGCACCTGGTGAACCCTTTGATTCTCCGGGAGAAGGCAGCCCTTCACAATTTGACAGAACTGGCACTGATGGGGGCTGCGGATCTTGGAGGTCCTGTTGCTAATTTGTATGGCTGTAAGTATATCGTTCTTAAAGCAAATTGTCTATGGGGTGAAATTATCAATCCTATATTGGCCATTAATATTATGGTTATACGTTGCCGGATTTATCAAGTTATTGTGGCTTCGTTGCTCTTTGTGACTGCCCAGTGGTGTTACAGAGACTTTAAGATTATTATGGGTCAGCATCATCTGAATTTTCAGTACAATTCGTCATGCGTTAGGCTGATTTGGAGCTGCTTCTTTTCGCTCCAAATTCTTTTTGTCCTTCAGCGTGATGATCAGTGGGTCACCCTTTAATTTGATTACACTTAATCCTGCAATTTGATAACCGCTTAATTGTCTTTTTGTTTCAGGACAATTTCTTCCCTGTTTGTTCTTTGATTTGGTGACAAATCGTAGAATGATTGTGTGGCTTTTAATTGCACCCGACCTTCGGTCTCTTCAGAGTGCCGAGTTGCGAGGATCCCAATGTACAGTTTTTTCAAGGTAGCATTGTGTGTGTTTCCGGATCTGAAAACAAGGGTGTTTAGTGCTGTTGTGTTAAAGCAAGTGTATGAAGTGTGTATCTTCCCGTGCATGGTGTGGCACAAATCTTTTCTTTTACTTAAACTTCTGGGCCCTAGTCAGTATTTTTGGCCTACCCATGAAACACAAAATATGTATTTTTGTTTACATTAGTGAATTGTTATGCATTACTGGACTATGGTAGAAATAGTTAGAAGTGATAACAAGGGAGTAAAGACTTGACGTGGACAGCAGTAACAGCAGAGAAATGGACTCTCATCTAGTCAGATCCCTGTGCAGTGTGTGTATGTACAAACAGGCTTTTCCGAAGGCTAGCAGTCAGTGGGACGGTGTTCAGGAAAGGCCAGTGGAACAAGATAGATTTCCGTTCCCTCTAGTGCCTCTAGTACTCTAGCTGCTGACGTATGGCTACGTGCTTGTAAAAACTCTACAATCGAGGATGCAAATTTCCTGAAACAAGTGCTTAATTTGCGCTTGTTGTTTCCGGTGCTGAGCACCGGCACTTATTTTTGTGGGCCGGCGCTTATTCTTCTGCCTCAAGCATTTGCTGCGAACAAAAGACAACTTTTGGGAAAGGCGGAGGAAGAGAAAAACGAAAAAGTGTCACAATTGCAGAAAGCAGAAAGCTGCAAAAGTGAGCTGAAGGGGCAGGGAGAGGCTTAAGTGGTTTGAAGAGGCCCGAGATGGCTTCAGGATTACGCTGCCTCATTATTCTGTGTTTCCACATTTAATTGCAGCAGCTGCATGTTTAAGAGGAGGGCTTTGAGCACTGGCACGTTTTTATTTACAAATTAAGCACTGCCTGAAACCTTTCCGTTTATGCAATTACTCTTTAATCTAGAGCTATTAATTTGGCAATTTGACAATAGTACTGAAACATTATTGGCTCAGGATTTTTTTCTTCACTAAGGGCCATATGTACGAACACATTTTCCCATAGACATATAATGTTTAAACCCATTTGCTACATCTGGCCCTAAACTTCTAAATAACTAGATAGTGTGAAATACTGCTAATGGACCAGCTATTGAGTGAAATATGATAATTCATGCAAGTGATGAAGACTGATGTTGGTACGAGGATAGTTTACCACTGGACCGCCATTGGGGAGGGTTTCATTGAAGCTCCGCATAGACCAGTATGTACCTGATGTCACTGCTTGAGCTTGATGTTTTATACAAAACAAGAATATAAGGTAGAATGCAATTCCCAGGTGTTGAGTGGTACCACACACCCTGCATTGGAGAAGCCTGTGCTCAGGAGCCACTGTGTGGCCAATGGCCAGCGCTAACACTTTGGCATTAACGGTGAGGACATTTTGAGAGGAATTCTTTGTCTCTTGGTGGTGACTGTTTAGTGGATATGGGTATAACATTTGATTTTTCTATACAGACCTCTGTAGAAACGTAATAAAAATGTGCAGCTTACCAACTCGACAGAAACGTTTTATATTGTATATTACTTTAACATTGTAGTGCTATTGACTGACTCCTTTTATTGTCAATTGTATGTGTGTACTTTTTAAATCTTCAGATAGTAAGAAAAAGTTCTACGGATTTACAAGGATGGGTTCAGTACACAAAAAATCTGATGACCAGAGTCCCAACATGGTACATGCCAAAGTCACCACTAGGTGAACATTAAGAAACCCTTCGTTCTTTTTTTTTTTTGCTGTTTATTGTGTAAGCAGCTGTTGGACGTATGACCATTATCCACTGTGATATTGCTTTTTAGCCATATGTGTATGGAACATTTTGGATGCACAAATATATGCTACCACACTTTCCGGAAAAGTATGATGTACTCACATATTCAAGCATTTCCTGCCAGGAAGAGTAATTCAAAATATGCTTTTGAGCGGAGGTTGTTACAAGTGCTTGTGTACTTCTATCACACCTTCAGTGACAAGTTTGTTGATAGCATGATCAGACCATGTGGCATGCATCACGCCTGCCTCGTTTGACCACACGTTTTCCCAACTAAGCATCTAGGTCCACCTCCTAGCAGAAACGTTTTTGATGCAATACTTTTAACTGCAGCTTCCTCACCTTTCAAATCCCTGTGGTGCAAGGCTGGATCTGAAAAATTGTCTGCAGTAGGAGTCACACTGGCAGATGACGCCATGAGACTCAGTGGTGACTCTATCCCATCTCTGGATGTGACATCTCGGAGCTGCATATAGGTGCCACTCCTGTGTGGTGATGTCCGTTTTTTGCTCCCTTTAACATGGATCTGGAGCTTTGAGGAAAACTTTGTTTTCAGTGTTTTACGACTTTTCTTAAATCATTGTATACCTTAGTTCCAAATACAACTCAAAGACCTGCAGCAAATGCTCCTTGAGTCATCTGAAACCCACGAGGAAGCATGAAGCCAAAGTCATTGCTGAGTCTGTTTGGTCTCAGCCTGGCACCCTATTGGAGCCAGACTACATATTAATAGCTTTGCTGCAGACCCTGCCTGTTGTGCCCAGCTCAGAGCTTGGCTGGCCTCAATAGATGCCAGTTCTGAATTATGCCAGATTCTGGTGTCAAATCTGGAGCCAACTTCAGGACAGCCTAGGCCCATGCCATGCAACAAAATATCATGTAGCTTGGGAGGATTTTCCTAACGTCCCCGTGCCTCAGCACCATTGCTATCAGAGTAATGGAAGCCATTTTCTGTTCTGACTCCTTGTGGTCCAGGAACTCAAACAGGTTCCCCACTCAGAAGATAATGTTGTGTGAAAAGCATTGTGTGGGAATGCTACCATGAACAACTGGTACTGTGTAGACTATTTGTAAGCATTCCTCCCATCACCCTTTGTGTTTTTGTAACATAAGAAGAGTCAGTCTACGGCTCACTTCCTGGTATTAATCCCACTTCCCTATTTTCCATTTTCCCCAGTACTTCCAGGCGTTCTGGCTTTACTTTCGGGGACGTTTCTACCATCAAGGCAGGCTTGAAAGCCTATCTGACCTTTTTGTGGCTAAAAGGGAGGGGTGGTGGCAGCGGCCATGGCCACCAACAGATTCAGAAGCCTCCCTCCTCCTCCTCACCTGCTGCAGTCATTGTTTTAGTTTCCCCTTGTATGACCATATAGGACGAGTAGGTGCAATATTTGATTTTTTGACCCAACTGCTCTGCAGTTTCTTTGAAGTGGTGAGTCCTTCAGGTTGTTCCATTTGGATATGCCCTCCCCCCACCTTTCTTATTTTTTACCACTATCCACATTCTTCCAGTTTGTGGCCAGTCATCTGTGGATCATAGCTCCATCTTAGCCAGAGAAGCTAAGAGACTGCACTTAAAGCGCCACCTGAGTCAGATAGAGGGACACACGTCCTCAAGAAGAACAGGGAACTGAGGTCAGTCTTAGATTTAACGCTTCTGAACATCCTTCTCACGAAGGACAAATTCAAGATACTTGCATTGACACAAATCCTGGTGGCCTTGGATCCTGGATATTGTTGTTTTATGTGCCCAATGCTGCAGTCCCATAGTCATTGCCTCAGGTTTCTTCTGGGGTCTGACTATTTTTTACCAGTCCATCATTCTGCCTTTCGGCTTTGTCTTGCCTTCCCCCACCAGTCTTATCCCCTCATCCCTGCAGTTGGTCACAAATGTGAAGTCAGTGGTTACGGACCAGCTTTGCAGGTTGGGAATACATATTGTTGAAGGCGGGCTCTTCTCAGTTGGTCTTCAATCACTTAAAAGTACAATTTAATTTCTGTCTGTACAGGGGTCTCCATCAGTTAGCCAAAATCCCATTTTCGATCTGTGCAAAGAATCCCTTTATAGGGGCCATCTGGGACATGGTGGCTTTGAAGGTCTTTCCATTTCTGTAACAACTATAGGACATGCAGGCTCTAATCTCGATGCTTCAGGCATATGCCTTGGTTTTGTCACAGATGGTTCTGAGGTGTCTTTGTCTCCTGGCCTTGTGCATACTTATTGTGCCTCATGTCCATTTGCACATGCAGACTCTGCAGTGGAATGTTCACCTTCAGTGCAACCAGCACTGAGGGTGATTCTCTGACATCATCGACCGGATCAAAAGAGGCAGCCCGGAACCTTCAGTGGTGGCTGGTGGATGCCAATTTGCCATGCAACAAGCCATTGTGCCTGTAACATCTAGAACTCACTGTTGTGACAAATGCATTGTTTTTGGGATGAGAAGGCCACCTGGTCATGGTGGAAATCGGAGGCCACCGGTCTCCGGTGGATCAGTGTCACCACATACACCTTCCGAAGATGTGCAGTATCTGTCTAGCCATCAAGGCCTTTCTGGTTTCCATCAGGGACAAACCATTCCAGGTTTTAATGGAATACATGCCTAGCACGTGGTACTGCAACAAGCAGTCTGGCAGCTCAGAGGTTGTGGCGATGGCTGCATCAGTATCGGATCTCCCTTATGATCAGGCACCTAATGGGTCCCTTGAAGATCATGGTCGACATATGCAGCAGGCATTATTGGGCTGCTCCTGGAGGTGACTCGCGATGTCTTTGACCCATGTAGCGCGCCCTTAGTAGATATGTTTTCTACTTTTGAGAACGCTCAGTGGTTAGCCTTTTATGCCCTGGAATTTCCGTCTTGCAGCACTCTGGGAGACACATTTTGCCTTCGGGGACACTCCAGACTCCTTTATGTGTTCTCAGCTCTGCTACTGATCCCACAGGTTCTGAAGAAGGTCCCAAGGAGCCAGACCCAGATTTTCCTAATAGCCACATACTGGGCTTGGAGAGTCTCATACCCCAACTTGCTTCATCTGAGCATATGCCTTCCTGTACATTCCGCCTAACAATGCCCTCTTTGGGTGAACCTACTGTCCCAACAGAAAGGCACGGTTCTGCACCTGAATCTACACAATGTACAAACCCAAGTGTGGAGATTGAGTTGTACCAATGGGGTGACTTTGACCTTCTCCGGAAGTGATGGAAGTGATATTGGCTGCTCGCTGCCCTTCTACAAGTTTATTTACACTAGCCAATGGTCTAAGCTGTGGGACAGACAGGCTAATTCTTTTCAAACCAAGCTATTTGATGATCATGTTTTTATTTTTTTTTGTTTTTTTTTGTTTCTGGTGGTTTGGACATTTTTAAGGTTACTTACAGACCCCTTCAACTTTGCTTTGTTTGTCTGGTCAGCCCTTTATTCAAGTCACCAACACGGATGCTTTTTTAAAAAGGCTTTGATATGTGTTTGAGACTACAACAGATGGATGCTAAATGGGTCCATAGTTTTAACATTTATAGAACTAAGGATCACTGGTCAGACGATCAACTATTTACAAGAGTCACTGGTTCATAGAAAGGAAAGGCAGCCCAAATATCGACCTTGTCTAGGTGGATTGCCCTTTCTATTAATCTGTGATTTGCTCTGGCCAAAAACAGACACTACTGAGAGGCCTGCAAGCTAATTCGACCAGGGCCAAGGCTTCAGTTACAGCTTTGTCTAGAGGCTTGTCACTGTTAGACGCTTGCCATCCTGCTACATGGGTGTCTCTTCATACCTTCACCAGGTACCATTGCATCAACTCTCAGGTCTGCCGGGAGGGTAATTTCGTCTGCTCGTTCTGCAGGAATTCCTGATGTGAAGTCCACTCCTCAGACCCATCACCTAAGGGGGTGGGTATTGATTCAGAACGTAAGGAATGTGCGGTTAGAAGTATCCATCTGAAAAACAAATGATCTACCTTTGGTCAGACTGTAGGATTTTGTGGCCTGTGATTGTAGTTTCTGTGCACGAAAGCAAACTTTGCGGTCAATCCCCAAAATTTGCAGCAAATTTGCAGCAGGCAGAGCATGTGCCTGCCACTAAAATATCACTTGGTCCTTGAAGACGCTGACAGGTCACAATCTGTGCTCTGACAGAGATTCCAGCAGCACCACAATTTAAAGCAAGTGGGTGCCTGGTGCCAGGGAGTGCAGATCTAAATTTGAAAACGCTGCTCTCTCTTGCATCGCATATCTTTCATTTCTCAGGGCAGCAAGGGGTGAATGGAGTGATGGGTGGGGGGAAGAGAGGCGCGATATAGTGTCTTGGGGCTGTGGGGTGGTTTATGGACCTGCAGGAGAGGAGACACAGGAAGGTGTGCGTAGCGTAGAGGAGTCAAGGCCCAGCATGGTGGTAGTGTCTCCCATGAAACAAAAGACAGGGAAATAAGCAAGAGCCAGGCGCTGCCTGCTTTCACAAGACCGGGCCCTGTTCATTTACGAGGTGTTAATAGGCAGGCCACAAATGAACTAAGCACCCATGTTGCCTGTTAGATTGTTGCTCATCCTCCCCGTATTGGCTCAGCGCAGAGCCGATAAAAAGGGGATCAGTCTTATTTTTTGAATGACATTTATTTGCAGCCATTTCTTTTTAGAAATTGCCGCCCACCTCCCTGTTCTGTGGAGTGCTCTTGTGGTTTATAGGGTGACAGGTTAGATTTTGCACTCTGTCTTCACATCTGGTTTTGAAATGGGGTTGCCATGTAGTCCAATGGCGCCACTTTTTGGTGCACAGAATGTATTGCAATAAATTCTCAAATTCAGTGTGACGCTTGGGTCAAAGGGTAAGAAGTCTGCGGTTAGTTTCCACTTGAAAGAGCACTAACAGTAGTAATTTGTTCTTCAGTGCTACAGTATCTCACTAATAGAAGATGGGCTGTATACGAAGCACCTCTACAGCATGGTTTCCAAATTTCCACGCGAGAATGAATGTTTAACAAGACATCCTGTCTACCTGGCATGTGTTATACTGACTACGGGCGTGTTTTATTCATGTAAGGAGGTTGTTTTATTTGATTACTCGGTAATACAGTGTGTTACAAGCTTTTTGCGTTGTCGCCTAGGTGCAAACTAGACATCGAAAGGCTGGATAGAGTGACGGGTTCAATTGCCAGAAAGGGGTTATGTTTGTGGTTGCAGTAAGGTGCAACATTGGGATCTCGCTCGAGCAGGTAGGGGCTAAGTGCAGGGTCATACATTTAGTTCTTGGAACTCTGTACTGGAGTTGCCGAACACTCGCTCACTGTTTTTCTTTCTTACTCTTCATGTTTCTTCTCTCTTTTCTGACTTTCTGTCTCTTACTCTGGTCAAAATGCGACGATGACAAATAAATCTCTAAACCCCCTCACAAAAAAAAAAACAACAACAAAAAAAACTAGTGCCCGTGTAGACCTCTGGCAATCACTGGAACATGATTAATCACCGGATGAAGTGAACCTCCTCTAACTCCACCTTCCCCCACCGGGGGCTCAGGTGTATCTGTGGTTTGTGTTGAGACATTCTTCGACGTTAGGCTCATGTGAGGTATAAGGCTCAGTGGAAGGCTGCAAGTGCATGCCATCACTATTGAAACACGTGAAGCACGGGTGCCTCTGCGTCCGTCATCGCCCAAACCATTACATGTTTGAATTCTTGGAAATCGCTGCGTGTAAAAGGGATGGCTGCTTTATAATAATTACATCACTTCCTGCGGGGTGTACCGTGCGTGCTGTGCCGCGAGGTTACGAGAGCACGTAGAGGCGGCGGAGCAGGCGCAAGGAATGTGTAGCACGCGGGAAGGAATGCCGCCCGCTGCCTCTTACGTAAGAGCGCTGCATCGTGTCCACGAGCTGTGGCGCGCGCGCCGACCCTCAGGCATGCAAGCTCTAGGCCGCTGCCATAATCCCGTGGGAACTTTTCATACCAGTATCCATCTTTATTATCTCAGCGTTGGTGTGTTTGAGATTTCAATATCGACCAATATTAATCATGTAACTTTAAAGCGGTAGAAAGACCGTCCAACTCAAAGGCTGCGTTCCATTGAACCACCACTGCGTGAGACGACGGGACATTCCAAACTTGGAATTGTTTAATTCCAGGGGGCTTCATGTAATGCACCTTTTTAGGGTCCACCCTAAAAGGCAATGCGCTAGTGCATGCGTCTTGCTAGCGAGAGACTGCTGGGTACAGTAAAGGGCTTGGAGCCCGCCTGTTCTTCTTTACAGCCTCATAATTCGCCACTGCAGGCCTGGCATCATTACCGTTCCTCTGTGGAGTAGGGACCAAGCACTGATTGATTCAACTTAATCAGTGCCAGTCCTCTGCACCCAAAGTGATTGAGGTACTATATATTTTTTTTTTAACTTCTATTGCCCTGCAAACAGAAGGCTTGTGACTAGCAAAAATATGCCCAGCAGGGCAAACAGAATCCAAAGTTTTATTTGTTATAGCTAACTTTCTTTTGTTTTGCCCAGTCATTTTTTCTCACTTTTCCCTCATGTTTTCTTTTATTTTTGCTCCTGGGCACTGTTCTCAAAAGATGACGGTTATCTTGTTCTAAATACCGCAAAGCAACATTGTTTCTTTATTATGTGTAATTTCTGAACTCATGCTTTAACACATAATCGTGCAGTACACCTCACTTCAATACACCCTACTCCAGTCCAATCCAAACCACTCACACAAGCTAGTCTGCCCCATTCCAGTTTGCCAGACTCCAATAAAAAAAAACAATCTGCACCACTGCAAAACAGTCTGATTAACTCCAATCCAAAACAATCTGGCCCACTCCAATGCAAAACAATCTACCCCACTCCAGTCTGCCTCAACAATCTGTAGTCGGGGGGATTGGAGTAAGGGAGATTGTTTTGGATTAAAATGGGGCGGATTGAAGTAGGGTAATCTGCCCCCACTCCATAACAAAACAATCCGCCCACTCCAGTATGCCCCAATCCAGAATAATCTGCCCCACTGCAATCTGCTGCACTCCAATCCAAACACAATCTTCCCCACTCCAGTCGAAATCAATCTGCCCCACTTTAATGCAAAACAATGTGGAGTGGGGCGGTTGGAGTGGGGCAGACTTTTTTGGATTCAAGAGGGGCACTTTGGAGTGGGGTGGATTGGAATGCGACAATCTGCCCCGCTCCAATCCAAAACAGTCTTCCCCACTCCAATCTGCCCCACTCCAGTCCAAACAACTGTGCCCCACACCAATCCAAAACAATCTATTCCACTCCAATCCACCCTACTCCAATCCAAGACAATACGCCCACTCCAGTCCAGTGCATCTCACTCTCATCCAATACACCCCATTCCCATCCAGGCCACTCCAATCCACCCTAATTCAGTCTGCCCCATTCCATTCCAAAACAATCTGCCCCAATCCAATCCCAAACAATCTGTCCTACTCCAATCCGTCTCTGTTATCTGCCCTGCTCAATCCCAGAACAATCTGCCCCACTCCAATCCATAACAATGTGCCCCACTTCAACCCAGAAGAACCTGGCCCTCTCCAATCCCTTTCAGTCTGTCCCAGTCCAATCTGCCCCACTTTAATCCAAAACAGACTGCCCCACTCCAATCCCAAACAACCCTTTCCAATTCAAAACAATCTGCCACATTCCAGTTTGCCCCACTCAAATCCAATCCACCCACTCTATCCCAATTCACCCCACTGCAATCCACTACAATCCACCCCAGACCAATCCAACCCACTCCAGTCCAATCCGCCACACTCCAGTCCAATCCACCATAATCCACTGTAATCCACTCCACTCCAATCCACTCCATCCCAATCCAACCCAGTAATTCTCTCTACTCCAGTCTGTCCCACTCCCATCCAGTCCATCCCACTCAAACCCACCACACTTAATCCAATGCACCCCACCCTAATCCACCCCACTCAATCCAATGCACCCCACTCAATCAAATCCACCAAACTCAATCCACCCCATCCCACTCCAGTCCTATTCACCCCATGCCAATACCATCCACTCCAGTCCTATTCACCCCATGCCAATACCATCCACCCCACTCCATTCTAATCCACCCCACTTCAGTCCAGTCCCCTGCCTCCAGTCCACCCTACCCCAATCCACCCCATGCCACTTCAATCCACCCCACTCCAATCCATTCCACCCCAATCCACCACATTTTAATTCACCCCACCCCAATCCACCCCCACTCTACTCCAATCCACTCCACTCGGTCCAATCCACCTCACTCAAATCTACCCCACTCCAATCCTGTCAACCCCAGTCCACCCCACACCATCACTCCAAACCACCTAACCTTACCCCATCTAATCCACCCCAAACCAATCCACCTCGCCCCATTCCAATCCACCCCACACCAGTCCATCCCACTCCACTCAATCCACCTCACTGTACTCTAATCCAATCCACCCCCCTCTGCTTCATTCCACCCCAGTACCTCAATCCACTCCAACTCACACAACTCTTTTCCATCCCACTCCAGACTTCAACACACTGCCACTGAACTCTACTCCCATCTACTCAACTCTACGACACTCTACTCCAACTACCCCACTCTACGACACTCCAACAAATCCACTCTATGGCTCTGTCCTCCCCTATTCCACTTGAACATTCAATGGCACTAACTTTTAGTCATGCTGAACAGCAGCAACGCTGGTGTACAACATGGCAAAACACATTGACAAAGCCAATAGCTCTTGTATAGACCATACCTGTTGACTTTGTTTATGCCTATTAAACAACCCTTGGCAGAAGAACATAGAGACACAAGAGTCTTTCGTGCCACCAATGTGGATTTTGTGCGTTGTGATTTTTAGCGCACTACATAGCACCTAGACGTCACTGCAGGGCACTTCTCATCCACTAGAAAAAATAAATTCGAAATGGCCTTTGTTACACTTGTAAAAATGGAAGACCCGCCGTGAAAGCATTATTCTGTGTTATATTGTATTCAAAGAAACTAAAATCAAACTATTAAAACATAAGGATAACAGAACACGCATACTTTTAAATGTAGGTGCATATCATCCCCGTTCTCTGTTCATCAGTGAGCCTCTAAGAAACTGCTCAAGAAGCTTGCTAATTGCATATTTTTTAATAAGAAATCCTTGCCTCTGATTTGAACCAGCCACCTCATGAGGCGTCCGCAGGCCTCAAATCCACTGATGGCCAGGATACCGTGGCATTGGTTGTAGAGATCAAAGTACAGTCTGAATACCGTCCTTTCATGTACTTCGGAGGGCGCTTCTGCAGCCTGATGTACCATTCTTGGTGTCAGAACTGGTGTGGGGAGTCCTGGCAAGGCAAGTAGAGGTCACTCGACCTTTCACCTGTGGTGTCCGTGGCATACTACGTAAATGGAACCTAAGGTTCCCCTTTGGCAGTGGACTCGCCAGGGTAGCGAGGCGAGCAGCCCAAGGCTTACTCAAGGAGGTGGTGTGTGTTAAAGACTCACAACTTAATACATTACAGAGTAACTCTCAATAAATAGATTGCTCAGTCAGTGCTTTAACATGAGTAAGAAAAAGTACTTCATTCTAGCAAAAGCATATACTAGACAGACAAATCAGGTCTGATACAGGAATAACTAGGAGAATCTTTGCTTTTTAAAATGCTATTTTTAATATTTATCAATATCGACTAGTGTAGTTGTAGATTTACATTTCTCTGGTACAAAAAATCCTTTATGAAATGCGCAAATTACAACTTGAAATCACGCAGTTTTGCTGTTTTTAGCATTAATGTTTTAATCATATAAGTTGGCTAACAAATAAAATAAAAGTAGAGGCACAAATGTATATTTTTGCTTTTATTTCTTGCTCACATTTGGAATTTTATTAAAAAGAAACAATTTGACTGTATGGCACATCAGCCAAATACTTGTCCATTTTCGGTTTTACATAGTATTTTTATATGCTGTTTGATGTAGTCCTAATTTTCATTGTTCTTTATACAACCCTTCAATAATAACTTTGCAATGAAAACACTTTGGGCCTGATTTAGAAGTTGGTGGACGGGTTACTCCATCATAACAATGACAGCTATCCCGTCTGCCGAAATCTAAATCCGATTATGTCCTATGGGATTTAAATATCAGCGGACGGGATAGTAACCCATCCACCGAGTTTTAAATCAGGCTCTATTACTTTGCAACTTGGGAGTATAGTTTGGTACTGATCTTTCATCTACCCCCAATTGAACATGGTCATGAGAACTGCATTCCTTCATCTAGGTCTGGCAAAGGATGCTTTGTCTTTGCTTTACTACACTCAGAAAATCTTCCAACTTACTATGGTCATGTCCTGTCTGAACTACTACAATATCTTATGCGCAGGTCTCCATGTGTTTTCATTTCAAAACTCTAGATACTTCAAAACAAGGCAAGCCACCTGTTGTTTTGTTTAAAACGGCAAGGTCATCACTCTAGCCCTGAAATCCAGTCACCATGATTTGATCTAATATTGGCGTCTGATAACTCTTCTAGAGCGGTTGGCTATGTGAAGGTCTATGTGACCTTTTATTTCAGTCCATTTTCCTTCTATAAAGAAACCCATTTCTTACTCTTATATTTACTGCATTTTGTTCTTTAA
Organism: Pleurodeles waltl; assembly: GCF_031143425.1. Taxonomy (NCBI): domain Eukaryota; kingdom Metazoa; phylum Chordata; class Amphibia; order Caudata; family Salamandridae; genus Pleurodeles; species Pleurodeles waltl. The sequence goes on along the minus strand of NC_090444.1, from coordinate 1,696,196,325 downwards.
TTTCACATTTTATGTGCAGAGCCATGTACCTGGCCAACCTATTATATATATTTTCTGAAGCAGGTGTGTTCTTTCATTACTGTATCCCGCACACAATTTACATTGTGACAAGACTTTGTAAAACAACATTTCTCCCGTCTTTTCGGTATTAGTCTGGATTTGTGTTGTTTATTCTTTGACGATTTCAGCACACAATCTTCCAAGTTGACAATATAATGTTTCCTGCCATTTACATTGTAGCAGGACCTGGCTTTCTGGATCCTCATTTTTAATCGAAAAATGTGTCACTTCTTTCACTTGATTTTGGAAGTGCTTGCTCATGGTGGAACTTTCGTGAATTCAGATTTTATTTAAAATATACACAAATGCATGCTAATTGTAATCGGGTACAATGCACCAAAGCCGGTATTCTGATCTGTAACACCTTTGACCTTCAGGGTGTGCTGGACTTCACGACCTGGCTGATATGACTCCCATGGAGAGGAAGAGGCAGGGCTACATTCATGAGCTCATTCAGACAGAGAAGAGGTACATGGATGACCTCCATCTTGTCATAGAGGTGAGGTTGTACCACTTTGTTTCTTATTCATGCAGTTGTTTGTCTCTGTAAGTCCAGGAAATAATTGTGTGTGCTTTATATAGTGATGCGGTTATTGGATAAACATAAAAGGTGTAAAGATAGAATGATGATTTATGTTTCAAGACCGTGTTAACCTCTTAAATTATGTCTGTAGAAGAGACCCGTCAAACAATACAAATGCCTTGTTATCCAGGTATTGTTTCGCTATGCAATGGGGGATATGCAAATATTATATTGTTGCTAACGCTGCAAAACCCAGGCTAAGTGAATTATTGAAACTTGTGTTTTTGTGAGACAATCGCAGGCCTGGTAGTGGTGAAAAAAAGAGACGTTGCGGTTAATACATTACACCATAGCTACCACCTCAGTGGACTTTGTTATTAAGAGACAGACATGAACTAGATTCTTCCTTGGGCATCTCTACCTCCAGATTAGGTAACCTGTCTGAGAAGGAGGCGAGGGACATGCAAGACACAGTATGGTACAATCTGTATCCGTTCAGGTGATAATGAGTGTAATGTATAGGGAAAATGTATTCTTAACACTAATTCTGATTGGCTGATTTCTGGTCAACGAAAGGATAAAAAGGACAACCAACTAGTAGGAGTTCAAGGTTACTACCTTTGTACTGCTGTGGGTCTGGTAATGTCAGTGGACGGTGGAAAATATCTGAAAAGGGCCGTATGCTTATGCAGTCTTTAGGATCTTTATGCTCTGCAACTGAGATGCAACGGGTTGGGGTTGTCTCATTCTGGCCAATATTATGGTATTATTACCTAGTTTCATTGGTGTAACAAATGACCTCCCCCCACCCCTCCGGTGCGGAGGGGCCCGAGCTCCGGGGGCCCCCTCAGCGGCAGGCCCCTGACTAGGGTCCCCTACAGGTACTTTGCAGGGGAACCACTTTAAGTTTTGATACGCTGCTGCCTAGTTTGTGCCCAATTTTTATTTATATACTCCGGGAATTTTGTAATGAACTCCAAATCGTAGTGTCGTAAAGCATAGAAAACCAAAAGTTTTCAGAGCAAAAACTGGGCACTGACTGTCCGAAGAAGTATCAATATTTTCTTTTCCGCTCATCTGATATCCCCTGACCTAATGCTTAATGCAGGTGAAAGATGTTTGCATCAACACTTGTAAAGGCACACAATGTCTGTAAAGGTACAACATTATCTGAATGACTTGCGACTAAGTGTAGATTTCCATTGAGAATGCTGGGAGAAAGCTCCTGCAGAAAAGCTGCAATAAGTTCTCGCAGACCTGTAAGGAGAACTCCGCACTTTTTTATTTTCTTAAATATTTTGAATTGACTTCTACAAGACACTGGAACACATTTGTATCTTCTCTTGGGTATCTCTTGGGTATGTAATTATAGCTAATTTGTTTACAAAAGGTCAGTCTTTGATCTCCGAACTGCTAATTTCTGGATTAAATTTGTCCTCACGCAAGTAATGGCCCAGACCTCAGAAGGATGTGGTTTAAGGCTATATGAGCAATGATAATTGAGGAACAGTGTCGAACACTTCTTCTGAAGGGCTGGCCATTGGCGAAGTCAGAGAACAAACTGGACCAAAGCTTACAGACAATGCCACTGGTTGGGTGAAATTCCCAGTTAAGCTACTGACTGCATTTTTTCCATTAGAAGGACTATTTTGCTAGCAAGCCTGGTAACACTGGAGTTTAAAGACCTCCAGACACTTAGATTGAAAATTCCCAGTAGACGTAACAACAATCCGTTGAAAACCTTCCTCCACATTGTTTGGTACCAGATTTCTCCTCAGTGTTCCTGGAAAAAAGAAAGCGTGTTTCTATAATCTCTTGCATCATACAACATTTATTGAATCTAAAACTCAGTTTAAGAGAATGCCTGGCAAGAGGCTCCTAACCATCATGAACCTATTTCTCTTTCACAGGAACTTAGTGCTATTCCAACAATGTAGCCCGTAAACAAAAATGACTGACAGTCACAGGTTTTAGAATGGGCTTGTTTTTAGTTCTTCATTATGTGAAGTAGTCGAGCAAAAAAAAATAACTAAAGACTTCATAGAGGTCAACAAAAAGATCTTTAAAGAGAACTTCTCATTGAATTTGCAAGTCAACGGTACTAAGGTACACCCAGAATTCTGTATAATTTGACATAGTGATGGTTCCACAAAATCTTCATTACTTTAATGTTGCTCATCTAAATGTAAATGAATGGAGCACAGGCTAGATAATACATGCTTCCCTCAGAAGCACCCTCAAAGCATATTACCTCAGCCTTATTAAATTTGTGGCTTCAGTACCCACGCTCAGGGTTACTAATATGACCGCCTCAGCTGCAGTGGGAGTTGTGACCCTGTGGTTTCTCATTTTCTATGGCATACAATAAATTATTTCTTCTGAAGGATACTTCTAGCTACAGATATCTCACCTTTAGAATATTCCCCATGTGCCAGACTGGATCCCAAAGTTTACACAGCAATGCTCCCACATGCTGGTAGGTGGTGCGGTTCCTTTGTTCTGTTCCGAAGGAGATGGAGCAGAGTCACATGTGAGCGCCACTACTACATGTTGACATACATTAATTTGTTGATGCACCTTTGTACGCTGATCCAGAGCTCTGCTACCTTTTTGCCAGTTGATGGTTTCCTTCCAAAAAGTTTTCCAGTGTGCTAGGGAACAAGGGTCCCCACAGAAGACTGCAGGGTTCAAACCCTGCCATGAATGTTGAAAACAGATGTAGGTAGAAAACCCACTTGAAGTTTTCCTCTGAAGTTCGGGCCCCGGGAAAAACTCCAAGTTGTGCAAAAGAATGTGCCGTCATGCACTCAAAGGCGATCCGGGACCAAGAAGCATGTTGACGAATCAGTGTCGGACTGCGACAAAAAATAGGCCCGGGCGCCAAAATAAAAGTGGCCCCTTTGGTTAATTAGATATTTTTAAAAAGTGGCCAATGTTTGCAAATTAGGGCAGTTTTGAACTTGTAAAGACAAGCTGTGCAAGTGTTTTACAAGATAAGGAAGGCTACATGGATTTGACCTTCCTGCAGGCAATGTTAGTTTTAATATCAGGGAAATCAACAGTAAAAACTGTCCCAGCAGACTATAAAACAGCCAAAAAGACGGCCACACACATCTGTAAGACCAGCCAATCGGGCACTGCCTGGTTGTCCTATAGCCCAGCCCACCGCTGTGCTGAACACTGAAAAAAGTCACAGACCTTGCAAAAGTCCTGTTCCTGCTCCAAATGAAGAGTGTGACTCATTCCTGCTCCTAAGCCAAATCCCGTACCAGGTCCTCTTCACAGTCAAAGTCGTCCGACTTGTCAAAATCTAGGCAGCACCATAAGAATTTGAAACAAGACTCAACCATATACAGCCACTTTCTGTTTTTCGGGCCATGGAAGACACCGCCGCAGGCCAAGGGTTTTAATGGGGCAATGCTGGATATTTTCGGCACTCTTCTAGTTTCTTCTGACACACCTTTGAATCCCAAGGATCCGCAGGGGCCTCTAGTCAAGTTACCGCCAACGGATTTGGCCTCGTTGCCATCTGTGCCTCACCTTGAGTTCTGCACTTATTCCAATGCCGACTTTCATTCCCTCTGAAGGACCTGCTCTGGTCTTGACGTCGCCAGCTCCAGAGCTCAAGACTCTGCCAACTCCGGTGTGTGACCTGGAGACGAATCCACTTTGACCCTGACCAAGATCACACCCTGACTCCATTCCAGCACAAAACCCAGTCCCCATACACTCTGATTCAGACACTTTCTTTTCAACAAAGGCTTCATCACCTTTCTGGTTCTGATTGTGATCAACTTGGTAATGGCAGTGGTGATGCTGGGAATGATTTACTCCATCAATAGGATAATGATATCTTGGATACTTGGATTTGCAGAAGGTCAGTGGGCTGGATACTTCCCCAGACATAGGTGGTCATTATGACCCTGGCGGTCAGAGACCGCCAGGGGTAATGTGGCGTCCGTACTGCCAACAGGCTGGCGGTATGGAGGCCAGTATTACGACCGCGGCAGTAGCGCCGTGGTCGCACCGCCGGGGCCGGCGGTTTCCCGCCGTTTTAGCCCTGGCGGTGATAATCCGCCAGGGCAGCGCTGCAAGCAGCGCTGCCCTGGGGATTATGACCCCCCCTACCGCCAGCCTGTTTCTGGCGGTTTGCACCGCCAGGAAGAGGCTGGCGGTAAGGGGTGTCCTGGGGCCCCTGCACTGCCCATGCCACTGGCATGGGCAGTGCAGGGGCCCCCTAACAGGGCCCCGGCCAGCTTTTCACTGTCTGCATAGCAGACAGTGAAAAGCGCGACGGGTGCTACTACACCCGTCGCACGGCCGCAACACCGCCGGCTCCATTAGGAGCCGGCTCCTATGTTGCGGCATCATCCCCCCTGGGCCGGCGGGCGTAAACTTGGTTTGCGCCCGCCGGCCCAGCGGAGATTTCGTAATGGGGTCCGCGGGAGTGCGGCCGCTTTGGCGGCCGCACAGCATTTACCGCTTGGCGGGCGGCAGTAGCCACCCGCCAAGCTCGTAATGACCCCCCTAGTGTTTATTTCATCCCTTCAACAGAGTAGAGTGCATCATATGCTGTAGTGATTAGACATCCAGGTGAGGTCCTGGACCTACAGCTGCCATCAACTGACGTCAAGACCAATGTCCTTACTAAGGTTGTGCACCCTAGGATAGCCTCATATGAGCCCTTACTTCCATTTAATAAAACCCTGATTGACACCATTATGGACACTAGGTTGAAGCATTGCTCTTGCCCACCGATGATCAGGCAAGTGGCCAGGCACCATCGAGAGGCACAGGCGACCAAGACTTCCTTGCGTAGCATTCAACACTTGACAGTTTAGTGATCAAAGTTTCCATCAGCAAAGTCGATCCAAATTTTAGTAGTTGAAAAGGATTGAGGTTTTCAGGGAGCAGCTATTCTTTTCTAGCTCAGCATTGAGATCAGTTCAGTGCAGTCTGTCTATTAGGTTGTTATACACATGCCCTCTGGGACTTGGTCAGTTTGATCGGGAGCAGGTGGTCCCAGAGAATTAAATTTCTAGATTATTCAGGGCAGCCAGTATGACGCAAAAGATGACCTTAGGGCTGGCTTGGATGCTACTGATTGCCTGGGGCATGCACCGGGCACTAGTCTGGGGTTCCACCGGCAGGTGTGTATGTGATTCACTGGCTTTTCTCGAGGCATTCAATCATCTCTAATGGAAAGACCTTTTAATGGGTCCTGCCTCTTTGTCAAAACGACAAATGCTTTAAAGAAAGAATTCAGAACCATAGCACAATCCTTGAGGCTTTCTACCCCTGCCCAACAGTTTCTTTAGCAGTTCCAACCCTTTTTGGGCTGCTTCAGCGAGCAGTCATCATGCAGGTCACCAGTGGCACCATTCAATTCAGCCCCTGTCTCTATGACAATAGCCTCCAAGTTACTTTAGTTTGCCATTAGCAGCACACAACCACCATGTGGGAGTCAGGATAAGACATTTTCTTCCACTGTGGTAGACCAGCATATCCGGAAGATGGGGCTTCCAGATTGTACAGCAGGGTATGATCTACCATTCCTTTCCAACCCACCTCAGTGTCCTCCCACATCAGCGTTACTTTCAGAGGAGCACCATCTTGCAAGCTCTATTGGCCAAAGGCGCCATTGAGAGGGTACCAGCCTTGTAAGTAGGGGAAGCTTGTTAATCCTGCTATTTCCTCATGCTGACGAAGGATGGATGTCTTCGCCCAATTTAAGATCTTCAGCATCTGAATGCCTTCCTAAGGCAGGACTAATTCAGAATGCTCACTTTTACCCAAGATCTGTATGCCCTGGATCCAGAACACTGGATGGTCGCCTAGGACCTGCAGGCTTTATACTCGTATGAAGTCCCCCAGATGTCACCTATGATTCAGGGTCCACCAGGAGCATTTTCAGTTTGCCGGCCTCCCCTTTGTCCTTATGAGTGTCCCTCGAGGGTTCACAGAAGTGATAATGATGGTTGCCATACACCTCCAGAGGTTGGGAATACCAGTTTACTCCTACCTTGATGGCTGACTGCTGAAGGTGGGCTCACCACAGTCAGTAGTAGCCCATCCCTGGACAAAAGTGAACCTTCCGACATCTTTGGAGTTCTTGATCAACTAGTCGAAGTTGCACCCGACTCCTTCGCAGAGTAAGACATTACATTATCATTGTAACAATGGTACCATCATTTTACGAAGTCAGTTTCCTTTTTTAAACTACTTTTCCAGTATTATTTTGTTCAGTAAATGAAGGTTCTACATAAACTGCCACCTACCTTGCTGAAAAAGCAGTTGTATCCTTGAACCTAGATAACCATAGAGCACTTAAATCTAAAAGAGAGCATCCCTATTGACTGTCTTGTGTTTATAATTGTGAGTGCGCTGTGACTGAGGAAAGGCTAGGCCAAAAGTTAGGAAGTATTTTTCAGAGAAGAGATAACACGGTCAACGCTGTAGCATGAGGCTGAGGAAACTGTGGGCTGACGAGAAAATAGGAAATGTTTCTTTTCGGTCAGCCTAATAGTAGCAGTTTCTTAAAAAAAATATTCATGTGCACTAACAGGATAGAGGCTTTTATTCAAGATACATTACTCATGTTTTGATTATTAACAGTTAATCTCATGACTTTCACTTTCGATATTAAAGCTTATTTATACCTGTTTTTTTCCTTCAGTAGCTGACGTTCACCTTGGCAGACATGCATATTCCACAAGTCTGTGCTTGGTACACTCACATATGTTCTTTGATCACTTCCAACTCAGTACAGTAGAGCTAACTATTCATTTGGCTGCAGGTGTTCCAGAAGCCTATGGCGGAGTCCGGTCTGCTCACTCCGGATGAAATGGCCCTCATCTTTGTAAACTGGAGGGATCTGATCATGTCTAATACGAAGCTACACAAGTGAGTGGTGCCGGAGAGCGGCTCATTGATAAACTGTAGTTGCAGGTTATTTCTTTCATTGTTGACATTAGGTGTTAGTGGGAACAGTTGTATTCCTCGAAAAATGTGTTCTGGTGGCTAAATTGCTGATCTTGGAAAAAGGAGAGCAGAGTTCTGAACGCAGCTTTGGAATTTGAACAAGAAATCTATTGATCCTGTGCATATTACTTTATTTCTGTCTCTCAAATTATAAATGTCTGCATGGTAAAATGTGTACAAAGTAAGTTTACAGCATAATATTTAAGACTGTAACAATTCTGTGTGTGGGTACCAAGTGTAATCATATCTTGTTTTTTTATACTGTCTCTAATGGACCAACCTCCACTCTCACAGCAGCACTCCGTGATACTCTTCTGTGTACAGCACCGTATGTTTAAGAAGTCCCAGCTAGGATCACTCAAATTCTGTGTAAAGTTCTGCCTACATTTTGGAACTATGTCTGTGTTATATAAAACACATTAAAAAAACACAGACATTATTTGCATGTGATTTTATTCAGAACGCTAAATACTAATAATTATATATCTGTAGCAAGAAAAATATTTCCATTCCAAACACAGAAATCAAAGGACATTCATATATTACAAAAAGAAAATGAAATGGATGCATCAACTATATGTAAGCAATAGTCGATGTACTAATGTATGAAAGCATCCCATGTCGCATATATTTCTTGATAGTTAGCAAGGACCAAATAAACGAACTCACCGAATCCTGATTTTAAATTTAAATCAGCCACATTACGTTTCAGACACACGTCCGAAGGGTTATATTGTCCATTATAATGCACATCTTTGCCAAATTTGTGGCATTCATATTAACCTGGTAAAGTAAACCAGCAGAGTATAATTATACATCACAAGTTATCAGTCAGCTAATACTTTGCATCAGCTCATTACTATTAATTGACTGCCTAATCGAAATGAAGCATATTAAGCCATTACACGATTAGGAAATCGTTCTAATATTATCTGGGTCATGTAGAAAAAAAAACCTTGGAGAAAAGCTTGGTGATACATTTCAACAGTCTTTTAGTTGTAAAATGTGATTGATTAACAATGAAATATCAAGATTTTAAACGTAACTGGACATGTAATTCAAATTGTTAATATTACAATTTGATTAGATGCTAAAATGCAAATTAAAATAAATAGAAGGCCAGATGTATCAAAGGCTTTTACCCATTCTCTGCCTATGGGAAAATGCTTTAGTACAAATGGCCCTTAGTCTTATCTTATTACCTACAATTGTTTTCTTGAGAATTAAAGACATGACACATGAAACTTTTCTGATAGCCGCAATTTCTGCCATATAGCAATTTGATCCCTGAAAAAAGCCATGCACACACATGCAGAGACAGTCCACAAAGTTAATAAAAAGCTCTCAATGGTCTCCTAACTGGCTGTCTTGAGAGATGTTAGGTGAAAACGTCTCAAAATATAGGAATTGATTCCCTGCATCTGAATGCATGCTTGACAAGTTGTTAAAGTAAGGTGTACTATAAAAGGGTGCATAAAAGCTGCCGTCTTCTCAAAAGTGATCAAGCTTGAAATGTAGAGGATCCCTTCCTGTTAAGTCTGTACCTAGCCTGTGCTTCCAGGACCCCCTTATCTGCGTTCGAGCCAGATATGCACTTAATGGTTTGTTGAACTTAGTAGTGCACTGTTTTTTCTGAACCAAGACCATGATTGAAAGAAAACTATTATTATAATGTTAACTTTAATTCAGTTCATTTGTATCATGAAAGATAAATTCCATTTTCAATGTTTCCAAGTGGGTTAATTCTTTTGGTGTTTTTCGCAATAATCAGAAGCAATTCAAATAGAACCTTAAAGTCTGTGCATTTAAAAGTGCTCTGAGAACTCCTTACCTCTTGTCGTCATTAACTTTACTTATAGAAATATATTGCAAACTCTAATTGAGCAAGTAATATCATGCATATGCAGCACAATCTGGTATGAACATTATTGTTTCCAAATCCTTCAATCTTATTATTTATATGTGTTGCCTTGAAGTTCATAAGCAGTGAGAACTGAGGTTAGAGGGGGCAGCCTTTTTATGTATCCACTAGTGATTATATGATTGGCCACAACATGCTACTCAATTTGGAGGATTTTTCAAATGGCATTGGAAGGTTGAGACATCCCTGCTGGGATCTGACTCTGTTATTTGAAACTGACACAAAGATGTCAGCATTTAGTGCTTAGCTTACTGAGTTATCTAACTAGTATCTACCCATAAATGACCATTTGTTCCTCATTAAAAACGTTCAGATCAGAGTTCATCACAGGTAAGGCTTTCATACTTTAGGATCCTGGTCATGCTTGGATTTATTGGAATTGCATTTATTTATATAGCATTTACAACCCCTGACGAGGCATTATTGGCGTTCTTTGGAGGTCCTAGAATCACATACAGGTGTCCCATGCATGCTTTTTAATTCTCACTTTATTGAGATCTATAAACGTTACTGTGCATGACAGAAAATGCATAGGTGTTAAAACCTTGTGTTAAGATTATTTTTTTCATTGTATTTTTCCTGGTGATCATTTGCCCAGTAGAGTATTGTAGAGGTGGGAAATTTACAATTAGAAATTGCTAAAGGCCATTTTGTCTAGAGGACACTAAACTTGTGTTGCACTTAACCAGTTAGTGGTGAATCCTCATAAGGAAAGGGATAGGTACCAGTCAACCCTCTTGTTTGGTCCACTTGTCTTTTCAACCAGTAAATGTTTTGGACACATTTGGCCAATTCTATACTGTGATCTATTGTCTCATGTTCACTTCCTCTTGCTTGCATAATCTTTCCTGGTTGTATACATGAGTAAGACTGAAACATGAAAACAATGCTTATTTTGAAACTTGTCTACCAGAGCTCTGAGTGTGCGTAAGAAGACTGAAGGTGAGAACATGCCGGTGCAGATGATTGGCGACATCCTGGCCACAGAACTCCTGCACATGCAGGCCTACATCCGGTTCTGCAGCTGCCAGCTCAACGGGGCGGCCTTACTCCAGCACAAGACTGATGAAGAACCTGAGTTCAAGGACTTCTTAAAGGTATTCTAATCAGATTCATCTCTGTGGGCGCTCAAGTTTGGAAATAAAATGTAGCAATAGAATATTTTTTTCTGTGGATTTTGAGAATAGTGGTAAATCTACACCACTCTATGGTAAAAACACCTGCCGCGACCACTGTCAAAATGCTGCTGTTAATTACACTTAATACCATATCTTATCTCGAAATCGGTAACGTCTTTAAAAATGTAATTTGCGTTAGATGGTTTTACCTTGCAATTCATCAAGGGGTGGGAGGTGTAAATAACCCCATAATAATTGAAAGCTCGAGGGATTTGACAGGGGTCTTTAATTATAAGAATAAAAACTATCTGAACTGTCACCAAAAATACATTAATGCAATTCACGTTGTAGTTCTGTGACTTTATAATCAAACTCTACTATCAGCTTTATGTGGTCGGGAACTCCTCTGTGACCTGTACTATCTGTATTAGGGCATAATAGCATGGATTTTTCCTATATGTAATTTGTTATACAGAAAACTAAAGCACAAAGTTGAGTCTCAGACAGTCTTAACCCTGTTGTAACAAAAGAACCTTAAGTAAAACAATTGCACTACTTAACAGAAAGCAAGTAAGACTTCTATATAATTAGATGAGCAGGAGAGAAATGTATCCTTTATTTTCATCGTTCTGTGTGGCATTGTTTCTGGACATAAAACCATACATACTAATACTTCACAAAAGGATTTTTTTTTTATGTGAAATATAAGGATTTTTGCATAGGGGGATTCTCCAAATTCCCTAGACATGTGCATGGAAATCAGTAAATATCTTACATTTTCGCGTCTATAGTTCCATCTCCACCTTCTTGGTTTCATCCATACTTACTCAGAGGTTTTGGGCTGACAATCCACAGTATTATGTGTGGCAATAATAACTCTTAATCACTGTGTCAATGGTAATAACCTGAAAGTTTATGACCAAACTACACATGTGTGAGTTTTCCCAAACCATCTTCGAATCCCTTACTGCCTTGCAAATAGTTGAGGATTTACTCCTATCGAGCAAGAGAAACACCCCTTCCATGGTGGGAAAAGAAAGTGAATATTGGACACAAACTGCTAGGTGAAGGGAGTCTTCATGCGGATTGTATGTTCCAGTTGGAGAAATAAAACAGTAGTAAGTGCATTCTCAAAGGCAAAACAAAATTCACAAAACGTTTTGCAAGATTTCCTCTGGAAAACTGTGATGCATAACCTGGAAAAGGTTTGTGTTTTACAGGCATTTAGAAATTTGATCCCATACAAGGTCATTTATCTGTGGCTACTGACAGGTTTTGGTAATGAGACCCATATTTTCTTAAATACCTAACAAGGTTCAGTTGAAAGGCACACAGTGGGCTTCACCCTGTCAAATGCTATCTAAAATGACATCTGAAGATACTGTAACAAGTCAACCCAGCTAGGGGTCTTGACTTCGCAGATCTGCCTAACTAGATAATATTGCTGAGTTGCATCTTGTGAAAGTGGAGGCTAATGGATATGTGCTATGTCTGTAGTGAAGACTTAGCAACTATATTTAGATGTTACTACGTCATACATCTATACACAGTTGCATCACAATTAGCAGACAGCAATGAAATCCATTTCAGGAGGAGATGAGCAAAAGTTTGTTAAATGATGGTAAAGCCAAGTGGACTTTGAAGACAAGTCCATATGTTTCCTATTACTATGAGGTATGCCTGATCTGTAACTCCAATTCCCGTTTAGAACGATATTGAGGACTTTGGGCCTGAATTATCTTTCAGCAGATGGGATGCTCCATCACAAACGTGACAGATATCCCATCCGCCAAGAGCACTAAAACCCATAGCACTTGTAATACAGCGGATGGGACATCCGTCACATTTGTGACAGAGTATCCTGTCTGCCGAAATACAAATCGGGCCCTAAGACTGTGCTCAAATGACTTGGTAGCATAGAAAACCTCAGGAGTTGACTAGTTACTGGTACTTTGAGGTGTTGATGATGTGGTGCTTCTCCACATCAATATAGAAGAGTAGGATCCCAGTAAAAATGTTTTTAACAATTGTGAGTTAAGAATTTGTAACAATACCTTTTGCTTTTCATCATTGATTCAGAGTCAGACTTCATTTCCAGGATCTCTGGTCCTCTAATGCTGAAAATGTAGTTTCCTGTAAACTGTGATAGATGTATGGGAATGTTCAGGCCATGGTCCCTAGAATAATGCCTAGGTTACATAATACACCAAAGTTCACTTTGAATTGCATGTTGATATCAACCCTAGGATGTTTTTTTTTCTTTTTAAATATTTTGTTATTGATTTTTAGAAGAAAAAAAAATGAACAGTTAAACAGATTAAGAACAATGACGTCATAATCATTAGTTGTAAAGAAGCCTAAAAACATTTAGCAGGATCATGGTACCAAACCCAACGGAGAGTCACCAGCAGATTACGACATGGATAATAACAAATCATAGAATAGCTAGTTATGAAATGTGTGTGTTGAGTAGCTGCGGCCGCCGCAAATCTCGAGGGGAGGAGTGGCGGGAGCGTAAATGGGGGTTACAGGAGGAATATAAAATTGTATATATATTTTTTTTAAACTTACCTGCTGCCGCTGCTCGCCTCAATCCTCTCCCTGCAATTGTGTTGGTGTCCCAGCATTTCCTGGGACACCAGCACAGGCTCCCCAGCAATCCTGATGCTGCTCTCATGCTTTACCTAGCATGAGAGCAGCTCCAGGATTAGTCTGAGCGGCTTGTGCTGTCACTCAGATAGTGCACTGGGGTCTGTGAAGTTACACAGCTGGGTTGGAGAAACCTAAGTGCGCATGTCACTTTGGCCGGCCTAAGATGGCCGGCCAAACCAAACTGACATGCACACTTAGTGCACACTGACTCCACTCTCCCTCCTCCTCCCTCCCATGGACCAGACCTGCCCCTCCCTGCACCTGCTGGCTGAGCCAAAAGCTGAAAAATAAAATGATTTCAAAATATTGTTTTATTTTTCAGCTGCTTCCTCAGCCAGTGGGGCGACGCTCCTTCCCATTGCGAAGGAGCTGCCTCTGATTATGAGTCAAGCCAAACTGGAAGGTGAAAGCAAAGGGGGCCAAGTGTGTCCAAGGGACAAATTGATGATCGTATCTACCTGTCACAAAGGATGGGGGCCCTAGGCTTTACAGGGAACATAAAGGTTATATTCAAAACTGGAAATGAGTGGAGGGGCCTAAAGCTAATGGCTTTCTGGAGACAGCTGGTGTGGGGGTCGCTGTGTGTGTAAGTGTGTGAAGGAGTCCTGTTACTTGGGGCTGTTCATGTCTGATGGGGAGCCAGGCAGCGAAAATTAACTGTCATGAGTTATCTCCAGGCCTGAGAGAAAAATCTCCCACATGTAGGATATTGGACGACTTTGCATGCCCCTAGCTTCCTCCCTATGAAGTCCCACTGCCTCTGCTGTGGCCCGAGTAGTCTGAGAATGCCTCCAAGTTGTGCTGGAAGGTGGGTGAGGATTTTCTCACTAAAATGTAATAGTACATTTAGCGACTATCAATGCCAAATTGTGGAATCGAGTAGTTGTTTTCAGTTTATTTCAACGCTTGTAGGCCCCCAGGGCCACCAGCTCCCAGAAGCCTACCTCCGGAATGTTTGTGAGAGACTTCATTACCTGGGACACCTTTGCCAGGAACAGTCCAATAACATTTGTTTCAGGTTGGCTGCCAGAAAGCCACATCTAGATCAAGAGCCAGAAGCACTAGGGAGGATTCTGTGTATCCGTTTAGAAGAGAAGGAAGCCCTATGTAATATGCAGAATTTAATTAATTTCAGGCAAGCATTGCAGGGGACCTTACGAGAGTATTCTAGGGCTTTCACTCATACTTTATCATGTAGTACTTCCCATGTCTCTTAGCGGCATTAAAGAGGTCTGGGAGTCGGTCAACCAGGACTCTGGACAGCAAGGTTATGCGTCTGCGACCTCCTACCATCATATGAAGGGTGTTTATTGGTTGATGGATGGAAGGTTCTGAATCTCCCATCATGCCAGTCCCTCTAAAAGCCCAACATTTCGCACCACAGATGAGGATCTGACCATCATGGAGGTCCTTCTGCATTTGTAAAGTAAGGAAGGACAGCAGTTGCCTATTCTGGAAGAAGTCCCCAAGCAAGGTGATATCACCCTGATCGCTAAACCTCAGTTTACAGCAGAAGTGGCCTAACTTTCTGGAAAGGCCGAGAATTTGAATTTTAGGGGGTCTAAGGGGGTATTTTCTTAGTGGCTTGCAGTCCTTTATGGAAGGATGTCAAGGTTTCTTGCAGTAGTCTGGGGCGCTCGCCATGCGGGCAGGTCCCTGGAGTGACCATAGCTACATTTTCTGCCTGAACTGGGGTGGATGGAGGGACCAACCCAAGGAGCTGTCTCTCAGTTGTCCCCCCTAATCATTGTTGTTAGAAATTATATCTATCGAGGTATCCCTCAGTCCTGATCTGCTACTGTTGATGGTTAAGTGTGTTATAAGCCTCTCATGCTTTTGTGTTTTTCTATCTTCACTGTCCTTTAGAAACTGGCAACAGACCCCCGGTGTAAAGGAATGCCGCTTTCCAGCTTTTTACTGAAACCCATGCAGAGAATAACTCGTTACCCTCTTATCATAAAGAATGTGAGTAAATGTCGCATACAGCAGTATATATATTTTAAAAGTATTGGATTATTCAGTTGCCCCCCAAATTATGCCTTCAAAGTGTTGTGCCTTTGGAAAGTTGCTAGTCACCCCTACTTGAGGTTACACTTTGTAATCCATGAGAGTTATTTCGCAGCTATCCATAAAATACTTTTTCCAGGTTCTGGTAGGATAACTTTGTGCTCAACAAAGCAAACCGCCTCCTGGATGTTAAGTGATTTTTCATATTTATCTAAATCGATTCAAAGCAAAAGAGATGTATGCAAAGCAATAGAGATTTAAGCAAATCAGAACTTAAACTGTGCCGGTGTATGCCAGGGCTTGGCACTGGCACTTATATCTAAACACTGGCACTTCTTTATGAAAATCCACCACATGGTGGCGCTGTCTGTATGTTGTGTTCAGTATACTTTAAAACAATCATGAAACCATCAGGTCGAGGCAATTCTTGCATCTTTACGATATCTGGAATTGTGTATACGGACATACTTGTGATGGTTATTATTTGGCAATGCTGGGAGGGACAATCGTTTGTGCCAAACACCGGCCTTGGGACTTACATTTTTACAAATTACGCCTTTTTGTAGAAACAGATCTACTTAAGAACAATATAAAGAGCATTGTGCTCTCAGAGAGTTGCGTCTGTGTTCGAAGTTGAAAAGAGATGGTCATAGAGAGCATTATCATGTTATGCTCTCCATTCAGCACAAAAAAGCTGGAGGGAGTTTGCAAATCTTATTGCACATATTTGCACCATTACATGTTCTCTTTGAAATATACCTTTTTCCTTTTCAGTATATGTCCAAATATGACTTTTCTGTATTATTTGCTTCAGATCATGGAAAACACTCCAGAAAATAACCCAGACAGGGGCTACCTGAAGTTTGCGCTAGAGCGCGCTGAGGAGCTTTGTTCGCAGGTGAATGAAGGTGTGCGCGAGAAGGAGAACTCAGACAGGCTCGAGTGGATACAGATGCATGTGCAATGTGAAGGACTCGCGGAGGTAACGCGCCCTGAACACATTCCATAAGGAAAACACCTGTTTCAGTGTTGTAATGTATAATATATTATGTGAGCAGAGCTGCTGCACGTACCTTTATTCATTCTTCAGATTACCTGATTCTGTAATAATTAGTTTTTTAAATTAAATTACTGGATGGCTTAAATGTGAAATAATGTCAAATCCATTAAAGTGCAATCTCCTTTGAAAACATTTTTTTTAATTTAAATATTAAATTGAGTGAGCATATTCAGAAATGTTTCTTTCACAACTTCAAATACAATATCAGTCTGATTAAAGATGTTGGTGAAATAAAAAAAGAAGCTATCATTCGATTTTACGGGGAGGTTTGTAAAGATACAAAGATATGGGGTTCAGCAGTCCTGGACATACAGTTGAAATGAAAATAAATAGGGAACATGTGCAGTACAGACTAGTACATGGAATCTATTAAAGTTATTACTGATATATTGTATATTAAATGAGAAAGTGTAGGGATGAAAGTTCACAACTCTCGTGAGGTCCTGCGTGTTGTCGCCTAAATTCTGTGGCTCCTGATCTGTGGCACCATCAGTTAAGCAACTCCTGGGCTTCCCCCACCAAAGCCCTAGATTCCTGATGGGATACAGCTGTCCTCGAGGGTGTACCCTTCTGCACTACATACCGCCCCCCTGAAAAACATCTACGCAGTCTAGACACTTGGCAGCATTTATCCTTCTATTTGTGTTTTTGGTCCTGTAGTAACTGCATGGTTGTGTGAGTGCATTTAGAAGTACCATTTGGCTACTGAGGTCCTCTGTGACCCTCTCCTTGTCACTTTCCTCTTGCACATCATGCCTTTATATCCCAAAGTCTGGCTTATGTTGGAGCATTCACAAAAACTTCTTCCCAGCCACCCCACTCTCAAAAGTGCTATAAGAAACCTACATAGATGTCTTGCTGGCTAAAGGACTCCATGTAAGGAGTTGTTTTCATCATGTCTGCCTTAGTGCTAGAATCCACATCTTGCTCCCGCCTCTGCCAATTTCTACGGCTTGCCCCTGGGAAAGCCTGTGAATCGTTTGCCCCTAAATAGCTGCTCCTGAATTTTAAACGATGTTCTGGAAGTGATTGGAGCTGAACCTGTGTCCGGCTGTCTTGAGAGACAGTACTTGGAAGTTTGTTGACCTCGAATTTAAACTTGCGTGGCCCCTACACTGGTGTACAGTGGCTGTTTCCCTAGGCTTTGCCCAAGCTGCTGCTGGTCCTTCAGTTTGCATAACTGCCTACGGTGCTGCGTAAGAGGAACTCCATACAGCAAAGGGATACTCTAGAAGGTGGGATTGGAATCACATTGCCCTACAGCCTTCCTACAACCATCTATGTGGAGGTAGAAGTTGCCCCCCAAAAAAGTCAAACAAGTGCAGTTAAGAAGACCTGGAGGTTGCAGGTGGGAGAACCTACAAACAGCAAAATGTTACCTTGACAGCTCCCTGGTGGTGAAGCGAAGAACTGCTAGTCTAAACAAATGGAAACCCATTTAGACAATGGCATTAACAATCTATGGATTGCTGTGCTATGGAAGGATGCATAGCCTGAGAGAGAGCGGCACATCGAGGTCCAGAGCTTGAAGCGAGGTAAGAAACGGAGTGAACACAATTCCTGACCTTTTTGATTTTCCTTACTATCAGCAAGCCCAGGCTATCTGAACAGAAAATATGGAAAATGTTTTTTATACCGGAAATGGTGAAACTTTCCCCAGGAATCTGATGCATAACGCCTGATCATCTATTTTTATTGTCACTGCTATCCAGTGAAGACCTTAAAGATCCCTTGAAACATATTCCTGATAATTCCACTTGACAAAAGCTAAGAAGCAGCATTCTGAACTCTCTGTTGTTGTGTCAGGTGATATTTCGGAAGACCAACATTAAGAGAATTACCATAATCCAAGCAGGATGAGATAAAGGTATCTGTCATGAGTATTTTTATCGACATGGGGGTAACCATGGCAGAACGTTTCTGATGGGATGCAACATGAAGGAACATGGTGGTACTATAGAAAGCATGGCATCAAAATAAAACTCTTGAGTTGTGCAACCACTAGTTTGGCATGAGAACTGCACCCATTTCTCAGTGCCAGTTGCTGAGAACCCAAAGATAGGGACCTCTGGTTTATCAGAGTTCAGCTTTAGTTTGTTTCACAATGTCCACCAAACATCACCTGATTTACTCTGCAACAGTGCTAGAGCTACCACACCTGGTAATGGCCTAGGTGTTGTTGACATTCATCTAAAACCCAATTTAAAGGAGTGTATTAGATGAGCTAAAACGGGATATGCATTCAATAAGCACAAATTAAGTGAGGATTCTTTAAAAGCAAGGTTTGTGCCAAATGAATGGATGCGAGCCGCTTGAGTGAGGCTGTTTAGAAAGGAAGGTATCCAGTCCAAAACAAGGGCACAGATGAAAATACTATAGAGATCATTGTCAAGCATTATGCTTGAAAGTGTTGAAAGCAGCTGACACATCCTGTAGCATGAGGGTGAGAACCAGCTGATCCTCCTGTGATCTTTCCGGGCTGTGCAGAAGTCTAGCAAATGCCAGCCCATTCGCTACCCGGATCCAGAGCTCCATAACATTCCTGTTAGGGTCAGACCTGAATTCAGTCCTGAACCAGATTACTATTTGTTCTTGAGTTTATGGAGACAACTAACTACAAAGTATCAGCATAAAGTTGCAGACCACCTAGAACCCAGAGCTTTTAATATTGTAATGGTATCACCCACAGTTCACATGATATCAGGCTTGCAGATTTCAGGCATCCCCTGACTCTATAACTAACAATAGTCAGGCCTCCCACCAAGCTGTTGTAATATTTCAGCTCTACCAGAGTTTAGAATGTATGATGACTTTAACCCTATCTCATTACTGGGCCGTTCCTGGATAAACACTTGGCTCATTGCAAATCTTTGATTGCACCCGGTAGATCCTAACAGGCCCTAGTAGATATTGGTGGCTTCTGACCACAACCAGTGATTTGTTGACCTTACAACTCTGAGGTGGGGGCTATCGTTATTTACTGCATCCATTGGAACTGAAACCAAAATTTGATTGTGTACATAACCTGTTTCGCGGGCTCTGATTTACTTAAAAATGACCTAATGAAGCTAAACATTCTAAGGGCTTTAGAAGAATATACAGAATGTGTTCCTGATGGCAGTATCAACTTTGCTACCTACCTCTCCCTCTTACTCCCATCCCCCCCCCCCCCCCGCCGGCTGCCCTAATGTCTTCAATGTTGGGGAAAAAAAAACAGAAGCAAGTGTAGCTGTTATTGTGTAGGTTGGCTATGGGGCCAAGATACCCCACAACATGAAGAGGGCTCGGAGGTCCTTCCCAGGCACTAGTCAAAACTCTCCGTGTGTCTGCTTTAAGAGCTCTCTCGCAGTATTTGATGTTGCATTTGTGGCCCGTACCTGTTGCACAGGCTGGATTAGATATCTAGTGCTTGTCTGTTGTTAGCATCCTAGTCAAGTGCCGTGTAAATGTGCTGCCATGTTTTTCTATTAATAGCATTTCTTTCCTTTCAAAGCAAATCATTTTCAACTCGCTCACAAACTGCCTGGGCCCGCGGAAACTCCTCCACAGCGGCAAGCTCTACAAGTCCAAGAGCAACAAGGAGCTGTATGGGTTGCTCTTCAACGACTTCTTGCTTCTCACCTACATGGTGAAGCAGTTTGTTTCTTCAGGATCCGAGAAGCTTTTCAGCCCGAAAAACACATCCCAGTACAAAATGTACAAAACAGTAAGTGAAGAGAGAGGAAATAACCCGGGGAGATGGTAATTTGGTCACTATGTGGTGGGTCTCTTTCCTACTTATGCCACAAAACAAGCAATACAGTGAGTGGAGAAGGACAAGACAAGAAAAATGCACATCATCAGTAAAGATGTCACTGTCCAGGTGTAATAGAAAAATTACTTTCTTTTCACTCTTACTTTGGTTTAGTGTGTATTTTAGATGTTTGACCAACTTTATGCCGTAGACCTTAGACTTTCTCAGTTTCTTTAAAAAATAACTTTATCTGTTGGATTTTGGAAACAGTTTCAGTGAATTGTTTTAAGCTGCATGGTGTTTTAAAATGGGGAGGCCTAAAACAGTTTGTTAAATGGGGCACATATATTTACCACCATTTACCTTCTTCAAGCAAAATGCTGTTTGTACCAGTCTGTAGTCTGAGCTCTGCAGAAACAGTGTAGCTTAAGAAGGCCCATCACCCTACACAACTGAAGAGCTTTTCTTCTTGTAGTCACATATGTCTAATGGGTCGCCAATTCCCCCAGCTCACACAGCGTGTTATGACACAGCATAATGTACAGATGAAATCATCAAAGCACACTTTCCAATTCAGGGAGGTGCTAAAATAAAGGTATCTGATAGACACTTCCAGTTGCAGATTGCTTACCTTAGAATTCCTCCCCAGGCATCAGTCTGGAACCAGAGATTTTTCTTTGAGCAGTACCCTGTGTGTCGTTAGGTGGCGTTGGTTGACTCCACGTCCGTCATTGGCATCGTGGTTGCCGTATATGATGTCTTGGTCGTATATCAGTTATTTTCTTTCCGCACCAGCCTACGTGCAGATCAAAGAGAGCTACCCCTTACAGTTGCGTTTTGACTGGCCTTTTGACTTATTGTAAAAGTTTTAGGATTTCTTGGTGCGTCGAGGATGTTGTCACATAAGACCGGCTTCCAGCCCTTCAACTCCTGTCACCGTATGATGTCAGTGACGGATCCGCAACTCGTGTGCATGTGGTGTTTGGAGCACGACCACAACCCGAAGTTGTGCTCCGACTGCCTGGCCATGAACCCAAAGGCTTTGAGGGAGCGGTCCCAAAAGCTACTCATGGCCTGGCGTCCAACTCCACATCACTCCTGGTCTCTGTTGAGCGTAAGGTCCCAAGACTGCTCGCCGAGCCATCACCACTCGTCTCATTCGAAATCGTAGGGACATTTGGGTAAGTACAAGAAGAAGTTAAAGAAGCACAAGCGGTCTTCGACTTCACCCCGTCGGTCGGACGACGCGAAACACGAGCAGGAGCGTCCTCGCTATAAGCCTCCGTCTTAGAGCCTACTTCTGGTTTGGCTCAGCGCTTCCCCTGGTTTCCAGGAGCTGCAGCTACCCCTGACCAATTGAAGGAATTTTATGAGGCCATGTGCCTCATCTTTAGGCAGTACACCCCTGTCAGTGAGGGGTGTACTGCCTAAAGTACACCCCTCACCAACAGGTGAGCCTTTGGGCCCCCAGGATTGGCTGGGGCCCCTTGGGGTTCCTCAACAGTGGCTTCGGGTCTGAGGGGCACCCAGGGATCCACTTCTGGATCTGAATTGGCATCGGTCGTACCACTGCAACCTTCCCCGACGACAGTTAGGGCGTCAACACTCCTGACACCTCCCAGGCCTGCGGGTAGCGCTGATCCTATAATCATTGCTGAGTCCGACACAGAGACAGAGTGGCGTCGCTCTATGCCATTTCCGACTTCGGCAGGGACCGCGGTCCCTAGGTCGGATCCTGACCCTTATTCTTATGGGTATGAGTTCGGCTGGAGTATGGAGGGATTGCTGAACCCGTTAGAATACCAGCTTGAAGACCCCAGGATCTGGGCTCAGGAACTGGGTGAAGCCAGTGGTCTTCAAGAAGATCAAGAACGACTGGGCCCAAGTCATTCTTGTTGCTCCGGACTGGGCACAAAGAGTATGTATCCTGAGCTCTTGAGCATTGCTATGGGATCCTCTGATCAGAGTGCCCCTTCAGGAGGATCTTCTGTCGCAGCAGCAAGGGACAGTTCTCCACCCGAATCAGTCCAATCTCCTCCTCCTCCTTACGTGGAGATTGAGCGGCAGCAATTGACAGCTTTTGACCTTCCGCCCAAAGTCTGTAATGTTATCTTGGTAGCCAGGCATCCCCCCTCCAAAACGGTGTATGCCTGTCGATGGAACACATTTGTGGCATGGTGTACAGACAAGTCTGTTGACTCCCTCTCTGCCCCTCTTTCTGAGATTCCTTTGTTTGTTCTTTCTCTGGCCGAGCAGGGCGATGCTCTGGGCACCCTCAAGGGTTGTCTACCCTGACGCTGATGTACTTTCTCCCACTACTCTAGCTATGGAGGAGGGGGCATCTTACTCCATGGTGGTGCGTAGAGTGGCCGAGGGCTTGGGCCTCTAGCTGCTTTCAGTGGCTGTCAGGACTAACCTCCTGACTGAGGTGCCTTAGCCTGGGGCTTCTACATCGGAACCCCTTTTGCCCTTTAATGAAGTCCTCACTAATGTCCTGCTGGGGACCTGGTCCAAACCCAGCACAGGGACAATAGCCCGCCATCATAGCCCTGCGCCCAGCTTTCCTGACCCAACACCCTACTCCCGAGAGCTTGGTCATCCAAGGCTCAAGGTCCCATGGCACGTTCCCTTCTGCTCCCCTCTGCTCCCCTGTATAGGGAATCCCAGAGGCTGCAGCACCTTAGGAAGAAGCTGTTTTCTTCCCACAGTCTGGCATTGTGGTCAGTGAACACTGCATACCTTTTGGGCTGCTACACCCATACTTTAAGAGACACGGTTGCACAAGTGCTGCCTCAGGACCTAGAGGAGGCCCAGGCCATTCTCTGCCAAGCTGTTGCTGATGGGAGAGACGCAGCTGAGTTCACGATCAGATGTGGGTTGGACACAACTGATTCTCTAGGCAGATCGGTTGCTTCGACAATGGCCTTGAGGCTCCACGCCTGGTTAAAGACATGTGGATATCCAATCCACTACGATGGACATGCCCTTTGATGGCGCTCGTCTCTTCGAAGACAAAGCAGACTTGGCACTTGAGCATTTTAAGGAGTCCTGGGCTACAGGCTGGATCCCTTTGCCTCGCAGCTGCCACTCACCCCCCTCAGTTTGTTTGTCACCCCTTTGGTGGCTGCGGAAAGGGTGCCCAGCCAAGTCGGTTCCCCACCAGCCACTGTGCCGCACATGCTGCCCAGCCTCTGCGTGGCCGGGGACGTGGGATCCAGCATCTGCTTGGATCAGGGAGCCAACTGTTTAGCCAGTCCACTACACCCTCCCCTCAGCCGGATCCCCCAGACCTTCCTAGTCTGATGCTTCTCTAACAGGGACCAGTTGGCAGCAGGTTTCGCCATCACCTGCCCCACTGGCACGCCATCACCTCAGGCCGGTGGGTTTTGTAAATAGTCCGAAGGGGCTACTCCCTCCCCTTTGATGCTACCCCACCATCAGTGCCACCATCCTACGATCGGATGACAGAGGATCACCTGGCACTTCTCCGCTAGGAGGTTACTGCTCTCTTGGCCAAGGGAGCTATAGAGAGGGTCCCAGTACCAGAAGTAGGTTGTGGTTGTTATTCCCACTACTTTCTGGTGCCCAAAAAGGACAAGGGCCTCCACCCTATCCTAGACCTCTGGTCCCTCAATCTCTTCTTCAGGATGGAGAAGTTTAAAATGCTTAATCTGACACAGGTCCTATCTTCCTTGGACCCAGGAGACTGGATAGTAGCATTTGACTTGGAGGACGCATATTTCCATATTCCCGTACTGCCTGCCCATACTTCTGGTTCATGGTAGGCACGAGCATTTTCAATTTACAGTGCTCCCCTTTGGCCTTGCCAGTGCCCCTCGGGTGTTAACCACAGTGATGGTGGTGGTCACAGCTAATCTTCGCAGGTTAAGGGTTGATGACTACCTTGATGACTGGCTCTTGAAAGTGGGCTTGCCCCAGGCTGTAATTTCTCACCTCCAGACTACGGTGGACCTCCTGCATTCGCTGGGGTTCATTATAAACGTGCCAAAGTCACTCCTGACTCCCTTTCAGATGCTCCCTTTCAGCTGAGCTGTTCTGGACACAGTGCAGTTTCGGGTCTATCCTCCCAACCGGCGAGTCCAGGGTATTCAGGCTATGATACCGATATTTCAGCCTCTGTCCTGCTGGGCCCCATGGCCTCCTGCATCCTGCTGGTGACACATGCCAGATGGCATATGCAAGCTCTGCAGTGGGACCTGACGTTCCAGTGGCCGCAGCATCAGGAGAACCTCTCTGACATGGTCCAGATCTTGGAGGGGACTGCGCAAGATTTGTAGTAGTGGCTTTTGAGCTGTATTTGGGTCAGAGGAAGATCCCTTTTCCTTCCCCAATCAGACCTGACCATAGTGACAGATCCGTCACCCCCGGGATGGGGTGGCCACATGGGCGAGGCAGAGGTGTCTGGTCTCCGGCAGGGTCCGAGATCCATATCAATGTTTTGGAGCTCAGGGTGGTCAGGCTAGCATTGAAAGCCTTCCTTCCCCCTTTCAAATGGAAAGTGGTGCAGGTGTTCACGGACAACACCACCACCATGTGGTTCTGCAACAAGCAGGGCAGGGTGGGGTTGTGGTCCCTTTGTCACGGGGTTGTGCGCCTCTGGACATGGCTGGAAGATCAGGGCATATCCCTGGTGGTTCAACATTTGGCTGGTTCTCTGAACGCCAGAGCGGACAAACTCAACCATTAATGCCTGTTCGATCATGAATGGTGTCTCTATCCAGAGGTGGCGCAAGGTCTCTTTCAGCAGTGGAGAGAGCCGTGGTTAGATCTGTTTACCTCTGCAGAGAACACGCAATGTCAGCTGTTTTGCGCGTTGGAGTTTCGAAGGTGGCACTCGCTCGGCGATGCTTTTCATCTCGAGTGAAACTCATGCCTCCTTTATGCCTTTCCGCCAATACCACTTCCGCCCAGAGTTCTCAAGAAGATTAAGAACGACTGGGCCCAAGTCATTCTTGTGGCTCTGGACTAGGCACGATGAGTGTGTATCCCAAGCTCTTCAGCATGGCTGTCGATCCTCTGATCAGATTGCCCCTTTGGAAGGATCTTCTTTCGCAGCAACAAGGGACAGTTCTCCACCCGAACCTGTCCATTCTCCGCCTTCTTGCGTGGAAATTGAGCGGCGGCAGTTGACACCTTTTTACCTTCCGCCCAAAGTCTATAATGTTATCTTGGTATCCAGGCGAACCTCCTCCAAAACGGTGTATGCCTGTTAATGGAAAACAAACTTGTGGCATTGTGTACAGACAAGTCTGTTGACCCCCTCTGTGCCCCTCGTTCTGAGAGTCTTTTGTTTGTTCTTTCTCTGGCCGATCAGAGCTCTGCTCTGGGCACCCTCAAGGGTTGTCAGCCATCTCGGCTTTCCTCAGATTGCCTGACCAACCCTCTTTGTTGGTAGGTTTCATAAGGGTCTTATCCACCTCGTTCCTCCTTCCCCGTTCATAATGCCCCAATGGGATTTGAACTTCTTACTTTTCAGATGTGTGCCCCCTTTGAGGCACTTCACTACTGCCCACTTCGATTGTCTTCCTTGTAGCTATAACCTCTGCTTGCAGAGTGAGTGAGCTGCAGACTCTTTCTTGAAGCCACCTTTCATCTCCATCCACCCTGTCAAGGTGGTGCTTCGTTCCAGGGCTGCCTTTCTACCTAAGGTGGTCGCGCCCTTTCGTGTAGGCCAATCCATTACCTTGACGCCTACTTTATATGCACCCTACATCCTTCCAAGGAAGAGGAGAGACTCCATTGCCTGGACCCAAGAAGAAGGTTGGCGTTCTATCTTTATCATACCAAAGAGTTCAGGCTGGATGATCAACTCTTTGTGGGTTATGTGGGTGCGCAGAAAGGTCGGCTGTGCAGAAAAGAACAATCTCCAGATGGGTTGTTCTCTGCATTAAAATGTGGTAGGCACTGGCTAAAAAGCAACCCCCGGACGGCTTGCGTGCTCACTCTACTAGAGCAACAGCGGCAACCACTGCGTTAGCGTGCCAAGTTCCAGTCCTAGACATCTTCCAGGCAGCAACGTGGGCGTCCTTGCACACGTTTACCAAACACTACTGCCGGAACGGTCAGGTACGAAGGGAGGGGTACTTTGCCAGTTCAGTCCTGCAGGATTTCCTAGTATGATCTTGGTTCGCAGACCCTCCTTCAGGGATGGTATTGCTTGGGTATCTAGTCTAAGGTAAGGAATCTGCAACTAGAAGTCTCTATCAGATGAACAAGTTACTTACCTTTGGAAACAAATTATCTGGTAGAGACATAGGGGGTTATTCTAACTTTGGAGGAGGTGTTAATCCGTCCCAAAAGTGACGGAAAAGTGACGGATTTACCACCAGCCGTATTACGAGTCCATTATATCCTATGGAACTCGTAATACGGCTGGTGGTATATCCGTCACTTTACCGTCACTTTTGGGACGGATTAACACTCCTCCAAAGTTAGAATAACCCCCATAGTCTAGTTTCAGATTCCGTACCAAGCCACCCATCCTCCCCTCTCTATGAACTGATTTCTATGGACAGGGACTTCCCTTTCAGGGCCCTAGTTTGGCACACCAGTGTCCGTGTTCTTCGTGGTTCTGCTCTTCTGGCTTGGGAAGTTGTGATCAGAAACTGACGTTGGTGTGCAGGGGTGGCACCTATATACGACCCGTGACATCATATCCGGCGATCACAACGCCAGCAACAGACGCGGAGTCGACCAAGACCACCTAACTGCGCTGAGGTACTGCTTGAAGAAAAATGTCCGGATACAGACTGATGCCTGGGGGGAAATTCTAAGGTAACTAATCTGCAACTAAAATATGTCTGTACCAGATAATTTGTTACCAAAGGTAAGTAGCTTGTTCTATATGAAGAAAATGTGGTGGGAAAAAGAGTAAATCGGGGTTGGAGCAGTCCTCCATCTCTTTAGTAATTTGTATCAGTATTGAGTAGATAACATGCCTTCATGAAATGTTAAACTCCAAAGCAGATGATCTTTCATAAAGGTATGTGGTGACTTTGTTGGCAGGCTTTATAGTGTTTCCCTGTGCAGTCTTCTCCACTTTATCTGGTACAATCACCAAAACAACATGTAAGCAGTATGTGGGTTGTCGACGGATTCCCTGCGCATTGAGAATAGTTCTGACCTGTATGCCTTCGTGATTCCTAAAAACATATATTTTTATCTCCTCTTGACTGATTACGTTTTCTTAATTGTGCTCTGCTATCCTAAAAATAAATGCTTTCGGAATTCTTTAGCTTTATGTCAAATAAAAATCAAAAATTTATCAAATGACACCTCCTCTGTCATAATATTTTAGTTTACACGTTTTTTTTAATTTGTTGCACTTTCAGCCTATTTTTCTCAATGAAGTGCTCGTAAAACTGCCAAGTGACCCGTCCAGTGATGAGCCGGTCTTCCACATTTCCCACATCGACAGAGTGTACACGCTCAGAACGGACAACATTAATGAAAGGTGAGCACAGACTCCCGGTGTAACCCACAACTCCAAACAGTACCACTGAGATACGCTAAATGCATGGTTGTGACACAACTGATCACACTAGGAAAATAATTCTGATCTAATGTATTCTAGCTCATGAAATTCTGGTGAAAAAGAAAACTATTTTCATAAAGCAGTGACGAAAAAGTTAAGATACTGCTGACTATTAAGATTGATGTAAGCCACAAAACATACTGTCCTCTGGCTCAGTGGACGTTATGGGCAAGGTGTAACCTTTGTGTTCATGTACCTTGCTTACGAAGAAGGGAGTGAATGCCATTCCTCATTAAGACACCTGTTGTGAGTGTGCTTTGACTAAAACTGAACAAGTCCTTGACTCTGTAAATCAGAAGGGTTCCTCTCTAATCCACTTTTCTCTGCAAGTGTGCAGGAATTCCTCAGCCAACATAACACATGCGGAGATTAAATGTGCTGTCCAGGAAGAAGGCTAGAAGATGTAATGCTTAGTCTAATTTTTCTCCAAAAAACCCTTCCTCTGATCTGAAATTCCATTGAGCAGGAAGAGGCAAAGATGTTTTGGAAATTTGCCAAAGTAAGCTCCAGTGCTTCTGCACATCATTTTGAGGTGGAAGAGGGATTTAGGGGCGATATGTTAAACCCTAGTTAAGCTTCACACTACTTTTTGTCCGACCATGATTTTGTGATCCCCAAAACCTGTAAGAATATAATATCTAAAATTCACAAATATAACGAACAGTTTATGATAGCAATCCAAATAAGTAGAAGTGAATGATGCATGATGGTGATCCAAAAGAGCAAACAAATGCCACAGTACTCACCCTGTAAGGATTAGCCTGTTCCACATCCAGTTTAATAATTACATAGAGTAACATCTTGTGGCTTTCTAGGTTTTGTAAATAATATTGATCTTGTGGTCTAAATGTAAAGCTACGGAATGCATAACAAATGTACTGGCTCCTTTGTTGTAATGGATGAATGGTTCTATTTGTGGCTGCTATGATTTTCACTTTAGGTGAAGTTAAATGTTACATATAAAATTATGAAATATTGTGTTCAACTGCTTAGTATATGCAGATGATCTTGTGCTGCTTGGCATTAAAATGATAAGGCTGTCCAGTTATAAGCATCTAATCAACCAAAAATAAACACGCATGTATTAAAACAAATAATCCTTTGCTTTAAATGTTTTATTCTCAAGAAGAACATACAACTAACAATCATCTCCTCACCTTGTACATCCTTCAGTCCTCCCCACCCACCGTCTTCCCATATCGAGGTGATGTGTGGAATGCTAGCAGGAGCCTCAGCAGCTGGCAGTGTGATGCCCAGATGCAACGGGTATGCCTAGACGTGGATCCCACGCTCATTTCCCCCCAGGACTCAAGCTGTACCTCATGACGAGGTCTAATTAGGCCGAAAAATGCCAGGTTTTTCTACTATTCCTCATTAGAGGGGACCTGGTGAGGCAGTTAGGCCTGACTGTCGTTTTTAAGGCAGAACCAAGTTTGATTTGCTTATCGCTGGTCTCTGAAGTGCTACATAACCTATTAAATGGTTGGCTGGAGTGTGTCCTAGACCAGTGTTCCAGCAGCTAGACAATTTTTGCAAAAATTCTATCCATCACCTTTGTGTTTTCTTCAGCGGTCCATGGATCACCCTTGTTTTGCTATATCCTCCTTGTACAAATGCAGCACTTGATGGAGCTGTACTACTCTATAGTACCAAACTCAATTTGCAAATGCCTCTCCTAGCTGTCGCGAGAGTAATGTCAACTGTCTGCCTGTAACACTCCTGTGTTTCCATGGCCAGGTGAACTTCCCTAGAGTACAGAACCCTTGGGGCGATTATCAAATAAGGGCCTGAGAGATGTAAGTAATTTTAATTGCAACAACATAAAACAACCAGTGGCACCCTTCCATATATTTATTTGAAGTTCTACCTGTACTACACAAATCAAAAGGGGGGTGTCAATGAGGTTTCTAATCTTATAAATATAGGAGCTAACTGGGTTCCAAGATAAATCATCTGTAGCAAGGTCTGTTTGAAGGGGAAACCTCCTAC
The DNA here is from genome assembly GCF_031143425.1 of Pleurodeles waltl. Lineage (NCBI taxonomy): Eukaryota > Metazoa > Chordata > Amphibia > Caudata > Salamandridae > Pleurodeles > Pleurodeles waltl. The sequence goes on along the minus strand of NC_090444.1, from coordinate 1,696,166,726 downwards.
CTAATTCTCCCAGCACAATGCTGAGCATAGACAGGTTTAGGACCTCTGAATTTTTCAGTTTAGTTTGAACCCCAGTACCTTCCTGCACTCTTCTAATTCAGCCATCAGCAAGGAGACCTCGACAACAGTATCCTAAAGGAACAGGAGACTGTTGGCTGCATACATTGCCCGTTGCTATTCATCCTGCTACATAGAGATACACCAGCACCCCTGTTTTGCCTTGTGTGTAGGAAAAAAGCCCAATGAAAATAGCAAATCAGAGAAGAGAGCGGGTTCAACCCTATCTCATACTTCTAAACAGATCCTGTTTTGCACTCTGGTGGGGGAACCTGATAGGATGTCTAGATCAAGATTGTAAAGTTGGCACCCAGGCCTGTTGCTGGCAGTGTTTGGTCCAGAAAGCCAAAGTGTACTCCCTCAATGCTTTATCATTGTCTAAAGTTTAGAGCACACTCTTGAGTCCTCGGAGACTGTATCCACATTATGGAGGATCTTGTTAGTATTGTCACTTCCAAGCTGTCTCTTACAAACTGATTGGTCCGGGTGAATGATCTGCAAAAGTACCAGAATCTAGGGACAAGAATTTGCTCAAATGTTTTATTGAAGAGTTCGCAAAAGCTATCAGGCCTTGGAGCCTTCATGGCCTTTTAGCCAGTAGATTGCTCTTATCACCGCCTCATTCTGATCGGGGCATCTGGTGCATTTTTCTGGTCCCCAAAGGTACTAGGCAAGTGTGCCTTTTCTATATATGTGTGCGCACCTGCTTTAAAGACTGGCTCCCTGGTGTACACACCTATTTAAAGTGCCCAGTTATGTTTCATTCATTGTGCAGTAGAAACCCAGTGGCTCTCACAATCGAAGGTCACTCTTTGCAAGCACGGATGGCTTTTGCCCTCAGTTTAGAGGCCAGCAGCCCAAAGTTATCATAGATCTTTTGTGTGATCTCCGGTCATCCCTTAAGGAACCAGGACAGACTATGGGCTTCCGTTCCCAGCATAATCCTAGAGAATATAGCACTATTTCTATCTGCCACAGTGATAATAATTTGCTAAATAACGTAGGCATTTGTACATTGGACATAATGTGATCTCACTACAGGGAGTGTGACAAAGTAGCACTGCTTTCCTGCCAAAGATGGTGTCCTGATTCAATCTATAAGAACCCATCATACTCCTGAACCTCTCAGCTTACCCTCTCCCTCACCAAGGACCCCGCCACCTCCAAAACCAACCTCCACGAAGGAATGAAGGCCGTCGCCAACTGGATGGAGATCAGTCACCTGAAACTGAACTCGGACAAGACGGAGGTCCTCATCCTCGGCTCCACCCCCTCTGCCTGGGATGACTCCTGGTGGCCGGCCACACTGGGAGCCGCACCGAAGGCCACCGACCACGCACGCAACTTGGGGTTCATCCTGGACTCATCACTCTCCATGACCCAGCAAGTCAACGCCGTCTCATCCTCCTGCATCAACACCTTTCGCATGCTCCGCAAGATCTACAGGTGGATCCCCACCGAAACCAGAAGGATGGTCACCCAGGCCCTCGTCAGCAGCAGACTGGACTACGGCAACGCTCTCTATGCGGGAACCACGGCCAATCTCCAGAAAAGACTGCAACGCATACAGAACGCCTCTGCACGCCTCATCCTCGACATCCCCGCCACAGCCACATCACAACCCACTTGAGAGACCTGCATTGGCTCCCCGTCAACAAAAGGATCACCTTCAAACTCCTTACCCACGCTCACAAAGCACTCAACAACGCCGGACCAGCATACCTCAACGATCGACTCACCATCTACACCCTGAACCGACAGCTCCGCTCCGCCAACCTCGCCCTTGCCACCATTCCACGCATCCAGAGGTCAACAGCCGGCGGCAGATCTTTCTCTCACCTCGCCGCCAAGACCTGGAACACCCTCCCCATCCACCTGCGGCAGACCAAGGACCTGCTGACCTTCAGGCGACACCTCAAGACCTGGCTGTTCGAGCAGTAGCAGCTTCCCTATTCCCCCCGCGCCTTGAGACCCTCCCGGGTGAGTAGCGTGCTCTACAAATATATTGATTGATTGATTGATTGATAGTAAGGGTGTATTATAGTAAGCATACCATCTAAGTTCATCGCCATGAACTTAAATGCCATAAGCAAACAATAAACAACTGATATAATTCCTGATTTGTGTTGTAGATGGTAAGCACCACAGCCACTACACCAAACCACCTTCCGAATGTGCAGTTGCCACATTAGCTTTGTTTTTACAGGAGAAGCTATGTGTTTATCCGCAAAGATGTTTTTTTTCCTTAGAAAAATGCCTGATCATTTTAAATTCGCTGTTTTCGGAACAGGAAGTATTTTTTCATAGAGATTTGGGGTCAGCGGATTATTAACTCGAATAATATGATAATATTACATGTTACATTTTTGGGCAAACAGAATGTGTTGTTGTGTTTACCCAGGACAGCATGGGTCCAGAAAATTAAAGCTGCCTCAGAACTGTACATTGAAACTGAAAAGAAGAAGCGAGAAAAAGCATACCAAGGTACGACTTTTAAATCCTGTTTCACATGTATTCTCATGAGGTACATAGCTGATTGTTTTCCATATCAGAAAAGCAGGGTTTGATATCAGGCTACAAATCCAGTGCCTTCCAGACAAGAGTGACCTTTTCACATCTAGGTGGTTTCTACTCGGTGAATACTTTTCTTTTTTTATCCTCAAAGGTACAGCCTCCAGTAGAGAGAGCAGAGTGCACAGGACGACACTGCTGTGGAGCAGCAAACCCTCAGCACTTTTTATTTCAGTAGCAAATAGAGTCATACATTGCGGTCTCTTAATGCATTGTTTCACATTTGTGGTCCACTAACAGTCATACAGCAATGAGAAAACTACGTGTAGGACTTCTAGAATTGTTAAGACAAGTATAGTACCTCTTCAGTAATGTCCATGGGTGCAGAAGTCCAGCCTCATGTTTCTGTGGGCAGGAAGCAGATGATTGTTTGTCCACCTTACATTAGCTGTAGCCTGGCACACCAGCATGACCACACCTGCCCACCATCTCACTTATGGAGTCGTTTTTCAAGCATGAGCAGGTTTACACAAAGACCACGCTTTAAAAAAAATGTAGTCAAGAGTGTGACAAAACTACTATGCTGCATAGATGTGTGGCCTTTGTGTGAGAACATATTTGTGTTATGTTGACTAACATTAAGGTACTGCAACATGCAATAAGAAAAGAGACAATTAATTATTTCCTTTTCAGTGCAGTGAAACCAACACCTTCTTGGTCATCCTGACAATGTATTGCCCGAAACCTGACTAATGCCTAAAGCTGAGCATTCTGTTCATGCAAGACTAATGCAATGTTTTAATGGGAGCTATTTATCTGTAAGTAAATCATTTTGTAAAATATTAGCTGCCACCAAGCTGAGATTCCCTTACACTATGTTCAGGCAAGTTTGGCTGTAGATGCACATGCTGTGCGTACTTCTGCCATCAAAGTGTTGGGCCCGGATGTGTGCAAATTGTTTTCAAAGAAGTCTTCTCGAGTCACGAGGCAGTGTGACTCCACCTCTTGCTGGTAATTCCATGGGCAAGGGCTCCATTCTTAGACTGTTTTTTTTCTGCTGTCGGGTTTGAGTATGTGTTGCAGAGCTCCAGACCTACGCTGTCACGGTATTCTATTAATTTTGTTCGGCTCCTCCCCCTTATGTCTGGACTGTTTGCTGCTGGGGCCTCCTTTCGCAGGTCAGGCTATAGTGGCTGCTCCAAGGCCACTTCTCCAGATGCCGCCACTACCTTCCACAAGGAGCTGCTTCCGCGGGGCATTCCAGGACAAAAGCTCCACGGGTAGAGACAAAGGCAGCTCCCCTAAAGGATCCGCCCTCACAAAGCAGTGATGTGCCCCTTTCGCCCTGCCCTTTTGGGGGGTCGACTTCAGAGGTTCCTCCCTACCTGGCAACATGCCATCTCTGACCAGTGGATATTAGACATCATTCAACACGGCTAATGCTTGAGCTCACGTCCATGCCTCCCAACATAGCTCCTCGCAGACTCACCCTCTTCTCAGAACACCAGCGCTTGCTTTGGGAAGAGGTTCAAACACTCCTTCTAAAAGGGGCCATCGGTCATGTGCCACAACGCCTACCAGACCAAGGCGTAAATTCCCTATACTTCCTCATTTCCAAGAAGGACGGGTCCATCAGGCCTATCCTGGACCTCAGGTCCCTAAACTAACACATCCTGTCAGAACACTTCCACATGGTCACTCTTCAGTATATCATCCCACTGCTACAGCAAGGGGACTTTATGGCTGCTCTGGACCCCAAAGATTCATATGTCCACATCACGATTCATCTGGCGCATCATCGCTACCTCTGATTTGTTGTGAGTGGAAAATACCGTCAGTTCAAGGTGCTGTCTTTCAGGGTCACCAATGCCTCACAGTGGTAGCCGTGCACCTGGGACAACAGGGCATCCATGTATTCCCATATCTGGACAATTGGCTGATAAAGAGCGCAATGCAGCAACAGTAATGTGCACACACCCAGGCCACAACAAGCCTCTTACAATCCCTGGGATTCACCACCAACTCAGCCAAGACCCAGCTCCAACCCCTTCAGATCCATCCGTATCTAGGAGTAGTCCTCACTTCAGAAGTCCATATCCAAGCCCTGCATGAGTTCAGTCCTTGCACTCTCTTTTTCAGCCAGATCAACAGGTGAAAGTCCAGACAGTCATGCACCTCCTAGGCATGATGGCCTCCTCCATCGCCATAGTCCCCCATGCCATGTTTCACATGCGTCCGCTGCATAAATGCTTAGCGCGTTACAGTGGTAGCCTTTTCTCAGCTCTAGTCCGAATGTTACCATTACAGCGGGTGCTTCTCTCATAGGGTTGGGGGCACATTTACAGCATCTAACTCTGGTAACCCAGTCACCAGAATCTCGCAGTCAATTACATAGAACTGTTAGCCATCCACCTACCACTGAGGGCCTTCCTGCGCCACATTGTGGGCAAGGTAGTTTTCATCCAGACCAAAAACATGACAACCATGTACTATCTCCAGAAACAGGGCAGCACTTGTTCTCCTCAGCTCTCGCAGTTAGCTCTGACCGTTTGGCTGTAGGCTCTCCGCAACAAGATTCATCTGCTGGCGGAGTAGCTGTCAGAACACAAAATGCCCAAGCTTCACCTACAGGTTCCCACACCCACAGTAGATGGGCAATGCACTCTGCATCTCCCTCTCCTTCGGTTTGTTTTGTACAGAGGCTTTGACAGACATCTCTCACCCACATCCTAGTGGCTCCCACCTAGACCAGACAGTCATGGCTCACCACTCTTCTCGAGCTTGCTGTTTCCACATGAGGGGCTCCCCAGCAGTCTGGACCTTCTCTTGCAGAACCATGGAGAAATCAGTCACCTTGACCCCAGGACGCTCAACCTTGTAATCTAGCTCCTGAGATCTTAGAGTGTGCTTATCTCAGTCTTCCTCCTGAATGCACGAACATCCTTAGGGGAGCATGCAGGCCAACTACTCACGCCTGCTACACTACCGAATGGAAATGGTTTGCCCACTACTGTCTATCAAAACACATTGATCTCTTAGCTGCTACAGACCAGGACATTGTTTGGTACCCCCTACACATACAGCCATGTGTATTAGCATTCACCTCCATCCAGCTCCACGTAGCTGCAGTGGCTGCCTATGTCCAGAATAGACCTCACATATTCCTCTTCAGGATTCCTGTGATCAAAGCTTTTATGGAGGGTCTCAAAACGGTTATTCCACCACAGGTATTCTAGGCCCCTGTATGGAATCTCAATATCATTTTCACAAGACTTATGGGTCCTCCCTTTGTGCCTCTCTATTCCTGCCCCCTCCAATTCCTCTCCTGGAAGGTGGTAGTCCTTGTTGCGATCACCTCACTCAGACGTGTCTGTAAGCCCCAAGCTTTAATGTTGAAAGAATCTTTCTGTCAAGGTCACAGGGCTAGGATTGTCCTTTGCATTCCCCCTAAGGCGGTCTCCCTTTTCCACCTTAACCAGACTATAGAACTCTCAGTTTTCTTTCCCTAACCTGATTCCATTGCAGAATGGGTTCTACATTCCTCACATGTTAAGCAAGCACTAATATGATAGGTAGATAAAACAAAGGTCTTTTGGAAAACACAATAGGTCTTTGTTCTTTTTCTAAACCCCATTAAGCATGGGTTCTCTCGGAATCAGGCATAGCCGGATGGATAGTCAAATGTATCCAAACATGTTATGCGAAAGTCAAGAGGCCTTTGCCTATTCCTCCAAGACCCCATTCTACACGTAAAAAGGGGGCCTCTATGGCCTTCCTACGGAACATTCCCATAGCTGATATCTGTAAAGCAGCTATCTGTCTACACCACATACTTTCACAAAACCCTATTATGTGGATGTTCTAGCACACCAGCAAACCAATCCTGGTCAGGGTGTACTCCAAACACACTTTCAGTATACTGCAACACCCACCGGCTAGCCACATCTTATGAGAGAACTGCTGTATAGTCCATGCACAGCACGTGTATCTACAGCCACACACGATTCGAACTGAAAATGTTGCTTACCCTGTAAGCATCTGTCTGTCACATGTGCTGTGTAGGTTCACGTGTCCACCCTCCTCCCCAGAGGCCTCTGGCTGCTGCAGTGATCATTCTTACTTACTTACCCTGCATGGACATTTCTCTCACTCTCTCTATCTTCGGTATCACTCCGCTATATCTCCTTCCTCACCCACCATGCGGAAAACAATCTAAGAAGGAAGCTGCTGCCCATGCCTATTACCAGCAAGGGGCGTAGTCACACTGCCTCGTGACTCTAGAAGACTTCTTTGAAGAAAAACAACTTGCACACTTTTGGGCCTAAAACTATATGGCAGGAGTATGCACAGCATGTTATTCTACAGCCCTGCAAGCTACAAACAGACGCTTGCAGGGTAAGTAACATTTTCATTTCTCTTACGGTGCCTCAACAGGCACCAGGATTATGGAATTTGCCTGTTTCTTTTCCATCTGATATTTGTTCACTGGAGGACTGGTGTAATAGTGCTAGAGGCACTCATTTTTAATCACTATGATAGGTGCACTTACCCTATTTTGATAACAGACTGTCGCGACTGCCAGTTATGTTAGAGGACCTGTCATAACAATGTGACTGACAAGACCTCTCAGACGTTCAAGAATTAGGACGTCATTTGTCTGAAAATGAGGCTTCTGGTGTACTTTGAGATTAATACTATCTCTGCGTGTTGGCAGACCTAGGGCTTACAGTGAGGGATAGTGACTCCCACTGGAGCCTTTCTGCCTACCTTACCCTTCAAGAGATATTGTTGATCATGCTGTCCACGAGGTTTTCTTGGAGATATGCTCAAAGTGACTTCAAGCATCTCTTCATTAGCGGCTCCGGTTGTGCTGCTGGAGTCAGACTTATTCTTCAAAAGCGAGATCTTAGCTATATTCTTAAATTTCAAAGATATTTTTTTTCCAAACAAGGCCCCATCACTTGTGTTCAGATTTATATTACTCAGTTGATTTAAGTTAAAGTCGTAGCTGACTTTGATCATTATGTGTAAATGAATTTAATCACTATCATGATAAGACCTGAAATAAATAATGACAAAACTCGTAAATTGATGCATTTATTTCTTTGAACTCCATCCTCAATGATGCAGTGCCTTTCAGTGTTTCACATAAATGTTATTTACATAGTCCTATTCAATAGGCAGCTTTTACCTAATGTTATTGTGACTGTTAAGCACATACATTTAATCCGATAGTGTCTTGAGGCTCTATTTCAGCATTGTGCTAGTGCCTTTTTATAACTTGCAACAATGATGAATTACAATCAGGGCAATGAGAATCCACTCTGCAATTGATCATACTGGAGCAGAATTTAGTGTTGTCAGTGAAGCCAGTGAAAGCAGAAAACTTAATGCTTTCTTCAAACTTAAATCACACCATGGAAAAACGGACTGCGTAGCTAATGACATGTATTCTGGTCCCTGTTGCTAACAGTAATTCGGTTGGAGATAACCTGCCTCTCGAAGTCTGTTGAGGAGTCGCATGGGCATGACGTAAAGGGTCTGGTGGCTTCTGGCACTGAAATATTCAGAAAGAGCAGCCTTCAAGGAGGCCAGAACCTGCAGGCTCCCTCTGGGGTGCCTTCCAGAGCCACGGAAGGGGTGGGAGAGGGGGTGCCTTTGGACTCCAGCCGTCCCCTTAGACCCCCTTCCTGGGTCCATATGAAGCTGGTCCAAACGTCCCCCACACTAGGGTCTACATCAGTTTCTTCTGTGACAGCGCCAATGCCATCTCTGCTGCTGGCAATGGCACTGGATCCAGTTGCAGCACTGATCTCTGACCCAAATTGCTGTCAGCCATTCCAAGCTTATGTAACGCTATACAATAAATGAGATGCAACCAGTGTTTGTACAGTCAGACCTCTCACTGATACCAGTACTATCAGAGGACGGAGGCCCTCTGACTCCAGCTCTGGTGTGCTTTGGGCATACCTAATGTTCCTCAGGACACTGATGATGAGAAGGAGCTGGACAATATGCTCCCTTGACTAGGTCTGGATACCTCACTAGAGGCAGAGCTGTACTCGTCACCTGAGTCATCAATATAATAAGGTGCCTCTTTCACTGTAGTAGTGTGAAGAGCTGAACAGGTGCTAGACATGCAGTTGCCTGTTCTGGAAAGCAAAGAAAATGTATTGACTGAAATTCTTTACCCAGGTCCAACTTCATCAGGGCCACTATTCCGAATTACCAAGCCCCTTACAGACACTCTCATGGCCACTTTGTCTAGGCCATGCTCAGCCCCTCCAGTCAGCTGACCTGGGACCAGGCTGCACACACCAGTCCCTGACTTGTGAACGAGACACTCGGCGTCTCAAAGCTTTGTGATGCAGGCGTCAATGAGAGAGAAATGCAACTGTCCATTAAGGGCATGCTGTTTCATGACGCTAGACTGTTTAGAGCGAAGACTGACACAGTGCTCAAACAATTAAAAGATAATTGCGTCAGAGAATTCCACCAGTAGCATAGGACATTTAGGGGCTATTCCAGAAGCCTAGATTAATGACAGTGTCAACCTTCCAAGATGGTGCAACAGCAAACTCAGCCATTTCCAGGCACCGGGCAGCCGAGGATACAGTATTTCCTCCCTGGCTGAAAATACACTACATCAGATCGATGATTTTTACATATTGTTCAAAGGGGCTGCACCCTGCCTATCATTTTGTCCCCATCTTTCATTCCCCCCTTCCCTCCCGCCCCCCACACTACGATGTTTTTCAGGGGACCACACACTATCTCGATGTAAAAAATGAATCTCCTGCTAACCAGTGACGCCATCATGTGGGTGCCAGACTAAGAGAAGAGTAAGGATGCTATTTGTGTTATTTGCTTGTCCCGAATGACTGAGACACCTATACTAGACCTCCAGTCATTGATTGTCTTTCTGGAATAGGACAAATTCCAAATGCTCACTTTGGCTCAGACTCTCTCTGCTCTGGACCCAGGCGACTAGATGGTGAACCATGACTTACAGGAAACATATTTTTATACTCTCTCCTGCAGCCCTACTGAGGCTACCTGCAGTTCACAGTAAGGTTGGAAAACTCCCAGTTTCCTATCCTGCCCTTCAGCCTTTATGTGCCCTCTGAGGTGTTTCCAAAAGTCATGGCTGTTGTCGCAAGTTTAGTTCAGAGGTAGAGGGGTTACATGTATTCCCATGCCTCAGTGACTGACTGCTTACTGAAGTTACTTCTGGAAATGGCTGAGCTAGTGATCTCCTTGGGGTCTTTCATCAACAACCCAAGTCCCACCAGAGCCCTCCCCCGAGGACTACTTTTAAAGAGGCTATCTTGAACACAGTAGCTTCTGCTGCTACTGAAGTACCGCACATTTAGGATATGGCCCAGATGTTTTATGCTCAGGCCTTTATGTGAGGACCTGAGGATGATTCTGAGGGGCTCCGTGCTTCATGCATTATTCTCAGCCCATCTGACAAGAGGGCACGTGCTGACCTGCAATGGGCCATAAGGTTTCAGTGGATCCGGCAGTGCAGCTGTCTCCGACTCTGTCCAAATCTCGCAAGAGATGGCTCAGCGGCTCATCTGGTAGCAAATAAGCATTAACGTTAGAACTGGCAGGCACCTGCTCCTTCCCTACCTGCATGTTACAGTTGTAAAAGGTGCTTTGTTGCTAGGTTGAGAAGACCATCTAGGGGAGGTGGAGGTCAGTTGGTCTTTGGTCTTCATCAGTTTTTTGTTAACTTTTCTGAGCTTAAGGCAGTCCACCTGGCCCTGAAAACCTTGCTATTAACCATCAAGGTAAGTCTGGTGCGGGTTCTAGCTACCAACACGACCACAATGTGGTACTGCAACAAGTGTGACAGGGTGGAGACCCGGGTCCTGTACCATGAGGCTCTGTGTCTCTGGTGGTGGCTGGACTGGCATGTCTTTTTGGTAGCCATCCACCTAGAAGGGTCCTTGAATGCCAGAGCGCGCCAGCTAAGCAGACGTCAGCCAGCAGACTACTAGTGGGGTCTGCATCCGGAGGTGGAACAGGACATCTTCGATCATTGGGGCATGTCCTAGCTAGATCTGTTTGCTACTTTCGAGAGCACATACTGTCACAGATTCTTCAAACTTGAGTTTCCTCTAAAAAAGTCATTCTGTCTGTGATAGCATACAGGCCTCCTGCCTGATTTCCCTCCACAGCTTCACATACCTGGACTTCTGAGGAAAGACAGGACAGATCTTGCCAAGACATCCTAATAGCCCTGGACTGAGCCAGGAAAGTGTAGTACACAAAGCTTTTTAGGCTGAGATTTTACCCTCTGATTCTTCTGCTTCTTCCAGAGGACCTCCTTCATCTGAATATCTGCAATCTACACCTCTATGCATGGAGATTGAGCGGCAACAGTCAAATTCCTTTGATTTGCCACTTAAAGTGGGAGATATCATTATATAATTTTTTTAGCCAGATCCCTCTCTGCGATTCCATCTATGCCCGATGCAGGAAAACAAAATGGGGCCTTGTGTGGGGTATGTCATTCATACCCTCCGTTGGCCAAAATCTGTGACCTATTGTTTTGCCTTTGGCCCAGCACAGCTTCGATTTTGGCACGGTTAAGAGGTACATGGCAGGCCTTTGAGCCTTTTTTTATGTTGCATGATAGAGCCTCTCTCTTGAAATCACCAGTTGTGAAACGTTTTCTGAAGGGCTTGCTACATAAGATCCCTCCAAAACCATTTTTCTTGCCTCAGTGGGAATTAAAGCTAGTCCTGACATTAGTTTTGACACTTTGGCCATTCGAGTCTATGGCAGTTGTTTCCCCAAAGCTTCTGATGATCAAGACAGTCTTTCTTATATCCATTGCTTTTGCGCACCACACGAGTGATCTACAGGCACTCTCCTTGCAACCTCTCTATACCACTTTCCTCCTGTACAAATTGGTGCTTAGGACTCAGACTGCCTTACTGCCAAAGGTGTTGTCATCCTTTTATGTGCAGACCCCTCCCCTGCCCCCAGGATTTTGCAGTTTGTTTTGACAGCTTCAAAATATATTTAAAAAAAGTGTCCCAAAAAAACATTTGCAGCATTTTTGCAACAGCCACTTAAGGTGCCTGTCACAAAAATACCGTGGCCCAGATGTGAGGCCAGAAAACCAGCACTGCACAGAGCAGGGAAGACAAATGTATGGTGCCAGAGAGAGCCAGATTTAAATTTTAAAGTTGCCCTCTGTCTGTCACCATCCTGCAGTCCTACTTTCCAGCATCAAATACATAGTGCTGGAGGGGGAGCTGTTACTTTAGCCCGCTCTGCTCACCTCTTACCTTAAATTAAGTTGTGAGGAGGGCAGAGGGGACTATATTAACAGCTCTCCTTCAGCACCATGTATTCCATGCAGGGCCAGCTTTAGGACTGGTGGCGCCCTGTGCGACAGTTTATTGTGGTGCCTCCCACCCCATGACCTGCTCCTCGGTTTCACTCACTACCACCCGGCAAACATGCCCCTCATCTCTGCATCGCTCCCCTTTCACATACATTCATGTGTTTTAAAGCACTTGTAAAGGCTGGCTATACTAATCCACGCAGCTATACACATAAAATATAGGGGCATATTTAAAAGCCCCTAGCGCCATTCTAACGCCACATTAGCGTCATTTTTTTACGCTAATGTAGCATTAGAAGGCCAAAAACACCGAGCCATATTTACAAAGTGACACAATGCATGCATTGTTCCACTTTGTAACCCTTTGCGCTACATTATGCCTGCGCCAGGCATAATGTTTGCAAAGGTGGCATTCCCCTTGTTAGGGGGGCCAAATAAATGGCGCAAAGAAGTCTAACAGATTTCTTTGCGTCATTTTGTTCGGCACTTTTAATGCCTGCTCAGAGCAGGCGTTAAAAGGAGGCTTCTGTTGATTACAACGGTCCTCTGGGTGCCTTGCAGGATTAGAATCAACATTGTTTACGTTAATCCTGCAAAGCGCCTGACTAGCGTAAAAAATTCCGACTCCAGTCCCCTAACTATTGCCATGGTGCGCCGTATTTTAAGTATGATGCACACATGGTGGCGTTACGGGGGTGCCAAGGGGCACAAGAAAAGTGGCGTAGTACTGTGTGCAGTGCCACTTTTTTCAAATATGACCCATAGGGGCACATTTAAGAGCCACTAGTGCCATTCTAACACCACATTAGTGTCATTTATTTTACGCCAATGTGGCATTAGAAGACCAAAAAAAACGGTGCCATATTTACAAAGTGGTGCAATGCATGCATTGCGCCACTTTGTAACCCTTTGCGCTACATTATGCCTGCACCAGGCATAATGTATGCAAAGAGGGCACCCCCTCTGTTGGGGGGGGGGTGGCAAAAAAATAACGCAAAGAAATCTGTCAGATTTCTTTGCATCATTTTTTTCCCAGCACTTTTAACGCCTGCTCAGAGGAGGCATTATAGGGAGGCTTCCATTGGTTACAATAGGCTTCTGGGTGCTTTGTAGGATTAGCGTCAATATTTTTTATGCTAATCTTGTAAAACGCCAGACTAGCGTAGCAGATCCTGACGCTGGTCCCCTAACTACCACCATGGTGCGCCACAATTTAAATATGATGCACACGTGGTGGCTTTAGGGGGCGCTAAAGGGTGCAGGAAAATTGGTGCTGCACTGTGTGCAGCGTCACTTTTCTTAAATATGCCCCATAGTTCTGTTTTTTGCAGCAGGCACATCAACCCTCAGTGCTACTTTATGTTGAGTCAAAGCTGCCACTAGGCAAAACTCCCGTCTCTCTCCCTAGCAGGAACATTAATCACAAGAGGTATCTTGACATTCTAATTGTTTCCTGAAGGCTGGACACACAAGGAACGGTTCAGCAGGTGTTTTTAAATTGCAAGTTTCTGAAGTTATTTCTAAACACAGCTGAGGTCAACGCCCAGTGCAGCCGCACCGCTCGCACTGCCTAAAAGCCGGCCCTGATTCCATGCTAATTGTGCATGATGAGAGCCTTAGGATGTGGGTGGGCTGGAAGAAGTCATCTAGGTGTTTAGGTGGGCACAGGCAAGTTCCCCTGGTGAGGGGTGTAGGGCTCAAAGACTGCCAATGGAGGCCTGGACATCAACATACCTTCTAAGTCCCGGTCTCCTGCAGTCTTTTGTTGTGCTTTGTTATGGAGGCTCAGAGAGCAGGAAACCACCTCTCTCCTGCCAAGCCTCCTTTTACTGGCCCAGCACGCCAGTGCATGGCCAGTAGAAGGAGGTTTAAAGAGAGGGTTTATTTAAGATCTGGTAGTGGCTTTTGTAAAATATTGCTGTGTTTTTACAAAAGTCCATATTTTGTGTGTGTGTTGTTTTTTTTGTTGTTTTTTTTGCAACTCGCAAAATATATATTTTTAAATGTCTTATTTATTCAATTTGCAGATGTAAAAAGATAACATAAAAATAGCAAGATAATACATAATCGATTTATAAAATCGTCATATTTCATTTCTTAAAAATACAACAATAGGGAATACAAAATCACCGCCTGTGCTGAGGATAGATCACTAGCCATTCCCCAAATACCCTCATATTTAAGCATAGCACCAATACGTTGAGCATATAATTGTTCTTTAAAGCGTACAACTTTAATTTCGGCTTCCCAGGCTATGTAGGTTAGGGGTACTGACAACTTCAAAGCTGAGACCTTCTGGGATATGAGTCCCATCTGCTTGACATTGAGCATATGTCTTGATTTAGTCGACTATTAAAAATTCTGAGAATCTAACAAAGCCCACCTGTTTCCACTTTTAAACATAAACCTGGTTTAAGTCAAAGCCTAGCATCCAAGAATCACAAAGCATGAATGCCGGATGGAAGCTAGGAATTTGATATTTCTCATGCACTAACAAGGTCCTGGCGCAAACTGCTAACGGCAGCTTATACCTCGTGTGCTTGGGCAGTGATGGTATTGTACGAAAAAGGGGAAGCTGAGTGCTGCTTTCTGTTATACATTTCAGATAAAAATTAAGGTTGAGTGATGAAGCGGCTCTTGTACACCCAATCCATGTAGGTAGCCTTGTAATATTTCCTAAAATTGGGTAGACCTAGTCCCCCATCCTCGACCGTTACAGCTGACTTTTCAAGCTGTATACGAGGTTTCTTATTGGCCCATATAAATTGTGAAATCATCAAATCTATGTCTTTAAAAAAAAAAGGGGTATTTTAAGGATTAGGCTAGAGAAAATAAACAAACAAAGAGGAAGAATCATCATCTTGACTAATCCACCCACCCAATGATCGTCAAAAAAGAGGCTTGCCATTTTTTGGAGTAGACCTTGAGCTTTCTTAAAGATGGATACATGGTTAAGCTGAAAAAGATTGGAAAAAGTGAGTGTTACGTATACCCCTAAATACCTAATAGGGCTCAATAACTGGGATTGAACCCGTAGTCCAGCTGGAAGGATCGAATCCTTAGTATTGAACAGAAGAGCTTTGGACTTAAAATGATTAATCCTATAGCCACCACTGTCCAAAAAAAAACTTAATCTTTGCAAAAAGCCCTAGAAGTATTAAAGGGGTCTGCACGAAGATAAAGAATTATATCATCTTCAAATAAATTGCAAAATCTTGGAGGGTCTGCATGTCAGTCAATCAACCCGCCAACATTTTTCATTCCACCACACTCCTTGAGGGTCACCTACTTCACCCTAAGTGAGCACTGAGTTTCTATACTGACTGTAAGAGAGCCTTTTGCATGGGTGATCAGCTCTTTGTAAAGTTCACTGGGAGTAATAAAGACTAGGCTGTGCAGACAGGGACTCCATCCTAGCGGATAGTCTTTTGCATTAACACCTTGCCATGCACCAGCAAAGGAGGAACCCTCAGGAGGTCTCTGGGCTCATTCCACCAGGACCACAACCCCTACAATGACATTCTGAAGTTGGCGCTAGTTCAGTGGGTGCTGTGCACAAGATAACTAAACATACTGGCTTGACAGCCAGGTCTACAGTACCCTCCTGCTCCCTCAGCCCTAGAAGACTTCCTAATCTGTCTAGTGCCATTGAAGGCCACTTTAAAACAAATGTTTATCCAAGAACTTCCGTCATCTTATAATGGACAATTAAATGATTCGCCCATTGCTTAGTCTACTATGACTCGAAAAGTACCTCATAGAAAAACACTTGAAGTTGGTGATGTTGGTACAGATTTAGGAGAAGTCAAGAGAGGTATGCTGTCAGGAATGCAACAAGACACATAACGTCTCATTCTGATCATTCCAAATGTCTTTAGGGATATGTGGTCAGAGGTACACAATTCAGAATTCAAAGTATTGCCATTTGACACTGATTATTTGTGCTTTTATGTCCCTGTTAGAAGCTGTTGCCATCTGTGACTTCTAGGATTAATTCTGTTTATTAAATCCACCGTGAGTTATACTCGTACACAGGTGAATGCCTGCAACCCCAAGGGCCGGCAGTTTTGAGTGAAAATAAAATGCTAATATAACACAGCTGTTCGCCTACAATCCGGAGACAGACAGCAAAGTCAGTGGAAGTGGTTTAACTGTTTATTAACTGTAAATAATAGACACACATAAAGCTGTAACTTCTAAAATACAGAAATAATACTTTCGGTGTAATTGACTTATAAAGCCACTTTTCCAGGAATGGTCAGGAGTTTTGTTTCAAGAAATGCCTCTTTTACAGGTAGTTTATTTTTAATCAGTTTGAGCAAATGCTCACGTTTCCTTGCAGAGCAGGTACTGAAGGGAGAATCTTTCAAAGTGCCAAACCAGCTGGTACATAAAGTCAGAGACTTGCACCTACCACATGCAGCTTCAGTATGTCCAGTGCACAGTATGTTTCTCACCTCATATGTGTAGGCAAAAGAAGATTTCATCTGGGAGTTTGTGCAGGGGTAAGAGGTATGTGTTCCATAGGTTCCTCACCATCAGACTCCTATGATGCTGTCACTCAGTTGTCTTATGCCACTGTCTCTACTCTATCTAGCCTGAGTTCAAGCCTAGAAGAACATACATACAAAATACTATACAGGTCCTGCACCCTCTAGTTACACACCATTCTGGCCTCCAAGCCCCTTCTCAGCAGTATTGATCAGCACTGAGAATCCCTAAGGTGGTGCTTCTGCTTTAAAGGCCTACACCAATGACTAGGTTTGCTGGCACTGCGCAGTAGGCCAAGCATTAGCTGCAGGAACCTTAAAACTACTGAGATTCATATAAGCAAAACAAACACTAGTTGGTTGTGTGGTGTAATGAAAACACCATTCCTAAATTGAAAGAGAACACCCCCCACAACTTTGAGTCTCTTCTGTGATTCTGCTATCACAAATCCACTCAGCCCAGACCTCTGAAGTAACCAGGAATGAAAACAGCAGCAGGAGATTTCCAGCCGGCTCTGATGTTCAGATCTACTAAAGCTTCTTCTATTGAAAAAATTGAAGTTTCCAGTACACCAATCCATAGGATGGTAGGAGTGTGCGACTTTTCTAACGAATACTCCTTCTCATAGATTTTCCCTCGTGACTCATCTCCCCGCGTGTATGACTGAAACTAGATATTTTACAGTGATATCAATTCTCTTGTGCTAGGAGACCTCAGTTCTACATCCCTTGTGTGATGCTGTTGTGGGAGTACTTCATAAGAAGGAATCATGGGGAAGGAATATTCATTATCAGGGTAATTTATTAACCTTCAGTGACATTCTCTCTGATGGATACATAATCATCTTGCTCGTTCCTCATTTTATTTCTGCATTCCCTCTGTTGAGAGTTTAATTATCAGTTACACTTTTTCAGATTAGACTATTTTGTTGTTTATTTTGGTCTTATTCTGTTGTGCTGTCTGTGAGGCACAGAAAAGTAGGTAGCCTTAATGTCAAATGCACCGGTGGTGCCTTTATGTACATTCTTCATTACACCAAGATTAAGATCACAGGGATCCACAGGTTGTCCGGTATTAGTACTGATTACCTAATACTATTCTAAAAGTATCTGATTGTGTCTGAAGAGATGTCTCATGATGAGGAATCTCCTGAAAGTGAGAAAAAAAAACATAACCATCATATCTATTCAAGCTACCTATCCACTAACACAAGTTCATTTCTATGGGCACCTCCAGGTCCCAGAATATCCTGATCACCTGTGACATCTCTGAGTTCCATCTTCAACCACTGCAAGAAACCACATGCGATTCTATTGATTGATAATAGCATGAAATGTTAGTGCTACGCCGATGGCACACAACTCTATTGGTAGTGTTTTCTTCTTCAGCAATCCTGTGCCTTACACATATTTGACTCTCATCCAGACATGGATGTCCATCGCATACCTGAAGCTGAGCCCTACCAAGACATAATTCAACTACATGAAACAGCTAGTCCAAATGTGGCTATGAACTTGAACCCAATTCTTTATCCAGTTCCAAGTCACTGGGTTTCACCCTGGATACTGAACTCCACGCAAGATAGCCTGGTACCAGCTATGTCTACCAAAAAAGTGAAAAGTTGTCCCACAAAGCAACTTCAGAACTGCTGTTCAAGCTCTTTTTCTCTCGCCTCTGAATGACTGCAGCACTCTTCTTCACAGCTCTCCAAGGCTTCACACTGGTGCCTGTGATATTATTCTAAACGCAGCAGCATGGCCAATCAAGGGCCTGAAGAAATCTGTCCACATTATCCCCACCCAAATGGAGCTCCGCAGATTCATTTTTCCACCCCACACCATCTTCAAAATCAGCTGCATTGTCTACAAAGCCATCATGACTGGCACCACTGCTTATCTGGCAGATGAAATCACCACCTCTGTTGGCACATCTGGAGCCAGGTCACCATCAGACTGGAAGTGAAAATGTTCAGTGAAAAAAAAAAAATCAAAAGAAAAAATCAAGGCAATGGGTTTCTTTCAGTTAGGCACACGGGATCTGGAACAAGTTCCCTGTATCCATCAGGACTGCTGTGATGCTGCTCGGATTTAGGAAAGAGCTGAAGAAACATCTCTTTAAAGAACACTGCATTATGATGAAGTTAATAGTCCAACTCAGACCTCAGCTTCCCCTCCTGTGTCTTACTGACTTTATCTTTACTTTTGACCCTCTAGAGAGCTCCACTGCATTCTGGTTATTTTGCGTTGTGCAGTTGTTACACACATCATAAGTCATATATTCTTTCCACTCCACACAGACTGGTCTACTGCTGTATTGTAATTTTATTCATGCAGCGCTTTCTACCTCTGACCAATCATCAGAACGCTTTTTGGCGAGTAGCACACTACTCTGGAACCCAAAAAGGATTAGTGGTGGATTAGTATAGCGAAATATGAGTTAGTTTGAGCAGTGTCTTTCAGTTGTATTGAATAGGACAGTGGAGGCATAGAAGAGGGAAGAGACGAGAAAGTGTTATTTGGGAGATAGTAGTAGGAGGATGAGGTTTGGGATGAGTGAAAAGAGAGATAAAGAAAGGAAGAGTCTATAGAACTGGATTAGTGAGTTCATGCTAGTAAACTGAGATTTGGGATGAATCAAAGGAGGGATACATGAGGGAATAGTTTAGAAAAGGTGTTTGGGAGATCACAGTAGTAAAATGAGGTTTAGGGTAATCAAAGGAAGGACAGAGTAGAGAAGAACCTAGAAAGGGTCATTTTGGAGATTGTAGTAGAAGACTGTGGTTTGGGATGAACCTGAGAGTGGAGACAGTGGATATATTGAGAGCTATGGGGTGAGACATAGAGTAGTGCATAGGATATAGTCAAAAGTTTATTTTTCTTCTACAGTAGGAGTAAAGTAATAAATAGATAGATACATAAATACATAGACAGGGTATACATGTATAAAGAAGAGGATATATCAAAATTTAAAGTAGTATTATATAAAATCTGATTTTCAGTTGTTGTACTTTAGGTTAATTTATTTGTGAATTTTTATAACTATTTTTCTATTTTATATTTTCCTCAATATTTAATTAGTGAAGCACTTGTAGAAAATGAGTTATGATGCTATTTATATATTGTGATGAACAAAACAGAGACTCAACAACAAAGCTGTTATTCAAATGACTTATATGAAAACTATGCAGTGATCTATATACATTAACCATAAAATTATAAATATGCACATACACACACACACATATATATATATATATATATACACACATATTTAACCATAAGTAATATATACATTTGCTAAGCAGTTCTAAAGAGTATCTATATATTTTAAAAACCATAATAATTATACATATTTGTACTAGGAAATACACATATCTAGATACATACCTTATAATCAGATTATAAATGTTTATATACACAGGGAGATGCTGTATGGTTATGTAGGAAGGAGGCAATTCTTGAGTAGTGTTCTGAAAATAGGATAGTTATCTGGATCTTCTGGCAGCCGGTAACCAATGTAGGGCCCTCAAAGCAGGGGAGATGTGGGCTTTTCATGTAGGAGTAGTCTGGCAGCCGAGTTTTGAATCTGTTGTAGTGGTTTCATAGTTGATAAAGATGATTCATGGTAGAGGCCATTGGCGTAATGACATTTAGACAGTACAAGAGAGATAGTAGCCTGGACCTTGTGTGTAGGTCCCAGGTAGGGGAAAGATGTGTTGCAGAGTTTTCATAGTAATGAAGTTTGATCTTGCTAATTTGTCAACCGGGGCATTCACTGAATTCCAAGGTTTCTTACTTCCTTAGATACTTTAGTAGGTGGTCCCCAGATGATCAGATGCGGAATGGGTCATCATTTTTCCAGTCTCCACCTTAGTATTTCAGTTTTGGAAGCATTCAATTTGAGATGGCTCCACTGATCAATGCCTCGCAACTGAAGATTTTTGAGTTTTCAGTGTCTTTGGGGCTTTCCATTTTAAGGAGTATTTGTGGGTCTACAGATGTATGCCTATCTCCTGCAAGATTTGCCAGCAAGAAAATCTTACAACATACTCTCCTAAAATGGAATGGTATTTAAGCACACCCGAACCAGGCAAAATGCTTAGGCGACTTAGAATAGAGGCTTTATTGTGGAACCTTCATAAAACTTGTTGGGTAATGCCGCATTCTGTTTTCTCTGTATTTTAGCTTTCTGAAAAATAAAGTGCGTTTCCCATGCTCTTAAATTGCTTGCGTTCAGTTTCAAGCCCGCTGTCTAGTGGGAGAGAATGTTTTCTTTCTTTTGGATACCTGAGGTTTTACTAAAATGTTTTTGAATAGCAGTGAATATTTTAAAGCACACCTTACTTTTTTTTTGGACAAATAGTATAATCATTTGATAGCCAGCTAGATGTTGTCACGACAGCAGATGTTCGCCCATCTCTAACAACATTGCTTTGTAAACATTGTAGTTCATGGAATTGTTTCTGTTCGGCACACACAAACACATTACAGTAAGTTGCTACTGTGGTCCTGTGATCTTCGGTTAGGCACTGCCATGTGCAGTCCAAACAGTGTGACATAGAAGCTAAAAGATGACATAGTGTGAACATGGAAGGTCAAATGCAAATGACATTGATGATCACGCCCAAGGATTTTAGCTTTTCTGCTGAAAAAAAACCTCTCTCTGCTAGCGAAATTTGCTTCTATAATTTCCTGTTTTTTTTTAAGTAAATTGTTGATGGAAGCAGTTAACAAGAGTTCTGTCTTCTGACGATTGTCACTCATCTTCTGTTTCCAAGCAGACAGTTTGTACTACTTTTGTTTGCGTATTTATGTCATTTTACACCAAAGAAGAGAAGAGGGAAATTTAACGGTATTGGAAAGACTGCGTGAAGCCTGTTTGAAATGTTCCTTTTTTTAAAGTGCTCCATTTCTGGTACTGGTCCCAGTATGGACTCAAGAATGCTAGACTTTCCTTGGCTGAATGCTGCTGGCGCTGCACAAGCCCAGTTTGTGACCTCTATCATATCCGTGTGAACTGTGTCCTACTGGGCAGGAGTTGGCGTACACTGCATGCCACTAGCTGGTAACTCATTAAGGACTTTGCTAAGCTGGCGATACTTTATAACTTATTGGAGGTGGATGACACTCCCTCTCATTGGAAGAGGTGGATGTGCTCGGCTCTTACGGTGGCTAAGGTTTCTTACTCTTCGCACTGATGTACCCTGTCCTTGCCGATGTAATAGGAATGGACTGCAGATCTTCAGCTGGCCACTCATCAGCGGCATGTATACAGGTTACAGGACCAGTCCCCTTACTCAGTAAGGTATGGGGCCCATTCCTCCATTTGTCGAAAACTTGTTGCACCTTCTGAGGGTGAAAAAGTTGGTGTCAGGCTGTGCATTGGTGTGCCAAAACGGAAAACTCCACGTTTGTTTCCTTTCCTTTTTTCCTTCTTCATAAGTTCTTCTCTGTTATTTCCTCCTGTTGTTTTCTCGTCCGATGCATCTTAGCACTTCCCATGCTGCAAAACCCTTGTCTGCTATGGGTGCCCTGTATCTTAATGTTCGATGGCATCTGTCGCTGTAGATACGCATGTTCTGCAATAGCTCGCCATCTGGTGTTGGGCCGGAGTGTTACAAGTTGTTTTTCTTCGAAGAAGTCTTTCGAGTCACGGGACCGAGTGACTCCTCCTTTTGTCTCCATTGCGCATGGGCGTCGACTCCATCTTCGATTGTTTTTTTTCCGCCATCGGGTTCGGACGTGTTCCTGTCGCTCCGATTTTCGGAACGGAAAATTCGCTAATTTCGGAAGATTTTCGTCGGTATTGTTGCGTTCGGGATCGGCGTACTTAGATTCCACACCGCGTCGAGATCGAAGAGCTCCGGTGCCCTTCGGGGTAGGTTTTTCGATCCTCCGTCGGGGCCTGGTCGGCCCGACCGCGTGCTGAAGAACGCCGATGGAACGGACCCCGTTCCGTTTCTGCCCCAAATGCCACAATAAATACCCCTACACAGACCAACACTTGGTCTGCAACCTGTGCCTGTCACCTGAGCACAGCGAAGACACCTGCGAGGCCTGTCGTGCGTTCCGGTCCCGAAAAACACTCCGAGACCGTCGAGCCAGAAGACTTCAGATGGCGTCTGCACCGACAGCCCAACGGGAGTTCGAGGAACAGGAAGAAGAAGGTACCTTCTCGATCCAAGACTCAGACTCCGAAGGATTCGACGATACACAAACCGTGAGTAAGACGTCGAAATCCACTCAGAGGAACATTTACAAGGCCCAGGGGACGCCACTGCCACCAGGCCATGGCTCCACCCATAAATTCGGTGACCGACCGTCGGCACCGAAAAAGGCCCAAACAGTGCCGAGATCGTCCGACTCCGGTCGAGACACCGGCACGCAGCCTTCTCGGGACCGAGAAAGTGCTGGAGACAAGCCTCGACACCGAGATGCCGGTGTGGACACGGCTCGACGCCGAGACAGCGGCACCGAAACAGATCGACGCCGAGAGGTTTCGGCCCCGAAAAGGAAAAAAGTCACCTCGGAGCCGAAAAAACACGCAGACAAAGTTTCGATGCCGAAACAAACTGCAAGCGACCCAGCTTCAGGCTCTTATACAGAAGAGCACTCGCTAACCTCCCAAATGCAGAAGCATAGGTTTGAGGAACAGCTACAAGCAACTGATGTGGACCATACGCAAAAGCGTATCTTCATTCAGCAGGGGACAGGG
This sequence comes from Pleurodeles waltl, assembly GCF_031143425.1. Classification (NCBI taxonomy): domain Eukaryota; kingdom Metazoa; phylum Chordata; class Amphibia; order Caudata; family Salamandridae; genus Pleurodeles; species Pleurodeles waltl. The sequence continues at coordinate 1,696,143,589 of NC_090444.1, read as the reverse complement.
AAAATAAGCACCCTTCCCCCCATTAGGAGAAAGAGAAGGTTGGAGTTCCAAACGGAACAAACACCACAACCAAAAGTGGTGAAAAGAGTTACACCACCACCCTCTCCTCCGCCCGTGATTAACGTTTCACCTGCACAAACTCCATCACACTCCCCAGCTCACACCACCATGAGCCAGGGTGACCAAGATCAGGACGCATGGGACCTATACGACGCCCCAGTGTCAGATAACAGTCCGGAGGCATACCCTACGAAGCCATCTCCACCAGAAGACAGCACCGCGTACTCTCAAGTGGTGGCTAGAGCAGCACAATTTCACCACGTAAGCCTCCACTCAGAACAGGTAGAGGATGATTTCTTATTCAACACACTCTCCTCCACCCACAGCTCATACCAAAGCCTGCCTATGCTCCCTGGTATGCTCCGGCACGCAAGAGACATCTTTAAGGAGCCGGTCAAAAGTAGGGCAATCACACCAAGGGTGGAAAAAAAGTATAAGCCGCCTCCTACGGACCCGGTTTTCATCACTACACAGCTGCCACCAGACTCTGTCGTTGTAGGAGCAGCTAGGAAAAGGGCCAACTCTCACACATCTGGAGATGCACCACCCCCAGATAAAGAAAGCCGCAAGTTCGATGCAGCTGGTAAAAGAGTCGCAGCACAAGCTGCAAACCAGTGGCGCATCGCGAACTCCCAGGCACTACTTGCGCGCTATGACAGAGCCCACTGGGACGAGATGCAACATCTCATTGAACATCTGCCCAAGGACTTACAAAATAGGGCAAAACAAGTGGTTGAGGAGGGACAGACCATCTCCAACAACCAGATCCGCTCCTCCATGGACGCTGCAGATACAGCTGCACGGACAGTTAATACATCTGTAACTATCAGAAGGCATGCATGGCTCCGAACGTCTGGTTTTAAACCAGAGATTCAACAAGCAGTTCTCAATATGCCTTTTAACGAAAAACAATTGTTCGGTCCAGAAGTGGACACAGCGATTGAGAAACTCAAAAAAGATACGGACACTGCCAAAGCCATGGGCGCACTCTACTCCCCGCAGAGCAGAGGCAATTACAGCACATTCCGTAAAACGCCCTTTCGAGGGGGGTTTCGGGGTCAAAGCACACAAGCCAGCACCTCACAAGCCACACCGTCCAGTTACCAGGGACAGTATAGAGGAGGTTTTCGGGGACAATATAGAGGAGGGCAATTCCCTAGAAATAGAGGAAGATTTCAAAGCCCCAAAACCCCTACTACTAAACAGTGACTCACATGTCACTCACCCCCTCCACACAACACCAGTGGGGGGAAGAATAGGTCATTATTACGAAGCATGGCAGAAAATCACTACAGACACTTGGGTTCTAGCAATTATCCAACATGGTTATTGCATAGAATTTCTACAATTCCCTCCAAACATACCACCAAAAGCACAAAATTTAACAACACACCATTCCAATCTCCTGGAGATAGAAGTGCAGGCACTATTGCAAAAGAATGCAATCGAATTAGTGCCAAACACACAAATAAACACAGGAGTTTACTCACTGTACTTTCTGATACCAAAGAAGGACAAAACACTGAGACCAATCCTAGACCTCAGAGTAGTGAACACTTTCATCAAATCAGACCACTTCCACATGGTCACACTACAAGAAGTATTGCCATTGCTAAAACTACACGACTACATGGCAACTTTAGACCTCAAGGATGCTTATTTCCATATACCAATACACCCATCGCACAGGAAATACCTAAGGTTTGTATTCAAAGGAATACATTACCAATTCAAGGTACTGCCTTTCGGATTAACAACCGCACCAAGAGTCTTTACCAAATGTCTAGCGGTAGTCGCTGCACACATAAGAAGGCAGCAAATACATGTGTTCCCATATTTGGACGACTGGCTAATCAAGGCCCATTCGTTCATACAGTGCTCAAATCACACAAATCAGATCATACAAACCCTCTTCAAACTCGGGTTCACAGTCAACTTTACAAAATCCAACATTCTGCCGCGCAAGGTACAACAATACCTAGGAGCCATAATAGACACATCAAAGGGAGTAGCCACTCCAAGTCCACAAAGAATTCTAAATTTCAACACCATCATACAACGCATGTATCCATCACAAAAGATACAGGCAAAGATGGTATTACAACTCCTAGGCATGATGTCTTCATGCATAGCCATTGTCCCAAACGCAAGACTGCACATGAGGCCCTTACAACAATGCCTAGCATCACAGTGGTCTCAGGCACAGGGTCACCTTCTAGATCTGGTGTTAATAGACCGCCAAACTTACCTCTCGCTTCTGTGGTGGAACAACATAAATTTAAACAAGGGGCGGCCTTTCCAAGACCCAGTGCCACAATACGTAATAACAACAGATGCTTCCATGACAGGGTGGGGAGCACACCTCGATCAACACAGCATACAAGGACAATGGAACGTACATCAAACAAAACTGCATATCAATCACCTAGAACTTCTAGCAGTTTTTCAAGCACTAAAAGCCTTCCAACCAATAATAGTTCACAAATACATTCTCGTCAAAACAGACAACATGACAACAATGTATTATCTAAACAAGCAGGGGGGGACGCACTCCACGCAGTTAAGCCTGCTAGCACAAAAAATTTGGCATTGGGCAATTCACAACCAAATTCGCCTAATAGCACAGTTTATACCAGGGATCCAAAATCAACTCGCAGACAATCTCTCTCGAGATCATCAACAGGTCCACGAATGGGAAATTCACCCCCAAATTCTGAACACTTATTTCAAACTCTGGGGAACACCTCAGATAGACTTGTTTGCGACAAAGGAGAACGCAAAATGCCAAAACTTCGCATCCAGATACCCACACAAAGAATCCCAAGGCAATGCCCTATGGATGAACTGGTCAGGGATATTTGCTTACGCTTTTCCTCCTCTCCCTCTCCTTCCTTACCTGGTAAACAAACTCAGTCAAAGCAAACTCAAACTCATATTGATAGCACCAACTTGGGCAAGGCAACCCTGGTACACAACGCTGCTAGACCTATCAGTGGTACCCTGCATCAAATTGCCCAACAGGCCAGATCTGTTGACACAGCACAACCAAAAGATCAGACACCCAGATCCAGCATCGCTGAATCTAGCAATCTGGCTCCTGAAGTCCTAGAATTCGGGCACTTACAACTTACCCAAGAATGTATGGAAGTCATAAAACAAGCCAGAAGGCCATCCACCAGGCACTGTTATGCAAGTAAATGGAAGAGGTTTGTTTGCTACTGCCATATTAATCAAATACAACCATTACACACTACTCCAGAACATGTAGTGGGTTACTTGCTTCACTTACAAAAATCTAACCTAGCTTTCTCTTCCATTAAAATACACCTTGCAGCAATATCCGCATACCTGCAGACTACCTATTCAACTTCCCTATTTAAGATACCAGTCATTAAAGCATTCATGGAGGGCCTTAGAAGAATTATACCACCAAGAACACTACCTGTTCCTTCATGGAACCTAAATGTTGTCCTAACTAGACTTATGGGTCCACCTTTTGAACCCATGCACTCCTGCGACATACAGTTCCTAACCTGGAAGGTGGCATTTCTCATCGCCATTACTTCCCTAAGAAGAGTAAGCGAGATTCAGGCGTTTACAATACAAGAACCTTTTATACAACTACACAAAAATAAAGTCGTCCTAAGGACCAATCCTAAATTTTTGCCAAAGGTTATTTCACCGTTCCATCTAAATCAAACAGTGGAACTTCCAGTGTTCTTTCCACAGCCAGATACCGTAGCTGAAAGGGCACTACATACATTAGATGTCAAAAGAGCATTGATGTATTACATTGACAGAACAAAAAACATCAGAAAGACTAAACAACTCTTTATTGCATTTCAAAAACCTCATGCAGGAAACCCAATTTCAAAACAAGGTATAGCCAGATGGATAGTTAAATGCATCCAAATCTGCTACCTTAAAGCTAAACGACAGCTGCCCATTACACCAAGGGCACACTCAACCAGAAAGAAAGGTGCTACCATGGCCTTTCTAGGAAACATCCCAATGCAGGAAATATGTAAGGCAGCCACATGGTCTACGCCTCACACATTCACCAAGCACTACTGTGTAGACGTGTTATCCGCACAACAAGCCACAGTAGGTCAAGCTGTATTAAGAACATTATTTCAGACTACTTCCACTCCTACAGGCTGATCCACCGCTTTTGGGGAAATAACTGCTTACTAGTCTATGCAGAACATGCGTATCTACAGCGACAGATGCCATCGAACTGAAAATGTCACTTACCCAGTGTACATCTGTTCGTGGCATCAGTCGCAGTAGATTCGCATGTGCCCACCCGCCTCCCCGGGAGCCTGTAGCAGTTTGGAAGTTTCCTTCAATTATTTATATATGTGTCATCTCAACCTTAGATAGGTGCATACTTAGTCACTCCATTGCATGGGCACTATTACTACAATTCAACTCCTACCTCACCCTCTGCGGGGAAAAACAATCGAAGATGGAGTCGACGCCCATGCGCAATGGAGACAAAAGGAGGAGTCACTCGGTCCCGTGACTCGAAAGACTTCTTCGAAGAAAAACAACTTGTAACACTCCGGCCCAACACCAGATGGCGAGCTATTGCAGAACATGCGAATCTACTGCGACTGATGCCACGAACAGATGTACACTGGGTAAGTGACATTTTCATTTCTTGACTATACACTTAAAAGCGGGCATGAAGGGTAGATGGGTGGGAGGGTTGCTGAAGGGGCCACTGTGCCCCCTCTTCAACTGACCAAGAATGGACGAATGCTCAGCAAGGACGCTTATCTTGAGGGCCTACTGTGATTTCTTTTTCTATGTGAGCATTGTGGGCGATTCGTCCAACGTGCTGTGGTTGTTACTGTTCTGTCTGTTGAAATGTCAATAAAGAAATGAAACACAAAAAAGGTATTGGAAAGAGCCACCACCACTCTTAACCCTCTTCGCACAAGAAACACAGAGAAAGCCAGCAGACACGAACCTCAAAGCACGAGGGGTGATGTATCTATGATACATGTCCTTAAGATTACTGGGGCCCTGATAAAAAATACAATGTAACAGCAAAACCAAGCTGCTTTGAATATACATTTTTTGTCCACAAGTAGCCAGTGCAGTACTTCTTGAGTCTTAGTGACAGCCAAGCAACTGCATTCTTCATGAACTGAAATCTATGAAGTTGTTTCTGAGGAAGACCTAGGATGGCCAAATAACACTAGTCACAATAATATACCCATTTAAGTATTTGCTTGTGGCAGATACTTGGTCCTCCTTGCTTAAGTTTTCAAATCATTGTCATGGTTATGGTGGTGAGCCTCAGCTATTAAATTATCAATTCAACAAACCGTAAAGTTGCAGATTCTTTAAAATGTAACGTGTTTAAAATGTAACATGTTGAAGGATGCTTCCTTTGAAATGATTTGTGGTATGGGTCAAGTTACTCAAAGTTTCTAAGAAACTGTAGGGGAGTAGTGTTTGTTAAAATAAAAAGTTATAGTCCTCTGCTAATAAAGGTTATGATGGATACTGTTCCCTTCTCCATATCTCTCCTAATCCATGCACATCCATTCAATAAATGTGATAAATCATTGATTACTCTGTGACAGTAAGTGTCTGAGAAACTGCAGCCACAGGCAAGAGAATAACACAGATTGTCTGGTGGAGTTGTTTCAGTTTGTGGTGGTATGACCTTGTCTGGCATCCATACTAGAGGCAAAATGATGCCTTAAATCCAGCCTGACAGCTAGTAATATTCCACAAGATAAATGTGCTAAGAAAACACTATCCACCAGAAATATCAGTCGCAAAGGTAACTTCCCAGTGTGTGTAAACATAATTTCCTGTAGTAGGCACTACAACAGCATTTTTACTTTTTCATTCCAGCACGCTCCTTTAAGTCTTCAGGGATCGGACGGCTGATGGTGCATGTCAATGAAGCAACTGAATTGAAAGTCTGCAAACCCAATGGTAAAAACAGTGATACTTTTTTTTTAAAGTGTATGGTGGAAAGGTTACATGAGTTGCATTGTGATTTTTTATTTTTTTTGCTGGAGTGTCATATATGTTAAGAAGAGAAAACCCTGTCGTCACAGTGGTGTGTGTCAGTCCAGAGAGCAAGTATGGAATAAAAGAACAGAAAATAAAAAGGTAGCTAGGAAGCCTTAGAATAAAGGTGCTTGAAAACTAGGGTTAGGTTTACGTCTGGGTTTAACAGAAGGTCATAAAAGAATACATTTTGCAAAGGTAGAAACTTAAACTTTCAACACGTTTGGTATTACAAATCCAATTAAACTTCAAACATAGAATAGTAAGTAAAGTCAGAGGAAAAGGGTACGCTACCAGCAAAGAAGAAGTGAAAAAGTGATGTACTTGAAAAGCCTTTCCATAGAAGGATCAAACGTTGAAAAAGGAAGTAAGCACTCTCTTAATTTGACAGCACACTGGAACATCCAGTCTAGACCGACTAGAAAGAACATCCAGGCACAAGACGAAAAATATTATAAAGGCAAATGCATGATACACATAAAAATAGCGACAGTTTCCAGGAAATGTATTGTGATTGTGATGTAGTAGATTTGATATAATAGATCCTAGAGGGTGATTGGCATACATTCTAAAATATTAGGTACAATTTTAAGATAGCAATTTCTTTTAATGTATTTGGCAGACTAAAACTGTGAGAGAACAAAATTAAATATATTCATTTAAGGTGTTTGTGATCCTTCAGCAGTGTTTTGGACAACGTAGCATTAGGACTTCCACTAAAAACTAGATTAGGATTTTTGCATCTAGTAGACAGATGAATAAAAGGGATGCCTTGATCAGAGACATCATTGCAGTGTACTAAAGACAGTCGTGTCATAGGTAGTGGAGAGGACAGGGAAAACCAAGATACATGATGGATCCTCATGGCTAGCACGCGAGTATGTATGTCGTGAGTTTGGTAGTGTGATGCTGAAGGAATCATTTATGAGAGACTGTTTGAATAAAGGAATGATAGAGTAATTTGAAAATCAGAAATGATGAAGTTCCTTTAAAGTGCCAGTGATTTCTTATTTGTAGGGAAGAGCAACCCATACTGTGAAATCAGCATGGGATCCCAGAGCTACACAACAAGGACGTTGCAGGACACCTTGAGTCCAAAGTGGAACTTCAATTGCCAGTTCTTCGTAAAGGACCTTTACCAGGATGTGCTGTGTATCACAGTATATGACCGGGACCAGTTCTCTCCTGATGGTAAGATAATGAAGCTGTAATGCATTTGTTAGCATGCGGACTATACCATGACCGAACACTTCCATAATTGTGAGACATTCACATGGCATGGTTTTAAACCCTTTAGTAAAAGTGACTCTATACTCTTAGCTTAATACAAATCATGTTCTCTCAAAGCCTCTTCAAATTAGAAGAAACATGCTATGCCAAAATGCTATGTGCAAACGTTGAAGTGATATTACTTATTCAGAAATTGGATCTGAACACATTGTGTCTGGGAAGAATAGTTGCTTGCTTGATTGTTTTTTTTGCCTAATTCTGTAGCGATTTGTTCCTCCAACAGCATTGTAATAGCTTTCAAAAGTGATATCTGTGTTAGCTTAGACATGTGACCTCCAGAGGTTCGTTTACAACTCCCTAGCTCTGCACCTCATGACCATTTTCTTTCTGCTCCATTTGTAGCTAGGTTTATGGCTATGGTATTAATATTAACAAAATATATGTTTCTTTTAAAAAGAAGCCATTTGTAATTAGAATAAGTAAATGGATGATTGAGCGTTTTCTAAGTCCCTTATAAAGGAAAAAAGAAAGTAAATACACAAAAATGGTTCCAAGTGTGCAGGAGCTTCAGAGAGCTGAACGGTAGAGTGCTTTGTTATGACGGACAGTGCTGTCACTTTCCGACACTATGCTGCTGTGTGCGTTATAACCTACTTCCATTTCTAGCTGGAATGAGAAGGGTCGCACGGCACAAAGCTTTGCCCTTCACAATTTTTTTTTTCTGTTGTCAGAAAAAGTATGCCTTGTGCAACTTTTTCTGTGTTCACATCATGTGTTTGTGTGTCTAGTGACATCTCCAGACTTTTGTGCTGGTAACTAATTTATTTTTTAGCCCTTTTTGTATTATTTTAGATATTATGCATGAAGTGTCCTTCTCACAAAAAGTGAAGGAACAATGCCAAATTATGCCAGGTTCTTTCTGATCACTTGAAGACTGCGAAGGATGGGATGATGGACACCGATGGCAGGATGGGGTGGGGGGGGGGGGGTGTAGCTTGATACTGCTCACAGTTCCTGCTTTAATTATATCCAGTTCAGCGTCCTAAATAGAGCATACATCACTCCATGTCGCATCTCCAGGATCTACCAAGGAGTGTCTTTGGTGCCGATCTCCAGACACAGACCTGCCCCACATCTGATGGTCGTGCGAGTCACTGACTGGCTATTGGAAGAGGATCACTGATCTACTCTACCAAGCTAAAGGGCGTCGATTAAATTACTCCCTGGAGGAAGTGGAATTGGGCCTCTTCCCTAGCCCAAACTCAAAGAAAACCTTGGTTAAATTCTGACCCTACTGTTAGCGACATGCCATATTGGGATGCGTTGGAAGGACCCTACCCCACCCCACCCACGGTACTGTCCTAGAGCAGGACACCAATCCCCTGGCTTTTGTCCGAAAATGTCTTCCTTCACAGGGAGGAGAGAGTAGGCTTACACAAGCATCTCATTGCCCTAGATTGGGATTCCCTAGTCAAAGTATTTAAGCAAGTCATCAAGGACAATGTATACACCCCTCTAAGCATTCCGCTACTGTTACACTACATTGTTGGTCTTCTGCTTTGCTACTTTCTAACTGACATAGCTGCGTTCACAGTTTCCATTTCGGGCACTGCAATTTCTTAGGCTAGACTAGGATGCTAGCAATTGACTCTCCCTCAATACTAATGCCCATTAGGTTTGTCCGGTGTGGAAAGGAGCATTTTCAGGTGGGAGGGACAGAGTGCGATTTCATCACAAGTCGGGGCGGGTAGCAGGGTCGGCTTAGGGTGTTTGTAATACAGAGAAGGATGTACAGGGCAATGCGAAAAAAATAGCATAACTGAAACAATATCTTCTGGAGCACTATTTACCTTAATTGTATACAACCTTGTTAATATTGCAAGTTGTATCCATGAAAAAACTGGCAATAATAAGATATTAAAAAAGACTGCAAGGGTATCAGTTGCTAGGCAAGCTGGAAGACCTTACAAATCAGAAGCAGCATGAGGGTTGCAGCCGCTCAAGGGACTTGGGGAACATACCCATCCACCTTAGAGCACACTGCCTCTTATCAGGATACCCCACTTTTGTTGTTTGAAAAATGGAACTCTGATCATAGACACTGTTGTTTCGATCATTCTTTGGCACTGTGGGGCATAAAAAGAGGAACAACGTTGACAACCCATACAACGTCAGTGACTTTGTCAGTATCAAAGTGAACTTAGCCAAGATACATGCAACTGAAGATGCCATCAACGCCTATCCAGGTTCCTTACATCACACTGAGTGTATTCTGAGGACATTACCTATTCACAACATAGGGAACAGGCGATTCCCAGACCTCAAGCCACTACCCCACCACCTGTAGCTCCTGATCATGACCAAGAGAGACTCCGGGTGAGAAGATTACGCTGTTTCAGGTGTTGTCAATCTCCCTGGTCACACATGCCTAGATTATGTGTCACCATAGAATGCCTAGTACCCAGAGACAATCTGCTACTCCTTGGCATCACTTACCACTAAGCATTGGAAACACTTTGAGAGAATCAACAGGACACATGTTCATCAACCTTCCCATTAGCTTGTCTTTTTAGGATATCGCTAGTGAATGGTATCTACACTTTTGTCGACTTCAAGGATAGAGGATTGGCAAACTTCAATGTACCCCCTTCAATTAAAGAGGCAACAAGAGGACTCTAACCCCAATAAAACAAAATACACTGTGAACTTCTCATTCAAGAAGAATAATGTCAACATTATACAAACCCCTTATTGAAGTATGCACAACTACACATAATTTAAGAAATCACGCAACGCATCAAGTAACCTTGCTGTGCCACGTGATAAGGAAAGGGCAGGAATGCGCCATATTTAACATAAAACAGGACATTCCTGTCTTTTTCCAGAGCTGGTTCACAATGTGCCTAGTGCCAATGCAAAGGTGTCTGCGTTGTAAGCAGGATTGTTTTTGTGCAGGAAGGAACAACTTCCTGCACAAAACAATCCTTTTACGTATTTTCCTCTTTCTATGTGTGTTGGAGAACGCCTGGTGAGGCATAGCATTTTGATGCATTCCCAGGTCTACCAGGAATAGTAAATGTGGGAATGCCCCAATATCCATGGGTGGATGCGTGGGAACACCCACGTTCCACCAATGGGACGTCTTCGCAGGGCAGAGTAACGCAACGGAGCAAATCTATCTTAAGAGTTGCATCGCTCTTGCGCCCTGTTGCGTGGCACAAGGGCGACTCAACTCTTTGATGAATTTGGCCCAAAGGCCATTAAGAGAAATGGACAAACCTCACAAGTAAAAAACTAAGCAATGGTCAAGCTGAATGGATGCATATTTGGAGAGCTCTAAATAACCCCAGCAATAGTACATTGGGAAGGGAATCACATTATAAATTATTATACAGATTGGTACCTTTACTCCACCAAATTCCATTCATTTCAACTCTTCTAGGGACTCTGTTGTACTTAGCCCTTTCTGCAGGGTCATCTGCAAACTTTTTGACTTCAACCTCCTGTTTTCTGAACCTCTTTTTGTTGGCTTTTCGGACTCTACACGCTTTACCACTGTTATCCAGTGCTAAAGTGTTGTGCTCTGTCTTTTAAACATGGCAAAATTGACTTACATCCAGTTGGCACCTTTAATGTACTTGTAAGTCCCTAGTAAAGTGGTGCTATATGTGCTCGGGGCCTGTAAATTAAACGCCACTATTGGGCCTGCAGCACTGATTGTGCCACAGATGTAGCTTTTCAAACATGTTCCAAGCCTGGCATTGCAGTCTGGGTGTGGAGGTTTAAACTGCCATTTGACCTAGAAATGTAAGACCTTTTGCAAGCCCAGACGGTCCTTTTTAATAAATATAATCCACCCCTAGGGTAGGCCACAAACAACTCTTTGGGCAGTGTGCAGTGTACTTGAAACGTTGGACATGTACATTTAATTTTTACATGTCCTGGTAGTAAAAAAAAAACTTGTTTTCGATACTGCAAAGCCTGGATCTCCTATAGGTTAACATTGGGTTGCCTTATTATATTTAATGTCTTTTGATTGTGACTAGGTAAACATTTTATGTTTAGTGTATGAGAAGTTATAACTAAAAATCCTCTTTATTGGTAAAGTTGGATTTTAATTTACTATTCTGAAAATGCTGCTGCAACTTATTCATAGGTCACGTGAGAGGGTGTAGTTGGCAGTTGGACATTATTTATTCCTCGCAGACATCCTCGGCAGAGCTGGACACTTCCTCACTTGCAACTGAATAAACTGTGCCTTACCTTCACACAAAGGACTAGTTACCACTTCATTGTTCGTGCAGCCAGCTTGGAGCAGAAGCAGGAAACTTCAAGAACTTCAAAGGAAAGTCTCTAGAAACGTCTCCAATTTTAAAGAAGACACCATGTATAAAGTTAGGAACCTCAGACCCACTCTTCATTACACCTCCGGACCTGCGGAAGATTCAGAAGTGCTGCTGTGCTGGTCTGCAAGAAGGACTGCTGCTCTGTTCCCCTGCTGCCTGAGTGATCTGTATCTTGATCCCAGGACTACCAGAGAGACTGCAAAGGCTACTTGGCTGGCCTTGTAATCAGAGCCTCAGGGACACAAAAGGCTCTAAACCCTCCTCAATCCAGCACCTGAACTCTACTTGCCGTGAGTCTTGCCCTCCAAGTGGTGCCACCTCAGTTCTGGACCCTTGGAAGTGGAACTGAATGTGTTCTGCCAGCTCAGCTGTGTTCTTGTAAGCAGAACTGACGCAGCGCAATGAATCTCCTTGCAGCCGCATCAGAACCACCGTAACCCATCGCAGCCCCCAGTCTCCTTGGAACCACCACCACACAACTCATCCTCGACGCAGGCCTTCGCATCGCAAGCCCCTCGTCTGTGGCATCCTCGATAATGACACAGGACTCTGCATCGCAGCCTTGCAGCTCCCTAAGAACCGCCACTGCATGATGCATCTTCGACACAGGATATCACAATGCTCTGCAAACCAGGATTTCAGGTACTTTGTTCGGTGGGCATAACTTTGCTCCATCGCGGTCAGCCTGAATTTGTGGCTTTGTCCAGGTCCGAAGTGACCAGATTATCAGAGTTGGCGCTTTATGCTTCTAGGCACTAATTTCACTTAACTCTTAACAATTGCATATCTCCAGTTACACTAATTGGATTTTTGTTGTTTTTATCTCAAATTATGTATTACATTTTACTCTATTTTTCCAAATTGGAGTGTGATTCTTCTTGTGTTCTATTTTTACTTTATTACTGCTTGAAGTGCTGCATAAATACTTTACACCCTCCCTCTAAGTTAAGCCTGGCTCCTTTGTGCCAAGCTACCAGATGGTTAAGCACAGGTTAATATTGGGTTTGCTTGTGACTTCAGCCTGGCAAGAATTGTGGTCGCTGCTTGAGTAGGGCTTCGCCCCCCTCAACCAGTAACCCAATTTCCAACAGGCCTGAGTGCAAGATTTGCAATATCAGACTGAAGCAGGTAGGATAGTACCATGGAATTACATGTGGGAAGCAAAAGATACTGTAGCAGCCCTCCAGATGAAAAAATATCTTGCGCCCATTACGCACTGGCATACATGCCCTTACAAAATAGTGGCTATGGAAAAATTAGCTAGTAACATGCTTGGATGAACCATAGATTTTGAGACCGTTTAAAGTCCATTGTTAGCATACCTGATGGTTGGAGAACCAGGTAACCAGAGGTTACTAAACTTGTTTATGTATTAGGAATTACAAAGAGAAGGCAAGGCCTCCAAGCACATGCTCAAGAAAATACACCAATAAACTGATCTGACCACATCACACATAAAATTTCAGTTGGTGAGATCCCTAATAAGAAAGATAAGAAATAGGAATTTATATAATGTTAAGGGGAGTGTGGCTGTCAGAAAATATGGACTATACAGTAAAGGTGTGAATGTTTGGAATTGAGGTGGGAGAGGGGAAGGTAGGGAAGCTATGCAAGATCAAAGTATGATACGAGGGGGATGGATTCAACTGTCACTGCCACTGCTCTTATGTCGTGTGCTAATGGAAGTTTGTCAGTAATGCCAGTTAATTCGTAGTTGTAACTAGTTAAGATTGATTTTCAGTTTTGGCATTGCAGGTGGTTAACAACAAGTTACTGTTAACGTGTTTCTTTTATTTTTCAAAACAAACATCCCTCAAACACGTTTATAAATCACGGCTATGATACAGGAAGTTCCTGGGAAAGGGAAATGGAAATGATGCATATTTAGCTTCACTTGGGTGACGATTTACTTGCCTTTTGTCAGTTTAAGGTCTGGCTCAGGGCCAATATTTATTTTTCTTCTGTGCCAACCCCTAGCAGGTAGCAATGATGTCTAGTGGCTTACACAGTGCATTTGTGTGAAGCAAATGTTTGCACTCGAGCTTCTCTTATATTTGGAGGCTAGACATTTTACGCTACTATGCATAAACATGCGTGTTGCGTTATGTGCTCAGCAAGACATCTACAAAAGATTGCTATTACATATGGATTAAGTATCCCTCATTCAGACTTATCTGGGAGTGGGGGAGGGGTGCTCTTAACCAATAGTGTGCCTTGATTATTTATACACAGTAACGTTGATCAGCGGGAAGAATATGGATTGTTCGTATATAATTTTAGTACAAATCACAAATTTTGAGTACTACATTAGTGTAAAAGTTGCTTTTGAAATGAAGTACTGGTTCCTCGGTTTTTAAAACGTCTTCTGCTTGGGGGTAGAAATCTGATAGAGACGTCTAGTTGCAGATTCCTTACCTTAGAATTTTCCCCCAGGCGCCAGACTGGATCCGGAGATTTTTTCTTCGAACAATACACTTGCGCATTGGTAGGTGACATCGATCGACTCCGTGGGTGTCGTTGGCATCGTGGTCGCTGTGATGACTTCAGGAGTAGTACATAGACGCCGCCTCAGCGCAGTGATGTCAGTTCTTTTCTTTCCGTGCCACGCGCTGATCTGGAGAGAGCTACCCTTGGTCACTTTTTGACCGACTTCAACTATTTTGTTGACTTTTTGTGAGTTTTTGTTGCGTCGAGGGATATCCCAGAAGACCGGCTTCAAACCGTGCGAGTACTGTCATCGCATTATGGTGATGGATCGGCATCAGTCTGTTTGTGGTTCCTGGAGCACGACCACAACCCGAAGTCGTGCTCCAAGTGCCGGTCCATGCACCGAAGGCCTTGATGGAGCAGTCCCTCAAGCTTATGGCGGCCCAGTGCTCGACTTTGCATAGGTCCTGGTCTCGCTCGAGGGGAAGGTCTCGAGACCAGTCACAGAGCTACAAACAGTCATCTTCTTCAAAGTCTTCAGGTCAAGGTAAGAAGAAGAAGTCGAAGAAATTCCATCATCCTTCGACTTCAACTTGTCGCTTGGCTGTTTCGGCACGGTAGGAGCATCGATGCTGGAGGCCTGTGCCTTGGAGCCTACTTCTGGGTCCGCTCGGCGCCTTCCCGAGTTTCCGGGAGCTAGGGCGACCCCTGCCCAATTAAGGGAGTTTTATGAGGCCATGTGCCTCATTTTTGGGCAGTCCGACCCTGCTATGGCACATTCGGGCTCAAGCGGATCGGTTGAGGGGGCCTTCAGGTTCTGTGCCGGTGGCTCTGGCCACCGAAGTCCCCTCCGGATCCCCAAGGGCACCAGTCGTACCATCGAGACCTTCCCCGGCACCGGTTCGATTGACAACACTCTGGACGTCGGTGGTGCCCACCATCAACGTCGACCCGATCATGATCACAGACGACTTGGAGTCGGACCGGCGTCGGCCGACGCCGCCTCCTTCTTCGATGGGGCCTATTCACCCCAGGTTGTATTCTGACCCTTATTCTTATGGGTTCAAATTCGGGGAAGGATTGGAGGGGTCCCTGCACCCTTATGAATACCAGGATGACCCTAACTTGGACTGGGCACAGGAGTTTGGCGAGGCCAGTGGTCTGGATACCTCTCCAGACACCGGCATGCTGTCTCCTCCTACCATGGCTACGGCGGAGGGAGCAACTTATTCCATGGTGGTCAATAGGGCAGCTGAGGTCCTCAGCCTTGAGCTGCCTACTGTTCAGGTCAGGTCTAATCTCCTGACGGAGGTGCTTCAACCAGGGGCTTCCACATCTGAGCCTCTTCTTCCATTCAGTGAAGACCTCAACGATGTCCTTTTGGGTACTTGGTCCAGACCCAACACTGGGGCTTCTGTGAACAGGACTATCGCACTCCGCCATCGGCCCACCCCAAACGACTCTAAGTTCCTGTCCCAACACCGCACGCCTGGGAGCCTTGTCATCCAGGCATCCTCACCCTCGGGTGCATTCCCTTTCCCACCTCCGGATAGGGAATAAAAAAAAGGCTGGAACAATATGGGAAGACATTGTTTGCTTCCTCCAGTCTCGCGCTGCAGTTAGAGAACAGCGCATGCCTTTTGGGCCGTTGTACTCACTCTCTGTGGGATACGGTTGCGCAAGTTCTGCCTCAAATACCGGAGGAGGCCTGTGCTATCATCTCCCAAGGTGTCAAAGATGGGAGAGACGGTGCAAAGTTCACTATCAGATGTTGGCTGGACATGACCGACTCTCTAGGTATATCGGTTGTGACGACGGTGGCCTTGAGGCGCTACGTCTGGTTACGTACATCTGTTTCTCAGGGAATGTCCAACCTACTCTTATGGACATGCCCTTTGATGGCTCCCATCTCTTTGGAGACAAGGTGGACTCGCCTCTGGAGAGATTCAAGGACTCCCAGGCTACGGCTCAGTCCCTTGGCCTTTCTACTGCCCCTCGTCCCCAACAGTCTGTCTTTTGCCCCTTTCGTGGCCACGGAAGGGGCTCCCTGTCGCTTCCCTTTCCCAGCCACTGTGCCACCCATGCTGTTCAGCCTCTGTGTGGCTGGGGACGTGGAATCCCACGTGGTCGTGGGACAGGGAACCAGAGGTCTGCCCAGTCCACCCCTGCCCCTGCTGCAGCCTCCAAACCCTCCTAGTCCGTCCCCTCACTGTGGTCCAGTTGGCGGCAGGATTTACCATTACCTGCTCCACTGGGAATCCATCACTACGGACAGGTGGGTTTTGCAGATCGTTCGAAGTGGCTACTCCCTCCCCATCGAATCTCCCCCACCAGCCATGCCTCCATCATTCAGCCGTATACCGGAGGATCATTTGGCACTTCTCAACCAGGAGGTTGTGGCTCTGTTGGCCAAGGGAGCCATAGAGAAGGTCCCTGTGCCAGAAGTAGATCGTGGTTGATATTCCCGCTACTTTCTGGTGCCCAAAAAAGACAAGGGCTTACATCCTATCCTAGACCTTCGGGACCTCAGTCTCTTCCTCACAAAGGAGAAATTCAAGATGATCACCCTGGCTCAGATCCTGTCTGCATTAGACCCAGGAGACTGGATGGTAGCATTGGACTCTTATTTCCATATTCCCATCCTGCCTGCCCACAGACGTTACCTACGATTCATGGTGGGTCACGAGCACTTTCAATTTACCGTGCTCCCCTTCGGCCTTACCAGCGCCCCTCGGATGTTCATGAAAGTGATGGCAGTGGTTGCAGCTCATCTGCGCAGGTTGGGTGTTTGAGTCTTCCCCTACCTCGAAGACTGGCTGTTGAAGGAGGACTCGCCCCAGAAAGTTGTCTCCCACCTTCAGACTACAGCGAACCTCCTGCACACGCTGGGGTTCACTATAAACTTGTCAACTCTCAAACGCTCCCTTTCATCAGACCTGTTCTCGACACAGTGCAATTTCGGGCCTATCCTCCCGGAAAGCAAGTCCAGGATATTCAGGCTACGATTCCGAATTTTCAGCCTCTATTTTGGGTTTCAGTGAGACTGACTTTGAGGCTGCTGGGCCTCATGGCCTCCTGCATCCTGCTAGTGATACATGCCAGATGGCATATGCAGGCTCTGCAGTGGGACATGAAGTTCCAGTGGGCGCAGCATCAGGGAAATCTCTCCGACATGGTCCAGATCTCAGGACTGCGAAAGACCTGCATTGCTGGCTTTCGAATCAGCATTGGGTCAATGGCAGATCCTTCTCCCTTCCCCAACCAGATCCTTCTATAGGGGTGGCCACATGGGACAGACGGAGATCAGAGGCCTCTGGTCTCCAGCGGAGTCTGGGCACCATATCAATCTTCTGGAGCTCCGGATGATCAGGCTTGCATTGAAAGCATTGAAAGCATTTCTTCCCTCTCTCAAACGGAATTTAGTGCAGGTGTTCACGGACAACACTACCGCCATGTGGTACTGCAACAAACAGGGCAGAGTAAGGTCCTGGACCCTTTATCAGGAGGCACTACGCCTCTGGACAATGCTGGCACATCAGGGCTGGCACATCAGGACACCACCCTAGTGGCTAAACATCTGGCAGGCTCTCTGAACGCCAGAGTAGACGAACTCAGCCATCGATGCATAGCTGATCACAAATGGCGTCAATATCCCAAGGTGGCACAAGGTCTCTTTCAGCAGTGGGTAGAGCTTTGGTTCGATCTGTTTGCCTCCGCAGAGAATGCGCAATGTCAGCTGTTTTGAGCATTGGAGTTTCCGAAGGTGGCACTCGCTCGGAGACGCCTTTCGTCTTGAGTGGAACTCCGGCCTCCTTTCCGCCTTTCCACCTATACCACTTCTGTCCAGAGGTCTCAAGAAGATCAAGAACGACCAGGCCCAAGTAATCTTGGTGGCTACGGACTGGGCACAGAGAGTATGGTATCCAGAGCTATTGAGCATGGTCACTGATCTTCCACTCAGACTGCCCCTCTTTCTGAGGTTCTTTTGTTCATTCTTTCTGTTGTCCAGCAGGGCTCTACTTTGGGCATGCTTAAGGGCTATTTATCAGCTATCTCAGCCTTTCTTAGGTTACCTGATCAGCCTTCACTCTTCAAGTCTCCTTTTGTTAGTAGATTCCTTAGGGCAGTGGTTCCCAACCTGTGGTCCGGGGACCACTGGGGGTCCACGAAGCCTTCTCAGGGGGTCCGCGACTGCTTAGAAAATAAAAAAATGTTAACAGAATAGGTCCCCAGCTTTCAGTAATGACTCAGTAGAGGGTCCCCGGATTCCAATTATAATTTAGTGGGGGTCCCTGGGTTCCAGTAATGTTAAAGTGGGGGTCCACAGAAGTCAAAAGGTTGGGAACCACTGCCTTAGGGGCCTCACCCGTTTGTTTCCTCCCACTCCGTTTATCATGCCTCAGTGGGACCTCAATCTTGTCCTTATTACGTAATGTGTATTCCCTTTGAGCCGATGCACAATTATCCCTTGCGGCTCCTTACTTTCAAAACAGTTTTTCTTGTTGCGATCACTTGTGCTCGCAGAGTGAGTGCGCTTCAGGGTCTATCTTCTAAACCCCATTTTTATCCGTGCACCTTGACAAAGTGGTGTTACGCACTAAGGCTTTCTTTATTCCCCAAGTCGTTACACCTTTTCATGTTAGCCAGGCCATCACTTTGCCAACTTTTTACTCACCTTCACATCCTTCTCATGAAGAGGAGAAACTCCACCGCCTGGATCCAAAAAGAGCGTTGACATTTTATCTCAGTCGTACTAAAGATTTCTGGGGGACAATCAACTCTTTGTTGGATATGTAGGTGCAAAGAAAGTGAAGGCAGTACAAAAACGTACCATCTCACAATGGGTACTTCTTTGCATCAAACTGTGCTATGCTTTGGCCAAGAAGCAACCCCCTGAAGGCTTGCGCTCTCATTCCACCAGAGCAACTGCTGTTTCAACAGAATTGGCACACAGAGTTCCTGTCCTGGATATCTGCCAGGAAGCAACGTGGGCATCCCTGCACACGTTTACTAAACATTACTGCCTGGACAGTCAGGTCCGTAGGGATGGCTACTTTGATCGTTCATTCCTGCATATAGTATGATTTTGGTTCACAGCCCACCTCCGATGATGGCATTGTTTGGGTATCTATTCCAAGGTAAGAATCTGGAACTAGAAGTCTATCAGATGTACAAGTTACTTACCTTCGGTAACAATATATCTGGTAGAGACATATTCTAGTTGCAGATTCCTTACCAACCCACCCATCCTCCCCGCTTGCGAACTGATTTCTAGGGACAGGGCTTCCTCATTCAGGGCTTTAGCTCTGGCGCACCAATTTCAGAGTTCTTCACTGCTCTGCTCTTTGGCGTGGAAAGTCGTGAAAAGAAACTGACGTCACTGTGCTGAGGCAACGTCTGTGTACTACTCCCAATGTCATCACGGCGACCACAACGCCAACGACACCCGCGGAGTCGACCGACACCACCTACCGAAGCGCAAGAGTATTGCTCGAATAAAAAATCTCCCGATCCAGTCTGTCGCCTGGGGGAAAATTTTAAGGTAAGGAATATGCAACTAGAATATGTCTCTACCAGACATATCGTTACTGAAGATAAGTAACTTGTACTTCTGGAAGAAATTAAGCAGGTCGATTTCATATTGTCAACTAACCATTTCTTTAATACAACTGTCAGCAAACCTTGATTCACAAAGACTGATTTGGAGTAGCACGTAAACAATTATGTTTTCAAGTACTGTAGCCTTGGAGCAACCCTTTTGGTTAGTGTCCTTGTAACTCGGTGCAGAAGGGACGTGTTGCTTACGTTGTGCTGTAGAAATGCTAATGTGAATGCATTCTGATTGCCTCAACAGATTTCTTAGGTCGCACGGAAGTCCCCGTCGCAAAAATCCGAACAGAGCAGGAAAGCAAGGGACCCACGACAAAGCGTTTGCTCCTGCACGAGGTGCCAACAGGGGAAGTCTTTGTGCGGTTCGACCTCCAGCTGTTTGAGCAGAAGATGCTCATGTGAAGGAACCAATGTTGCAGAGGGAATTGGGAACCCTACTGACATTTGTCAAACCGAAATCAGGAAGGATTGTCAGTGATCTATTCCTGGCCAGCGTATTGAGCCGAAGTATGCACTGCCTTGTTCGCCTTTGAATCCACCTTTGCCTGAATGCTGCACACTAACCTGCTAGCCGTCTATGCAAATGTGAGAGTACACACTGTAAGCAAGATTCCATTGGACAGTGCCTTGTAATGAAGAATCTTGACGTTAACGTAGCTGCACACCGATGCCAAGTTTTCATTTTGCTTTTGGTTTCGAGGGCTGTTGGGTTTTGATTATGGATTGTGGAGCAGAACGTTGTTCCATTAGCACTTTGCTGTGTACACACTGAGGAGTGGCCGAGTCCTGCTGTACAGGCCACCATATGTGAATGATGAAGTCTAGTATCCACTGGAATCTTTACTATCTCAGGATGTTATTTATAGGAGTTTAATATGCTGATGCCTTAGCACTTGAGAAGAGTCTCAGATAATTATTGTAAATTAATCTTTAAAAAACAGCTCTAGCTCGCTAGATTAACACTGAATATGTCTTTGAATTCAGGTTTTTTGTTGTTATACTTTCCGTTGAGGCTTCACTTAGAGCTTATTTTATGCCAAGAGAACCTGGTTCCGAATTATGTTATGCTTGACAAGAAATGGAACTAACTTTGTTTTTATATTTTGACTCACGAAACGTGGAAAGCTATTTTTGAAATGTGTTTCCAAATGTAAATATTTGTGTAATATATCACAATTGGTGCGGATTTTAGTGTATGACATGCATACTTCAGCTTTGTCATTGCCACCATGTACATAATGAGTAAACTATAAAGCTTTGTCTTTCTACTGTTTATGCTGCTGTGTTACTGGCTTGTGTTTGGGGGAGACTTTTTCACAGCTCTGTGTCGGTCTGTGCTCATTATATATGCAATTGGCGCGCACACGCGTTTGGTGCACCTGCTACATGCTATAACGAGTGATGTGCAGTACATATGTAAAAGGGTCTGGAAAACATCCACCCTAAGAAAGCTTAGACAAAAACTATTGTTTGTCTAGTTCTGTTATTGAAAACTAAAGTTGCTAAGAGTGGGCAGGTTCTTCCAGCTTGATATCTGTTGCCTGCTTATTGTTGTTGTGCATATCTGAGAACTTGAAGAATGTCTGGTTCTTTGGTGTGGATGGGGCTGTAGATTAGGAGGCTCATTCTCAAAGGGTCAGGTAATTACCCAATGTATACATTAACTGATATACTCGAGGTGACTATTTAGTAGATGGGAAGGGTTCAGATAAAGACTACTGTCAAATGCTGGGCAAACTTAAACGTTAGAAAGAGCCGGGGTATAACACTCCGCGGAGGAACATAAAGAAATTTAGACAGACAGGTATCAACAACAGGGTGGTTTTCCAGCAACGCTTTTGCCAAGTGATATCCTAGATAAAAGCAGTATCACTGCAAAACCAACCATGGAAAACAGCCCTTTGAAAATTCCAACACATGTACAGTGTTATGGTATGTATAGTGTTTCCCATGAACTCTCACCGAATCCACAAGATGTGGAAGGGAATAGGCATCAATGGGGTCCCATACAAAATATGACCTTTACCACTGGGTACCTTCCCAGCCTTCCCCTGCTCAATAAATGCTTTGAAAAGATCCATAACTTCCTGGCATCCTCACCTTCAGCCTTCCACCATGCAAATGAGGCAATATCTGCCTCTGCACCCATGCCATATTACCAACGTGGGCGCAGAGGAAAACATGCCTTTAGAAGGCGAACTGAAAGTGCACCACAAAAAGGTGACGCACTTTCAGTGCACCTTCTAAAGACAGCCCTCTAAAGGGAAACAAAAGGGGTCCTATTTCCCCCCCCCCCAGACATCCACCTGCAGGCAGGTAAAGTGACTCACTGAACCCACCTCCAAGGGGATCTCTAATCCCTTTAAAAAGTGCAGGCACATTGCCTTCTGCACAGAGAGACATGGAGCAGCTTTTGAACAGCTACTCCGTATTTCTCTTGAATTTGCTGCCCTAGGGGACAGTACGAGTTTGCAGCTGTCCTAAGGGCAGCTCATTGTGACTAATATGGTGCACTTTCCGTGTTTGCACCCGCCACACCTGCTTTAAGGTGCAAACATTAATTACCTTTGTCGCCCCCCTTCTCACATTAATGCCTGCTATGATGGGGGTTAGTACCACTTTCACTCGCCTTGTTGGGCCAATGTCTTGGTAACACTTTGATTTTTCCTATGGAGAAAAAAAAATATATTTTTTAATTTTCTCCATACACTCACTTAAGGTCACCACGTGTAAAAGAAACCTTTCCGACAATTTCCCGGTTTTGTGTTGCCCATCACACAGTGCAAACCCTATAAGTGGTGATACGGCCACCTTCCACAAAGTATGAAAACACGCAGAAGTCAAACCCCTTCTCAAGAAACCTTCCGCCAACCCCCGTGAACTCAAGAACTACCGTCCCATCTTACTGCTCCCCTTTCCTCCCCAAATCCTTGAAAAGACCTGCCAACTCACAGAACACCCGGAGATCAACAGTATTTTGGACCCCTCCCAGTCTGGATTCCACACCAACCACAGCACCAAAACCACCCTGATCACTGCCACTGATGACCTCAGAACCCTCCTCTCCCAGTAAGAAAAACGGCGGCTCTGATCCTCCTTGACCACTCAGCAGCATTCAACTCCGTATCCCTCCACGCCCTTATCAAGAGGCATCATCACATCAGAATCCAAGGAAACACCATCAAGTGGATCACCTCCTTCCTCACTGGAAGAAACCAGAGAATCCGCCTACCACATTTCACCTTTGAACCCAAGAACATTCTCTGCGTCGTCCCTCAAGGTTCGTCCCTCAGCCCCACACTGTTCAACATCCTCCTGGCACCCTGGTCAACGTTATCAGAACCCATGGAATGAACATCATATCCTACACAGATGACACCCAGCTCATTCTTTCACTATCAGAAGACCCCTCCACCCTGAAGGCCTACATCCGAAGGTGCATGACAGGCGTCACTGAATGGATGGGAGACAACTGCCTAAAACTCAAAACATCCCAAACAGTAGTGCTGATCTTCAGGAACAACACCTTCCAGTGGAACGACTCCTGGTAGCCCTCCGAACTAGGACCAGCACCCACTCCGACAGACTGGGCATGCAACCTTGGCATCGTCCTGGACAGCAAGTTCGCAATGAAAAAACAGATCAACGCACCAGCCAGCAAGACTACAGCAGCGCACTTGACATAGGAATCACCACACACCTCCTGAAGACTCTACAGACCTTACAGAACTCAGCGGCCACATGGACTCAAACTTCCCCCCCTTCAAGAAGCTCCACTGGCTCCCCATTCAAAAGAAATGTCAATTCAGGATGCTGATCCACACCCACAAGGCCCTTCACAATCAAGGACCAGCATACATCCGCCACAGCCTGAACTTCCACTGACCCTCCAGACACCTGCGCTCTACTTCCCTCTAACTTGCACACACATCCCACATCACCCAAAGCAATACTGGAGGACGCTCATTCTCCTACCCCGCAGAGTAATCCTGGAACGACCTCCCCCTTCACGGATGGCCCACATCCTCTCTTCTGGAGTTCAGAAAAGGACTCAAGACCAGGTTGTTTGATTGAACACCTCAACAGCTAGGTTCTCAGCACCTGGATACCTTCTTGGGTCATTAGCCTCGCTCTATAAATCCTGATTGATTGATTGATTATGCATAGAAAGAGGAAGTAACCAAGAGAAATTAAGATATTTCTTGTTGTTACTCTGCAATGGGGAAGGCGTAGCATTTTGACGCATTCCCAGGTTTCCTACCTTTAGTAAATCTAGGTTTGTGCCAACATTAATGAGTGAAAACATGGCAACGCCCATGCTACGCCCATGGAGTGCCTCCCAGACGCAGTGTAACGCAATGCAGCCCATGGGGCTGCTGTGCAATATATTTTCTTATCTAAACCACGAAAGCCAGCAAGTCAGACCTTGTGTGACTTAGTAAATGCCAGCTAACATTTTGTGATGTGGATGCACCAAAAAGATTGGTGTAACTACCATGCAAAATGTTAGTAAATCTCAGCTATGGAGTTTCACGGCTTAACAGGTGAGCGGCATAATTTAAGCAAAGCTTCCTGCAATTAGAAACAGCTCCAGCGTCCGAAAACACAATAGCAAGTAAAATGCTTAATAGTACAGCCTTGTACATCGATATATGGCAAGTAATGTGTGGGGACAGCAAACATCTCAAGGCAGAGATGGCTAGCTTGCATTTTTCCAGGGTCAACAGAGAATTAAAAGTGACCTGAACAGATATTCCTGGTATTGAGGAGAGGAGTAATGGTTAGGAGGTCATAGGACACAAGTTTAGATCTGCACACACACATCTTTTCTGTCATCATGGGCGCTGTTGTGTTTTTCATTTATCTACCACAAAGCTTTAATGTGCTTCCATTGCATGATAATTCTAGAATTTACAAGATAAATTATACCATGCCTGAAGGCGTTACTGAAGATAATTAAGTAATTTGTCTTCTGGTGCTTGCAAACAAGCTATTCCATTTGCCGGCAAGAACTAGTGAGGTTTACAATCAGTGTAAACCATGTGATGTATCAATGTTTTTGGACAGGACATACCCATGTTAATCTAAGGGTCTCATGGTATAGGCAGCAGATAATATTAGTGAGGATCACTCAAAATTGGGCATGGGTAAAAGTGGAGCCTAAACTAAGAGCCTGTTTGGTGCCACTGCATTCCATCCAACAACTAAAACGGACTCACATTTGGGCCATTAGAGAAGCTCTCATGTCATCAGGAATAAAGTTCTATTACCTAGGAACCTCGAGTTCTGCAGTTAATCAATGGGATGCTGATTTGTTCTGCACCCTAGCTGCACACAACTGGTCTCTTCGAAGCTTCTGATGGAGCTCAAGGCATGCATAGCCCTAGGACTCTTGAAGTAGTGCTCTATATAAACTGAATCAAGCCACGTACTTCAGAATTTTGTTGTGTAAAGCAAGACTGGAGAGCTGCATGCATTTCTGGACATTCATCTCTTCAACAATCTTGAGATGAAGTGCAAAATGGTGGCCATGGTGCGTATCCAGACACCCCTGATTTATTTACTTTTTACAAAAAAATTATAAATAATGTTATTAGTTTCGAAAATATGGAAAAAGGACATCACAGGGTAAAAGACATGAAATGATACAGAGAAGATGATTCGTCGCATTCAGACAATCGTACACCTTACAAAGTACTCCAATGAAGCACAATACAGAATCAATCCACACCTGTCAACCCCAAGTCTCTTGCATTCCTGGAAGTTCATGGTAGGAGACCCAGCCATTTCCCCCACACCTTTATGTGTTTGCGTGGACATCCTCTCGCCTCATAGATTGACCTTTCTTGACTAGCGCACCAGTCAACCCCATGCCTCCACTTCAGAAGGGACGGTGTAGTTGGGGAGTTCCAGCGAACTGCAATGTCTCATTTTGTTATCATCAGCGCGGTACCTACAAAAGTTCTCTCTGCCCTCCAACCCCCGACTCCCTCCATCACTACCAACAAAGCCAATGTCGGAGACAGCTGCTGCCTCCATATCACCACTGCATGCAGCTCTGGAAAAAGCCTTTGCCAGTAGAGCGCAATCTGGGGGCTACCATGTGAAAAAAACCTGCAGGTCCCCCATGCACCTGGGGCAGTTGGGGAAAGATCGGATCCCAGCCCGATGCAGTCGTGCCGGAGAGAAGTATGCCCCGTACAGGAAGTATAATTGTACCAATCTCAATCTGTACAATATAGTTATCAACCTGGGTGCCATCAATGCATCTTGCCAGTCTGCCTCCTCCAGTGGACCCAGCCAGCCCTACCAGTGGGCCCAACTATGGCCCAAGTTACTCGGAGTATTTTTGATTAGCATTCTATACAGCTGGGAAACACCCCCCTTTCTCTAGAGCCCCCATCAGCACCTTGGCTTCTAGTGGACTATATTCTGGTACTGTGTCGACGTACAGAAAGTGTGTGTGAAGGGCATGTCCGAGCTGGAGGTAGTTATAAAACTGTGTGTGGGCGAGATGTGATGGTCCACCTATAGGTCTTGAAAGGTTTTCATGGTTCTCACCCTCCACACATGCCCAGGCAGGGACAGGCCCAGCAGGTCCCACCTCCCAAACCCACGCAAGGTTGTCGATTCCTTCAGCCAAGCACCATGCCGCAACGCCACCCGCCAGGCGAGGAAGACCACCCAGGTCACAGGTTCGAGGTCGGGAGGGAGTGGGGATCCGCAAAGAGGAGCTTGTATCTGAGGAAAGCTCAGCGCTGTCATTTCACACTGATAAGCCGGATCCGCCCAGCCCCCATTGAACCAATCATGAATGACGAGCAATTGCGTTGCCAAGTAGTACAGTTGTAGATTGACCACGCCCATCCCTCCTTTGTAAGCACCTCTTTGACAGTACTGTAGCGCAATGCAGTGTCTCGTTCCATGCCAGAGAAAGGAGGCTGCTGCTCGGTCCAGGGCCCTGAACCACGAGCCAGGGACTGGAAGCAGGAAGTTCTGAAGAGCATATAAGAACCGTGGCAAGATCATCATTTTATATAAGGCCACATGACCCAAGGCGTTTAATGGCAAGGATTGCCACTTCGCTAAGTCTGCCTTCGCCCGAGATGCCTGTGGGGTCATGTTCAGGGCCCATGTCAGCTCAGGGAGGAGAGTCACCCAGATGCCCAGGTATTTGAAACTCAATCAGCGGATAGGAACTTGGCCTTGCCAATCATAGCAGTCGTGGGAGGGGGCCAATGGCACCAGCACCGATTTGGCCGTATTCATTCACATGCCTGACGCCTCCTCAAAGCAACACAGCAGATGAATGCTCCGTGGGCCAGTTTCACTAGGGCTTGCCATGTATAATAGAACATCCTCGGCGTACAACGCCACTCGATCCTCATAATTGTGATCCCAGCTCCACCCGCGGTATATTGGATCCATCCTAACTAAGCCGGCCAAGGGCTCAATTGCCAGAGCAAACAGAAGTAGGGATAAGGGATAGCCCTGGCGTGTTCATCGACCAATGGAGAAGGCTAGCGTGTTGTTCACCTGAACCAGGGCTAAAGAATTGATGTGTAGAGCTTGGACCATCTGGAAAAATCTGGACCCCAGCCCTGCCCTGATTAGCACCAAACGCAAGTATTCCCAGTCCACTGTATTAAAGGCTTTCTCGAAATCAATAAAAAGAAGTGCTAGATCAGAGGGAATGTGGTGAGGTCAAGCCAGTGCTACATGGAGATGACGTATACAATTACGTGTACTCCAGTTGGTGATAAAGCCGCATTGGTCGGGGTGAATCAGAAGTACCAGGACCCTCTTGAGGCAGGTTGCAAGAATTTTGGCATAGATTTTTATTTTGTTATTAATTGAAATTGGTCTGTAGTCCCCGCAGGACCTGGTTGGTGGCTGCGTCTTAGGGAGTACCACTATGGTGGCCGTGTCCAATCCATCTGGAAAGGAACCTACCTGGGCCACTTCATCATAGAGGGCCAGAAGTTGCAGCATTACCACTTCTTTAAACCTGTAGTATTCCAGCGGGAACCCATCGGGTCCAGGAGTTTTCCCTGCCCCCAGTGACATGATTGCCTCACCTATTTCTTCCCCCGTTATAGGTTCATCAAGGTTTATCTGTCCGTTTGGGACAATTCCGGGAGGGGAACATCATGCAAGAATTGTCAGGCGTGTTCTGGGATGATCGTCGAGGAAGCTTTGTATAGTTCACTGTAATAAGAGGCGAAAGTATCTGCTACCTCTTGCAGCTTGGTGACCACCACCCCCCTCCCACTGTGGTGCTAATTTCGGAGATGATTCTAAATGATTGATGATGTGATACCAGCCAAAAAAGCAGTTCCCCATTTTTGTTCCCCCACCGGTATACAAGGGCTGTGGAGGCACACCATAAGTGTCTTCCTGCCTCCAGGGAGAGGCTGTGTATCTCGTCCCATATGAGCATGAGCTGCTGAGTTAGTTCCTCAGTGGGTTGTGTGGATTGTTTAGTTTCCAGATGAAGGGCACGGGCCTCCATACAAGATATGTGAAGCCTCTGGGATCGCTCCTGGGCGCGGACCTTTCGCAGCCCCCCTTACCACTGCTTTAACCGCTCCCCACAAGATACCCGCCGAGGGTTACTGAGTTTGTGTTTAGGGAAAAGTATTCCTGAATAACTGCCTGCAACTGTTGGGCAAAGGGATTGTGTTGTAAGTACCATGCATTCAGTCATCACATCGGGTGGACAACGACAGACGCTGACCCCAGCACGAGCTGCAGCGGAGCATGATCAGTGTAAAGGTCACCAAACGTCCTCGGGATGAGATTAAGGGCGCATCTCCAGGCAGCTCAAAGTCAGATTACTCTGATAGCACTGAACATTAGAGAGGCTAGGTGAGGGGAAGGGAATTTAGGAAAGGAACGCCGGAGAAGGAGACCTAAAAGGAAAAATGGTTAAACACAAATGTTTTCATGCACTGTTGAGAATCATAATGCAATAATTTTCGCTGTGATCTCTCTCATATAGTATTTGACATGAAGAATATCTCTAGAATAACTGTGGAGCAAAGTTCCTTATAATGCGCTTTATGACTCAATATCGACTTTAGTTATAATCTCTCTTATAACAGGATCAGGCATAGAAAATATCTGTAAAACAAAGATTATGCCATATTCAGGGAAAGCGTCTTTTTTGTATAACTTGACTTCTGCTATTGTATGATGCCAACAACCTTAATAAACTAAAATATCATTTGTATTCCGAAACTCAGAATTAAGCTGAAATCTGCAGTGGCAAAATTATTGAGAGAAATCTTTAGTAACTGCTGTTTTAAGTGTTAAATATTTGTTAAAAGTTTTGCGAAACAATTACCTTCACAGAAACAATGATTTACCGCTTCATACAAGCGCTTACCCGATAGAGCGCAACCCGCTCTGAGATCTTGATTGAAGATAACCAAATGACTAGTGCCATTAAATAGAGGAAAGAATACTTGTAAAATTCAGATGTCGCGCCTAGAACTTCGCGGGTAGCAGGAGCCCGCCGCTGGGACTCGAGAACCCGGAAAGAAAAGGATCTGAGGACGAGCCCGACCTTCAAAGCCACTCACTGGCCAGCTGAGAAGAAATCACCAGGAAAACAGACTGGCAATAAACTGGAGTTGCAGAGGAGAGATCCTTCTCCTCCAAGAGCCAAAGTAATAGTAAGCAGCTCTCCATGGGGGTGTTGCTTAAGTAGACAAGGGCCACACCCAAGAGGCTGTCATTCATCACAGCCATAGACACCTCCCACAAGTTCAACTAAACAAGCATTAAATATGACACAGAAGTAAAAAACATACATTGGTAAAGTACAAAAGAAAATATTTGCAAACAAGCATTGGTATCTGATATTTACACAAATGAGTCGAAGGGTGGTATAATATAGGATATACTTGAATATCAGTGAACAACTAGTGATGCAAACTGTGTATAACAGGGTCATTTTTTAAGACATTCGTTTAGGACACTGCAACCACCAACGCGCGTCATAATAACCATGTCTTTTCCCACAGCAGGGATTGACGGTTTGTCGAGTGCACAAGAGCGCTCACAACTTGCGATATGAGTGCAAACATGTAGATCCTAGAACGCGTGTTGTTGCAACCCTGACAATCAGAGATACCCCAGGGAAGGATCTCAACGTGCGTGAGGTGGCAGCAGTCTGTAGCCGGCAATAGAATGAGGTCTATTCTAGATTGCGTTCGATGTGCTGCCGAAGTGTGTGTAAATCGAGTTCATCGTGGATGCAAGATTCTCCATGCATCACATAGCCCCAGGGATGCAATCCAGTTCGTCAGGCTGGAGGCCGCCGCTGCCGCTCACCTGTGGTGTAGTGGAGGTTCTGAAACGACCAGCAAGGGGTTTGGAACCGCATTAAAGTCTCCAACTATCATGGTAGTCCCCTGAGGCAGACCTAGAAGAATTTTGGTATGATTGTTTTGAACGGTGCGCAGGGACGCCGGCGGAGCGTATATGCATATAACGTTAAGTGTAAGCCCCACAATACACCCAGACAGGACCAGGAACTGCCCTTGGGGATCCTGTGGTACTTTTGTCACCAACATGGGAAAAGATTGGCGCAGTAGCACCGCCACCCCTCTTGACCCACAAACAAACCTGGCGTGGTAAACCCTATCAAAGCCTTTACGTGCTAGGAAAGGATCATGATCCCCAAGAAGGTGTGTTTCTTGAAGCAGGAGCAAATCAGGTTGGTGGCGGTGGGCATATGTGAGGACGGCTGTGTGCTTATTCTTATCTAAAAGTCAGTTGAAATTCCAAGAGAGAACCTGTATTGGTCATACCATTTATGAGTATATAAGTCGATGGAACTTTACGGCTGAGGGCCAATCCGCCCGTTCCTTGAAGTGGGTGAGTGGGACTGTTGTCTCCACATGCACCAGTGCATCTTAGTAAGCAAGGTGTAAGTCTAAAACCCTGTGTGTCTGAGGTAATAGGAAAGCAAAGGATAACACCCAACAACAAAACAGGCTTCCCAATAGCAGGTATACCCTTGAACCCCCCAACTCCCACCCTACCCTTCCCCCGAGAGGCATCTGTCACCCTCATAAAACATTAAACTCTTGAAGACCCTAACCCAAACTGTAAGCTAATCAGCTGTGGTGACCCCTCCATAAAGCTGGATGTGTTGGTCAAAATTCAATATATAGGGGGTGATTCTAACATTGGCGGGCGGCGGAGGCCGCCCGCCAATGTTCCCCCGACAAAATACCGCTCCGCGGTCACAAGACCGCTGAGGGTATTTTGAGATTTGCCCTGGGCTGGCGGGCGGCCGCCAAAAGGCCGCCCGCCAGCCCAGGGCAAATCTACCTTCCCACGAGGACGCCGGCTCCGAATGGAGCCGGCGTAGTGGGAAGGTGCGACGGGTGCAGTTGCACCCGTCGCATATTTCAGTGTCTGCTTTACAGACACTGAAATACTTTGTGGGGCCCTCTTACGGGTGCAGGAGTGGCCCCCCTGGCGATAGCCCCGCTCCCGCCCCTTGATTCAAGTTAGCGTTCTTCTATCCGTGTTGGGCCGGAACGCGAGATTCCCCCTGCATCTGCACCTTCCAGGCCAGGTACGGTGTCACTAGCTCTTCAGGTGCGAAGACTGGCGATCCAGTCCTGGAGCTAGCCGCCCCCACTGAAGGCCGTCTCCAGATGTTGTCAGCAGACTCTCCTCGGTCAGCCACATCCAGGCCGTCGCAGGAGACCAAAAAAAAAAAATGAATGTGTTGGCGTGTACCACTGACGCAAGCCAGGAAAAGAAGGCGGTAAGGTATTGCCCTCAATTTCTGCTTTACTTCTGTGTAAGAGCGGCGTTGTTGTTGAACTTCCCTGGTGTAGTCCGGGAACACTCTGACCTTTGCTCCATTGCAGTGTAGTTTGCCCTGAGCACAGGCCGCCTGCAACACCACATCCCTCTCTTTCTAGTTGAAAAATCGAAGTATTACTGGTCTCAGCGAGCACCCAGGATTTGAATCAGTCCTCCAGATGGGAGGCAAGGGAGGAAGTCTCTGTATTTTCAGGGACGCCAATTATGCGAATGTTGTTGCGTCGTGAGCGATTTTCTGTGTCTTCTGTTGTGCAATGTAGCTCGGATGTCCGCACAAGAAGCTTGGCGACCTGCGTTTTTAGGGTACTCATTTTGTCTCTGGAAATCTGGATTCCGCCTCTGCGATCCTTGTGGTAGCATTGCTGAGATCCTGCGCACCAGTGCCATGTCCACTCTGACCGCCCCGATTTTGGTCTCCACTGCCGCTTGGGAAGAATGTATGGCCTGGAGGATAGTGGTCACATCTCCTGGGGGCCGAAATTTCCCCCCCTGTTCTCCCCAGCAGGAGTTGAGCCCGCGCCAGTGGCGAACTGATCTATGCCCATTTGCGCCGACGTTGACTGGGCCGGTTTGTCCTTGACCATTGCAGCCCCGCTAGTTCCACCTCCTGTTATAGCCAATGCAAGTAATTGAGGGGCTCCAGCGTCCGTTGCTTCAAGACCAAGCTCAAGTTCACGTGGGGTTCCACGACCAAGTATCCTCACTCGACAGCTTGCAGCCGTAGCTCCCCTTCTGTAAAAACTTGGAGCCAACGCTCAGAGCACAATTATGCCACTGCCCCTCCTTCGTAATTATGCCACTGCCCCTCCTCCGTAAGCCCACGCCGCAGGCCGCTTACCCTGACTTTAAGTTGCAAATCTACTATACAACCTCTTGGTGACTGGTTGTCTATGGTGTTCTTTCCTGAGACAATGGCTTATGGCCTCTGATAGATCTTATCTTCCCCTTAAGTCTAGAGTAAATACTTCTGAATCTTGGCTAGTGTCTTGTCAGAGGAAACAACTTTAGGTTTTCTGTCCAATATATAGTTTTGTACTGCCACTTGCCCATATCTACATCAGGAGGACATATCTTCTCTACACTCATCTTTCCACTATGGTTTGGGGCGATTTTGGAAAACTGGCCTTAAGTTTATGCTTCCATTCGCTTCTCCAACGCTTCAGGCGATGCTTGCATGTGATGTTTGTTTTTTATTTTATTATAGGCCGGAGAGTACGTTCCTTAACAATGCAAGATACAACACATAAAGTGCAAAGAAAACTACAATATTTTAAAGAGTGGTGCAGCTAATATTGGTCATTGCCTCACGACCCTCAGACTAATTATATTTACACTCCTCTTGCACAGTAGTATATTCCCCCAGGTTTGTCTAAACCTTTTGGTAGCCTTCAACATGTTATTTCTGCTTTTTGCAATTATAGATTTCTTTTTCACGGATCTCAATAGGGGGTTGCATTGAGCTCTTTCATTCTCTGATAATTCGCATGGATCCAATGATGATAGCCAGAAATGGCAACAAACATCTTAGAGACATGTTAAATTCTGTCATTATTAACACAATGTCAGTTGTAGTTTGGTGCCCCCTTGTGAGGGTGAAGCTATTAAACACCTTCAGCCCTAAAACGTTCTTACTGCTGGGCATGCGGCAAACACATGGACTCATGTAGACTTCATCAACTTCTTTTCTGCGTCTCAGAAACCGACTCTGCTTGTTCTCACCCTATTTAGTCGCCTTGGCTGGCATCTTGTGAAAGTCAAACATGTTTTTATAATGCTGAAATCTGTATTTAGCAATTTGGGTTGCTACATTGCTCACAGTAATAGATTAACATTTCCAGCATGATTCGCTCGTAGCCAATCTGACAACTTTTGCGCCTGCCTGGATAGCTAATCTTCTCATGCTTTAATGAAAATTTGATCATAGACAGATATCCTCTCTGGTACTTTTTCTGCCAAGCTTACACATTCATGTGGTAAGCAACCAGTTGATTATGGTTCTAATTTTCTCAACCAGGATTTGTAAAGTGCGGCTAATTACCCAGCAGCATATCCAGGCACGTCTTCAGGGTCCTTTGGAATTCTGGAAGTGAGGTGATGGTCTGGAGTTGCATGGGGATGCTGCACAAAAAATGGGGGGGGGGGAGCAGTGAGAAATGAAAGGAAAGCAAGAAGAAGGCACAACAACTGGGGGGAAACCAAGGAGAGAGCAGTGAAAACGAGGGTAAAGCAAGAAGCAGGCACACACAAAACGGGAAAAAGCAAGGAGAAAGCAGTGAGAACAAGGGAGAAGGCACACCAAAAACAGGGGAAAAAGCAAGGAGAAAGCACAAAAAGTGGGGGAAAAGCAAAGAGAAAGCATTGAAAATGAGGGAAAAGCAAGGAGAAAGGCACTCAAAAAACAGGGGGAAAAGCAAGGAGAAGACAGGTGCAAGAGCGATGCAGCAGCACAGGGAGAGCCGACCTGCTCAATGGCGTTTCGCCCTCCGTTAAGTAGGCCCTGGAACGAAGGAAGGACGCTGCGGGGCAGGGTTAGGTGGGAGGCGGGAAATAACGGATGGCATGCGGGAGCGGCAGTGAGGGAAAAAGCATGGGGAAAGCAATGAAACGAGGGAAAAAGCAAGGAGAAAGCAGTGAAACAAGGGAAAAGCAAGGAGAAGGCACACAAAAATGGGAAAAAGCGAGGAGAAGGCAATGAAAATAGAAAAGCAAGTAGCAAACATAAAAATGGGAGAAAAGCCAGGAGAAAGCTGTGAAAATGAGGGAAAAGCAAGGGCGCAAACACAAAACGCAGTAAAAAGCAAGGAGAAAGCAGTGAAACGATAAATGCAAGGAGAAAGCAGTGAAAACAAGGGAAAAGCAAGGAGAAGGCACACAAAAATGGTTGAAAAATCAAGGAGAAAGCAGTGAAAATGAGGGGAAAGCAAGAAGACCCACAAAAAAGCAAGAAGGCAGGAGCAAGATTAATGCAGTAGCACGGGGAGAGCTGGACCTGGGCAAATTTATATTCGCCCATTTATGTCTGCATCTATACAACTTCCTATGGGAGATGTTGAACGCTGTCTTAATCTTTGAATGAACCATTGGTATATAGTTGCTATAATAATTGTATATTGGCCTATTGTGAAGTGTGAGGAATCCAGTTAATAGTAGTAATGCTGTTCCAATCTATTGGATATCTTTGATGTACCTCAGGATATCCTATCATTCACTATCCATGTACACTTCACACTTACTTTTGACATGTTTGGCATGGTGTTTTGGTTGAGAATACATTAATGTTGCTAATACATGCTTTATTCATTATAATCTTCACAAACACAGGAGGCCTTTCCTAATGCTTAATCAGTTTGGTTAACCTCTTACACAGCGCAGCCCAGAAGTAAAATTTAACACTGGGGAAAGCCCACTCCGTCTCCACTGGCATTTGTAAATACCTTAAAGATTTTTGTGTTCCCAATGAATGATTATGTATCAGCAACTATTAGCATAAAACAGAGATATGTGGGTAACACCCTAAAAAAGTACAGTAGTATGATCAAAATAGTAATTTTTGCAATATAGCCCCTTCCAAAATCGAAAGCGGCAACGCAAGTAACCTTGCACCATGATGCAAGGGTCTCTGCATTCCAGTCAGGATTGCTTTTTGTGCAGGAAGGTATACTTTCCTGCACAAATATAATCTTCAGAGGCATTTTCCTCTTTCTATGTGTGCCACAGAATGCAGCACACATAGAAAGAAAACACGAGGAGAAATAAAGATATTTTTTTCCTTCTTACGCCTCGCCTGAGGAAGCGTAGCATTTTGACGCATTCCCAGGTCTACCAGTAATGGTAAATCTGGGAATGCACCAAAATCCATGGTTGGATAAATGGGAACATCCACACTTCACCAATGGAACACCCCCATGGGGCAGGGTAACACAATGCAGCGATTTGCTCTGTGTTGTGGTACTGTAGATTTATCAGGCTATACAGGGCCACGCAAGGTGGCCTTGCATGGATTAATAAATCTGACTTAGTAGTTGCGCTGTCCTTGTCCCCCCCACCTCCGTATTACCCCCTTGCGTGGCGCAAGGTCAAAGCAACTCATTGATAAATATGCCCCTCTGCCTTTTCTGGATTTAACTTGTATCAAGATACGTTTGCATACTTAGGGCATATTTACAAGGAACTTGTACCACCAGTCCGTCACTTTTTTTGACGCACTGGCTGAGCTTTCTTTGCCCCATACTTAAAAAAAAAGACGCATCTAGGCAAATGCTCACTTTTTGTTGAGATGTGTTATTCTTTTCCTTCATCCAAATCTGCTGTGTCGCATTATAGTTAATATACACAAGGTAGGCGTTCCTTTGTAAAACTGACGCAGTGGTATTTATGACTTACTCCAAGTCCTGCATCGTTGGGAACTGGCCCGCTGAGTTTGCGATGCATCGAAATTCCTATGCCCCTAAAACTCAGGCTTAGGAATGACGCATTGGCTGCTGCAGAGGAATTTGACCAGCTGAAGTGACTTGAAACTGTAATCTGCAATCAAGTAACATACCCTCAACAGGTAAACATACATATTAGGTAGGTAACACAGTAAATCACACATTACACACCATTAATGACTTATGTCACACATACTTAGGCATAGTGGTACACATTAAGTACCCTAGGCCCACTTGTATGCATGACATCCAGGACTAACTTAATAGAGTGCAAGGTGAGTTTTTCACCTTTTGACACTCTTTGCATTGGTTCCCATATAGTAGGTTACCTGCGTCAGTCAAAACTGACACCACCTCTTTTTTGATGCATTGCTCAAGTTGTGTCAGTTTTATAACCAACTACACCAGTAAGCCCTGCAAGATAAGGGTCCAATGTTCTTCAGAAAGCGGCTATATCTTTATGTCCCCTCTCGAAGTCTAAGGTCCTCCTCCTCTCGACTTGTGACCATCTTGCGGTCTAAGAGAGCCTGGGGGGCCAACTCCTTCTCCACCAAGGCCGCTCGTCTCTGGAATGATCTTCCCTCTGAACTCCGTCATGAACACTCAGAACTGCTTTTTAGAAAAAAACTTAAGACCATTCTTTTCTGTAGGTAGCTCTCTGAATTCTCCTATTGCTAGCACTGGTCAGGTTAGGTTTAGCGCTGGGATGCCTTCGGGTCACTACGCGCTTTATAAATCCTTAAAACTAAACTAAACTAAGCCACTTTAGGGCCCTATGCTGTGCAGCATCCTTCCCACAGATACGTCAGAATTTCTGACGCATCCTTGGGACCTTGCGCCATGGAGCCTCGTATTGTAAATATGGCGCATCCATGGCATCGAAAAGATTTTTCACGCAGGTGCAAGAAATGATGCATCGCTGCCTTGGCACAGTGATGCTTCATTTCTTGAAAAAATGGCCCTTAATCAGACAGAGACTTCTAGCTGAAGATTCCATACCTTAAAATATTCCCAAAGCATCAGACTGGATCCGGACATTTTCAAGAAGTACCCTTGCGTGCTGGTAAGCATGGTTCAGCTCTGTGTAATCAGCGTTGGCCACACTGAAAATGACATGTGCAGTATCTATATAGGCGCCACCCCAGCGCTCTGATTTCATTTCTTTCCTTTCCACGCCAGATAGCACGTATCCAGAAACTACCCTCAGTCTCTTTTTGACTGTTTTTTCCTCAGCTTTTTGTTGATCCTTTTTCAAGAGATTTTGGCCCGTATTTATACTTTTTTTGCGCCGCATTTGCGTCGTTTTTTGACGCAAAAACGGCGCAAACTTGCAAAATACCATTGTATTTTGTAGGTTTGCGCCGATTTGCGTCAAAAAACCGCGCAAATGCGGCACTAAAAAAAGTATAAATACGGGCCTTTCTCCCCTGGTGTGACTGGCTGTCCCCAAACAAACCTGCTGATTTCAAACCATGTGGTGTCTGTCACAGGCAAATGTCTGTGACAGACCCTCACTTGGTTTGTCTTTGGTGCTTGGAGAGGGACGACGACTCCAACACCAGTGAGGACTGCCACGCTATGCTTCAGAAGGCACTGAGGGAGTACTCGTTCCCATATGACCCGCAATGCTCAAGATCCTAGTCGCGGGGAAGGACCAGAGACTGCTCACAGACTGCACCCAGCGATTGTCGTCTCATTCAAAGTCATCAGGTTAGTCCCACCACAAAAAGAAATCCAAGAAGTTGAAGAGGTCTTTGATTTTTCCATGCCCGATGCGAAGGAGCATCAGCACTCCAGGCCTCATACTTCAGCGGAGACTGAGTCAAGGTCTGCTGCATGCTTTCCTGACTTTCCCAGAGCTGAAGCGACCACTGCCCAGCTGAAATAATTTTATGAGGCCATGCACCTCATATTTGGGCAGCCCAGCCCCTCTTGAGCGCTTTTGCATCCACAGACTTGTGCAAGGCCCCCACTGGACCCTCATGGCCCATTGGATCTGGTATGGGATCTGGAGCATAGCCGCCTGCATGACCGAGATATTCCTCGCCCCCACTACAGTGCTGACACTCCCAGCGCCTTACGGCAGCGCCATCCCCATTGTCATTCCTGACTCCAACAGCATGCCGGACAGGCTTCATCTGATGCAGGTTCTGGTGCCAAACGGGATCATGCCCTCTGGGTTGGAGTCAAGTTTTTTTTCTTTCAACAGGCCTGAAGAGGGAGACGAAGGGACGGGGTCTGAGGACCTTATATATTCCAGCATCCCCTAGATGTTACTGAGGACAGCTGGTATGAGGAACTGGTGGAGGCCAGTGGGTAAGGAGGAGGTTGCCTTATTTGCTATGGGGCATGTGTACAATGGCTAAAGTCTTGGACCTTCAGTTACCCTCAGTGGCAATCAAGACAAATGTCCCATTCAAACCCTTACTCCCTTTGAATGAAGCCCTTACTGATGTCCTTCTCGGTGCCTGGTCTCAGGCTTGAACAGGGGCACCTGTGTATAGGACAATTGCCAGACACAATCACCCTTGTCCTGGGGACCAACTTTCCTTATCCAGAACCCCACCCTGAAGAGCTTGGTGGGCAAAGCCTCCACCTCTAGGGTCAACCCTGGCACGTTCCCTACAACGCCACTAGATAAGGAATCCAAGAGGCTGGATAACTATGGCAAGAGGATGTTCTCTTCTGCCAGCCTTGGACTGTGGTCAGTGAACACCATGTACCTTTTGAGGCTTATATTCCCATACAATATGGGATTTGGTTGCCCAAGTGCTGACTATGGTCTTGGAGGAGTCCCGAGCTATACTCTCCCAAGCTGTTGCTGATGGAAGAGATGCAGCAAAGTTCACCATACTGTGTGGACCTGGACACAACCATTTCGCTCGGAAGAGCAATTACATCATTGGTGGCCATGCTTGGCTGAGAATCAATGCTTTTTTCAGGGGCAGTTCAAGCCTCACTTATAAAGATGCCCTTTGATAGCTCTCATCTGTTTGGATGGAAGGTAGACTCAGCACTGGAGCATTTTAAAGATAGCAGAGATACAGCCAGATGCTGGAGCTTCTCCATGACCCCTTGCAAACCCCTTCTCCCCTTATGTGGCCATGGAGGGACTTCCAACAACGCCCAT
The DNA here is from genome assembly GCF_031143425.1 of Pleurodeles waltl. Classification (NCBI taxonomy): domain Eukaryota; kingdom Metazoa; phylum Chordata; class Amphibia; order Caudata; family Salamandridae; genus Pleurodeles; species Pleurodeles waltl. Next base: position 1,696,104,470 of record NC_090444.1, on the reverse strand, counting down.
ATCCTCTCAGCCACCATGAACAACAGGCTTCCCAGCCGTTTCATAACAGAGAACGCGAGTCCCATAAACCACATGGGACACGTAGCCAGAGGACGGGCCATCACCCCCTAGGCAGCTGCAGCCTCCTCCCCCATTTAGTTTGCCTTCCAGTCATCATGAGCATCCAGTGGGTGGCAGGATACGCCTTCACCTGCACCACTGGAGGTCAGTAACATCAGACTGTGGGGTTTTACAGGTCATCTAAAGAGGCTACTCCATCCCCTTTTGGCCACCCACATACAATCAGCTGACAGAGGACCACCTCTCCTTGGTCTGTCAGGAAGTGCTAGCTCTCTTGGCTAAGAGAGCTGCTGTGAGGGTACTGGTATCAGAAGTAGGTTGTGGTTGCTATTTCCGCTACTTTCTGATGCCCAAAAAGGGCCTTCGTCCTATTCCAGATCTGCACCTTCTCAGTTTCTTCCTGAAAAGGAGAAATTCAAAATGCTCCTGCTCACCCTAGTCCTATCTGCCATGGACCTAGGAGACTGGATGGTAGCGTTTGATTTTCAGGATGCATATTTCCACATCCCTGTCCTGCCTGCCAACAGGCATTTCCTGTGGTTCACAGTGGGCCAAGAGCACTTTTAGTTTGCTGTGCTCCACTTCAGCCTTACCAGCATCCCTTGGGTGTTCGCCAAGGTGATGGCGGTGGTTGCATCTCATATGTGGATTCCAGGGGTTCCAGTATTCCCTTACTTCGAAGAGTGTCTGTTGAAGGCGGGCTCACCACAGGCAGTCATCTCCCACCTCCAGACTATGGAGAACCTATTACACTCACTGGGGTTCACTGCCAGTGTGCCAAAGTCACACCTGACTCTCTCAGATGCTCCATTTCATCAGAGTTTTTCTGGACACACTGCAGTTTTGGGCCTATCCTCCCAATCAGCAAGTCCAGGATATTCAGGGTATGACACGGAAGTTTCAGCCTCTGTCTTGGATTTCGGTGATAATGAGCCTCAGGTTGTTGGGCTCCATGGCCTTCTGTATCCTGCTTTTATCATATGCCATTGCCATGAGAGCTCTGCAGTCGGGCCTGAAGTCCCATTGGGCACAGCATTATGGGAAGCTCCCTGAAATTATCTAGATCTCGGAGCGAACTGTGAAGATCTGGCTGACGAACTACAATTGGATCAGTTGCAGACCCCTCTCTATTACCCAATCAGACCTAACTGTAGAGACAGATGCATCACTTCTAGTATGGGGCAGCCGCCTGGGAGGGATGGAGTTCAGATGACTCTGGGCTTCACATCAACCTGTTGGAGCTTTGGGTGATCCACTTGGCTTCTTCCTTTGATTAAGGGAGGGCTGGTGAAGGTGTTTAGGGACAACACCATGGCCATGTAGTACTGCAACAAACCGGGTGGGGTCATGAAGTCTTTATCAAGAGGCTCTGTCTTTCTGGACATGGCTGGAATGCCAGGGTATATCCCTGGTGGTTCCACAACTGAGGGCTCTCAGAACGCTAGGCCAGACAACTCAGCAGATCACGAATTGTGACTCCTTCCGGAGGTGGTGCAAGGTCTCTTTTGAGAGTGGGGAGAGGCTTGGGTAGATCAGTTTGCCACTGCTGAGAATGTGCAATGTCCCCAATTCTGCATTCTGGAGTTTCCAAGGCAGATAATTGCTTAGAGATGCTTTGTAGTGAATCCTAGTTTGTTTTAATGGGAAGCAGGAGTTAGCTACGCCTTTGGCTTGCAGACTCGTGCCCCCGTCACCTAGTGACTTTTACCCTACTTTGCGTGCTCTGTTTTAGCGTGTTTATTTAATTATACCTTTTAAGATGGCTGCCTTGTTTTTAGTCAGGCCTGTGTTTTAGTTTCATATTATCAGTGCCACCGCACTAAGGCGTCAATATCAAGCAACAAAGATAAACAAACTGTAGGTGTTCACATTAGGTACTTTCCCTCTTCACACCTTCGAGGGAATTGTTTATATAAATTACCGTCCCAAGCATGTCTCGTTATCTATTGTTTGGGAACAGACCTACATCAGGGTTCTGAGAAGATCTGTATAAATGCACCTCACTTAGACAGATAGTCAGAGGGATTCTGACCAGATGCCATTGCTGCTATTGATGCTACATGTCGCCTTGACGCTGACCAAGTCTTTGTGTCACTACGGAGTCTGAGCTAGGGACCTCATTCCGAGGTAATGAGGTTTGGGGGCCCTTCTTATGGACATGGCATTGGCAGATTAGGTTTAACACACCTAGCTCTCTTTTAGGTTAGAGATTAGGTACATCATATTAGGGTATTAGGACATATCTCACACGTTGTCACTTTATGTTATTGCAAGATGGTGGGGGTCTTTGTATTAATGACTCTTGTCTTCACAATTCTGCTTCTTGCATTATTCATTATCCTAATCATTGCAGCCCATGCAACTTATCATCGATGGCAGTTTTGTTAAATAAAATTTATTGAAACCTAATGCATCTTCTTCATTGCCTGTGTTTGATTGAGACACGTTGTTAATGTGAGGTAGGGGTAATCTCCGTTTAACCACAACACTCCCTGAGAGGTCACACTCGAGTCCATGCGTACAGGCTGCCACAAATCACCTTTTACTGTTTGGGTTTTTGGTGAGGTGCTGCTTGTGAGCCGGGTGGGTTGGGACGACAGTTGTGACTTGTAGGTTTGACATAGTTGCCTACAAACATAAGTACTGTTATCCTTAAACCAGCAGTCTTACCTATAGCAAGAGTCCAACTTCGACATGGCACCACCAACGATGGTGTTTAGGCACTAATTTATGGATACCCTGACTATCACTGTCTCACATACTATGGGTACCCTAAGTACCATTATAGGGAGACCTCTGTGATTTTGGGCAAGATCCTCCTCAGTTGAACAGGGAGATCCTAACTAAGCTTTAGGTGGTTTGAGCTCAAAATCCTAAAATAACTTTTCTCCCCACTTGGTGTTCCATCTCTTTTACCCATTTCACAACATGGCTAACGCCATAGAAATTCCTGAGAATCCTAGGCAAGCATTATACTTAGTAGCGCATGGCTTAAGAGAAGAAGGCGGGATGTTACATTCATAGTGGAAGCTAGTGAAGCTTACCAAACAGAAACATTTTATTCCTGGGTTCACTTTCCTAAGGAAGACAACACTACATTCACATTCCACACATACAGAATTGCAAATGTACCTCTTCGGTACCAAGCATACCAGTATCATGAAATACCTCTCACTTATCAGGAGCATTAGAACTGGTTTGAAGGCGCCCTACCACATGTAATACAACCCATAAGATTAGGTCCCTTAGGTAATGATGGACCTACGTGGCCTGTTTGCCCACCCAGGTATTCAAAATATGCAGGCAGCAGATCTGCGCAATTTATATATTGAGCTACTAACACTTTACAGATGACTTGTTCAGTTCGTAATGCAAACCTTGAACACTATACCAGCGCATCCGGCATCACCAGCATCTGCTGGATATCAATTGGCTATTGGGATTAATCCACAAACAGTACATACTATCATGGGTAAGGTATCCACGGATCGAGAGAAAATCCCGTTCTGGATAGCCCAGAAAACGAATCAGCTGGAAGCTGGGTTTCCCCATACAGGACCACATTAGAAACATAGAATTCTCACAATGTACTTGCCCTTCTGGATGGTTCCTTCTGTGGATGACTGTGCCACATTGGGTACAGTCTTCACTGCAATTTATACTACCAAACATGGTACCCCAACACTTGCCAATTTACCGTAAGTGTTAAAACAAACTCAGAATGAGCACAAAGCTGCTCCAGCCCTAGATCTGAGGATGAAATTAATGCGTAACTGACGCAGTCTCCTCAGTTATATTCAGTAACATTAAAGGGGAAGCGGTAGCACTGGCTATACACCAGCGTCTCTGAGAGATTCCACACTTAGACCAGGAGAAACAGCTACTGAAAATTATTTCCGACACCTATACCAGAATAGGACAGGATAGTTTGGGAGCCAAGCCGAAGGAGCTTGAACTACAGAGTACCAACCCTAAGGAAGGTACTCAACAAGCACAGGAGGGTTCTAAGAAGCGCTGGGATAAATAAAAACAGTTTAAAGATAGACGAAATCAGACAGCTGATTCTCCACACCCGTAGAAGTCAGACAGGAGATATACTCTCAGAAATAGAGAAAATATAAAAGCTCCTGACAGATATAATGATTCATATCCCTCTCGTTCCTTTCAGGACGCATCAGATAGACGTAGCGAGAGAGGTGGCTGTCCCGATCGACGTCCTGAATATGTGAAACAGAAGAAAGACTCACCACAGTCTTCAGACAAAAAAGAAGATAAGTCCCCACAACAAAAGCAACAGTTTAAAAAGAAAAAGGTGGCAGCACTGTCAATTAAAAATGCAAGTACACTTGAGAACATTGCTGAAGAACAAGACGTGGGCAGTGACACTGTTAGACAGCGCAGCAGAGGTCACGATATGTCGCCAGAGTCTGCAAGATCATCTGGCTGCGACAACAACTAGCGATTTCATTGCAGTTGACACTGTGGACAGCCGCGTTCTCCCACCCGACAGGGTTTATGATTTAAATATCCAAATTGAGGGAGATGTGGAGTACACCATTGGTATGATACTCTGGGATGAACTTAGTTTTGATATCCTGCTGGCCGAAATGGACTGGCCACCCGAGCACGTCTGTAAGCTCCCACATGTGGAAGATGTCATTTTGCCTTCTCTCTTATTCCAGAGGTGTTAAAACAAGCCTACACTGTCAATTGGGCTTTAGCGGAGGCACCTGCGTTATACCACAATCATGTAGGTTGTGACAAGGACTCTCCTTGTCATGTAATACCTATCAGGTCCACACCCCAACCACAGCCACAATATCCTGTTAAACACAAAGCAAAAGCTCCAGTGAGGGAGATCCTCACTCAGCTCGAGTACCAGGGAATAATTGAGCCCTGTGTCTCTGCAATGAATAACTAATTCCCAGTTGCAAAACCAGACCATTCCTACAGAATAGTCCTAGATTACAGACACTGAAAGTCATACACGTACATATGCTATACAACATTCAGATAGCACAGCACTAGTAAATTACATAGGCCCACATTTATACTTTTTTAGCGCCGCATTTGCATTGTTTTTTGACGCACAATCGGTGGAAACTTACAAAATACAACTGTATTTTGTACGTTTGCGCCGCTTTTGCGTCAAAAAAGTATGCAAATGCGGCGCTAAAAAAGTATAAATATGGGCCATAGTGCGCAAAAAACACAAAACAACCTTGGATAGCTCCAATGTTTTTTTTCTGCCAGAACTTAGCACACGAAAGTCAGGACCTGAATGCATTCTCATTTGGCTCACAAATGCTTTTGTCGTTTGCCCCAAGGATACAAGAACAGCCCTGGGCTGTTCTCGGCCCATTTAACATCAATATTACATGATATTGATTGTGAGGCGTTGTCCTACGTGGATGACATCTATCTCACAGATGACGACCTCAACATTCATCTTGCCATAGTCGATCAGATCGTTTTAGGAAATTTAATTTTAGGAAAACTAAAATAGCCTTTCTCAGCGTATTGTTCCTGGGATACGAGCTATCAAACGAGGGCAAGAGCCTGGCCCCGCACTTTCTAGAAAAATGTGCTCAACTCCACCCAGCTAACACTCTCAAGAAACTACAGTCTTTACTTGGTTTCTTTAACTTTGGCAGAACATACATTCCTGACTATGCACAACGTATCAAGCCACTTTATGAATTAATATGCCCTGATTTTTCTAAAAGACACTGGACAGTCGAACACATCCTTAGGGAATGGCAACAGAAGCAAAACACTTGCACACCCATGATAAAACAAATTTGGTCATCAGAATAATTGCTGGTGCCATTGGGTTAACTTATGCCACCTTTAGCAATGGCGACACAGTGCCCATAGCATATAAATCACATTTATACTCCAATGCAGAACAACGTTTTGCACCTACAGAAAAAATTCTAACTGCAGGTCAGATGGCTGTCATTAAGGAGAGGCCACTTGCCCAAGGGAAACACATTATTGTTGTTACCCCGGGGCCAGCCTTAGAGGCTGTCACCAAAGCAAGCGTTCCTAATGCTAAAGCATTAAATCCACACTGGATTCAGTGGGCAACATCTCTGACTGCCACCGATGTTGACTACATCTTTGATCCAAAACTTCTGACACAAGAATTTCTCCAATACGAACAGGAGTTCCCCCGCTCCTCTAGATATCTTGGCACTTGACAGATACTTTACTGTCATTTACACTGATGGTTACGCACAACCAGCTGTAGGTACCAAACATCAATATTCAGCTGCTTGCGCAGCTGTGAGCGGAGTGATGAAGGATGGAGTTTTCCACCCTCAGAATACTTACACGCAGACCTTAGGGGACTGCATTGCTCAGTTAACTGATCTCAAAGCACTTATTTTAGTGCTAGAACACATAGAGATTGGATTACTCACTTTAATCGCCTATGACTCATACTACTGTGTCCAGTCCTACAATGATTTCCTCAATCATCAGAAGCTGAACAGGTTTAGAGATTCCAAAGGGAACACCATAAAACCCAGAACTCTGTGGGGGAGGGTGGCTGATATCAAGGATAAGCTACCTTGTGTCCATGTAGGACATATATTGCGCCACCAATTGGTAGGAGTACACGTTATCGGCAATACTTTGGCTGATGAAGCAGCCAAATCTACAGTAGCTACGGCTTCTGTGGCTGCAGTGACTCGTTCTCAGACGAGATTGCTTAATGAAATTCTGACTGCTGTGAAAGCTTCGGCTGAAGGCAAGTCTCTTCCGAAAGGATACCCTACAAAATACTCTTACCACGTCAGTGCACAGAATTTTGCCTATGCAACACTTCCTGGGGTTTGAGATCGAGCGATCCCCAATGAAGACCAGAGATTAGATCGCATTAAAGCAGCGCATGAGGGTGTCGCTTTTGCCCATGCTGGAAACTCGGCCACAGTAACACTCTTACAGAAACACTTCTGGTGGCCAGGTCTATACAAACAGACAAAACAGTACATCTTTTGTTGCATCATTTGCCAGCAGATTAAGGGCTCCAACATCAAACGCCCACTGCAGACATCCCTCTGGGTGTCCAGTAGGCCACTACAATGTGTGTACCTGGACCACTGTGGTCCACTCCATCCGGATGGTGCATACAAATACATCTTAGTTGCTGTAGATTCTTGTTCTAGATTTCTGTGGGTATGGCCACAGTGGTTTTCTGACACTCGAACTGTTATAAAAGACTTGCTGATCTTTATTGGTACATATGCGGTTGCAACATTCCATTCGGACCAGGGCCATGCCTTTGCCCCTAAGGCATTCAGGGACACCATGGGGACGAGGGGTGCTGAACACCATTACTCCTCACCATACCATCCCGAGGGAAATTCGGTCGTGGATAGGAGGAACCGTGATCTAAAGCAGTCCTTAACAGCGTATTAGGTTCTGGCCACAGCTGGCTCTATCACCTATATAGGGTCCAGAGAGCACTGAATAATCTGCCAAGACGGCACTTGGGGGGACAAAGTCCCTATAAGGTTCTCTTTGGGATACCTATGTATGTCCCAGATCTTGATGGCCTTGGTTTGGTGGCAGCAAATACACCTTTCGACATAAATTAACGTCTCACTGTCTTACAGAAGCTTCAGCTATTTTGTGATGATAAATCATCCACCAGTGCTGCCACCTTAGGATTGACACCTTTTACTGTTTGGTTGTTTGGTGAGGTGCTGCTTGTGAGCCGGGAGGGTTGGAACGACAGTTGCGAATTGTTGTAGGTTTGTCATAGTCACCTACAAACATAAGTACTGTCATCCTTAAACCAGCAGTCTTGCCTAGAGCAAGAGTCAAACTACAACAGCTTTTCGTCTCGAATGGGGCTCTGGCCTCCTGTGCACCTTTCCACCAATATTACTCCTGTCCAGACTTCTCAAGAAGACCAGAAACGACTGGGCCTAAGTTATTCTTGTGACTCCGAATTGGGCATTGATAGTCTGCTATCCTGAGCAGTCGAGCATGAGCATTGGTTCCCCCAGTCAGACTGCCTCTTCTGTTGCAGCAACAGGGCAGGGTCCTGTACCTGAACCTGTGCACCCTTCACCTTCATGCTTGGACAATTAATGGCGACAATTGACAGCTTTCAACCTTCCTCCAAAAGTGGGTAATGTTATTCTGGCAACCAGGCATACCTCTACCAATTTCGCCTCTAACCTCAATTTGTTTTAGATCCCAAAAAAGCTCATTAGAAGGAACAACACATATTTAAACGTAGCCTGCTGTACCAGGTCCAGATAGCTATAATTCATGTAAATAGAGGCCCGTATTTATACTCCGTTTGCGCCGAATTTGCGTCGTTTTTTTCGACGCAAATTCGACGCTAAACTAACGCCAACTAACGCCATATTTATACTATGGCGTTAGACGCTTCGGGCGCCAAAGTGCCCGGAGAGTGCGTCATTTTTTAGCGTGAACCCCTTACTTGCGTTAATGATATGCAAGGGAGGCGTTCCCGTCTTAAAAAATGACTCCCAGGCCTTTACGTGGTATTTATACTCCCGGGCAAAAATGACGCCCGGGAGTGGGCGTGGCCAAAAACGGCGCTTTTGCGCCGCTTTTTAACGCCTGGGTCAGGCATGGCGTTAAGGGACAAGTGGGCTCAAAATGAGCCCAGAGTGCCCTCCCCTGCCCCCAGGGACCCCCCTGCCACCCTTGCCCACCCCAGGAGGACACCCAAGGACGGAGGGACCCATCCCATGGACATTAAGGTAAGTTCAGGTAAGTATTTTTTTTTTTTTTTTTTTGTGGCATAGGGGGGCCTGATTTGTGCCCCCCTACATGCCACTATGCCCAATGACCATGCCCAGGGGACAGAAGTCCCCTGGGCATGGCCATTGGGCAAGGGGGCATGACTCCTATCTTTACAATGATAGGAGTCATGTTGATGGGGGATGGGCGTCGAAAAAACATGGCGCAAGTCGGGTTACGACGATTTTTTCGACGTAACCTGACTTGCCCCATTTTAAGACGCCCATACGCCATTTTCCCCCTACGCCGGCGCTGTCTGGTGTACGTGGTTTTTTTCCACGCACACCAGGCAGCGCCGGTCCGCTTGCGCCGGCTAACGCCATTCCATAAATACGGCGCCCGCATGGCGCTTCAGAATGGCGTTAGACGGCGCAAAATCTTTTGACGCTAAACTGCGTTAGCGCAGTTTAGCGTCAAAAAGTATAAATATGGGCCAGAATGTCTACTGCCATCTCAAGGCAGGGATATCCACCTTCCTCTTTGATTGCCATGGTACGGGAACCACTTGCATGAATTTCATACACATAGAGGGACTGCTTTCAGTACTAGGAGACTGGTGGTGTCTATGTATGTTGATTACATTCTGCTCTGCATAGAAAATCTAGGCATTGACCTTTTACCAGTTATTAGGGAAATGAGTAGATTGGGACAAATTTCAGAGCTATAAACCAACACGGAGAAATAAGAGGTGTTCCCACTCACTACGGCTACAAAGCAGATGAAACTGAACTACCTATTATGCTACTGCTCTGATTCTATACGATATCAAGTCACAAGGGGTGTGGGCACAAGGGCTTGTGATGAATAACAACTGGAATGGCGCTCAGCATCCTCCAAGTGCTGCTCGATTTGTGTTGCACTACATTTAAGGACAGAAACCACAGTTTTTAGGGTTTTCATTTCTTTTTTTTCCAGTTAGCCTACATTGTCTTTTGCGGCTGTGACCCTGTCAGCCAAATTATGGAGGCGCATTCGTAGGTGGTTCATTTCAATGGCCATAGTGTCAACCAGGCTATAACACTGCCCAGGTCTCAATCTTCTATGGTCTATTGAAGGGAAAATGCACTGGGAATGGTGACAATGAGAAGGCCCCATCGAAGATTGAGACCTGGGCAGTGTTGGAGCCTGGTGATGGCTGCCAGCTGTTGTGTCGCATTCCGCACTCATCCTAAGGGTTGGCAAGTGGCCCCAGTGGAGGATAAACTTTTCACTATGGGCAAGAAGAGAGGGGCCACAGTCTCCCAACGGTGACCTCGCTGCCCAGAGCTGGGAGAGTCGGTGAGACAGATTAACTGGGGCATGCTCCTGCTAAGGCCGAAATCATGGTGGATCTGACTTCGCATTGGAGGCTCAGATTGACAATATGGCCATTGAATTTTATGTAAGTCAAACGAAAGCTGCATGAGCATAACAAAGTATAGCCTGATGTTCCCCCTCCAAGCTCCAGATCCAATATAACGGCTGTGTCCAATTCTATGAATCCCCAAGGGAGGCCGTCGACTGGCTTGACACACTGAACCACGGACATGGGTTTGTGACCTACTGGAAGGGAGACGCAGAGGAGGCGCTGCCTGCACCACTCAGAAAGGAATAGGGGGACACAAGCGGAGACTGCAGGAATATATGACAGTGTGGTTCCGGGCTGTATCCTGGTCTGCTCTGATGTAACTCTGAGCTCTGCCGAAGTGGACCAACCTGACTCTAATCATTTCTCCCAGATCCGTCTGATCCCCGATACGTTTAGTGAGAGCACGGATGCAGGGTAGCAGCTCCTTGTGATGTAGAAGATTTCTGGTTTTGTGAGGTGAGGCACTAAAGGGCTAGCCGGCCTTGGTAGAGATTTTGGAAGGGCTGCTTAATATGAACATTTTATCTTCGTTTAGCCTCCCCACTGGGACTTTTTCCTACCAGACTGTGATTGTAGAAACGTGGTTAGGTTGCTCTGGTCACTCGCAACTGTCTGGGGCAATGGAACCTTGGGCTGAGTATACACCTCAAATAAAAGAGTTCAATTCGTTTTTACAGAGTTTCTTTTATCTTGATTATTTTAGTTCAGAACAGTTGAGGGACCAAGGGTGGCGGTGATTGGGCCCCTTTGGCTGACGGTTACACTAGAGGAAGAGCTGTATATTCTGCCTATGGCAGGCAGTTGGATAAGGAAATTGGGAAATGTTCTACACAATTGTATTGTTTGTTGGGGTTGCTCACTTGTAGTGCTCAGGAAAGACAATGACATTGCTCCGGGTGGTTTGGTGGTAGGGACAGGGTATTTTTTACTGGACAGAAATAGATATGGCAGACACAGGGCCCAGATATGTTAATTACTTCAGTGGCGTAACAAAACTGGAATGGACCCCCCTGCATGTAACATAAGGGGGTTGGGGGGCCCTCCAGACTCACTCATGCCAGGTCCTGTGCAGGGGGGGGGGGGGGGGGGGTGCCCTGGATCTTGGCGCCTTTGTGACGCCCCTGCATTACCTGGAATGTTACGGGAGACTAAATAGGCCAGAAAAATGCAACAGAATACTGTCATACCTTAAACGCTAATAAGTCTCAGTAGAGCTGCTACAGGAAACGCATCTCTGGGGGAATGTGTATGCAAAAAATGGATGGGACAAATGTATGCCACGTTCTACTCGAGATTTGCAAGGGGAACCCTTATTTGGGTGGCCCCCGGGATCGCCGTTTCAGAAGTCTCAGATGCAGGTAGACCCTGAGGGGAGGTGTGTCATTTTGACTGGACTGTTAGATGCACAGAAAGTCTGCTTCATTAACGTATACACACCCAATACAGATCATTCTGAATTATTTGGAGAGGTGCTGAAAGCAGCGCATGTAGTTATGAAGCCGGAAGTCATCATCGCTGGTGATGTCAATTGTGTCCTGGATGGCAAAGTCGACAGATCTCCGCCTCGGAGGGATACTGAACCACATATGATCGAGGCCCTTACAGCCAGCAGACCGGTTCATCACAAAGCAGGATGTGTCCGAGGCCTGTGGCTTTGGACTGGCCAGTTTCTGCAATACGTTAAAATAGCAGCTACGACTTGGGAACTTTGGCCCACATTCCCAGAGGCCCCTGATCCTACACAGATTGTGGTCACAGTGCTTTCTATGACAAGGGGCCGGAAACTAATTATTACACACCTCTATCGAGCAATCTGTGCGGACAAGCCTGGTTCCGCCTTAAAGAAAGAGGGCTCCCGGCAGCGTTATAGCGGGGACCTGATCACTCCAAAGGATCGGATCAAAATAAATGACAGAGTGTGAGGCACATCAATTAATGTATGATTTAAACTCACACAATATAACTTAGTCCACATGACCTACCTATCTCCCAAATTGTTACACAAGATTTACCCGACTTGAGACCCGAGGTATGTACGCTGTGGCATTCTGGAGGGTTACTTTATACACATGATATGGGCATGTCCGGTCATAGCACAATACTTGGGGGGAAATTTTAGACCAGATTATGGGATGGACTAGTACCTAGAGTAATGTAGTGTCTGCTAGATCTGATCCCCGAAAATAAGAAGCTAGGCAGGAAATGTCTAATATAGGGGCTGATGCTGGCCATGAGTCGGATTGCTATTTGATGGTCGAGCCCCAGCCCACTCAAGGTAGAGGAGTGGAAAAGAGACCTACTGGCATGGGCAGGGGTTGAGGGGGCGCACACGAAGGGGGTAAGAAGAGATGACAGACTAGCCGATGACCTGACTGTTTGGGGTACCTTGATGCAGGCTCTGGCTCAGCCCCTGGATGATGATCCCCACTGAGACGACATGGGGTGGGCGAAGAAAAAGAATGTGGCGAGTACAACAATGGCGCGGGGTGTCTGTTTTGTCTTCTATATAATATCTTAGGATAGGCTCCAACAGAACCCAACAATGTCAAAAGTATGCAGTAACTATGCTCCTACCAGTTCAGCTGCAACAAGTTCAAACGGTTTTAATTGTAACTGTGCAATCATTCAAATGTTTGCTCTGATCATCCTGAGTAGATTGTGGTTATGTCATGGAAACTTAAAATTCCAATAAAGATATTTAACAAATAAAATAAAAGCACACAAAAAACTGGAGGGTTCTTGAAGGCTTGCATAGGTGGATTGAAGAAGGCAGAGCGAGCACTGTCATATCAGAAGGACAATGAACAGCGACAGCCAGACCGTGCAAACAAGGTACCATAAGATAGCACCGTGAGGGGGTGAAGAAACTATAGGCGTGTTGAGTCAGTTAGGACAGACAGAAGGATATTGTACAGGTCAATGACCTCCATAGTCATTGATAATCCTGTGATAGTTACCAGGTAGGTGGACCAAATAGTTAACTTCTACAGCCCATATTCTTCACGAGAGCAACAAAACACAGTATTCTCACCCATGGCCAACATTTGCCATTGACACAAGGAGCTCTCAAAATGGTGTAATGGATAGGTAGGAAAGATGATACCACAATGAGCCCTGCCAATTACCAGCCGCGCTCCTCAGTGGTCACATACGTGGGCTGAGGACATCTGACTGATTCAGGCTCTGGACAAGGCAGGAAGACATAGATCAGGTAGAGATTAAAGAAAGGCTAACATGGAGTAAACGATAGCAGAGTAAGGAGCTGTTCAAGCAAAATGTAAGAGGCATCAGTATACAAAGATCTAGCAATCTTTCAGGGTCCTTCCATGTCTGAGACTCTACATCTAATGATCAGGGCTTTATACTTTGTTTAATATTGCGGAGCAGTAAACTGAGCCTTAATAAAATGGTAGTCCTCTCCCAAGTTGCTTCAGCTATTGATTAATATTCCTACCCCGCCAATATATTATTTTTTTAACCTTACTACAGTCCTTAATCCGCTTTATTTGAGGTAGTCAGCAGCTGCAAGTTCTGTGGGAGATACTAACATTACCTTTTGAAAGGGGGGTTTCTTGGTTCCGCCTCCAGAACTGTTAGTTTGCAGGACAGTATTCAGATTTTGCATATCTCCTCATTTAGCTGTGAAGAGTGAGATGGTAGAAGAGGGGACAAGATAGACCGTGCTAGCTGGACATCTGCTAAGAAACAGGTGGTTTGTTTATACTGCGACCTCTACTATTCATGCATTGTATGAACTTGCTGGACAGCGGAGGGCTGTTTGACTTTATTTCCCAGACATTCCACTTTTAGGCATTCTGAATCTTCCATTGACATTTGAACAGGTGGTTAGGAAAGTTATTTTTAGGGTGTGATTGAAGGAAGGTGATTTACATACTGTAGGTAAATCTAGATACTAGTGGGGCAATGATAATTTAGATATTCCTTAGTGGGACAATGTGGACTCAGTCATTATGGCAGCATCTGTAACCTGATGGATAACTCTATGGTCTGCCATCTGAACCTTTGACATCAGTAACCTAATGGTAAAACATAATATGGACCCACAGAAGGTCCTTTGGCACAATCAGCAACACTAGCTCTTGGGCAACTGGTGATCACTCCTAATAGGCTGACATTCAGCACAACACTTCCATATGTAACATACATGAGTCAGCCATAGGACAACATAGCATTAGCAACAAGCTGATATGACAGAAACTGAATGCGACCCCACAACCGATAGCACAGACAATTTCACACATTAACTGGCACAGGAATAGTGAATGGAATTATAATCCTGGCACAAGATTTTAATATGGTGTTAGATTTCCTGATACAAGATTTTCTGTGTGAAGTTTTCCACTGAGCTACCCTGGCTCAGAAGTACACCACCTCTGCTTCCCCTCGATTGTTTGAGGAAAACAATTTTCTCAAGGGTACGTACAAGATTTGTTTTGAAACAGAAAGAATGATTCGGAATACTATTGTATAATCTAGGGTTCGGAAAAATATGATTAGATTTAGTTCAGTCATTGTTTTTGGAAAAAGAAAAAAAAACTCTTGCTTTGGGATTATTTGGTTATTTTTTAAAATAAAACACTTTGAAAAAAATTGATGGACAGTTGTCATATTTGGAGTTGTCCTTCAAACTTGGAACCGTCATGACGGTGGTTCCTGCTAATAAATGGAAATGTCCGCAAACATCTCCAAACGCAGCAGGTGGAATACAGGTAGTAAAATCTTCCACCCCTCAGCCTGCCAAACCCCAAGTCAGACCCTATATCTAGAATGGCACAGTGGGTAAAACAAAAACAATGGCGTGGAATACTGCCCTGAGGAATTACCATTGGTTAGACTACTTGGAGACACTTCTTCGATTACCTTTGGGTGTTTGCCAGTAGTATTCCTGGAAACCAGAGACTGGCATAGCTTTCCAAGCCTACCACCACCACCAATGTTTATAAATTCTAAAAAATGCAGTAAATTTGCATCCATTCAAGGAATACTTCTGTGGCTATAGATTTGATACTTTTTGGGTAAACTAGTAACTACATATAAAATATATGTTTAGGTTCCTGCTTACTGAAATCAGGATGACAAGAAAAACTGACATATACATAGCAGGCCCAATCTAAGGCCCCCAGATCCTATTGCCAAGAAGGCTTTTATTGTGGGGCGGGGTGGGACGGGGGGAGGGGAGGGTTGATAGGCATCACATCTGAAACAGCCGAAATGGTTGGATAAAGTAAGCATTGTTATTGACACCTTTGGTGGTCCATTTAAAATAACCAATGAAGTGAGCATGTGTTGAGGAAGGGGGAGTGGATAAGTAGAGGTGATAAAATGGCAGATGGCTGAAGGAGATGGCAGAAGACTTGGCAATTAATAATAAAAATGGGAGTTTGCTTAAGGTAAAGTTGACAGACAAACACGGGAGGGGATGAAAAATTAAAGGAGTCAAAGCGTTTACATTTAGTGGTAATATGCAAAAACGAGGTCTACATGGTTAGAAGGAGGTGCGAGTGTGAGTGTATTCGGATAAAGGAGTAAAGAAGGGCAGGTTGAGCACTGCAGTTTCAGGTTCACAAAACATTGTTTTCGAATGAACATGTTCAAGCAAAATATGAAAAGTGGAGAAAAATTGGAGTTTATGATTAAGTTTAGTTTTCAACCAGTCATTATAAAGAGTTCTAGGTAGATATCTTTACTAAGAAAGCTTGAGTTGTGTTGGTTTTCAGGAAGGGATGCAGAAAATAGGAGGGGTCTAGGCAATTGGAGACAGACGATGAAAGCAGAGAAGAATCACTTTGTGAGGAACTAAAGACAGGGTAAAGGAAATATGCAATAACATGAGCAAGTATTTTATGCAGATAGTGCATAAATTAGAGGGAACGAGCATGAGTAGACAAGGCTGAGTATTACATGTAGATGACTCGACTGGGTAAGTGAATGAATGCAACTGTTCGTAAGGAAAACGTGGACTTTGAATCAAGAGTTTGAAGACAAGGAAATCAATTCCAGTGAGGCATAAGAGGGAGGGAATATGGATTTATTAGCACTAAACAATGGATGGAAAAAGGTATTCTTCAAATGCAAATAGGAAGGTAAACAAGGAAGGAATAGTGGAAAATACTTCCTATTGCGTTAGGACGTATGATGACAAAGCACCACAGTTAACGAAAAGTGGTGGAAATCCTTCTCGATCAATGCAAGATTGTTTTGTAAGCTGATAGTGTCTTTTACCCAGACACACTATTCCATTTGGAGTGCTGCAAAACCTCTGATTCAGTTGGCATTGGTTATTTAGATAGCACCAAAGTATGATGTCTCCCTCATCTGCTAATGATTCACCTCTGAAGATTTGTGCATAACAAAAAGAAAAACACATTTTATAAATATCTTTTATTTTTGCTAGAATCAATCTAGAGTACATAACTGATGATTTAATTAACAATTTCAAGATTAAAACAAGAGTGGATACATGGGAGTTTAAGTTCTAGATGCACTAACGTTCACTGAATTACTTCTGTGGCTCCCTGATATAGCCATACAGAGAAAGTTCTGAATTTAGTGGAATGGCTTCATCATTGTAAATCGATAGTCATTGCTTTTGTTCAGCCAGTCGAAGGGGATGACAGTAAGTCCTTCCTTTAGCAGAGAAGGTCCACAAATGGTAATGCTCAACTTATAGCAAACCTATTGGCCGTATCTGTCAAAGGTTGTGTCACATGGCAAAATGTTTTAAAAGGGGTTAAGTACCTGTTTTCCAAACCTTTTCTATGACTATGGTACAAATATTTAGTTTGGATTTTCTACGGTACTGCTGGAGGCGTAAATGGTTACACAAATAACTAGCGAAAACACAATACAGTTAAGCACCATTGATGTAAGTAAGAGAACAAAAACAGGGAGTGTTGACAGCAGACTACAGAAGCTTAGTTAACAGACTGTAAATGCTCTAACCCAAAGCCGCCAACATTACTTTGTACACGTTGAGGCTCAGAATGGGGGTGAAGGAGCAAAGCATTAGGAGGACATAAGACAGCTTTTGTTGGTTGTCTGCTGGGGTCTTTTACCCTAACTGGATATCAAGTTCTAATGGCCTAGCAGGTCAGTTGAGGGATCTGGGTCAGATGTAGCAGCACCAATGAGAAGTATTTACGAAAACAATATGCACAGCTGCAATTTATGCTTATGTCACACGACTGCATTTATGACATTTAAGGCCCAATATTTGTCTGTGTCAAAATGGTTGTTTGCAATATGCATGTCACAATTTATGCAAGCTGTGGTGAAAATGCTTATTAATTTCCTGATCCAAATGCTTTGAATGTTCCAATTAAAGGCCAATATCTTTGGTAAATGTTTTGCTTGGACTTAATGGAACTGTTGGGTAAATAAGTAGCCTTGGGGCCCACTGCCCAGAGTTATACCAGTTGTTAAAGATCTTGAACCAAAGGTGTTGGTCTGAGTGGCAGGCAAGGGCCTGTAGTGAGGGGGAGGGCCTTTAACAACTGATATAGCCCAGGGCAGAAGGGCTGTAAAGCTGTTCGAACATTCCACCCACTGAAGGTAGAATTATCTAAACTAAAAAGTGGAAAACAGAAATAAACATTGGAATGCTGGAGCAGAAGGCTTATATCAGCAGTATTAGTACTGAGCCAATTCGTGGTCTTCAAAACATTCCAAGGTTCCAATTAAAGATTGGCCATGCACACTGATCTTCAGAAGACATGCGAAGTGGGCCACATCTCAACAATGCTGGACAACTCAGAGCAGTGGACAATGTTCTGTTATGTGTACTCATTAAGCAGCATCTCACCCGGAAATATTCTAGTACAAAGTAGGCGTGACAGGGATGCTGTCTTCTTCAAGAAGCAAAGATATGTTGTTGACAACGTGCCAGCAACCTCTTCCTTGCTGTTGGATGGGGTCAAACACCACAAGTGAACTAGGATTTCCTGAGCTTTGAGGCAGGAATACAGACCTGTGAACTCAACTCAGGAAGCCAGTTCCCAGAACCACAGCACCCATCTTGGATTTTGGGTTACATTCTGCTCTTGTTTATACTTAGTGCATAGGTGAAGAATCAACATATTTGTGATTAGGTATTGTATCCATAGTTACTTCCAAAACAGAGTAATTGCATTTCACAGCTTAGTAAAATATTTTCTTTCAGAAGAAATAGTTGCATACAAGTTCAATTACTTCCAAAGCAAACTTGATATATTTTAACTTTTACTCAACCCCTTTCTAGACAATGATCTAAAAAGGGTGCATTGTTTCTGTCTTCAAATATATATATTTGTTTGCCTTTGTTGTAAAATGTACAGTTGCACCAACACAGCATACATCATTTTGACAACACCTTAGAGCCGCTGTGGTGTTTCTTGTGTGCTGTGGGGCAGTAGCTAATTCCTGAATAAGTGACCACTTACCAAAAATCAAAGGAAGCACAGTGATATGTGAACAATTTGATTTAATCTCAGTCACTGGTAGATACTCGGGTCGCATGCCTTACCAACTATTTTCACTACTTCTCTACTTTAGACAGAGGCCTTGGTCCTGCTCCAGGAGGTACATATGGGCAGCAGCCAACATCTGAATAATCCTCTCATCGAATAAATAGCAATCGAAAGTGACAGAAAACAAAGACAGGGACTAGGACTTTATGTAAATTAGTAAACTGAAACATAATCCATGCATTGCGGTTTGTATGGGTTTTTGTATATTCATTTGACATTGGTTTTGGGTACATTATAACTTCCTAAAGGAGTGAGCATTGTTTCTTTAAAGTGTCACACCTCATTGGCAAAGTTTCCGATTTGTAGTTTGCATCTGTATTTTGCAAATGTTTCAAATAATTAATATCTAATTGCTTTTCAAGTCTATCTTTCGTTTCCATTGATTTTAAAAGGGGAAGTATTTGAAGTATAACCTTTGAAAAGTACAATGCCATGGCTAAAGGAAGGGCCTTAAAAGCACTCCAGTGGGTGGACTCTACCCCTGCTTTAAGATCTCGGTGCTTAGCACCGTTGTACCATCTGGTGTGGAAACCACCAGCTTCTCTGAAGGCTTCCTATACCTGCTCCCACCTGGCATTGTACAAATCACTTACGCAGTCCGTGAAGTCTGATCTGGAACGGGCCCTGGGGGACCACTCTTGCACAACATTAGATTAGATCCAACAGTTCTGAGTCTTTTCTTTAGGTATTTTACTATGTCCTTGGCTATCATGTGATGCAAACATTTTTAGTACAATGCTGAAATGAACAAGGAAAAGAGCTGCAAAAAGAAGTGTAAGCTAAAACCATTTCTTGTGGTGATCCATTTCGACATTGTAGCGGTATGAAGAATGGAAGCGCATTTAGGAAGAAAACCTAGGGAAGAAAGAGACACAGTAAAACTGCACAACACCACTATACACCTTTTCATAAGTTTAGCTTCAAAATCCTTATTAGGATCCTTAATAGTCTGCGATATCCCAGCCACAAGCGGTCATTGTTTTAACCTTCATTGACGCTGGGCGAAAGGCACATATGGCTCATGTAATTTTTTCCACCAATGAAGAGCATAGTAGTCGATCTCCAGACACCTGTGACATCGCCATGACACCCACTGACGAATCGTGTGATCAACAGGAAGTACCTTTACCTCTGTTCCTTATCTGCTTCACCTGTTATGCATCACAGGGTGGTCTAACTTTGCT
The DNA here is from genome assembly GCF_031143425.1 of Pleurodeles waltl. Classification (NCBI taxonomy): domain Eukaryota; kingdom Metazoa; phylum Chordata; class Amphibia; order Caudata; family Salamandridae; genus Pleurodeles; species Pleurodeles waltl. The sequence goes on along the minus strand of NC_090444.1, from coordinate 1,696,084,566 downwards.
GACGAAGAGTGTGTTTTCTTGTGTTGCCATGTGGAAAAAAGACTACTTGACACAAGGGAGGGCCAACAAATGCAACAAGAAGGACATATTTATACTGCTAGCAGTTTGGCACCTTCGTGAATGGTTACTTGTTTTGTAGCCGGCGTGTGGTCAGCGGACCTTTTTTTGTGGTCTACGTTCATGAAGTGACCCGATGCGGGTCTCCGGGCTTCCCTGAAGTTCAAATCCAGGGAACTGATGTTGAAGGTTCCTATCATCCTCTGCCTAAAACACAACAGAATTGAGACAGTTACTACCTTTAGGACACTTGCTCTGGTTCTTAACAAGTGTAACCCGGCATGCCTACAGACCAACAATTACAGTCTCACACGCAGTAATAGTCAAACACCACAAAGCGCGGTTTCCTTAAAGACTTGCCCAATCTCTGTACATGGGTTGTGTTGTGTTGTGTTGTGTTGCTTTAATTCTGGGAATGTGGTTGAGCCTTCTATCCTAAGAACATATGTGTGTGAACATTCCATGTGTCTGTGTATTCTTGTGCTCTGTCAGTGTTGTGCTCATTGAGCACACAGTGATCGGAGCCTACTATCCCTCCATGTTGCCTTGTGGACATAATGCTCAACATGTATCTCCAATCTGGCGAACTTTATAGTTCTCCTAAGAGGGTTGGAGCAAACGACATTCCCACCCTTCCAACGCAAAGGTGTTCTACATGAATACAGTGCTTGTGTTATTGGAACTGCATTGGTTCGGCACTGGCCAGCCATTTTGCAGTATTTTTTTTTTTTATAAACCAATTTTATTGATTTTTGTGAAACAAAACACATACAACATTGGCACAGACTGTTGTACGACCATGACAACATTATAGCTATGCAGGTAAGCATATATGTTATCAGAAAACATCAAGTACACAGTGGCAGGATACAATATTCTAGGGGTTCCACCCTGAGAGGTAATTATGGGATTTGTCCCAACCATTTCCTCCATACCCGCTTGGGCTTACGGGGACAGCCCTGTGCCTCAAACCGTTTTCTTGTTTTGCATACCAGTCCATCCCTTGGTGTCATTTTGATCTAGAAAAAGGTGTGGGGGATCTCCAGTGAGTTGCAATGTCTCTTTTTGCCACCAATAAGGCTGTGCCCAGGAAGGTAGGTTCAGCATGTGTTTCCCCAATCCCCTCTAAATACATCAATGAGTTCATTTGTTATTGCCGTCCGATATCTCTGAATATGGGGGCAGGTCCAAGTTAATGTAAAAGTAAGCAGTGGATCCTCCACATGCATGAAGGGTCTGGAAGAAACCTAGCTCGGTGTGACCTGGCTGGTGAGAGGTATACTCTGTAGAGATAATACTTCTGTATCAGTCCCAAGCGAGAAGACATAGTTGTACTTCTGGGTGCCATCAAAGCATTGCACCAATCAGTGTCATCTTTAGGGCCTATCCATTGTTCCCAGCGGTCCCTAACGTAGGTCAGATCCCCTGAAGAGTTAATTATCAATGTTTTATAGATCCGATATATCCCGCCCGACCTACCAACCCCATAAGAGTTTTACCTTCTAATGGATTGTATTCTGGTAGGGCTTCTATGCGTGTACAATGCATATGAAGAGCCTGACGGAGTTGAATATATTTATAGAACTGAATATGCAATTGTTGATACTCTGTATAGAGGTCATAAAAGGAACGAATATGGGAGCCAGTCCACACATCTTCCAGCTACGATATGCCCACCAAGTCCATTTTATCAAATCCTTGCAGCGGGCCACTTCGCTTAACTATGTACCGTACCAAAGGAGTGTTTGCTGTGTCAGGGTATCGGCCCAATGGGTGTGTCTTAAGGCCGCTCTCCAAGCTAGGAATACCATTCTGGTTTCCGGGGCCATGTCTTTGTGGAGCCAGTGTCCATTTAATAGGCCGTGGATACGGGGTAAGGAGAGTTGGGTAAGTTTGAGGCGATAAGCCAGGTCACACCATCCCTCGTTAAACCAATCGTGCAGGAACAGAGTAGCTAGATATAGTAATAGAGATTGGACATGCCCAGTCCCCCATCATACGAGCCTTGTTGACAATGCTGGAGCTCAATGTGGTGACGCGCCCGCGCCAAAGAAATGATGTGGTCAAGAGAGGAATGTGAAGGTTTTGAAACACATACAAGAAACATGGCAAGACCATCATTTTAGATAGTGCCCAGAACATTAAGGGGGAGGGTCTGCGATCACTCCAGGTCTGATTTAACTTTCTGAGTTAGGGGCCTAAGGTTCAGAATCCAAGTAAGGGCTGGGAACAGCAATAGCCAGATATTCAAGTATTTGAAGCTTAACCAACGAATAGGTATATCCCTTTGCCAATCAAAGCAAGATCTAGACATGGCCAGCGGCACCAGAATCTATTGAGCCGGGTTCATGCGGAGGCTGGATGCAACCTCAAAGCGACGAAGGTGATGGAGACATCGGGGCAGCTAATGGATGGATCTGACAAGTATAGGAGGACATCATCAGCGTATAGGGCTATACAATCTTTCTGTCCCCCCCTTCCATCCCCACCCACAGAGAAGAACATCGCCCGTAATCAACTGGCGCCAACGCCTCACTCGCTAGGGCAAACAGGAGGAGAGACAAGGCACAGCCCTGACGAGTGCCTCAGCCGATGGGAAAGGAGTGCAAAACAATGCCATTGATGTAGCTAAGAGCCGTCGGGCTTGTGTATAGGGCATGGACCAGTCTGCAGAAGCGTGATCCTATTCCTGGCCGTCTGAGCACCAGCATCAAGTATTCCTAATCAACAGTATCAAATGCTTTCTCAAAGTCAATGAGCCAGGTCAGGGGTTAGGAGATGACGATGGGCTAGTGTCACGTGGAGGTGCTGAGTACAATGCCTTGTGCCGCGAGAGATCATGAATCTGCATTCATTGGGATGAATTAATGTGTATAGCACATTTTTGAGACCAGTAGCCAGGATCAAGACGTAAATCTTCACCTCTGCATCAATAAGGGAAATTAGTCGGAGCAAGACAGGGAGGTGGGCTGGGTTTTGCGAATAACCACTATGGTGGCAATATCCATGTTAGTCGGAAAGGTACCTACACGGTTAATCTCTTCATAATGAGCTAGGAGCTTAGGTGTCAGGGTTTCCCAGAATGCTGCACACAATTCAGTGGGGAAGCCATAAGCCATGAGTTTTCCCAGTGGCCATGGCGGAGATCGCTACCTACACTTCTGCTAACGTGATGGGTTCATCTAGTGCTTGAGTCTCTGTGGGGAACAACCGAGGAAGAGGCACATCACTGAGACATTGGGCGGCGTAAGAATGCTCAACCGTTTGGGATAGTGCAAATAATGTTTGGTAATAGCCTGCAAAAACTTCAGCCACTGCCGAAAGCGTGGATTGTCGCTCCCCTCTTGCATCAGTGACATCTGGGATGATTCTGGAGGCCTGTTGATGAGAAATAAACCAGTAAAGTAGCTTTTCATTTTTATCCCCCCAGCCATATATATGTGGCGTGGAAGCTAGTCATAGGTGTTCCGTGGCCTCCATAGCTTGAAGACGCAGTACCTCGCTTATCAGTTAAAGGCGACAAGAGGTTGCTTCCTCCGGGTTGAGGGCCAATTCACTTTCCAAGCGGAGTGTCTGAGCTTCCAGCCAGGTATAAAACTCTTAGCGTACCTTCGTATTATAGCATTGCTGGCTGCCCATAGGACACCCATAGACTAAACAGAGCCTTCGTTAACAGCAAAATATTCCTGGGTTTTCGCCTGCAGAAACTGAGTGCATTCTTCATTTTGTAGATACCAGGAGTTTAACCGCCATAGAGGTCGTGTATTTATCCCCTGTGAGCCTGTTTTGAGGAAAAAGAGGAGCATGACCAGATATCCCCCTTGGTTGGATTTCGACCGAGACAATGTTGCGACATTCTGGGGCAGGCATAAGGAAGAGATCTATATGGGACTGTGTCTTATGGGCTGCCGAAGTGTGTGTGAACTCTCTACGCCACAGGTGCCAGGTCTGCCATACATCACAAAGCCCCAGGGAGGTGAGCCAGCTGGAGAGATGGTGTGCTTTGATACATCTAGAGGTAGAGGGGGGCCGGAGGTGTCTAAAGCCGGATCGAGGACTGCGCTGAAGCCCTTATCAATGTTGTACCTTGTGGGAGATCCGTCAAAACTTTAGACATGTTCCCCAGGAAGGAGCAGAAGGTCACTGGGGGAGCCTAACTGCTTAGGAGGTTAAAGGCACGCCCTGCAAGTGTACCTGTGGGAGCTAAGAACCGACCTCGGTGGTCCTTTACTACTTGGGGTACTGTCAGAGGAAAGAAGAGGCGTAAAAGAATGGCCACTCCCTTAGAGCATCGATTGAAGACCACGTGGTAAACTCTATTGAAGCCCCTGCGTACCAGGAAGGGGCAGTTATCACCCAGGAAGTGTGTTTCTTGGAACAACAGGATGTCTGCCTGGTGTCGCTGGGCACGTCAGTGCCGCTGAGCGTTTTATTTTGTCCAGGAACCCATTAACGTTCCAGGACAGGTATTTTTACAGGTGGGGGCCATAGTGTTAGGTAAATGTAGTTAGGTGCGTCATAGGGAATGTCACCCGTCCTCCCAGGGGGCCTGTTTAGTGTTGTAGTGGTGTGTGTTGAGGACGCTGTATGTTAGAGGAGCGTGTCTTGTGTATCCCTTTGGGAGTCTGTGTATTTAACTGTAAGAAAAACCTATAAGGTGAAACAGAAGCATGAAGTCAAATCTGCCGTGAGGTAAACCTATGAACTCTAAAATCTCCAGTCCCCCCCACCAACTCCCACCCCTTCCAATACTTCCCCCAAGAAGCATTGGTCACCCTCATAATAGAAGTAAAACTCAATAAATTGATGAAAAACAGAAATTAGATTGTGGTGGACCCCCTCCATTATTTCAGATCGTATGTAGTGATCATGACAGAAAAGGTGTAGTCAACAGAGTAGGACTACAGACATTCCATTCTGGATCAAGGGAAGAGATAGCGCTGGACTTCAAGAGAGATCTGTGTCGCTGTGCACCTCCAGTTGGTCGGAGCAGGGGCAGGTGTGTCGCTCTCACGTGTTCCCCCGGGCACTGTCTTGGGTCCAGCATGGCCATGGGATGAAGGTCAAGGGGAGATTGAACGTCAACAGTGTTTTCGTCTCTGTGAGAGGGTACGTGGTCTCTGGCGTTTAGGCCTTCAATCGGGATGGCTCTCACACCTCAGTCCAGGAGGTTGTGAGGAGCTATGTCGTGGCGTATCATGTCGCCGTTCTTCTGTGAGCAAGGTTCAGGCCAGTTCCGATGTTTCAAAGAAGTGTGACTTGTTGTTATAAATGACCCAAAGCCTGGCCGGGAATGGGGGGCGGTATTGTATTCCTATTGCTCTGAGTTTCTGTTTAATGTTAGTGTAAGTACGACGTAGTTGTTGAACTTCTTGAGTATAATCAAGAAATATGAGGACCTTGGTTTCATTGCATCGAAGATCCATCTGGGATGGGCTATCAACGGTCTGGGCAGAGAGCCTTGTGACAGCCTGGGGGTCAAGTCCCGATGTGCGCATTAGACTGCAAGCCAGGAAGAAAGAAGAGTGGCAGGCATTCAGGTTTTAATCCAGTTCTCAAGGTAGTCTGCCACAGATCGTGGTTCTGTGTTTTCGGGAATGCCAATCATGCGCACATTGTTATGTCGAGAGCAGTTTTCGGCATCTTCGGAGCGGCGGGGCAGTTCAGCTGTTTATGTGAGGAGGGTGGATACATCAATGCAGACTTCACCTATTTTGGTCTCTACTGCGGCCTGTGAGGTTTGTATTGTCTGAAGAAATGTGGTCAGTTCACTCGATGGGGGTCCCAGCTTGGTCTCCCCAGATTTACCCCAGTGGACCTGTGGTTGCCCCGGTGGAGTATTGATCCATACATGTCTGAGCTGTAGAGGGTTGGGGGTCCTCTTTGCCCATGGTTGTGGATGTATCAGATCAAACCCCACAGCATGGCCCGTCAGACACACCCTGTGGAGGCTTAAACAAATTGAAGGGGGAGGCCAGGGGGTATTGTGTGCAGTTCTCACTGATCTTAAGGGTGCAGCATGGTGCCTGGGTCTCAACAGGGTTATATACCGGTATATCGTTTGAGTACAGCTTCACATTAGATGAAGTCTTGTGGCCCCGGGAGCGCTTGGTTAGTGGCTGCAGGAAAGTTTGCTCTTCAATAGCGGCTTATCTCTTAGACATGTTTTTGGAAAGGAGAGGGCCTTTACCTACAATGTCCTAGTCTGTATTTTTGGAGAATGTTCACATGTGAAAGGAGGAAGACCAGATCTAAATTGCAGACTGCAGTTCCTCCTGGGAATCTCAGGCAAGGGGCCCCCCAACTCACTTCCGGGCCCTGCTCCAGCCAGTATTGGGTAGGAACTAGTTAGATCAAATAGGTGCTGGAGTATTTGCTGTGGGGTGAGACTCCTTTTTCCGCCTGTCTTAGGGCAGGTCGAGCACAGATCGGGCCCAGCAGGCCAAGTCCAGGTTCACTCCAGCCCGGAGTGTCACCACTTAGTTATGCTGGTGGCCTGGAGTATCGGTGAGGCCTCGCTTTAGGAAGGATCAGGCAAGTTCATGGGACTGGTGTGTGCTGCGAGGGAGGCGGTGGGGGGGACCGCCGTCGCAGCGGGCCTGTAGAGTCTCAGGTGTTCTCCCTCTTGTCCAATGCAGGGATGGGAGCGAGGCCTTCATAGGCCGCAGGGGGCGATGTGCAGACTTTGCAGGAGTGGAGCCAAAGAGGAGGGCAACGGGAAGGTCGGTTGTCACATGCAGGCGACCTGTCCCCAGTCCCGTCTGTGCATCCCTCACCTGGGGTTTTGGCCGCTCCAGACCCCTGGGGGAGGGGAGGGGAGGGGAGGGGGTGCACGGCGCAAGATGAGCCATCCAGCTGGACTGCACCCTTCCTTTATACGACACGGACCGTCTGACTCCCTATCCCGCGGGCCCCAGGTGATGGAGTCAACGTTGGAAATGGGGGGTGGGGTGAGGTTTATCTGCTGCACCCACATTCCTCCAGTGGTCAGGGTGCCTCCAGGTGCCAAATCAGGACCTCCAGAGGAGGGGAAGAAGCACTAGGGTGGTTTGCTCACTGCTGCTGGATCTAACCACCAGAGGCATTTTGCTATGCTTCTCAGTCCGCCATCGGGCAGCCGCACACCCAGTGTCCAATCCCCCTTGGTCTCACCACATTTGGAAGATTTGTAGCCCAGTGTTGCAGAAGCAGTGGTATAGCAGAATCTCGAGGAAAAGCAGGCAATGGTCCCAGGGCCAGTATGTGCTCCTCTAGATGTCAACCTGAGCTGTAAACTTTTTTTATCTTGAAATCAGCACCTGTTCCTTTAAGGACCAAGGATTACTTTGAAAAAATGTATCCAGTTTAGGGAATGGGAAAGCAGGATTGGTGGTCTGTCAATCACAAGTGGGGGAAGAGGGGTGGGGAAAAGGAACCTACTAATTATTATTCATTAGGCATGTCCTTCTGCGATCCACTACTGCTAGATATTTTGTGAGATGACTTACTAGTACGTAGGTTGAATCACAAAATGAAAGGCAGGTCGCATTCGGTGTGTAATCTGCACCCACCAATTGTGACCTGCCTTTTCGGACATCAAACCTTTAATTTCATATATGCCTTTATTGGAAGAACATAAACATATTTTAACAAAATACTACTTTTACGGCTGCTGATATATATTTATTTTACTTACCTGCTCCTTCGTCGGACATCACTTTCTATGAATCCCAACGGCGTTTTCAACCATTCAGGTCCATCTGCAATTTTACGCCTGAAAGGCACCAGTGGCAGCTTTTGTTTGTGAAGTGCATCTATTTCTTTGGCTGTGAAGGCTCTTCCTATAGAAATGAAAACAGAAATCAGTTTTTTCATATCAGGCATTTCTCACCCAATTACAAATGTGGTTAGGGACTCAATGAGAATTCAGATTAACAGTTTTAATTAGAATGTACCAAACACAATAATAAAAGAAGACTAACATAATGTGTTAAAAGCATAGGCTGCACCATATTGTACTGACTCAGGCATTAGACCTTGAAGTAGTAAGAGTTTTAGAATATATATATATATATATATATATATATATATATATATATATATATATATATATATATATTCAGCATGACAAAATACATACAAATCATATGTAATCACTAATCAAGACACATTAATCAATCAAAATATTCCCTTATAATAAATATATGTCACCATATATATTTTAAGCAAATGCAAGTAAATTTTAGAGGTGAAATGAAGGAGAGAGAGAACAAAGAATATGGAATAACCCTATATATTATGTTTAGTATGTTACGGCAGTCAGTTTGCAATGAAAAGATAACACTAATACTATACAGATGTATTATAATCATTATAAATCTATAAATTATAAAATAAATAACATTCCTAGGTGTTTAAGGTGAATTACACATCTTTCTAAAACCAAGTCGACGTTTTAGTAGAATTATATGACAACAATGTGCAGAGGCAATCAGATTATGGGCCTGATTACGACTTCGGCGGAGAGGGTTAATCCGTCCCAAAAGTGACGGATATTCCACCCGCCATATTACGAGTTCCATAGGATACAATGGACTCGTAATTCAGAGGGCGGGATATCCGTCACATTTGGGACGGATTAACCCTCTCCGCCGAAGTTGTAATCAGGCCCTATAAATCTTAATTTTTCATGCGTAGAGAAAGAATTTGAATTATCTTTTCTGCAGTTAGATTATACATTGTTCCACCAAGAGAGAAAATATAACTTGACACATCTAGATGTTCTCTGCTGGAATGCAATGTATATAAACAAACCAATTATTTCAAAATCATCACTGCATGTGACACTAGAAACAGGTAAGGAATCTAAAAACAAATAGGTAGGTTCAAAGAGATTGACATTCGCCAAACCAAATAAACATTATTATAAACAAAAACATATGTAATACGTCTTCTTTATAGGTTTGGTCTAAAGACAGCTGTTGGTGCCTCACCAGCCTCATATAATCAAACATTCATAAATAACAAATACAGTCCTGTATGTATACACAGAGGGGTTTTCAGGTCATTCCCCTCTTCCATTGGACTACTCAACTGTCATTCACAATTTGCTTCCACTCACCAGCATGGAAGAAGGAGTGACAGCATTTTTGCTGTTCACATGTGTATGTCTCCCTTTACCCTCCCCAGGAATAGGTATCTGGCCAGTACTTTACTATGCAAGTGATGTTTTTCTTTCCATCCCTTCAGCCTTTTTAGTCATTCTTGTGCCTCTGATGTTTGTTCAGGTTACAGTAATTCAGAGATATCAGTACTTTTCTTAGTATCAACAAGAATAACGTTCCCTTGTGATGTACATTAAAACTTAAAATGGTTTCTATACCTATTCTAAGTACACCTGCTGCTAAGAAGCATCACTGCAGGTCTATTCAAACAGGATGCAGTGATTATTTTTTTTTACATTTTTAATGCATGCACATTAAGACAGCTTAAGGAGGCAGCATGTTTTCTTCTTTTTTTTTGGTATTACAAAATATTAACCTTCAAACCACCTTGCAAAGTCCTGACCTTTTGCCCTCACCAGTGCTTGTTACAGGATAGCACAAACGGAGTGTAGAATACTCTATCATACATTTAAAAAGATATAACTATGTAAGCACATTTAAAGGGGTTAAATATGTTAATGCTAAGTGTACCCCATAAATTGATGGGCCAAACAATCTCTAGATCAGACACTTACAGTAATTTAATATTTAACTGGCTGAGGAAAAAATAGTTTATATCCATATGTACAAAATGGGCTGTATGAACAGAATCACCCCATACTGAGGGAGTGATTACCTGAAAAAGAAACCAATTCAAATGACTAATGATTTTAAAGGTAAATATTCTGAAAATGATCTGGTTAAATAAAAGTAGTTTGTAACTTGTCAAAATAAATAACAGAATTATCAATCAACTAAGAATTCCACTACAAACTCACATATCCGGCTCTTTAAAAAATAGATCTTATTATAATTGTTCCAATTTTGCTAATCGCAGAATTACCGATGAAAAAAGGGCTTAGTAGATCCGTCCGATAATCCACTTAACAATCTTTGCAATAAATGTGTATACTACAGTAAGGACCATGTGTATTAATCTGCCGCTGTAGATAATTATACCGCTATTTTACAAATTTGGGATAAAATCTGAACCCATAGCTTTCAGAACATCTCAGATTTACTTCAATTTATGTAAAAACCAGAGACATCACAGAACTAATCAACATTAACCACCACCTGCAAATTGGTGCATGATTCAGTCAAGCAGAATACCATGTTGTGCACGCATAAAGAGATAACAGTATAGGTCATATGAACAGCAGACCCTACCCTCTAGGTCCCCCCTGCACTCCACAGTCAGCGGTTCCATAGCGAATGCACATAGGAGGAGACAGAGGGTAATGCGCTCTGGTACTTCGCCACCGCTCAACTGCTGGATAAGTATTGCCATGCCCATGGGCAAATGCAGCAAGAACAGCAAAACAATGTTATGAATCCTACCAAGTACTCTCCAAAACTGAGATGCCGCAACAGCCGGAACAGATATACTCATGCATGACCTGTTACCCAGCCATTAAAAACATTAAAAGGCCTTCTTAGAATAGAGAAGCTCCTCCTTAGAAAACCCAGCTTTATCTCAGCACACTAATCTAGCTATTGCAGGGGACAGCTTGGAGGCAAGTATCTTCAGTAATATCTCGGTATCTATATTTATGAGCAAAAGAGAGCAACATGACCCACAATGGCTGGTTTTAGGGAAGGGTGATATTTTCGTCTGCATCACAGATTCCCAAACAGCTTTAGCAGCAATAATATTTTCCAACACTGCAGGCATCTTTAATGTGGATACAAGGGCAAATGTATTTTAGAGAGAATCCGTTCCAAGAGCCATCTGGGCCTTTTAGTGCATTACATTACATGTGTTGTTTTCAGCAATAAGCCAAAACAAACATACAAAGATAACATTTCATAGAAAACATGTTAAAAACTAAGGGCCTGATTTAGAGTTTGGCGTAGGGGGTTACTCTGTCACAAACATGACTGAATTCCCATCCACCATATTACAATTCCATTATAGTCTATGGAAATTGTAATACGCCGGACAGGATATCCGCCACATTTGTAGTGGAGTAACCCCTTCGCCAAACTCTAAATCGGCCCCAAGTTCTGTAAAAAAAAAAAAAAAAAAAGAGATGGCAAAGGGGAAGAAAATAAAAGAGGGAATCAAATTCCACATTGTCTAACAGTAGTTTCTTTGAACTTAAGTGCTCTAAAGTCCATCTCTATTTGATTCCTTTGTCAAATCAATTTGAATGCTTTGAGCAACCAGATGAAAACCAAGTTGGTCTGGACCAATACAGAACAATAATAGTTTTTGGGTGGAACCCACGTCTCGCTGTGACTGGTAACAAGATGATGGTCACTAAAATTATCAAATTATTAGAAAAGTGGTTTTTGGACTGTTCAAAGTAGTAAGAAATTAAGATATCAGACGCACAAAGATAATCCTGTCAGAGTGGCCCCACCTCTTGCCATGGCCAGTATCAAGTGTACATTCACTTAATTATCTGATTGGTAGAAAATACGAGATGCTTTGGTGCCAACTAAATTAGGAGAAGGGTAAGTGGATTAAACCGGGGAAAAGAGGAGTGGGCCATGATTTTTTGGTCCTTGTGCAAACCATCAAGGAAAAAGTTTTCACAACACTCCTCCCTCATTCATTACCACGATTCAGAGCGCCAGATGGGCCTTCTTGTCAGAATCAATGTGGCCAGATGTAACTTGAAACAGTCATACAGATTAGGTGGTTGTCTGTTCTATAGCAAAGTGCAAGTGTATTGTTACGAGTTGATACTGAGAAGAGTTCCAATAAGGGCACTAGTCACTTCAGATGCCGGGCTTTAGACTTTCTGCAAAACAGTATGAAATGCAATTTTGTAACATGACCATCGGCGCTTGGTTGCTATTAAACTGGCAAATACACTCTAGTAGGAAGAACATCCAAAATGAATTTAATATATAAACTGTGACGTGCCTCAGGTAAAATGTAGTTGATATAAATCTCTGACGCCAAGAGATGCTTTACAAAGAGGTAGCGGTCAGTCATGAGTGAGGTGTCTGCAACTCTGGTGTGTGACGTGAGTTAGTGGGACTGACATGAAACCTTCCCTTTCGTGACGGCATTGGGGGGAGGGGTGGAGTGGGAAGTAAATTGTTGCCAGTTCATAGTTATCTATACCCTAGATTCGTTAATATCCCGACATAAAGTACCAATGGATTATTAGGGAACTTAGCATCCTCAGATACTTCAATTATAGATCTTAAAAACACTCCCCAATATCGGTCTCTAATCAGTTGTACTCAGTACATTACTGGACAGAAGGGGCATGATTCACAAAGGTAAGATTAGACTTTGGCTTTTCTTTTTTGGTTTTCACAAACTGCAAGTCAAGGCAAAGAACTAAGCACATACAACGATAGGCCTGTCCTCTGCAGTTGTAAACTTACTATTAACTCATAGTTTGTGAATACTAACAAAAGCGTAAACTTACACAAAAGTGTAATTTAATCTTTGTGAATCAGGCCCAAAGCAATTATGTCTGTTTTAGATCTTATGCCTAGCTGCAAAAACAGGGGACCAAGTGGAGTTCCAAGACCCAATTTTATCCAGGTCCTTTGAAAGTTATTCTCTATTACTTGCAGTTGCTTGGCTTTGCCGTAACACCAGAGTTTGGCATCACAGGACTGCAGATGCAAATGCTTTCTGCCTGTATATTTGCAATATAACACTGGGGGATTTGCTTCCATTCTTGTTTCTAAGATGCAGCATGGCATTTGTAGAAGCTGAGAATTGTTGCAGCCTTGTCGATGTGGTTAGACCAGTTCGCTTTGCAGATAACGTGTTTACCCAAGCAATCGTAGGTGATATGCTCTCAAGGGATGGACAGCTTACTCTTGGTAGCCCCTTGAGGAGGAATGGGGGGTGACAGAGCCATACTCTTTCTCTGCAGACCTAATTTGGAGGTACTTCTTTTCATAATATCTCTGGAACTTGGCTAGCAACCTATTTTTTTCTAATGCAATTTTTTGATGTGCATGATAAGATCACTGCATCATCAGTGAAAAGTAAAGAAATAATTTTTATTGCACAGCTTAAGGACATCAGGATTTTTTTCCCAGGAATAGTCCTCCATCATTCAAGAAGTTACAAAATAATAATGGGGTGGGTAAAAACCCTTGCCAACTGCCTGATGGGATAAAGAATAAGTCACTACAGTCACCCATTGCTGCATACCGAACGAATGTGGTGGTCTCTACATGCAGACTTTTTTTTAACAAACCAATTTTTATTGATTTTTAAGAACAAAGTCAACATAATATGCACTTGACGTTGGTTACAAAACCATTCTGAGCAGTAAACAGAACGCGTAAGGATAACCACAATGACATATAAAATAGATAGCAATTGCATCTATTGCAAGTCATGATCTGGTAAACATTCAGTTAATCCCACTTGACCCAGTCATTTCACGCACACTTTACAGTGTTTTTAGGACAGCAGTGGGCCTCATACACAGGTTTCTTTTGTTGGGCACACCAGTCCACTCCTCTCCACCAATGCAACGCGGTCGAGGGAGCAGCGTTGTTCCATCCGTCTGCAATGTTGCGCTTGGCCACTAGAAGTGCAATTCCTAGGCAGGCCCTGTCTGCCCTTGAGCCATCCCATCCTTCCATTAACTCCAGCAACATCAGTAAGGGTGTGAGCTCTATAGATATTGGTCAACTCCACCACTATGGCTGTCGAATAATTTTGAATGTGGTGACAGGACCATACTATATGAAAAAATAGGACGGTTCCCACCTACATTGTGGACAGGCAGGGTAGGGTAGGATTCCTTCATGAAATTGGCAGGTCTGAGCCAGGTTGGCACAGTGAAGATAATACGCCTGTATCAGGCGCAGCCTGGAAGAGATTGCAAGAACTCGAGGAGCCATCAATGCATCTCACCAGTCTGCATCATCCCCTGGACCCAGCCACTCCTCCCATCGAGTCCGGAGGGGGCCAAGGGTCCCAGGGTAGTTAATCACCAGAGGACGGTAAATTTGGGAGATTCCCCCCTTGTCTAGTGCACCCATCAGTAGCTTGGCCTCCACCGGGCTGAACTCGGGGAGTGGGTCTTCGTGAGTCATGTGTGTCTGGAGAGCTTAGTACAGTTGCAAATATCTGTAGAATTGCGTGTTTGTAAGCACAAAAGTGTCTCAAAGATCTTAAATGGATCGCACAGGAGTTCCAGCCTACACGTCCCCAATCAGAGTAACACCTACTGAGTTACAGTCCTTAATTCCTTTCAGTGCCGTCACTCCACTAAGCCAACTTCCGTGCCACAGAGGGGTTTGTTGGGTGAGGGAACCATTCCATCGAGTATGTCTTAGAGATACTGTCCATGATAGGAAGACCATCCTGGTCACTGTCTGGAGTTAAATTGGAATCGGGGAACCGTATATCGGGGGCAAAATCTGGGGAAACCCCAGCACCAAGACTTCCAAGCAGTAGGCTGGGTCAGACTACCCTCCTGTAAACCAGTCATTGACAACCAGGAGCTGAGAAGCAAGATAGTACAAGTACATACCGTCCATGCCCAGGTGCCAATCGTGACCTTGACCTGCACCGTAGGAAGGAGGTCGCTGTTTTGTCCAGAGTTTGGAACCAGGCTCTCGACATTGGTATGGGGAAGCTCTGGAATACATTTAGGAATCTTGGCAAGATTATCATTTTGTGCTCACCAATTCTTTCAATCACATTTAGTGGTAGGGTTTGCCATTTGGTAAGGCCTTCTTGCGCCTTTTTAGTTAGTTTTTCCATATTCAGGGACCAGGTGGGCTCTGGTTGGAAAGCCACCCAGATGCCCAGGTCAAGGAAGCTAAGACAGCTAATGGAGATGGTGTCCTGCCAGTCAAAACATTCTCTTGTGGGGCCCAATGGAACTAGCACTGACTTGGCTGGGTTAATCCAGAGTCCAGACATGTCTCTAAAGTGGTGAAGTATATAGAGACAACGAGGGCCAATAACCGTATATAGAGACAACGAGGGCCACAGTGGGTCGGATAGAGGAGTGTGCCAAGGACAGACTTGAGTCGAGTGGCAAAGAAGATGGCATATATTTTGACTTCCTTGTTAATTATGGAGATAGAGCAGTAATCTGCGCAAGGAGTGGAGGGTAGGTGATGTTCAGGGATGACTGCTAAGATGGCTGCATCGAGCTCAGGGGGGAAGGCGCCATTCCATTCGGCCTCCCCATATTGGGCGAACAGATGAGGTGTCAATATTCCTCCAAACGATCTAGTATTCCGCGGGAATGCCATCAGGGCATGGGGTTTTCCCGGAGGCGATGACTGACATAGCAGTTCGTTCTTCTTCAGCAGTTAGAGGCTCTGCTCGGGACAACCTTGGGAGGCAACTCATTAAGGAATTGCTGTATTGCTTCAGGATCTGGATAGTGAGATGGCACGTAAAGACGGTGGTAGTAGTGTGCTTATGAGTTAGCAATGTCTGGCAGGGCATGCAGGGCATGCTGGGTCATTCTGGACTCCTCTACAATTTCAGGAATAATCCTGGTAATCAACAGTCTGGAGACCAACCAGTATAGGAGTTTTCCATTTTTGTAGCCCCAGCCATAGACAATGGCTGTCGATGCGTGCCAGAGATTTTTGGCGGCCTCAAATGATTGTTGCCAGATCTCCTCTCTGAGAAGGTCTAGCATTCGGGGGAACTCTCCCAGGAGCTCAGTGGGTAGTTCACTTCTCGCCTAGAGGTGTGAAATGCAGAGGAGGCGGTTGCACCGCAGCGCTTGAATGTAACCTTTAGCATGACCTTTGATCGTCACCTTTCCGACGGCACAAATGGTACCAACAAAGTCCACAGATCCTGCATTATGCTGAAAGTATGCTTGTATAGCCTCACCCAGGGCGTGGAATAAGGTCTTATCTTGGAGAAACCATGCTTTGAGCCGCAACATGGGACAGGGACCTCCTCTCGAGGCACAGAGATGGAGGAGGACAGGGTAGTGTGGTCAGATATACCTCGAGTTAGGATTAACACATCAGTAACTGTGCAGCAATCTGGGGCCAGTAGGAAAATCAGGTCAATCCTGGAGTGGGTATGGTATGCTGCGGAGGTGTAAGTAAATTGGGTCTGATGAGAACGCCACACCCACCAGACATCGCAAAGGCCAAGACAATGTTCCAGTCCCTGAGCCATTTGGCACTTGCCCGGTGACCTGTTGACAGAGGCCAGGTGGCGCCCTTTTCAGGGGCCAGAACGGCGTTAAAGTCTCTGCCTATCCTGTAAGCCCTGGTGGGAGGTCGAAAAGGATTGCGTACAGTTCTTGAAGGAAGGCGCCTTGGGATATTGGCAGTGCAAAGAAAGTGACCAGAATGATGGGTGACCCTCCACTGTGCCCGTGATGGCAAGGTATCTCCCTTGAGGGTCTCTCACCTTTCGATTCACCACCATGAGAAAGCCTGTGTGGAAAACTCTGTCAAATGCTTTACGGGCTGAAAAGGGGCATTTTGTGCCTAAGAGGTGAGTTTCCAGGAGCATCAGGACCTCTGGGGAGAGTCGGTGGGCATAGCTTAGGACCACAGCATGCTTTATGCGATCGAGCAGTCCATTAACATTCCACAAGAAAACTTGTAATGTCATGTTTTGCGTGCAGGGAGGGGGGAGCGGGGGGGAGGCAGGGAGAGGAGGCACCTGGGTCCTCCTCTCCCATGAAGGAACATCCAGGTTGGAAGTTGGTGCAGCATATCTATTGGTAACATAGCAGGGTCGAAGTGTATGATGTAGTATGGCAGAGGTGCGCCTTGTTGTGTTTGCACTGTCCAACAGTCAAGTACTTTGTGCAAACCTGACATAAAAAACAAAACAAATCATTGCATTTCCCCCCCCCCTTCAACAATCCCCCTCACCATACTTCCAACAAGAAGCATCTGTCGCCCAGAAAGCTAAAACCAAACCCATTACAGTCAGTTATCAACATTGGAGACAAAGGGCCTCATAAAGAAAATGGCGGTCCAGACCACCATGCCGGCAGCGGCGGAAATTACCGCCTCTGGCATGGCGGTCTGGGCGGCCATATAATGAACAAGGGAAGACTGCTGCAGGCGGCCCTCTGCCACCGCCAGGCAGCCTGATGATGGCAGATTTCCCTACCCGACAGGGCACTGCTCTCCGGATAAAGAACCCTTGTTCCACCAGCCTTTCCTGGCAGTTACCCCCACCAGGGAAAGGCTGGCGGAAGGGGAGCTCAGGGGCCCCCATGCACAGCCCAGTCGCACAGGTCACCGCCCGATTTACAGGCAGTGATGTATGCGACGGGTTCTGCTGCACCCGCCGCACTGCGGCATTGACGACTGCTCCATGTGGCGCCATCGGCAATGTCCAGACCCAGCATTCCGCTGGGCTGGCTGGCAAAAACACTGTTTCCACCCGCCGGCCCAGCGGAATGTTGATTATACAGCCGGCGGGGTCCTTAACGGGCTGGCGGTCTGTGTTCAGACCACAAGCGTGATCACGGCGGGGATTCCCGCCATGTTCATAATGAGGGCCAAAGTGTTTGCATCAATAGGAAAATCAATGGACAGGCCATCTCCAGGGTCTGGCCTCCTCTCACGGCTCACCCGCCCACCTCTCAGCTGTGTCTGGAGCTAGAGGTGGGGCTCTGTGAGAGATTAGTGTTCATGGACAAATCCTCAGTTGGTGTCTTAGTTTCAGAATGTGCCCACCAACCCCCTGTCAGCAGTGAGGGTTCCGTGGGTTGAGTTGCCGTTGCGAGGCGGTCTGAAGGCCCAGACGGAGAATGCAGCGTGGGTGCCAGACTTGATTCTGGTTGTCTTGCGGGCATGCCATGAGCTACAACGAACCCTCCTACTCCAAGGGGCCACGCTCATCTCCTTAGGTGCAGGGGCACTGTCCCCTGAGGGGAGGATCTGCTGAGCAGGCATTTCTCCGTGAGCCAGGTCCAGGCTGATTCAAGAGTGTCAAAGAAGTGAGCTTTGTTGGTGAACACAACTCGGAGTCTGGCTGGAAATAGTGGGCAGTATGGGAGGCCCAGGGCACAGAGTTTTTGCTTAGCTGCCACATAGGACCTGCGCAGCTGCTGGACCTCCCTGGTGTAGTCCAGGAAAATCAACACTTTGGTGTCTACACGTCGGAGCTCTGGTGGGGATCATACCTCATTCAATATTGCATCTCTAAAGTTCAGGATCTGTGTGGGCCCCCCGGGGCGGTCTAAGCATCCAAGCTTTATGGGCTCTCTCTGTGGCATACCATTGGGAGAATAGGTCTGATGTCATCCAAGGCTTGATCCATGATTCCAAGAACTCGGTCACCCACTGTGGCTCCGCACCCTCAGGACACCAATGAGGCGGATTTGGTTGAGCAGAGACCGATTTTTGGTATCCTCGGCATGAAGGTGGAGTTCCGATGTACGGACAACAACGTCAGAGACCTGAGATTTTAACGTGGTCACTTCGTCTTCCACTGTTGATATGCAGGATCCAACCTCTGTGATCCTGGTCATGGCTTTGCGCAAGTGCTGGTGCAGGAGGACCACGTCTTCATGAACCTCTTATTCTGGTCTCCACTGTGGTCTGAGAGCTCTGTATGGCATGGAGGATAGTGGCCAAGTCCCCCGGTGGAGGAGGGCACTCCCTTTGCCTCTGTGGCTTCCCATCACCCTGGCGTCAAGCCTGTAGCATGCGGTTTCATGCGGGTCTGGTAGGTCACCATTTGGTGCGGTTTACCCTTGCCCATGACTGTTGAGCCTTGGACAGCAGCCATACCTACTGGGCGTCAGTAGTCTCCAGGGGTACGGCCCCCACAGGTGGCGAAGGCGATGAAGGCCTGGGGTGGCCCGGTTGGTGCTGCATGCAGTGAAGAGACAGCGGGCACGGGGGGGTCAAATCAAGGAGGGAAGCTGGCCAGATAATATGGAGCCTGGTTCAGAGTCAGACGGGTCCTTCTGGTGCCCAAGACAGAGCTGGCCACGAAGTACCCAAGATAAATGTTTCGCCAGGAGGAGTTCACAGTGCAGGCTGTCCCTAAAGGCTTGTGACTACCACGCCCAAAGGAGGACAGCACAGTTCCCAAATTGGGAGGAGGGGGATGGCCCACAGTCCGGTGATCCAGTGAGGCTGCAACTGAGGCCCCGCAGGCGAGTCCCCAGGAGGTGGCTGGTCGTTTTAGCATGCAGGAGGGGGGCCCCAAAGTACGGCTGATGGCTCTACTGCTGGGGGTCTTCAGAGCCCATGTATCTCCCATGTGGGCCCTGCAGTGAGAGGTCCCGTGTTCACATGTGCATATATATTGGGTGCATAAAGGCACATGCGGAGGTAAAGAGGTGGGAGAAACACACCCAGGGGCTGCAATGGCGCACTGTCCCTCACGGCCCAGGCCTCACCGCAACCGCAACTCGTGCCCCAGGCCGCCACGACATTCCTCAAATCTGGATGTTGGGAGAGAGGGCAGGCCTGTAGGTGTGTGCTGCAGTTCCAGGAGCGTTAGTGGGGGGAGTCATTGAGCTACCATGCGTAAAATCTTCAATTGGTCTATGGCCATCTTGTGTGAGTTCATGTCGTAGAGTGAATAGGAAGATTGTAGGTGCACAAAGCACCGAGAGTGAGGTGAGCTCAGGATTACAGGAGAAAGCCATCAGTGATGGTCATCAAGAGCATCCTACCTACTACCCCCTCAACCCCCTCACCCCCCCCAGCATAGGTGGGACACCTCCGCTGCATTGTAAAATGTGCTTGGGTTCACTGGGTCCACTCTGGCCATCTGCCCCCACCCCCACCCCCCTGCAGTTTGCATAGCAAAGCACATCCAAAAGATATTTCTCACAACATCTAGGAGAAATTTGGGACTGTAGTTGCTTGGTAAAAACCTGCTGACCTTCTTATGCAAAGGAATTATTACTGCAGTTCGCCAAGAAGGTGGAATTGAACACTGAGTTAAAGATTTTTGTCAGAACCTCTGTGCACAGCTTTGTGTCAGCTCCAAACATAGTTGCAGACACATAATTGGGTCCTGCTGCTTTGCTGAGCTTCTGAGCAGGTATTGCTTTCTCTATTTCAGGAGGAAAGAAAGTTCTGCGGAACAAAGTTTAGCTGGCTTGTTGTCTCTATGAGCCTGGGCATGAGATGATTCATCTCTGAGAGTTCCAGGACCAATCACGTTCTTGAAGTGCTCGATCCATGCTTTAGCGCTAATATAATGTTCTTGTTTGTTAGTTCTTCCTTCATAAACTCTCAAGATTAACCCCGGAATCTATTGCCATTTTTCTTTGGAGTAGCCTCAGATCTTTAGAGAGAGCTTGTTGGTATGCTTGCTCTTACCCCCTAAGGATACCTTTGTGCTCCCTCCTTAGAGTCTCAAACTGCTCTTCTTTGTATGAAGATACATGGCAAACAATCTGCATGTTTGATAAGAGTAGTGTTCTCTCTCCACAAGCCTCATTAAACCACCTAGATGTCCCCTGAGTTCTATAGTTTCTTCTAATTCAAGAAGGGTACTGACCAGAAAGTAGAGAGTGCTTTCATTAGGATAGTGTATATGTCCAAAATGATTTGGGGCCTTTAAATTATAAATGCACAAATGGCAGGAAATTGGTATATAAGGTTAATCATCACAGGAGTATCTTCCTTTAAAACCTTTCAAAGTTCCATTTCAGGGAAGCACGTGGCGTTAGAGGGAGCCTTCAAATGTATTTTACACACAAATATTGAAGAATCGTGATCACTCTCCAAATGCTGGACAATCCTCATGTCTACAACCTGGCCCCAGGATTCAATATTGAGTATCTTCTGCTAAGTCTAAAAGCTGGTGCTGCTGGACTATCAGAGATGGTACGACTATTGAGAAAGTTGAGATTACAAACCTGCTGTCCAACTGCAAAGCTCTTTTCTTTTCTTGATTTGTTTAATCTAATGCCATTTGATAAATCTGGGGCTGGAATATTACAGCTTGTTGTTTTTTTCGATAGTATGACTTTCTTAAATTCCTGCTGGTGGAGACATTGAAGTCACCACGTACTATCAGTGTGTTTTTGGCAAAGGGGTTTAATCTTACAGTTCTTCGTCAAGAGTTACTACTAGGTCGACATCTTTCGGGGACCGGCTAGGAGCTATGTAGACATTCACACTGTCACTATTTGACACTGATTTGTTTCTTTAGTCAGCCTTATATGGTGTATGCTTGGATTGGATTTAGGAACTAGTATTTGATCAACCCCAATCAGCCTCTCTCTAGTGTTTTTTTTTGCTTCTGTTTTAAATTCAAGACAAAAAGTCAGTGTGTGAAGCCGAGAGCCTATATAGAACCAGCTCAGTGCAAATGTGAGGTGATTGTGTATCAGAAGATGTCTACTTGAGCTACACCCTATTCTGCAGCCTCCTAACAATCCATGTAAGAATTCTGATTGTCTTAGTCGTCATCTATAGTGTATTTCCATTAATGTCGCATACAACTCTAAAGTCAACATCTATATTTCTGGAAAACCTTCTTTTGATTATATTCTTAAAAGAAAACTGAAAAAGGCCTTGTCAACATTCCCTCCCTGCTACCCCATCCAGCCCGCAACTGTCCAGATGTTGACCCCTTATATTAACAACCATCTGCTATTTATGTGGCACTCCGTGACACACTCTAAATTCATGTTAGCCCGCTCACCCAGTTCAACTAACAGAAAGAATTTCAACTTGGGCTCCCTCCCAGATTCAGTGCCACTGAATACACTCATTATCACATATATCATTAGCCCACCACATATAGGTCCCAGGAAACAATAGGGAGTGTCTCACCACTTCCCAATATACAAGAGCAAGTTTTGCAGGCCTGTCTATCCCTTAAACAGTTCTCCACTTAAACACATCAAATAATGCAACCTCACATATTCCTATACTCCTTCTCCAGGTTGTTTGCTCTCATCCTTTGACAGAATTATTGAGGGTGTAGCGATGTTATTCAATTTCTAGTTAACACAAAAAATGGCACATCAATCTGGTCTACCACACCCAAAGCACCCAAAGTAGCCATTCCATCTTAGAGTTCACCTGCCAATGTCCACTAGAGATGCACTCCAGTCAATCCTCTTGTCTCTGTTATCCTTTTATGTTAGTGCCAAAGTGTTTACCTCTGCAATGAGCCCTTCAGGTAGTGGACCCCTGTGCATCATTGGCCCACCTCATGTAAAGCAGTGATTCATGCAGATCACCTCCATACCCTTGGCCCATGGCACGGCCGCTACATGCACCACAATGGTAGTATATCTCCCGCTCTCTTCCTGGGATCTTTATGATGAATTCCCTGCCCACCTCTTGCAAAGTGACCACCAATGCAGCTAATCCTTTGCACAGAAGGATGGTTCAATGCACCCCGTCACAGATGCATTCCAGGGTCCGTGGACATACAAGTCTGATTAGCATCAATACAGGTCTTCCACTCCACTTAGAGCAGCTGGACTCAATCAGCTTTCAGTCTTCGTGATGCCTAGCAATGTAAGCACCAACAGTAAGACAACTTAGCATGAGCAATTTTGGTTGGTACAGAGAGAGGCTATGGATAAGAATAAGGCTGCCAAAACACACCATTTGCAGCTTTTAATCCGAGTTCACCTAGACCATCCACCACAAAGGGGGCAAAGCTGATGCCCCACTCTAAGTTTCCTGCCCTACACTTCAATGCAGTTATCCAACCCATTTGTCACTTGCAGCAATCACCTGTTTAATTAAATGACTGTGCCAACTATGTGTAAACATCCATACCATTAAAAACAAGCAACATGCCAGAAGAATCAGGCAGGGGACCCCTGCACTGCCCATGTCAAGTGCACCCTTCTCCACCAGCCTTTACATGGCGGTGCTAAAGCTGGCGGAGAGAGGGGTCGTAATCCCCAGATTAGTTCCGCCAGTCTCTGCTGGGGAGGAGAACTGGCGGTTCCACCGCGGCACGACCACCACGGTCATAATGTGGCAGTCCGACAGCCGTCAAAGCAGTCGTACACCCATAGTGTCTTTCCCAGCATCATTCCAATATTTTGCTCCCACTGTCATAGTGAAAGCATCATGGGGATTGAGTTTCGCACCACAGTTACTTAGGTCGAGCAGGCATTACCTGGTTAGGTGTGTTTTTCACAAGTGCAATTGCAGCCTCTGAAAAAATGTGTCTTGTCTCCAGTATGACTAAGAATGTTGTCATACTACATGGCATATTTCAGATTTCTCTTACAGAGTATCAACTTCACATGTTCTAATTGCTTCCTACTTCCTTGCACTGTCAGTCTAAAGGCCAGATAGAAGCTAATTTTGTCTCTGCACATAGTAATGTCTCCCTTCTCTCTGCCACCTTTTAAAATATTGGCCCTCATTACGAGTCTGGCGGTCAGCGTACTGCCGCAGTGGAATTGGCGGCCGCACTGCCACGGGCCCGGCGGTGAAGACCGCCACATTACAAGTCCCAGAAAGGTACCTGCAGAACACAGGCAAGTCACCATCCGGCCAGCCAAGGCGGAAGTGCTGGCGCACCAGGCAGCAACTATCTCAAGCCTGGCGGTGAGGCAGCATCTCACAACCATATTACGAGGTTACACACTGCCAGGATTTCTGGGGCAGAACCACCGCCACCAAAACCCTTGCGGAAACAAACAATATAAAAGAAACACGGGCACGTCCGTAGGCGGCATGGCAAGCAAAATGCAACTCCTTCCAATCCTCTATCTCGTCCTGAAACTCCCGGACCACGACACCAACCATAAGTACACTAGCCTAGCACACACTGGAGGGAAGAACGTTAGTACACACACACCAAACACACGCACGGGAAGCCATTCTTAGACACACACACACAAACACCCGTACCAACACACACATCCACCACACACACACATCCACCACACACACACACACAGAATAAAAGCCAGGACTAGGTAGGTAACAACGACCCCAGCAGTGTAGTGCCGCATGATAACCATATATTGAAAACATATGGGATAAAACGTATGTACATACAAGCCAAAGGGCCAGTCCAAAAACCATAGTGCCCCGAGCACAAGATGACACCCTAACTTGACTCCTGACTGCAAAGTGCACACCTCCACAGGGCAGAGGCATCAATGGGGAATGAAGGCACCTCAGGGGTGTGTGTGTGTGGGGGGGTGGTCCTTGAGCTTTGGGGGGGGGGAGTCCTTCCATCTGGGATTGGATGGGGGCCCCTTAGGGGTAACCTTGGATGAGGGGTCCCTGGGCTTGCCCCTGGATGGCGGGGGCTTATCAAGGGGCTGCGGTTTGGGCTTGCCCTTGGATGGTGGGGGGGGCTTAGCAAGGGGGGCCATAGGTTTGGCCTTGGAGGTGGAAGGAGTGAGCTTGGCCTGAGAAAAGGAGAGAGTGAGTTTGGGTTTGGCAGCAGGAGCAGTGGACATAACAGGGGCGGAAGTGGCAGGTGGCGGAGGGGCATTAGCAGGGGCAGTGGCAGACTGGGATGCGGAAGGCTGGGCCACAGGAAGGGTAGCATGGCACTTGGGGGGACAGGGACAACTCGCACAGGAAACATTCTTTGGGTACACATGGGAGGTCACTGGAAAGACGTTTGGGAGTGGAGGGAGTGGGTATGGTTGGGAGGTGCGTACGTGGGTGTGCCATGAGTGCAGGTGCGTGGGTCGATGAAATGTGTGTGCTGGTGGGATGTTGGGTGGGTGAGTGTGTGCGTTTAGATGTACTGGGAGGAGGTGGGGAGGAGATGCAGGGTGATGGCAGGGGGGGGAAATGAGTGAATGTGCTGCATGTGGGTGTCTGCGCAAGTGGTTTATGGGGTGCATGAATGGGGTCAGAAGATGTGGTGACGGTGGCAGTGAGGGCACATGTGGTAGGAAAAGTGACTGATGTGATGCTGACTGCAGGTGTGTGTGTAGTATCGACTGAGGGGGAGGTGGTTAGTGAGTCGGTGCAGGGTGTGGATGTTGACACGTCTGCATGGGTGTGTTGAGTGTGTGCATGGCGGTGGTGGCGTCTGTGGTGCCTATGTTTGTCCTTTCGTACTGTGTCTGTTGATGTGGATGCATGTGGGTCAGTAGGTGTGCCTTGGATGGGTGAGGGGAGAGGGATGCAGGATTGGGAACAAGTAGCTGGAGGTGGGATGGAAGAAGAAGGTACACTGGCTGCCGTCAATGAGGAGGCCAGAGCCTGAAACAATCTCTGTAGGCCAGACAAGGCATTGTGAATGCCTTTGTCTGTTGCATCTGGGATGCCAGTCCCTGGATGGCATTCACGATAGTTTTCTGCCCCACAGAGATGGACCTTAGGAGGTCAATAGCCTCCTCACTGAGGGCAGCAGAGCTGACTGGGGCAGGAGCAGAGGCACCTGTGGCGAAGGAGATGCCCACCCTCTCGGGTAAGCAGGCACAGGGCAACTGGGTGGGGAGCTACAGGTAGGGCGGTGCTGGTATGGGGGTGGGGGACAAGGATTGTGCTGAGGTGGTCCTAGATGGGTCTGCCACTGCCAGGGAGCCGCCATCGGAGGAGGAATCAGAAGATATAGTAGTCGATCCAGTCTCCCTGTGGCACTCCCCTCGCCCTCTGTCCCACTGGTCCCCTCGGCTCCACTGGTGTCAGCCTCCTGGGACCCGTGGGCTGCAGCTTCCCCACTTGCCGGTGCCCCTTCTCCTTTGCCAGATGATGCTGATGCACACAAAGACAGAGAAGGACAGAGAGCGAGAGAGAGAGTGCAATCGGTCAGTGCCAGCACAACAGTCACACAGGATGGTACATCGGCATTTGATGCCATGCCATGATACATTTTGCCAACCGTGAACATCCTACTACTTGGTGACACCATGGGGGACGGAGAAACAATGCTGAAGGTCTAAATGAGGCATAACTCGACATAAGGAGTGTCATACCCACCACACCTATCCAGTACCTGCCCACTACCCTTGGCCGTTGCAACACAAATGCAATGGACTGGACACCCAAGAGGATCCTGCACGACTAGTTGGATGGCCCCCTTGGCTAATGTTAAGAAGCACTGTCACCACTTGGTGCACCCACCCCACAATACATGCAATTTCTTGCCAGCTGATTGAGGTCATGGATACACCCCTGGCACAGTGGTTGGCCAGGACCAAATCACAATGCCCTGACGCCCAAGCTCTGAAGATCTAGTTGCATGTGCTGGAAGGCAGATCTAGCAAGTAGGTGGCCACACAGTACTTCATTGAGGAGTCTGCCCCGCTACCACTGAATGCATGGCATTACTCGCACCTGTGATGTCAATCCTGCCCAGATGGACACAATCCATAGTGGAGATCAGTGTACCAAGCATCCACGCTACATCTACCCAATGATGCCCATCCAGAGCCACCATGTCAATACATGTCACAAGTGAGAGTAAGTACTCACCCCCGTGTGGCTGCTGTGCTGCCCTCAAGCGCCCATCCACCTCAGGGTAGGCCACCGCCAATATGTGGGCCATTGGGAGGGGGGTCAGGGTCCAACGGGCACCTCTCCCTCATTGGGAAGGACGTCCCCAGCTGGGCCTCCGCAGTCTTCTGGGGCCATAGTCTCAGGTCCGCCGGGCATGGACCCCCAGGGTCCGCAATTGCTTGGTGATGGCACGCCAAATCCCCTTCTTCTGATGGGCGCTGACCTGCATGGGTGACACGGACAGAAGAACACAGTCATATCGGATGGCATACCTGCGACAGTAGTTGACAGAACACATCCACACTCACGTCATCAGCCAACCTAGTCCTCGGCCCCTCACCCATGTTCATGCTCTATTCACACTGCCACCTACCAAGGCCCCCATCCCCATGCACACAACTCACATACAGGACAATGACAAGGGGCTCACCTGCTGCTCTGGTGCCCCATATAACTGTCCATAGAGGGGCAGGACCCCGTCAACGAGCTGCATTAATTCTTCCTGAGTGAACGCTGGAGCCCTGTCACCTGTAGGACGTGGCCTCTTGGCTACCAGCGTCAGTACAAAGCAGCACACGCAGTGGAGGTCTTCAGTGCACGAGGTTCAGGAGTCAAGTGAGCATGAGCACATAAAATGGCGGTCATGGTCGCCGTGGACATCACTGTCACTGGGATGATCTCTGTTTCACCTGTCCCATGCATGCAGACAGGCGGCAACCATTTTACAATTACAATGTGTGAAATTTAGTGTGTCATACGTCTATGCTGCACAACACGTTCCCACCTCTCTCCTGTTCCCAGGTACTATGCACGGTTGGGGATGAGGAATGGACCGGTGTACAGGACCCTAGTCGACCTTGCTACCCTGGAGGAGCGTCAGAATGAGGCCCAAAGTTGTACCAGACGAGTCATTGAGAGATGCTTTGGTCTGCTGAAGGCCAGGTTGCAGTGCTTGCATGTCTCCGGGCGGTGCCCTGCAGTGCCCTGCTTTACAAGCCACAGAAGGTGTGCCAGATCACTGTGGCCTGTTGCATGCTGCACAATCTGGCCCTGTGGTGTCACATCCCATTGCTGGATGCAGAGGAGGGGGTAGCTGTGCCAGTGGCTGATGAAGGGGACATGGGGAGTGATAAAGAGGAGGATGATGATGAGGATGCAGCGGACTCCAGGGCAGAGCTGATTCCACATTACTTCGTCTGAGATGCAGATATGTGCAAAGTATGTGGTATGTGTCCTCTATAACTGTCTGCCATGTCCCTGCTGCCACCTGTTGTGTATGACCACTGACTGTATTGGTTGTAGCTCTGACTCATGGTGGGTTTGGTAGGGGTGTCAGATGTGGCCATGACTGAAGTAGTCACAGTGTACAGTCCAGGCCTACAGTCATGCAGGTGTTGTGCTGGTGCATTGGTGCCATCTATGTGTATCTGAAATGTTCCCTGATTCACCAGTTCAAGTGCCACATGTTTGCCACACAGGGTTGTTGCATCTGTGGGAGTCGACACTGGGTGGCAGTGCAACATTGTTGTTGGTGGCAGTGGGTGTGGGGCCAGGTCTGACGCTGGGTGACATGAGGGTGGGACCATTGGATTGGTATGTGTGTTGGTACTGGCCATATGTTTTTGACCTGTCTGGCATGTCTGCCTTGGATTCCTGTTCCAACAGTCCATTTGTGTGGAGTTGGCATCTGTGACTCCTACAGTGATTGTTGTCCCGGTCTTGTTCTCTTTTCAGTACAATGTAGTGGTGTTCTGTGCTCCCTGCCTGGGCTGTTGCCTCCATTGACACATATCTCCAGCCACTAGCCGTTTCACGATAGACATCCCAGCATTTTGCTCCCCAAGCTGTCACCCTCCCATGAATGTGCTGAGCGTGGGTTGCCACTTGTACACGTATTGGCTGTTCCATACATACTCATGGGAAATATACACGTAGACATAGACTGTGCTCAGAATGTGTTTATTTGTGATTTACAAGTGCAGGGGGTGATGAGTGGGGTCATGGTGGCAGAGTTCTTCCGAATGTTAGGACCAGCTGAAGGTTGCCCAGGTCCAGTCTGCTGGCCATGGGCAGACGGAGATATGGGAGTGGACAGTCGACAGGGTGACACACAAGGGAAAATGTTCAGGAGAGAGTCACTTCCTGGTGGTGGTCTTGGTCTGGGCATCATGTCCAGGTGGATGTCTACTTGGAAGTCCTTGCTTGTATGGGGGTTCCTCAGCTACAGGGGTAGTGGTGCTGGTGTCCTGCGAGACCTGTGGCGGGCCTCCATACCACTGGCTGCCGCTGATGTGGAGGGCTGTGATGGGATGCGGCCGGTGCTAGGGGCCTGCTGGTGGGTGGTTGGCTCACACATGACAGTAGTCAGGTCCTTGAGCACCCCCACAAGGGAGGCCATGGTGGTATTGTGGGTGGTCACTGTTGCATGACCTCCTAATGGTACTGCCCTGCAGCCGCTGGGTCTCCTGCACAGTGGCAAGAATCTGGCCCGCTGTGTCCTGGGATACACCCAGGACTTGGTTGAGGCCCTCCTGGGCAGTCAGCTGGTGTTGCTGTGCTGACCCTTGGGTCACGGTTCCCTCCCACTACCCCTGGCCCCGTGTCTGTGCCCTTGGCACAGTTGTGCCACTCCCAGGAGCAGCAGGGCCATCACTGTCTGGGGGAGTGCCCTTGACCCTGACCGCTGTACTATGGGGCACACCTCTGATTGTTGGGTCCCTGGGGCACAGGTTTGGGGTTCAGGGTCTGGCTGTGGTGCCACATGGGTAGGGTCTTCCGGTTTGTCCACGGAGGGTGTGCCGTTGGTGGACTGCCCAGTGGCCCTACATGGCCCAGGGAAGTTGTCCTCATCCAGCCATCCGGTGAGGCCTTCATCCTGGGGGGAGGAGGGGGGCGGAGGGGAGGGGCTGTCTAAGCCTGACATCCTCTGCAGGGTGTCCGTAGCAGGGGTACCTGTGGATGGATACAGTAGGTGTTAGTTGTGTGACTGTTGTTGTGTCCCTGTTGTGATGCATGCAGTGGCTCAACTGGTTTACCCAGTGGTTGTATGACAGCTGCTGCACTGCAGACATTGGTTTGGATTGGATTGTGGGAGCTGTGGTTCTTCCACATTGTGCTTGACATCCATGCATTCGGGGTGTGAGTATGGATGGTGGGAGTGGGGTGGTGTAGGGGTAGGGTGTGGGGTGTTTGGCATTGGGTCAGTAGGGTGGGTTGCAGTGGTTTGGTGAGTGGTGGGAGGCATGCTGGGCATGGGTGTTTGGCATCAGTGGAGGGCTCAACACTGGTAAATCAGCAATACCCCCCCAAGCACCAGTCAGGCCCTCGGGATACATGATGTCCAGGACCTTTTCCTCCCAGGTTGCCAGCTGGAGGGGTGGGGTGGGGAGCCACCATTGTTCCTGTTACTGGCATCCTCTGCCTGGGCGCCATGGACCGGACCTTCCCCCTAAGGTCATTCCACCTCTTTTTTTTCCTGATGTCCTCCCTTGTGCGTGGGTATGTGCCAACTGCATTGACCTGTTCGACAATCCACTGCCATAACTCCGTCTTCTGGCAATTGATGTCTGTTGAACCTGGACTCTACTCTGATGATCTTGTCCACCATGACCTGCAACTCATTGTTTGTGAAGCGTGGGTGCTTCTGGCATGACATCTTGTTGGGTGGGTATGTGTAGTGCATGTTGTGTGCAGTACGGGGTGTGTGGTGATGTGGGGGTGTTTGGCTGTGTGTGCTGGTGGACTGCAGTGCTGGACTGGGTCACCTCCTTTCTCACCGGCAGAACCCGAAATCATCTGCGGCATACCCAAGGGTTCGTCCCCCAGCCTGACCCTCTTCAACGTCTACATGGCTCCTCTCGACAACATCGCCCGATCCCCCAATCTCAACATCATCTCATACGCAGGCGACACCCAGCTGATCCTCTCCCTCACCAAGGACTTCGCCAAGACCTACCTCCACGAAGGAATGAAGGCCATCGCCGTATGGATGAAGAGCAGCTGCCTCAAACTCAATTCCGACAAGACGGAAGTCCCCATCTGCAGCTCCACCCCCTCCGCATGGGATGACTCCTGGTAGCCTGCCACTCTCGGAACCACTCCGCCTCCCACGGACCACGCACGCAACCTAGGACTCATCTTTGACCCCTCACTATCCATGACCCAGCAAGTCAACGCCATCTCTTCGTCCTGCTTCAACAACCTCCGCATGCTCCGAAGCATCTATAATTGGATACCCACCGAAACCAGAAGAACAGTCACCCAAGCCCTTGTAAGCAGAAAGCTGGACTACGGCAACGCCCTCTACGCAGGAACCACGGCCAAACTACAGAAGATGCTGCAACACATCCAGAACGCCTCCGCACGCCTCATCCTGGACATCCCCTGCCACCGCCGTATCACAAACCACCTGAAAAAACTTCACTGGCTCCCAGTCAACAATGGTGTTGGCATGGCGGGCCGGCGGTTGATCAGTCACTCTTTCGCCGTGGGTTGACCTGGTAGTGTTAG
This sequence comes from Pleurodeles waltl, assembly GCF_031143425.1. Taxonomy (NCBI): domain Eukaryota; kingdom Metazoa; phylum Chordata; class Amphibia; order Caudata; family Salamandridae; genus Pleurodeles; species Pleurodeles waltl. The sequence continues at coordinate 1,696,053,505 of NC_090444.1, read as the reverse complement.
TTTTGTGTCTGTATTTGGGTGGTTTGTGTTTTGTGACTCGTAATACGGCGGTTGCTTTAACGCCACCACTGCCAGTATGGTGGTGGCTTTTCGCATGGCAGTCTTGCCGGGAGACCGCCAGATTCCTAATGAGGGCCATTGTCTCTCTTGTAGCTCAAAATCCTTGCAATGATAGGACAATGGCCGCATATAGGGAGAGGCCGGGGCCAAGAGAAAGATGAGCTCTATTGTCTAACAATACGTCTGCCAGTATAGCTCCAAAGAGCTCAGATCTCACCAGTGTTTTAACAAAAGGCTTCATATAGGGCCTACCTCTGTTTATTTTGGCATCCTCAATATAGGCATGTTGTCCCTCCTAGTTCTTCCTTCTTGGTGCTCCAATCTCATCGTTGAGTCTTTCAACTCTTTTGAGAGTGTTGACTTTACTCACCAGAACAGAGATTGGTTCTGCTTTACCCTAACTCTATGCTGAGTTTAATTCAATATTCAAAACAAGGAGTCCAATCTGTTCTGCATTAAACAGAATTTAACAGCCACTCTATCCACATTACTGACAAAGTAGTTACCCAAAGTTTTCATGTCTCTCAACTATGGAATCCGTCGGGTCCTAATATCTCAGCAGCCTTCCAAATTATGTTCAGAGTTTACTGCGTGTGGGCTTGTAAACTCCTCCACATGCTTTGCCCGTGGTAAATACAGAGGGAAATATTTAAGATACTACACAGCACTGGCTACAGAAATATCAGTGTTTTCCGTTTACCATCTTCAGATTCATGGCATTCTCAAGAGAAAGTTGGAATAATTCGCAAAGATTTTACAGCAACTTTCTCTTGTAGTGCTCCTTGCTTACTACTGAACTTCGGGAGTAGGTCAAGGTGCACTAAGAGTAGTCTTTGCTTACTCCAGGAATTCAGCAGTAAACCAGGACTACTACAAGAAAGCTTTGTGCATCAGGCCCAAGAATATGATGCTGAGAGTAATATTGAAAATATTACAATGGACAACATTTAGCTCTCTAAAGCAAGGCCTCATTAATAAGAATTATTTTCCTGAAAGCAGTAGCTTTAAAAAGATCCTGGACTATATAGAGATTATGACCACTTGAAATATGCAGTATCTGTAAGTAATAGGATTATAATTCTCTTCAGCATTTCGTGGTCAGTAGAAAACAGAGTAATCTTTTGCAGACAATGAGCTCTTTGAATATTTAATTCCAAAGACTCTGAAAGGACAAACAGACTTAAAATGCATTTGTTTAAACATTTTAAAATGCTTTCCCTTTTGACTTCTGGTAAACCATAGGCATCAGGGACTAGATGTACAGAGCAGTTTTTCGGTAGTTAAGTATTCGATTCACAGTTTGCAACTGAAATACTGTTTTTAGCAATGAATTAAACCCATAGTTTGATTACTAAAAATCTTTACTGATCACAACAATACTTGGCAACCAGTATTTTGTGACCATATATTCGTCCATCAGGCCCCAGATGATCAGAGCTATTTCTGTTCTCTAAATCTTCTGTGTGTTTGCTTATCCTGCTTTCAGCTTAACCGCCTTACTTTACAAAACAAACAATTGGTGCAGTACTAATAAAATACTGCTTACTAACAGATCAGTGCTTAGCTCTGTCATGCCCTTTTAGAGGGGGAAGACTGAAAGGTGGAATGGCAAAGGTTAGGTGGGCCTATCCATACATTGATAATAGGTCTTGTACCCTAGTAGAACTGCTTGTTACTTAGATGTCCCTCCCAAAACAGCGTACACAGTCAGCTCAGCATTATAAAAGAGTTTAGGGAACAGACAGGTCATTAGGGGCATAAGAGTGTATGCTCAAACATTATCCAGCCCTTTTGCTTTACTAGTTTAAGGAAGATTTATCCATCTACAGTGGAGCATTTGTCCACCTGTCTAAGCCAGTCTTTCAATTATGGGCCCACCGGACTGAATCTGTCCTGTACTTTGCCAACGTCAGGGCCTGCGAGATTGCTTTTTCATGTAGAAGGGAGAAATACTCTGGTGGACCTGCACAACTCATGGCATTAAATGTTGCACTGCCTGAAAATGCAGCTATGTGGGAAATGGCTTTAGATCATTCATTTTCTGATAGTTTTGTCCCACAATCAGACTTCCCTGTATGTCCGAGTAATAAGCTTGTCCAATTAACTAAGAAAATCTGACTATTAGCATCTTGTCCAAGGCAATATTTAACAGGATAGTTAATTTGTTCAATCCTTCTATGCTGTCAGAAAAGGTTCTCATATATCTCTTTTGTTGTCGTAAGGCGCCTGCCCTATTGTAGAAAGTGTAACTAACTGGGATCCACCAAATGAGGCTTGTGCTTTGATGTATGTAGTAAATCCATGCTCAACATACATGTGGGCATCTCCTTTCCCTCCCTTAATTTCAGCTACCACTTTTCTGTATCTGGGTGGCCCAACAATGGTGCTGCAACGGCAAATGGTATTTCCAGCCTGGATAACGTTGAAAACTTGTTTTATTGACAAGATGTCCGACAGAACATGAAAGGTTTTGATGAGGTCATTTCAGGTGAGAAAATATTAGCTCTGCACCAAGTAGAACCTCAACCTGCAGCCCATGAAATACATTGTTACTCAGAAAATCACCCAGCTAAACACTGAAGATGGGCTGTGACAATAACTTTACAAATACTCGTAGCCCATGTCTAAAGTCAGAGTAGTCAATCTGACTGAGCTGCACCTGCTGCCCCTGTCAACAGTATTATAAAGCTATCAAGTTCCCTGAAGGGTTCCCTTTGGTACAGATTCACGTATCCCTGGAACGCATTCAACGGAAGCACTAGAACTGACAGCAGCCCTTTCCCATCAAAGAAAAGAGCAAGTTGATAATCCAAAGATTACCCTATCCAGGTTCAATTTATGAGTCCATTATATCCAGGTAAAGAAGTATCTTTGTGTACGAGCATAAAGAAAACATTAGGAACGAGTCATTGGTGCAGACTATGCAGCTATAGGTCTGCAGCGAGTCCTTAATATTATGGTGTCCCATTCGAGCGTAATTCATTCATCAATCAATGGAAAAAGCTGATCTTTTTTTTTTGGGGGTGAGACATACAGGAAATATAAATGGTGCCTTTGTCAGACCTTATGCATCCCATCTGTCCAATTTAACAGTAGCCAAATATGCGAAGAGCCACACTTACATTCCATGTACAATGCAACATTGAGGTAATATTTAGTTGCAACAAGGTGACACCCGTCAAAAAGCATTTCCCTCATGATTACGCACTACATATGTCTTCAGGTGACGTAAAGCTTGTGATGCCAATCCCAGTCATACGCACTGTTCAGCTAAAATGAGAGTGTACCTGATGTACTGACATATGTGAACTATTATAATAGATTAATAAACTGAGTTATAATCTGACGAATGAAGGATGCACACGCTGAGATTACAAAAAAAACAGGATGTGTACAAGCTCTTTTCTCATAAGAGAAAACCTGTAAGTGTTTTTTTTGGACTTCTAGCTTCCATCGAATAAATGCAATAATTTGAACACACATGGTATCCACTAATGATGTATGGGGAAGATGGAAGTCAAAGTCTGAAAGGGCACGAGTGGAATATCCACCTTTATTCAGGAGTTAAACATAAACCAGGCCCAGCTTGAATTAAATTCTATTGTGCACCTACCAAATTATAAATGCAGTTAAGGAACTTCATGAGCTGCCAAATACATAGACAACAATGTATAAAGAGACTGGGGTCCATGGATAAAAATGTATAATGATACTATGGTCCATAGATAAAAACGTATAAAGATAATGGGCTTGAAGGTCTGCTATACAAATCATATATAGAAGTTGTTACCGTAACTGATAGCACATGTCAAGGTGTGTCCCAATCTGCTATGTTTATCCCACATCAAAATAATACTACCTCATGAAGCAAACACTTGAAACTTATTTAAAATAATAGTAAATTAAGGAGAAATGTCTAGGTAAAAATAGCTTAATGTTAATAACAATCTAAGATCTTCAATCCTAACTGACTTTTTTATGGTTAAACAAGGATCAGCAATATGAAACATAGATGCAATGAAGAGAAGGCGGGAGCAAAGTATTTTTCCCATATGACAAAGTTACTATAGACTGGTGCCAAATATATTAAGACCTATTGAATCAAGCTAAAATAAGCTTTAGAAAAGCTTATCATTTCTCTTACTAGGATCATTCAGGGACACACTGAAGAAAACAGAGCAGAGGAAAGGTAGGACATACAAGGGTGGTGCAGAGAAATATCCCCAGGAAGTGCAGTGATCAGACCCTCTCATCATACATGTTTACAAAAGCAGTAACACACTTTACTTGCCATAGCCTTTTTTTTTAAATCCAGGTCTGTGCATTCACATTTGGGCTCTAACACACGATTTAGCCCAATGAAACTCAGAATGAGGAAAAATGTGTTAAAGTCCTGAATTGTAGCCCATTTTATTAGAATAAGAATTATTTGATCCACATTCTCCTGGCTAGAGAAGGGTGCATCCTTTTGTTAAATTTTAAAATCTCCTATGTTAAAGGAAAAGAACTTAGAGACAGAAACTGCTCCAAATAGTTACAATAAAAATCCCAGAATAATTCAATTTTTTATTTAAACTGGAACACCTAAGCACCCAGAAACGCAGGCAGCTTCCTATCTTTGTCGGTGTTCGAGATGCAGTTGACGTCACCTACCCATATCATGAAACATTTAGGGTCATGAATAATCAGTCTAACTAGTGAGTCGATGACTTCTGGTAGCAAAGTATTTGGGACATTTATGTTCACTAGTCTGAGTAAATGCCCTTCCAAATTATCCTCCAGAATTGTGTAAATACCAACTGCATCACTTGTGTCTGAATAATTAAAATAGAATTGCTAAGTCCAGCCAAATAGCTGCCCTCTCCATCGACATCCTAGTTTCCCCAGCTCATTTCTGGTGAGAAGTATTTCCTGTAAAAAGGCTATATCAACATCTCTCCTTTTAGCATATGCGAACATTCTATGTCTTCTTAAGTTCCCCAGTCCCCTCATGTTCCAGGACAATAAGTTATATTTGTGTATCTTGATAGTTTACAATCATTACAGAACTGAAAATGGAATAATCTCTTGTGTGGACCGTGAAGATTGAAGTGTCACTCTCAACCCTCACCAGAATCCTCCCAAACATGCCAAAGCACCGCCCATCGTGCCATATCACTGTCTTTTTGTGTACAAGTGCCTATCTACTCAAACTAAAATATAAACATACCCAACTGGTCCCCACAGGTTCAAGAGCAAACACTTTTATAGCCATTGCCGACTCAAAATAATGGATACGTCCTGTGTCTAGGAATCAGGCAAGGGGACTGAGTGGAACATGGCCTGTGTTTATGTCATGTGTCCTCCAAAAGTGTTCAGCTTCAATGAACTCCATATAGGCTCTTCAACTTCTCTGCCATCCAATAAGTCCCTCATTAATTGCATACTATTGTGTAAGTCTGAAATCTGCAACAGTCAAGCATCTCACCAATATCAGGTCTATTAAATACGTTCAAGGGGTTGACGTGACTATAGAATGACCACTCCTGAAGAGTCACTATCCATTAGCTGTATACTGTATATTGTCACCACTGGCATCGCAGGATCATCAGATGCTTCTTCAACTTCCTCATCAGTTCCCAAGTGCTCAGATCCAGACTCCATGCTGGAGTATTAGCTGGAGATTTAGCCAAATCCCATTGACTAACTGTACTCAACGCTTCTTAGAAGCTTCTTTTTTGTTCTGACGTCAGGTCTGGAAGAACACTGCTGTTTGTCACTATGCTTCCTTCTTGGTCTCCTCATCTTTTGGTGACTGGAATTGGGGAGCTTTTTGCTGTTACGGACGGCCAACCGACTTGTGCAATCCCATACTTTGTGGGTTCAGAGAAGAAAAGCACCTTGTCATCTAGCATAATTTTCAAATTTGCTAAAAAGATCAGTATAAATTTGCATTCATGCTTTTGAAATCTCTTTTTTCACTTCCAGAAATGAGTGTTGTTTTGCCTGGACCACTGCAAGCTAGATGGGGAGAACAGAAAATACTCCGATTGTCCATCAGCAGTGAGCCAATCTTCCTGGCTCATCGTAGACTTGCATCTGTGTCATGGTAATTATGTATTTGTGTCGTGATCGGACATGGTAGCACGCCCGGTGCTGGTAGCAGGTCACTGGCATTCTAGAAGTTCTGTCAATGATGAAGTGTGGTGACAGCCCCTCTGGTGCTACCATCTACAGTAGCCAGCCCTCAAGAAAGGCCACAATGTTTCAACCCTCTGCTCACTCTGGTAAGCCAACAATTCTAATGTGGTAGGAGGATCGCCCCTCGGCATCTTCAGCCCTAACCATTTGTGTTTGGATCGCCTTCACTGCGGTTTAAAACTGATCCAGTTTCTTTTCTGTAGTGGCGATCCTTTCAACTGTTTTTTGCTGGTCAACTCCGAGTAAATTGAGTTCCACAGCTCCTGAGTCAGGTTTATGTTCTAGTGATTTTTTGGACTCCCTTTTCGCAGCCAGAATGCTGTCCAGTTATATGGCCTGGCCTCCATGTCGCCTGTGCTGGGCATGATATTGCTCGGTGATTATCCTCTGCATTGAAGTTGCTAGATTTTGTCAATCACTGTTTACCCATGGTTACCCTCTGGTATTGCCTTCCTCGATGGGGTGCCTATCTGCCCAAATACTCACGAGCGTGCCCTCATCTGCTTTGTCCATTTGGATGCCCAGCTCCATTCACCAGGATTTCCCCGAGAAGGTTGTACTACCTCATAACTGGCACTCGCCTGCCACTCATTACTTATGTGCAGATTCAGCTTCCACCTGACGCACAGCCATGTGTCATGAAGCCTCCTTCTCTCTATGTGCTGTCTGCACCTGAATACACCTGTAGCCTGTCACAGTGGCCCAGATCAAGTTTTTAGGTGGATGAAGCAGGATACATTTACTTGCCGGTGGAGTTCGAGAAGGTTGTCTCATGGCACAACTGGCTCCATCAGTTGCTGGCCATGCCACATACACGGACATCATGTGCAACAGAAACAATAGACAATTTTCCCATTTTCACATGATAATTGTTACCAGACACTTGTTTCTGAATATTTCGATTACTCCATATCAAGTTACCTTTTTACTTTTATTTTAAACATGCTAATGTCATGTTTTTTCACCCACTAAAGAGTCATAGATTTTGTATGAATGCAGAATTTGCTGAGCAAGAAGTACACACTTTTGTTAAATCTTTCAAAATCTAATATTGAAGAAACAGATACATACCTGTTTCACATTGAAGAGCAATTCCTTCTTCTTCAAATTTATCATGTAGCTGTCTCAATAAAGGATCATGTAATGGTGGAGTTGAAACCTTCAACAACAATCACAGAATGTTTAATGCATGTGCTTCTGTCATTTAAGCATATTTAAAACATTCACAGAAGATATGTATATACATGGAAGTTAAGGTTATTAACCTCAAACGTCTCTACATTTTATTTTTCAGTCAAATTTATATTCACCATAACTGCAGACCTATGTAAAAATGGTGGCAGTTTGCAGTGAAAGGGTTAGTGCACACTAGCAGAGATAATGTTTTTCTGGAACTACAAGTAACACATTTCTGAAGCTTAGAACCCTGTTATTGTTATGGGGTTTGGCCATTAAGTATTCTCAGTTCATTTTAAGAGTTTTGATGACAAGTAGTAATCTGGCTGTTTATTCATCATGCCAGTTGACAGTTCCTATAATTCAGATCGTTCCTTAACCAATCTACATAAAATGTGAAAGGTTTCAAAGTAGGACAAAAACATTTTTGGAAAAGTATCATACAGAGCTTTGATAAAGACTTCTTAAGACTGGCCAAAATACTGGTTTACAGTAGTCAGCTGAGATGCATGCATTTAGCTGTAATTTAAAATATAATACTAATGAGCTACTGTGGTTTAAATATCAGATACAAACTAGAAGAGGAATAACTGGTCTACGTGAGGACTGCGGATCTTGTCTGTTCTGTGGGCTCACAGAGACTTAAGGTGGTGGTAACACTGTATAGATATTCAAGTAGGAGTTTCAGGGCTGAAGCATGCACCATATTCTGGAGTTAGTGCAGAAAGTCCACACGCATTGGACCATGTGGCCTAAGATTTGACACTGGACTCTGATGGTAATAAGGATGGCTGCAAGGGTGATAAGCTTTAAAATGTATCTTTTCATCCACAGAAAATACTCCATCCCACCTCATATGCTGATTCTTTCCTTTCTTTCACTCTATTCATTGTTACATTTTCTGTTTCTCCTGATCTAATTTTGCCTCATCTGAATTGGTCTCTTCAAGGACCCAGGTTGGTGTTCTGGAGACATTTTAAAAGGTGAGACATAGCTTGCTCATGGACCAGTGGACACCACAAGACACAAGACCATTACTGATGAAGGAACAATAACTACAGATGGATGGGATAGCCATATTACTATTACATCTGTAGAGGGGTCCTTAGAGGAAGCAGCACATCTCTGATCCTGCGCTCAGTGCAAGGTGTAGTGGCTTCTCTCATGATATTCCGTCAGTGCTAGCGTTTACGTGAACGTGACCAGCCGTATGGTACACCAACCTGACAAGACAGCAGTCAGAGTGTAGATAAGTGGAAGGATATCACACAAGATATTCTTCTTGTACCTACAAGATGTCATTCTGTTGAAGGACAAGATAGCATTAAATCTGTTCCTATCTGAAACAGTCATCTTCCCAGTGTTGGTTGCCCAAAGTTCTCAGGGCAAAATAGTGCTAACCCTTTTTCCTGTCATGTCATTTCCTGCTTGGACCATATACAAGGACAATTTACATTGAAAGGGTTGTGTAGGAATGCAATTGTTCCCCTATTTTTCATTGAACTATTTGCCTAATTTTAAGTTAAACTGCCTCTGAATGTTTTGCTCTGTTTTTCTGTAGCTGGATTCCTTATTTGGATTCTCTTGTTCTTTAGACCTCATGCTGGACTATTTCTCTACTGTGTTTTGGATGCTACAGTTATTATCCCTTGTATCGTTCATCATTTATAATCAAAAATTCCCCAAAACTCCAGAGACCTTCACAGCGTCCAGTTTTTGACAGTTGTTGAGGATGTGAGAGTTGCTGACAACAGGGCAATTAACAACAAAACATTTGTAGACAATGGATTTGCCATAAAGGGTGGGGGCTCATTGGTAATGGGGCTTATACCGAGACAGTTATGCTCATCATAACTTTGACGGTTTAGGTTTCAAAAGCTCCTTCTGCATTCAGGTTCATATAGCCCTGTAGTGAGGGGAAACCAAAAAGGTGAAGGCCATTTCAGAGTTTTTATCCAGTTACTTGGTGAATAGCCAACTTCCAACTGTTTTTTTCTGAATCATTTTGTCAAATGAGGCAGGAGGAACGTTGCACACTGAATTTTCATGAGACGAGTGTAAGAGCAACTAATAACCTTTGTTAAATGAGACAAATATCAACAAGATATTGTGGAAATAGTCCATATACTTGTGAATTATAGCTCAGAAAGCTTTTACACATTAATTGGGGGAGTTGGTGAGGTTACATGATGGGTCAGCTATTTCCACTATATTCAAATCATGTTATTGGCATTTGAATAGTATTCTTCCATTGGTATGGGACACCTATCATATGGTTCTTGAAATACCATTTTTTGGTTGTCTAGGTTGCTAGATAGTATATGGTTAGTAGAGAGTTTGCTTAATGTCTACTTTAGAAGTGTTTGTGTAGGTTAATGGGAAGATGAAATGGTTTTGATCTAGGTAACAAGATCTGTGGTGTGTTTTATGTATGAATTGGTGTACTGGAGGTCTTTTCTCTGTAAGTAGCTGCTTTTCCACTGCTCAGCCAAGCCAAAGTAATGTCTAGATTGGCATCACAATTCAGGTAGGTAGCTATAATGCAATAATGTATGTGTGCACGTATGGTACATTTACGGTTTTAGCTGAGTGGGTCTAAGATGTATGTTAGTGTGGTACAGGACACTTTGTTCCTGTGTTTTGCATATTAGGGTGTAGGAATTTAGGCCCAGTGCACTGCGACTAGAACAATGGTGTGCAGTTTAACAGTGGGCGCAAAATGCAGTGGGATATGCAATTAAAGCCCGTTTTGGGAATGAAGTTTACTGAAATGTCATCATCATAGAAAATTGCAAGCAATAAGAGTTATAAAAGTGGCTATTGGAACGTATGGGCTTTCGTGAGGCAAACATCCATTACATCCATGGCTTTTATCTATTGTTAATACGTCTAAACAGTAAATCGGTGGTACCTTACCTTAAGGTATGATTTGCAGAGATAAAGAAAAAAAGGATTGTATTCTGAAGGATCATAGTCTTCTAAAAATACATTTCCCTATTTGAAAACAGAAGCAAAATATTAATGTCATTTCTCCTACAAAGAGTTGCAAGAATTAGTTCACTTTCAAGAAATAAAGTTAACATTATATTTAAAAGTGTGTGCTACGCCACACGAATGTTACAATATAGAATACTGTACAGGTCATTGCTATTAGGAAGATTTACCTTGCCCAGGATATCTGCCTCTCACCCAGAGCCGCAGTTTGTCTATCAGCTAGTCCTGATCCACTTAACATCTTGAGGACTGATGTTGCAAATATCTGAATGCCTGAATTGGAGTGAGGGTTCTTGCTTGGACAGAGGGCAACCTAACTGCCAACCAAAAACCCCATTTCTAACACCCTTATTATGCTTTTGTACACTTTCCGAGCCATTCAGAATACAATGTATCTAGCATAAGTAGGAACATTTTTCTATGGGTGGGGAGAACATCTGCCTCCCAAAAGCAAGAATGGGCGAGCAGTGTATAACATATTGGTAGTATGGTATAACCCAAATCAGCGGAGAAGCCCAAAGGTCTAATAGTGAGATTGAGAATCCCTGATTACACATGGAGTCAAAACAGCATCGAAAGTGGGTGCCCTTTGGAACCATACATTAATACACCCAGAAAGATCCTATTAAATATATGCCACAAGAACAAGTTACTTACCTTCGGTAACGCTTTTTCTGGTGGATACACAAGCTACCTGTGGATTCCTCACCTTATGAATTCGTCCTTGCGCCAGCATCCGACGGAAAGTCTTCTTCCTAGCTGTCCACATCGACGAGGACGTCATAATGGCACGGCTCCATGTGACTCCGTCTGATTTCACCGTGCCAATAAGAGGTCCTCGTCGACGTGCTGACGTCGGTTTCACCCCATTTTTTACGTGCCTTTGAGGCAAACAGGTGAGAACTGACCCATAAAAAACGTAAAGAAAAATACATATCCACAAGAACACTTCCCATAACTGCAAATATTCACATGAAATATAAGTATCAGATTACACACATGTATACATATATATATATATATATATATATATATATATATATACATAAATACATATAAACTATTGCAAGATATCTGTGCAATCAGGCAGGCAATGGGAAGGCGGGAGGGACCGTGAGGAATCCACAGGGAGCTAGTGTATCCACCAGAAAAAGCATTACTGAAGGTAAGTAACTTGTTCTTCTGATGGATAAAACTACCTGTGGATTCCTCACCTTATGAATAGAGTCCCAAAGCCGTACCGCACTCGGTGGTGGGTGCCCGCCTGATTACACCAAAAAATCCTGCAATACCGAGCGTGCAAAATGGCCGTCCCTCCTCACCTCAGAATCCAAACAGTAATGTTTTGCGAAGGTATGGAGGGACGCCCAAGTTGCCGCCTTACAAATGTCCACTAATGGAACCCCTCTTGCTAGGGCCGAAGTGGCCGACTTAGCCCTAGTGGAATGGGCCCTGATACCCTCAGGGGGAACTTTCTTCGCCAGTGAGTAACAAACTTTAATACACAGGATGACCCACCTGGAGATTGTTCGTTTCTGGACCACTCTGCCCTTCCGCTGTCCAATATACCCCACGAACAGCTGATCATCCAGACGAAAGTCTTTTGTTCTCTCCAAGTAGAAACTAAGAGCCCTTTTAGGGTCCAATCGATGGAGCCTCTCTTCATCTTTAGAGGGGTGTGGAGGAGGGTAGAAAGAGGGAAGGGTAATAGCCTGTCCCATATGAAAAGGAGTGACAACTTTTGGCAAAAAAGCTGCCCTGGTTTTCAGCACCACTTTATCAGGGAAAAACATGGTAAAGGGGGGGTTTAACGGAAAGGGCTTGAAGCTCCCCAACCCTTCTAGCAGAGGTAATTGCAATCAAGAAAACAGTCTTTAGGACTAAGTATCTTAACGGGCATGAATGCATGGGCTCGAAAGGCGAACCCATCAGAAATGTCAAAACTAGATTTAAATCCCACTGAGGCATGTGAAAGGGCGTGGGAGGAAACTTATTAACTAATCCCTTAATGAAACTATTTACAATCGGAGATTTGAATAAAGAAGGCTGGTCCGGAAGGCAAAGAAAAGCAGACAGAGCCGCTAAATAGCCTTTAACTGTAGCTACCGCACAGCCTTTCTCTGCTAAATCAAGAGCAAACAAAAGAACATCTGAAAGGTGGGCCTTTAAGGGATCTTTTTGATTCTCTCCGCACCAAACCACAAATTTTGCCCACCTACCGGCATAAATGAATTTAGTGGAGTGTCGCCTGGAAGATAGAATAACATCCACTACATCCGGTGGGAGAGAAAAGGAACTCAGGTTGCCCCGTTCAATCTCCAGGCATGAAGGTGCAGGCTCTGGAGGTGGGGGTGTAGAACCTGCCCCTGCGACTGTGAGAGGAGGTCTGCCCTAAGTGGGAGACGGAGCGGAGGGCACTGAGAGAGTTGAAGAAGGTCTGTGTACCACACCCTTCTCGGCCAGTCCGGTGCCACCAAGATGACTTGGGCCTGGTCTTGACGAACCTTCCTCAAAACCCAAGGAATCAAGGGTATGGGGGGGAAAAGCGTAAAGCAACTGGCCGCTCCAGGACATCTGAAACGCGGCCCCCAACGCTCCTTGCAACGGATACTGGAGGCTGCAGAACAACGGACAGTGCCCGTTCTCCCGAGTGGCAAATAGATCCACCTGAGGCGAACCCCACATCCCGAAGATGTAGAGGACCAGGTCCGGATGGAGACGCCACTTGTGATCTACGGAGTAGTGACGACTGAGACCGTCCACACGTACATTCAGAGCTCCGGCCAAATGATTTGCTATTAAGCAAATCTGATGGTCCTGAACCCAGGACCAGAGTCGCAGAGCCTCTCTGCAGAGAAGGTACGACCCTACCCCTCCTTGCTTGTTTATGTACCACATCGTGGTAGTGTTGTCCGTCAGGACCTGAACTGACTGACCGCGAAGGGAAGGGAGGAAGGCCTTGAGCGCCAAACGTATTGCCCGCAACTCCAACAGATTGCTGTGCAACATCTGTTCCGCTGGAGACCAATAACCCTTGATCTCCAGGTCCCCCAGATGAGCTCCCCACCCTAGAGTGGAAGCATCCAATACCACTGTGGCCACCGGCAGTGGCAGCGAAAACGGTTTTCCTTGGGAAAGGTTGCCGTCCACCGTCCACCAATGAAGATCCGCTGCAGCGTCCCTGGAGATCCTTATCGAATCCTCAAGATCTCCTTTGTGCTGGAACCACTGCCTGCGGAGGCACCACTGAAGAGCCCTCATATGCCAGCGTGCGTGAGTGACCAACAGAATGCAAGAAGCAAACAGACCTAGCAGGCGTAAGACTTTGAGGACTGGACCTGCCGCCCCATTCTGAAACATTGGAATCAGCGCCTGAATGTCCCGAACCCGCTGAGGCGGGGGGTAGGCCCGAAACAATGTTGTGTCCAGTACTGCCCCTATGAACAGGAGGCGTTGAGAGAGCTCCAGGTGAGATTTGGGTACATTTACCGAAAACCCCAGATCGAACAACAACTGGGTTGTCATCTGCAGATGAGACAGCACAAGCTCTAGAGACTTGGCTTTGATCAACCAATCGTCCAGGTAGGGAAATATCGCTACTCCCTTCCTTCTGAGATGTGCTGCAACCACTGCCAGCACCTTCGTAAAAGCTTGAGGTGCTGAAGTAAGTCCAAACGGAAGGACCGCAAACTGGTAGTGTTGCGACCCCACCACAAACCAGAGATACTTCCTGCGCGACTTGATTATCGGAATATGAAAGTATGCATCCTGCAAGTCGACAGACACCATCCAGTCTCCTTCATTCAACGCCAATAGCACCTGCTCTAGGGTCAGCATTTTGAATTTCTCCTGTCTGAGGAACAAATTCAAAATCCTCAAGTCCAAGATCGGTCTTAGACGACCGTCCACTTTGGGAATCAGGAAATTTCTTGAATAACACCCCTGACCCCTTTCCTGCACCGGCACCAACTCTATTGCGCCCTTTGATAACATGGCCAGAACTTCCTGTTGTAACAACAGAAGATGGTCTTCTGAACAAAATGAAGGACGGGGGGAAGGGAGGAGGGGACTCCTGAAAGGGGAGAGCATATCCTTTTTTCACAATCTTTAACACCCAAGAGTCCGTTGTTATCGACTCCCACTTGCGGAGAAAAAGACTCAGCCTTCCCCCTACAGAAGAGGTATGTACGATAAAGTGGGGAAAAATAGGGCTGCTTCTGCTTGTCCACCAGAGGGAGAGGACGATGATAAAGGCTGCTAGACTGCCCCTCTAGCTCTACCCCTACCCCACCCTCTAAAGGAACGATAGGGCGGATTGGCAGGTTGTTGGGCTAAGTACTGGGACCTCCGAAAGGCAGAACCACGTGCAAACCCCCTGAATCTGCGAAAAGGTCTATAAGATGTAGCAGTGGTAGTCTGTAAGCCCAAAGACTTAGCTGTTGCTCAACTGTCTTTAAATCTCTCAAGGGCAGAATCCGCCTTCTCTCCAAACAACTTATCACCATCGAATGGTAGATCCAACAAGGTGCTCTGAACGTCCGAGGAAAACCCAGAGGACCTCAACCAGGCGTGCCTCCTAGTAGCCACAGATGTCCCCATGGCCCTGGCTACCGAATCAGTTGTGTCCAGGCCAGACTGAATAATCTGTTGTGCAGCCGCCTGCGCATCTGAAAAAAGAGACCCAAAGGACCTCTGTACCTCCTGCGGTAGATCTCTGACCATCTCCTTAGCAGAGTCCATAAGGGCGTGGACATACCTGCCCAGCACACAGGTAGAATTTGCAGCCTTGAGCGCCATGCTACAGGATGAAAAGATCTTCTTAGAAGACTGCTCCATCCTCTTGGACTCCCTATCAGTTGGAATCACAGGGAATGTCCCAGGAGCAGACTTCGCAGAGCAAGACGCCTGGACTACTAAACTTTCAGGAGTCAGATGGCGTGACAGGAAACCCGGATCCCCGGGTGTGCCCCTATGCCTCCTCGCTATTGCCCTGTTCACTGCCGGAGTCGTAACCGGCTTCCTCCACAGATCCAGAATGGGCTCAGTCAACGCCTCATTGAAGGGCAGTAAAGGATCGGCACTGGACGTAGAGGGGTGCAACACCTCAGTCAGCAGGTTGGTTTTCACCTCCGCCACAGACAAGGGCAAGTCTAGAAACTCTGCTGCTTTCCTGATCACTGTATGAAAGGATGCTGCCTCCTCTGTAAACTCAGTCGGAGATGCAATGTCCCATTCCAGGGAAGTATCCAGGCCGCTTGCAGACACCAAACCTTGGTACTCATCACAAGGCCCAATCTCACCCTCTTCCAACTGCCTGTACTCTTCCTCTACCAGGAGTCGTAATGCCTTTCTTCGAGATCTAAGGCGTGTTTCCAAAGTCTGCGTCGATAACGAATCCACCGACGCCGAAGACTTCGAATCCCGGTAGGGCACAGGAAGAGATGGATGACTCCTAGCATCACCCGGCACCGGAGTCGGTGCCGGCGCCGACACGGACTCCAATGACGTCTTCTGCGGAGTCGGCTGGCAGGAAGGCGATGGGGTCGGCCGGGAAGGAGACATCATAGACGTCGAATGACGTGGCGATGGCGTCTGCTGACGCGATGATGGAGCCACAGACCCAGCTGGTGAAGATCTTCCACGAGAAGACAACCTCGGCGCCGATCCGACACCTTCAGCAGGGCAAAACGGCATAAACGGAGCCGCCTTATACGGTGCTGGAGAGCCCAAATCAAACGCCAATGGCCCCGTGGGACCCATCGGTGCACCAGCAGGAGCCATGGACTGGAAAACGGCATACATTGCATTAAAAAATGCTGCCAGATCCGCTCCTGGAGCCGGAAAAACAGGATATTGAAGAGTAGAGGACTGTCCTTGAGCCTGCTGCACATCAGGCTCCTGCGACGCCGGTGAAAACGGAGGGCTACGATGAGTAACCTCATAGACCGAAGGCGCCGGAGATGTCTCCGGACCCCTGGGCTGAGGCGTCACAGTAGGGCGCATCTCCCATGTCTTTTGGTGTCGAGAAGACGGAGACCTCGACCGGCTCCGCTCAGACCGGCGCCGAGAGTCATGAATCATGGTGACACTGCTTCTTATGCTTCTTTGGTGAAGCATGGGAGGAATCCCTCTTATGGCCCTTCTTCTTGGCTTTCGCCATGAAAAGCTTAACCTCTCGCTCTTTTAGGGCCTTAGGGTTCATACTCTGGCACGACCTACACCCTTTGACGTCGTGCTCAGAGCTAAGGCACCAGATACAATCCAAATGTGGATCGGTCACTGACATCCGACCTCCACATTCCCTACAGGGCTTAAAACCAGACTTCTTTGGGGGCGGCATTGTAACCACCAAAAACGAACAGTAATCAACGAACCAGGAAGAAAAACCGTTGGCGTCGAAGGCACGGAAAAAAGGAAAACTGACGTCAGCACGCCGACGAGGACCTCTTATTGGCACGGTGACATCAGACGGAGTCATGTGGAGCCGTGCCATTATGACGTCCTCGTCGACGTGGACAGCTAGGAAGAAGACTTTCCGTCGGATGCTGGCACAAGGACGAATTCATAAGGTGAGGAATCCACAGGTAGTTGTAACCATCAGAAGGTTGCAATCAAAGGAACACTAGAAACCTCATCATACCCTCTTAATCCAATTTACTTTTATACTTCAACCTGTAAAATCACATTTGAGACACGAGTGCTGGATATAAGCCCACATAAAAACAGTCATATATTTTCAATAGAACTAAGGACTACACAGTTATTTCACCAACCTAAACCAATTGTAAACTACAGAAAAGTGATAGATCGATCACGTTGGACACTAATATTCCCTGAAACACAGATTTATAGCTGCAAGAAATATGACACGTTTTAAAAAATGTGATCTGATCCGATCTCAAAAAAGCCCAATTTCACAAATTTTCTAGGTCCCTACCATGTCACAAGGCTGCCTAAATAAGCATTTATCAGTGGGAAATAAACCTGATAAGGCCGCTAGGGAAGAAAGGTTGGGGAAAGCTTTGAAAAGACCTAGTTAAAAGCAGGTGTAGAAAACAAAGGTGTCCACTACAGAAGGAAGTACAAGTGGTAGGACAAAGTGCACAAATCTAAACTGATTTTGCTCACTGCCTGTGTTGAATGCAGATCAGGGTATTGTGGTGCCCCAGCATTTCAATAGTCTGATCTGATAAGAAGTATCATAAGGGACGTTAGTCAATTATAGCTGGCAACTCCAGCCTGACTGCTTCCAGGGCTACTTTACCTAATCTTACATGTATTACTGGCATTGGAGACTCTGGGAGATACTGGCCACGAATTAAGTTACTTAAGTTATCACTGGTGACTAGTATCCACATGTATTTTCAAACAAATGACTCATGAGGTAAAGTGACCCATGAGGCAATAACAGATGGAAAAAAAATGTGGTGCAAATACCACTGCCCCCAGGTATTAGACATGCTTTTGAGTCTTATTATGGCATGGTAAGTAAACACTATGTGCTGTGAATATTGAAAATTAGATTTAGAGATGCTTTAAGTCCAAGTCAGTTCCTTATCAGAATCGATAGGAACTGGGGTACTCTTAGGAAACAAATGCCTGGAATAAACTATACCTGGATGGACTGAGAATAGTATGTAATCATTTCTGCAAAATAACATAATAAATAAGAAAAATAAAGTTTAACACTGGGAAAAGATCGGTGCCCCAGGGTATAGTGATATGTTCTGATGGCTGGGCATTATATGTACCAATGACTGCAGTTACTGTCATACCTGATCTTAAATTTAAACCAGCACATTAGGCTCTGGCAAGTGGACTCAAGAAGCTGGCTTTCAGAATTTGCAAACTAGATAAAACTGGTATTGTGTCCATGACAGCTATTTCTATTTTTAAAACAACAGAGACTCAAATTGTAAAGGGAGACAGGCCAGATGTAAATGTTTACACACAACTTAATGCAAACCAACTATACGCTACTTCATGTATTCTTATTAAGAAATTGAATGGCACAGCGAGACAGGCTTGGTTTCAAAACGTCTGTCTCAAAATGGTGGAATACTTGAATTAATTTCAGTCACTGGTAATCGATTCATTCCAGCCCATGTTTTTTTATCTGCTTTACCATGCCAGGCAACAAACATCATCATGCTAATCAGGCTTGGTCGTAATCTAAAAGGAAGATCCTAGCACAATCTAGAAAAGGTCCCCTCTGAACAGGAAACAATCATCCCCAGTCCAGCTTCTGCCTATTCAGGTATAATAGTAAGGTGCAGCTTGATTCTATGGGACAGTGAGCAAGGGACCCATGTCTGAGCATACTAGTTGCACTGAGGGGATCACAATAAGGAAAACCAACAGCTAATGAGTGGAATGCTTGAAATAACTCTAGACACTGGTATTTGCTCTGGACTCCATTCCAGTCCAATGTTTACCCCACTGCTCCAAAATAGGTATTTGACATTGACACATTTATTCTATCTGAAAAATAAACTCTTTTCAAACAGCAAGATGAACTAATGCCATCTTAAAACTAATACTTCATCCATCTCAGACTATAAATGGCAGAATGTTCCTGCTTTTTTGCTTTAAGTGACAGCAAAACCAAGCCATTGTGAAGGAGTTTCAATACATCATTTAATAGGTGAAATAGTGCAAAAAAGGTTAATTAACCCTTAGTAGTACCTTCTTATTGCAATACTCCAAGTACTGAGCCAACTGCTTTCGCCTTCTGTTTTCAATAATATTATAGGTTTGTTGATCTATGTAGTTATCAATAGTTCGCAGCAATGGTATCGATACACGTTCCAGCCACTTTTTGTGCTGAATTTCTTTCTTTCGCAGTTCTAATATTTCTCGGTTCCTCAGGTACTTGTCAAATTCCTACTTGATGGGATTACAAACACAAAATATGCTTTGTAACACATTTTTATCTTAATTCAAATACATCATTAACAAATTATTTGAAAATGAAATAATATCATTAGTGAAATCAAGTAAATTATGGGCAGACGGACCGAGGCTGGATAGAAGTTATGAAAGTGTAGAGGCAAAGACAAGCATACCACACATTAGAAGAGGAAGAAAGCAGGACTACAGAGCCGGTTGACTGTGAAGGGGAGACCGAGTGGGGAAGGCAATGAAAATTAAGAGACAAAAAGTTGTAAGGGACCAGACTGTCGAAGGAAGGCTATTCAGCTACCTATTTATTGGTTGACTGGGTAACATGCTCACGCAATAGTGGCAGGCTTCCACGCGTGAGCTGCAAACCTAAAGGCCTGAATGATTCGAAAGCAGCAGAGACTATAAAATGAATTAGAAGAAAGAGGAGGGTACGGGAAAAAACAAAATCAAGAGTTCAAGACTTTGCTTTGAGGACAAAAACAGCATATTTAGGCACAGACAGTAGCAAAGATATTCTACTTCTTTTAGCTTTAACTGAAGGGTGTTCCTCAAGTAAGAACCTTGAACCGCACTCCGTGCCCATTTCTATGAGGCTTTACAAGAATCAGGGCTTGCAGGGAGTAGGATGACTGAAAGACCCAAGGTTTCGGATAGGTATTTACCTCCTGAAAAGGCCTTGAAGGTGCTTATGGATTTTATTGTGTACAAGCTTGTGAATGAGACAGATTGTTTTGGAACTGATGAAAACCTATTAAAGCAAGGAAAGAGCACAACATGATGCTTTGTATTGATTAGTTTTTGGACACTGAATACTTGAGATCAACACAGTGACAACTGGTAAAAATCGGTATAATCCAGGCTGGAAAGGATGACGGTCCACTAGTGATGCACAGATAAATGGGTTGAGATTGCTGTGATAGGGCTGTTTTCAGTCTTAATTAGAAAGTTCATTTGGTTAGTGGGAGCCTGTTTTGGTAAGGGTAGGTAACGGATAGAATTCCTTGGCATATTGGAATCAGGGGGTGGGAGTGAGGCCTGATGACCAAGGAGAATTTCAGTTTTATGCTCGTATAGTTCCATGTTTCACAGGTGCGAATGACTGATTCCTGTATTAGGTTCTCCAGAACATACAACCAGCTGTGTGTTGTCTGCATACATTTGAAGTTGTAGACCGAGCACATTGAGCATCTCAGCTCAAAGTAGGTTTTGAAAAGCAGGTGTGTGAAGAATTTTTTTGCAATGCATTGAATACCAACAAAAGAGAAGTATGGAGCCGAGAGTTCAACAAGTTGAATGGTGACAGAAGCATGGCAACAATTAAGGATCAGGCAGAAAACCAGCACTAAACCTGCTCCAATGATGATAGTGTGTGGGAACTTCAAAGGCAGAAGACCAACACATTTGGGAGGGGGTTGGTAGCACGAAGATTTTTGAAGGAGAAGCCATGCAGTTGATTGGACTGCACTTGTAGAACACTTTATTAAAAGTAATGCTCATTTTGGAACATCCTGAGTGGTGTGAAAAAACATTTTTTCTGACATGCTGCATTTGATCCTTGTTAATGAAAGCACAATCCTTTTGTTTGCTGTTTGACATTAATGTGTTCCCGGGGATCACCACAATCCATGTCTTGGTGAACCATTTAAAAAATAAACTGCATATTTTTTTTTAAGAAAATGGCTATCCCTACACTCAACTGTTCAACAGCTATCCAGTCAGTATCATAACATGTGGTGCTGAATGTGGTATTTTTGCATCAACAGATCCATTAGCTCACAAGAGGCCCATGGGTTACTATAGGGTGGAAGTAGCTTCAACTGTCTCTTGTTAATAGTTATGGCTTCATCTTCAGGCAGCGCGTACAATCTGTAATCTCACAATCAGCAGTGTCCATCTTCACCTAACAATTTTCTATTGCACGGTACACAGAATGTGAGGGAACCGAGGCTAGCACTAAAGACAGAAAAAGCATGCTTATGTGAATACAAGCTCCAGAATCGCTATATTCTCACAGAAAAACAGTAAACGCTGGAAAGCCCTTGAGTGACAAAAGGGGTATCTGTGAAACCATCATGTAAAATCACAAAGGATGTGCCATAGTCCTTTCCTGAAAAACCGATGTGAAATCTATGCTCTGGTACTGAATTCTCCTGCATAAGTAAGAAACACCTCATGCAACTACGCTTACCAGATGATTTTGGGCATTGCCAGGGAAATCATGTTCAAATGGCTCCAAGAACATCTAGGCATTTTCATGGGCACCTGTCTGTTACCCACTAACCTCCCAACATATTAACTGCCCAATATAACAAGGAAAGCCTCCAGGCAGGTTTGGAGCATATCACATTGTGGCGAATTGCAGGTGTCTACAATTATATGCCACATAGGAGAATACTTCTAATATAAATTAATTCTTAAGAGAAGCACAGCAATTCTACTCTCTTTCGGATGGGAATGGCAATAATGACACAGACCCTGCTCACAACTGGACTGATCAGTTAGAAGATACAGGCAAACTGAAGATGCTGATGAAACAAGAGGGCTCAGTTTCAAAATTAGCCCAATTCAAAGGGACCACATAGATTCCTAGAATGCTATAGTGTTCAGTGTCAATGGCAGAGTTTCCATGTTTCCAGCATTTGAATTATGGAAGGAGGGAGAAACCCCAGAAATCCTTTGAGTGACTTTAGAAGAAATCTGAAATAGTGGCACATATAGCCTGTGTCCACGGCATGAATGTGAAAGTGGAGTAGGGAGCTGCCTTCTCCTCTTCTATCCAGAGAATTCCACTGATAGTATATCAAGTAGGTTAGTTGGACAAAACCTCAGAAAACACTAGTTAATTGTACCAGAAACAGAAATTCCAGTTCCCTGTACCAGAAGTCAAAAGTTGGTAATGGCTTTCAACATCACTTAGGGAAGGTCCCAGGGGATTCAGAGTTAGGCAACTGAGACAAACACCAGAACTAAAGTTTAACCTTAGACTGTGCTTGTGGTGGGTGTCTACTTGACCCTGTGGTTAGGGCACAAGGGACATCTATTGAGCTTCTTTGTTTTAAAAGCAGTACTAGCTCAAGGTGACCCTCACTGTCATGGCCATATATGTGTCTACCTTGGATGTGAGTGGCCTCCCCCATGCTTGATCCTGATGTTCAGTCAAGAAAGAGTGGACCTGCAAATGTATTTGCACTTTGTTTTCTACTTACTATACTGTTCGAGGGCATGAGCTTCACAGGGGGCTTACCTAAGATGCAACCTGCTTTACACCTCGAGGGCAGTGAGAGATATGGCTATGAATTGACCTCAAGCACTGGGGACCCGGTTGTTGTTTTTTTTGGGGGGGAGGGGGGCTGAGAAGTGACAATAGCAAAACACAGAATGGGAAAGAATGAATAATATCATTACCACCTCCCACCCCCGAACAAGGGAGGACTCAAAACAGAAGATCAATTCAAAAAGAGCCCCGATAGCTGCAAAAGAGCAAACTTACTGAGAAATTAAGAGTCAAGTAGGGGAATATGTGGCGCCTGATTGGCAAGAGTAGGTATGGAAACTGGAGGCTAGGGCTCAAATCAATCAATCAGTATTTATAAAGTGCGGCTACTCACCCCTGAGGGTGTCAATGCGCGGAGGGGGGGTAATGTTGGGTGAGGGAGCGGAGGGGCCTCATCCAGAGAGCCACATCTTGAGGTTCTTCCTGAAGATGGTGAGCGACGGGCTTTGTTTGAGGTGCAGGGGGAGGTTGTTCCAGCTCTTCGCTGCAGTGCAAGTTAAAGATCGTCCTCCGGCGGTGGTTGCCTGGAGATTGGTATTTTCAGATCGTTCCTCAAAGGACCCTCCTGGTAATTGTTCAGGGGGTGGAGTAAGGGTGCCTGAGGCAATGCTAAAGGCCCTAGTTCACTTTTGTCCAAGAATTACCTGGAAAAGTGCTCTATAATATTGTTAAATCAGACCACAGACAAGATGGGTTTATTTCTTGATACTATGTAAGTAGATGAGTACATGAAAGATAGCTTCTGCATTTTTTCATTAAAAGATAACATTTTCAATCCTCCAGCAACATGGTATTTGTTTTCAAATTCACTGGATAGGTTGATAGAGGGTCATAACAAAAGATCATGTAACAAAAGATGATGGTCGATTTTAGTCACAATTTAAATTATTTAGTAATGGTTCAACATTGATTTTAGGATTTGGGGTATTGTGTAACAGGTTTTTTCACCATGTCAAAAACGTTGAACACCTTCTGGGGTTTGGTGAAATGTCTTTGATTAGGCAGTCTTCCACTATTAGTTTTTTTTATGGAATGTATGACTATTTGCCTGAAGAGGTTATAAAATTATTCATGAATCGCTTCCTTATTAAATTCTGAAAAAAAGAAGTTCGATATGTTGGTTGAAGCATATACTTCCCACAATAGCAATTTACTGGTTGGGATTGCAGTAGAAAAGAAAGTCGAAAGAAGTTGAATTCAGAAAAGCCATACTAAAATCATAACATTAAAAAAAACAGAAGAAGAAAAATTTGTGGGTACATAAATAAGCATTCGCTAAGTCAATATGTCTTGCCTCTGTACCCTATTGGCTTTGCCAGTGGTTTTTACCCACACTGCACAGCATCACGCTACGCACATCTACAAAATACACATTTGCTTGCTATTTTCTTTTTAGTTACCAATCCGAGTTGAATAATAACTAAAAGGAAAATAAAAAGAGCAAAAGTGTTTGCTTTTTTAACCAAGTGTTGGTGGGGGCCAACAAGAGAGGCCATGGGTGAACACCAAAGTAACATGAGGGAGGACGGCGAAGCAACACAGGTTGGGAGGGTGAATGCGAAAAACACAGGAAGGAAGGAGGGGAAGTAATGCAGCAACGGAGGGAAAGCAAAACAGAGCACGTGGGTGGGGGAAGGAATGATGGAGAGAGGAGAAGGGCAGTGGCAGGGGAAGCAGCACAGAAGGTGTGGGGAGGCAATGGGTAGAAGCACACGGGTGAGCACAACAGGGAGGAGGTGGGAAGAAGCACTGAAAATGACAAGTAAGTTAATCAACTGCAAGCAATTGATGTAATCAAAGCCTCTATTTTCTTGGTAACCCACAATATGCCTTGCAATATTTGACAGTGCATATGCTATCAAAGTAGGTTTGACCTAAAAATAAAGAAGTTGTTCCTTACAATGTACTAAACTGTGGTGTAATGAAGGTAATGTCAAAAGTAAAGGGTCAGAGAGGCCAAAATCAAAATTCCATGCAGCGGATCTTCAAGCTCCTGTTGATAGAAAAGCACAGTTGACTAAAGTCAGAGTGCATACCATCTGTAAAAGTAATGGTGGTTGAAGCAGGGTAAAAGTGCATGGTATGCGTATGTCCTCATTTTCACTCCGGTAAGGCTCTATGCAATGCTTGGAATACCTGAGCTCTGCTGGAGGGGTTTTGAGGTTGGAGGTAGTTACTACTATATGTGCTGGCAATGTATACAAGTGTAACCATTCTGGGTGGAGGTTTACAACAGATCCACTCAATCAGCATGGTGGAGCTGCCCCTGGATTCTTCGGTATTGCTCTTGGTAGAGCTTGGCAAAATTCAGAGTCCCCTTGCACAACCACAACCTCAACAAGTTTCAACACAACTTAAATGTAGTTGACATTTTAAAGTTGATGTAATTACATACATTTACCTCTTGGTTCCATACTACCTTCTACTGTAGCTGCACTGGAGAGTTCTAAAAATAAGCTAGCATGCCAACATTCAATATTGATAATGTAAGTGAGGCACATGGGGGCGCCACGGAACATGAGCATTGCAATTCACACACTTCTACTTCGCAGGTGAGAGGAAGCTAGCAAACCATGGCATTTAACTGTTTATTACTGATCCAGAGCTGAAGCCTGCTGTTCTAAAATGTAAGGAGGAGTTTGGGTTTTCGTTTGTGTGATGGCATGGGAGGAGGGAAGATCTGCATGTTGTTTATGGCATGGCAGGAGATGTGATCTAGTGGCTAAGCATACAACTATGGAATCCTAGGATCTTGGTTATTTTCCCAGATCTCGCCCTTGACTGAAAATTGTGAGACCCTGGGCGAATCACCTACTCTTCCTGTGCCAAAATTGTTGTATTTTTTTAAATATATCAGTTATAGCACTGTAAAATGAAATCTGTAAATTCCGTTCTGAAGTATATAATCTTGTATATTTTAGATCAGTGTTTTTAAACTGTGGTCTGTGATGCCAACTCAGTGGCTCTACGACAGTTTAGGAAATTAAATAGTACTAGCTTATTAATAAAGTACTATATACAGAAGAATTGAAAATTCAAAAACATTCTGTAAACGGTGAAGAAATTTTATATCGGAAGCTAAACATTAAGTTGTTATACTTCGCCAATAGACCACATCTCTTCTCAAGAAGGTTAAGTACAGCTAACAAAATTCAGTATGGATGGAAGCCTGGCATTAATTGAAGCAGCACTGGTATCCGCCACCAAAAAGAAAGCATATGTTAAACACAAAAACGCAAATTATATGCTAGAGTAAAGCATATTGTTCCAACTTTGAGAAATAAAACTAACATTTTGAAAAGCTTCAATCTTTCAATTAAAATACAGATTTTTATTTTCAAATTTGTGAATATTTCATATGTTTGCATACTTCTGTGTTTGTATGTTGCTTTAGGGTTCAAATTGTCAAAATTGCTTAGGTGGAAGTTCCAAGCTTTCAGTAGTGGTTCACTGGGGGTTCACAGAAGTTGAAAGGTTAAGAACCACTGTTTTAGATCATAACAGAGCACTACTGGATTTCATGCATATTGATATTGCCACATTGCTTAAACCATGCAGGAGTAAGAGACTCGTATACTGTAGGTACGAATGACCTAAGAACGACGATTAAATTAATCAAACTTGAGGCCTTTTGTTTAGCCCTGAAGAAGTCCTATGTGAAAGGACGAAATGTGTTGGCTGTTGCTATTGTGAACTTATGTATTATTGGACAATTGAGAGGAAAGAAAGAAAAACACAAAAAAAAAAAAAAGAAGATTTGCACAACTATAAATCAAAGAATTGGACATTCTATATTATTGGCGGTGGTGCACTACCTTTGTTTTATATTGTATTATTCCTTTAGTTTTAAAGGAGTACACCTTGGCAGCAGGTATTGGTTTAGGTGCACACAAGAATAGATTAACAACTCTCTTTTATAATTTAAGATGTCTGGTCAGGTGCATTGATTTGTAGCCTGCTGCTTTTCTTTGGATTAATATCAGAGCACCACCCTTTAATGTACAAATCTCCAGTACTATCTAGCATGGTCTGCCCTATATAAATAATAATACATATAAGGCTGGTTTAAAATGGCTACAAATAGTTCATTAGAGAATTCCACACCTATATCCAAGATTCCCTTTAGTTAATTTTTTCCTCAGACTAATCATTCTCTGAAATCACTTTGCTTTACCAGGCTTTACAAGCTGAAAATAAAAATATTTTGGAAGGTAATAAAAGTGTTCCAAGTCTCTCAGTGTATGCTACAGAATTGATTTTTTTTTAGAGGGGCAGGAAGCGATTTGAAGTTAGATCCTTTGCTTTCTACTAATAGCTCTGAGGCAAAATATAGCACGAGAGCCAATAGAGATGGTGTCTGGAAATGTATTGCTTCCCTTAGCACATCCAATTTCTTTTCTTAGATCCTTTCTAAAGCATCGACCTGCTTGATAATGCAAAGGATCAATATAAATAAAATTTAATACACCAGCTTCAAGGTATTTTTAATTTTTTCATAACACAAATAGATTTATATGTTGACACATTTAAAATATATCTATTTTCTTTGAAGAAATGTGTTGTTATTTATACTGGCGTAAAGTCCCTAAGATCTGACTCCTTCCAGCCAGGCCCCCCAAGTCCATCTCAGACAACACTTCTCCTGAATTCTGCCAATTCACTGGTATATCTGTTCTAAACAATAATATGATTGTCATCCACCCTTATCATTCGCAGAACTGAGAGAGTGTGAAGTCATCTCAATAATGAACTACACATCACACCCGATACAACACCCAATCTGGAACAAGTGTTTCCTTAGCAACTTGTCGGGATCATCCAGAAACTTCATTAAACAGGTGTAGATCGAACCGACATCCCCGTATCTCCCATTTTCTTTACTATATGTCTAGGATCCCTTCTCTGGAATCTGTAATCTGTGTACCACATTCCCTAATAATATTTAGTATTTAGGGACCAACACTCGACCCCTTAGGTAGAGAGGTCATGAGAGCTGAAGTACCCAAGAGAAGCTTCTACCACAGCGCATATTTGCCTTTCGCATGGAACGCTTCTTCTTTTACAGCTCTTACAATAACGACAGTCCGCGCGGTCAACAAGGTATGTAGTGTGATGCTTCTCCCCAAGAAACTCTAGACTGCAAGTTACTCTACTAAATGTTCTCCTAGGGCATTGCATAAAAGTAGGTTTTAGGCTGCTAAGCTTTTGGATGACATTTTAACTACGTTGGAAATGTTTATTTTATTTTCATTGTTTACAACGTGCCTTCTTGCTGTTTTTATGATATCCTGTGTGATTATTTTAGATATACTAAGGTTAACACTGCTGTAATAAATACTTTTAGTTAAAAGTGTCTGTTCTTCTCAGTGCTGGGTGTGTGATACTGTGAAGAATGAAATAGGTTTATTATTACTATGGTGCCCCTAATTCCTTTCCAAGGATTGTTAATAACCCAAAAGCAATGACTTTACTTCAGTTATGTATTGGGTGAGATTCTGCCGGACTCAATAACCTGTCTTTCACATTCAGCGCTGGTGCATTGAACTAAGTTCACCTGTGTTACCTGTAGCTGGGTAAGCAAATCTTGTAGAAATACGCCAGAGTCGTGGTTTACACAACAATACCTTATCAATTCTACATTCAAAGTCAGATATAATTGTTTTCTAAAATAAGCAAGCATCTTACTCATTGTTTTCTCTAACAGATTAAAATCAAGGGCCAGTGCTCTTCACAAATATATCAGTTTGTTAAGCAATGGAATTGAACCTTCATCCTTTTACTTTCCATTTTCTGTAGTAAACTACACATTTTGTTGTGCCCTATGTAGAAACAGAAATTTTATGTTTTGCATTCTAATGTTCTGCCTTGTTCTTTCCTGGACAGAGCTGAGATCATGTATACTGCAAATACACAATAAATAATCAAAATATCTATACTTTAGCTGTATGTCTGTCTTATGAAGCTGCTCTGCACTGTAATCGTAAGGAAATTATCCCTACTACAACAAGACCTAACTCCTGCATAACCCTCAAGACAAATCTAAAATGGCTGCTTAAAGGGAAAGATATTGTTTTTTGTTTTTGTTTTAACCATTCCCTTGGTGGCCTAAATAGCTATTTTTAATTATGACACAAACGCTGATAGACAGCACACTTTAAACAATGTTCACAGACTGAAGATGTCTTCCATTTAAAACTAACGTATGGAAGTAATATTTCATATGGAATCCTCAAGCTTTACAGTTTGTAGCAACACAACTGTTTTTGTCGTCACGAGAAGTTGAAAAATTCTAAAGCTATATTTACCAGTGTCTCCTAGTGCTGCCACACACGGTTAGCTAGAGTGGTACTCTAGCTCTTTACTCAAATTGTATGATCTTAACAGGTTAGGTGTTATAGAAACCATATGTAGTGATATGTAGGTTGTGATTGTATTGGGGCTTATCTGTGCTTCTGGATGTAATTCTCCCTCTCAGATATCGACCAGCCAGTAGCCAATCAAGATGCAGACTTCTTTGATTTGTACAGTTCTCTCCGATACAACTGCCATTAAATTATAAACAGTTTCTATTATAGATTTTCGTGTGTGCCTTAAAAAGGGTGGCATTTATAACAACAGTGAATAATAACGATTTTCAAACCTTTACATAGATGGTTTCTCTATTAAGAACATGCTGGATAGCAGAATTAACTTCAGAATTTTCCTTTTCAACCAAAGCCTGGGAAAACAAAAGCAAATTAGAAACACTTCAATATTGATTTTTGTGGTAACAAATACAGACATACTTGGTACTTTAAAATCCAAATGCAGCTGATAAAGTAAATATATAAAAGTGCAGATGTTGTCTGTTAGTGCTATTTCTACTCTATACAAATATACATATATAGTGTGAAACTAGTTATAAAGCATTGGTACAAAGTAGAGTGGCACTTCGCAGAGGAGGCTCACGGTTAGGCTGGAAAGGTTGAAAGGTTGAAAGAAAGGATTAGGACAGGGGCCCGATGAATGAGAGGGCTACACAATTCACTGTTGTGCCTAGAGTGGGAAAGGGAAACCTCTGGAGGAAAGGAGATATGTGGAAGCATGGATGCGGATTTCTAAATTATTGAGGTGTTGCTAGATTAAATCCTGCTTAAGCTGTTTTCTGAAGCAGACGATGCATGTAGCCTGGAAGATTTATTTTTTATTATTAAACAATTTTGTTAGTTTTTTTAGAAGAAGAGAAAGGAGAAGAAGAAATAGAATATAGAAGAGCACAGGTAGGTGCTGGCCGCACCTGCATACACACAACATCACATAGACTGCGCAGATTGTCAGAATGGAATCTCAACATCATTAACGTACCACACTGGGTGTACAACACTAAGTGGTCAAGGGAGAACACCCAGCCATTTCCCCCACACCTTTGCATGCTTATGTGGACAGCCCCTTGCCTCATAGACCGATTTTTCTTGGCTTGCGCACCAGTCAACTTCATGTTTCCATTTCTGTAAGGACGGGCCTGTGGAAGTGTTCCAAGTGGCTGCAATGTCTCTTTTCGCCACCAGCAAAGCCGTACCCACAAATGCTCGGTCAGCTCTCCAGTTCATCCATAGCGCCCAACAAGATCAGTTTTGGGGACATCTGCTGCTCTCCTCCCAGTACTGTTGCCACTTCACGGAATATCTTGCCCCATTATGCCTCTATAAAGGGGCACTCCCAGACCATATTGAAAAAATCCACCAAGCCTTCCAAGCACCTAGGACACTGGGCTGAGGCCCGCTCAATACAGCTATACAGGAGAAAGGTACGACCCAGACAGAAAATACCTTAGCATCAATCGCAACTGCGCTGACACCGCCAGAAGTCTGGGTGCCATCAGCGCAACCAACTGATCTGTCTCCTCCAGAGGTCCCAGCCATCCCTCCCACCTACCCCTGAGGTGATTCAGGTCGCCCGGGGCATAGTTAATTAACAGCTTGAAAATTTGGGACACCACCCTCCCACCCCCCCCCCTTCCCCCAGAGTCCCCATGAGCAATTTTGCCTCCAGTGGATTATATTTGGGTAGTGAGTCTGTGCGGGACAAGTGTGTGTTCAAGGCATGTCGCATTTCAAGGTATTTAAAAAATTGTGTGCGGGAGAGTTGGAAGTCAGTCTGTCGGTGCTGAAAGGATCGCATCAAATCTCCCCTCCACGTTGTGAAATGCCCACCAAGTCCCATTTTTTTTTTAACCCTCTCAGCGCAGCAGATTCTTTTAGCCAACTGCCGTGCCATAAGGGGGTCTACTGGATAATGATAGTATTCCATTGAGTGTGACGCAGGGCCGCACGCCATGCGAGAAACACCGCTCTAGTCACGGGGTCCATTTCGCAGAGGAGTGGTGAACCATAGAGCAAGTCTAAAATAAGTGAAAAACTAAGTGCCGTCAATTCCAGCTGATAAGCTTTATCAGCCCACCCCCCTTTGAACCATTCATACACGACCAGGAGCTGCGCCACGAAGTAGTATAAATAGGGGTTAGCCATACTCATCCCCCCCCCATTGTGTAACCCCCTCTGGCAATGTTGCACTGCAGTTCAGTGCCTCGAAGCATGCCAAAGAAATTAGGTTGTTGCCCTATCTAATGTCTGGAACCAGGATCGTGGTAACAGGAGGTTCTGAATTACATACAAAATATGCTGTGATATCATTTTATATAAGGCCACACGGCCCAAAACATTTAATGGTAGCGCCCGCCATTGCTACAGGTCTGCCTTAGTTTGGGACATCAACAGCGCCAAGTTTAGGGACCAAGTTAATTCCGGGAGGAGGGTCACCCATCTACCTAAGTACTTAAAGCTCAACCAACGAATAGGTACTACTTTCTGCCAATCGTAGCAATCCCGTGGAGATGTCAAGGGGACCAGTACTGATTTGGCGGTGTTCATTTTAAGCCTTCTCATAACAGCGGAGGAGATGAAATCTCGGCTTGCAAGATTCACCATGTAGAGTAAGACATCATCAGCAAACAGAGCCACACGGTCTTCATATACCTTTCGCCAGCTCCAGCCATGATACAGAGGGTCAATTCTAATCAGTTGTGCCAAAGGCTCAATGGACAAGGCAAGAAGGAAGGGGAACAGAGGACAACCCTGATGCGTTCCCCGGCAGATATGGAAGAAGGATAAGATACCATTGACCTGAGTCCGGGCCATGGGATTGGCGTATAAGGCACGGACCAAAGGACAAAATCTAGAACCGAAGCCAGCAAGCCTTCTCAAAGTCAAAGAGAAGTGCCAGGTCCTGGGATAGCTGGTGACGTCGCGCTAATGCCACATGCAGACGCCGTATACAATGCCACGTGATTCGAGTGGCCATAAAACCACACTGGTCCGGGTGGATCAGCGATGGCAGGACCCTCCTAAGGTGCGATACCTCACTACTGGTAAGGGAGATTGGCCTATAGTCCGTGCAATGTTGTGACGGCGGTTGAGTTTTGGGGAGTACCAGAAGCCTGGAAGATTTATATTAGAAGAGTACCCTGAGAAGGCGTTGTTTTCTCTTTTTTGCATCTACTGGTCTCTAACCTGCTGATGCTGTTACCACTGGTTTTTCACAGATCCCCACCTACACCCCCGATATTGTGATTTTTGAAAACCTGTTACTGCAAGGCACAACTGTGGATCACTTTGAATATAATAGAGCCTGCTTTGAAGATGATGTTTTTATGCAGACAAAGTTAATGCTGATCTTTTATCACCAGAGTTATTATATTGAACTTTCACAGTGCTTTGATGAGGCAAACTGGTGGATGAAATTGTTTTTTCCAGGGAAGAACATTGGTGCCACCCAACAGGCAAGAACAGAGCAAGTAGAGCCATTCTAAAATCAGCTTCTGCTATGAAAGGATTCAATTTTCAAAGCAGGGAATGTTGACACCACGTGGCCTTGGTTTTGTTTACAAGGTGTGTTTGAAAGTTAAGCTCAGTGTTAAAATGGAATCAGCGAGATCTGGCACAGCTGACACATAGATCAGTTTCGGCTTTCCGGTTTATCTCAACAGCAGGCTTTGAACCACATGAGGTTTGCTGGTGTTGCTAATGAGGACAAGCTCGTCCTGCTTGATTTTAGCTTGAGGTGGGACTTCCTGATCCAGTTTTGGAGGGTCACAATGTTATCTTCAGACATGAATAGGCATCATCTGCTTATTGAGGGATCTACCTGTAGGGCTTCCAGCAATTCACTGTAAACACTGAGGATGAATGATGTCTGAACTGAGTTTGCTCCATGCCGAATGTCAACAGGATGGGTTCAGATCTTTAGGATCAAATCTGCAGCACATGGGCACTGTTCTTCAAATAGGATTTGTAGAACGATAGCAAAGTCCCTTTGTGGGTATATTTGACAGCTGGGACATTCAGCAGGCTTTGCTGGTTGCCTGTGTCAAATGCTGCCAAGGACTAGGAAAAAAGGCAGTGGTTATGATGATCTGCAGAGCATAGTACACCACTTCATTGGTTGCTGTAGCCCAGCTGCACTGTGGTCTGAAGCTGGACCCATAGGACTAAAAAGGGTGTTACACTGGATTTTGTTTGTTATGAAGCTGGATGATGATGACTTTGTCAATGATTTTGCTTTGATGTAGTAGACATACGACTGGCGAAGTTGTTCAAGTCCAGCTTGGGCTTTCAGAAGTGAAAAAATCTATGAAGACTTACTGGCATCTGCAAAGAAGCTTGAAGAAAAGATAATTGACTATTTAGATTAATTATTAGACCACTGGAATGATTGAAGCTCCACTGAAAAAAATGGAATGCTCTGGGGCTTGAGTGCTGTGGCTGGAGCTCCAACATTCCATTAAACAAAGGCCTCACAGAGCCAGAGGGGATTTAATTCCCCCTCGGGCTCTGTGAGGCCTTTGTTTTATTTATTAGAACATTCTGCCCTCTAGTGGCGGAATGTTCTAATAGCCTCATAGCCCTCCATAGCTGGACTGTACCAACATTAAAGCCACACTCCCTTGGTAAAGGCCCTCACCGAACGTGAAGCAAGCCTTTAATTGCCGGTATAGCCTGCTATGATGGGCTACAAAGATATATTAGTACAACTCCAGATATTCCATTTATAATGGAAGAAGGGATCATCATCTTTGTTGAGAGACAGCCTTTAAAAAAAAAAAAGTGTATGTCAGTCAGCTATTCTGTGAAATGGGTGTTGAATGAGGCTCACAAGCTGTCCGTATGGTGCCAGACTTTCTAAATTATTTATTCGAAGAAGTTGTTCCTGTCTTTTGATGTTGTGTCTGGGGTCAATCAGATGCTTGTTACACCAAGGAGTGGATAATTTAAATTTTGGAGTTCCCACACATAACAAACATGGCTGCCTGCTGTCATTTGGAGTTTGTTGTTGAGGTTCTGTAAGAGGGTTTCAACACTGATGCTAGGATTTGAAGTAGCTCCAAGTCCTGCTAAGTCTTTTTATGGAGCATTCATGTAGACATTTCAGAAGGCTCCATTCAATGTCTTTGCTCTCTTGGGAGGTTGTGAGTCAGTGAAAAGTAACTTACATGAAAGGTCCAGCTGACCTGTTCCGGATGTTGGCAGGTGGAAGTGGTCAATGAGGTGCAGCCAAAATCCAGGATGCTGCCATTATTGTGGGCTGGCTGCAAGATGTGTGCCTCCTCCAAATCATCAGAACCATCTTTACACCTGCATAATGGTTCGAGTCAGAGTGGCAGGCTAAAATTAAAAACTGCCCTATTTTATTTTCCATCAACAATTTTTTTAATCTATTGCCATGTGAAATGAAAATTGTTTACTTCTCCAAATCACCAAGGTTCCTCAAACTAAATCCCAGCTTATGCTTAAAAAAACCTAGATCATTTTCTGAAAAAACAAAAGCGATGTTATAGTTAAGAGTTGAAATAATACACAAACTAACATTTAAAAAGCCAAAAACATTTAAATTAACCGGTTATAGTTCAGACAGCTTACTTTAAAATGAGCCCCTGCCATACACTGCTTCACATATTACATCACTCATGATATGTTAAATTACATTAATGACATCACTGATCACACCTCGAATCACATCATTGATAACATAATATCAACTACTTCTTATTAAATTACTAAATAACCATCTAAGTCACTTTAGAAAACAAAGTAGGAAGTAAATGGCCCAAAACATATACAGCATAGATTGAGTATATGTACGAAACAGAAATAGTGTAGTACTGAAGACATCTCTGATTCACTATGGTAAAGTATACATGGTGTACTGTTTAACTACCAGTAAGCAGTAGTTCGTTTAAACAAAGTGCAGAGTGAACACAACTAGTGCGAGTTACAAACATAGGTTTCAAATAGGCTGTAGATTAATTCAAAGACCTGTTTCCAAAACATGTGCGAAAAAATAAAGCTTCCCTTCACAATACATTATTTTACTATGGATTTCTGTACACATATCATTAAAAAGTTCTCATGCAGTGCTAACAATTTCTATATAAACTGGAGGTTTATGAAGTGCAGATATTTATTTTCACAGTGTTGTCTTCAATTATGTCATTTCAGATGCTGCAGCCATGTTATCGATAATGTCATAAAACATTATATCATGGGTGATGTAGTGTGTAAGGTCATAAGCTGTGCAAGGCGAGGGTGAGAGTTATAGTTACTTTAGGGTACAAGATATTGGGCCTGATTATGAAGGGTCGAGGTGGTGGTCTTACCGCAGTTAAAGTGGTGGTCTGACCACGACATTATGACTGTGGCGGTTGTGCTGCGGTCGTACAGCCAGCACCGCCAGTTTTCCTCCACAGGAGTGTCTGGCGCTGCTGGTATTCCTAATCCACCAGGGCAACACTGCAAGCAACGCCGCACTGGGTATTACAAACCCCCTCTCTGCCAACCTTTACATGGCAGTAGCACCGTCACAGGGTGCAGGTGACCACAGATGGGCCCATGCACTGGCCATGCACTTGGCATGGACAGTGGAGGGCCCCCCCATTGCATGCTGGTGCCCTCTATGCACTGCAGCATTGCTGCCTGCTCAATTATGAGCCGGCATCAATGTTGTAGGCTGTTTCCCACTGGGCCAGTGTGTTTCCGCCCGCTGACCCAGTGGGAAACTCTTAATGGTGCCCGCAGGAAGGCGGCCGTACTGGCGGCAACCTAACCGCGGGACTTCGGTGGATGGCCTTTTCCGTCCAAAGTCATAATGACCTCTATAGTTACTTGTGATAACTAGAACTGGTGAATTTCAGTGGGTTTATTCATTTAAACTGTATGTTGTACTTGTCATTTTCACCTACCCACAACCTTCATTTAACCTAAGTTTTTAAAAAAAAAAGTAAGATATAACTACCATAATGTCACTGTTTTCTCAGTGAATCTCTATGTTTTTTTAACATAAAGTAAGATGTAAATTGCTGTGTAGGGTTGGATGCAGAGCCTGGCCTTTACCCAACCCCACACTGTCCCCCAAACAATGGCTGGGGGTTGGGCACAGGACCTGGGCAAAGGCTGGCAGCTATCCCAACGCAGCACATGCTACAGTGCTGTGTTGTGTTTGGGCCCTGGCCTCTGGAAATGCCCCACCCTCACCCCTCTGCTCCCACACACAGCTGACTGTTTGTAACAATATAAAGGGTCTCATTTTTAGTACGGTAAATGTACTGGCTTTGTCAAAAAGTCACCAATTAAAATCAAATGTTTATTTCATAAATTCACAGATTGCAATATTTAATAAAAGTAATTGTTTTATAATATTTTGAATACAGCTTTTTTAAATTTTGAATAAAGTTTTTTTGTTTTTTTTTTTTAAATAACATTACATGTCTGAGTCTTTATACAAAGTGCAACCATAGAAACAACCACTGAAGCACTCCACTCTAGCTGAAGAACATACAGTTTTTTGTTTTTTTTCAGGGAATTTGAGTTTTTTTGTATAATGCAAATAAAATACACTTAACATACCTAACTATAAAGTCACTTTAATCTTTGTTTTTTTCAGTTAATTTCTAGGTTGTTAACGTAAAGTAATATTTTGTTTCCATAAATAACTATGCCAAACGCCCATTGCGCATGGCACAGACACACACATATGTTGTTATACTTAGGACACCGGAAACTAACTTACCAACAAAGTTAAGACCTGTAAATTGAAACACTGAAAACCTCCCTATGATATAAAGACTTCTGATGTAACTCCTGCAATGTAATGGTTTCTAATGCAGAGCCTGTGAAGTAAAGGTAACATACCCAAACATTTATGAATGGTGTAGGGCAGCGGTTCTTAACCTGTAGTATGGGGACCCCACTGTGTCCGTGAAACCTACTCGGGGGATCTATGACTACTTAGAAAATTAAACAAATATTTACAGAATCATAAACTGTGTTTAACTAAAGAAACTGTATAATTTAAACATTTTCAGTATTCTGCAAACGTGAAGAATTTTGAAATTGGAGGCTAAAAATGTTATTAGTATCCTCAGATTAGTTTGTGGGAGTAGTGCCAGTGCATCCAACAGGACATACTATGGACGATGCTGTGGCCTTCAGTGAGTTCGGAAAAACTCCAACCTTTGTACTAACATTCAAATATTTCTTTTTTTTTGTACATTTGTTTGCATATTAAATAAAATATTTCAACATTTGTGTATTAGTTTGATGAATGCCTCTTCTTTATTTGTTGTATTTTGCTTTGTGGTTCAAATCATCAAAAATGTTTGGGCCAGCTCCACCACCTCTTAGTAATGACTCAGAAGAGGTCCCTGAATGGAAATAAAACGTGAATAAAGTAGATATAATAATAAAATAAAAAATAGTGGGTGGGGTCTCAGATTCCAGTGATGATAAAGTGGGGGTCCACAGAAGTCAAACGTTTAAGAACCACTGGTGTAGAGCACACCACATTAGTAATCTCAAATTTTCCTCATCTTCATACCTTTGTCTATAGACCTTTTAGGCCTCTTCATGAAACAGTCATTAATGATATACCTTACCTGCACATGCTTCTGTGTCAGCCAAGTATCTAAAGATTTTCTTTTAAGAGATGAGTAAGAAAGGCACTTGAAATAGGAACTTGCCCTTATCTTCTTTGGCACAACTGATATTTCAACTTCCTGGGAAGATTTGATAAGTTAAAAAAAAAAAAAAAAAAAAAAAACACACAACACATTAGAAATCCCAAAGCTTAACATTATCTTTTACGCTTTAAACACTAATGTTTTCAAATAAAGAATATCACATGAACCAAATGGATCAGATACAATTGTGAACACATCCTTTAAGTAAGCACACACAGTATATTTTTGTGTTTGTGGCTGGGGTGTGGTTGCCTAATCTCACACTAAAACAGCCTCTTACTGTAAGAATAAATACACCCCGAAAAATATTCAATCACGGGAAATTATAAAATTCACAACATTTATTCCATATCTTCTCAGAATTTTGCGTGCAACAGCCACAATTATACACCACATTCTCAGCCAACTATGTACATTCCTTTGCCATTCTGTGGCCTTCGGGTAACTCTGCTGACCCACATCCCAGACACATCCTTCACGGCCACCATAAGTTCTATTTGTAAATGTCTTTCACTCTTAAAAGGAGGAGTATAGCCCCAGACACCAAGTGACGCGATCCTGGGAGAGAATCCCAATGAACTACCCAACACCATAGCGAAGTGCCCAGGTTTAACATTATCAAATCAAACTATTTACAACAAACTTATGTGAAGATCAGAACGTGGCAGTTATACTGGATAAGGCATGGCACTAGATTTTAAAGGTTTGTGAGAACAGTGGCCACTGAGTTAGGAAGAGTAGAAGGGCCATATCAGAATATCGATAATGTTAGTTTGCCATGACAAGCTAGCTAGTGGTGAAGACAATGTTTTTACTATCACACATTTAAGTCTGCATTTAAATAAATAAATACATTTTCTGGAACACTAAGGCCCATATGTACAAAAGGAGTTTGCCTTGCTTAACAACCGAATCCCAATTTCGGGCCGCTAAGAAATGCAAAACTGCCTTTCCCAATGTACAAAAGGCCTAGGCAGCATCACAAAATGAGATTTCTACCCAGTAGAAACTGCAATTCGCAAAATAGGAAATCGCAAATAGGGATTTCGTATTTCCGATTTCCTAACCGCATGCACATAGCATTTCCTAATTGCGAAATAGGCTTTTTGGAAATGCTAGTACCATTGAATAAGATTAAGTGGTAACAAGGTGCAAAATACAAAAATGCCCCCAAATTGCATCAGGATCATTCCCTATGGCGGCTTTGGACATCCTGGC
The DNA here is from genome assembly GCF_031143425.1 of Pleurodeles waltl. Classification (NCBI taxonomy): domain Eukaryota; kingdom Metazoa; phylum Chordata; class Amphibia; order Caudata; family Salamandridae; genus Pleurodeles; species Pleurodeles waltl. The sequence goes on along the minus strand of NC_090444.1, from coordinate 1,696,014,650 downwards.
AAGGAGGATAAGTACCTAAGCACTTCACAGGTAAGTGTTATATATATTCACTTAAAAAAAAAAAAAAAGAAGATTACAGGGACGTTATAGTTAGCTTCTGAATTTACTCGTACAAAGCCATGGAAATTCAGCAGTTCAAGTTCTTTCAAGTAACTATAACTTGTGCGCTAAGGTATCTATTACTCACGCCTACACCATGCACAGTTTTCTTATCAATAAAGTTATTGCAAACTTTGCAGTGATATCAAAGATGCCATACAAGATCCCATAAATAACATAATAATTACATTAGGGCGCACAAGTTATAGTTACTTGAAAGAACTTTAACTGCTGAATTTCTATGGCTTTGTACGAGTAAGTTCAGAACCTAACTATAACGTCCCCATAACCTTTGTTTTTTTCACTGAATATTTTTAATGTAAAGTCATTTTAATTACTATACGGCCTGGCCTTGCAGCCAGGTGTTACAGCCAAGCCCTTATAACCACCCGACCACCGCGCCAAGCATGGCTTTTGGCCCTGCGAATGTAGGTTGGCCACAGGGCCTCTTCTCTGTCAGTCGATGTGTGAGATGGTGTGCGAGGTTCTTTGTGGGTCTGAAAGTGGGTGTGTGAGTCTATGAGTAGGTGCATGAGTGTGAGTGGGTGCCTCAGCCTATGAGTGCATGTATGAGTGAATTAATTAGTGTATGAATGAGTGTGTGGTGTTCCATTACCTATTTGCCCTTAAATATTTCCAGAACTACTTAACGGACTTACACCAAATAACGAAAAGCACAATCTGCGTACCAGCAGCAAGCTTTCTGCCAAATTTGATGTAATTCTGTCCAGTGGTTCGGATTGTAGACCTGTTGATAGGTCTTATGGGAATTACCATGGGAAACGCAACGTTTTTGAGCCCCCTTTATCTCAGCCCCCGCTTGATGGATCATCCCGAAACTTCCCGTGTGCAACACGAATCACCTGGCCACCTATTTTTAAAAACTTTGTGAAGATTCGTGAAACGGTGCTAAAGATATAGGCAAGTCAAAAAACACTTTTTCTATGGAAACAAGGTCCTAACTATGACAACGTAACTACTGACTGGCAAACGCCAGTAGGTAATATATATATATTTATCTGTGTGTGTTAGGGCAAGGGAGTTTTGAGTGGGTATAAAAATATTTGCACACGCACACTGACATACCTATAATTATGTCCATTGACCGTAATTAAGTGTGTATTTACTATTCTAACTCTATTCTTACTTCTAACTCTAACGCAAGCTTTTTACAGTAGGGAAGGTTATAAAGTGGACCGAGGCAAATATAACTGGACTTTTCGTTTTTTGATACACTCGCTCGAAACTACTTACACACTACGGGGACTGGTCCTCATAACTCACCAGTCCACAAGGATAGTGTTTGTTTTGAACCGACAGTGTTTTCCCACTATGAGGACCGAACCGGTCCTCACTGCCCCCTCCCCCCGGACCCACTACAGGCGGTCACCAGTAGGTGGTTCTAATTAGGACCTTGTTTCAATAGAAAAAGCGTTTTTGTTTTGGTAATAACTTTGGCGCTGTTTGAAGACTCTTCATTAAACTTTCCCCAGAAAATACAAAGCTCACTTCTATGTCTATCTGAAAGGTGTTGGGGTGATATGTCCGGGAGGGGGGGAGTGGGGGCGAGAAAAAGAGGGAGTCCCAAAACTCTTTTTCCCCCATTCATTTTTCCATGAGGATTGTGAACAGCAATAGCGTCCGAACCAATGGACGAAATTGCACCAAATTTGTCAGAAAGGTAGCTCTTGGTCCAGAAAGCGCCCTTTTTGTTATTTGTGTAAAATCCGTCCAATATTTTTTGAGAAATTAATAAAAATAAAAAAATAAAAAAAATCCCGAGCTCATGCTGAGATCTGATTGGCTGCCAACACTTCAACAAGGAAGTGTTGGCAACCATCCAGAAAAGATGTAAAAAAGCGAAAGGGACTAGGATAGGAACACCCTGACCCCTTAGCTCTGATGCCAGAGGGACCCCCCCACCCAGAGCTAAAAAGCATTTAAAAAAAAAAGGGAAGAAGAAACCCAAGCGCGGGCACACGCGCTTGTTAATTCTGAAGCCCCCGGGTGGGCCAAATCCCAGCCCAGGGGCACTCATTTTAATGTGGGGCCTCACCCCCAGCAGCCCTGTGGACCACCACCTCCCAGAGGCAAATATACAATGGAATGCATGGGGGGGTGGGGGGGGATCTGGCCACCTCCCCAGGGCTTTCAACAAATAGAGTGTGGGGGGCTGTGCACCTCCCTGGGCTTTAAATAATTGTAACAGGAGGGCCTCTAGTCCCACCTACCAGGGGCCAATGACAAAGTAAATGGGATTGGGACCAACCAGCCTCAGCAGGGACCGCCACCACCCTGGGGCTTTAATCACATTCAATGCGGGGGTGCTGCATGGACCCTCCCACCTCCCCAGGGACCACCACCTTCCTGGGGCAATACTCTTTGGAAGGGGGCCGCGCAGCTCCTCTTGAGGAGCCACTGATGGCTGCTATGTCCTGGGATGCCCACCCCCACGATACAGCTGTTTGCTCTGACAGCTCCCACCAAGTCAGAGCAAACACTCCACTTTCTGCAAGTGACAGCTGAAAGCTATCAAACAGCTCTCACTTGCAGAAAGTGAAGTTTACATGTTTCTCTGCACTGGGAGAGCCGGCAAGGAAAACGGGGGCCATGAGGCTCCCCTTGCGGTCCTGTCACTCTTCCACAAGATTGAAAGGGGGATGGGAGAGAAAGAAAAAGAGAAAGAGAAATAGAGATATATATATATATATATATATATATATATATTCAAAGTGTCAAACTAGCAAGATGTTTGGTACGAATGTTATAGTTACATTTGGATGCAGAGCGGAACAGTCATTTCTGGCCTAATGTTCAAGGTCTTGTGCTGTCACTCAGTAGGCCGAAAGTTCAAATCTTAGTATTGCTTGGTAGTGTGTTTGTTTATTCACTAGTGTTTTGACTGTTAAACCTTCCTAGTAATGGAACATTCATGTTTCTTTCCGGTCTTATACTGTTGTAAGTATGTCTGGAAACAGCAGCGTAAGGAGTCACCTGTGGTGTAATGGTTAAGGTCACAGACCCTCACACTGGAAGTTGAGGGTTCTGCTCCAGGCGAGTCTGTATCTTTTGAAGTTTAAAATAAATTAAAGAAGGGAATAGGCCAAAGGTTCATACTGAGAGGTGATCTCACTCGTTTTAAATGACAAATACACTTTTCTTTTTAATTGGTCCCAAAATATCTCATTCTATGCGCATCATTCATCAAAGCATACTAGCACTGACCTGGTTTGGTTGCACCATGTCTCCCTCTTTAGTAGGGCCATGTTACCCTCAGTTGTAAATTTCGAACAACCCAGTTTTGTTGGTATTGCTGAGAATCAGTGATACGCAGTGTGTGGACATGTTCATATGATGCTGGGTATTGTGTAGTGCTTATTGCCCTCATAGTCACCTCAATAGACTGGGAGAATTGGTGGGAAGGTAAACAAGCATTGGCAAAGACAAAAGGTCTCACCTATACAAGATCTATTGGCTTTGTCAATATTTTGTAAACATGTTTCATAGCAGCATCACCACTCTGCAACATGACAAAGTTACATTTAAAAAAAAAAAAAGCACTTTTATGTGGCAAGTGTTGACTACTTCATGCTGCTTTCTTTCTTTTTAGGTTGAGCTTAATTGTTCAACCTTGTGGATACTTTTAGTGTACTTCTTATGTCTTAAAACGATTTCATTTTTGGATGCAGTGTCCTTTAAAAATTTGTGCTCGCTAGTGGTCAGTTCTGTCTTTTTTTCCCTCCTTTTTCTGTTTCAGAGCAGTGATCAACTACTGTATTATTCACTTTGATTTCTTTATCTGTTGCTGTGATGGACTATTTTTGTTATTTCTTTGGTGCTCCCCTTTCACTCTGGGTGTTTAAGGCTGGTAGCTGTCTGCATTTTATTGCAGCATTCCTTTCCTCCAATGTCGCTGACATTTGTTTTGGCTTTCTTTCCTTGTTTATCTCTGGCTCTTAAAGTAAACTTATTTTACGAAAGAAACACCTAGTCGTTTAGCTCACTGCTCACGAAAGCCGCAACATGCCCTTTCTGGTAGAATGGAGCTAAACCTAGAAGCAATGATGTGAAACTTGCTTAGCCGTGCATTGCACCTTGAGTCTCTGTCTCCAGGGTCCCTTCCCTGCCAGCACTCACGACATCACACACAGGTCACTGCTTATCTCCTTTACTGGGGAGTACTGGGTGTCTCCTTTATCTTCTCAGGTTGCTCTGCTTGTTGAGATGCGAGGCAAGAATGCTTGCAAAACTTTTCATTCTGCTAAAATAAAATACTTTCGCAGACTTCTTTTCCAATTTCTGTTCAGACGTTTACACAACGCGAGGTAGTGCAGTAATTTCTCTTCTCAAGGGCTTGTGATTTCTGATGTCAGTAACCGCCAGTGACCACAGGGTTGACCAATTTATGTGGCAAGAAAAGTCCAGTTTTGAATTTACAATGCCAATAGCTCTAACTCAAGAAAATGCGAGACCTACTGCATGGCAAATGCTTGTTCAATTTTTTTTCTGCTCTATGGCACGAGGCGCTTACAAATTTTACAACCCCTAGGAAATTCGCTGAATTTTGAAAATTATGTATACTGCAAACGTAATCCAAAATTTAGTGGGTCCAAAATTGTGCACATTTTCTAGGTGCATGGACTGGTTGAAGCACAAAATGCTTCACAGGAGAAGTGTGGCTCAATGGTTAGAGCGGCAGACCCTGATGCAGAAATCTGGCCCGGGACCAGAGTTCAATTCCCGCCTTGGCGGGTCTTTGGCTCAATTTCCTCGGACCTGATAATTCTCGCATCAGTGCCTAATCTAATTCATGGGTCCCACTCTGTAACTCTGGGCAATAGTTTGCTTAATCTATCTCCACAACGGCCCCAACAGCACTTGGATGCCTGGCTTCACCTTGGAGGTTGCCGAGGAGTGGGCACCTCACAGGGAAAAGCCAGGAGGGGTTCCACAGCGGTATGCGTACAGCGCCTTGAGACCCTAACGGGTGAGTAGTGCGCTATACAAGTACGAAGTTTTACAGGAAAGTGGTTTGGGGCAAATATAGTTTTCAAGAGCTATTCATTTGTTAAGCTAATCAGTGACTGTATCTCAGAGGATGTTTTATAGCAGACTATACCATTTTGTTAAATTTTCATAGAAGGCACTATAAAGATACTCTTGCTAAGTTTCATGTAATTTTCATCAAAATTCCATTAAAGAAAATTGCAATGTCCGCTAGATATAACATCAGTTTATAAATAACTCTGGTACTCTGCTAGCTGGTGCATTTTGCCTGATCAGTATTTAAGAGCCTAACATTATGACCTATGGGAACACTGGTCATCCCCTCAGGTAACCAGATGTCATCAAGTCTTACTTCTCCTTTGGATGGAGAAATTCACTCCGTAAAGGAACAAATTGCTAAGCAACACAAAAGATATTTAGAAGGGTTTGTTTTCTAGTGGGCTAGCCGTGACCATTCTTGTGGTCTCTGAGACACAAATGGTTTTAATTACTCCACTGAGATAATTGCTCAAGAAAGTCTTCCATAACTCCATTGTCAACCCTAGTAAGATGATAAGAACCCCTCTTCCCGGTGCAATTTATTTTTCAGCTTGAGTGGCTGTGCTAGCCAATCAGTAGTCAGGGCAAAATAATTTCAATTTCTCAAAATGCCATAACTAAACCTTTTTTAATCACTTTCTTTTGCTGTTTTTTAGGATATGCTTCCTGGTTAGAGGTCTTGGGATTGTGGGCTTTTTATGCCTCTAATTCATAAAGCAGTTTGTCCATGATGTTGAGATTCTCTCTCTATGGAGCTAGAACTTTCCACGTTTATAATTTGTGAAATGTCTTCATATAATTGCTAATCTTCTAGTTTTCCCCTTGGGAGTCTTCCTTAGAGTTTGGCACATGGAATAGTCCATCAAAACATGCTGTATGTCCTATCCACCGTATTACAAGTCCTTTTGGCTATAATGCACTTCTAATATGGTGTACAGGACAACCGCCAAACTTTTAATAGAGTATCTTATCCACCAAATCTAAATAAGGTCCTGTTTCTTTCACATCATCCTGATACCATTAAATAGTCTCTTAATGTTTTTTAAAAACTATATTTATTTACATCTCTATCACTACATGACCTATTTATTCACAGTATTTTAATAGTGATAACTTCCTCCACTTTTCTGAGAATCAGACAAAAAGCCATCACGAGAGCCACTCTCTTCTAGCGGAGGGTCATTTTAACTTTTCTTTGGGTGTGTAAGTTTTCACATCTCCCAAAGACCAGAGGCATTGGCATCAGTCAGAAAAGCTCACAATGAGCTGTAGCGTAAACGATGAGGCAACAGTCTGTATTTTCAGGCAGCAGGGCCCACCCAAGAAAATGGCTACCTTGATACCTCAGGTTTGTAAAATACAGAGTCTTGACAACTGGGATGTCAAAACTAATAGAGACAATTCCTTTGAAAGGTATGCGTTATCCCTACATAACACAGCTAACGTGCATGAGTCTCAGAAATTTACATTTCTTTTGGATGAGAATTGGGTCATATTAATCATATTTCACAAAGTAAAGTGAGGAGGTGAATGCCTGGTTAATGTGTCAAACAGCAGGATAGCCTCTTATTCTCCTCGTAAATGTCTCAACCCACAACTTGCATTCCTTGTCTTGGAATTAGCCCATTAGCAATTTGATTCTGACACTGCATATTATTCTTGGTGCGTCTTCCATGTGACCCGAAACGACCCTATTCATTGCTTTACATCTGACACTATTTGGCACCATGCATCTATAGTATGATAACACTCCTCTTCTGCTAAGAACGCATGTGTTTCAAGAATCATTCAGCTCAATCATTCAGTAGCCAGTCATCACACTGTAAGGCATGTAGGCCCATATGTGTACATTGTGAGATTTCCTATTATGAAATTGCAATTTAGAGATTTTCTTAATTGCGACTCATTAGGAATCACTATTAGAAAATCGGAATTTACATACATTTCAATTTGGGATTCCCAAATAACGATTTCTTCGGATTTGCTATTTAGGAATCTCAAATGGGAAATGAAGCTAATGGAGGACTCGTAAAAAGTAGGGCTGTGGGCCTTTGTAACCTTTTAGTAAACATATAATGGAAGCTGGCATCCAGGTGTGAACCTAGAGTCACTTCCATGGCCTGTGTTTGGGACTAGCATGTTTGGAGACGCTCCTGCTTTGAAAGACTGCTCTCTGGGAGAGGAGCCGAATAGAGAAGCGGGCACTTCAAAGTGGGGAACAGCCAGAACATGAACTTCTTGGACAGAGAAACAAAAATCACATTTATGTCTGTAAATGGATGATAAAAAGGGGAGCTTGGGACTCCTAAATTGTCAAACTAAAGCTGTACATCAGTGTGGAGAAGCTCAGCCTGACTTCTGCATGTTGTGACTATTAGAGGGGACTGAAGGTCTGCCAGTCGCCCTGCTGGTGAGGGAGCATAACCCAGGACAGAGACTGGTGAGGAGAAGACGACTGCCTGGAAGGAGCAAGGTCCAATGGGGATCCTGCTGAATAGATACCAGGAGTGGAGCGTGAGTTTCCAGTCCAACGTGATCAATGTACTGATCGGGTTGGCTACCAATGTGTGCTGTTGCGTCTCCTATATGCCATGTGGGGGACCCCTGTGAAGGCTGGACTGCTGCACCAATCGGCCATCTGCCTGTGTGCATTGTGTGACCCCCCCCCATATGCCAAAAAAAGGACCATGGTTCAGCATAGGGTTCACCACCATACTACCATGCTCTGACGGGAGAACGGCTGTCGCTTAGTGCAGCGATGTGACCCAAAGATGTCCGTCACCCTATTTGTGCTGCTCCCAACTCCCGTATGCCAGGTGGGGCCACTGTGAAGACTGAGGGCCATCGTCAGGGTGGCATTGCTGTATCAAGAAGAGGGCAGTCGCCCTTTGCAGAGCTGTTATCTCAGGGGCAGGGGCTGACAGGGATGGAGCACTTGAGATATCCTGGTAACACTAGGACTCACTAAAATTCCTGCGTGCTTTAGAGGCTGGTTTTAACAGTACATCGGACAAAAACAGATTTAGCATTATTGCCCAAGGTAGTATATCCACCATATTTTGTACTCTCTAAACAGTGAAAATTTTGACAACAGATATTTCTCTAGCTACGCCTAGTAACTTCAAGAAATTAGTCGATCAACCTTTCGATCCAGTTGGCTGACCTGTCCCAACATTAGCTCCGTAACTATGTGTACGTTTCTGAGACGTATTGCTGGATCCTGGTTTGGTGTACATAAGGCACCATTAGTGCAGGTTTCACTCCCATATTGACTAGCTTCAGCACAGCTACCAAAGTGCAAAAGGGTAGAACAGGCAAATTACAGGCATCACCAGTGCAAGGTTAGAGGACACATATGGGGCAGGCAAAAATGCAAATGTTACATACTGATGGTACAGAAAAGGCAGCAGCAACTTAAGATTTACTCTCAGCTATCTCAGTCAGCTTAGTGAGCTTCTGCTTCAATTTCTTTAGGTTTTGCCAAAGCGGCTTTACTGAAACACAAAATAAGGGGGCGGAGCTTGGCCTGTCGTTAACCAATCTTTAATTCCTGTAACCCAGCACATTTCTTCCACTTGGCAGGGTTTATATTGGCTGTCTTACGTACAACACGCTGGTTTGGCTTTAGACTACGACTCCTTATTGAAATCCCCACCACGGATGAATAAGTGGTATCAATAACAAGTAGGTGCAAGAGGGGTGTACCCTATATGCTCAAAGTGTAATCTAGGTAATCATGATGGAGGAGACAATAGTATCCAAGAGGGGGCATAAGCATGAGTGTCATTCACTAAACAGTAATTACAACCATTAATTGCAGTGAGCACTTATCTGGCATATTTGACCTTGAGAATTATGTTCAAAATACACATATGAACATTTATCATAAAAGTCAACACTTCAGATGGATTGTCTGTTACTTCTCCCGAACCAGGTATCCTCTCTGTCATTAATGGTTTCAGCAGAGACCTGAACATGTCCCTTTTTGAAGCTAGTAGGTCCGCTTATGAGATGACATTCTCTGTCTTAGTTCTGTGCTGGATTCCAATGTCAATTGTGTGAGGAAGGGAATATTGCAGGCTAAGCCTCGTGTTGATGTGCTGAAGTTTCCAAGTCAGAATTGTCCAAAGAGTCCAGAAAGTTCTCCAAATCATCTGAATCTTCAAATTCAGTTATCTTTCCTTCAAGAGCAACCATCATAACAGCTGGATCCAACAGTCCAAACTTGATTTGCATTTGCTGGAGTATAGGTTGCAGGTTCAAAAATGTTCTAATTTTTAAATTTGTTTCAAAAGAGAAGTCTGCTACTATTGCGAATGAGTGGCTGTTAATGTGAAAAGGACATTTGACCTGTTTGTCATTCTGTAACACGAGCTTAGCATATTGGTGGGCAGTAGGCAAGCAATGACTGGGCATGTTCAGTCATTGGTTGGTGGAAGATGCAATCTTGTACAATAGGTTCTCCAAGGGCTCTGCCAACTTGATGCCCATGATACTGGGTATCACTACAGTTGGGAATTGTATGTTGTTGTCTCCTTCAGCCTTTTGTGGTATACTGTATAGCCGAATATTGCATGCCTGGAATGATCCTCTAGCTCAATGACCTTCCTTTTCATAGACCAGCCATCCTATACCTAGTCTGGTTGAGTATCTAGAATCCAAAATAAGACTTATACACCAACCTAGACAGAAATGCTAAATCCATTGTTTGGCAGATGTACTTTTAACACCCTTCTCCAAACCATTTATTTGGTGCACAGCAAGACCTAGACTGAAACCACATACACTATGGTCTCACACTATGTCAGGAGGCCTATGCCTACTGCAACTCATGATATACTGCTATTATCAACACTTCTCATACACAGAGAATGTCCTTCCTCAGGTTCAACTGAAGCACATGTGGGTAAACAGAGACTAAAATCATGCAGTTGGATAACGCTACTCTGCCCGTATGATTAAGTTGAAGACATCGAATCACACGACAACCCAATGATAAGGGGGCTTGCTGACAGTTTAGCAACACAAGATACAAGTTTCTAAAACTTGATCCATGCATTAATTCCACAGCACTGTTCTAGAATAACACAGGCCTGACAGCAGACTAATCAATTTTTTTCTTGATAAGACAGTTCAAGGATTTTAATTATCTCCCAGCTCAGGAACCCTACTTCAGAAGTAGTGATGGTAATGTATACAACTACTTAATTATATACATGGTAGGCTGGGGACACAAAACCAACATAACGGTTTCCCCTATTTGACAGTATTTAAACCTGTTGGGAAACGTTAGAAGTCTTGTGCCAGTATATACAGTATATTAATAGATAACCTAACTTCAAAACAATGGATGCCGAGATTAAGCTCCATTGGCAGACCTTCCACCAAAAAAAAAAAAAGGCATGAAAGTTAACTGGTCTGATGTCCCCATTAACATTTTATAAGGTTATAATGGAAGCCAGATTAAAATTTCTATACTTCAAGATTTTGCAATCATGGTACTGGTCGCCGTCAAAACTATACTGAGCTAAATTATTCCCAACGGTACGGGGGCAAAAGGATCTGACCTGCTTCACATTATATGACCCAGTGTAAACCTTACTACAAATAGGCCAACCATTGTGTTACAGCTCTCCTAGGTGGATAATATCTTTATCTCAACTTTGAAATACTTCGCCTCCATCCATGAAGTTTGTGACATAATCTCATCCACCGGTGGTAAAGAACTCGCTCACAGTGGCCAAAGTGGCCTGCACCACTGGTGCAAAGATATGGTCTATGGGACTGATGAATTTGTCTTAATGTGAAACAATGGTGTATAAATGGAATTATCAATTGGAGAAATTTGAGTCAATATCAGGTTACATTATATGCAGTGCTCAAAAGTAAGATGATGGTGTTTGGAGTGATGACTTTCTTCGATATTACAATTGTTCCTACGCACTCCCACAACGTTACTGGGTGCGACCATACAGTTGGTATTGTAGGGTCAGATAGACCTGTCCCTCCTTGGCTTTTGTGAATAAGAACTTTGGCAAAGAGCAACTCTGCAGGGAAACGTTGGGAACTGCAGCGCCAGCACAACGAGGAGCACAGCCAGTGGTGAAGCATGCCACCATTTGGTGGGTGAGGGCTAGTGCTCCACCGCCAAGTTGCCTATAACAAAACATACAATGAGACACTGTCTAACAATCAGAATGTATGTAGGAAAATGGCTCCCTGTTGCAGTTACCCCCCCCCACACTTTTTGGCTGATATTGATGCTGACTTGACAGAGTGTGCTGGGACCTGCTAACCAGGTCCCAGCACCTGTGTTCTTTCACTAAAAATGTACCATTGTTTCCACAATTGGCACACCCCTGGCACACAGATAAGTCCCTTGTGAAAGGTACCAGTAGTGCCAAGAGTCCTGTGACCAGGGAAGGTCCCTAAGGGTTGCAGCATGTGTTGTGCCACCCTAAGGGACCCCTCACCTAACACGTGCACACTGCCATTGCAGATTGTGTGTGTTGGTAGGGAGAAAAAAGCAAAGTCGACATGGCATTCCCCTCAGGGTGCCATGCACACAAAACACTGCCTGTGGCATAGGTAAGTCACCCCTTTAGCAGGCCTTAAAGCCCTACGCCGGGTGCACTATACCACAGGGAGGGCATAGCTGCATGAGCAATATAAGTCCATTCTTAGACATTGTAAGTACAGTCTGGCCATCTTAAGTATATGGTCTGGGAGTTTGTCAAACGAACTCCACAGTTCCATAATGGTTACACTGAATACTCAGAAGCTTGGTATCATACTTCTCAGAATAATAAAACGCACAGTGATGCCAGTGTTGGATTTATAAAAAAAATGCACACAGACGGGTTTCTGACTTAATGGCTCTCTGGGGCTAGAAACAAAGCCTGCACTGGGTGGAGGTGCTTCACACCTCCCCCTGCAGGAACTGTAACACCTAGTGGTGAGCCTCAAACGCTCAGGCTTTGTGTTAAAATGCCCCAGGGCACTCCAGCCCTCAGACAAAGCCCCACTTTTGGCAGCAGGTCCAGAGGGATAGTTAGGAAAAACAAGGAGGAGTCACCACCTCAGCCAGGACCACCCCTAGGGTGTCCAGAGCTGAAGTGACCCTCCCCCCTCTCCTTGCAGAATACTCCATCTTTGTTTGGAGGATCAGGGCCAAATAGGGATAGGAATGTGCTCCCCTCCCTAAAGAGAGTGAGCACAAGGAGAGTGTAGCCACCCTCAGGGACTGTAGCCATTGGCTACTGCCCTCTGACCCCTAAAACGCCCCTAAATCTTGTATTTAAGGGCTCACTGAACCAAGCTAGTCAGATTCCTGATAATCTCAAAGGAAGAAGGACTGCTTAGTGGAATCCACAGCAGAGACGGAAAGGAGACAACAACTGACTTGGCCCCATCCCATCCGCCTGTCTTCTGCTTCAAAGAACCTGCAGAGGAAAAGCAACACGTCCTGCAGGGCCAGCGACCTCTGGAAAACCTCCAGAGAGCTGCTTGCATCACAGACCATCAAGAACTCCAGTGGACAGAGGCCCTGTCCAAAGAAGAACAGAAAAGCCAAGGAGGGAAATCTCTTCTGAAGGACTCCCACCTCGCTCCAGAAGCGTGAGTCCTAACCACTCTGCACCCAACGCGCACGGCCAGAGTCCAGGTGCCCCAACCTGTTTGCACCCCCAGTGCTGCTGAGGGTGTGGGATTGGTGCCTACGTGGGGCCCCTCCAGTGCTCCGCTAATCCCCCCTGGTTTGCCCTCTGAGCCGCGGGTACTTACCTGCTGGCAGACCAAATTTGTTCATTTCCTCTTTTAAGAGTTTCTCAAACTCTTCTTACTCTGTCCTTTTATGCACCACTATATGCAATGCTTGATTTCTATTTTTGCAGCCTTGAAAAAGTCCTTTGGACAAAACACGTGTTGGCTGTTTGTGGAATATGTACACCTAGACTGTTTTGTTGAATTCCACAAGGAATTAAAGCCTAATCTGGTTTGAATAACAAGTCTGATTGATCCTTGGACTTCTTTTTCCACTTTGGATGATATTATTTGGACTGTTTTTCTGGAGTGCCCTGGTACCATTTTCCATAATACTTTCCAGCACAGTTCAAGAAGTTTCTTTTTGAAAAGTGCCCTATAATACCCTTGGTGGTTGGTATTACTACCAGGTTCAGCACCTATAAGAGCTCTAATGAATTTGGACTTACTATTCAATTTTTTACATTGTGTACGGATGTGCGAATTTAGGCATTAACCACTGCTTTGTTTCCTCTCCTTTGCTGGTGGTGGGTGTTTTTGGATTGACTTGAAACCCCAACGGAGGACTACCTATAACCCGGAGACTGGAACTGTAAGTCATGTACTTACCCCTAAAACTGTACTTTATTTACTTCCCCCAGGAACTGTTCTGAAGATGCAGTGTCCACTTTTAAAATAGATATTCTCTGTTTTCTTAAAACCTGTTTACTTGTCTAAAGTGAAACAAAGTTACATTTATGTCTATGCTAAGTACTTACCTACAACAGTATTTACTTCTGAACTGAGTCTTGTGGTAGAAATTCTAGTAATAAAGTAACAAAAATATATTTTTATATATAAAATCCTATTGGTCTGGAGTTAAGTCATTGAGTGCGTGGTTCTTCTATTGATTGGGTGTGTACAACAAATGCTTAACACTAACCTCTGATAAGCCTAACTGCTCGATCACAGTACCCCAAATAGAGCATTAGTATTATCGATTATTGCCTCGGTCAAGCCTCTTGGGGAACTCCTGGACTCTGTGCACAATAGATCTAATTTTGATATAGTACCTACAATGTAGTTTGGATAAGGTGAACTTCTCCTCGGTACTGCACACTTTATCTATTTAGATTGCATACTAGTACCTTAACATAAACTAATGGGTATCTAGGTGTTCGGTTGATGTAAGAGGGTTGTTACTTATAAAAACATGTAAAAGTGGGCAATATTTCCTCATTTGGTGTTTTATGTCCATTTCGTATCATGTAAAATGTTTCATGTAAAATTGTCAACATTGTTTGCAGAGTGTGGACAACATGTTACGGGATAAGGATTATAAATTACACCTATATTGCTTGGCAATTCGAAACATACCGCAAGTACATGTCGCTAGCATCACAGAGTTGTCATTCTGAATAGGAAGCCTTCCAGGAAACCCAACAAGTTCAGACAAGTCACCTGCAATTAAAGTACAGAGGTGACGCTCCTTGGGAGGCCAGGCTTCTGTTGTGTGAACCGTGGTCCATGCCAGGCCGCGGGCTTAATTGTTTTATTGCTAAAAGCAAGAAAGCACGATCCGTCCCCTTCGTCACGAAAGTAAAGTAAACTACATTCTGACTGCACCGTTTGATAGTTATCCAGTGAATGTTTAACCCTTACTCCTTAGCGCACAGAACACAGAAAACTAAACTGAAACACTTAAGGCGTAATGGCAATAGACTGAAGCTAATCTTATAGTGGCGATATTTCTTTTTTCAAATTAACTGTAACAACATTTTTCTTAGCGAACATTCATGCAGTTTGTAAGCCACTTTTCATTTGTACCAATAACTGTTTTTCTGATTTCCAGACCGTCGTGGGGAATCAAAGCGCGTCTGACTGAATGAGTGGATGTGTAGTGACTGGCAAGCTGTGGAATGTGACTGCATTTGTGTTGTATGTGCCTTGTATGTTATGGTATTTGGAACCATGGGCTGCCTCCTCCCGCAGCACGTTAACACCATATGAGCAATCCGTCGCCAATCATCTTTCCCCACAGAAGCATGGGCCCCTGGGATTCTGGAGCGTGGGGGGCAATTTACATGATCTCCTTCTACCAGATATTGAATTGGCAACTGAAGACTAAATAGTGGCCGACATGACAACTCTCTGAAGCCAGCTACACATTACCCAAGCCTCTCTGAAGCACTGGAACCCAAGGAGCAAACGCTGTGGGGGAAGGATGACTGGTTAAGTTATTCGTTTAATTGTAGTCACTGATATGTTGAGCTCCTCCTAAAATCTGTCCGTCTGTCTGTCAAGCCAGGCCAGCCAGTGGAGTAAGGGAAGGTAGGACATGCTACTTCATGTTAATGTTACTGCTGGCTCCAGTGGCGTAATGAAACTTAAGGGGGGAGGGGGGCTACAATGTACCTGTAGAGCAGGGGCGGCTCCTCCATTAGGGCGGAGAAGCGTCACCCCCTCCCCCCTGCCAGCAGAATAAGCCGCAAACCTTTCAGTAGGAAAGGATAATAAACTATGTTTATTATCCTTTTGTTATTAAAGGGGTGGGGCCATGGGGGTGACTAGCAGTGAGGGGGAGTGCACAGCACTCCCTCCTCAGAGCGCATGTGTGTTTGACCGGCCGTCTTGGGACGGCCAAACACACATAAGCAGTAGGCTCTTTCCAGCCCAGTAACACAGTTGCCGGGCTGGAGACAGCCTGCACAGGCTCCCAATCTGCCTGGGAGCCCCCTGGCTGGGCACTCCCAGCCAACTGGCCGCAGGGCAGGCTGGGAGCCTGTGCCTGCAGCGACGATGTAAAGGAGAGCGGTGCTGGTCGGCAGACCAGGTACGCTTTTTAATAATTAAATGTACCCCCTGCTCCCTCCCCTCCCACCCCCATGCTGCAAAAACCCACCCCTTTTTAGCTCTACAAGCAGCAACTGTTGTAGGGGGCCCCCTCCCTCCTAGATCCAGTCACGTGCCTGCTGCCCGTGCACTGTGTTGAGGGGGGGGGGGGCATGGAGCTCAGCTCCCACATCAACGCGGGGGCTGCGGGGGCCTTTGTTATGCCACTGGCTGGCTCCCCATAATTGAGAATGAATTTAGGAAAGGCTCACTACTTCAATGACCACAATACAATATTCAGCAAAACCAAAGAGCCTCCAGAGAGTCTGCCCCCCAGGTTACAGCTCTTCAAGCAGAGTGAAGTGCAGCGGGTCTTCTGACAGGCATGGTCTGCTTAAGTGTCCGAGCTTCACGGTCTGTGGACCGTATGACCACACACGTGCAGATGTGTGCCCATAGTCTCAGTTTGATTTAAGTGTATTTACTACACTCCATCGACCCTAATTCATGAAATAGTTTAGCACAAAGCACTGATCCTGGTGTACAAGGGAAATAACTCTTCAGTGTGAACTGGACAACGCGCAGCGAGGAGACCTGGGCTCAATTCTCCGCCTTCCCAATTGATCAAACTGTGCATCACTTTCCTTCATCAGCTTGTTTGAGGTCACATTACAGTAATTCACTTCGGCATTCTATAAAAACCTCATTTCTATATGGTTAATATAAATTAATCTTATTTTACAATTAATAAAAATATACGCCATACAAAAAGAAAACATGCAAACTGACATTTTTGAGGCAACTCATGGCAACATTGTCAGGGCATGGGGCTATTCTTTAATGTTTCATTAAAAAAGAAATAAAGCATTCAATAAACATCACTCAATTCAGTGGTATAATCGTACATACTTAATTGAAACTTTGATACAATTTTTTATTTTTATTTTAAATCTTTATATTGTATTTTATGATCTTTGGTGTCTGATTTAAATCTTTTGATGCTCGACTCCGATCTTTGACTATACAGCCAAGCCACGCCACTGGCTCAGCGGTCCCCAGGGCTGTCAGGTCCTTTACCACTGCCCCTCCCCAGAAATCTAGTATCTTCTACACCAAGGGATATCAGGGTCACAGATGTCACAAATCATCCCACTCGACCACCCATGGAAAGGAGAGAGTCAGAGTCCTCATTCTGGACCAGCACGCCCGCACCCATACCCTGGCTCCTTGGAAAGGAAGCCAAATAGCAATAACAGGATTGCAGGCCAGCTGGTACACGGAAGAACTCAAAATGACCAAACAACACTGCAAGCAAGTAGAATGGAGGTGAAGAGTGAGCCAGGAAGAATCCGACAAAGACGTGTTCAAATCCACCTAGAGTCGCTACCACCAGCTAATCTGGGAAACCAAGAGAAAGGCCCTAGGCAAGCACATCAACAACAGCTCCAACAGCAGCAAAGAATTTTTCACAATCACCAAGAACTTCACCACAACTGAAGAAAAAACACCCCAACCCACGAACTGTGGAACAACCTTTGAGGCTTTTTCTGCAGCAAAATCACAGCCATAAATAACAATTTGGACCCACAACCTGACCCCATAGCAAAAAACACCCTGACCACCTGGGACATCCTCACCACAGAGGAAATCACAGCAATCATGAAGGCTATCCAATCAGGGGACCCAACAGACCTTTGCACCCCCAATCACATCTTCAACAAAGGTTCAATCCCCATTAGTAAAGCTCTCACCTCCATTCTCAATACCTCCATTGACACAGACACCGTCCTGGGCATTTAGAAGTATGCACCCATCAACAACCTCCTGAAAAAAAAAATCTCAACAGACCCAGCCAAGCTTGTAAACTACAGACAATCTCTCTCCTACCACACTTAGCAAAGTTCCTAGCAAAAGCCATCAAAAAGATGCTGCGCCAACCAGCAGAGCTATGCAATCAGGACTCAGACGGAATCACAGTACTGAGACAGCCCTTATCACAGCAACAGACAGAATCCAGATAATGCTCGACTGAGAAGAAACTGCAGCCATCATCCTACTCAATCTTTTTTGCAGCTCTCAACAGTCTCCCATCCACCATGGTCAGACAGCTCCACGAGAGAGGGATCCAAGGACCCACAATCGAAAGGATCTGTACCTTTCTCACCAGAAGAAACCAAACAGTCAACATGCCACCATGCTCCTCAGAAGCCCGGGACCTCATATACAAGGTCTCGTAGGGTTCCTCACTCAGCCCCATCCTCTTCAACAGCTACTTGACTCTGCTGGCTGATGGCATCCACACACACATCAACATACTGGCCTATGCTGATGACACACAACTGATACTGTCACTTTAAGGCAAAACATCCAACACAAGGAACAACTTCAACGCCTGCATTAAAGAAGTGGCCAAATGGATGAATGTACAGTGCCTCAAGATGAACACAGACAAAACCGGTCTTTGAAAAAGATGCCTTGACGTGGGCCGCCGCATGGTTGACTACAAACCTTGGACACACTCCCAGTCTACAACAAAATCCACTGCCTCATTATAGACAGCAAGCTGGATACATCTGCCCAGGTCAACGCCATCCCCATGACCTGCTTCCACACCTGAGAATCCTGAAAAAGATTTTCAAGTGGCTACCAAAACAACACCAGGAAAGTTGTCACCCAAGCCCTCATCACCAGCAGACTGAACTATTGGAACATCGTCTACGCAGGAAATCACCAACCAACTCACAAAAGATTCCAGACAGTACAGAATGCAGCAGGCAGACTGGTCTCCAGGCTGTCACGCCGGTCCAATGTCACCCCTGACACACACCTGAAAGAACTCCACCTGCTCCTGATACGTAAGCGCGCACAGTTCATGTTTCTCGTGCACACACAAAGCACTATACAACACCGGTCCAGCCTACATAAACAGCTGTGTGCAGTTCCACCAACCCTCGAGACACCTCTGCTCAGCCGGACTCTCAATACACATACGAAAGCAGATTATGAGGTTGTGCCTTTTCTTACATCGCTCCTAAAGCATGGCACGACCTCCCACAACACAATCTTCTCTTCTTGAATTCTGTAAGAAGTTGAAAACTTAGCTCTTCAGACAAGTCTTCTCGAGGCTGGCCACTCATCTGCAAAGCACCAGGATACACGCACATGCTATAGTGCGCTATCAAAATACTCATAACATGGTCATGGATGTAATGTTTTCTTTGCCCTTTGGGAATGATCTTTGCTGGCAGGCCTGAGACTTGCTCAACAAAGGCCTAGAGGTCAACAGGTAACAAAGCAGCATTTCCATACACGAGTCTCACAGAAGCAGGCAATGCTATCATACATAGACTGCCCTGAGGGCTCAGAGCCCTCCTTATAAGCCTAACAACCAAGGTCCATCTGTCCAAGTGCTGTCATAAGTTTCAATACCCAATGCCCGAAAAATAAATTTTAATTCATGATGAGAGAACTTTAAGCAAGTACAACTGAAAATAGGTTTTAATAGTACCTATGGCAATTTATTTTTAAAATCCCTTGCTTCATTTGTAACTGGAAATCCACAAAAAATAAAAGCCACCAGATCGATCAACAAGAAGAAAACAAGTTACTTACCTGTTACTACAGTCATCCAGTATTGGTATCTTTAATAAATTCACATGCTTGAATCATCCCTGTCGTCGAAGTGGGAGTCCCACAGTACTTGAAAAAGCAATAATTAACAAATATTTTTTTTTCCCCTATAGGCTATAATGGTAACACAAGTCACTCATATAGCCTATCTAAGTCCTTTTGTGAAAAGGACCCAAACCTGGCTGCTGGCCAATAAGGTACCAGCACCCTCTAGAACACTCTCCAGATAAGCTCTTTCCCTCAGATTTTCTAGCACAAGAGTGAAAAAAGATCATGACCTGAGAGGAAATGCGAGCTTCTAAGGGGAGGAGGGTGGGTCGCATGTGAATTTATGAAAGATACCAATACTGGATAACTGTAGTTACAGGTAAGTACTCATTTTCTTATCCAGTATTGGATCTTTCATAAATTCACATGCTTGAACCCAAATAGCCAGCAGTACTCTTAATAAACGTTATGCCCACAGTGGATGGAGGGTGTGAGCATAGAAATCCTCAAACATATTACCAAATAATCAGCTTATAAATTTTGTATTATACCTCAAACACCTATACACACCTCAAGTTAATATATATAACAGTATCTCACACCATATTGCATAGCAATTATAGACTATTGCATATAGAATAGTTTCTACATAATAAAGGAAAGGTCTCACCTTAGTGAAAGAGAGGACGTAAGACAGCTTGTCCAACTAGAGAGTCAGTTCTCTGCGACAACTCCAATTAGTAGTGCTGCGTAAAGGAGTGTGTAGTCTTCCATGTTGCAGCCTGACATTTTATCCAGAGAAATGCCCTGGAACAGAGCAGCCGATGTGAAGACTGCTCTCATGGAGTGCGCTCTAGGGCACTTAGTCAACGGTTTTCCTGCTTTGGTGTGGCAAAACTGAATTGTAGAAGCAATTCACCGGGCTATGGTGGCCTTAGTGACCCCTGCTCCTTGCCGTCCATGAGCATAAGATACCAACAGCTGATCTGTTTTCCTTATTTGTTTGGTACTTTGGAGGTAAAATTTGAGGCATCTCTTGATGTCCAAAGAATGCAGAGCCTTTTCAGCGATTGTAGCTGGATTTGGGGAAAAAGTTTGTAGTATCACGGGCTCATTCAGGTGAAATGATGATGCCACTTTAGAAATGTATCTGGGGTTAGTCCTGAGCAGAACAAAGTCATCCGAAAAAAACAGAAAAGGTTCCTTAGTAGTAAAAGCCTGTATATCGTTGACTCTCCTGGTGGAAGTAAGAGCAAGCAGAGTTGCCACTTTCCATGTGATGTACTTAGTTCAGCTCTGTGAATAGGTTCGAACGGAGCTTTCATTAGCTGGGTCAGGACTACATTCAGATGCCACTCTGGCGGAGGTGGATGCACCGGAGGGAAAGTGCGGAAGAGGCCTTTCATGAACTGTTTAATAATCCTGGATGAGCCGAGTGAGGGCATATCAGCAGAGCATCTATAGGAGGCTATAGCTGCCAAATGAACCTTAACCGATGTATGGCATAGACCGGCCTATGAGAGGGTGAGAAGGTACAAGAGAATTTGTTCCGGCTTAATCTGTAAAGGATGGAACTTGTTCTGAGAGCACCAAACACAAAATCTCTACCAGTTGAGCTTGTACGTCTTATTTGTACTGTCCGCTTGTGCCCTAGATAAAATCCATCTGCATTCCTGATCAATGTTCATACCCTGGAACTCTCAGAACTCAGGAGCCAAGTGTGCAATTGAAGAGATGTTGGATCGGGATGAAGAATCTGACCCTGATTCTTCGTGAGAAGGTCGTGGTTGCAGGGAAGGTGCATAGGATTGGCCACGGACCGGAGTAGAAGCTCTGTGTACCAATACTGCCTGGCCCACCTGGGCGCTATGAGAATTAACCTGCAGCACTCCGACTTCATCTTCCTGAGGAGCCAGGGGATCAAAGGGATGGGGGGAAAACGTAGGCAAAGATCCAGGACCATCTCATCAAAATAGCATTTCCCCACGACCCTGGGAGTGGGTATCGACTGGCATAGAATTGGCATTTGGCATTCTGATTGGTGGCAAACAAGTCTAGGATCGGTTGTCCCCAGCGTTGGAAGACGCCGTCGAGTACCTTCTTGTTGAGTTCCCACTCGTGGCAGTTGTCGTCCGTCCTGCTGAGAGAATCCGCCAGGACGTTGTTGACACCTGGCAGGTGCTTCACCCTGAGGCGAATATTGTACAGTGTGAGCCAGTCCCAAAGAGATTGAGCTTCCCTTGATGACCCTGCAATGGGTGGAAGAAAAGCCTTGAGCGGGAGGTGGATCGCCTTTAATTCCAACAGATTTATGTCCATTGCTTTCTGCGCATCTGACCATCTTCCCTGAATGCGCATGTCTTGTAAATGGCCTCCGAGCCTTCCAAGGAAGAGTCTGTTGTGATGATAAAATCTGCTATTGGCGTTAGAAAAGTAAGCCCTTGGGAGAGATGGTTGGTCTGAGACCACCATCGCAAAGCCTGCAGAATTCTTGGTGTAACACTTATTAAGTCGTCAACGGATCCTTGCGACTGGGTCCATTGGAGCTGTAACTCCTCTTGTAAAGGTCTCATTCTCAATCTTGCTAGACGAACTAGGACCATGGCTGAGAAAATCATGCCCAGAAGCAACTTGAACAGTTGTACTGAAACAATTTTTTTGGGGGAAATACTGACAGCCAAGTTGGTTAGCTTTTGCTGCTGTGCCGGGGTGAGGTATACCTTGTTTTTGATGGTGTCTAGTTCTGCACCCAAGAAGACTATCCTGCGTGAGGGAAGGATGACTGACTTCTGTAGGTTTACTGTTAGCCCCAAACTGCGAAATAATTTCAGGCAGGCGTTTGTAGCCCTGAATGCTAGTAGTGAAGAAGGAGCTTTTATGAGCCAGTCGTCCAGGTATGGAAACACCTGAAAACCCCTGTTGCGGAGAAAACCTGCGAATGGGGCAAGACATTTCGTGAAAATTTGTGGAGCAGACTTCAGACCGAATGGGAGAACTTTGAATTGATAATGGGCCCCGGGCACAGTACAGCAGAGATACTTGGAATGTTTTTGATGTATTGGTATGGGGAAATAAGCATCCTGGAGATCCACTGTTGTCATAAAATCTCCATGATTGAGAAGGTGTAGGATATCCGACAGTGTGATCATCCGAAAGGATTGTTTCCGAAGGAACCTGTTGAGCTTCCTGAGATCTAGTATCGGTCTCCCTTCCCCTGACTTCTTCTTTATCAGAAAGAACCGGGAATAGAACCCAAGACCTATTTGCTGAACCGGAACCTCTTCTATCGCTCCCTTGGCGAGCATCAGGAACACTTCTGCTGAAGCAGGCGAAGATGGAACGGTTTGGATGTTCCTGGTGGATGGTGCAGTGGTTTTTGTATGAATTCCAAGGTATGACCTTGTGTCACTATATCCAGCACCCATTTGTCTGATGTTATGTGTTTCCACTCCTGGATGTAATTGGAGATGTTCCCTCCCACTTGTTGAGTCTGTAAATATTGGGGGAAAATAGCCGGTGCCTTGTGATGATCATTGTTTTCTAGGTTGATCCCGGATTTTGGAACCCTGTCTTCTCATTCCTCCCTGTCTGGCGTATGAGGCAGTGGATGGGTGTCTATACTGCTGCTGATAGGATGGTCTATATTGGGGCTGCTGATACTACCTGTGAAAGGAACCTCGAAATGAGGAAAATCCCCTTCCTCTTGCACCCGGAAAGGGCTGTTTCCAGTACTGCAAGGTACCTAGGGATTTAGCAGTATCAGTGTCAGCCTTGATGACCTGCAATGCGTCATCTACATGCTTGCCGAAGAGAGATTCTCCGTCGTAAGGCATGTCAAGAATTCTGGACTGCACTTCCGGTCTGAAAGATGTGGCTTTGAGCCAACCCTGTAGGCGAATACCTTGGCACCAGCCAGCTGATGAAAACCAGTGGAGGCTATATCTAGAGCGCAGTCAATTATCTCTTCAGACGTATGCTCACCTTCTTGGAGGACCTTCCGTGCCTCTGCTTGTTTGCTTGCTTTCCGGGATGAGGTCTATTAAAGCCTGCATATCAGACCACATTTGTCAATCATAACAACCCAAGATCGCTAAGGAATTTGCTGCCCGAACAGTAATTGCTGACATGGGCGGGAACCTTTTGCCCATGTTATCTAATCTCCTTCCTTCTCTATCTGGAGGAGTAGAGATAGGCGTCGACGGGTTCTTAGAACGCCTTTGAGCCGCTTGAGAGATGACAGAGTCCGGCTTTGGGTGACCAGTTAGACCTGCCGGAGAGTCCAGAGTTGCCTTATATTTTTTGTCAAGCTTTTGTGGCACTGGTGGAACTGTTGCCGGGTTGCGCATGATCTTGATACCCTCGCTCCATATAAAGTCAATAATAGGGATGGCCCTTACAGACTTCCTTGTTTGTTCTTTAAAATCATGGAGGAAGCATGCAGACTGCGAGACAGATGTTGGCAGGTGGAGCGTGCGGCCGCCCTATCCATTAAATTGTGAAAAACACCTATATCCTCCGGGGGAGGATCTGAAGGGCGAGTAGGCGGTGGAGAAGGAGTGGGGGCTAAGTAGTCATCCCATTCCTCAGTAGGATGCTGTGGCGTCAATATCTCCCCTTCTTCCTCCTCTTCCCCTGATGTCGAAACTTCATCTCCGGGGGGAGCAGCTAACACGGAATGAGGAGTCATCCTAGGAGTAGATGGAGGTGGAGGTACGCTCCTTGGTGTAACAGAAGTTGGCGGGGTGGTTGCTCTTCTGTAACTGGGAACCTCCTCCTATAATCCTGCAACATTGACTGTAAGTCCTGGATCAAGGAGGCAGGCATCTGGACAGAGTCTCTTGGTTGAGGCGGTGGTTGATAATAGCGCCCTTGATGAGAGTAATAAGGTTGATATTGATCATCCTCATCCTGGTATTTGACATGCAACTGGGATGGGCTGTGCGCATCTCCAAATGGACCCTCATCCGATTCCTCCCAGTCCAGCAAATGAAAATAGGTAATAAGGTTGACACCTTACTTGGTGAAGTATCTGTAGGATAGATCGCCGATCTGGGCAATGAAGTGATCTTAACCATGGCTCGAAGATCAGGAGACCCAGAAGATGTAGGCATGGCCTCCATCTGGCTCATGGGCACCATTGGCATCGTCGATGGTGTCAACGACGATAGTCTCGTCGACGGCACTGTCATAACAGATGATCCTTCCATCAACGACAGTCTAGTCGGCGATGGTGTCGACGACAATGGTCTCGTTGACGACAGCCTCATTGTCGGTGATACAGCCGATGGAGCTCTCGTCGGTGATGTTGCAGTCGACGGGACTTTCGTAGACGATGTCATCAACGACAACGTTCTCGTCGACGTTGTCAGCGACGCAATTTTTTCTGGAATCTTCGTCGACTGAGGTTTAATAGAAGAAATAGGAGCCTTTAACACCGACGTTAGGGTAGTCGTCGCGGACGATGGTCTCGTCGACGAGGTGGAGACGGTAGATGTGAACACCATCGTCGCCGTCGTCAACGACTTAATTTTGATGGATACCTTTCTAGAGGTAGGACTCTCAGAGGAAGGAGAACGGTGGGACGACTCCTTCTTTTGACGAGGAGAGGATGGCTCAGAAGAAATTGAGCCCTGTAAGCCTTTTGCACCTTCTCTATGATGCAATTTCTGCCTTTTTCTGGATCTTTCCACCTGGCCCAGGTCCTCAGATTTGGACCTTTTGTGTGGCCTTTCTGACCCACTCTCCTCACCTGAAGTACAGGATTTTGCCTGTGACCATGTCATAAGTCTACCCTCACGGTCTCGGAGGGTCTTTGTAGAGAAAGTACGGCATTTCTTGCAGTCCTTCACCTGGTGTTGTGGGTAGAGGCAGTATAAGCAGTCTTTATGTGGATCATCCACATGGAGCCTTTTCTTGCCACAGGTCTTGCAAGGGCGGTAAAGGCCTTTTCTAGAAGAATCTGACATCCTTAGAGTTTTCTTGAGAGAAAAAATACTTCTGAAGAAGCAGAAAACTGAGCAGAGCTCAGGGAGACTCCCTTCACACGACGTGCGGTAGAAAATCTGAGGGAAAGAGCTTATCTGGAGACTGTTCTAGAGGGTGCTGGTACCTGATTGGCCACCAGCCAGGTTTGGGTCCTTTTCACAAAAGGACTTAGATAGGCTATATGAGTGACTTGTGCTACCATTATGGCCTATAGGAAAACATTTTTATTTGTGAATTATTGCTTTTTCATGTACCGTGGGACTCCCACTTCGACGACGGGGATGATTCAAGAACGTGAAGTTATGAAAGATCCAATACTGGATAACAGCAAAGCTCCAGTTTGTTGTACACAGATGTCGATGTCACTTATAGGGGTGTACTTCTAGAGCACGGTGGGTAGAAATCTGGGGAGAGTTCTGTTAGTTTGTTATTCATCATTTAGAGTGGTGCTTTTTTTTCCTAGTGCAACATTTTAAAGTTTCTTAAAGGGGTAGGGGTTTTGAAGCTGAACTCTCACTCAAGAGATAGTCACTGGTATAAATACAGGGAACGTAGTATCTATCACGCCCATGTTTAATGAATTAATAATTGCATACACTTTCATTTTGGACTGTGCCGTATCACTAGTTTTACATCGCTTTAAATGTGAACCCTAATAATACTTATATGCATCTTTGAAAATAGCCTGCAAGTGGAACTGGTGATTCTGAGAGCATTTTTCTCTTTAACCCCCATCTCTCTATCCAGAATCAATAATGAAGACATTTATTTTATATATATAGTAATGACAAATTATTAAATATTAGAATTCATATTTTATAGAAACTTTTTACATCACGCACAATATTTACAATGAAATACGTATACTTGTATACATACACAAGACTCTTTGGGAACAGGAAGCAGGTCTGTCAAGATATTGCCTGCTTGGCCTTCTTTGCAATGCAGAGTAATCAACCCTTCGCCAGCACCTTGATGGGACTTGGAGGATATGGCAGAGCTGGAAGTTACAGGAAAAAAATGTAATCAGCTAGGAATTCATCATATTGTCTATTTTAAAGGTTGTAATTAGAAATATTTTGTTTAATAAACTTTGATATTTTGGTAGAATGCACTGAAACTTATGTTACTCCCCAAAACATAATATAAGCCCTGTATAACATGCCAAATGAATCCAGTGGTGCATAGCACATTCCAATAACAATACTTACCAAACAGGTGACATGGCCTCTTTTTCCCTATTATTTGTCAATGCTATGCGACTTATCAGGCACTTCTTGCACCCATCACCCCCCCCCACTTCCAGTCAAGCCTGTCATTATACAGTTCCATCTGTAGTTCAATTAAGACAGCGTGTCCACCTCTTCATGTCCTCCATCCCTGCATATCCTTACCAAGTTACTCCATTCCTCAGATCAGATATTGCACTGAGCTGCCAACAAACACATTTACTAAATAATGCCTGGACCTTTACAGGCTGCTTTTAAATGTCTAAATAAATTCAAGAAAGGACCGAAACCACTTAATTAGTGCACATGATCATGGCGACTCCATGGGCAATCATTTATATCATTCGATGGGCTAGCTCGGAGAGTGCGCTGCAGCCTGAATGCAAAGGTTAGATCTGCTTTGAACAATGCACACTGAAGACCCTACTTTCGCTGCACTATTCAAAGACGTGCAAGTCCAAATAAAAAATCCAGAATGCGTCCTGAAAATCAAAGGGCAAATACTAAAATGTGCTCTTTTCTGTGGCCGCCAGACCTGGTTGCAAGAACCCCAATATTCTTCTTCTCCTAGTGCTACTGAACCTTTACCAAGTTAGATTTCTTTGGCCAATGTTATATGTATATTTTTAAATAACTCTAGCTCCTTTACACTAGTGTATATCTTATGTTCAATCCCCTCTGAAAAGCCTGAAACTCGAAAATGAACTTCTTCCAACATGGGGAAACTCCTGCAATGCTTCAGACAGCTCCTGCGACGCTTCAGACAGCTCCTGCGACGCTTCAGACAGCTCCTGCGACGCTTCAGACAGCTCCTGCGACGCTTCAGACAGCTCCTGCGACGCTTCAGACAGCTCCTGCGACGCTTCAGACAGCTCCTGCGACGCTTCAGACAGCTCCTGCGACGCTTCAGACAGCTCCTGCAATGCTTCAGACAGCTCCTGCAATGCTTCAGACAGCTCCTGCAAACAGCTCCTGCGATGCTTCAGACAGCTCCTGCGATGCTTCAGACCGCTCCTGCTCTTGCAATGCTTCAGACAGCTTCCGAATAGGTGTGTGTGGGACAGCCCTGTGTCTGTCGCCCATTGTCTCTTCAACAGCTACACAGCCACTTGCTGCAAGACACGCTGGTATGTACTTCGCTCCTCCCCACTCCTCTCCAGTTTCTCCACTCCTGCAGTGCTCGTCTCGGATTTCCTGTCCTAGTGCCTCTTCAGGAACGCCTACCTCCACCTACCGTATTTTCATGAGCAAAACATAATCTTTGCCATTACTTAAAATATTCACAATCGAATTGACAGTGTGCTCTGCTTTTCCTTTCCATATATCAATTTCTTCTCTGGGCTTCTACCCAGGTATCTGATAGGCATCTCTGCCAGTATCCTCATACATCGGCTGTACATGGTTTACTTCAGCCCAAAGGAAATCATGTTTTTTTGTCACCTTGAATTGTTTATTATAGAGAAGTCGGGTGCATCCGTCATGCTTTTTAAAAAATAAAATTCCAGCTGTTATTGGTAGAAAAAGAGAGCTCCCACAATGGAAGCTTCTTTGAATATTTTTGTAGCTATGATCCTTAATCCCAGGAACTAATTTCCCATCCAGTAGGCGTGGGCAGAGAACAGTGGTAGCTCCTCACCTAGGACCAAACAGTCTACACTATAGAAATGGAGCAGTCCAGTCAGCACCCTGCGGTCGTGTTGGCAAATACTCTAACAAATGTCCAGGTGAGTACTAAGGGCTGACCAGAGTCTAGCCTGGGTGTTATGTCCTAATGTAAATTCATACATAACCCTCTTGGCTATTACTAACACAACTATTTAAAACACTCGGAAGCCATGCTGCCAACTGTAGTTAAAACAAGCTGCATAATAGATTCCTTATACTACTTGGCCCACTTGCAGTCACATAAGTCTGAACTGCCAAGAAATGTCTATCACCCTGTATTGTCCTAGTCCACAGCAACAAACCACCCATCCTCAACTGAACGGGCATGGAATAACTGAGGAGATCTGCCACACACCGCCTCCCATTAGAGAACTCTTGGTCCACTACTGCAAGCGCCAAGTAACTACATACTATGATCGCTTCTTGACATCTTACAGGGACTATTACATAAGGGATGATTTAAACCAAGTCCATTGCAGCAGTTCCTTCTCACTTCCCCCTCCATCCTATGCCTGCTAAGGACCATAAACATAAAAACAAAATCTCAGGATGGACAACCCTATGCACTGACCAGCTTAGTGGTATGCAATCATAAATGCCATTAAAAAAAAAAAAAAAAAAAAAAAAACCTACAGAGCTGATCAAAACTGCCAGCTTGCTTAAAAACAAACTGTGCACAGATCTCTCACACTTCTTCATCCTTCACACTGCTAAGCGCTGCGTCCCATAACACAATCGCACAAGACAGAGGAACACTTCTAACATAGGTTCAAAACAGAGACATCTTCCCAATTATGCCATACCATACCATACCATACACAATGTAACATGCTACCCATTTAGGCAAGCACTCTGGCGCCTCACTTAGTGGTAGTAAGCACTATATAAATGTTATAATACAATGTGACGTCACTATTTTCATAGAACAAATTTGTGGTCCGAAGCAGGCCTTTCCAGAGACTCCACATTGTGAAGGACCATAATAATTTGCTAAAAAAGAACATTTGATTCCTTATTGTTTGCAATGCTGTAGCGATTCAAATTGCAGCACAATTTGCTAAATCACATTGGCTTTCTTCTTACTTTTGTTCAAGTGTTTACACAGGCAATAGGTTATTGACAGCTGCACTGTCAAGCAATACCTATAAATATACTGCCACATGAATTTCTCCTTTGGGTTTAGCGCCTTCAGATTTTCTGAATGCCAGTCTGTTCAATTTGCCATATAGGGGAGATCAATATTGTATCGAATTTCTTAACATATTACTATGGAAAATAAATGGAAAGAAGCTTGACTGTAGAAGAGGATAATCATATTAGTACGTAAGAAAAATATATCCCCACAATATCACACAAAAGAGCCCAACAATTCAGTACAGGGGGAAATGGTGGCTTTGATATCAATTGAGAAGAACACTGACAACTCCTAAAATGGTAGCTATGAATGGCGCCATCTATTCTCATACTCTACAACACCTCATGCATAGGTGCGGTGAAGTTCACACCACCATGTTCGGAGCAGGCCGTTGGCCTTTATGGGTGGTGATGGGCGAGGTGAATGAGGTTCAAATCCAAAAAGCGGTCTAGAATCCAGTGCAAATTGGAATGCTTTGAAGTCTCATCTGGTGTATGAAGCGAAATATTAATGTTGCAATACACTATAAGATATCTCATCTAAACTGAATACCCAAACCACCAAAGCTACAGGACTATTTAATACATCTAATGGAAGAAAATCATATTTCTTTTCATTCTTACATATCCTAATTACATTTAATCAATTCTATACATAAGTTTTAACAGGTTGGTAAGACAAAATATTATCAGCATTAGCTGAGACTTGTTTTTCTTCTCCAAAGGCAGTACCAATACCTCGGACATCAGAAGATAACAAAAATTATAAAGAATAGATTCCAAGGTACAAACAAAAGGATGCAAGGATTTCTGCAAAATTCTTTGATATTAATTAGGAAATCTCTGAAACCTTTGCATTTTCTGAAGCAAACAGCAAGTCTGTCTGTTTGGTCTGGACTACTGTTCCGGATAGGCAGGGGTGTAATGGGAAGGGTATACCCAGCCCCCATGCTGACTGCACCACTGGATTCAAGCTAGCCTGGCTGATGGAGGGTGATACCCTGCAACAGGTCCCAGGATGCTTGTTTCTGGTCCAGGGAGGACCTGGCTTGGCAGTTTGGACTGGACTGTTCCCATGGGGAACAGGGTCAAGACTGATTTGCATATGGCTGGGTCCAAACTGGGGTGGTATGGTAGGCAAACATACGATAGATTAAACCCAGATCTTTGTGACTGGGGGGTGAATGTATGCATTGTTCAGCATTCCGTCCATCAGCTGTTCTTTTTGGCAGGGGCGTAGCTTAGTCAGTGAGATTGGGGGGTTGTGAATCCCACATTTCACAACTAAAGAACACAGTAGCCTGTAGGGTGGAGGGGTGAGATAACCAAGGTTTGGGATCGACTGTTTCCATTCCATGAGGTACAGGGTCAGTACTGATTTGCATTAGATGAGCGCTGTCTAAATTAGCACAGTGGGTGTAAAAGGATGGATTGGAATGCTACCCCTAGCGACTGCTACTAGTTAGACTATTTGCAAGCATTCATCTCAACACGTTTTGGGTGTTTGATTGCCAGCAGTACGTCTGGAAAATTGAGAGTGGTGCAGTTTTCCATGCCTACTATTGCCAATGTTTGTCAATTCCAAAAATTGTAAACTTGTACCCATTCAAGGATTTCTTGTATGGATGCTGATTTACTACTATTTAGGTCTTAGCTAGACAGCGCTTGCACTGTCTCTTCAAGACATGTTGTATATAATTTGTGCGCTTCAGCCCGCCCATAGGCTTCCCATTTGCTAGATCTATTATCACTCCCATATTCTTTCTCCCCATTTGTCTATGGCATGCATTTGTCATGCCTCTTGTTGTGTTTAGTCATCCCCTAGAGCAGTGACCAAGTACCATAGCCATCCACTGGTCACCATTTTAGCATCTGTTGCAGGGACTACTTTTTTCTTTCTTGAAAAGCAATCCATGTGATTGGTCCCGTTTTCTCTCCCTTTAAGCTCCACTCCCTCGCTGTAATCAGGCCTGTAAATCTTGTTCTTATCTCGTCACATTTGCTGTGCATTCAAAGACCGAGTTCAAATGTCAGACCCTGTTTTCCGGAGGGTTCGTGTTTACTTAATGTCCCGGTGTCCTTGTTATGTTTGAAATCATCTGGTTCTATCCAGCTGCACCTAAAGAACACAAAATCATTTAACCAACATGTAATGCTTAACCTAAACATTAAACATCTATTGGTTGATTTTCCATGCCTTTTTAGAAAGACACACTTTAATTCTATGTTCTAAAAATATTTCAAAGCTTGTGTTTAATAGGCATTTCAAAGTAGCTGTCATTCAATCTTGCTCACAGGATTTGCCACGGTCACTTTCTGCCTGATAACATCACATTCTGAGACGAGTATAGCACACTCATTTCCCCAACAATCCTCATTTCTTTTGAGAGAGCTCAACAGCTTCCCAGACCTTGGTCTCAGCCCTCAGTACAGCTTGTTTCCTAATGTGTTCACAATATATGGCTATTGGCTCTGTACTAATCACAGCCGTTTACATTCCCAACATAAACCCCAGCAGCAATCTGCATGCTTGTTCTTGTCTTGTTACTGAAACCTACCCTCCTCCTTTTGTTGTAAAGGTACCTCAGTGTTTGTCACTTTCTGTAAAGTCACATTTGCTTTGCATTAAAAAATGGGGAGTTTTTTTTTTTCTAGTGCACACAGTAACATTTAAATGAACTGTAGAAACCATCCCAGCCGGAGACAGCAAATACATGGCATGGGACAATATGAGCTAATGACAACTAACACGAGGCACAAGACAATATGTGCTAAGGACTGCACTCCACGCAACACCACTCTATTCCACTAAAGACAATGCCACTCCACACAACATGGGGCACAGGTCAATACATGCTAAGGACGGCACTCCATGCCACACAACAGCACTCACTGTACGCAACGCCCTCTATGCCATGCCACTCCATGCACTGCCACTGCATGCACTGCCACTCCTCTCTACAGCACTCCAATCCAGGCAACTGCACTCCACTTTACTTCACAACACTCCACTCTAGGCAATGCCACTCCAGTCCACTCTACGCTACTCCAGTCTACACCACACCTTCTACGCCATGCCACTCCATGCAACTGAATTTCATTCTACATCACTTCACGCCACTTCATGCAACACCATTCCACTTTACGCCACTCCATATGACACCACTGTACGCCACTTCACTCCACACGACCCCACTCTAAGCCACTCCATGCAACTCCAGTTCCCACACTGTATGACACTCCATTCTATGCATCACCACTCCATTCTATGCAACACCACTCCACACAACTCCACGCAACTCTATGCAAAGCAATTCCATTCCACTCCACTCCACAGTTCCCCTCTGTACGCCACTCCACGCATCACTACTCCATGCAACACCATTCCACTGTACGCAACATCACTCCACTCTATGCCACTGCGCTATAAGCAACACCAATTTCGCTCTAGGCAATGCCACTCCACTTTACAAGACACCATGTCACACCACACAACTGCACTCCACGCCACGCCACTCTGGGGCACTCCACGCAATGCCATGCAACCCAACTCAAACCTATTAAACGCCACTACAAGCAACACCACTCCATGCAACGCCAAACAACTCAACATAACTCCACTCCACACAACGCCACTCCACAACCTCACAAACATACGGCTAAAAACATTCACATTGAAAACGCCAAAAGCTCAGCTATTGCAGAGCTCAATTAGCTTTGCCAATGCTTGTTTGGTAAAGCGGCCACTAAGATATATATATATATATATATATCCTGATACAAAAATGTAAGAAGTTAAAACCTCTGGAATGAGAACAACAAGAAAAACTGACAGAGCACTCGACTCAGGGCCTCCACGCCCAACTACCAAACCGACAATGCATGTGAGATTTGAGGGATGTCACACCCCAAACACCCCTGCTAAAGCTAGTCTTCAGCCCATCCTACCTGGGACTGGTAGTTCTCCCTTGTACAACACAATGGCCTGGAGTCCCTGCCCTAGGGTCACTTATTTTAAACAGATTTTCACTGCTAGTTTACACACTATTCTCTCTGCTACAAAAATTCTTGATGGCAGAATTGGCAAATCAGTGCACGTGGGAGGGCTCCATGAGTCTAGTCCTTGCCTTTTAGAAATCTTATCCAGTGACTGGCAGTCTATGTCCTACGACCCAGTAGCAAATGGGGGAAGGTGTGCAAGCAAACTGATAAGGTGAGCAATGTAAAAATGATACAATATCTTCAAAATTCAGAAAAGTGTCTTTCTTAAACATAGGGAAGCATTTCACCTTAGTAAATCAGATATCACTGCGTAGACTTTCATTTATCAAAACTGATAGTTTTTAAAAAACATTCATGGCTAACACCCCAGTAACAATGCCATTAGTGAACTAAGAGCCGTCAGTAGCCATGTAAACCCTAAACGTGACCGACATTTTTACTATAGACGGCGTAACATAAGATATCCTCGTAGCGCATATCCTGAATTCAAGTATTTAAAAGTGCGCTCGTACGTCTAAATGAACAAAAAATGAGGCTCTGTGAAACACGTTATTTTGCCTAGGATCACACAATTAGGATATCTGGCTTCAGTTTGAAATTCAGCCACCAGATGGCGATCATTCTCTTTCTCTCTCCTGCTAACATAAAAGGTCGCTATTTTGTCTCTCATTCTTGGCTCAGAATGAGAAAAACACACAGAAATAGCAGACGAGACTCAGGACCCGCGGACCCAACTCTCATGCCAAGAATGCATTTAAGAATGGATTTATTCGGAGAGTGTCATACCCCAAACAACCCCCTGAAGCTATGCCCCGTATATAATTCTGCGGGTGACTGTTTGCACTTTAGAAATGCTAATAAAAAAAATGCATCTTACATGAAGCCAACATATTTGAGATAGAGTGCCCAAAGTCTTAGCATTACTATGAAGAACTTGAGTTATTTGAGAATGCAGCATGGTAAACAGTGTGACATACAATTTTAGAGTCTTTCCCAACCTCAGATCAGGATAAAGCTAGTTTCAGTGTTACATACCGGTCTCTCAGACATTATAACTTTATTAGTTTGCAGCTCGACGAGGCTAGCCCAAGTCATACCACATAGATACCAAACTCCAAAGAATACGATAGGAGAAGTGAGAACCAAGAATATAACGGGACTGCAAAACGAAAACATACAGCTTACTGCTGGAAATATTAACAAACATAAATGTATTATAAAAACAAAACCCAAGATAATAGAAAGTGGGACATGAGAACAAACCCTCAAGGAACCACAGGGAAGGGAAAAAGGACACGTTGTGAAAAAGGTAGATTAATGGTTAGGGTGGTTGTGGCTCATCACCAAGGAATAATGTCACTGATTTGTACAAAGTCCAGTTAGGTTTCTTTAAATCAAACATTAGCTCAGTCTTGGCTAGATGCAGCACAGAGCACTCAGGCTCAACTCAAAGGAAAACAAGGGTAAGCCATTTATCAGTGCCAAAAGAGTAAAAATGTAAGAAGCACAAAAAAAATCCCACTTCAATATATTATTTTTTATCTTTAATTAGACACTAAAATTATAATAAAATAGATTAAGGGAACCAGAGTTATGATTTTTGCAAAGTTTCCATAAATCTGTGCTTTTCACTCCAAAACTTCTGGAAAAGTTGTAAAAAGTTTGTAGTTCATTGTTTTTCACTGTTAGCTGTAATCTATGAGCCTAAGACTTGTGGGTTCAGGGCAAAATCAAAGTTCCAGCCCGACTGTGATGGCAGTCAAGATTTGATGTTGGAGTGGGATGGTCCTGGTCAAGATTTTATCTTCGCACTTAGAAACTTTTCTGTTTCTTTTCGTTGTTGATGGCGAGGTTGGTAGGGTTTTCAAAGCTGGAGTCTGGCTTTGGATTTGATGTCAATGGATTGGCGAAATCCAGGGGTCAGGTAAAAGCCTCGGTTCTCAGTGGCGTTTAAGACTTCCTACAAATTGGCAAGTACCAGTAGTCTATAAGCCTCAAATTCTGGGTTCAGAAACCGTTATCTTTGGCTCACAAGTTGCAGTCTAGTGTCCAAAAAGGGCACACTTCCACACTAGCCAAAGGTCCAGAATATGCAAGGGGATCTCCTAGGGCTAGAACTTAATTTATTGGCTACACCACCGGGGGCTTGGGGAAAAGGTAGGACTCACTAGCCAATGGGGCTACAAATCCCAGTGGGCAACCCTACCAACTTTTACATCACTTCCTGTTTGTTTGGAAGTAAACAATCCCACAGTGCATTTCTCTGTCCAAATCCAAGATGTAAGGACCCTTCTTTTCTCGAACAGAGCCATGGACACACTACTGAGGTGTGCCCAGTATAATGACCCCACCCTATGTGAAAAACCAGTTCTGCAACAGAATTTCCCCTCTGGAGGAGACAACAGACTTTCTACCGACACAAAGGAGCGGACAAGCTAAGGTGTGACTCACATTTGTCTCTCAGAGGCAGTAGCCCCTTTAAAGCTGGGCCATCAGTGGCTACTAACACTGGGCCATCCAGGCAGGAGGTCACACCTTCCCCTTCGGCAGACCCTTTCTTTACCTTCCTGGGAGTGTTTCACGCCTCTTAGCAGGAGGTCAGCAGGTTGTCTGGCTTGACAACAGCTAAAGTTAAACAGAAGAGGCTACTAGAAAATTGGGGCAAGAAAGTGGTGACTTTCTAAAGTCAGCTTTGAATTAAAAGTTACTTTAAATCCTACTTCAGTTATATGTTGGTTTTAATGTAAATAAAGTGAGCACCTAGAGCATGTGCTACTGAAACTCCATGTTGGCCACTGGAGCTACCAGCCTTGCTACAGCGAAAAAAAAAACAATTTCAGGTTTTTACTATCAGGACATGAGAAGTTTAAATTTGACATGTCCTTCTTTTTAATATCTGGCACCCTGCCTTAGAGGTTACTAAAAATATTAATAAAAAAGGAAGAACTGGACATGGCAAAAAGGGTTGTTTTGTCATGTTATGTTGGCAGTTTGCAAGCTGCCTGACCAGGCTGCAATGACACACCTAGGGCTCTGTTTTCACTTTGTCACAACGGTGGGGGCACAGTAAGTGCTGCAGTCCACAAGTGACATTTAATGTACTAAAGGTACACTTAGCACCATATAACACTTTGTAACATATACAAAGGACTTATACACAAGTTAAATATGCCAGTCAGGGATTTTGCAATTGCACATACACTATAGGGTTGGGGGGGAGCACATGTCCTGGAGCCTGTTCAGCAGGGCCCAGTGCACACTAGAGTAAAACAAAAAAGCATCAGTCCACAGTTTGGGGGGTGGGGTCATTATCCAAAAAGAGCCCTTTCCTTACAACAGTCAATACAAACATAGGTCTCATAACAGTCACAGTATTTGTAATTTATTTCCATGACAAAAATAGAGGGTATTCTGGGGCAATATTCTGATGTGCATGCTTTTTTATAGATACACAATAAGTAGAGCAATGATGAACCAAGTCACCACAAAGCAGTCTGTCCGATTATGGATTATTGTAGTAGGGGTGACCGTTAGCAGCATGACCAAAGCAACATGGAAGAAAGTCAAGGAAAGGCCAGGTCAAACCCAAGAAAGCAACAAGACTCAAATCAGAAAGCAAGAATCATTTAAGGTTTTGAGAGGCTAAAATTATCAACATCAGAACCTCAATTTTAGGCAACCATGAACCATCGCAATACCCTTTAGCCAACCCACCACCACTTCATACCTCCCCATCAATATTAAATCAGGGGGTGAAGGGAGGTGCACTCGAGATCGAGTCTGTACAAAAATGTTTAATTCTATCTATCTAGTTTTCTGAATTTCTTCAAGTCAACTATGATGCTGTTTTGGCAGTTTTTAGTGTGCTTACATTGCCACTCACAGGGCCATTGTGCAAAAGGTAAAAACCTTTGCATGTTCCATTGAGTCAGGAGGGAGCCGTCTCAGCCTTATCTAGCCCTTGGACAGTTATCTATGAAACCAAGCGGTCTGGTTCTGCAATATGTAACCCGTGGCTGAGCGCAGCCTCCGGGTACTCACAGAGGACCAACGGTAGAAGAAGGGACATCACACACTTTTTGACCTTTATGTTCACTCACACACAGGTGCTTACACATACAAACATACAATCACACACACACACACACTCTTTCTCTCACATAAACGCACTTTCACCTGCATGCATATACATAACATACATTTAAAAAAACTTTATAAAAAAAACCTTACCTCGGCTGCCACGGAGGGTCATTTTCCAGCTAATAGTTCTCTATTTTATATTACACTAGCAGGGAATTCACCATTAATGTAATTATAAAATGACAGAAAAAGCAGATTGAAGCCACAACCCACAACTGAAGTCCATAAGGGCGAGCTGCTGCTGTGTTCCTATAATACAGGAAAAAGGTAGTCCTTTAAGGGAGAAGTGTACATTCATGTAGGTATATTGATAGCACTTGCACACTCTATACTCACGTTTCATGTTCACTGTGCAGTTGCGTTGTTGGGAGCACCACTTTATCCTTAAAAGTCTTCAAATGAAAGTTTCATGATTTTCTCTTTTGATTTTATTGCTAATTATTGAATAAAATGGTTTCTTTTTTCATTAAGTCCAATCTTTGAATGGTTATGTTCCATTAATGAGGATGTTAAGGTTTACACTTTTCCCCCTTAATGAACCACTGTTTTCCTATATTATTGTGTTATCCAGTTCCCAGGGTTGCTGGGTTGTCCCCCCCTTTCCGAGTCCCTGTGTTCCTGGCGCTGACAGGGGTCACAAATGCAGTGTCATGGGGTGCAAAGGACAAGTCAGGAGTCGCAGCTGCAACCCCTGGAGACCCCTAAATGACGTCCAGGGAAACTACCCACTCATGCTGCTTTCCCAAAGCCACAGCAGGGGGTAGACAAAGGTCAATGTTCTCCTGTTAAACACTGTAGTAGTCTATATTTAATAATTTAACATACAAATAGGCAATATAGCAATGAAAATCTAATAATGCCCTTCGATTCCTCATGCTGCGTTACCTATACACTGTGACTTTAGTTTCATTTTCCAAAAATAATTTCCTGAAATAGTATTGTTAGACCTGTATTTGAACAATGCAGTTCTCAAACAGACCTACTTTTTAAAATATACATGAGTGACCCGTTTCAACCATTGTCTTTCATCGACCAGTCTTTCAGCCATTGCCTGGAGGCTTAGTCCATCACATCTTGCCTCAACCCAGTGGAATATTCATTTTTCAATTAATGCTACTGGCAGTTTGGTGGATCCTTCTTCCTCCTCGTGAGAGCTCGCACTAAGTGTGGCACTACTTTACAACTACAGTCCTCTCTGTCCGCTCCTGCAGGCTCCTTGCTGCGCGTTGTGCTCGGATGTGCTACTGCTGCATGCATTAACACATTAAACCTTGCATAATGGCTTTACCAATTCTTTTTTTAAATCCATGTTGTTGATTTTAAAAGCAGGCTGGGTGTGCAGCCTCTTAAATGAAACATGGGCGGTTTTAATCACTGTATATGCAAAGCACCCCTTATTAAGTTTGATGCAACTGCACAAACGTTTGCACACACACATATAGATGACTTATCAAGGGGTCAGTTGTAAAAACATTTCTCTTTACTAAGTGTTTGCACCTATACCTGGTCAGCAGCCTTATTGTCAGAGGGGGGGGCAAAGATTTTAGTATGCAAAGTGTAGATGTTAATTTATCACTATAGTAGAAATCAGCCATGTATGTGGCAACAGGAAAGAAACTGGCAGCGGCGCATTGGGACCTGGCTTGTTGATCCACCAAATACATCCCAATCAAGTTTTTAAAATAATCAAATAAGTAATGTGCAACGACAGACATTTACAGTGAATGATTTCAGTGGAGATCATATGTGTATTTTATGGTCCTTCTGAGAACCTGACAATGACAATGACACCATCGAAATCATGAACACCATCCACTCCGGCTCTCCATCTGACCCCTGCCCTCACCACATCCTCAACAAAGCAAGCTCCGTCATTGCACCCCAACTACGGAAGATCATCAACAGCTCCTTTGAGTCCGCCACCTTCGAGGAGAGCTGGAAACGGGCCGAGATCAACGCCCTCCTCAAAAAACCCAAGGTGGACCCAAAGGACCTCAAGAACTTCCGGCCTATCTCCCTGCTCCCCTTCCCGGCAAAAATCATCGAGAAGGCTGTCAACAGACAACTAACCCACTTCCTCGAGGAGAACTGCACCCTGGACCCTTCCCAATCCGCATTCCGCAGCAACCACAGTACCAAAACTTCCCTCATCGCCGCCACTGACGACATCAGAACCATACTGGACAGCGGCGAAACCGTGGCCCTCATCCTCCTGGACCTCTCGGCCGAGTTTGACACAGTCTGCCACCACACCCTACGCTCACACCTCAGCAATGCAGGAATCTGCGACAGAGCCCTGGCCTGGGTCACCTCCTTTCTCACCGGCAGAACCCAGACAGTCCGCCTCCCCCATTCCACTTGGAGGCCACCGAAATCATCTGCGGCGTACCCCAGTGTTCGTCCCTCATCCCGACCCTCTTCAAAGTCTACATGGTCCTGCTCGCTAACATCGCCCGATCCCACAACCTCAACATCATCTCATATGCCAACAACAACCATCTGATCCGCTCCCTCACCAAGGACTCCGCCAAGTCCAACCTCCACGAAGGAATGAAGGCCATCGCCGAATGGATGAAGAGTAGCTGCTCAAACTCAATTCCAACAAGACAGAAGTCCTCATCTTCGGCTCCACCCCCTCCACATGGGATGACTCCTGGTGACCTGCCACTCTCGGAGCCACTTCGACCGACCACGCACGCAACCTGGGATTCAGCTTGGACTCCTCATTATCCGTGACCCAGCAAGTCTACGCCATCCCCTCCTCCTGCTTCAACACCCTCCGCATGCTCTGAAACATCTACAAATGGATCCCCACTGAAACCAGAAGAACAGTCACCCAAGCCCTCGTAAGAGACAAACTGGACTACGGCAATGCCCTCTAAGCAGGAACCATGGCCAAACTCCAAAAGAGGCTGCAACGCATCCAGAACGCCTCCGCCCACCTCATCCTGGACATCCCCCGCCACTGCCACATCACAGACCACCTGAAAAACCTGCACTGGCTCCCTGTCAACAAGAGAATCACTTTCAAACTCCTCACCAATGCTCACAAAGCACTGCACAACACCGGACCAGAATACCTCAACAAACGGCTCTCCTTCTACACCCCCGACCCGGCATCTCCGCTCCGCCGACCTCGCCCTCACAACCGTCCCACACATCCGCAGAACTACAACCAGAGGTAGATCATTCTCGCACCTCACTGCCAAAACGTGGAACACTCTTCCCACCCACCTGCGCCAGACCAAAGACCTCCTTACTTTCAGGAAACTTCTCAAGACCCGGCTGTTCGAGCAGTAGCAGCACCTCCCCCCTTCACCTCCTCAGGACCTAGAGACCCTTACGGGTGAGTAGTGTGCTTTACAAATTCCTGATTGATTGACTTAAGTGTTCTATTCAGAGCATCAACAGTTCAGCCATAATAAGGACAAGCAGTAGTGATGCAGCTGTCAATACAGAGCAATGATTCAACCTAGAAGTTCAGATAAAAGCAATGGTCTGTGCTCAGAGGGGTTGTGATCAGTCTGTAAGGGGTGAAAGGAAAAGAAAGCAGCTAGCCAAGTGTTAGAAGTGAGTTTGCCAGGTCTATGGTACAAAAAGCTCCATCAGTAGCATGATAGGGATTTTGTAATATGTTAGTAACCCAGCCCTCAATGTTCATACAAATGGACATCTGCCAAAGGAGTTAAAGGAGACAAAGTTAAATGAATAATTCAAGGCATGCTGATCTCTCCCTCAGCTACAATGCTGTGCTTTCTCCACAGTGTCAGTATCTCCTTTGTTTACCTAGTTTTCCTGTGACTTTCTCCTCTCTCCTCCATCTTTCTTTAGCACTTTGTTATCTTCAGGCTCCCACTTCCAGCTCTCGATGTTAATGAGCAGGGTCCTCTGACCAGGAAAGGGGATCCTGTAGAGAGATACAAGTCAGGGGATACAATATGAAATGGCAAGCAAGGTGATTGAAAGGCAATTCTGAAAACGTTTAGCAGCGCATTATGCACAACAGATGAACGATGATGTACATCGCTGGTGCAGGAACTTCCTTTTATGTAGGAATTCATCATATACATAGTGAGTCAAATGTTCATGCATGTTCATCTTCATGCTCAACTCTGTTTAATGCCTCCAACCTAAAAGTCACCTATATTTTATTGCATCTACTTTAACTAGTGGGTGGGGCCCACTTCCTGGCTATAGGCATGGCTGAATATAAAGAGGGGTCCACCGCACCCAAAGACCAATGGACATCATCTGCAGCAGTGCAGCACACTGCATCGGGTGGAGAATGTTAACAGTGATGTGGCCTCCAGATGACAACTATAAAGAAAACCAGAGTTTTGTTCAGCATCTCCTACCCTAACAACCAGTTCAGGCCACTGATGCGGGTGTACTCTCCCTTCAACCCCTGCAATGTGTACACTTTGTGCAACTTTTTTTAGGAGCCTCAGGGGACTCTAACAAAAGAAAGGAGTGTTTTACCAAAGAAGCCCTTAGGCTTACCCTACTGTTGGACCCAAAACTAAACACGAAAAACATCCCATCACACACAACCTTAGGGAAGGGAGGTAATGAGGCACAAGGTTTACTCCAAGAGGTGTGGGGACAGACACTCGGATCCTATAACAACACTTAATAAATCAGTGCTCAGTCAATGCTGTTACTTAACAAGAAAAAGTATTTTCATCAAGGCACAGATAAATACTGCACATGAAAAAGAGAGCAATAGGTACATCATTATTTCAGAGGAACGATCCAGCCAGTTCAGGCTTTAAGCTCAATGTGAAACTACATTAAACCACTGCAAGGCTTACAAGGTACAATCTCAGTCATTCTCCCAAAGCGTCTGTAAGCCTGTTTTTCATGTGATCTTTTTAGTTGTTCCACAGACTGCTACAGTTAGACTTGATCCACAAGTTTCTCTCGCTTGCCGATGCCAACAAATGTTTCGGCACCACTACTGCTTGTGTATGCACTTTCACATAGCTTCCAAGTGAAGACAGCACTGATATTTCCCCAGTCCTGCTGACTCTTACATACCCTCCCCCACAAGAGGTGCAGTTGCATAGGCATGCACCCCCAAGAAAGAGGTGGTATGGGCACATTTAAGTGGGGGTTCCCACTCATTGCAACTGGTATCATGACGGGATTCTTCCTTTCCGGATCTTCCATAACGCAAAGACGAGGCCACCACCTAAACATATAAAGAGCCCGCCCTGGGTAGCAGTGATCTAGGTTTGGTGATTATGTAAAATTGATGAATGCGGCTTCCATTTTCTTCGGTGTTCAGCCCTAACAGACATTTGCTTTTTGCGTCTGTCCTTCACAATTACTTTCACCTTCCAACTAAGAGGGAGGTCAAACTGCCGAAATGCAGGTACAGCATTGTTGAGCAAGTCACCACTCCCAAATGCACGCTGCAAGTAGACCAGAGTGGATAGGCACCACCACAAGGCTAGGCACAGGAGGTCTTTCCTAGGGTACAGCACACAAACTTCAGGTTTTTTGTCCTGCCCAGCTCCTTGCAGCCATCCTTTTCTAGGAAATGCTTCTTTCAAGCAAGAGTACCACTCGTCAGCAGCCAGTAGCCGCCTTCCTTCAAGGTGGTCCAAGACAACTCCTTTCAGCAGGTTACAGAACTTCCAGGTTCATGCTCCCGAACCCCATACAGGGAAGTTTGCAGTCAGCATTGTCAACCTAGAGCTCAGATATCATTCTTGGTCTCCGATGAGGGGCCCCACAGGCACATGTAGAGGAACAAAGATGGCACAATAACTGGAGGTTTAGAGCCTACCACCCATAACTAGTTTGCAGGAACTGATTGTGGATTCCTCAGGCCCAGCTCTGGGACCGGTTTCAGGTTGTTTAATTTCTTTGCATATTCCGCACAGACAGGTCAACCCACAATCTTTGTCCGTTAGTGACAAAAGGAAGGAGTCGTGGGGGAGGAAGCAATCTGTCAAAGAAATCGAAAACAAAGTCATAAAAGAGAGAGAGGCCTTTACACCCCACTACGTTACAACTTGTTGGGGGTAGCACCTCTGGGTAGAAAAGATCAAGAAGGGGTAAAGGGTGTTTTTTTTTGTTTTGTTTTTTTAGTTCAAATGGACCCTTTGTCTCAGAGCTTCCCAAACCCTAGAGTCTGACTGGCTAAAGACCCCATGAATACTTTAGAGGGACCATGCAATTCAGTGCTATCTGGTAAGCTTCATCCACCTTCCATCTTGCACACTACCAACACAAAGGTGGCCCAAAATGGATTCCTGTGAAGCAACTGTCACTCACAGCACACACTCTTCAGGTTTATCCTGCATTCAGACCATGCATTCGTACATGCAACATCCATTCGTGTATGGATGGAGTGAAGAGCATGGGTGTAGGGGACAGTCAGAATTTTAGACAGGAGAGAACAGTAGGCAATGTTCCCTATCTAGAAGGAGGGGAAAAGGCTGAGCAATGTTCCCCATGCAGACAGAGGGAAAAAGGCCTATTTTCTACTACAGTATGTTGCTTCCACTATTGTCAGTCCCCTAGAGCCTGGTAAGCTGACTGTAGTCACTGTAAGTAAAAAACGGGATCTTACGGTGTGTACCTTCAGACCACAAACCAAAACCCCACTCTTGATCATAATCACTGTCACATTGGGACCATCTGTGCATATGAATGATTGCGTGTGCACTGGAGTTTAAAAAAAAAAAAAAAAAAAAAAAAAAAAACACATAACCAGGGATTTGCTACGTGGGGAACTCGGGGCACTGGTGTACGCTCTCCAAAGCCACAAAGGGGACATTTCCACTGCAACAACGGTTGAATTCTCAGATTTCTTTTGTGAAGCTAGCTTTGCCACCCCCAATAATGGCCAACCCCATGAACCCCCACCTTTTTTGTCTTTTTAAGAAACTTGATTTGGCCCTTTTCATTTCTTTCTCATGGGTGGTGGAGCGGCTAGCTGTTTTACAAATACATACTTTTTTGTGCTGTCTGAACCAGGCTACCAAGGGTGAGCAGCAGATTCCTAAGAGAAACCAATGTACCTTTGTGGGTCAAAATGTTTAGGTCTTGAGTGCCTTTTAAAACTGAGATATGCAAGTACCTTCAACTGCACATCCAGTCCTTTCTCACCTTCAATAATCTAGGAAACCTTTACTTTTCACCAAGTGATAACTCCACAAGCTCAAAAAAGGAATTCTAAGCAAACAACAGAAGGAAGTTAGTAACTGCAAAGGAATACATATGAAACGATAAATAAG
Organism: Pleurodeles waltl; assembly: GCF_031143425.1. Classification (NCBI taxonomy): domain Eukaryota; kingdom Metazoa; phylum Chordata; class Amphibia; order Caudata; family Salamandridae; genus Pleurodeles; species Pleurodeles waltl. Next base: position 1,695,969,913 of record NC_090444.1, on the reverse strand, counting down.
CATTCTTTCCCAGTAGCTGGGACTTACTCCTTAATTTTCAGGATTAAACCATACCATACTCTTAGAAAGCACTTTATAATACCTGGAATTCTGCAAATCCCTGTATAAATGCCCATCTCTAATTTCTTTATATTCAGAAACTTGTGACGCACCCAGTCACCAGTTAGGAAGAAAAGACATCTGAACTCAACTGTAACATGTTATTATAGTCGAGTTCTGACATCACAATTCCTAATCCCAGAGCCAGTAGTCAAGGTGAAAGGCAGGTCGGATCACAAAGCATAACGAAAGCAGCTGTTTATAGCAACAAAAAACAAAGCGTTGCTTTTATTTCTTCTGCTCCAGCTTACAGTGACGAGCAGAAAGAACATTTGTTTGTACTCCTTAGATAATTATAGAAAAGTTAGAATATTTCTGCATGCTTCCATACATTTGTAGCAACTACAACTTTCTTGTTTTTGTTGTTGTTTTTTTTTTTTTTTAAGTATAGAACTATTTCTAATATCTTTTTGCAACATATATCTAATAGGTTTTAGAAATGTGATTGTGTGACAATGTATTATATGGAATAAAGGACAACCTAGGGTATATGATACGGATACTGCAATTCACGTCGGTGTTCTAATACCGTAAAAGACAACGTGGCCTTTGGCCTAGTTCCGTTATATTGTTATGGAACTCCTCGGTGCCTTGCAATATCCTTATGAAGTACAACGGGGGTACTTTATCCCTTATATCATAAGAAACTCACAAATCACCCAAAATAAAAAAACTACAGAAAAAGTACAATAATTTTGTCTTCTTTTAAACATTTTAAATATTACAGAAAAAACGTGTTGGTCCTCTGCTCTCTATAAGACGTAAACATTTCTATATGTTTGCAGGTTTTTCTTAAACTTCTAGGTTTGTTTTTTTGCCTCTTTAATTCGAAAAAAAAGGAAAATGCACAGGTAACTCTTTCTTTGACTGTTTGTTAACACTTTTTGATGTGAAGATGAGGGAGCCACAGTGGTGCTCTTCAAGGATGCACTTATCGTAGAAGCAATGTCGAGACTGGCTGTAAATATATAGTCCAATGACAGCTCTAATCCACATAGCCGTTAGTTATTAACCCCTTCGGTGCCCTGGACAGAATGGTTACGTCCTTGCCAGCACCGCTCGGGTGCTGAGGACGTAACTGTTACATCCAGCTACCGGCCCTCGGGGGGGAAGCGCTAGCAAAACAAAGTTATTTTAGGCCATTTCTGCCCCCAGAAATCCCTAGACACCAGGGATTTTTTTTTTTGCTTGTTTATTTTATTTATATGTGGGGAGCGACCCCTTAGGCAAGGGTCACTCCCCTGAGGGGCAAATTGTCTTTAGGCCATTTCCACTAGACACCAAGGATTTTTTTTTTTTTGCGTCAATTTCACGCAAGGGGAGCGACCCCTTAGGCAAGGGTTGTTCCACTGGGGAGCAAATGTATTTTAGGCCATTTGTGCTCCCCTTGGGGGCAGATTGGCCTATTTCTATTAGGCTGATATGCCGCCCAAGGGGGGGCAGAAACCACCTAGGCACCAGGGATTGGTATGTGTGTATTTTGTTTGGGGGGGCGGGGGGGGGACAGCCCCTTGAGAAAGGGTCGCTTCCCATGGGAGCACATTACTGTTGGCCATATCTGCCCCCCCACCCCCCACCCCCCCTTTGGGCAGATCGGCCTATTTTTGGAAGGCCCACTTGCCCCCAAGGGAGGCAGAAAGCCCACCAGAGGCCAGGGAAGATTTATTTCCCCCCAAAAGAGGGTGGGGGTATGGCCATACCCATAGTGGTTGGTAGCCACCACCCCACTATTTTGTGAATCTGGGATAACTGCCCCATCTGCCCACCGGTGGGCAGAACAACTTTGGACCCATTTATTTGGCCAACCCCAAATAAATGGGGCCAAAGTTGTTCTGCCTCTGCCAACAACTCTAGCTGCCTCAAGAAGCTCCAACAAGATAGTGTAGGAGACAGTATCAAAAGCCGCCAAAAGATCTAAAAGAATCCCCAGAGCTTTCTTCCCCTGGTCTAAATGATCTTTTATAAGCTCTGAGACCTAGAATAGTGCCATCTTGGTACTAAACCTGGGACGAAACTCAGATTGAATCATATGTAGCGTGTTATTGCTCTATAAACTGGGAAAGGTGTTTGTTCACCACTTTCTCCAACATTTTCCCTAAAGCTGGGAGCAGAGAAATTGGCCTTATATTACTCAGAATGGAAGAGTCTGCATTCGGCTTCATGAGCAGAGGCACTACCTGTGACATCTTCCAAAATCGAGTAATTGATCCTAATTCTAATGGTTGACTAAATAGCCTATTGCTAGTCAGAGCCTATTGATAGTTAGATTTGTCATTGGAGCCACTAATTTTAGAATGGGGGTGGGGTATCAGGGATCTAAAGGGGGATCTGGACTTGACATTAAGAATAGCTGGTTATGAATCACCCTAAAATAGGTTCAAAAGCATTCAGTAAAGAACCAGTTCTCACATTATGGCGAGAGTACTGGAATTCCACATGTCAGCCTATTTGGCCTGCCATGAAATGCAACTGCGCCTATATCCTCAACAAATGGGAAGCTTTGGAGGGACAGAACCTGACTTTATAAGACGGGGGCAAAGGTGTGTCTACTGTAAACTCACTTTTGCATTACCATTATTATTTTTTATCGCTTTGCATTACATATCATGGAGAACCAGGGGTGTGGAATTTATTAAAATATCTACTTGTCCACAGGACAGGTTGCTTCCGAAATCTACTTGTCCTGTAAAAAGATCTACTTGTCCCTTTGGTGCCATGTAGTGTGGCGCCAAATTATGGCAGCAATCTCATTATGTAAGAGCTCTGATAATAGCCTCTCTGATTATGACAGGGCTACTACCATAGTAGGGCTTGAATACTTGCAGTTTCAATCCCTACTGTAGCAATTTCCTTATTTTTCCACCTTTCTGCAGATCTGCATACTGGGGCTGGAGCAGCAGTAAGCAATAGTTCCAGGGCTGGAATGCCTTTGAGTCTGCAAACCTACTAACCTGCATGTTTTAAAGATTTTCACCAGCTTCTCGCTAATATTTTCCCATAATAAGAAAGGTTGGACATTTACTCCTGACAATGGCAGAATTAGAACTTCTTCCAGGGTTGGGAAGAAAGTGGCTGGAGGGAAAATTAACTTGCAAATGCTCAATAGATTTTCACATGAGCAAATCTACACATGCGTATTTACCCATGCTAAAATACAGTTCACAAATATTTTATAGGGGTACGACATATACCATGGGTGCACTTTTGTGACTTTCTTTATAAATTTCTGAATAATCATGAGGTGGGTCGCAATTTGTGACCCCCTTGCGAATGACGGCCTCACAGGGATGGTGGCCTGCTGGAGACAGCAGACCACCATGTCTGTGACTGCTTTTCAATAAAGCATTTTTTTTTATTTTTTTTTGTAACGCAGCCCGTTTTCCCTAAAGGAAAACGAGATGCATTACAAAAAAGAAAAATTAAACGTTTTCGTTTCATTTTTTTTAGAGCAGGCAGTGGTCCACAGGACCACTGCCTGCTCTGAAAAAATGTTTACAGTGACATTCACAATGGGGAAGGGGCCCCAGGGGGACCCCTTCCCTTTTGTGAAAGTGTTAGCACCCATTTGAAATGGGTGCAAACTGCGATTGGTTTGCACCCGCGTTCGCAAAACAATCCTACATTGCACTGCGAGTCGCAATTAGGAAGGGAACACCCCTTCGTAATTGCGAGTCGCAAACCCGTTTTCCGATTCGGTAACCAGGTTACCGAATCGCAAAACTGGGTTTGTGCATCGCAATGTGCTTTTTGCACGTCGCAAACAGCGAAAGTCGCTGTTTGCAACATCCAAAAAGCTACCTACATGTGGGTCTTGGTCCCTAATTAGGTCTGGTGTTAACAAAGACATTTTGTTTTTATTAAACTTCTATTTCTCTCTCTTTCGGCTGGCTTTACTGTGAGTGATCGCATTCTTCTCTTCCACAGGGAGCATATTGGCACACAAAGTAGTTTTGTTCAGTGTCAGGAACTACAGTGGCAATCAGTGACGTAACGAAACTGGAGGGTGCCCCTTTGCAAAGAACATGGAGGAGCCCCCTCTCCAGACTCACTCAGGGCAGGTGCTGTGCTGAAGGGGCCCCCTGGAGTGCTGCTGCGGGGCCTTTGTTATGCCACTGGTGGCAACGTGTGCTTTTAGAGTTCAAAAACGTTTTGGTTTTTTTTTGCCAGTGTTTGTTACAATGTTGAGGGCCTGGTAGCTCCCACAACAATAAAGTGCTACAAAAGCCATGTCAAAACAAGACACGCATTGATGAAACTAAAAGACTTATAAAAATATGTCAGATCAGTTGGCTTTGTCAGTGTTTGTTTATTTTCATGCTTCCCATAATGGTGTTGAAAATGGTTACACTGATTTTCCATTAAAATATTTTTGGGAAATACTAGCATGCATCAAAACATTTTACTAAATGACACTTCATTTGCATCTAATCAGAGAGCATTCTGGGAGCATTATACTTAGCCTCATAGCCTAAACCTTTCAAACATGTGTATACACTTTTTTTTTTTTGTACTGGAACCAACGTCAGTAGTGAAGTGTGACCTTAAAACATTTATTTACAGCACTCACCCTAATAATGAAGGTTTTCAAATAATGAACCATAAATACAAGTTCGAACAGCATTATCTTTTGGAAACACATTACCTCAACTGCAGAGAGTTCCACTCTATGTAAACAGGCAGCCAAAGGGTTTGTGCTGCAGAGGGTTGGGCTTACTTGTCCCAAGGACAAAGTAAACATAAAAACTTGTTGCCCTTGACCCCAAACAAGATGTTCCGGGCGTCGAGCGATAGGAATTCCACATCCCTGAGAACCATATTTTTTAACCTGCTGCAATGCTTCACACCTATGTTGTATTTAGGCCTGCTTAGCCTTCCTGAATCTCACAAGATGAGCCTCTTTTTCATTCTGGCATCTTTAAGCAAGGGTTTTCAAAATGACTAATTGAGCATGTGGGATTGTTTATTATCTGTATCTTCACAAGACCATTTTTGTCTTTATCATGAGAAGCATCCATTTACCTGCTAGGTGCCACCAACTGAAGCTTCACGTTCTGTCATGTTTATTCTATCAATTTCAGCATACAAGTTGAAAATGTAAAAAAGACTACGTAGTGGGAGGGTTTAGCAAAACATACTCAATATCCTGGAAGGTGAAGCGCTTTCTCTCTGTTGGCTTATTTCTGTTTTAGATTTCAAGTAAGATTGGAGATTTATTTTTCTTTCACACTTCTCAGTTACAACCAATAATCTTCACTTTTACTGAGGAAATACACAGCTTTTCAATGAATGGACCAATGCAGGTGAAAGGAAGGAGCCTGAGAGGGCACAGTATGCCAGTCAGTAAGCGGTCAGTAAGCATAAAGACAATGGACTAGGAGAATGTGTTTCTCACCGGACCCTATTTCTTCCAGGTAAGTGGAAAGGAAGGAGTAGAGGTCACACCATGCTAAGAGAGGTAAAGAAGGAATGGAGAAGGTAATGGACTAGGAAAAAGTGCTGTTGACTAGGCTTTAGTTTTTCCCACGGGTGAATGGGAACCAGTGACTGTCAACGCCACTAACGCAACCAGATTTTGAATGCAACCTTATAACTCAAGAAAGACAGAGTTGTGAGACTAAGGTCCTGATTTAGATCTTGGTGGTCGCACCTCCAAGCCACGTCGGCCACAGACAAGAGAAGGCCATCAAGTCGACGGTCTTCCGCCCACCGTATTTATATGCGACAGCTCTGCAAGCTGATTGACAGGCGACGGATTGCCTGCAAAGACAGTGGTGGACCCAATAAACTTCGTACAATGGCAGGGGCTATGGAAGAGAGGTAAGTGACACATACACACACTGTCCCTTAGCCATATGTGGACCCTCGCACTACACAACTCACCAGATTCACACAATAACCCATTGCCATTCCGATATAACCCGTACATGCCGAAAACACAATGACATACATTCATGACACAACATACACACACCATTAACACTGCACCCACACACAACAACCACAAACACAAATACACACACAGCTACACAAAATACACAACGACCCACATCATGACAATGTCCGCCACACAACAACCACACTCACTTGAATGTGTCCACGGCAACACAACAACATCAGTCTTACTTGCAAGTGATACACATACACCCACTCCAGCTCCCTCCATCTCGACCAGCCAATTGCATCGCATACACACATACACGTACTGACACACACACACACACACACACAACTTGCAGCCCAATATGACAGGTACCGGTCCCCTGGCAATGTACACACATGGATACAGTTTCATAAATGCCTATCTTCATCGGAGCCGGATGGGAGCACCACTACTGTAGTCACATATTCGTCATTGAAAACAGGCCGAAACACGTTGACCCTCTTCAGAGGTTGGGGTGTACAGGTTATTAATTCCTAAAACACCACCAATAATATTTTAATCCTGTCCAGGCTGCACCAGAATAAAATAGGATGAGTGATCAGCCGGAGTCAGATATAGATATTTTTTTTTCTGTTGTTCGTCTTTGGTCCCTGTACCATACTTGTTGGTCTTGTCTTTCGTGCTTACATGTTCCCCCACCCTTACTGCTCCACTCCAAAGGGGATTTATATTTTTGGAGTGTGTTAGCAGGGCCCTAAATTGAAGCATGCCACAATTTGTGGGTGAGGGCCGTTTTTTTCAAAATATTGTTAATTTTTTAATCAGTCGGGTCTGGATACTTGACTACATTCCTTGTCATTTTTGTGTGATGACTTATTGGTTAAGGGAGGTCGGACAGGGAATACCTCTCACCCCTTCATAGTGTTTTGATGGAGGTCAGACCACCACTTTTTCTTGGCAGTAGCCACATCCAAATCTGCACGGAGGGAAGGGTGTCTGGGTTCCCGGTGTCATCCCTTTTTCCCCTCTCCCGCCATCGACACAGGCAGTGTTTTATGGCAGAGACGGCGGTTCGGATGCAGGATTTTGTCTATGGGACCACCAACATCTAAATATTTAAATACAGAGGATGGACCGTCACGGCGGTGGACGGATTTCCAGTTGAAAAGTCGACAGCCGGATGAAAGGAATGGCTCCCTGTTGCAGTTACCCCCCACTTTTTGCCTGATACTGATGCTGACTTGACTGAGAAGTGTGCTGGGACCCTGCTAACCAGGCCCCAGCACCAGTGTTCTTGCACCTAAAATGTACCATTGTCTCCACAATTGCCACAACCCTGGCACCCAGGTAAGTCCCTTGTAACTGGTACCCCGGGTACCAAGGGCCCTGATGTCAGGGAAGGTCTCTAAGGGCTGCAGCAAGTCAGATGCCACCCTAGGGACCCCTGACTCAGCACAGACACACTGCTTGCCAGCTTGTGTGTGATGGTGGGGAGAAAATGACTAAGTCGACATGGCACTCCCCTCAGGGTGCCATGCCAACCTCACACTGCCTGTGGCAAAGGTAAGTCACCCCTCTAGCAGGCCTTACAGCCCTAAGGCAGGGTGCACTATACCACCGGTGAGGGCATAGGTGCATGAGCACTATGCCCCTACGGTGTCTAAGCAAAACCTTAGACATTTTAAGTGCAGGGTAGCCATAAGAGTATATGGTCTGGGAGTCTGTCAAAAACGAACTCCACAGCTCCATAATGGCTACACTGAATACTGGGAAGTTTGGTATCAAACTTCTCAGAATAATAAACCCATACTAATGCCAGTGTTGGATTTATTAAAAAATGCACACAGAGGGCATCTTAGAGATGCCCCCTGTATTTTACCCAATTGTTCAGTGCAGGACTGACTGGTCTGTGCCAGCCTGCTGCTGAGAGACAAGTTTCTGACCCCATGTGGTGAGGGCCTTTGTGCTCTCTGAGGACAGAAACAAAAGCCTGCTCTGGGTGGAGGTGCTTCACACCTCCCCCCTGCAGGAACTGTAACACCAAGCAGTGAGCCTCAAAGACTCAGGCTTCGTGTTACAATGCCCCAGGGCACTCCAGCTAGTGGAGATGCCCGCCCCCTGGACACAGCCCCCACTTTTGGCAGCAAGTCCAGGAGAGATAATGAGAAAAACAAGGAGGAGTCACTGGCCAGTCAGGACAGCCCCTATGGTGTCCTGAGCGGAGGTGACTCTGACTTTTAGAAATCCTCCATCTTGCAGATGGAGGATTCCCCCAATAGGATTAGGGATGTGCCCCCCTCCCTCCCTCAGGGAGGAGGCACAAAGAGGGTGTAGCCACCCTCAGGGCTAGTAGCCATTGGCTACTAACCCCCCAGACCTAAACACACCCCTAAATTCAGTATTTAGGGGCTCCCCAGAACCTAGGAACTCAGATTCCTGCAACCTAAGAAGAAGAGGACTGCTAAGCTGAAAAACCCTGCAGAGAAGACGGAGACACCAACTGCTTTGGCCCCAGCTCTACCGGCCTGTCTCCCCACTTCTAAAGACACTGCTCCAGCGACGCTCTCCCCAGGGACCAGCGACCTCTGAATCCTCAGAGGACTGCCCTGCATCTAGAAGGACCAAGAACTCCCGAGGACAGCGGCCCTGTTCACCAAAGACTGCAACTTTGAAACAAAGAAGCAACTTTGAAACAACTTGCGTTTCCTGCCGGAAGCGTGAGACTTGACACTCTGCACCCAACGCCCCCGGCTCGACTTGTGGAGAACAATCACTTCAGGGAGGACTCCCCGGCGACTGCGAGACCGTGAGTAGCCAGAGTTGCCCCCCCTGATCCCCCACAGCGACGCCTGCAGAGGGAATCCCGAGGCTCCCCCTGACCGCGACTGCCTGCTTCTAAGATCCGACGCCTGGTAAAGACTCTGCACCCGCAGCCCCCAGGACCTGAAGGATCCGAACTCCAGTGCAGGAGTGACCCCAGGTGGCCCTCTCCCTTGCCCAGGTGGTGGCTACCCCGAGGAGCCCCCCCCCCCCGCCTGCATCGCTGAAGAGACCCCTTGGTGAAACTTATTAAAAACCTGACGCGTGTTTTCACACTGCACCCGGCCGCCCCCGTGCTGCTGAGGGTGTACTTTCTGTGTGGACTTGTGTCCCCCCCGGTGCCCTACAAAACCCCCCTGGTCTGCCCTCCGAAGACGCGGGTACTTACCTGCTGGCAGACTGGAACCGGGGCACCCCGTTCTCCATTGAAGCCTATGCGTTTTGGGCACCACTTTGACCTCTGCACCTGACCGGCCCTGAGCTGATGGTGTGGTAACTTTGGGGTTGCTCTGAACCCCCAACGGTGGGCTACCTTGGACCCAAACTTGAAACCCGTAGGTGGTTTACTTACCTGCAAAAAACTCTTACTCCCCCTAGGAACTGTTGAAAATTGCACTGTCTAGTTTTAAAATAGCGATATGTGATTTATGTGAAAACTGTATATGCTATTTTGCAAATTCAAAGTTCCTAAAGTACCTACCTGCAATACCTTTCATTTGAAGTATTACATGTAAATCTTGAACCTGTGGTTCTTAAAATAAACTAAGAAAATATATTTTTCGATACAAAAACCTATTGGCCTGGAATTGTCTCTGAGTGTGTGTTCCTCATTTATTGCCTGTGTGTGTACAACAAATGCTTAAAACTACTCCTTTGATAAGCCTACTGCTCGACCACACTACCACAAAATAGAGCATTAGTATTATCTCTTTTTGCCACTATCTTACCTCTAAGGGGAACCCTTGGACTCTGTGCATACTATTCCTTACTTTGAAATAGTGCATACAGAGCCAACTTCCTACACCGGACCGTTAGCGCCAAAATCTAAACAAGGCCCTACGATACTAATCTTGTGAATTTGAGGGAAAGTTCTTGAACCCAAAGTTTTATGGAATGAGAAAGTACTTGAAGACGTAGCTATTGTACCATCCTGTTTGACCCTCTTTAAGCCCACAGGGGCTCTTCAATGTTGGTTGTATTAGGTACCATTAAGTTTAGAAATCCAGGGCATCTCCCACTATTTGATAACAGCAGAAAGCGTGAAGCCTCTCCCGCTGGGCCATTGACTCTTATGTTATCAATCAGTTATTTGTAAAGTGCAGCAAATCACACTGGAGTTGCTGGCTGCTGCACGATTACTTCATTCGAACAGCCAGGTCTCGAGTCCTTTGCTGAACTGCTGGAGAGATGAGGTTCTGAGGTGCAGGGTGAGGTTGTTCCAAAGCTTGGGCCACCAGATGAAAAAAACTGCGTCCTCTGCTGTTGGCTCAGTGGATCCGGAGCATCAGTGAGAAAGAGGAAGGCAGATCGGAAGTGTGTGGTTGGTTAGTGGAAGGTGATGCACTTGTTGAAGTATGCTGGTTCTATTTTGTGCAGGCCTTTGTATACATGGGTCAACATGTTAATGAGAGCCACCTGTATATTTAGATGAATTATGATAAAAGCATTCACCATTAAAGAAAACTTCTATTTTCTTAATTAGTATTTGATATAATCACTTGTTCCAACTGTATTAATTTAGAACATGTTCAAATCTAGTGTTGGCCTAGCCTATAACCAGGCATCGGGGCACATGTTATGTTTTATAAAGTGTTTGCAAGTGTCTTGCTTTTCTCTTCTGTGCAGGTGCCTTATCATGCTTCTTGGTACCTTAGAATAGGTGCCTTGCTCATTGCATTAGTAGAAGACTAATGATCTTTCAATTAAATGTTGGCCTCGGATATGGAGACTGAGATGGTGGGAGAAACCATCCTGTACCAAGCAGACCGGTCTGATGTTACATTGAAGGTCATCCAGATGACTGCTTCTTTGTGGGAGTTGGAAAACTAAAACCTACCTGCTCCCTGAGAACATTGTCTTTTGACTGGTTTGTTCGATGGAAGATAAGCAGAAGCCTTCTAGAATCTTCTTTGATGATTTGTGTGCTTTTTAGATTAACAGATCAAACCATGTTCTGACTTTTGCCAAGGGAAGCACTCTTCTTAACTCTGCTGATTTACCATTGCCCAGAGTGTTAAGCTTCATGCTGGAATACTCCGACCTTCTTTCTATTGAACTTTAAATATGCTGACACCTTCCTCAAAGAATTTACCCTTAACAATTATGATACTTAACTTAGAATAGGGAAGTTCCTTTGTGGAACCTGCTTGGGTTATATTTTGCTTGCTGTATGTTATGTTTTGCTTATTCTTTCTGATCATACGAAGATTTCAGACTGTATGAACATTTAAATATGTATGGTGTTACCATATGTTCCTAACAGTTTTGCTGACTGATTTAACTTGCAACCTGAACTAAATTTGTTAATAAAACCCATGAGGTTTGGACACCATCCTCTCTGTTGTTCTTGTGGACTATATTTGGTTTCACGGTATTTGTACTTCCAGTGTTCCCTCACTAAAACTTTTATGTGTCGACAATCAAAAGGTCCATAAGGCCAGTGGGAAAAACGTATTGAATGACTTTACCAAGCAACTGAAATTCAAGAAATCCCATCCTATCATACCATAATGCTTAATAAGAGCCAATGAGTTAAGATGGTGTTAAACAAAAACACATGAGTTGTACAAGCTCTCTTGATGTGCCCCTCTCTTCTCTAGCTGTAAAATAACATCATACTGGCACTGGGCACCCCTGAAAAGTATGGCACATTGATGATTGTCAATAAGAAGAATATGTTCATGAAATGGTTTACAATATTTAATGAGCAGTAAAAACCACAAAAATGAATCAGACACTATTAGGTTACACAAAGAGCGTGCCCCATACTACCTCTTTATACAGTATGAGACTGTGAAAAATAAACAATACAAGCATCGGAATGATTTGAAGGCTAGTAGTTTTGTCAAATAAATGGAAATTGTTAATGTGTTAAGATGTTTGATGCACTATATATAATGCTAGTTACATTCAAAACTCTGCAATTTAACTACAGAACCCAAAAGGAAGGTGGAAGACAATCTAAATGACCAGATTTCTACATGAATTACACATACCCTATTCTCACAGGTGAGGATAGCAAGTGGATAAATTAGAATTCCAAAGGAAGAATGAAAAAGGATAAAACATGTCTATACTGAAAGCCACATGGACGTCTTGCAAAAGAAACAAAAGGAGAAAAGTGTACTATCATGAACATTTAATTTGTAGAATTGTGTAGATGGGATAAGAATAACAACAGTGCAAGCAGAAACCAAGGACTAGGTGTTCACAAAGCCTGTGGCACTTAAGATGCAGCAATTCCAAGTGCAAAAAGCAATAGACTAAAGTGGTCTTGTAATTCATACACCCCTTTGCAGGTTTCAAAGTCCACAATAAGACTCCTTGAGAATCTCAGGACAAGTGGTGTCAAAGGGATAGCCACCCTTTCTTGCGAAGGCAAATATATGCATTAATGGTTGTGACTCAATACTTCTAAGCTGTCAGAGAGGGGTAGTTTCACTTCGAGAAACATGGGCTGCTGGCAACAGGGTGGAGCCAACAGTAAACTAGGGAATTGCAATTGTCTGCATGATATTCGTCCCCTTCCATTTCCAACCAAATGATTTTATGATCTGAGAGAGCAGTGGGAATGTACTTAATTTGTCTTACTTTCTCCACCTGCCTAGAATTGATAAACCAGCAATCCAATCTCTATGTCCATACTATGAAAAGAATATGCTCTTTGATCACCCATTTTGTCCTTCCAAACATCTCTCAGTTCTAAATCTCTCAATATTAACTTGAAACCACTCGTCCTTTTTGTGGAACTAACATGGGTCTGCGGATTTGACCTATCCACGTGCGGTTGGACATTGGAGAGAAGGTTTCCTAAATACCATGACCTTTTATATAACCTGTCGACCCACACAGAAGAATATTTTGAAATCAATAGAGGTGGCAGTGAGGCAAGAATAGTGTGGTATGCTTACAAGGCTTATATTAGGGGTGTGATTATTAAATGGGTGAAGACAGAAAGAAGTAAAGAAAAAAACTTTGAAATGGGCTTATTGGATGATATCCAAAGATTAGATAGTTTAGTTAGTGATCAAATAAATAGTAGCCAGCATGTATCCCTGAATAAGGAATTAGCTATTCGTAAACAAGAATATAGAGATTATGTGAGGAAGAAACAGCAAGAAAGTTGGGAAGCTGGGAAGACAAGACAGTTTAATGATGGGGAGGTGATTGGCAAGTTGTTGGCATGGCGTGCCAAAACACAGACCATCCGCAATGTTATTAAAAGAATCATAGTAAATGACGGGAAGCAAGTAGGAGAGGAGCAAGAACTAAGGCAGTCAGAGGACATTAGAGATGCTTTTCGCGTTTTTTTTCCCCAGGACCTTAAGGAAGATTTGCACTATATTCCACAAGGTATTAGAGAATGGCTTGAGTCTATGCATTTGCTACACCTTTCAGAGGAGTCTAGGTACAGGAATTAATGGTGGAGGAGGTCAGGAAAGCCATTAAGGATATCAATAGTGGGAAAGCAGCAGGGCCTTATGGGCTACCGGGGTGAATTTTATAATGCCATAATTGATTAGATTACTCTGGTTTTAACAACTCTATAATGGCATATTGCTTTATGTGAATGAACCTCCTCAGTCATGCTATGAGGCTACCATCTGAGTAATTTTGAAGCCAAATAAAAAATCCAAAGAAATGTGAATCATACAGTCCCATATCATTGCTAAATATGGACTATAAGATCTTGGCAGGGATACTAGCAAAGAGGCTTGGACAGGTGGCTAATAAAATTATTAATCACGATCAGCAAGGTTTTATGAAAGGGCACCAGATGCATAACTCAACTCGCTTGTTAATCAGCACTATAGATCTGGCAATCTCCAAAGAATATCCCCTTTGCAGCAGCAATACGGCTAAACATTTGATTGGGGGTAATTGGGGCCATCTGTGGTTCTGCCTAGAGAAGTTTGGTATTCTCTTTATGTATAGAGGCTCAGAGGGCACTGTATTCAAAGACCACAGTTAGGTGACTAGTTAATGGGGTTTTGACGGATAGTTTTTCTATAATTAGAGGTACCCAGCAGGGGTAACCTTTGTCACCCTACTGTTCAACCTATGTATTGAGCAATTGGCTCAGGTCAGGGAGGACCAGGATATTATTCCCTTTCAAATTCAGGGCTACATAAAGAAGATCTGTCTCTATGCAGATGATGTGATATTATACACATCTGAACCAAGTTTGACTGTCAGTTTGAGGAACTGGCAAATGGAGTTTGGGGCAATGTCAGGGTATTGTATTAATCAGGATAAAACTGAGATAATTGGGTGGAACCTAGAAATACAAGACAGCTTAGTGAGAAAGGAAGTGCAATATCTAGGTATTTTGGTGAATCACAAACTAGGTGCTATTACAGGGGTCAATTTAGCTAAAGTAGCAAGAGGTCAATAGAACATTAAAAAGAGGGCAGAATTTCCCTCTTACGATATATATGGCAGTGTTAAAATGAATATCCTCCCCAAACGTATGTTCCTGTTCAATTGTATCCCATTAACATGTCCAAAGGAATTATTACAAAAGATACAGGGAAGTATTATATGTTTTATTTGGGAGCCACAGGAAGCCCGGATATCATGCAAAAAGTTGAGGCAAAGGCTCCAGAAGGGTGGCCTTCAGTTACCAGATATCAAATACTACTGCATGGCGTTCCAATTTAAGTTCTTCATGGTCATTTTAAGTACACTGGTTCACACAGGTTTTGATGATCTCGGTAGGATGTTTCAGGCTATGTCGGTATGTTGAAAGAATGAAGTGCGGTATCTGCACAAGTTCAGGGACCCTCAAAATTACACAAAGCTTAGGTTGAATACTCTAGCGTCGGTTATAACTTTGTAAATGCGGCTTCGGAAACTATGGTCAATACCATATTTTTCTCCTTATGCCCCAATCTGGGATTCACCCTCTACTCCTGAATGTTTAAAAGACAGTTTATGTGCTCTGCTGCGAGTGGCGAGGATCCAAAAATGGGGTGAACTGCTGGATGGAAATATCTTAGAATCTTGGGCTGATCTGAACAACAAGTTGGAAGGGAGTTTGTCCAAGTTAAATTATTTGCAATTAGCCTTATAGATAGCAGCACACAAAAACAAACTGCAATTCCTGGGGGATATCGAAGCTGTCCGCATCTTGCTGGGATCAAGAAAGAAGTTGCAAGGTGGCATGGACTGATGTGCCAAGCGGAAGAACAGCAGCTGTCACCACTTCATAATATTTGGGATAGATGATTACCGAGCAGCCAGCTGGAAACCTTATGGCAGGCATCCTTTTGCAATTTACACAATTTTGTCATTTCTGCTGCGCTTGAAAGGAATCTTTTGTTTACGTTACACAGGGCTTATTGGACTCCGTTAAAATTTTCGAAAATCTCCAGTCTGTCTGAAGGCTGCTGCAAGAAGTGTGACATGGCCGGGGCGGATGACCTCCATATGTTTGTTGAATGCCCAGGACTGTTTGCACTTGGGGGAAAGTAAGTTTGTCCATCTCTGAAATTATCAGCAAAGAGATCAAGGCGAGTGCCTACCTGGTGCTGTTTGGGATAGACCCAGATCTTGAGGAGGAGTTAAATAGCCAGATGAAAAAGTACCTAATTGTTTATTTGATAGTCATAGTGAGGCATGCTCTCTGTAAAAGATGAGTCGATCCTGATCACCCTAAATTAGAGGGCTGGTTTGCTCAAGTTAAGAAAATGTAAGAGTAAAGTAGACTTATGCTCCCTGATGATCGATTGGCTATGAATGAAATACGAGAATGTCCTGTGATTAAGACCACCACTTGCGCACTCTTTGCCCTCTTGGATGGGATGAGAGTAGTGCTTCACGTCCCCTTGCGAAAAGGAATGGCCTTCTTTCGTTTCCGCACCCTAGTGGGTGTGGGGGCATTTGTGAGGCTATTTTTTTATGTACAGGTCACGCAGGTGATGTGGACGGAAAACAAATAAATAAATAAATAAAAAAAATTAAAAACACACAGCAAATTGTTATATGCCCCCTTATCTCCACCGCATCATGACAGTTTTTTTATTGGAGTGACGGGGTCTGTAATCAAGGCATATTGCTAGTCTATGCAGTGACAGATCTGCTGTCCATCGCGGACCACCATTATTGTATTTGCAACCATTCCATAGGATTATTAGAGGAAATCATGCCTTACTGATATGCATGAGCGCAATTTCTGTGAATCCCATTGTTAGACATGACAGTCTTGGTGTGGTTTTCCCCCAAACCGTTTGCCTTCCCCCTTTTTGTTTGCGGGAATTCATTTTTGTTTACTTTGGGACTCTGTGTATGTTACCAGGGCTAAAGTGTGAGAAAGTAGCCTCTTTCTAGCATGGTTACCCCCACCTTTGGCCTGTTTGTGAGTGTGTGTCAGTGTGTTTTTACTGTGTCACTGGGATCCTGCTAGCCAGGACCCCAGTGCTCATAGATAAAAACCTATATGTCAGTGTGTTTTGCCTGTCTCACTGGGAACCTGCTAGCCTGGACCCCAGTGCTCATAGTTTCTGGCCTAATGTATATGCCTGTGTAGTGCCTAACTGTGCCACTGAGGCTCTGCTAATCAGAACCTCGGTGCTTATGCTCTCTCTGTTTTTAAAGTTGTCACTGTAGGCCAGTGACTTCAGTTACCAATTTAAATTGGAAAACTGGACCCCCCCTTATAAGTCCCTAGTATATGGTACCTAGGTACCCTGGGCATTGGTGTTCCAGGAGATCCACATGGGCTGCAGCATTACTTTTGCCACCTATAGGGAGCTCAGTCAAACCCCTACACAGGACTGCCATTGCAGCCTGCATGAAATAGTGCACACACTATTTCACAGCCATTTTCACTGCACTTAAGTAACTTATAACCACTCTCCTTTCCATCACCACCCCAGGGGTTGTGCCCAGAGCTCCTCCAGTGTGTCCCAGACTTCAGCCATCTTGCTTTGCAAGGTGTGGGGGGCACTCTGGAGGGCTCTGAGTGCCCAGTGCCAGCAGGTGACATCAGAGACCCCTCCTGATAGGTCCATACCTGATAAGGTAGCCAAGCCCTCTCTCAGGGCTATTTAGGGTCTCTCCTGTGGGTTCTCTTCAGATTCTGCTTGCAAGTTTCCTTCAGGAGTCCCCTGCATCAACCGCAGCCTGCTCCAAGACACGCTGTAACTGCAACAAAGTGTCTACAAGAGACACTTTTTCTTCAGCAACCTCAGCTCCAAGTCAGCAACTGCAACAGTTTCCACGGTGTGCATGCTCTGGGGGCACCCTGTCTTCATCCTGCACCACAAGGACCAAAGATATCTCCCGTGGAGTGACAGAGTCACTCCCCTGCTCCAAGCAGGCACCTTCCAAGGCGACGACTGCTACCCTGGGACTCCTCTCATAGAGACGAGCGTGCTCCTAAGGACACAGAGGGTGGACATCATCGACATAGACTGTCCTGAGGTCCTGCTGACGCAATTTGGAGGAGGTAAGAGCTTGCCTTCCCCGAGAGTGATGGTACCCCTGTGTACTGCGCCTTTTTCACTTCCTGGGGCCTCTGTGCAAAATTCCTTTGTGCACAGCCTGGCCCAGGTCCCCAGCACTCCATCCTGCAACGCACAACTCGCTGAGTTGTTCTACAGTGGCGTGGGACCTTCTTTTGTTGTGCTGCATTAACTGCGTTTTGCACCTCCTTTGAACCCCAATCCTGCAACTCCTGGGGTGCTTGCTGCCATCCTGAGGGCTCTGTAAAGTGCTGAGAGCCCCCTCTTCCTCCTCACGCAGAGTTGAGGCCCCCCAGGTCCCTCCTGGGTCCGTCCAGTGCCATTTTGACACAAAAAGCACTTTTGTCTTAGCCAAGACTTGTTGGCGCCTTCCAACAAGAAATCTCGTCTGCAACGATCTTCCCGCCGTGGGACATCTTTTGCATCATGCAGGAACCCGCTAGCATCTTTCTAGGGTGCATTTCTGCAGTCTTCGACTAACCGTGGACTCTTCTTTTGCACCCTCTTCTGGGTTGGCAGGGGCTCCTGTCCTTCCTGAAACTTCTTTCGACTTCTGGACTTGGTCCCCTTCCTTTGCAGGTCTTCAGGTCCAATAAACCATCAGTTGTTCTTTGCAGACTTGGTTGGCTGCTGCAAAATCCAAAAAACAAGGTGTAGTGTTTCCTAAGTAAACTTGCAGTACTTTACTCCTGCTTTTCTGGGCTCTGGGTTGGGGTAATTTACTTACCTTTACTGTATTCTTACTCTCCCAGCGATTCTGCACACACTACACTTGTCTAGGGGGGAAATACGTGATTCACATTCCACTTTCTTAGTATATGGTTTGTGTTGCCCCTAGACCTATTTTCTCTCATTGCATTCTATAGGAGTTCCTACTGTTTGCATTGTTCTACGACTATTTACTTGTCTAATGTATAAATTGTGTATAATACTTACCTCCAGAAGGAAGATATTTTTAGTACTGTGCCACCCAAATAAATACCTTTATTTTTGTTAACACTGAGTATTGTCTTTACTTGTGTATAAGTACTGTGTAACTATAAGTGGTATTGCATGAACTTTGCATGTCTCCTAATTCAGACTAAGCTGCTCTGCTATAGCTACCTCTATCAGCCTAAGCTGCTAGAACACTACTACTTCACTAATAAGGGATAACTGGACCTGGTATAAGGTGTAAGTACCCAAGGTACCCACCTCAAACCAGGCCAGCCTCCTGTGCCCACATCTTAAAACATGATAAAATTGGCTACACCCCATCAGCACATTTAATTTAATTATAAATCCCTAGTAAAGTGGTACTGCACGTATCCAGGGCCTGTAAATTAAATACTATTTGTGGGCCTACAGCACTTATTATGTCATGCACTTAAGTCGTCTTTCAAACCATATCTCAGCCTTGGTGTTGCAGCCTGTGTGCAGTTTAACACTGCCAATTTGACTTGGCAATAATCACCCTTTGACCAAGTCTAAACCTTCCTTTTTAATACATATGCATCACCACTAAGGTAGGCTCTAAACAGCCCTTAGTACAGTATGCAGTGTACTTAAAATGATGGACATGTACTGGAGTTAACTTATTACATTAAATAAGTACGAAAGTTTCATTAGGGACAGGTAGAAGGGTCACGTTTGGTCTCAAATTAAGTTAATTTCAAATCCTTTTTAGCAGTAAAGTCTGTTTTTAAGTCATAAGTCTGAAAAAGCCACTTTTAGAAAGTTGTTTTTTTTCTTGTCCTAACCATTTGGTGCATGCAGCCTGTGTTCTTGGTACATGGCTAGCAATAGATGGCAGTTGGCTTCTCAGGGGCAATGAAACAAAGGGGGACCAAGTGTTGGCAGAATTGCCATCGTGCTGGGATGGGTGGGCAGAGCTGTCCCCAGCTCTACCTGCATTTCAAAGGGGCTACCTCCAGCACACTCACAAAGAATTTGACACCAGTCTATGTTCATCCTAGACCTCTTGTAGCATATGAGGCGGGGAAAATTTTCCAGAACCAGATTTAAGAAAGACCTATACGTTTTTCCCACTTCAAAAACAGATACCAGGTATAAATATTGGACCCTCAGGCCAACACTTCAGTTCACTCCTGAACCTGCAGAGGGCACTTAGGAGGACTGCCTTGTATCTCAGAGGACTGCCCTGCTGCTGGAGGCCTGCTTTGTACCTCAGAGGACTGTTCTGGTGCTACCAGAGGACTGCCCTGCTACTTGAAGCCTGCTTTGTACCTTTAGAGGGCTTCCCTGCTACTTGAGGCCTGCCTTGCTCCTTCAACCCAGGACTACCAGAGTGACTCCAAGAGCTAGTTGGCTGGCCTCCTGTTCTGAACTACATGGACACAAAATGTCCCAGCAACTTGAACCCTGCACGTGGGCTCTGACTGAAGTGAGTCCTACCATCCAGATAGAGCCAACCCCAGTCCTGGACCCTTGGCAGTGGTGAAAACCAGTCACAATCCAAGACTTGGGACTCAAATGTTTCCACTAAAAAGTGGTCTGAGAACTGCAGGAGACCGCGACCTTCTGGCTCTCTGATCAGCTCGAGGTGCATCACCAGTCAGCCCCACTTTGCGGTACCCCAGCTATGTTCTTCTCCACAGCAGCAAATCCTGTTCAGCAGCCCTCTCTGAAACAGTATCTAGCCACAAGGATCCCTCGTGGTTACAGACTGCTGCTTCGCCCTGCTGAAGCATTTCAACTTACAAAAAAGTAACAAAGTCTGAACACAGAAATCTTCACTGTGGCTTCATCCATGACAACGCCTCCTCCTCGGACACTGCCGGCTGCCTTGACCTGCTGAACTCTACCTTCTCAGAGATCTTGCTTCAGAATTTCTTCTAAGTCTTAAGGTAACATGAAACAGAGCCCAATCCACCTTGTGTATCCATACTGTGCTCCATTACAGTCGGCCATAACTTTCGACTTTGCCTTAGTCTCGTGAAACTAGATACTGGCAGTTGGCACTTTGATCTTTTAGGCTCTTGTTTTTAGCAACAACAAAAAAAAACACTTTACAAATTCAGAACTCTGGTTCTACTAATTGGATTTTCTTGTGTTTCGTTTTCACTTTATTACTGTTTGTGTGCTGCATAAATACTTAACACAGTACTTTCTAAGTTAAGCCCAACTGCTTTTGTTCAAAGCTACTAGAGTGCTAAGCACAGATTAATTTATTGACTTTTGTGGTTCGCCCAGACAAGGACTGTGGCTGTTGTTTGAGAAGAGGTTACACACCCCTCAAGCAATACCCCAATTTCTAACACCTACCAGACATTTTGCAGAATGGATCAGTAGATCCGCAAGTGTGAAAATATATTGGTCGCAGGTGCTGTGCGTAAATATTCAACCCAAGTATAATATACTAAGTTCCAGGTTCTTAGACTGATACCTCACTCACATTACAGGCATGCAGAGATATTTCATTATCTTTATTGATGAACCGTCTTATGGCATTATCATCTCTTCTACCATCTGATGCCAGGCCAGGCTCTGTGTTTGGTGACTTTACAGATGTGCTTGCAGTCTGAAACTTAAAGGGTGAAGAAGTACAAAGCAAAAACAATAGAATAAGATACAGAGAGCGTAACAGTAGGTTGCTTGAGTGAGTGGGCACATACGTTCCGTCCTGTGGGTCGTAGTGTTGGGACTAGGTTTGTGAGAGAGGAAGGGAGAGAAATAAGGACAGACAGTGTGTGTTTGTGTAGGTTTCTGTATACACCTACATGTATGCATGCCTATTTGTATGGGTGCCTACAGGTCACCCTCTAACAATTGGTGGTTACCTCATCCATGCACTAGACTTTACTTTTTAAACGAGAAGGGGAGTTAAAGACATTTCTCCAAAGCGAGGTGAACTGTATGCCTACTGTAGTCTAATCTGTTGAAAAATAAAGCATATTCACCTAGATGAGGTTTGAACCATTCTTGATTTTGATCATGTCAACAGTTGTTCCCAAAGGATTACTGACCCAGTTTGGAGCTTTATATACAGACCCACTTGTTTTTAACACTGTAAACAGGTGGCATGAATAATCTGGATATCACTTGGTAGCCCACCCTACACAATTATAATTCACTATGACTTTTCTCTAAACATGCTATTCCCATTGACACACCACAGCAATCACTTCCCACTGCAGAACATACCTATCAGGAGTTCAAATGAAAGCAAACTATCCCTGGATGCCATCCAGTGCTACACAGAGCTTAACTGTCATAAGGCGGCCATTACTGGCATATTGTGTGCACTCTAGGCATTACATTTGGCTTTCCTTTATGTAATGTGTAAATCACAACCTTGGGTAGCACCCAACACTTATGGTCCACCCATGGTTTCTGATGGGCGTGTAGCATACGGTTGACATCTATCAAATTGACCACTATCATAAGCCAGGCCTGTTGTGAAATATGGCTTTGAGGCAGATTGTGTCCAAGTGGAGCAGTAAGGCAAGAGAGTAATTATTGAGAGTTGTAGTCAAGGCTTGCTTCGATTGAACCTATGGGACTAACAATGGATAATGATTTGTAATGTAAAAGCCTACAACTGGAAATCTGGTGTCACGACAGCATGGATCTAGGTAGCAACACCAATGTGAATAATGATATAGAGGGCACAAGTTAGTATTAATAATGGCATAGGGTCGTTCATGTGTAGGCAAGTGCCCCTTTTTGACATGGTCACTCCCACTTTTTGCATGGTACATGATGCAATGTTGACTTAAAGTGCAGAAAGTGCACTGGGTTCCTGCTAAAGAGGTCCCCAGTGCCAGATCTCTCTCGCTAAAACTGTACAATTGTCACTCCTATTATCATTATCTTTGGGCCCCTTGTAAGCCTCTAGTAAATGGTACCCCTGGTACCTATGACATGGGTACTAAAGAGGGTCCCAAGGGCTGCAGCATGTATTGTGCCACCATCAGAGCCCCTTAACTTAGCACACGCAGTCTGCCATTGCAAGCTGCATGTCTTGGTGCAGCTAAAAGTCAAAACATGATATGGCATACACCTGTGTGCCCTGTCCTCTAACACTGCATGTAATATATGTAAGCCACCCCTACAACAGGGCTTACAGTCCTAGGGCAGGCTGCTTTATATTACATGTGAGGGCATATCTGCAAGAGCAGACATGCCCCTCCTATGTCTTGATTCTTGGACATAGTGAGTGAATAGGGAAGCCATTTTAAGTGCATGTGAAGCCATCATGTAGTTCCCCAGCTACATGATGGCTTCACTGAAAATAGGGATGTTTGGTATCAAACATCTTGTATTAATGAATCCTCACTGATGCCAGTGATGGATTTGTTAATACATGCAACCAGACGGCACCTTAGAGGTGGTCCCTGATAACCTACCAACCTCCAGTGTGCGGACAGACTAGTTTTAGCCAGCCTGCCACCACCAGACAGTCTTTGCCCTCAGGTGGTCAGAAACAAAGTCTGCTCTGGGAGAGGTGTTTACACACCCCACCCAACAGGATGACCTGAAAATCTGCATTCCAAGGCAAGGGGCTTCAAAGAAGTCCACCGCCCTTGGTATTCAAATCTGGCTTTTCTCAAAGGAGAGATGCCGACCACCCCTGCCCCAGGGTCCATTTGACACCTGGACAGGTTAGAAATGTAGTATTTAGAGACGTGTGTCCACCGACTCCTAAGTTGAGCTGCCAGATGTGGTCACCGCATTTGGAAACTGCCATCTTGGTGTTGCCAGAAGTAGGAGCTCTGGGACAGGGTTATGCCCACTTCCCACAGGAAGTGGTCACATAGGGGGCGTAGTGACCCCAGGGCTACATAGCCATTGGCTACAACCCTACACTTCCCTAAACACCCCTACCACAAAAGGTGAAGACTGAGGGAGAAGCACCTGACTTGGGCCTAGCCCTGCCGGCTTGTCTGCTGTTCCTGCAGATCTGTGCCAGAGTTGACTCATCCTGCAAGCTGCTGTGCCTCCAAAAGCCTGGGAGGCCTGCCTGCCTTGAACAAAGACCCAGGAACTCCGTTGAGCAGCGGAGCTATTTCCCTGCATCTTGCAGGCACCCCAAGAGACCTCTGGAACACAAAAACCACACAGGAAAGCACCACTGAACCTGTGCTGCCTAGCCCGAGTTGAAGTGGGCAGACCGTGCCAATGTGGTACCCAACGTGGTCCCACAGCCGCCCAGTGACAGAGACCATCTTGGATTTGCCCACTGCGGACTCCGCACTGCCACCTGCAGCCTCTGCCCACAGACCCCCTCAATTGCAAGTGCCCCTGGTGGAAAAAACCCAATGCCTAAGGACACTTCTGCACTCGTGACCCCTGGCCTTTGGAGAAGAGGACCTAAGGTGTCTCACATACCCAAGCATCTCAAGTCTTGAATCCACCTGTTGGTTCTCCTCGACTGGACTCCCTGTCCAAATCTGCAGCCTCTTTTCAACTGGACCGATCCCCATTGACTAACACTGGGCACCCAACGCCATACTACACCTCTGCACCCGGACGCCCCATTCCCATAAGTCGCTGTACTGTACCTTTTTGCCATATTTGTTTTTCCTCCATAGGATAGCATTGCAGCTTCCAGAAATTGCACTAAGTGACAACTTTCCAAAACTGCACAGATTTTTCTTGCAAAACGGACTTACCTTCATATATATATATATATATATATATATATATATATATATATATATATAAAAAAAAATATGACACTTGCTGTTTTTGTAAATTAATGTGAATCTCCTTATTGAGTCGTGGGTCTCATTTACGGACTGTGTTTATTTGCAGATGTCTTAACACTCCTCTCTGATAAGCCTAAGGCTGCTTGACCAGACATATCCCCTAAAAGGGCACCTTGGGATTGCTAGAGCAAGCCCCTGTCCACTAATAAGGGAATTCCAGGACTTTTTGTACGATATATCTCATTTTGATGTATCATAAAAGAACCAGCTTCCTACAACAGGTGGATGTGACTACTGTAATGCACAGTGAACATGGGTTATGACCAACAATAACATGAAAGGCAATTGTAGGAGAAAATGGCAAGTCGCAGGGGAGTGCAATAAATAAAAGTAGAGCAGAGCTGTAGTGAATAATGCATAGCTGCCCCATAGTCCTTTGTCATGAGTGACACCTACACGTCTCAAGCAACTCAATCTCCTATAGGGGGGAAGTCAAGGAATTGTGGTAGGTGATGTCACTGAAGTTAATGGAAGCAAATCTTTTTTGGCAGTGAGAACGATGTCAAACGAGTGTCTTTGTTTTTGTTTGTGGGAACAGGGGGCGTGGGGACTTTGCACTGGCTCGCTGTCAGAGGAGGCCCTAAGTGTCATTTGGGACACTGCTTCTCTACTTGGTTTGACCCTGCCCACAGCATCCATTGACACTAATGAAGGCCTGACTCCACGCTATCACCTCGGGGGCACGCCACTTTCCGTGGCCCACTGCCACAACCCAGTGTGACAGAGCGAACCATACTCCATCACTGTGGGCAGACAGGCACTCTGGCACATTTGCTTTGGCTGTGCCCCGAGTTGTGACAATTTTGGTCAGAGGCTATGGCAGATGAGATACACAACACCGAATTGCCACGATTGCCGGATTACATCCTATTAGGCCTCACAAATGCCCGGACCATTCCCTTGAAATCAACATAGGGCGAGCTATCACACTCACACTAGGAGCAGCCAATCAAGTTTTGTCCTCCTGTTGGGGCACGGACGGTGTCCTGGTGCGACTAGATTGGCTCCATAAACTATGGGACTTTCTGGACATGGAGAAACTGACGGCAGCAGCCACCCACACTACCTCGGTTTGCATTATATTTCTATCAGGTGAATTTAGGGAATTGACTTGCCCACTCTATATCCGTATACTCTGCCTCACTCAACCTATACACACTATCCTGGCTCCCTCTTTCTCATACGCGTTATCTCTTTACAAGATATTTTCTAGACTCTGTTGAGCCTCAGTCTCCCTCTTTCTATCCTTCTCCCTCACTTGTCCCTCTCCACCTTGCCCCTGTTATCTGTGATTGTCTTGAATTTTGTTTACCCCACCAGCCTATTGTTGAAGTGTATTCGGATTTAAAACAATACAAAGATATAAACTTAGTTTGTGGGAACGTTTTAGCGAGTTTAGAAACTGAAAACATTGGCAGCTTCCAAAGAAAGAGGAGTTGGGAGGAATGATGCCTTTACATGTAAGCAAAAGTAATAAACATTAAATTCTAGCTTCTGACTCCTCCGCAGTTATATTCATAAATTAAAATAAATTCAGTTTAACAAACATATATACCAACACTCCCGATTTAGGAGGGAGGAGTCCCATTTCTAACCATAAATAACGTTATCATTCTCATCCTTAAAAACTCCTCCACGACTATGCAAGTTATGGAGAAATTCATTAACTCATTCTTTTTAATCAAACCCTCTCTTTCTGTTCCCAAACGTTGGTATGACGATGACACCTTAGTCAATCGTGGCTTTTCAGTAAATCACGTTTTTTTGGACTTTTAGTCTGTGTACATTGGTAAACCTGAAACTTCAAGTCCGAGCCTGCTTCGGAGGTTACAATGTCACAGGCGGGCCTGGTCCCCGGCAGGCGCAGCCGAGTGTGAACAGGGCAGAACACGGGTGCGCAGGAGGGAAAGGGCACGGGTAGATGGCAATAATGGAAGCGGGGGCTCAGTTGCAGCAGGATACTGTCTGACACGTCGAAGGCACGGGGGGACTGGGGTCATTTTGATATCTGCAGATCACGTCCCGGGCTAGCGGTGAATTGAATGTAGTGGGAATTTCGCGCTGCCCCTCGCCTACACGAACGCACACAACAGGTGTATCAAACGTCAGGCTCGGCGCTACAACGCCCCAGAGATAGCTCCCTTGTGTACTCACCCGCTGACCCCGCGCCGGACCTGTACTTTCGCGGGCCAGAGAGCGCGGACTCGGCGGGACCCCAACAAGCGTCATTTAGTTGTCTGGTGACCATAGCAATGCGTCTCCCTCCCCGCCCCCTTCTGTCTTCCGCTATTGAGAAGCAGGGCTGCCACCCAATTGGCTGATTCAGACGCCAGTGTGGGGCGGGATTATGATCACATTTTCAGCCTATCAGTGAGTGAGGAATCATCTGAAGGTTTCAATTGGTTGAACGGCGCAGGCAACGGGTTGAGGTCACAGGGGATTCGGAACCTGGTGCGGGTGTCACGCTCTCGGGGTAGGTGTACGTTTTGCTGCATGAAGGTAACGGTAGATGTTGTGTGGAGAGTTTCTCTGCTCTATGGGTGTTTTGTCCGCTTTCTTTCTGTTAATAACTGCCCCACTTTACAACTCTTTCCCAATCATAGTGGCTCTCCTTTCCTTGCCAATGAAAATTGGGGAGTAAAAATTGCTAAAATGTTCTGCTGACATCTTTACCACCTTAGGTACAATTTTGATGCACATTCTCTTACTCTTTGTAGTGATACGCTAGGACGTTCGTTTCGTTGAGGGTTCTCCTGGTCTGACACTTCATTCACAGCACACGTTGGTCGAAGTTGGCGAAATTGGGGGGGGGGGGAGGACCGTCGGGGAGGGCAATTGGGCAAGCACGACCTTTCCATACTTTTTGATTTGTGAAAAGCCGTTCCCCTACTTGTCATAAAAAGACAACCGCCCCGGGACGGTTTATTCCATTATTTTTAATGCTGCGACTGAAGTGTAATTGAGTAAGCCCCCTGTGCTGTGAAACTCAAGCCACTTAGCTAAACAAGCGTTCCTGCCAGGGTTCCTGCTTGCTTGAAAGAAACGCAAATGCGTTAATCTGCAAAAGTAAAGGGTAATTTGCAAATGTAAAGGATGCGTGGAAGCCGGTACTGGCTTTAGTTGATCTAATCACTCGAATCTTTGAGATTGCAAAAATGTATTATTTTTCAGTAGTAGTGCAGAGAGTTAACAACTGAATTGTGAAGTACCTGCTTTTAATTCAAGGCTAAAATAATGACTTACATATTCACAGTGCTTTCTGTCACAGGCTGTGATCTCTTAGTACTTAAAATACACAAACCACTACTCTGCACTGCACCAACCATCTATTAATGTTGTTGCTTTCTGGTTACACAAAGACCGCTACAGTGCATAATGTACTGTAGTGCATTTCACACTAAGTAACCACTTTAAAATTTATTTTTCATTTAAGCTGCGCATTATTTTATATGTAGCTACCTGACGGTAAAAGACTAAACAAATTTACAGAATATTTAGTTTTTTTTAGCCATAGCTTTGACCCACCCCCACACTCACCGACTGCAGCCCCACAGCTCGCAGCATCATAGTTCCCATACTTTTTTTTAAATGTATTTTGACCACTGAGCAAATGTTTTATGTAAGATCACAGAGAGATGGCTTTCTCTTGGCTGAGTTTTGTACTCCGTTCTGTTTGTTTTAGTTAAAATTGTCATATGATGTATGGATTGAAATTTTATAAAACATACTTTGGCAGGGGGCCGTAGGTGCACCAGAGGTGAAACAAGCATCGGCAATGCCAACAGGTCTGGCTTTAATGTGCTGCACCCTGCACTCAGAAAGGCATTCCCTTAACTTGCCTTCATAGAGACACATTTATCACCCTGCACTCCCAGAGGCTGTTCTCTCACCATGCACTCACAGAGGAACACTGCTCACCCTTTATTAGTTAACATTCTATTTTTTGCTGCTTTCTATAGTGCAGACTTGGCCCAAGGACACTTGAGCACTTTGCAAGAGAGCAAGACGTGCATTCTAAAGAACACACATCATAAAACCACCAAATATCAACTGGAGACCAACCCCAATCCTTTTCAGGGTGGCCCACAAAATGTCACTAAATTAACTTGTGCTTAACCCTATGGTAGCTTGGCACCAGGCAGCCAGGCTTAATTTAGAGGCAATGTGTAAAGTAATTATGCAGCACACAATCAGTAATAAAGTGAAATCATAACATAAGAACAATCCTAAACCAATGTAGAAACCCCAGGGCAGTTAATTCCATTATTTTTAATGCTGCGACTGAAGTGTCATTAGGTAAGTCAGTCCCGTGCTGTGAAACTGGAGCCACTTAGTTAAACAAGACTTCCTGTAGGTTGAGGGGAAGAGGTGGGAGCAGTGATTGAATGTGTACAGTGAGGAGGAGAGTTTGGAGACTGCTTGGGAAATGGTGTCAGTTTTCTCAGACAGAAGAATCAGAGAGGATAAGAGCTCAAGAGAAGAAGATGTTTGGAATGATTCATTATCACAGGCTGAATTAGGGGGTCTTTTTATAAGATGCATCTGTGAGGATGTACATGGGCCCACTGCTCATCCAGCATTTGCAAAGGCACACTTCTCTCCCTGCTCTCGCACAGGCACACCTCTCCTCCTGCACTCGCATGGACACATTTTTCACCTTCCACTCACACAGGCATGCTGCACACCTGGCACTCTAATGAGCACACCACATACCCAGCACTGTCTGAGCACACCACACACACCCAGCACTTGCACTGGTGCACTGAACACCAAGCACTCATATGGGTGCACCACACACCCAGCACTCCCCCGGGTTCACTATACCCCTGGCACTGGCACAGACACAACACACACCCGGCACTCACATGGGCACACCTCAACGCACACTTTGCACTCCGACAGGCATAAACCTCACTTTCTATTCTCATGGGCACAACGATCTCCATGAAGTCAAACAGACACAACTCCTCACTGAGACAGGTAAACTGCTCACCATGCACTCACAGTGACACACTTTACATAGTGTGCTCACAGGAGAACACCTCTCACCCTTCACTCGTCTAGGGGTTTCCAGGGACGAAAGGCGTGTGAATACATGGGGTGTCATCGAAGAAGAACAGGTGGGAGCCAAATACTCAAGAATGTGGGTGTCAATATAGAAAGGAAGAGAACACCTGGAGGTTGGTTGGAGGCAAAATTGTGCCAATAAATAATAGCAGAGGTAGCTGGTTCTGCCGATTCCAAAATAAGTGCCATTATTTGTCAAAACAAGTCACCAGCAAGCCATGCCCATACAGTGAACAAGTGTATCAGGAATTAAAACTAGCAGGTCTTGTGTCAATGTGAATTTGAATGTGAATCTGCATCACAGACATGCATTTACAACTTTTACAAACTTCTGAAAATTGTTGTAGATCTGCATGTGGCCCACGCGTTGTCATTTAAATGTACGTTCCATTTTACCATTAACATGGCATGGCATCTTTAACCCCTTCGCGGCCGGGCCTTTTCCCCCTCCTGTGCCAGGCCTTTTTTTGCCTATTTAGAATAGTTCTCGCTTAGGCCCTCATAACATTTTGTCCACATAAACTACCCACACCAAATTTGCGTCCTTTTTTTCCAACATCCTAGGGATTCTAGAGGTACCCAGACTTTGTGGGTTCCCCTGGAGGAGGCCAAGAAATTAGCCAAAATACAGTGAAAATATCATTTTTTTCAAAAAAATGGGAAAAAGGGGCTGCAGAAGAAGGCTTGTGTTTTTCATCAACAAAGGGTTTGCGGTGCTAAAATCACCAGCTTCCCAGCTTTCAGGAACAGGCATACTTGAATCAGAAAACCCAATTTTTCAACACAATTTTGGCATTTTACTGGGACATACCCCATTTTTACGATTTTCTGTGCTTTCAGCCTCCTTCCAGTCAGTGACAGAAATGGGCATGAAACCAGTGCTGGATCCCAGAAACCTAAACATTTCTGAAAAGTAGACAAAATTCTGAATTCAGCAAGGGGTAATTTGTGTAGATCCTACAAGGGTTTCCTACAGAAAATAACAACTGGAAAAAAAAAATGAAATTGAGGTAAAAAACAGCAATTTTTCTCTACGTTTTACTCTGTAACTTTTTCCTGCAATGTCAGATTTTTGAAAGCAATATACCATTACGTCTGCTAGACACTTCTGGTTGCGGGGATGTATAGAGCTTGTAGGTTCATCAAGAACCCTAGGTACCCAGAGCCAATAAATGAGCAGCACCCTGCAGTGGGTTTTTATTCTATACCGGGTATACAGCAATTCATTTGCTGAAATATAAAGAGTGAAAAATAGCTATCAAGAAAACCTTTGTATTTCCAAAATGGGCACACGATAAGGTGTTGAGGAGCAGTGGTTATTTGCACATCTCTGAATTCCGGGGTGCCCATACTAGCATGTAAATTACAGGGCATTTCTCAAATAGACGTCTTTTTTACACACTCTTTTATATTTGGAAGGAAAAAAATGTAGAGAAAGACAAGGGGCAATAACACTTGTTTTGCTATTCTATGTTCCCCCAAGTCTCCCGATAAAAATGATACCTCACTTATGTGGGTAGGCCTAGCACCCACAACAGGAAATGCCCCAAAACACAACGTGGACACATCCCATTTTTTGACAGAAAACAGAGGTATTTTTTGCAAAGTGCCTACCTATAGATTTTGGCCTCTAGCTCAGCCAGCACCTAGGGAAACCTACCAAACCTGTGCATTTTTTAAAACTAGAGACCTAGGGGAATCCAAGATGGGATGACTTGTGGGGCTCTGACCAGGTTCTGTTACCCAGAATCCTTTGCAAACCTCACAATTTGGCTAAAAAAACACATTTTCCTCACATTTTGGTGACAGAAATTTCTGGAATCTGAGAGGAGCCACAAATTTCCTTCCACCCAGCGTTCCCCCAAGTCTCCTGATAAAAATGATACCTCACTTATGTGGGTAGGCCTAGCGCCCGCGACAGGAAAAGCCCCAAAGCACAACGTGGAAGCATCCAATTTTTTGACAGAAAACAGAGGTGTTTATTGCAAAGTGCCTACCTGTAGATTTTGGCCTCTAGCTCAGCTGGCACCTAGGGAAACCTACCAAACCTGTGCATTTTTGAAAACTAGAGACCTACGGGAATCCAAAATGTGGCTAAAAAAACATGTTTTCCTCACATTTCGGTGAAAGACAGTTCTGGAATCTGAGAGGAGCCACAAATGTCCTTCCACCCAGCGTTCCCCAAAGTCTCCCAATAAAAATGATACCTCACCTGTGTGGGTGGGCCAGGTGCCTGCAACAGAAAAAGGCCACAAACTTGTAGAGATTATGGGGATAGCACAGCGAGTTGATAAGCACATATTCTTCTTTTATACATCTTCAGGCTGACTCTGCTTTGGGGACCCACACAAGTGAGGTGTCATTTTACTTGGGAGACTGAGGGGAACGCTGGGGAGTATAAATTTTGTGCTGGAGCGGTGATCGTACAAACGAAAGTCAGTAAAATATGCTTTTTTTAACAAATTTTTAGGTTTGCAGAGGAGTCTGGGTAAGAAAATATTGGGGGATCCACGCAAGTCACACCTCCCTGGACTCCTTGGGGTGTCTAGTTTTAAAAAATGTCTGGGTTTGGTAGGTTTCCCTAGATGAAGGCCGCACCCAGGACCAAAAACATAGGTGCCCCCATGCCCCCCAAACACAGGTAGTTTTGTAATATATCATTTTGATGTGTCCACATACGTCTGTGATGTGCCAAACACTAAAATTGTGAAAAACGCACTTAGGTTATGTGAAAAAGGCCCCTCATCCACCAACCAAGTTGGTGGCATGCTTCATCATCGGGGTCCCACCTGAGACACCTAGCTTGTCACAAGTGTGCTGCGATGCCTGATTACAGCGGAGCAGGTTTTTTAATTTTTACCACACATACTGGTTGGATTTGGCACGAGGGTGAGTGATGGTTCAGTAGATAAAATTTTATTAACAAGAGATTTCACAAAAGTGAAATGCACTGGTAATAACTGAAAGGCCAAAAAACTGAACCAATGACTCACAGCTCGTGAGCTGTAAAGCCACGGCAAGGCACCAACAGCGTTACAGTCCATTCATACACCTTTCATACATGACATGCACAAGACCATTCACGCTGCCAGCCACGGGCCCAGCACATTACAACACTCGCATCGACAGACAGCGCCAGTCAAGGGCCCATCACTCTCTAAGCCCACATGCCTGATACAGCAATCACACCAGCTGGTGAGTGTGTGGACTGGCGTTTGGCTGGCACCGCTAGCCAAGCGCCACCCCACGCACACCGCCAGCCAAGCGCCACCCCACCCATACCGCCAGCCAAGCGCCACCCCACCCATACCGCCAGCCAAGCGTCACCCCACCCATACCGCAAGCCAAGCGCCACCCCACGCACACAGCCAGCCAAGCGCCACCTCACGCACACCGCCATCACTTTTTTTTTGTTTATAAACAACAAAGAAACCACTAACTAATTATAAAATAAGTAGAAAACTACAAACACAAAAGCTCTAACCAAATACATGACAGTAATGCCAACCGTGAAACTGAACATCTGAAAATATAAAACAGGCAGTTTACGCTCACGGTAATTCCCCAAAAATGTTCCTAGTGTGTTAACTTCTAAAACAGCCGGGCACACACAGCCCAGCCTTTGAAGGGCATTCGGGGCAGTACATCCGTCTCTCCCTCCGGATTGCTCTCCGGGCACATACTCTGCATTTCTTTGTGGGCAAGTCTTTTTTGGGAGTGGGAGGAATGTGATCTGGAAAGTGGCGATCTTTCAATCTAGTCCTCCACCACTTCTACTCTAGGAACTCTTGCCCGTTCCACCACAATAAGGCTCTCTATCACTGACTCCTGAAATTTAACAAATGTCATCCTTGACTCAGGTGAACAATCTTTGAACACAATAAAAGCATTAAAGTTGCCAAATAAAATAAATGTAGGGCCAACTTTTTATACCACACGTAAGACTTACGAAGAGCAGTGTAAGGTTCCAACCTCGGATCTACTCTATCAACACCACCGATGTGCCTATTGTAGTCCAAAATCCACGTAGGTTTGCGCACTTCCGCAACCTGACCCCAAACAGTCACAGGGGAAGTACTTTCATCATGGATGGTAGATAGCATGTACACATCCCCCCTGTCTGAAAATTTCAGAGCTAGCAGCTCATTATTCCGCAAGGCACTGCACTGTCCCCTCTCACATTTTTTTATAGACAAGCTCCCTTGGATAGCCTTTCCGGTTAGAACGGATTGTGCCACAAGCAACAGTGTCCACTCTAAACAACTCCTTGAACAACTGCACTCCAGTGTAGAAATGATCTACGTACAAATGGTGACCTTTGTTAAACAGTCGTCTACCAAGTTCCCACACAATTTTTTCACTAACTCCAAAAGTGTCCGGACAACGAGGAGGGTCAATACTGGAATCCCTACCAGTGTAGACCCGGAAATTATACACATATCCTGTACTGCTTTCTGACAGCATATACAATTTAATCCCATACCGTGCCCTCTTACTAGGAATGTACTGCTTAAAAACTAAACGCCCCTTGAAAAGGACCAAAGACTCGTCCACACTTATCTCTTTGCCTGGAACATAAACCTCTGAGAAACGATCTACAAAATGATCTAGGACAGGCCTAATCTTAAAAAGACGGTCACAATCAGGGTGATCTCGTGGCAAGGCTAAAGCATTGTCTACAAAATGCAGCATACGAAGAAGAAGCAAATAGCGATTACGTGTCATAGTTGCAGGAAATATAGCCGTTGCCATCAAGGGACTAGTAGACCAATAAGAAGCCAGTGACGGCTTCCTGATCAACCCCATCAAAAAAGTCAAACCTAAAAACTCTTCCAGATATGTGGGAACCCACTGAGTAGCTCTAGACTGAGGCCTAAGTCTGGCAGCGTTGTCCCTCAAATATTGCTCTGCATACAAATTAGTCTGCTCCACAATCTCTTCCAAAAATACATCGTCCATAAACAAGTGAAAGAAATGGACAGGCAAAAAGTTTTCCGTATTGACTCTACACCCTGGGAGACCAGTAAATGCAGGTAACTGTGGCTGCTCCATGTTTGGGGCAATCCAGGTGTCCGGTCTTCTACTGGGAAACCCTTCAGCCCCAGGCTGCTGCATTCTTGGCACATCAATGTCCTCCTCTAAAACAGGCCCTTCATCTGCACTGAGTAGCATCCTCATCAGAAGAATACTCTCGGACAGAAAACTCACTGCCAGAAACTCCCACTTCCTCCTCTGCCTCAGATGCAGAGTCAGTCTCGTAATCATGGTCTGAAGACGACTCAAAGAGCATGCCAACAACCTGCTGAGCGGTCACTCTGCGGCTAGCCATGACCCTCACTAACAACAAATTGATTGCCAACAACAACTAGCACTAAAATAAGTAATAAACAAAGTGTAGCTTTATCACAAAGAGTTATGTACTGAAAAAGCTACTCACCAGCAACTATTCTGCACAGACACAGCAATCACCAATGATATCCCACTAAAAAGAAAAAAGCAAATTAGACATATGAAGACACAAATATCATTGTGCTCAAATCTAAGGACAATTTCACGCACAATACTGCATTTAGTACACCACCTACAAACATGTCATTCATGCATGTCAACAATACTGGAGTAAATTGCTTTCACTTACCTAAAACATGCAACAATGCAAACTGCAGGGCAACTACTGCCAAAACCGCAAGGATCCACAGCAAAGGAAGCAAAAGCTTTGAACTAGGACAAAAAGAAGAAATAAACTGTTATAATCACAAATACCAATACTTCGCCAGTTGACAAACACCCCGCCACCAAGAACTTAGAAATTGTCCCTGATGCCTAAGTGGCTTCTGCCCCACTAGGAGGCAGATGGGCCTAAAAGAAAATAGGCTCATCTACCCCCAAGAGGGGCAGAAATGGCCAACAGCTCTGTACCCTGTTTGGGGGTGGGGGGGAAGGGGGCAGCCCTTGCCAAATGGGGCAAATGGGGGTGCCCCCAGAACAAAAAAACAAGGGGAACCAAAAAGAAAATCTGACATCTTGGTGCCTTCTGCCCCCCTTGGGAGCAGGTGGGCCTAAAAGAAAATAGGCTGATCTGCCTCCAAGGTGGGCAGAAATGGCCATCACTAATGAGCCCCCTTTGGGGGGGCGACCCTTGCCAAAGGGTGCACCCCCAACACTAAACAAAAAAAGGGGAACCAAAAAAAAATCCCTGCCGTATTGGTGGTTTCTGCCCTCCTTGGGGGCCGATGGGCCTACAAAAATCCTCTAACTTTTGGGACCAGACAAATGAGCCAACTTTCCTTTGCAGTGAAAAACTACCCAGAGAAGAGGAGGGATCATAAGTGTTAGAAACTGGGTCTCTAGTTGGCAGAGGTATGCACTCTGTCTAGGTAGGAACCACAATCCTAGCCAGGGTAAGTCAAATACACTGCCTACATTAATCTGTGCTCACCCTCTGATAGCTTAACGCAGAGCAGGCAGGCTTAACTTAAAAGCCAAGAAGTATCTGTGCAACACACACTCAGTAATCACAGTGCAGACACCACGAAAAGACTCCACACAGGTCTATGAAAAATAAAGGTTACTTTTCTGTGTAAATCAAGACGAAAACAACAAAAATCCAATCCGTACATTTGGAGGTATTTTGTTTGTGATGGAAAACACTGCTGCTTGGGTAATGGGTTAACAATTTGAATGTATATTAATCTAAATTCCACATGCTTCTATACATATCGAGTATTCTCACACACATACTGCGGATAAGGTTGATTCATAACTACATACTAGTCCACATTTCTTCTTTGGTTAGTATGTACTTCCATTATGGAGCATTCTAATAATGAACGATGATGTTATGCTCTCTATTGTAGTGTCAGCAGCATGTTTTATCTTTGTGTCTTTTGCGCTCTTCTTTCTTTCAGACGCAAAGTAAAAACATCCATTGTAAATAAAATGATCCATTTGCAAAGTCTGCTGAACGAGGCCCTCATTCTAACAAAGCATGTGGAAAATGCAGCTATCCTCAACATAAAAGAAGCAAAAGTGGCTGCATCAACTGCAGGATTTAACGTAAGGAAAGTCATGCATTACACAAAAACATTGATCAGACCAAACATGAACTATACTAAGGCGTCCTCACTAAGGAGTAAATTGTGCATTGACTTGTGTCAGCAAATACTTATCAGACCATGTTTGTGCCTTTTCATCTGCTCTCTGGTTCCCGTCCAGTAGTTGTCATTGTAATTATCAAACCTCAGATGCTGCGTGAGGTAGTGTTTTTTTTTATGGGATAAGCAGCATAAAGCTGTTTTGGAGGGCCCACCATTCGTTATTTCTAGTGTAGATAAGGTAGAAATTGAACGAAGCAGCTCATGAGCAGTGTGCCACTGTACTGTTAAAGATGGGTAAGGTGTTCATTGGTAGCAGTAAACGTCCAGCTACAGGAAAAGGGCACCTGGTGATGCTCCTGTCGCATTACTTTATTTTATTCTCTTGAATCAGCATTTTTTTGTGGAACATTTTTATTGTTTCTGAAAATAAAACAGAACAATACATTTTAAAGAATACCTGCAAGGTTTATACCTCTAGCCAACATAGTCAGATCCCATAAACCCAGCATTATATCTGACGCCGATGACACACAACTCATCCTCTTACTCTCCAAAAACTGCACTTAAGTCAGAACCAACTTCCACCAATGCCTGACCAGTGTAGCCAATAGGATGAGTAATAACTGCCTCAAGTTCAACACAGACAAGGGGGAAGTCTTGATCTTCAGCAGCAACAACTCCTCCTGGGACGCCTCCTGGTGGCCCACAGAACTGGGCCCCACTCCAACCCCAGCTGAGCAGGCTAGAAATTTCCCAGCCATAATATTCTTAACCTTCTTGTCCATCAAGCGGAGAACAAAATTTGACCTGTCGGAAATCTAGATACATCTCTCACTTAGTTAAATGTCTATAATTGTTCATCTTTGTGTAGGGCCCCTAATATCTTGTATCTTCCAGTAACCCAATCCGCCACTTCTGCTTCGGATGGCATTCGACACGGGGTAGCTCCACATTGATGTGTACAAGTGAAATGGAGTATTTCTCATGAATCTATTTGTGACCAAGTTCCATACATCTTTCATACATACAACCAGATGTGTGAGTATCAAAGTCTTTTCCGATTTCAACTTAAATATGCTTCACAGTTACTTTGAACCATGGCTTCCAGACAGAAGTTTATTCTCAGGGTTAGAACTCTCATTAAGCCAAATACCAGGCGCTACAGCCTTCTAACTTGATACATACTGACTCGGGTGAGGCCAGACCACCTTTTTCATGTGATTACTTTAAGGTCTCTAACCAGACTTGAGGCCTCTTAACCTTCCATGCAAAGATGTTAATTAACCGTTTCCATTCGTTAAAGATCTGTTTTGGGAGACAGTAAAATATTCCCTGGAAAATGTAGTAACACCTGAGTAGCACTTCAATTTTTTTATTGAAGCTATTCTTCCCATCATTGATAATGGAAGCAAGGATTGAAATAGGATTGGCATCTTCTCCCCTTTCAGGACCTGCCTATGTTGAGATCTTTTATGCCAGTGGGAGTTTGAGAAATTCATAGTCTTTATAAGTTGTTATTAGTGGTCTGTATGAAGTTTCTCTAGAGTGCTCTCTTTGTATCTGTCACAACAAGAGTTTTGCGTATTTATCTCTCTCTCTGTATGCAAATGTTGCCTTTATGATGTACTTATCTAGGGAAGCGTATAATTCACCCATCTAAGTCAACAAACTCCACCATGAACTCTGACAGTCACATCACCTCCTTCTCTATTTTCACTGTATCATCCTCTGGTTTTGTTATGTCTTGTTCCAGCTGCAAGTGTATTTTGCACATCTGTTTAATAAATATGCTCCACAGGACCACCTTCATAGTATCCTATTCCAGATCATGTGAGAGGGTTGGTCCTTCATTGAGCATTTCTTCATAGACTGCTTGTTTAAATTCCTGATCTGATGGGGCCTCTGGATGAAGCCACCACAGCAGCACTTCATGGTCATACCCGGACCAGGTGTATGTAAGAGTGAGTGAGGATGATGAGATACCTTTCTACCTGGATACTCTGCCTCTGCACATTAGTCGATAAGTGTTCTATTAACAAATAGATATTTGCTCCTGCTCTAGTGTTAGAATAAAAAGAAAAGAAGAGCTCCTCTGGGTACTGTGTCCCCCAAACAACAATTAGATTAGATAATCTCTAATTTATTTCTTATTCTTGATGTCGGGTTGTTAGTCTCTGGCCCACAATATTTAGAGAACCACTTAAAGATATATCACTTGCTCAATGTGGTTAAACTTGAGCCTTAGAGATTTAACATCCATAATTCAAGTCCATCTATCAAACATACAGGAAGTACAAATTTGCACTCTGGCTCAGCTTCCATCCTCTGAATCTTATAAGGTACCTCTTGTGCAATCAAAATCGCTGCCCTTCTAGCATAGAATTAATATCTTGCTGCATTTATTTTGCCTGCCATTTACAACAGTCTCTGTCTTACTCAGACGCTCTCAAATGGGCCTCCGAGACTTCTCTTTGTTTTAAGCATGAGAATACTCTCTATTTAGATAGTCTTTCAACCCTTAGATACCCCAAGTCATAGTCTTAACTTTTCCTGCCATGTGAAGGGGGAGCTTTGGTTTCTTAATAAACCACTGCTTGACCATCCTTTTACATATTTCCAGCATGCAGCATCCAGACTTACACATACTTATGAACTTCTACAAACCCTACCTCGGACTTGGAATCAAATAAAAGGAAGCCTGAAAACCCATATGTAATCCATGCGGTAGCCCCGCCATGCAAAGGCTGGCAGAAATGGGCCCCCACGGACAGCCCCGTTGCGCTTTCCACTGCCTGAATTACAGGGAGTGGAAAGTGTGACGGGTGCTGCTGCACCTGCCGCACTGCCACATTGGTGCTGGCTTAACGACGAGCCGGCGTCAATGTTAAGGCCCTGTTCACCACAGGGCTGGGCGGCGGAAACACTCTTTCCGCCCTCCGGCTCTATGGTGAAGTCCTACCGCCCGCCAATCTCATAGTGAGGGCCATAGTGCCCTTGCAACTCTTTCACAGCATCAAAAGATTTTCGCTGGCGTTGCACTTGCTGGGTTTAATCAGGAAATAACTGAATTGTTAAACTTTCCTACTGAACTTCATTTTGCATCTCATGCTCTGTAGGATTGTCGCTATCCCTCTAATTTAAAAAGTTGCCAATCGTAGCTCCAGGTGGACAAAGGTGGTGCTAGTGCTCCATGCCCTATCAATGAAGAATATGTTTGACAAAGTGTTTACAGTAGATGCAGTGTCTCAAGGATCCACTTTTTCACAAACAATTATTTTGTAGAGCCCTCTCGTCACTCTGGAAAGTCTAAAATCGTGGAATATTTAGGCAGGACCTTCCATCCTCAGTTTCCCCAATTGCCATCAACATTTTGGTTGTATCTTGAAGATTGATGATAGTGTTGCACATTTCATTGACATTTAAAGTAACTGCTTCTACTGCTTCCCCCTTCTTGTGAGTCCTGACAGACAATCTTTTGATGGTCAGATAAGATTAAATGCCTGCTTGTTACCAAGATGTTGCTGTATATTGTACAATCTTATTAGTTTAGGAAGGCTTGTCTGATTTGCCTTTCATTAAGTTGTCACTTAATTGGACGACGACAAAGAAAACGAGAATTAGCAAAGCCAATAGGCATTCCCTCCAAACAGCACAGCTATTGGCTTTGCCAATGCTTTTTGCCATCCTTATGTGTGTGCATGCTTTAAGACACATGTGCACACAGGGCCAGCAATCTTGAAATGGGGTTTCTATTTTAAAATGACCACTGAGACGCATGCATTCATCATAATGCACAAACCCATATGTTGCCTATTGCATGTGTTGTGCTGCACGGTACCCAATTTAAATTTACCGTTCTGTAAATGGGAAGAAAGAAAGCAAGTGGACTGTCAGCACTTCAAAGCTGCTGGGACCTCAGGAAACCCACCCAATCAAGACCAGACAACTAAGATAGACAGCAAAGCCACCTAATCACGAGCAGGGGCTGACCAAAAGCACACTAAACATATATAGAAAAGGTCAGAGGAGGGGAACAGCTGATTCTTTTTAGGGGTTCAAGTTGTATGTTTGTGCCTTTTACATGTTATCAGCATCGTAGTATGAAATAATTCAATCTGTACCCTCCATTCAGCATATCATTTTAAAGTTGATTTAGGAAGAGTTATCACAGTTTATCTCTAAGTATGTGTCTGCAGTCTCTCAGTATACAGTTCAGCTAAGCCAGCCTCTCACTTTGTGTGCTCCAGAGGCATGAACTACCGGAAAATAAATAACCTTATGCAACCTGTAAGCAAAGCGATTTAGACGTCTATTTTGTATAATAAAAATGTATCTTACCTGTCCTCAGATCAGTAAACTAAAAACATATATTTTGGATTAAGATTCACCCGTCCTATTGATGATTCAGAAAGACCAAAACTATAAATAAAACGGAATACCTTTATTTAATAAACAAATACCTTTTAACAAGTGCATACATCCAAAAATGGTTAAGAAATATTTCATAAGTTGAATACCTCCCATTTTTATTTAATTCTATTTATTGGCCAACACAGAATTGTTTTTTCAAAGTTTGAAAATATGAAAACATTTACAAATAAAACTTATGGAAAACATATGTGTCAAAATAACATGACTGTCCAGTACTATACATACAATATTGACTCTGAGCGCTATAAGAAATAATTTGTCACTTAAATTTCTTTTTTTCTTTAAATTGCAGAGATATAACTTGTCTTTCACACATTGTATGGCTTGGTCGTATCAACTACATATAACACCTGGCATATATTAGATTGCAGGCATTATACATAGTTTTAGTGTCAAGTTAAACTTTGGTTACTGCCACCTCTCTGGGTTTCTGAGTTCTGAAGAATTGGCCTGGCTCAATAAAGACAAACAGTAATAAATTATGAAAGTAAAATTCACGTGGGTCTTATTTGTTACGTGAGGCTAGCTTTATCTACTTTTAAGACTTGTTGAAGACAGAAGGTCAGGTTTGTCTCCATATGTGAAAACATATAACCTTTGAAAGGAGTACTCTTTTTTTCTCACATCAGTGTACATAGCAGTCCACAACACAAAAAAACCCTATTCATACCTTGGCTTGGTTGTATAACCTTCTTTATAGTTTGGAATCTTACTACTAAATACATGACTAATAAACTTTCAATATGATGGTCACGTTTCATGGATGCTCCTTCTCCTCATGATGACCTCTAACAAGAGAAACATTAGAACACCAAAAGCTGTGGCTTAGGCTCACCCACAGAAGGTGGATGAGCGATGGCAGGAGGCTGAGTGCCACTGCAGCAAAACTGACCCACCCTCTCCTGTTATGTCAAGTGAGGATAGATTATGATGGCACCTCTAGCCCATAAAGTCAAAGAGACCAATGAATATTGGGCTCCTTTGCAGACTCTCAGGGAATGAGGCACAGCTCTTTGAGAGTGGAGACAAACCAGAGGTACAACCTAGCGGGCATAGGTGAGCTTGCCCACATTGGAATGGGCCACGTCCTGCAGTTGAAGCCATGGGAAATAAGCTCAAGGCCAAGTGAGATAGTGGCAGTGACCATGGAAGGTGGAAGAGATAGTTGCAGGCGATAAAGGAGATTTTAGAACAGAATTGGAGGAATCTGATGCAGTTCCTTTTTGGAACTGAGGGAAACACTTTCATGTTGTGTACAAAACCTAGGACTGTTTTTGAGACAAACGCTAGAGGAAAAAGTAAAGTAAGAGGATGCAGGAAGTGCCAGGTGCATGAGGAGCCAAAGGTTGCTTTGCCTGGGGCAACCGCAGTGCCACAGGTGATGCATTATTGTGACCCCTTGCACCATTCCTGTGTACTGCACCAGATTCTGGACTTGGTGGTGTAACATAAGCCCCCCAGTCTGAGCTCCCCTCGACAAAGGTGGTGGGGCAGGGAGGGGGCCCACTCCTTGTACTTTGCAGGGGGGGCCCTCAAGTTTTGTTACCCCACTTTCTGCACCCCTCTTAAACCTGGGACCTTAGGCAGTGCAGCAGAAGGGATGATCATTACTAGCCTGCCTCTCTGCCCTCGCTGCACTGGCTTCTGGTGAACAAGAGGGTTATGTTAGAGTTGCTGTGTATTGTGAACAAAGCTTTTCGTACGACTGCCACTCTTTATCGCAACATAAGTTCATACATCATTGCCCTGCCCTTCAGCTGCGTTGCTCACATGCTAATGTGTCACACTCTCAAATTCCAGGCCTGAGCACTTAGCAGGTAGAACCTTCTCTGTAAAGGCAGCCTGTATTTGGAATACCATTCCTTCCTTCTTGAGAGCCACTCACAATTTGTTGATATTGTTAAAGGCTTTCAAAACCTAGCTGTACACTATATAATCTGTTTGCCTGCAGTTTTGGGACAGTCTCTATGGCAGTTTCTGATGCCAGGACAACTACATAGGTAACA
Source organism: Pleurodeles waltl (assembly GCF_031143425.1). Taxonomy (NCBI): domain Eukaryota; kingdom Metazoa; phylum Chordata; class Amphibia; order Caudata; family Salamandridae; genus Pleurodeles; species Pleurodeles waltl. The sequence continues at coordinate 1,695,927,118 of NC_090444.1, read as the reverse complement.
GCACACTCTACAAATTGTTTAACGTACGATAACGTAAGGCATACATATCTTACAGAAAACACAAACATAGATAAAATTCACCCTAAATATCCCTCCTAACTTTTATTCTGCGGTACACCCTTTCCTGAGGCATAATTGAGTCCAAACATGGGACTTTTGCCTAGATACCAGGTTTTACATTCAGCTCCGTTATGACATTGAAATGATCCCTGGTCGTTTCTCCAATTTAACAAAACTTTAAGGTACAAACATTCTATCTAAATTTGAACAGCGGTGGCTCCTCTGTTATGGTGGAGGAGCTTCAACCCCCCCCCCCCCCCTGCTGTTTTCCAGCAGAGGGAAAAGGAAAAAATAAAATGATAACAACCATTTTATTACAATTTTGTTTTTCGTTGGGTGCTAGAGCCCACTGACTAGGGCAAAGCCGTAATGGCAGCAGGGGGAGGCGGATCTGTGCGCACAGTAAATGCGCATGTCAACAGACATGCACATTTAGATCTCTCCGGCTCGCAGGCTCTGAGTGAGCACTAAACCAGCCCACTCAGGCCAATCACGGCACTGCTTTCATGCTGGTAAACAGTATTGCCAGCATGACAGCAGTATCTTGATTGCTGGCTGCCCAGGGTGCACCAGCCTGTGCGGAATTGGGACCAGAGCAGAAAACAGACAGCGGCCGGCAGTTAAGTACATTTTTATTTTTCTATTTACCCCCCCCCCCCCCCTCCCAACCTTATCATCACTAACAGCCGCCACTGAATTTGAGCTACATTATTGTGCCAAAGGTTACACAAAAAAGATGATTCTTTCTCCACATGGTTGCGTGACTTCTCCTTATTAAAGCATCTGTAAACGTTAGTTCTCACCACCATAGTATTTCTACATGCCAAATAACAGTCACACTGGGTGTTCTGCTTGTACAACCTGTTCTAACCCATATATAAAATATCCAATGAGATGACAGTTTACCTCCTCAAGGTCAGGAATAAACAAACTTCACCTTAATGTATATGTCCCTTTGCAGGCTCAGTTGAAGCAATAAGGAAGAATGAATACAATCAGATCTGTGGAACTAAAGAATCATACTTGTGTGAAGCTAATGGAACAAAAAAAGAAAAACAGTGTAACAATATATGATTGAATTATAAAGAAAGTTGTTAGGTTACTAACAACTGAAATATAGAGATAAGCAATACACTTTACTGGTGAGAAATATATAGAATTATAGATGGGTAAGAACTGGGATGTTTTTTAATGAGGGATTTTGAGTGACATCAAGTGAACGAGAGCAAATTCTGAGGTGTTGATGTCACTCAGAAACCTGAGGTGAAAAACATCCTTGTTAATAACATTTCACACATCTGTAATTTTATGTTGTATATTGCCTCCAGCCCCAAAATCATTTGTCCATGCTTCCAACATATATGCAGTGGCAGAGAAGTAATGGGGGAGCATTAACTAACAAGGTTTTTAAGAAAACCTAGACTCCTGTCACCCTCGAGATACAATTACCCTCCCCCTCACCAAAATTATAAAATATTTACCTTTCCCCTCCCACCCACCTTCACCACCCTCTGAAAAGTTCTTGCTTTCCCAAATATATAAAACAAAACCCGGCCTCCTGCCACACACTCACACCAACCTTTGTGTAAACCCCTCCCAAACATGAAAGAAATGCCTGGACCCCTGCCACCCACTCCCATCCAGCCTAAAGAAACTCACCCTGCTCTCATTGGCGGCTGGTGGACTTGGAAAGTGGTGGGGCCTGGGCAAATCCTGCAGACATTTTTTTTTGGGATTCTCAGTTGTCTGTGGTTTATAGAATGATTCTTAGGGTCGGGCATTCCTAGGCATATGCCCACACTTGCAGTGATTTCTTACTTTTGCAAAATTCGCAAAAACTCTATGTTGGAAGCCATGGAAAGTGTGATTTTTCTGAGTTTTGCCTGACAAGTGATTTATTTGTCCTATTTGTAAGTATGTAGATTTTCTCTTTCCGAAACTCCTCAGGCGTAGAGCTAGGGCTGCAGTGACATTTGACTTCTTTTTGTCAGTTTTTTTTGTTTACTCAAAAAAAGCCATGTGTCAACTTACTTTATAAAAAGAGGTGCATTTGCAGAATGCATTCACCTCTGTTGCTGGTCTCTCAGCCTGATTGATAGGTAAAAAATGTTAATCATGACCCAACTGAACGCTACTCGATTTATCGACAACAGAACGATGGACGGCTGACTTGATCTACCTGCCAAACATGGATCCAAGGGCTGATTTGACCTACCTGCCAAACATGGATCCATGCAGAGGATCCGTTAGACTGCTGAACCACCAGACCTGACCCTTCTGTTAGATCCTCTACAGAAAATGAGAGGTGGCAAATGTTTTCCCACACTAACTGCACCACTTAAGCATGGTTGAATTAGGTTTGAGTTAGAAAATGCAAACAAGTAAGGAAATGAATTGCAAAAGTGTGAAATACTCAAATATTGACTGGCTTTTCTCAGAGCAGTGCAGTGTGCAATTGCCAAAATGGTAGACAATACATAAAAGGTCTGAACACATCACTCAGCCCTCCTCCTGGCCCATCTGATTAGGATCCTTCTATTTTCCCCTCTCTTGACAGTGATTCCGCCCTTAAGGCCTGAATTAGATCAAGGCGGAGGGGTTACTCCGTCGCAACAATGGTATTTAGATTTCGGCAGATGGGATTTCTGTCACTGTTGTGATGGATTAAACCCTCCCCCTAGATCTAAATTAGGCCTTTATTCTCTATTGTTCTTGGCGTGGGAAGTCTTTTCCCCCTGATGGAATTCTGGAGTTCCTCTGATTCGGTACCTTGATACCTTTGAGTTTTGAGCACTATGCGAGTCGTTTTTTTTACATTTCATTTCACATCCTTTACATGGCTCCCATTGAACTCTGCTGGATTTGCAAAGCCCCTGCATCACTTACAGATGAGTCCATGTGAACAATCTGTTTCCTCACTGGAAACTCCAGCTTTTGAGTCCTGGGAAGCCATGCAGTGCTAAGGACTGACACATCTAAACTTAGAAAGTCATCCACACTGTAATGTTTCTTATCGGGAAACACAAGTAATTTGGAACATTTTTCAAGTAGCCCACATCTGAAAGGTCCTTTTGATCTCATTAACCAACCTCAGCCTTAAACAGCACTTCCTAAACAAACTGGTACATCTTTGGGGGACGAGAACAACAAGAAGGTTAATAAAGAGTGGTCCTGGAATGTAGTACCAAATCTAAACAGAGGCACCTCAAGATGCCATCACGTACTCTGATGGCCTCACTACCATTGAGGGAGCCTTTGTCTGCCAGAACTTGGACTTGTCATGAACTGATGCCTTTACTGGGATGTGTAGTCATTTTACGTTATGTAGTTTCTCAAACACTTCTTTCTCAGTTGCTCAGCAGCAGTTCTGTAGCCATTGTATGTCTTGTTTTTTCTTAACTTTATTGCCTGTGCTTGAAGAATGTACTGACTCAAAAGGTGACAACTCTACACTCCTTTAGATACATACTGTAGAGCACTATAAAATGGGTTAAATGCTAATTAAGAATGGGGTTAGGAACTAATAAAGTAAATTAATAACAATGCAGTTATGACTGAGTGGGGGTTCACACATCTGTACTGCCCTCTCTCCTGACCCAGGTGGCATGTCAGAGTAGGCATCACACCTAACCCCTGGGTTACAGAAGAATCTTTACACCTGGTGTAGGAAGTTGGCTCTGTATGTACTATTTCAAAGTAAAAAATAGTGTGCACAGACTCCAAGGGTTCCCCTTAGAGGTAAGATAGTGGCAAAAAGAGATAATTCTAATGCTCTATTTTGTGGTAGTGTGGTCGAGCAGTAGGCTTATCAGAGGGTAGTGTTAAGCATTTGTTGTACATACACAAGCAATAAATGAGGAACACACACTCAGACTTACTCCAGGCCACTAGGTTTTTATATAGAAAAATATATTTTCTTAGTTTATTTTAAGAACCACAAGTTCAAGATTTCCAAGTAATACTTTAAATGAAAGGTATTTCACTTAGGTACTCTAGGAACTTTGAATAATCACAATAGCATGTACAGTCTTGGTAAAAATGGCAATAAGCTATTTTAAAAGTGGACACTGCAAAAATCAACAGTTCCTGGGGGAGGTAAGTAGAGGTTAAGTTCACAGGTAAGTAAAACGCTTACAAGTCTCAAAGTTGGGTCCAATGTAGCCCACCGTTGGGGGTTCAAGGCAACCCCAAAGTTACCACACCAGCAGCTCAGGGCCGGTCAGGTGCAGAGGTCAAAGAGGTGCCCAAAACACATAGGCTTCAATGAAGAACAGGGGTGCCCCGGTTCCAGTCTGCCAGCAGGTAAGTACCCATGTCCTCAGGGGGCAGACCAGGGAGGTTTTGTAGGGCACCGGGGGGGACACAAGCAGGCACAGAAAGTACACCCTCAGCAGCCGGGTGCAGAGTGCAAACAGGCGTCGTGTTTTGTATAGGAAGTAATGAGGAGACCCGGGGGTCTCTTCAACAATGCAGGCACAGGGGGGTGCCTCGGGGTAGCCACCACCTGGGCTAGGCAGAGGGTCGCCTGGGGGTCGCTCCTGCACTGGAGTTCGGTTCCTTCAGGTCCTGGTTACAGGCAGTCGCGGTCAGGGGGAGCCTCTGGATTTGCTCTGCAGGCGTCGCTGTGGGGGCTCAGCGGGGTCGTCTCTGGCTACTCATGGGCTCGCAGTCACCAGGGAGTCCTCCCTGTAGTGTTGGTTTTCCGCAGGTCGAGCCAGGGGCGTCGGGTGCTGAGTGGAAAGTCTCACGCTTCCGGCGGGAAACGTGAAGTCTTCAAAGTTGTTTCTTTGTTGCAAGAAAGTTGCAGATTGTTGAACAGGGCCGCTGTTCACAGGAGTTTCTTGGTCCTTGGTTGCAGGGCAGTCCTCTGAGGCTTCAGAGGTCGCTGGTCCCTGTTGGATGTGTTGCTGTTGCAGTTTTATTAGAAGTTGGGAGACAGGTCGGTAGGGCTGGGGCCAAAGCAGTTGTCGTCTCCGTCTTCACTCCAGGGCTTCAGGTCAGCAGTCCTTCTTCTGGTTAAGGTTGCAGGAATCTAGTTTCCTAGGTTCTGGGGAGCCCCTAAATACTGAATTTAAGGGGGTGTTTAGGTCTGGGAGGGCAGTAGCCAATGGCTACTGTCCTTGAGGGTGGCTACACCCTCTTTGTGCCTCCTCCCTGTGGGGGGGGTGGCTCATCCCTAATCCCATTGGGGGAATCCTCCATCCACAAGATGGAGGATTTCTAAAAGTAAGAGTCACCTCAGCTCAGGACACCTTAGGGGCTGTCCTGACTGGTGGGTGACTCCTCCTTGTTTTCCTAATTATCTCCTCCAGCCTTGCCGCCAAAAGTGGGGGCAGTGGCCAGAGGGGCGGGCATCTCCACTAGCTGGGATGCCCTGTGGTGCTGTAACAAAGGGGGTGAGCCTTTGAGGCTCACCGCCAGGTGTTACAGTTCCTGCAGGGGGAGGTGAGAAGCACCTCCACCCAGTAGAGGCTTTGTTCCTGGCCACAGAGTGACAAAGGCACTCTCCCCATGTGGCTAGCAACATGTCTGGTGTTTGGCAGGCTGGTAGAAACTAGTCAGCCTACAGTGGATGTTGGGTATGTTTTCAGGGGGCATCTCTAAGATGCCCTCTGGGTGTATGTTACAATAAATTGCACACTGGCATCAGTGTGCATTTATTGTGCTGAGAAGTTTGATACCAAACTTCCCAGATTTCAGTGTAGCCATTATGGTGCTGTGGAGTTCGTGTTTGACAGACTCCCAGACCATATACTCTTATGGCTACCCTGCACTTACAATGTCTAAGGTTTTGCTTTGCCACTGTAGGGGCATAGTGCTCATGCACCTATGCCCTCACCTGCGGTATAGTGCACCCTGCCTTAGGGCTGTAAGGCCTGCTAGAGGGGTGACTTACCTATGCCACAGGCAGTGTGAGGTTGGCATGGCACTCTAGGGGAGTGCCATGTCGACTTAGTCATTTTCTCCCCACCAGCACACACAAGCTGTGAAGCAGTGTGCATGTGCTGAGTGAGGGGTCCCTCGGGTGGCATAAGAAATGCTGCAGCCCTTAGAGACCTTCCCTGGCATCAGGGCCCTTGGTACCAGGGGTACCAGTTACAAGGGACTTATCTGAGTGCCAGGGTTGTGCCAATTGTGGAGACAAAGGTACAGTTTAGGGAAAGAACACTGGTGCTGGGGTCTGGTTAGCAGGGTCCCAGCACACTTTCAAATCATAACTTAGCATCAGCAAAGGCAAAAAGTCAGGGGGTAACCATGCCAAGGAGGCATTTCCTTACACCTAGCACAAGTTTTGCAGTTGGAACCTAAGGGACTTTTCCATCCAAAAGAGGTGGCAGGTCATGATTTCAGATTTTAAAATTTACTTCCAAAGATGCCACCTCTCCTTGTGTAAATTACTCTTGTACCCCAGAAAACCTTAGAGTCCACCCGTTGTGTCTTCAAAACGGCTATTGTTCAAGCATTTTCCGCCCTTTGCATACCCTTGTAGTTAATGGGAATGCGTGCCTCTATCAACTAATCCAAGCATAAGTGTAAATTAAAGGATTACTTCTTGTGGATCTGAGAACTCACCAGTGATGGGATGCACTTTGTGAGTGACAGCCGCAACCCATGCGGGGAACAGCAGTTAGTGGGGTGAATTCCCAGTAACACTTCTCTTCTGTAAAATATAGTCACGCTCATTCACTACTGGAAGCACAAGGAAGGTTGCAATATCTTTTTGGAATTACCTGGATTGGACCTATGTTTACTTAAATAGCTTAGCACTTTCTTTAGGTAGCCATGCGCTTTATAAATCATGCATAATAACAATCTCTACAAGAGGAGTAACCTATCAAACTAGTACTTTTTAGGAAAGATTTTTTCAATTCTCTAATTATTGGGAAATCCGCCCCCGCCCCCCACCATCTGACTTATTTGAAACCAGGAACAGTGAAAAGCATGTTACTGTTTGGGCAAAGACATAGACATGAAAATCCATGTTGAATGTATATGCTAGAACTATCCATCCAAGCCTTTCAGGCTACCCACTAATGAATAGGATGATTAGATATGGGTTTCCAATCACATAAAATAACAAATACCAGGTGAAATGTTTTAAATGGGGGAAAACACTGAGTGTGAAATTTGCACACGTTCTTCAATCCTGATTCTGGTTCAGGCTCTGAAATCTGGGCAGCCAAAGCACTTAGAATGAGGTCTAAAGTCTTGACAACAAATACCACCCGGATGCTTAAAAAAGTCTCTAAATTAATTATTTAATTTGTCTCTGAATTTACCTTGTACTCGAAGAGTGATGTCATGTGTACTTGTGTTTCTCCTCTCTCCACATCGCTATCCAGGCACTTCACATTAACAACTGCTTAACATTTTATGTGGCTTTGGCCCCTCATTTCGAGTTTAAATATAATGTTTTGTTTAGGCTTAGGGCGCACAGTGCACTGAACCCAAAGGCCTGACTTACTAATCATAGCAGTAAAGATGAGTGCCTCTGAAATAAATGCACCTCATAGTTAATCTCCCATAGGCTCCGAATCCAACCTCAGGATGAGAACGTGTGTCCAGACTCTTAATGGCTGGGAGCAAGCAACCTTTTTGTGAGGATGACTTTCTGGGATTTCGAGAAGCTCCAGAAGGATTTCCCTGTAGATTTTTAGGATGGATACAATCACATTAGCAGCCATTACTTTGACCTTTACTGAGATTAATCAGATAGCTATTCCACAAGGCCATGTCTATCATCCTTACCTGCCATTGCAGAGGCTGGACAGATTTATCATTCTGACTACCGCCCTAGGAATTTGTCAACTGGAGCCATGTTGACATCCATTAAATATCCACTGTGTAAGTGATGGTCAACCGAAGTAATGGGCGCACAACATTCTTTACTCATTGTATATAGATTTGTTGCTGTTTGTAGACCGCAAACCTTGTTGGAGAGCATTGGAGCACTGAACAGGGAACATGGCCCCTGGAAGATACCATTTTTAAGGGAAGGTCAAAGATAGTGCTCTGTGAAGAGGTGTGAGCTTCTGGGAGGTGACCTGGAAGCACTCGCCTCGGGCCTCTTGAGAGATGGACATGTCTCAGCTGTTGGATTAGGCTAACAGGTTCCAAACTTTAAAGAGACACAGTGCATGGTGGAGCCGGGGATCTTCCCAGGCAGAGTGGCGCCTGAAGGTCATATACATTGATTTCCTGTGGTGAGGAGAACCTCCTCAGACTGACCATTCTGCGTGAGGTGGTGACGATTGCAGTTAAAAACTGCAGATGCCTATTGACTTCACTGAAAACTCAAAAAATGTTCTTTGAGGTTAAATATTTAGAAACCTCGTTCCGGTGCATTTCCACTAAATAGTTATGACTTTGTTTGAAAGCCAAGAAAGTTGTCCAAGGAATGCCTTCCACAAAGGATGCTCCTGTTTAAAAAACTTTCCGAAGGGTTAGTGAAAATGAGGTACCCATAACTCCAAAGTAGATACAAAATACTTCATATTTATTTAACGTTCAGAGTTCATTTCGATACGTCTCCAACTACATTGATATATACAGGTTACAGATTTCATTTCTGTAATATACACGTTTGTCTTCTGAGACAGTCTGAAGACCTAAATAAAGACTTTTGTAGATATTAATAACTATCAAAAACCTCAATCCATCTCCATTTAAAAAGAGTATCGCATTGACACTAGGAGTGTGAAGTTGTAAAGCTTTTTTTCTTTCAACATTAACACATTTCTCGCAAAAACTATGAAAAATAAGTACAAGTTGTGAAGTTTCATGCGAGTTGCGTTTTCGAGCGTTGAACGTGTAACTTTCTTTGAGATTTAATATCGTCCACTCTCCGATTTTCATGACTGAGTGATTTGTATCATTCCCCGAGAAGTAACGAGTTTCGAGAAGATGAGCTGAGCAGGATATGTACCTGCGAACAGAATGTCCGTGATTACACAGTGTAACAAACTGTTTCACAGCATTCTAGAGAAAAAAACATGCCTCCATTTTCAGCACCACAAACACTTGCAAGATAAAAACTCTGCTCAAGTTTAACTGAAGAAAAACCGAGAAACTGCGAATGGCAAATATTCTGCAACTATACAAAACTTCACTCCTGTAATAAAAACTTTGTGCAACCCTAATTCATATCAGTTGCACACCCCACTTCTTACCTCACCTTGTCCTCGATGAGAAAATGTGATAACTGGTCCTATGTACAGTCAACAATTGAGGCTTTTAAAAGAGTCCATCTTCTCTGTCTTGGACATCTCTGTCTCACAGAGCCCAGGCTATGCTAAGCAGTGAGGGACCATGTTTACCATAAGAACCTATACAGCAGAGCAAGCTTTTGGCGCCTCTGATGACTAAAATGCCCAAGACCACGTCCTTTATCCTTTAAGACCTCTGCCCCCTTATTTCGGCAGAAGCTAGGCAGACCTTTGTCTCCCCCAAACAAACAAGGTGCCAGTGAAGTGCCCCCCTGACTTTGCACATCAGTCAAATACTTGTCCAGATGGTCAGGGATATGCAACACATAATCGTTGTCTTCACGGTATAGAAAATGATTACATAATAAGTGCAACAATTATCAATGCACAATTTTAGGCATGTATTTAGTGATGCAGCATTTGTCTGATTTCTCTTAATTTTTTTATATATATACTTGTCTTCTATGTACCTGCAGGTGTCACCACAGCTAATCCATATCTTAATTGATGCTTTCAAGAACCCTTCATTGACCAGAAAAGAAGGCCTGTACTTCCAGGATGTAGGATATAAATGCGTTCGGGCAGATCAATATTCTGTCTATGCCAAAAACGTAAGTTGCACCTGTTTCTACACAGTACTTGAATGTCATGTATGATCATGTACATTGCATTCAGATTCTCTCCTATCTGGCGGATCTATCACAAAAGAATGACAAATGTAAACAGATAAGATCTTGGCGCTGTGACTGGAACAAAGGGTTGTGAGTTCATGTCCTTGGGTATAACACAGAAATTAATAGAGAGACTTTAGGGTCAGATGTACCAAGCTTTTGCCAGCTAGCAAACAGCCCAGTTCTGGCCCGGTTGCGACTGGAAAAAAGCATTTTCATATGTACTGAGCCCTATTTTGCGATTTGGTAACCTAATACAGAATTGCAAAACGGGTTAGTGATTTGGTATTAGCAAGGGGCATGTTAAGAGCGCCCCTTCCTAATAGTGACTCTCAGTGGTATGCCTGAATAATTTGAAACCCAAATGCAGTGGCAAAACATTCGCAGTTTACCTTCAAGTTGGTGATAACCCATTCGCAAATGGGAAGGGATCCCCAAGGGACCCCTTCCCCTTTGTGAATGTGGGTGCAGGCATTTCTTCTGACCTGGCAGTCTGTCTACTCTTAAAAATGAAGAGAAATCTTTTCTTTTTTGTTTTTGAAAACAGGCTGTATTATAGAAACAAATGCTTTATTTAAAAAGCAGTCAAAAACACTACAGCAGGCCACCATCCGTGTGATTTTTGGCCATTCCTAGTGGGTTGCAAATTGCGACCTACCTCATGAATATTGATGAGGTAGGTCCATTTGCAACCCATTGGGAACTGAAAACCGTGTAAAACACACTGTTGTACATAGCAGTTTGCGATTTCCTAATAGGGAATCGCAAAAATTCACTATTAGGAAATCACAAATCACAAACTATGTACATCTGCCCCTTAGCAATAAGGACTAGGCAAGCCAGATTTGTATCTATGAATAAATATTACCTGAAGAAGTGATGGTCCTCATGAAAGTTCAGAATTAAATTATTTTGTTAGCCTCACTAAGGTATCCATCTATTGATTTTCTTCATATGAATGATATATAGAGGCCACCTTTCCTGCTCCTCAGAGAGTTCTTTCAGTGTTAGGGATTTAAGATGAAGGAGAAGCCCACACACCCCAGATACTTAAGAATTCTTTCAAGCAGGTCATTGTCTTTCTTCCTTGTCTCAAGTAGCTGTCTAACCAGGAGAGTCGATTCAGCAGTTTTCATACGGTAAACACAAACTGTGGTTGGACAATCTTTCTAAGATAGTCAACTTAGAATTTCCACACATTACCCTCATGTCTTTTTCTGCAAAGTGACCTAAATGTGCATGAAGCTAGCCAGTTTTTTGTGAAAGTAAGCTGACAATGTGTTTCCGCTTTTACGAAAAAGTGAAACTGAGCTTGGCCTATAATTCCCTCTGTCTCTCCTTGCTCCTCCAAGGGCTAACCATCTCAGACTCCAGTAGTAGCAAAGCCTGCTTCCACTTCTTCTAGACATCTACTGTCATCCCTCTTAGAAAAGGTGGCTCCTTCAGGCCTGCAAGGCGTGAAGGAGCCACTTCAAGGAAGCTAAGTGTAATTGGCTTTCCTTAAGATAGAACTATCAAAACAGATGGAAAGTGAAGGACAAAACAGCTTTTGTTTAGGGAAGGTTGTGATCAGTGCAAATTATTTTTATTTTCTTTTATTAGGTCGAGCATATCAGCGTGCAAGCGCTGCTCTTTTTTCGACATGTTGTAACCTATTCTTTGGACTTCACCCACGCCAATCACTTTCATTGGTTCTTGGGCCTACCTTTCAAAAATCCCTTGATGTCATTGGTAAATGCTTTCGTTTGCCTCGCCTTGAGGCTGGTTTGTTACCGCCTTGGAGACTGACCCAGTTACATGGATTATTGCACGATCAGCGAGATACCTTAGTGTGGCGCACTATTTTTCTCTTCTGCCTTGCCGCTTTGTGCTGCATGGCATATGTTGTTTCTTCCTCTTCCTTGTTTTCGGGCATGCAGCTGTTTCTTAATGATGTCTGCGGGGTCTTTTTTTGCAGTTTTATGTAGCTCAACCTCGACACACAGGTATTTGAGCACTTTAGTTTTTTTTGTGCAGTTTTATATAGAGCAAACTTGATACAAAGGTATTACAGCACTTTATATAGGCACATTTTTGGTACTAAGAGGAGATTAAGTGACTGTCCCAGAATCACACTATGTTGAGCCGGCACTGAGACTCAAACCATTCCCAAGGTTGGCAGCTCTAGTTCTTACGCCACATTCTTTCCCCTGGGGTTCTTTGTCTGGTGCATGTTGGGGCATTCTGGGAATAACTAGTTTTTTGGTTTTTTGTTTCGTTTTTTTTTTCATAGTGCTTGGTAATACAGGTTCTGTCATTTAATAGTGCTGCAGAGCAGGTGCCATTCTTAACAAAATCATTATAATTCATTTGCATCAACCTTGCAGAGATGAAGAAGTGAAAAAGCTAGGTCAGGATTGTAATCTGTGACATTCTCGTTTGTCAAGACCTCTGCAGTGGGTGCATTAACCAACTTACTTGAGTAGAGCTTAACATTAGGCAATAGCACATGCTCTTGATAACCTCCGGAGGGTCACCAACCAAGCACATAGGTTAGTTCTAGGCAAGAAGATGTCAAAAGATGTTGTCTCCAAAATGGTGGAAAAGCAGTCGTGACCCCAGACCCAAGCACTTCACAGCCTCAAGCTTGAAAGCAAAAAACATCTGGCCTTTGGATGTAAATTGGACCTCTTCAAATAGAGTTCAGTTAGTAGAGGCAGCCATTTTCCTAACCCTGTAGTGCAAAGAAGCTAATACAAGGGTGCCACAGTGAGAGGAGTAGTGTATCATAGGGCACAAAAATGGAGCAAACACCATCACTTCCTCCTCTCTGAATTTACTGGTGCCATGGCTTTGTCAGTCCCCTCACAACTACTGCAGCCTTGCAGATGACACTTCTGGAAACACTGTCTAAAATGGCGCTCTAATAGCACTGCTTTCTGTTTGAAGAGGCCCCACCTACAATACCCTCCACAATCACTGTCACAGGAGCAGAGCACTTCCCCGTCACCCTCTGGACTCTTGTGTACAATATCACAGCTAGTCTGTAGGAATGAGGCAAAAACACTCCCAAGATGGTGGCCTTGTTGTGTCCTCTCTCCTGGAGCGACAGGCCTGGGAGGGTTGCTGTGGCACCTGGCATACATCCACTACACTACACTCCAAACCAAAACACATAGGTAAAAGACATTATAATTTACAATGCCAGTGGCTCTAACTCTCACAAATGCGAGACCTATTGGATTGCAAATGCTTGTTAGTTTTATGCCACCCCATTGCTCCAGCAGTTCAGGAAAGGATAAAGACTTGGCTGTTTTAATTAACAGATCACTTCCTAGCAAGAAGCAACTCCAACGCCTTGAGACCCTCACAGGTGATTTGCAACGCTTTACAAATCCTGATTGATTGATTGATTGATGCCACAAGAACAACCTACCTTTATGTATCCTAACAAGAGCTACAAAGAAATAGACTTTACAAACCGTGCAAGGCTAAAAGCCCACCTGTTCCTGCTTTTCCTCAATTAAGCGATTATGAAGGACTTTCTTTTTTAGGTCTGCCTTTTCTATTCCTAGCTATCGGCAGTGATAATGTTCATATTCCCTTGTACTCTTTCTGTTCTCTTTAACTACATAAACAAAAGTGTGAAGCTTGATTGCAGTATATTTTTTAATATAGCATTCAAACTAATGTTTCCATTTTGAAGGTAAGTTTGTGCTCCGCTTACATATTAAATGTAAGCATTGTGCAGTTGCTAGCTTTCCCTGTGCATTAAGTGACAGACAAGGGAAATAAGGCACAGTGGCTGCTGTCAAGCTGCAGACCTAGGTAATCCATCCACGAAAGCCAGTGCCAATGCAGGGAAGGCACAGATATTATGAGGTACATGCAGCCGCAACACGGTGAAGCATAGGCACTGCCAGTACAGCGAGCCTACTGGAATTCCCTTAGTAGAAATATGTGGCAAACTTATGCAGCAAAGACGTTCATGTAGGCGCAAAGTGCTGAACCACCTTTACTAGGATTAGTAAACGTTTACGGGAATTATCCTATTCATCGCCCGTTTACAGCTGATTTACAGTGTTAAATCTAGAAGTTTAGTTATAAAACAGTTCAGTGTTTACCTCAAACATCATGGCCAATCCTGGAGGGCTGTGTTTCTAGTCCTCAGCTCATGGTGCAGGGTTGGCTCTTGTGAGCCTGCAGAGATCTCCACCACTGACATTTGGAGCGTCACATTGAGGCAGTTTGCACCATTTGTACCCACTTTACATCTGACCTACAACATGTTCAGATTTACCAATTAAGTAGTAACATGGTTTCTACATTTTGTGGATGTGGAAAGGCACATACAGTTATTGTTTATTTGGCAGGCCCAACAGTGTTCAAAAGTTAAAACCCCTATCTAGGCTGGAAAAAAAAAGGGGATCACACAAATAGAACGAGTGCCTACACCACACCACACAAATGTTGAACAAATGAACAACAGAAACAAACTACTAATATCCATGAAATGCTCAGATGAACTAATCTGACTCCTGTATCAGAGAGTTATACACCCAAACATTCCCACATGTACATGTATGCTTAGTTATCTATAGTTTCTGTTAATGGCAAGGGTCCTCCAGCCTTCCTTGTAGCACATGGTGACCCAGTAGTAAGTTGCTTGCTGACATGTGTCTTCCAGGTCTGTCCGTTGCCATTTTAAGTGTACAGACATCTCTTATGTGCTGTAATGTAGGCCTGTTTGCTTTTCTCCTGCATTCACACTGTCGAGGTGCCATTTCTTTTCTACTCTTGATCATTTTTTCCTTGCATATGACTGTTCCTTCCCCAGCCAGAAGCCACAACCAACTGGAGTCTGTCCATTTCAGTGCCTTCTTGGCTCACCCTCTGCGTTGGCCATGTTACTTCGGGACCATTATTGAATCGGACTTACTTTATCTCAGGAGCTTTACTGACTCATTTGATCCCCCACGCCTATAGTTTAAATTGTAGGGCATTCTAAACTCTCCATATTATATGCCACTTTATATACCATTGATTAATGGCTTTGAAAACATGTTACAAAAATACGTAGCATAAAAACCTATACAAATTATTGCTCAGACATTTATTCTTTTACATAAGCGATGCAGGTCACTTCAGAAGATTGCCTATATCACTAATTTTCTTCCAACATAAGAACCAGTTGAAGGGCTGGATGAATCCTAATGGAGTCTAAGCATTTAACTTGAATTTGTATTATAAAATAAGAGATATCAGAGAAACAGATAGCACAATAAAAGTTAATACATAAATGAATCCTTCTAAAAGTGCATAATATAATTTATGCAGAAAGGTACTATGATACAATAAATAAATGATAAATACAGAATAATAGAAAATATAATTAACACTTAAAAACTCACTTACTTAAAATGATCATGTACATTGGGGAGGGGTAGAGCAAGATAGGCCATATGGGGTTGGGTGGTGGTCAGAAAGGATATGGCAATGAATGTGTTTTGGGACCTCATTCAGGGGACCACATGGCAGACAGGGGTAGTGAGCCCCAACTATGATGGTTAAGGTCGTGTGCCACGGGTGTCCTTGGGCCTGGTGTACTTCGCAAACTAGGCCACTTATACTCTTTCCTTACGGGACTCTCAGGTTAACGAGGATGAGCAGTGAAAGTTTTCTCAGAGAGGTAGTTTGGGGGTGAGCTAAGAATAAGAACTGAACAATCAATCAAGGAACCCAATATATCACTGTCCAGCTTGTCTTCACAGCAGTACGAAATACTAGACAATTGGATATCCGATTCAAGGGTGGACAATCTCACCCCAGGCTTATACTGAAATGCTGCACCTGCTCTGGTGCCGCATGTCCCACACTACAGTGTCTCCAACTATCTTGGATGGTTCCCTCCTGCAAGTCTGGTTTAGGCAAAATTAGGCTCAGTTCAAATAAGTCTTTAGCCTAAAAGAATCTTACGGATAAGGATAAATCTTTATAGCATTTCGGTTTTGCTCATCTTTACAGTCTATAAGTCTCTTAAGGCCATGGCTCACTGTTACCTATTTGACTAAGGACGTTTCTTGGAGGGCAGTGCCTAATGTCCACATCGGTGTACCCTGGTTGGTGTCTCTGTTGACCTCCCTTCATCTGCAGCGGTGGTCCCAACTCTCTCTCTCTCTCTCTCTCTCTCTTCTCTCTCTCTCTCTCTTCTCTCTCTCTTCTCTCTCTTCTCTCTCTTCTCTCTCTTCTCTCTCTTCTCTCTCTTTTCTCTCTCTTCTCTCTCTCTTTCTCTCTCTTCTCTCTCTTCTCTCTCTTCTCTCTCTTCTCTCTCTTCTCTCTCTTCTCTCTCTTCTCTCTCTTCTCTCTCTTCTCTCTCTTCTCTCTCTTCTCTCTCTTCTCTCTCTTCTCTCTCTTCTCTCTCTTCTCTCTCTTCTCTCTCTTCTTTCTCTTCTTTCTCTTCTTTCTCTTCTTTCTCTTCTTTCTCTTCTTTCTCTTCTTTCTCTTCTTTCTCTTCTTTCTCTTCTTTCTCTTCTTTCTCTTCTTTCTCTTCTTTCTCTTCTTTCTCTTCTTTCTCTTCTCTCTCTCTCTCTCTCTCTTCTCTCTCTCGTGTCACCTTGGCAGGTAGGGCTGGCCTTTGAAAGATATAGGCTCTGTGCTGGACATCCATGGACGGTGTAGCCTCTGGACTGGGCTTAAATGACAAGTGTAACCACTGAAATGAGTGCCCAGGGCAGGTGGTGATTCCTCATGGATGTGCTGAACAGTGGCTGCGGCAACACCAGATCTCTGACGGTAGAAGTGATGGTTGGAACAGAGCTATGCTGTTAATCTTCTTCACACAGTCCACCCCTAGAACTGCGCTAGGGGGGACCTGACGACTTCTTGAGGCACAGGTTGATCCCATCAAAGTTCCCACTGATAGTTTGCTTTTTTGAGTCTCTCACACTCTGGGGGGCACAGTTGGGTTTTTCCTTCTAGATCAGTTCTCTTCCTGCAGGGCCAGGCACTCTCCTTCTCTCTCTGAGTAGGCATGCAGATGTTTAGGCTGTGTAGGCAGACCCACAGCTTCTCCAGCAAATTGCAGACTTCAGATGAAGTCCTCTCGCATCTGGGAGACTGGCTGTCATGTAGACACCGGCCCTGTTCTCACATCAGTTCTTTGAGTATTTTGAGGATCACTTCCTTCTTTGGACAAGAAGAACTTGATGCTGGAACAAATTAGGGTGGTTTAGGTCCCTCTTTTATACTTATTTTCCAGACAATTAATATGGATCTGGAGCTGGTTTGAGATGGTTCACTTTCAAATGTTACTCAGTGGCTGAAGTGTAGACAGAGCATTTTTGAAAGGTGATGGCTCTAACAGCAGATAGTAATGATGGTGGCTCCACAAATGAGCATCCAAAACTTGGGCACAAGGAAGTGTGAAGTCTCTGCACCTGGCTGTCATCAGCCTTGCAAAAGTAACTATCAGACCCAGGCAAAAGGGCAGGCCCTGCTATGGGTAGGCCTATATCCCAGCATAGTGTAATAAACTGGCTGGTAAAAAGCCGAATACCAGATTCATATGAAATTTGGTCACTCAGGGCAGGGGTACATGCTCATATATCATGAGGGGACATTCCAGAGGAAGGGAGTTATTTTCCTCAAAACATATGATCCCAAAACCAGAAAGAAATGGGCAATAAAGGGAGGCTGGGAGGAAGGCAGTGGTTTCAAATTAAAAAGAGGAATTGTAAGGAAAATATAAAGGTCAAAGTGTTCTTGATCTTTGATCCATGGTCCTAAAACAATTCATGGTATTGGTTTTCTTGATTTTTAGCAATATTAATTTTCGCATAGATCCTAAAAAGATCTTTGCCTGAACAATTCAAGTATGTGATTCAAATTCCTATCCGTGGATTTCTTGCATATTCAATCATCAGTGCTTTTCCTGTTTCAGGTTCTATCCAGCCAGATCTACTGCTCTGAAAGTCAGAAACATTTGGGAAAACTATGTGTCATTTGAAAAACAGATCCCATTTTTTCTGGCAACTTAAATCTGGAAATGTGTTGTCAAAAACATGGACACCTAATTATCCAAAGTGATACTGATGCCGATTACCCCCAATTTGGACTACTGATATACCCTAGTAGAAAACACAAATACTGCACTTCTGAATAAATTCTAGTCATCTGAACCACAACTGCAAAAGCACTCACCAGCCTGACTATTGAAATTAAATGAAGCCAGAGATGAAGGCTCTAAACTGGTTTCTGATCTAGGACAGGCACCAATTTAAGGTGAAATGGCAAGGACCCCAATTCCACTCAAAAAATATGTGACATACAAACGTTCTTGAGACAATATACAATTCTGCACCAAGAACAGCTAAATTAAACCGCCATCAAAAAACAACACGGTTAGTTGCCAACGTTTTGGTACCTATTGTACTGGTGGGCCATGTAATTATCTTTGTGTAAAGGTGTAAAAGTAGCTTTGAGCTGTAACTGCTCGGAATTAAACACCTATTTAACAGCCTACCTCTAAATAGTACGTTTTAGGAAAATAGTATTGAAGTTGGAAGCAAAACTTTATTTTCTTCCAATTGCTGCTAATATGGCACACATTTGTAGCATGTGTGGTTTGCCATATTCTTGTTGGGTCTAGGCACTTCTGCTTTTCCTGCTCTGTGATGGGCCTTACCTAATATGCACTGTAACATGATTATCACAACCAAGAAGTGGTTGGATAGATGGTAGCATAGAGTGAGAGAAAGAATTGGAGAAATATGGTTGTCAGCAGAGAGACCGGAAGAAAACATGTTTATTGTGATGAATATATTAGGACTGGGAGAAAAACAGAGAGCCTAATCAAGTCAGGTTTCAATGACATGAGAGTGGAAGATAATTTGCAGACCTTTGTTTCTTCTGAATAGTTGGGTTTTAGTATGGTGATTAATTGAAGCTCAAGAAGGCGGGGGTTATTATTGTCAAACATTATACTCTGTATTATTCTCTGCATTATCCACTGCCTGCACCGGCAAAACACAGTAGTAAGTTAAAAACATTTATTTATTTATTTTAACCTAGCATTGATTATTCTTTTGATCTTCTTTTCACTTCCAAGGTGGACCAAGGACTGATTGTAGTGAAAACTAATGCTTATATCCTGGTTGCGACGTATCGTGAAGGAATGTTTCCAAGTGTTTGCGTTGAAGCTGTAGAGAAATTGGGTAAGATAGTAAAAAAACAGTAGCAACCAATGTAGATTATGTTGAATGTGCTACTTTTTACTAGTCTTAAAGTAGTAAAATGCTTGCGATTGCTTTCTATTTTGTTTATGAATACTATTGGACTTGGGCCTGTCTGCAGGGTCATCCCCAGACTTTTTGCCTTCCCCCTCCTGTTTTCTGAACACTTTTTTTTTTTCTTTTGGCGTTTGGGACTTTGCGCATTTTGCCACTGCTGACCTGTGCTAGAGTGCTTGTTCTCTCTCCTTGACGCATGATAGAATTGGCATATAAACTATTGGCCTATTTAATTTGCTTGTAAGTCCCTAGTAAAGTGGTATTAACTGTGCCGAGGGCCTATCAATTAAATGCTACTAGTGGGCCTGCAGCACAGATCATGCCACCCACTTAAGTAGCCCGTTCAACCTGTCTCAGGCCTGCCATTGCAGCCTGTGTTTTTAAACTGCCATTTCAACCAGGCAAAACAAAGCCTTTTGCCAGCCAAACCTTCCTTTTTAATGTCACCCCTAGGGTAGGCCCTGAACAGTCCAGAGGGCAGGGTGCAGTATATTTAAAAAGTAGGACATGTACCTTTAAGTTTTACATGTCCTGGTAGTGAAGAACTCCTAAAGTCATTTTTCACCACTGCTATAAATATTACCTCCAATTGAAAGCAGGTAGACAAGTCGAGCTTGGTGTCTTAAGAATTGCAATTAAAAGCCCTCTTTAATGGTAAAGTCAGATTTTTTTATCACAATATTGGAAATGCCTCTTTCAGAAAGTTGGCCTTTTCTTGTCCTAACCATTTGGTGCCTGCAGGCTGTTCCTGGGTCATGTAACTAAGTATAGCTGGCAGTTGGTCTTTGTGTATTTCTTCCAGACAGTGACACAAAGGGAAGATAAATGTTGGCAAGATGAGCAACTCTGAGTTAACGAGGGGGAGGAGCTGTCACCTATCACACTTGCACACTACAAAAGCTCTGCCTGAGCACTCTCACAAAGAGATTGGCTCTAGGGTATTGTGACCTCAGACAATCTGACACCTCAGGAGGGAGGATACTTTCTCCTCTTCAAAGCTAGCACCAGATAAAAAAGTTAGACCTTAAACCCCCAACTCTTAAGTCACTTCTGGACCTGTGGTATCGGCCAGGAAGAAGGATTGCTCTGCTGCTGAAAGGTCTGCCTCTACGGCTGGCCTGCTGCCCTCCTGCCTAGGTGAAGTGGACTGGACCTGCCTCTATTGAACCCACGACCACCAGAGTGACTCCAAGGGCTAGTTCGCTGGCCTCCTGATTAAAGCCTCAGGGACAGAAGGCTCCAGCAACCTTGAATACACCACCTGGACTCTCATCTGTGAGTCCCACCCTGCCAAGTGGTGCCTCAGTCCTGGAGCCTTTGAAGTGGGCTTGAAGGTGCTCTTCCAGCCCATCTTTGGATCCAGCAGAACTGACGCCTCTCCTCTGCTTCATGGACCAACCCCGAACAGAACTGACGCATTGTCTCTGCTGCGTGGACTTTCCCGGCACCAGGAACTCACAGCTCCTCGGAACCGGCGCATCACTTCAGCTGTGTGACTCATCCTTAATGCAGACTTCGCATCGCAAGCCCTTGTTGACAGGATCCTTAATGCAGGACCTCGCACCACACCTTCGAAGCTCCTTGGAACAGACGTATCGCCTCTGCTGTGCTCCTCATCCGCAATACCAGACTTTGCATCACAAGCCCTCTTCAATGAGATCCTCAATGATGGCACAGGACCTCACACCACAGCCTTCCAGCTGTTCAAACCAATGCATCACCTCGGTTGCACAACACATCCTCGATGCTGACCTTGCAACACTACATAACCAGAATTTAAGATGCTCTTGTTCAGCGTGCCTAACTAGGTCCCTGTGGCCGGCCCACTCTCCATCGCGGGTGGCCTGAACTTGTGACTTTGCCCAGGTCTAGTGTGACCAGATATCCACAGTTGCCGCTTTGTGCTTTTTGATGCTACAGCCACTGACGTTATAACAATGTCCTATCTCTGGTTCAACTGCTTGGATTTTTGTCATTATAGCTTCAAATAATGTATACAATTTTACTCCCTTGCCCTAAATTGGTGTGGGATTTTTTTTTGTGTTGTGTTTTCACTTTATTATTGTTTGAAGCACAGCATAAATATTTTATACATTGCCTATTGATGTACTTTTTTGGCTCCCATGAGCTCTATAAATTGACTCCTCTGTTGTATCACAGAAGTCGATTTTTTTTTATTACCAATTTATGGGGGTGGGTGGTAGGGAGAGCAGATGGCAGTCACCAGCATCTCGCAGGTTTTCTTTTAACTGACTTGCCCCAGAAGTACAAAACTTCTGTCACTGCGTGGCCTCCATATTCCTCTATAATCTCCTAAAGCACCAATTTAGGATCCATGGGGATCTCCCTTTCCACAGTGTCACCCAAAACTTGTGTGATCACCCTCCAGTATTGGAAGATAATCAGACATTCCAAATCTGACTTTATAGTAGGTAGCACATCTAATAGAGATTGGGAATGGACTACTGCCCTTCTTCTGTGTATGCTCCGGATTGTAATAAAATCTGTAGAGGTATTTTATCTATATCAGGCAAAGTCAAGATGAAATTGCCACAGTTCTGACTGCCATTTTTTCCTCAACACATTTTTTGTCATCTAGTGTCCCTACATCCTCCTTCCACTTTCGTTTTAAAGTCAGCACCCGGTCAGGGCAGTTTACTAATTGAGAACAGTATAGCCATGAAACTCCCTTGTACCCAAGCTCCTCAAGTGTTAGCTTAGCTCCCAATGGGTTGTATTCTGGGTAATTGTTCAAATTACTACGGTAATGTTCCAGGGCATGTTGCACCTGTGTATACTGGAGAAACTAAGATTTATGCAGTTGGAATTCGTCAGCCAACTCTAAATAGGGTTTCCTGTGGGTACATGGGATCTGATAGCCCCGAAGTGAAAGATACCAATCAGGTCCTGGGAACGGAACCCGAGCAGTCGAGTGGTATGGACCAACCATAAGTGGTTTCTGTTAAAACGCAGCGCCACTTAATGTATTTTAATGCTACATGCCACGAAATTATAGGATTTTAGTAACCAATGGCAAGGCCGGTGGTAAAGAGTTACTAAACAGTAAAGTCAACATTTCATGTTGCGCCAGAAAGTCAATTTCCAACCTAAACGCAGCCATGTCTGTCCCCATGTAACTAGTCAATAATCGGGATGAGCTGTGTAGCCCAAAGAAATAATTTGACATTGGCACAGCACAAGCACGCATCATACATACCCAGCCTGCACTGTGCACAGGATAGCCTTGGGATTTTTGTTATCCCACAAAAAGGCTGTCAGCAGAGATCCGATAATCCCAAAGAAAGAGGGTGGCAGTGCAAAAGGGTCATTCTGCAAAATGTACAACAAGTAAGAAGGGGAAATCCACCCCTACCCTATGATCGATAACCGCAATGAGGAGGTCCACATTTTTTATTTTTTGTTTTAGTCTGTTAAGCAGGGTGCTGGAAATTAGGCTATTAGTTGTGTGGCCAGCACAAATAATAGTTCCTTAGTGGGAGCCAAACACCCCATTGTAGTGTTTGACTCTCTCCATGTAGCGAGGCGGAGCAGTCTAAGGCCTACTCAAGGGAGGTGGTGTGGGCTAGGAATCCCCAATCACTGGCAGGCAGTAACAATACTCAAATAATTGTCCAGTCAGTACTTTTTCTTTAGAAAATTAGAAGTGCATTTATTAAACACACAGTACTTAATACTACACAGTCATTTACAGATGGAACATAGCATAGCTGACATAACGCAACCACTGGTGACCCCCTAGAGGGGTCCCCCCAAACATATCAAGAGTGTTCAAACAGTCGTAGTGTAATAAGGATATTACTTTGACATGAATCATTGTCATAACTGCAATAATGATGGATCAATAAAGCATATGCAATCATCATGTAAATCTGAAGAAATATTTATCAGAAATAAACTTTGTGTTTGTGCATTCTTTCATACACTTAGACTGTAATGGCCAGAACAGCTCCTAAGGGCACAACAATAAAAATAGCATTTTGAAGAAGCATCGTGACGTCACCATATAACACACAAGGCCCTTAAAGAACAAAGTACTCCAGGTTGTAGAGCAAAACCCCCAGCCTTGAGAGAGCTTGGAAAGACATTGAATAGTGGGAGAGGTTATGATTTTGGGCCCTGCCCCCCATCCTAGGGTGGTGACCTGGACAGAAAAAGCATGTTGTGCTTAACGTTTTGACGGTGGTCCCAACGTTCTAGCCCCACCACAGGCTGAGTTGTGGGCAAAAATGTGAATGCATTACGGGACCGGTCCTTTGAGAAGCAGTGAATATTATAGTAGCAGCTCTCCCGCTGTGCTGGGGGGAGCCGCGCTGAAGTTTCCCTTGTTTTCTTTTCCTTTTAATGCAGACTTGCGCTGTGTTGCTTTTACGAGGGAGCGCCCAGTCCCACCTGGGCACCCCAGAACTGGCTGATGCTGGAGCGCAGTGCAGGGAACCCACCCCCATCTACTCTTGCCAGCTCTCTACATGTCCGCACTCTGGTGTGTGGCCGCGGAAGCTGGTAATCCTTTTGTTGTGTCTTCCTGCTAACTGCGGGCAGACGTGTTTGGTGGTGGCCACCTCCCGCTCCCCCCAGACACACACAGGGAGTGGGGAGTACAGGCTATGTGTGGGGGGGGGGGGTGCATGGGCACTCCCCCGTCCTCAATAAATGCCACAAGGCCCAGGGTGGGGTCCTGGGCCCGTTCCACCTCCGGTTGGGGGAGCGCAACAGTGCTTTCCCCCACCCCTGGGATCTCGGGGAAGCACAATCCTGCTTTCCCCTAATTGAAAGCACTCAGGGGTTGGGGATGGGGTCCTGACTCCTACAACATAGATCTGCCCAGGGGATGGGGTCCCTGGGTGAACTTGGAAAACGGGGAGGGGGCCCCACACACACACACACACCCTCTCCCCAAATTGGGTGATTCAGCTTCCTTGCTCCGTCCCCCAGGCCCTGGTCCACCCAGGGGGAAAATTGATGAAACGGCTGCAGAGCCCCACGCGCTCTGGAGGAAAATTAGGTCAAAGGGCACCAGACTTTATAATGCCATAACGCGGGCCCCGTTGGACCGCTTTGGGCGATACTGGGCTCATTTTACTCCTGGTGCTGAGCTCTGTCCTCCAGGGGCAGCAATCCTTCTCCACTCCAAAGTGGTACAGTCCTCAAAAAGGTGGTCCTCCTGGATTTCTGCGCTAGTTCTCCTTTGTGGCTTTATTGGTGGGTGCAGAAAAGTCCAGGGTTTCCATCAACTGGTTCTCAGGGGGAGTAAGGGGGCCAGCTTCACTGGCCCTTGGGGAGACCCACTGGACCTGTGGTCAACTGGACAGAGTCCTGGGTGGGGGCTCAGAGGGTTTCTCTTTCCGGTTCTATATGGCAGTCCCAGGATCGAGCAGCGTGGTGGGTGGAAAATCTGCAGGCAATAGACAGCCTTCCCCTTGTTTAAGAGTTTATAAAGGGAAGAGGAATGTTCCAGGAGACACGCACCCCAAACCTATCCTGGGGTGCCACATCACCTCCACCCCTGTCCCAATACTCCTGCGCAGCATGTTGGGACAATCCAAAATGACGTCATCAAGGAGTCACTGGTCATGTCAGCTCCTGGGATCTTGGCTCCACCCTTTGCTGACATCACTGCCAGGGACCTGCACACTAGAATTTAAAAGATGCCCCCGGTGGTTTGGCTCCAATTGCCTGGGCACTCTCCTTTGTTCAGGGGGCTTGGGCAGACCCATCCCTGGTGCACTGTGACAGCTGGGTGATTGATACAGAGCATTCCGTCCCACCCCTTTTCCTCCGCAGGAGCAAGGAGAAGTAGTGCTAATACTACTTTTGTGTAGGGGCGGCCTTTGCTCCTGCTGCTGGAGAAAATGTAATTACTGGACACAGCAGGGTGACAACAGGCCTGGGCTCTGATCCTGAGCTGAGCCAGGGGAATATAAAAACTCTGAATGCCCCATAAGATGTACAGTTATCATTTTGGAAGCGTCAAATTTGATTTTCCTGCACAGGTTATAATTTAGTTCGACGTCAATGGTCTCTCTAGGCCAAGGAGAAGGGAAACATACGCTAATGCAGTTCCTTCACTAAGTGTATAATGAAGTGTCCCTATAGTTAAAACAGTAAATCACACTTACAGTGTACACTTCCCTCATGAGGCCTTTCCCAGGTGAATACCTATACCTTCAGAGTCCCAAGCAACCTGTGTGCTGTTACGGGGTTGCACCCGACAGTAGTCTCCCACGCACAGTCCGCACATGTGTTCACATGTACCCAGCCAAGTGCTCCTTACCCTTGCTGCGTCGCAGCGGCCTTATCTTAAGATGCAGGCACTGTCGGTAAACACGTGCAGTTTGTTTACCACGGGTGAGACACCAGTAATGAGTCTCGCCCACAGTAGAAAGTCCAAAAACCAGCTGATCAAAAAAGCAAAAAATCAGGGTGTACGGCTGGGGCAGAACCCAGTGCAACATAGGGGGAATATGTTGATGTTCCAGCTCCTCTGCTATACTAGCGTGATTCATATCCCTAATATTGGAAATGATCATGTTTCCTTCATACCCACATCTGAAACACATCAAGGGTGATTCCACGAAAGAGGCACATAAGTGGCCTTTTCCCAACTATACCTTTAGACCAGAAGCATTGTAATAGACCTTTAGAATCTCAGTAATACGCAGAATCAAAGTGTTTAAGTGCTGCACAAAACGGAGTATATCGTTTTGTGATTTCGATACTCCATCCTCCTGACCGTTGGACCAGTGAAACCTTGTATCTGCACATCCACCTGTATCCATTCGGCCAGTGGCTTAATAACCAGAGCAAACAGGGGTGACGGAGGACTGTCCTGTATGGTGCCTTTATGAATCGGAAACGAGTCCTACAGAACTCAGTTTGCCTGTTCTTGGGCCCAGGAAGCTGTGTACAAAATTGCAACATAACACAGAAAACTAGGACAAACATTCATGGTTCTTTATTTTTCATCTCTTTCAGGGAAGTCCAATCCTCTTTGTAAATGATTTTTGTTAACTCCTCGTATGTAGGACACCGTAGCGAAAGATTTTATTCCCTAGAGGACTATAAAAGTACTTATGCTGAAAACGTTGTATGGTATTTAATATACATAGTCTTTAACTAACATCTCAAGCCCACCCGAGAGGGACAGTAAAATATTGTCTTTTCAGTTGTATCATTTTCTTTGATGATAATTAGACCAGCCCCAGCATGAGTTGGTTACAATTCATATAAGCTTGCGGCAGAACTAAGCACTGGTTTGACGTCTCTATCATGAATTTGATAGCCACTCGGCATGACTTTCTACGTTTTAAGGCTATTCCATATTTAGCACAATATTGATTGACTAGGCGTTAGGGAAGCAAACACCATCAGGTGGGTGACCACCTTACTCTAGGTCGTTGCAGACACCATCTCCAGCCCTGAACGTTTCCCCTACTTATCACTGATTTCAGGTTCATTAGTCTAATTTTAGCTGAATGGAAGTAAAACAAGACCGTATGGGTGATAGTATGCATTAGACTATCACCCAAAAGCCTAGGACTGTGCTGTAATGGCTGGAAGGGAGCTGGCCACCCTAACCTTCAGCTGTATAGTGTTCACGAGAGCTGGTGGGAACTCTGTTAAAGCTCATTTTGAACCAACAGCAGGAACAGGAACTTGAGAGAGCATGAAGGAAGACGGAGGGTGTGGATTCAAGATGATTTTCACAGTCCCTTGATTTTCTTTCTTAATGTTTGCTGTGATAGGAGATGGTTTGAGATGCCATATACGAGGCAGGTGGTGGACAGGGCTGTAGGTACCCCGGGCAGGCGAGCCAGCCTCACTGAAGCTTGTTGCTTTCAGCAGGTATAATGTGGGCTTGAAGTGTCGGAGATGCGTCCTTACCGCTCCATTTTGTTTTGCGATGTAGAGCTGGACAAGCACACATTGAATAAAATATTCTGCCTTTGTTTTAGATTATTGGAGCATAGAAGCTGGCTGCTCATGTAACTGTTTATTTGAATGGGCTTGTAAGTCATTCTACTTCAGTACCACACATTTGGGAGAAATCACTCATTGGGAGGCCAAGATCAGTCTTTATCTAGGACTTTCAGGATGTTTTACCCTAGTCTCCTGGCACTCACTGCTTCAAATCGAGCCTCTGTTTCACTTCTCCAGAATGATTTTGGAACTTGCAGACTTTTAGGCCCTTCATCACTATAGTAAAAAAAAAAAATTGACATTCCTGCGATCCCTTTAACTCCACTGAAAAGCTCATCTCCTCACCAGATAACCCGTCAACAGATTCACCTCACATTCCAGACCTGTGCTTCATCTACACCACAGTGTACTCCAACAGGGCACCCAAGCAGGCTGAAGAGACTCTACATCTTGGATGATCACTGCAGCACATGAAGCCTCATGTTTCCCATACTGGACACTAAAAGTTATAGAAAGCATAGATGGTGTGTGGGCCACCAGTGGTATCGTCTGCTTTCCCCTTTGTTACCCCTCTCACTTTGTTCTTCCCTTTGCCCTTCCACAGCAGACAGAAGCCACTGATTGGCTAAAGGCAGGACAAGGGCTCAACCCTGTGGTATCATCAGTGGTCACAGAGTGGTAGAGGGCACATCCACGCACTGTAGTGGATCTGTGTCCATTGCAGAAAGGACAAGGCCAGAAATCATGCTTTTTTTTTTTTGCAGCACATCTTGGATATGGATTGCATCCATTCATAGATGTGATTCTCTGCTTCGCTCACGCACTTCAGAAAATAGCGTTTATTAAATTGACCCTTCGTGTGACTTCATCTTAAGCCACGCCCACAGCCAGAGCATGAAGAAAGCCCTTCCCCCTTCTCATTATATTTGCTTTTATCTAACATTTGCAGCTGCCTATGGCTCCCCAGCTATGTTTGCC
Organism: Pleurodeles waltl; assembly: GCF_031143425.1. Classification (NCBI taxonomy): domain Eukaryota; kingdom Metazoa; phylum Chordata; class Amphibia; order Caudata; family Salamandridae; genus Pleurodeles; species Pleurodeles waltl. The sequence continues at coordinate 1,695,898,999 of NC_090444.1, read as the reverse complement.
CTTCATGAGTGCCAGTAAATAAACATGCATGTGGAAGGTGGCACTTTACAACATACGTTTGTTCTTTGATTCCTCGATGGTCATTTGTTAAAACTACTTGAAGCCGTTACCTCTTGTTTCTCTCAAGGTTTACTTTACTGTGTTAACCACCCTTCCCAACAGCTGTGACAGATTTTCCTTGGTTGTTGTATTCAATTAAGCAAGGTGGGGGAAATGGGGCTCATGTTTTATAGCCGCCAACAGTAAAAGCAAAATTCTAATTTAAAAATATATATTTTCTATTACAGGTGACTACTTCAAAACAAAGGGGAAGTAGGATGAGCAAGCAGTAAAACATTTTGAATATTATATATTTTAAATATAAAATTGAGAGTAACCGAAAAGTAAATTGCTGCATTCAGGTGCTTAATATTCACTTCAAGGCTGGTGAACTGAAATGCAACACAAGGCAGTCTACAGCACACAAGGATGATGGACGGAGTGCTGAAACTTTTCAAACACTCACCCCCAGTGATAGATCTCTTTGAACATGTGCCCGAGCACTTGAAGACCGCTTCTGAAGATCCAAAGAAGCAAACCAGTATTGGCATGGTGCGACTGGCGACAACAGCTTCACCTCCTAAAATAATATTTATTTTGCAGAGAACAATAATCTGGACCCCCTTTGACTTGTGTGATTTCGCCATTGATGGGGAAAGCCCTTCCTTGTAGGGTTCAGCTTCAAACCTTTCGTAGAAGATGGACCCTCAAGCCTTGGCTTTTTTTTAGTTGTGTAGATTGACCCATAGTTGGTTATGTCAGTTCCATGTATCAATGGTGCCAAGATGCCTTCTTGTAAATGTACACATTACACGTTCATTATGTTGTTGTCTAGTCCTTAAATCATTTAAAAGGTCTTATTATTATGCATTTGAATGTTCAGTAACATTGAATCGTTCAATAAGCAAACACAAGGCAGAGGAAGGCAGGGTATCAAGAGTCTAATTTGTGGTGTAACACTAGTTGGCTCCCACTTCCAGCTCTCACCACACCGCGGATGCTTACACTACGTAAGCTGAGCATGGCGGAGGGATGCCCTACATAAGGCATCTGCACCACAGGGACCGAATATCAGGCCAACCCTGAATCGAGGCAGGATGCCTGTTTGCTACATCATTATAAACACGTTAACTGGAACCTATGTGTTTCTATGGCTTGCCTGGCCTTGTTAAGAAAAGCAGCTGAAATGCATAAGTAAGATTGGGTACACAGCATAAGGCAAACAAAATATATTTAGATATGTAATTAATAATCCGTTTTGCTTCGTAAAGTACCTCTACAGCTTGTTTCCAAATGTTGAGTCTGGTACTTTTTTCTTGTTAACATTCAATAAGAAACTTTTTACTGCATTGTCATGTTTAGTTTCAAATCCCTTCCACATCTGTTGGCTTACATGTCTTGAGACAAAGGCTGGCAGACTTCATGGTGCTCAAACGCTTCCCATTTCTACCAGTATCCGTACCAGTTCCAAACTGTGACACTTGTGAGCAGTGTGCGTGCCATGGAACTAATACACAGCCTGAGATTTGTGAGAACCATGGAATCTGTACACCCATCATTCTGCCAGTTCTACCCCTCTTTTACCTTTGACCCTTGCCCAATCTAGTGTGCTCTAAAGCTGACACTTTTTCTACTTAACACGATATGGTAAACCTGGCCTGAAGTCGAATTCTGGCTTTTTTGCACCAAGTTTTTTTTTTTAAGTTTTTTTTTATAGTTGGGAGTTTTTCCACCTCTATTTGTTAGTTGGGAGTTGTACATAGACAGTTTTACAAAACCATCTTGACACAAAACATCAGAAGGGCTGTAATTTCTGTCGTGGGATGGGTTAACATCTCAAGTTCCTGTAGAAGGACGCCCTCATCCATGACAGTGATTGCAGTGCCGCACACGGCAGTGACAGGAATCTGGTAGGTTCACTGATATCTCCCTTTTCTCTCTCATCACCAGTGGCTCTGGGTTCACTAGACCCCAGCCTAGTAGTGTTCGTGAAAACTAAAAGGAAACTCTAGCAGCGGAACCCCGATGTCTCCACAGATAAAGGGTTAAGTTAGGTGGAGTTGAAACTGTGAGTGTGGGGGTGAAACAGTGTTTCTCTGTGGATAAGCCTGTGGTATATTCTGCAAAGGTCACTGACTATAAGTGACCGGCTCAAGCATGACTCTCTAGAACCATTGATGCCCAATGGGTTGCAGGCATGAATCTTAATCCTTAAATGACTTGTATGTGTCTGAATTTAAATTATGAAAGTATTATGTGGAAAAACTATATGCTCAACCCAGCTTACCTGGTGGTGCTGTAGCACACTTCAGCCGTCTCCTTTTCACAGCTGCATTATTTTTGGAAGCTAAATCGATCCGTTGCCCCTTGCAGTCTTGTTAGAGTGTGGGTTTGGGTTGGGTCTTATGTTGCCAGTCAGGTGTCGTGGGTCTAGTGTCCTTGCATTGAGCTTAACCCTTTACCATCCTTTTTGCTCAGTATACAGAAACCAGATACTGGCATCATCAGAGCTCCTTGTGGTATACATGCTTATGGGTATTTTTGTTCCCACAAGGTGAGGCCAAGGAGTTCAGGACAATGGGAAAACCAGAAGTGTGACCATTGCTATTTTGCCCACAATGCTAGTAGCCCACAATTGTCACTTAAACTCTTTACCAGTGGTACTGTGACTCTCTCATTGAACTCAGTGTGGGTGTGTGGCTCAGGAAGTAGTTTAGCTCCCTTCATCGCTGGCAGGTTGGGTGTCGGCCTAGCAGAGGTTTATGAGGGCTTGAAGGTCACTTCGTCAATACCCATCCTACCACAAGGCTGGTCAAAAGAGCGACATGGAAGATGGTAGCCGCCATCTTGGAAGACAAAATCTTAGTAACAAGTACAGCCTTGAATCTTTATCCCTCCTCTAGTACAATAAAGGCAGATATTGTATATGGCTGAAAAATAAAAATATGCATGCTATTGCTACTTCAAAAGAACTAGTATGCAACAGTTTGGAAGGTGCAGAGTATTACAGGAGTAATGCCTCTAACAAAAATGCAGCACTTATGCAGTACAAGTTTTAACACGGACACAACGAGAATAAAGACAAGCTAAGAACAGAATAGTCAAGAACAGCTAGGAGATGCCCACAAGTGTATAAGAAGTGCCTGTGTTTAATTATTTAACTAATCAATACTTTATTATTCAACAATGACATTCTGATCCCTACCTCCTAGAACTGAGAAAGGTAAATCATGGTAAACGTGGTAACCAGGTGGGTTAGCTAACAAAATGTGGGTTATTTGTAGTTCTTCTCCCATTAACTTGTTAGTTCATAGTATCAGCCTACACACATAAGCGTTACAGAAGTGCAGACATGTTTGTGCTATCAAGTGGTATGTTTGCTTTGTACCTTTCCACATATGACTAACATTCCACTTTTTGCCTCTTAGCATTGTTGTATATTTATACGGCAGCAGAGTCTTAATTCAAACAGTCATCCACAGACCGTTAAGAAATTACACGAGACACTTATGTTGCTGTATTTGAGCACAAACAGAGCATAAGTGTTTCGCCCAAAAATAGAAAATTCATGTTGAATCCTGCCACCACCTACTATGCACTGCCTGGACACCCATCAACAAATCTCAGTGCCATCATCTGTGTTGTGGGTGTGAGTCCTGCTCTTTAGAATGAGGCACCTTAAAGCTGTAGGGGCCCAGGGGAGGGCTATGTTGTTGTGGTATTTGTTTTGTAGTGCAGCAGTATTCTGGCCTTGGCGCACCGTTCCTACTGTAGGGTTACTAGTGGGAATAGTGCTGCCTGGTGGGGGATGGTGGAGCCAGCCGCACATTTTTAGGTCTGGAGTTAGCCAAGACCTTTTCCTTTTACTAAAACTATATGTATAATATACTTTCTTGAAGTATCCCCTGGTCTGGTTTGTCATTGACCCATTGCCCATGCTGCAAGATGTAGTGGGTGGAAGCAATATGTGAGCCTACTTCAGCCACTACTTAACTTCACTTTGACAGCATTTTTCCATTTCACAATGAGTACATTATCCGCACACAAAGTAGTTCCCTTCAGTGCCTCTGTTTTTGTTGTTTTTACTTTATAATTACTTTAGTATTGTGTATTAGTATTGTGTTTAGAGCCTGACGGGAAAGCAGGACCTTACTACCAGATGTGAACACAGGCCACATTCCATGCTTCATCAGTTCTTGTCTCTTGCCAGTGCTGTTGTAAATTCCTTTTGAAGTGTTCTTCGTTTATCTGACTTTTGGTATTTCACAGCATAACAGATTGCACCCATTTGAATCTGTTAATTATTAGCATATTCTCTTTTCACTATGCATTCATTACACAAACCAAAACCTTAATTATCATACATGTGAATTCATAACCGGACAATTCTTCAGGACACGTTTATTCCGGACTCAATTTCAATGATGCTTCTTTAATAAACTTTGCCCTGGAAGAAAATCAGCTTCTATTGTGTTCAATTTGCAGCATGGGTAACTTCACTTCTCTTCCTCTTCTCTTCCAATTCTGGTTGGATTGTTCCCATATGGTGTGCAAAAATAACTATGGACTGGGATGAGTAATTACCACTGGCTGATATTCATTCAACCCTTCACTGTTTTGTTCAGTTAATTTTTTTTGTATACTTTCTTAGATACTTTTAGTTTGTGGCCCTTTCACATTGAGCACATCCGCACACACAAACTAGTTCCTCTCAGTGCCAGGGAGTACTATGGAAATGTGTATTTTTTTAGACCAAAAATATTCTTGCTTTAGTCGGTGCTTTTTTTTCTAAATTGACAAACACCTTGCAGCTTCCTGAACAATAACATTTTGCAAAAGCCATGACAAAAAATAGGAATTGCCAAGCAATGCAATACGTCTTGACCTTGCAAATGCATGTTTGAACATTTGTTTTGATATTCAGTAGGCAAATCTCTTGGAATCGCAGGTTCACCATTCAGTAATTGTGTGCAGTGGACATAAGTGTCTACACACAATGCAATAACTTAAGATCTTTAAAGCGACATGTTGGGAGCAGTAGAGCAGGGCTGGTGGAGAACATTGGCTACAGTGTTTCTAAATACTTTAAAAACAATTCTAATCATACATATTGTTGCAGTGGTTCCACAACCCTCAAGCTAAGCATAGTGAGGAGTTTAGTTTTAATAGGAGTGCCATTGTTCAGGGTAAATGGTCAAATGCAAATATAAAAACAAGCATTCACAAAGCTGATCATTGTTTCTCTTGTATAGGAAAAAGGCTTTACCAAGCTTCACTAACTCGCAACACCAGTGCAGCAGAAGTGAATGTTCCCCTAGGCATAGGGAAGGTGGCAGCAGAAATGAAAGGGTAACTCTCTCAGGAACAGGTAACTTACAGATAGCAGCTGTGCATGTTTCTTGCACACTGAGAACAGGTGAAGCATTACTCCACATACAGTAGCCTTGCATTAATCAATCAATCAGGATTTATAAAGTGCAGCAAATCACCAATGAGGGTCTGAAGATACTGGCATTCCTAGCTTCTTTGTGGTGCTCTGTTCATTCAAACAGCCAAGTCTTGAGTCCTTTTCTGAATTCCTGAAGCGATGCAGCATTTCTGAGGTGCAGGGGAAGGTTGTTCAAGGGTTTGGCTGCCAGGTGAGAGAAGGAGCAACCTCCACTGTTGAATCAGCGGATCCGGGGGTGTCTGCGGGAAAAGGGATACAGATCACAGGTGTCTGGTCATTAGGTTGTTGATGTATTCTGGTCCTTCATTGTGCAGTGCTTTGTATGCGTGGGTCATCATCTTGAACTTGCATCTCTCTGGATCGGGATCCAGTCGAGCTTCTTAAGGTGTGGGGTGATTTGAGTCTGTCTGGGGAGTTCAAGGATGAGTCTTGCCACTGAGTTTTGTATCGTCTATAATCTCTTCAGGAGGCAGGCAGTGTTTCCTACCTAAAGAGTGTTACTGTAGTCCAGCCTGCTGGTGATACTTGAGTGACAGTCCTTCTGGTGCCGATGGGGGGCCACCTGAAGATCTTACGGTGCATGTGTGGAGTGTGGAAGCAAGTGGACAAGACTATTTACCTGTTTCTGCATAGATAACTTGCTGTCCAAGATGATGCCAAGGTTGCAGGCATGGTCTATTGGGGCTGCCGGGAGGGCGGAATCCAGCAGGCCACCAAATGTCACTTCATGGTGAGTTGCTGTTCCCAAAGATGAGGACTTCCATCTTGTCCATGTTGAGCTTGAGACAGTTACCCTTCATCCAGTCTGCAGCATTCACCATACATGTGTGGAAGTTGGTTCTGGTGATGGAGGGGTCTTCTGACAGCGAGCGGATGAGTTGGGTGTCATTTGCATAGGAGATGATGTTGAGTCCATGAGATCTGGTGGTGTTGGCCAGGCGGGGTCATGTATGTGCTGAAAAGGGTGGGGTTGAGGGACAATCCTTGTAGGGCGCCGCAGATGATCTCCTTGGGTTCCAAGGCGAATGGTGGGAGACTGATTCTCTTGGTTCTTTCAGTGAGGTATGAGGCGATCCATTTGAGAGTGTCTCCTTGCGTTCTGATTTGGTGGAGTTTGTTGCTCAAGATGTGGTGGAAGACGGTGTCGAAGGCGCCTGACAGTCGAGGAGGATGAGGGCTGCTGTTTAACTGTGGTCTAGGAGGGCCCTGAGGCTACAATCAGGACTGCCTTGATGCTATAATTGGCTCAGAATCTGGATTGAGAGAAATCTGGGAAGTTGTTGTAGTGTTCCAAGTGTTTGGTAAGTTGCTTATTGATTGCCTTTTCGAAAACCTTTGCTAGAAAGGGGAGCAGGGAGGTGAGCTGGTGGTTCTTTGGATCTGCTAGATCAGCAAAGGCTTCTTTAGAAGGGTCCTCACTTCAGCATGTTTCCAGTCTTCTGAGAAGGAGGCAGTGGTGATGGAGGCGTTCGGAACTTGCTTGAGCTCGTCGCCAATCGTCTTCCTACCGTGGTTGAAGGTATGGTGGGGTCATCGGTCTGTGGGTGCTTCGACTATACGGAGTTCATGATGGAGAGTGTGGCTTGTCCCAACGTGTGAGCAGGTGGTCAGGGTTTGCTTTTGTGGGTGTGAGTAGGTAGATGCTATTGTGGGGGGGGGGGGTTTGGGGTTTGAAGTTCTCGTAAATGGTTAAGCTCTTGTTAAGGAGCAACCCTTGTCCCTGCTTTTGCAGGCAGGTCGCTCCCCGCTCCGCCGCCTTCGCCACCTCCTCACGGTCTTTTTCCATCTTTTACTTTTTGCCAATTTCCCCAAGACGCTGCCTTCCCCTGCGGCCCCTCTCACCTCCCTCTCACCGTCTTTCTCTGTGCCTTTTTCCCCAAGCAGCTGCCTTCCCCTGCGGCCCCTCCCTCTCACCGTCTTTCTCTGTGCCTTTTTCCCCAAGCCGCTGCCTTCCCCTGCACCCCCCCCACCCCCAGCCCTCCCTCCTCCCAGCTGCCACTCCCACCCTCCCCTCCTTTTATGGCAGCCGCGGCGCGCCAAAGGCAAGCCTGTCTGCGCCCGTCCGTGCCAAGACCGTGCCCAGCGCCAGTCCCCCTGGACCTCTCAGACAAACCTACTCCCCCCTCATCCTCCACTCACTCAACCCAGGCCCCCGCCCCCACTTGCACCCCTTCCAGCCCCACATACTCATGGCCCCTTCACCTGCCACACCTGTCATTTCTCCTGCTCCACATCCCTCACACTACACACCAACCATAGCGACCCCCCTTTCAACAAACACAACACCCCCAATGCAATACTCACCTGCTCTGCCCCCACCCCCACCAACCAACCCCGCTGCACACCAGCCCACAACCAGAACACACCCCGCAACACCCTCATGCACCACACCAATACCGCCCACCACAACCACCTCAACTACCTGCTCCTTTCACAAACATGCCATAAAACTCTGGGACCTCATCACATCACACTCACCTGACATCGCCTTCCTCACGGAAACCTGGACCAACCCCTCCTCAGAACCTGACGTAGCCAACGCCACCCCCAAGGGATACAAATGCCAACGCAAAGACCGCCTCAACAGGCCAGGGGGTGGCATCGCCATCCTACACAGGGACACCATCAGTCACCACCAGCTCCCAAGACACTATCGACAACACAGAACACATGCACTTCCTGATCCACATTGACAACAACTCCACCCTCAGAGGTACTTTAATCTACAGACCACCAGGACCACGCCCCGCCTTCTGCGACACTATCGCCGACACCATCAGCTCGCACGCCCTCACCTCCACAGACTACATCCTCCTCGGTGATCTCAACTTTCACTTGGAAAACCTAAAAGACCACAACTCTACCTCCCTCATAGACAACCTCACCAACCTCAGACTCAAACAACTGGTCACCGCACCCACCCACTCAGCAGGACACACGCTTGACGCAATTTTCACATCAAGCCAACACATAGACTACACCCACACCACCGAACTCCTCTGGACTGACCACCACTGCGTCCACTTCTCCTTCACCAAACCCCCCACACACCACCATCAACACACCACACCCTACCGCATGTGGGACAAGATCCCCACAGAACGACTAAACTCCCAACTGGCTCACAACCCTCCCCCCCCCCCCCCACGCCAACGACCCCAACACAGGAGCACACAACCTCTCCAAATGGATCACCACCTGCGCAGACACACTAGCCCCCCTCAGAAAACACATCGCCACCCGCAACATCAAGAACGCCCCATGGTTCACCCCCGAACTCCAAGACTCTAAGCACAAATGCCGCCAAGCGGAGAAAATATGGCGACTAGAACCCTCCACAACCAACTTCTCCACCCTCAAAACCACCATCCGCACCCATCACCAACTCATACGCGCCGCCAAAAGAGATGACTACAAGACACGCCTTGACAACAACTCTCAAAACAGCAAAGAACTCTTCACCATCATTAATGAACTTGCCAAACCCAAAGCCAGCAACATAGACCCCTCACACACACAGCCCCTATGTAACGGCCTCTCCAACCACTTCCACCACAAAATCCTGGACATCCACAACAGCTTCATACCACACACACCCACCGCACACACCCCTCACTCACCCAACCCAACCCTCACTCATGACCCCCCCACCACACTCACCACCTGGACCCCCACCACACACGAAGAAACCGAAAAAACCATGAACTCCATCCACTCCGGATCCCCCTCCAACCCCTGTCCACATCGCATATACAACAAAGCCAGCCCAACCATCGCCCCCATATTCCGCGACATAATCAATTCCTCTTTCGACTCCGCGACCTACCAAGCCCCCAGGAAGCACGCGCAAATCACTGCTCTCCTAAAAAAAAAAAAAAAGCCGACCCGGAGATCCTCTCCAACTATCGCCCCATCTCCCTCCTCCCTTTCCCCGCCAAGGTTGCTGAGAAACTAGTCAATGCCTGCCTATCCCACTTCCTCGAAGCAAACCACACTCTTGACCCCTCACAATCCGGGTTCCGCAAGAACCACAGCACGGAAACCGCCCTCATCACATGCACTGACGACATCAGGACCAAAGTCGACAAAGGCGAGACCGTCGCACTCATCCTCCTAGACCTCTCAGCAGCCTTTGACACCGTCTGCCACCACACATGCCACACACGCCTCCACAACATAGGAATTTGCCACAAAGCCTTGGACTGGCTCACCTCCTTCCTCACCGACCGGACCCAGAGAGTCCGCCTCTCACATTCCACTCCACCACTTCCAAGATCATCTGCGGAGTCCCCCAAGGGTCCTCCCTCAGCCCCACACTCTTCAACATCTACATGATCCCCCTAGCCAACATCCTCCGATCACACGGAATCACTATCCTCTCCTACGCAGATGACACCCAACTTATCCTCTCCCTCACCCGCAACCCCACCACCGCCAAAACCAACCTACACGCTGCTCTCCTCAACACCGCCAACTGGATGACTACTAACAACCTCAAGCTTAACTCCGACAAAACCACATCATCTTCGGCCCCAACAAAACCACATGGGACGACTCCTGGTGGCCCACCGCCCTAGGCCCCGCAAACCAAGCACGCAACCTCAGCATCATTCTAGACCCCTCCCTCTCCATGACGCAGCAAATCAATGCCCTAACCTCCTCCTGCTTCCACACACTCCGCACTCTAAAAATATTAGTCAAATGGATTCCCCCAGAGACCAGGAAGACAGTCACCCATGCACTCATCAGCAGCAGATTAGACTACGGTAACGCCCTCTACGCCGGCACCACACTCAAACGCAAACTCCAGAGAATCCAGAACACAGCCGCACGCCTCGTCCTTGGCCTCCCCCACCACAAACTAATCTCACCACACCTCAAGTCCCTTCACTGGCTCCCCATAGACAAGAGAATCACATTCAAGATCCTCATCCACGCTCCCAAATCCCTCCACAACACCGGCCCAACCTACCTCAACGAAAGAGTGAGCTTCCACACGCAACCTCTGATCAGCTGACTTCGCCCTAGCCACAGTCCCCCGCATCCAACGCACCACCACAGGAGGCAGGTCCTTCTCCTACCTTGCCCCCAAAACCTGGAACTCCCTCCCCACCAACCTTCGCAAAACCAAAGACCTCCTGCTCTTCAGAAAGAGCCTCAAGACATGGCTGTTCGAACAGTGACCCTCCCTGGTCCCCCCCCCCCTTTTTGATCCCCTCCCCCCACCTCCCAGCGCCTTGAGACCCTCACGGGTGAGTAGCGCGCTCTATACATTTTTTTGTTTGATTGATTGTTTGTTGTGGAAGAAGTCTGCCAGGGTGTCGCACAGTTCTTGGGAGGGGGTGGCTGTGGGGTTGGAGAACTCCTTCCCGATGGTGAAGAGCTCCTTGCTGTGGTTCGTGCTGGCTTCTATGTGGTCTGCTAGCGCATTCTTCTTTGTTTCTCTCAGGAGGGAGGCTGTGGTACCGGTTGACTGATTTATTATTATTATTTTTATTTTTTATTTTTTTTAGCTGGTATGGTCTTCTGTCTTTTTGTCTAGTACGCCACTTCCTTTAAGTTGCCATCAGTTGTGTTTTGGAGGATTGCAGCTCTGCAGTGAACCAGCTGGCTCTCCTGGCCGGTACTTTGGGTTTGGCTGGCTTGGCAGGGGCAATTGTGTTGGCGCATTCAGTGATCTACTTGGAGAAGTTCTTCGCAGCCTGTTCGGTGTTGGGTGATGTGTCTGGGAGGTGGGAGCTGACAGTGTTGTTCCACTGGTCTTCTGATACCTTTTCCCGGTTTCTGCATGTGGAGCTGGGGGCGTGGTGCCAGTGTTGGTAGATGCTGAGATGGTGAAGTGGACGCTGTAATTGTCGGTCCACGTGACCTTTGAGACATGGTTGTACTTGACTCTGTTGTTGGATGTATGAAAGGGGGTTGAGCGTGTATCCTGCGATGTTGGTGACAAGTTGTTGGAGGCTGATGTTGTTCATGCTTTCCAGGAAGTCGGTTATGCTCATGTCGTGAGGGTCATTGAGGTGGAAGTTGAAGTCTCTTAGGAAGATGCTTCCTCACACCCATAATAGTTCCAATAGAAGAACTACAATACAAGCTGTGTGTGTGTGAGGGAGAGAGTGAGATAGTGGACATTTTTACACAATCCTACTAAATTGACTGCTTTTTTGTTTAATAAATTCTGAAACAAATTTGTGTCAACTGTTGCCTTAGGTTGAATGCATCTACTGTTAGGACTTGGTGAGGGCTAGGTGAAGGTCACACATGTCTCTGGACTGGAGGCAGAAGGTTCTAAGCACAGCACTCTGAGCTCAGAGTTAAAGGCTACTTACACTGAGGACTGCAGATGATTCTGCCTTTAAATGCTGATCTCTGAATCTAGCCTGCCACTACACATAGGGGCAGTAAGTTCTTATTAGAGGCTGTCATTTTGCTTTGGAACCTGCTAATGAAGGGTAGTAAATGACATAGTAGTGAATTCTGTAACACAGGATGGCACTGAGTATTATAGAGGAGGGTTACCTGGGTACTGGAGTCACTGAATCCACAGTAGGGCTGAGCTCCATATCAACTTACCACATGCCTTTCCTCAGTTGTACCCTATGCTTCCCCTTTTAAGCAGGACAGGCAGTCCCTACCTCATGCTAAACCTTCCAGCTGGTTGTGCAGGACACTTCTGGTAGAGTCACCAATTTGTTTATTGAAGAACAGATTTACCATGCTTATTGTAGCAAGTAATGGAAGCAGCAAGATGCGATGCATCCATGTACTTCCTGCCTATGTGTGCTGGTTTTCTCTGTGTCAAACAACTAGCCCTGATAAAATGCACAATCGGATGGAGCATGGTTGATTTAACCGTACTTTCCCCCACACCAACTTTCGAGCAACCATCAATCGCTCAGTATGTGCCTGGCCAGGTAGCCCACCACATTAGACATGCAATTGAGTCAGTGAACTAAAGACTGCTGTGGCCAGCCACCTAAATAAAAGAAGGTAGCCATGACCTCAGCATATCTACTTCAATGAAAGCCCAAAAAGGTGGAAAAGTGAGGGTGGCTCTATGCAGAGGTCTTAGTCAGAAATAATGTATTACCATGAACGTACACACACACAAGATTGTAATAAACCATGGCAACCAGCCTTTCCAAGACCAGGTCCCTCTTGATGTGGATTGGTTAATGATTTGTACACATTTTGCATAATAATTGACAAATGCAAGAGGTAAGGTTTTCAGTAAAAGCTCTGGCTGGATTAAGGGCAGCTAGCAAAGGCTGTTTTTGGGGGGGGTGGGGGGGATTGTTATGTGACCGCAAAGCCTGATTTTAAGATCCACTCAACTATTGCTGTGGGTCATCTTCCATTGTGACCCGGCTCCACTGAAGGCAAAACAGAGGATTTGAATTAGAGACTTTTTTAAAATGTCTCCTTCATCTTCACACAGAGAATAAAGGCACTTACAGAACCGCAATGACTGGTATGGATGACTTGTTTAAAAGTGGAAGCACAGGGTGAGACCTGAGCATAATATGCATTCCTTTGCTGTCAATGGTAGCAGTAAAGCATTCCCTCAGTACAGGATTCTATCCCCCAGCACTTGTGAGAGTTGTGAATAACACACACATGTGAATAATCTTTGTTTTTTTAACTTTTTATTATTGCAGTGCTTGTCATACTGTTGGTTCAACAAATAACAGCGAGTTACTAAGTCAAGATTGTTACAACACAGGTAGCATTGTACAAGAATTGCAGAAATAGTGCAATACAAACTGGAACTTTCACTGCTTGAAACATAGCTTATGGACAAGTCTGCGGAGGGCATTATAGAGGCATCATCACTTCCATTCCATTTCTGTCTCCCCATCACCCTCCAGCAAGATAAGAATCCAACCCCCACACCTTCTCACACTTTTTGAAGCAACCCCTACTCTCATGAACCACTTGTTCTACTTTTTGACACCAATCTAAATCTGCTTCCCGTTCCACAACATCTGGAGGGGGGGGTAGGTTTACCCCAGAATCGTGCAACATTATGTTTTGCCACTGCCGTTGCCAGCATCACCCATATTTTCTGGTATTTTGGCCATGGCTCCTCCCCTGATATCAGCAGAAGCAGCCGTTTAGGTTCTAAGGGAATGGCCCGCCCCATGACCCGAGAGATCCTACTGGTCACAGCCTGCCAAAACATCTGGACCACCAGGCACCCCCATATTATGTGGAAGAATGATACATCCAGTCTACAGCCTCTAAGGCACAGCCCTGTAGTAGCTTGACCTATTTGATAGAGGAGGGTCCTGGAGTAATAAGACCTAAGCAGGATTCTCAATTGTACTAGCCAAAAGTGAGTGCAGATGGCGATTATCTTTGGACTGCAACGCTTCCGTCCAGTCGTCATCGTCAAACTGTGATTAATCTTGTGCAGGTCAGTCATGTGAGTCCACCCTGGGCTTGCTGCTGCCTGAAACTGCTTATAAGCTGCTATTGCCTGAAGCTCCTTGTTTGTACATTGGAGTTTGAAGCTCTGTGTACCAGGCCTTTTTTTGGCCTGTTTTCCTGTCCAGTACCTGCCTTGCAACAGCCAAAGTCTGTATCTTATTTAGCTTGCTGCATATTTCTCTCAGCCCTGCATTGCTTTTGTTTTATTCCCTTGTCGGTCATTTTTTTTACAGTTGGGGTCAGCCTCTGTACTGCTGTCATTGAAATTGTTCCTAAGTTGTTCCCTCTATTGCTGCTATTAATTCCCAGTCGGTTTCTTGTTAAAGTTCCTAAAATCCTTGTGCTTGACTTGCATTTTGTTCTCTAGTGTTTCCTTAAACACTGTGCTCCTGACTACTTGCGAGAGCTCTTAGGTTCCTTCCTAGTGCATGCTCTGTGTTCTCCTCTTGGGCTCTTGTGTCTGATAAGTGTGCTATTTGGTCCTCACCAGTGTATAATTGTATTTCTTTGTACAGGGGTTGGCTCCTGATTTCCAGGAGGCAATAACTGCCCCATCTTTTGTCTTATGTTACATGTAGTCTTAAGTCCCTTAACTGTGAGTGCGACATTTCTATTTTCCCAGGAATCACCACTGTGCTTCCTGTTGGATCCCTAAGGATCTCATGTATGTAAGTACAATCCTTGGTTGTGCCCTAGGGTCCAGATATAGAATCATGTCTGTCTCCTGTCTGTGGGGTTTGCAGTGTGACTATCTGTAAAAGAAATCTACACAGAGACATTGACATTCCCTGTTCCTATGGGTGTTTCTGAGTTTTACCTGTGAAAAACCTAGTTGTAACCCATTGGGTGTGTCTATAATTGATTCGTCTCCCTGCCTGCTTACATTAAGGTTGCCTTGCCTTATCTATCCTGTTCCTGCGTCACCCTGTTTGCGTTTGTTCCGTCCTTTCCTGGTGTATGCCTTTGCCTGCTCCTTTGCATCGATACGCTACTTCCATGGGCAGGTGTTTGAGTGGTGCTCTTCCTGGAGTCTTTGACACGAACAGGAGGGACTTTGATGTGTGATAGGCTTCATTTTTTTACCTGAACAGTCTCATTTGCCAATCAAGGGAGATTTAGCCTAAATTAAAAAAAAAAACCTTAATAGTGGTTAACGTTTCCCCAAACCTTCAAAACGTCCTTCATTTTAACAGGTGTTTGGCATTCCATTTGAATGATTTAGCTATTTAGATGGCCCAGGCAGAGCAGGTTTTGACTTGATTCCTGGCACTGAATGGCATGCAGTAAAATGGTCCTAACACATAGCGAAACAAGTGTGTACATGCAATAGACTTTCAGCGTGCAATGTGTCTGTTGGGGTTATTAGGAAAATGGATGGAAACATACTTTCAATGGAGCATTGCATTGTGTGCAGGTCTTATTCAAAGTGTGAAGGACGCAGAATACGATGCACTCTCTTGTATTCAGTGGACGAAGCTTCAAGGAAGCTTGCTTACTACAGCAAAGGCCAGAGATTGTTTTTGCCGTCTCAGTGGTGGCACTTAGTTTGGTAGATGTAGGGATAGATGCATTCCGCGATTTATTGCTCAGGCCGGGCACATGGGTTTGCTACGTTAGCTGCTACAATGTTTTCAATAGTTGTTGTCTTGCCCCTGAAGGTAGAATCAGCTCGACTTCTGGAGAAGAGTGTGTAGTAAGTAGCAGTCAGCAATGTCACGCTTGACCAAGGTGGCTTGAGAGCCCTATCCACTGGTACTTGTATGTTACACACAGCACTCGGCTGGGTCAAGGTCAAGCAAAAAAAACAAATCAGACGAGATGGCACCCATAATGTTTGTCATTGAAAGCAATGTTATATGTGCTATGCATTGTCTGCAGTTGACAGTTCAAGTCTTATTGGGTGCAACATTCTATTGGAAATTGGCGTTTCTAGGTGACTGGGGATTTGCAGGGTGTCGGCAGCTCAGGGGCTCTAGCATATTCACTTACCAGTTGGATTGGTGACGCCACTAGACTAGATTCCCTGGTCATAGTCTTGTTCTTCTCCACTCCAGTTTCGCCGGTATAGGTCTTGTTTCTCTCGTTCTTCTTTGACATTGGTAGCTGTGCAGTAGAAGAGTGTGCTTTGGCGTGCTGGTGCATTATAACCCTGCAGAGGTTTCTGGTACGTCCTGGTTTCGAGGGTTCTGGACCTGGGGTGGCAGCCAGTTCTGGGACCTTGATGGAGGCAGGAAGAACCGTCATGTCAGTCTTTCATCCTCCTGGACTGGTGTTAGGGGGGTGTTATTTTTCCGCTACCCATTTCAAGATGGCCACGTTAGCAATACTCGCACCAGACGTATCCCAATTTAAGATGGTGGAAATGCATCTTTTTTGATGTTTTGTTTATCCCTATCATGCTTCCTCTTGGTATGAACCTATTAAAGGAAGAAAGCACAAATGATTGCGATGAAATACAGTTGAAGAGTTATTTTATGTCTGGTTTGTGACCCCCCCTATAGCAATATTTTGGCTTTTAATTCAAGCATTTTTATATCGTATTTGAAGACGCCTTTGGAATTTCATAGCCTTTCTGCTCATGCCCAGTTCCGTATTCTATCCATTCATTGCCTGCCTAGTAATTTTATTTTGCCTACTGACTTTTTCTTCCAACAGTGACCCTTTCTAGTAGATACTTGTTATTTCCACTTAAATTTGAGGTATAGAGATACTCAGTAGCTAATGAAGAGATTCGCCCATTCAATGGGCAGGCTAAGTGAAGATTATTGGGGCACCCCTAGCATCCTGTTATTCAGTGTGAAAATAAAAGGAGAGATGTATATGAGACTTGTTATAAATGGCCCTTTCTGCAGGGTCATCCCCAAAATGTTTGCCTTCTTCCTCCCATTTGTTTTTGTTGGCTTTATGACTCTGGGCACTTTACCACTGCTAACCAATGCTCAAGTGTATGATTTCTCTCCTTTAAACATGGTATCATTGGCTTATACTTAATTGGCTATTTGATTTACTTCTAAGTCCCTAGTAAAGTGCATTATCTGTATCCCGGGCCTGTAAATTAAATGGTACTAGTGGGCCTGCAGCACTGCTTGTGCCACTCAAGCAGCACCCTAGCCATGTCTTAGGCCTGCCATTGCAGGGCCTGTGAGCAGTTGTAAACTGTCATTTCGACCTGGCAAAATAAACCTTTTCCCAGGCCCAAACCTTCCCTTTTTATACATACGTCGGCCCTAGGTTAGGCCCTGGACAGCCCAGAGGGAAGGGTGCAATGTATGTAAAAGGCAGGACATGTACGGTTACATTTTACATGCCCTTGTAGTGAAAAACTCTTACATCCATTTTCACTACTGCAAGGCCTTTCTGTCCCATAGGAGAACATTGGGATTACCTTATTACATTTTATAAGGGTAATTTCCAGTTGAGAAGAGATCACCCGTTCAAGTCTGGAGTCTCTAGAATCCTAATAATTCTACTTTAAAATCCTAACTTATGGTGAAGTCGAATTTTAAAATACAGTTCTGAACATACCACTGTTAGAAAGTTGGCATTTTCTTGCTTTAGCCATTTGGTGCCTGGAGCCAGTCTTTGATCAGATGACTAGGTGTAGTTGGCAGTTAGGCTTTTGTGTACCCACAATGGGAGCTTAGTTGTGATTTGATGGGCCATTCTGGCAGGATGGGAGAGAGGAGCGGGGCACAGCCTCACTTACACTTGAATAGGCTGTGTCTTGTCCTCACACAAAGGGCTAAATACCCCCTGAAGTTAGTCTGGAACTAAGGCAGGAGGGACATGGCATCTGTGCACTTCAAAGGCATGTCTCTAGAAGTCTCCCCCACTTCAAAGGCACAACTGGATAGAAATACTGGACCTCAGAGACCACCTCTTCAGTACACTTCTGGACCTGTGGATACTTGGCCAGGAAGGACTGCTGTGCTGCTAAAGGACTGCCCTTCTGCTGGACTGCTGCGTTGTTGTGCTGACATTCTGCCGCCTTGCCTGGTTGAGAAGGACTGGACCTGCATCTCTCTTAAACCGAGAACCCAGAATGACTCCACGGCATAGTTGGCTGACCTCCTGATCTGAAGTCTCAGGGACATAAAAGACTTCCAATAGCCCTGCAACAGAACAGATGCATCTTCTACTGCATGGTGTAACCCCAAGCAGAACCAACGCATCAAGACCTCTGCATGGAGTGGACCCGTCGTAAAAGATGCACATCGCCGCAGCAACCCGCATCTTGGGACCGACACATTGCCTTTAGAACTGACACTGTGCAACACGTCCCCAGAGCAGATCCTCACATCTCTCGTCGACGGCAGCCTTGACGATGACACTTACCAGTCATCGAAACCGATTCATCGTCTCAACTACGCAACACATCCCTGATACCAGCCTTCGCATCACAAGCCCTGTTGGCTCAATCCTCAATACCAATGCAACAGGACCTTACACCGCAGCCTCACAGAATCTCAGAACCCACCATCGCCTCTGGTGTTCAACAACTCTTAAACGCAGATCCACACAATGCTCCGCAAACCAGGAACCAAGGTACTTTTGTTCAGCAGGCCAAATTGGGTCCCTGTAGCCGGCTGGGGCTCTATTGCAGTCAGCCTGAACTTGTGACTTTGTCCTGGTCCAGCGTGACCAGATATCCACAGTTTGCACCTTATGCTTTTTGGTGCTATTGTACCTAAAACGTTTAAATTCAACATCTCCGGTTCTACTAATTGGATTTTTTTTTTTTTTGGTCTAGTTTTATTTATTAACGTCCGATCTTTTTTTCTAACCTGGTGCATGATCTTTGTGTGTTTTTTTTCACTATTTTATTGTTTGAAGTGTTACACAAATAAGTTACACATTGCCTCTACGTTAAGCCAGACTGCTTTGTGCCAAGCTACCAAGGGCAAGCACAGGTTAATTTGGGGTTTGCTTGTGCCTTACCTTGACTAGGATTGTGGTTGCTGCTTGACCAGAGCTTGCACCCCAGTCAACCAGTAACCCAGTTTCTAACAAGACCACTGTTTACACAAGACTTTAGTTTAAAGTACTTGGAAATGGACTTTAAAAAAGTTGGCTGCCAAAGACAACTCAGAGATACAAAGGAGTTGAGTTCAGTATTAGGGTTGGGCATTGGCAGGTATGGCCTGTGGCTTTAGTGTCGAGGTCTGAAGCCTCCAACTCTCCCCTGTCAGATTAATTGTTGATCCCAGAGGCATAAACAACTCTAATGCTATTCTATGCTTGAAGAGTTTTGATTAAAGCTTTCCGTGAGGTGGGATACAAAGATAAAAAAATATTCGGCTCAGTTCATGATAGGGCGGCGTCCTCTAAGGCTTGCCCACTGAGTCGAGGTTAATTCACCAGACATAAATTGTACATCAGAGCAGGACTTTGTTCTTCCATAAACAGGCAGTTTTTGCAGAGTGTGAAAAGTATGACTTCTGTTAAGTTGCTATTGGTATACACTGTTGAAAAATAAAAAGAGGAATGTGCTTGCATATATTATGTTAGGATAATTCACTTGGTGTGCCCAGCTGCTATCCATATTTCTTATTTGAATAAAGAATGGGTTTTGATGAGTATCAATGTTTTTGTTTTCTTCTAACCGCACAGGAGCCTGGGAAGTTGGGAGCTCACCTGTGGTCCATGCAGATCAATGAGGCAAGGAGGCAGCGGCGGCTCCTCTGCTAAGGCGGAGGGGCGTTGCTTCACTGCATTCAGTAAAATGAAAAATACAATGATAATAACGCTATGTTATTGTCATTTTATTTTTTCTGGGAGTCAGGTTAGGGTGGGGTGCCGTGGGGCAGGGATGGGCCGGAGGGGGCCGAAGGAGGGCTCGAGAAGGAGTGGTATGTGCACATGTCTGTTTGGCCTGCTGTGTTGGGCCGGCCAAACAGACATGCGCACTTAGCATTTCTCCACCCGGCTGTATTGCATAGCCAGGAGGAGAAAGTGCACAGGCCTTCACTCCCTGTATGAGCGCTGAACCAGGCTGCTCAAACCAATAACGATGCTGCTGTCATGCTGGTGACAGCAGCTTCGTGATTTGCTGGGAGCCTATGTGCTGCCGGGAAGAGGACGAAGTCAGAGGAGAAACAAATGCGTCTCCCAAAGGAGCTAGTACGTGTTTTTTTTTTTTTTTTTTTAACCCTCACCACCCCTGTTCAGTGGTAGCCGCCACTGCAAGGAGGGAAATTGCCATTACCACTTAAGTAATCTAGATTTGTTTTGTATGCGGAACCTGGGAATGGAAATGGCACATTGTTGGATCAATATGGCCAACCATGCTTGTTGTTCAACTAGTGGGAAATAGGTTAACTACCTATTCACAACATCACATGAGGCAGGTTCCAGGTACATACCGTGCATTTTGAGGCCAATGCCGCATCATCTGATATCGAATCATTGTTCGCTGGAATTGGCACAAAAAACTGTAGCAAACTGTGGGGGAGAAAGAGTAACTTTACTATGCAAAGTTCACAAAGAACTCTGTTTCTGTTTTTCTTAAATACAGTCTATTGAGCACAACATTACCAGTGTGTTTTGCACTCGATGAGTGTGCTTCTCTGATGTAGGAATACCGTATTTTTGCTCATTGTTGAAGGGGGCCTGGAAATTACTGGAAAGAAGATGAAGAGGAGGAGGGAGTTGGCCTCAGTGATTTTATTAACTCATTATGGGGACTTGGCAGGAGCGGCTCGCGGGAGGGAAAATGGGACGTGGCAATGCATGGCATGGAGGGTGAGGGGGGGGGACCAAAAAAATAAATAAAAATAAAACATACCTTTTTCCCGTGCTGCTCCATCTGCTCTGCTATCCTCCGTCATTGCAGGCACAGGCTCCCAACCTGCCTTGTGGCCAATCCTGATGCTGCTCAAATAAGCGTCAGCCAGGGCGCTCCTAGGCAGACTGGGAGCCTCTGCCTGGTCTCTTCAACCCGGCAACGCAGTGCGGGTTGGAGAGACCCTACTGCGCATGTATGTTTGGTTGGCCCGGCCCGGGACAGCCGGCCAAACATACAAGCGCATTGAGGGGGAGTGCTGTGCACTCCCCTTCGTCCCCATCATGCCCGTGGCCCCACCCAGTTTTATAGTGAAAACATAATAAACTGGGTTTATTATGTTTTTACTATAACAGCTTTGCAGCTCCTGCTGATGGCGGGGGGGGGGGGGGGGGGTGTCATGGAGTGGTCAAGATATGGGCCGAGAATAGACACAAGAAAACACGATTTGATCTATCAGATTACAGTTCGAGTTCTGAATTAATGCTGGTCTGGCCTGGGATCGCTTGGTATTTTCAGATAGATATTGCAGGCTAATAACAAAGCCTTTGAAATGAGCATCACATATAATAATTACTGCAAAAGGTGGGCATCAGCTGTCCTTTCTTACATCTTGCTGTTGACTACTCGGATTATCCATGATTTAAGCCACTCTGTGTTCTCATTAAAACTGGAACAGATATTTGATCACTACAGATTGTGCAGACCCATTCTTTGCATTGACTCAGTAGCAAGAAATGTGACCCAGTGCTGCTGGCTAGGAGTAACAGAGCTATGCAAGAGGCATTGTTTGGCTGCTATGAGCTGCTAGGCCAAGTAATGTTTTCAGTAATGCTCCACGTAATATCCTTTAGACGTTCTGAATACAAGTAACTGTTTTGCTCTGGAGAGCATACATTTACTGTTCATTGATGATTGACAGGCTCAACTTTTCAGATAATTTCTTACGATTTTGTGTACACTCAAACAGCCAACGACTCCCTCTCAATTAAGTGTTCATGTTTAAAACACAAACTGGCTTCAGTTTTTAAAATAAAGCTTGATTTGTGTGAAAAAGTTAACATGCTTTGTTTTAACAACCGTAAGAAACTTTGTAATAAACTTTGTTGCAGAGCTGATTACAAAACACCGACAATTAAAGCTATAAAGCTTAAAAGCTAAGATTTCATTGTATGGTAATTTGCAATAAATTCCTATTATGCTGCAATTGTATAATTAACCAGCTATGCAGTCAGCCATACACGTGATTCTCAATGTTACCGAAGCACCAAGAACCGGCTGTGCAAGTCACGCGTGACCTGGCCCAAGAACACACACACTGTGATGTTGGTTACAGGAAGGAGTCGCTGCTGATGCTTATTCTTCGCCGACAAAAAAGCCATTACAAACAAGGTTTCAGTCAAGTAGGCTAAGCACAATAAACAAAAAAGCATCACAAAAAAGACTTTGATTAAACGTCAAAAACCCTGCCAGATCTGCCCACAAGCTGCATGTCCAAACACAATATAGAGTGCAGAATATTGACTATCACCATACCGTCAATGTGTATAGACAAGTGTAGATTTACTATTCATAACTGCACATATATGTACCTGGATGATATATATCTCCACCTATGTAGATGTGCACATGCCTATATATATATTTAGCTTGACCGTATAGAGGTATGTGTTTTTATATGATACAGTTTGTTTTCAGTTATTAAAACATCTGCAGTGAGTTGAGTGCAAAGTCTGCTTCTAGTACTGGCAAAATTCTCCCAGACCTAACGGCGAAGTGTGGCTTTAAATTTCAATTTTACCTTTTTAGGGAGCAGCGCTTGGCAATAGGCCTTCAACTGTCCTTCCATGTACGATTGGGCCACTGCCTCTTTTTGAAAAACTCCTTGAGGTCATCTTCAAATGAAATTTAAATGAGGAGCCTCTTTCAATGTATTGCCCATTTAGATGACAGCGGCCTGGTTTCTTGGTCTCCCTCTCAAACTTGAAAACAATTGATTTCCCGGATGTAGCGCTATGCGGTTGGCCTTGCAGTATTCTTTGAGACCAGAGAGAGCGTTGGAGGCCTACACTAGTATTGTTAAAAAAGACAACAGCATCTGCACATTGAATAACGGAAATGAGTTGACCTCCAGGCATTGGAGAACATCTTTCATTGCCCGAAGCCTACACTAGGTCTCCAACATTAAGTTGCAACAATATTGGCATTTGTGGATGGAAATGGTCACTGGCTTTTTGGAATACGAGCCCTAGGCGGTGATCATGTGAGAGGAAGGTCCTCGTCCCCCCCCAAGACTATAGGGCTTGCCACCTGTGGGCCGGGCCTGACAGGGCGACATGCGAAGTAGCTGGGCGCTCATTCTCCCCACCTGGAACTCTCTGGGTCACCCCCACCCTCCCTGGTGCCTCCTACCTCCCCAGCCTTTTTTTCTTCTTGGTACTTGGAGGAGCCGCCTCAACAAATCTACTGATGGATTTACCAACTACAATGGCAGCTGACACTAGGTAGCTTTTATGTAAACTATCATGCCGTTCAGTTTCCCATTTCTTTTTTAAGTTGTCCACAGCATCATTATAAGCAGCAAGATCAGCGTTTCTAGAAATGGTGAGCATGTCCACATGCTTGCCATCCTTTGAACCATCCTTTTTTTGCCACCCTAATGTGCCCAGTGTACTAGATTAGGCGAGGGGTACTCGTTCTAAAGGCCACAGACCACATGCAGCCCTCCAGGCTTTTTTTTAGGTCAAGCGTGCAAGCGCTCTTGTCGGTTGTAATCTATCTGTGGGCTTTTAACTATGCCCACCGCACACCCATCACTATCACTCGTTCGTGGGCTTGCCTTTCAAAAATCCTTTATCATTGGTAAATGCTTTATGTTTGTCCCTCCTTGGGGCGGCTTTGTTACCGCCTTGGCCATCAACCTTGTTACATAGGTAATTGCACTTTTGCTGATACGTTTGACTGCGACCAAACTTCTTTTTCCTTTAGTTTCTCTCCTTCGTGCTCATGGCGGCCATGGGGCTTTGAATCGGCTCACTTATGTCAACTGTTTTACTTTTTATTTTCAATTTATGTGGCAAGAAAAGTTCAGTTAGGAATTTACAATGCTAATAGCTCTAACTCGAGCAAACGCAAGACTCATTGCATTGCAAATGCTTGTTAGGTTTAGTATTGCGGTCACTGACAATCAGGAGGATTAGAGATTAGGATTTGAGAGAGTAGGGGTGGACTGTGAAGCTTTGAGGAGTCCCTTCAAAAACACTTCACACATCCCTGCACACTATAAACAGGAGTTATGAACAGGGCTTGAGAGGGACCAGTGTTTACTTAACTATTTATTGGGATTATGAGCTGCAGATCATGGAGTGC
Organism: Pleurodeles waltl; assembly: GCF_031143425.1. Classification (NCBI taxonomy): domain Eukaryota; kingdom Metazoa; phylum Chordata; class Amphibia; order Caudata; family Salamandridae; genus Pleurodeles; species Pleurodeles waltl. The sequence goes on along the minus strand of NC_090444.1, from coordinate 1,695,874,931 downwards.
CCTTTATAGCTCCGGTCTAGGAACACGTTCATCTTTACAGATGCTGATAAGAAGGAATGTGAACATCTAGAATACAGCCAGGGCCGTAGCTTCAGGGACGTTTGGGGTGTTACACCATTCTAATGTATTTTGTGATATATAGCTGGGTGTGGGTGCTTTCAGTGGGGTATGGTGAGGTGTCTGTCGGATTTCACCAGGATCTTTTACACACACAAAAAGGCACACATAGGGCCTGATTCTAACTTTGGAGGACGGTGTTAAACCGTCCCAAAAGTGGCGGATATACCACCTACCGTATTACGAGTTCCATAGGATATAATGGACTCGTAATACGGTAGGTGGTATATCCGCCACTTTTGGGACGGTTTAACACCGTCCTCCAAAGTTAGAATCAGGCCCATAGTCTCTTCCTCTGTCTGTTTGAAAAGACTTCAAAAATGTTGGTTATTTCACAAAATAATGTAGCGTTTCTCCTTTAGTACCCCAACTAATATGCATTCCACTCTCATTCAGTTCCCTTTAAGCCCCTCTTGTGCGACCTGCTAGTCCTATAATGTACTTTATCATTTTGTGCCATCATGATTGTTGGGAAAGCTGATGCTCACACCCCCTCAGTCTTAATAACCAAGCTACGCCCCTGGCTACAGCGCTCTCCGTAGGCAGAGGGGATTGCTCTAAAGTCTTTACGTTAGTGAAATTGAGTTAATGGTCCATCCAGGGACTAGTGATCAACACCACATACCATTTGATAGGATTAATGAGTTTATTCAAATTTACTGTCTGTGAAAAAAAGGAAGACACACCTTTATGAGGGTAGGCAGAATTTAAGTCTAAACAGTAATAATAATTGTATAATTTTACATAGCAATTCATAGTGCACCTTTGCTGGTTCTAAGTACTGCAAGTAATGCATGCTACTATTCCCCATCTCCTAGTGCTCAATTTACTGTACCCTCAAGAATAGAAGGCTGCGTCTGCCTTGCTTGCTTTTGAACTATGGTTGTTCAAGTTTTTCAGTGGCAACCATTTAACTCACTGAGTCATCTTGCTAGCAAAATAGTTTGGCCATATATAGAAGCCGGGATTAAAAAAACATGTTTTGGTTCCACGGTATCTAGCTTGCTCACAACACCACAACTTGGTAGGGGTCATTCTGATGAGAATGGCTGATGACCGCCCTTTTGATGTAAAATGCCCTTGTGTTGCGGATGGTCTGACTAGATTTTGATGCAATGTTTCCTACCAGCATATCTCAATAAAGAGGTCCAGCAAGGATTAGGTAATCAAGTTCTGAAGTACCATTGATTCAACTTCCCCAATGGACTGCATCTAGTGATGGGAGTAGGGTTGTAATGTCTCCTTACATGTGAATTGCCCACCTTGTTGGTGGGGTCTGTCTGTTTTTATTGCACTCACTAACTTAATTGATTTGTTTCTAAGCACTTTCAAAGTTTGCAGGATAAGAAAACAGTTAGAAGAAAATTGTGAGACCTGTTTGGGCTCTGGGGCAGTAGGTAGTTAATGGATAGCATCCTTGGTGGGTACCACTGATGTCCCACCACTGCTTAATTCCACTTGGATAATCGATTTGACTGTTTAGAGCTAATGCTAGGAGGCACTCAAGGGACTTAAACTCTGATATTGTATGACACAGAGATCACTCTTGATAAACTAAATGTTTGTGGAAATCTTTATCTCTTAAAGAGGTCAGCAGCCTAACATAGAGAAGGGTGCTGTGCTATAAAAAACAAAAATGTGCTCCATGACTCACAGTCCCCACGTGAACACATTTGTTTCTCCCTTCCATTGCTGCCGGCACCAGTGTGGCCCTTGGATACAACTCAGACCTTTCATTTTGGGCCCTGAGAAAATGTTTGTGAGCATCTTTATACTAGATCACTGAAACCGAGGAAATCTGCCATTTAGTTACACATTTTATGATGTCATTCTTTTACAAGACATGCAACAATTGTTAAAATCCTGTCATTTTTGTTTTTATTGTTTTGTCTGAGTGGGACATGATCTGGGAATGATGGGATTTGCTTTTAGATTTGGTACTGTACTGTATCACCATTCATGTGCAGGGCCGGTACACTTCCACGCAATTATTTCTCTTTTTAAAATAGAACTCCAGTGTAAATATTTACAATTGTTTTATTCAGAAAAAGTGGGTCTTATTCGGGCACCTCCCTTTCCTAGCGCCACCCTATCTTAAACAGAAAACAAACACAGGAAATAGGGTCAACTAGGCACCACTTCATTGGTGGGGATTTTGACACAGGTTTGATGCTTTGAGGCAGGAATAATACCCAATGCCCCAAAGTACTTCTGGTGAAGGAAATGGACACGGGCACCTTCGTCTTGGCTACATCAACTACAACCACAATTGGAAGAGGGACAGAAGATCTTGTTCCCCTATATTCGATTCACTTTCTGAGAGTCCACAGATGAAGCCAGAATCGGACACTCTCAATATTGCTTGGTAAAGAAGGAATTTAGCAGTGTTACTGCAGAGGCTAAGGAAGATGATCCCAATATCAGTGGGTTCAAACTCTCTTCTGGCGAAATTCATAATACCTGCAAAAATACAGCATCAGTACAGCTCACACTACCAAAGACAAGAGCTGCTAACCAAAGGGCGCAGTACCAAACAATCACCAGCAGCCGTTGGATCACGTTACCATCAAGCAATGACTCTATCCCTCTGCCCTAGCTGATGAGCATTCTAGCAGGGGTAGCTCCTCCATAAGGGCGGAGGAGGGTCCCCACCCCGCCAGCAGCACCAGCTGCAAATCCTTTGTAAGGAAACAATGATAAACAGTGTTTCTTATTGTTTCCTTGTAAAGGGGCGGGGCCACAGGGGTGACGAGTGTGAGGGGGCGTGCTCCTCAAACACACATGCGCACAGGGCTCTCTCCAGCTCAGCAATATAGTTGCTGGGCTGGAAAGAGTCTGCACAGGCTCCCATTCTGCCTGGGAGTGCCCTGGCTTGGCGCTCCCAGCCAATCCAGCATCAGGATTGGCCACAGGGCAGGCTGGGAGCCTGTGCCTGCAGCATCCGGACGAAGTCGAGGAGAGAAGCAGCGTGGGATCAAAGGTACGTTTTTTTTTTTTTTTAATTTTAATTTTATTGTATTATTAATTCCTCCCCTGCCCCCCCGCACTGCCTTCCCCCCCCCAAGGAATCCCCATGAGCTGTGACCGAATCCTACAGTAATGGAACTGATCTTCCAATACTGCAAACCATAACAAAGTACAAAATGCTGTTTGTCATATAAAAATAATTAGCTCCCAGGTTCATATTAATTAGTCTCTCATTCCTCCAGAGAATTTACATTCTCTTCATTTGGACTGAGCATCCATCTTAAAAAAAGAACTTTGGGATAAGATCTCAACAGTAGTGAAACATGATATTTACATATGTTATTTCCACATCATAAAGCGAGACCAGGAATAGAGACTCAGGGCCATATTTATACTTTTTGACGCACAACTGCGCCAACGCAGTTGTGCGTCAAAAATGTTAACGCCGGCTAACGCCATTCCAAAGCGCCATGTGGGCGCCTTATTTATGGAATGACGTTAGCCGGCGGAGCTGACTGGTGTGCGTCAAAAAAAATGACCCACACCAGGCAGCGCCGGCGTAGGGGAAAATGGAGCTTGGGCGTCAAAAAATGGGGCAAGTCGGTCTGAGGCAAAAAATCTGCCTCAACCCGAGTTGCGCCATTTTTTTTTACTCCCACCCTCCATTGACATGACTCCTGTCTTAGCAAAGACAGGAGTCATGCCCCCTTGCCCAATGGCCATGCCCAGGGGACTTCTGTCCCCTGGGCATGGTCATTGGGCATAGTGGCATGTAGGGGGGCACAAATCAGGCCCCCCTATGCCACAATAAAATTTTTTAAAAAATACTTACCTGAACTTACCTTAAGATCCCTGGGATGGGTCCCTCCATACTTGGGCGTCCTCCTGGGGTGGGCAAGGGTGGCAGGGGGTGTCCCTGGGGGCATGGGAGGGCACCTCTGGGCTCCTTCCGAGCCCACAGGTCCCTTAACGCCTGCCCTGACCAGGCGTTAAGAAATGACGCAAAAGCGGCTGGACGACATATTTTTTGACCCGCCCACTCCCGTGCGCCATTTTTGCACGGGAGTTTAAATAAGGCGCACATGCCTTGGAGTCATTTTTTAGACGGGAACGCCTACCTTGCATATCATTAACGCAAGGTAGGTGTCCACGCTAAAAAATGACGCAAACTCCAAGATCTTTGGCGCTAGACGGGTCTAACGCCAAAGTATAAATATGGAGTTAGCTTTGCGTCGGATTTGCGTAAAAAAAAACAACGCAATTCCGGCGCAAACAGAGTATAAATATGCCCCTCATTGTTGAACTAAAAAAAGCCAAACAAACAGGACAAAAAGGAGAAATTGAGGAGGAGCGAAAAATGTCACCAGGTACTTCGGGGATTAGATAGGCGCCATACATCTACAAGACCCATGCTTTCACAATCTGATAAAAGCAAACAAACACAAATGATGGAGGGAATGCGGGACCAATCAAGCATTCGTCCCCAGCCACATCTCTGGGTTTAACCCATCAATTATTTTGCTCACCACGCCGCCCAAGTTTGGACCCAGCCATGTGCAAATCAGTGTTGACCCTGGGAACAGTCCAGCCCAAACTGCCAGGCCAGGTCCTCCCTGAACCGGAAACAAGCATCTTGGGACCCGTTTCAGGGTATCACCCTTCATCAGGCAGGCTAGCTTGAATCCACTGGTATAGGGAGCGCAGAACCCACTTCTGACCATACCCGGCGCACTTAGGGTGACAAAAGCAAACAAACACAAATGATGGACGGAATGCGGAACTAATCAAACATTCACCCCCAGTCACATCATCTGTTCTTTTTGCATTTCCCATTCTGAAAATCAAGACACATGGAAGGGTTCCCAAGTTCAAAATGAAAGACCGACCCGATAAATACAACACTTCCCTCTGGCCTCAGGCTAGCGCTTCACATATCCTCAAAGTGTATGGTGGGGACATTTGTCGCTGTCTTGTCCGTTAGCCCCACAGAACCAGTAACCAGAAAAGCTACAAAGAGATTTTGACACTATCTGTTAGAAATGGGGTTTTTGGTTGGCAGATAGGTTGCCCTCTGTCCAAGCAAGAACCCTCACTCTAGTCAGGGTAAGTCACACACAATCCAAAATCAGCCTGTGCTCACCCTCCGGTAGCTTGGCACGAGCAGTCAGGCTTAACTTAGAAGGCAATGTGTAAAGCACTTGTGCAATAAATCATACAACACCATAGTATAACACCACAAAAATACACCACACAGTGTTTAGAAAAATATAGAATATCTGGATAATTGTAGGTCAAAACGATCAAAGTTGCAATACGAATTTGTAAAGATATCACTGAAAAGTGATATTAAGAGTCTTTAAGTCTTTAAAAAGCAATAAAGGGTCTTTCAAGCACAGAGTACCTGGTTTCTGGTGGGAAATCTCCTCAGAGGGCCACAGGAGAAGAGATGCGTGGAAAAAGGGGTGTGTGCGTCGTTTTCCGCTCAGCACACACAGACTTGCGTCGTTCTTTTCCACGCGGGGAAGTCGGGCGTCGTTTTCCGGCGCGCAGACAGTCTCTTTTTGTGGATCGCGAGGATTACCAGATGTCCCGGGTCTGTGCGTGGGTTCTCCTGCTTATTTTCCGGCTGCGCGTCGTTCTGCGGGGCTGCGCGTCGAAGTTTCGATCTCACGGTAGGCGTCGCGTCGATTTCTCCTTGGAAGTCGGGCGGCGTTGTCCTTGCGAGGCCGTGCGTCGAAATTTTGGTCTCACGGCAGACGTCGCGTCGATTTCTCCTTGGAAGTCGGGCGGCGTTGTCCTTGCGAGGCCGTGCGTCAAAGTTTCGCACTCACGGTAGGCGTCGCGTCGATTTCTCCTTGGAAGTCGGGCGGCTTTGTCCTTGCGAGGTTGTGCGTCGAAGTCTCGATCGTCCCGAGGGCGTCGCGTTGATCAGCGTCGGTGTGCGGCGTTTTTCTCGCCGCGAAACAAGCTGTGCGTCGAAATTTTCGGCGCACGGAGTGTCCACGTGAAAGGAAGAAGTCTTTTTGGTCCTGAGACTTCAAGGAACAGGAGGCAAGCTCTATTCAAGCCCTTGGAGAGCACTTTCACAGCCAGACAAGAGTTCAGCAAGGCAGCAGGGCAACAGCAAGACAGCAGTCCTTTGGAGAAAGCAGACAGGTGAGTCCTTTGAGCAGCCAGGCAGTTCTTCTTGGCAGGATGTAGTTTCTGGTTCAGGTTTCTTCTCCAGCAAGTGTCTGATGAGGTAGGGCAGAGGCCCTGTTTTATACTAAGTTGTGCCTTTGAAGTGGGGGTGATTTCAAAGAGTCTCTAAGAAATGCACCAAGTTCCCTTTCAGCTCAATCCTGTCTGCCAGAGTCCCAGTAGGGGGTGTGGCAGTCCTTTGTGTGAGGGCAGGCCCTCCACCCTCCCAGCCCAGGAAGACCCATTCAAAATGCAGATGTATGCAAGTGAGGCTGAGTACCCTGTGTTTGGGGTGTGTCTGAGTGAATGCACAAGGAGCTGTCAACTAAACCTAGCCAGACGTGGATTGAAGGGCACAACAAGATTTTAGTGCAAAGAAATGCTCACTTTCTAAAAGTGGCATTTCTAGAATAGTAATATTAAATCCGACTTCACCAGTCAGCAGGATTTTATATTACCATTCTGGCCATACCAAATATGACCTTCCTGCTCCTTTCAGATCAGCAGCTGCCACTTCAACAGTGTATGAGGGCAGCCCCAATGTTAGCCTATGAGGGGAGCAGGCCTCACAGTAGTGTAAAAACGAATTTAGGAGTTTTACACTACCAGGACATATAACTACACAGGTACATGTCCTGCCTTTTACCTACACAGCACCCTGCTCTAGGGGTTACCTAGGGCACACATTAGGGATGACTTATATGTAGAAAAAGGGGAGTTCTAGGCTTGGCAAGTACTTTTAAATGCCAAGTCGAAGTGGCAGTGAAACTGCACACACAGGCCTGGCAATGGCAGGCCTGAGACAAGGTTAAGGGGCTACTGAGGTGGGTGGCACAACCAGTGCTGCAGGCCCACTAGTAGCATTTAATCTACATGCCCTAGGCACATGTAGTGCACTCTAATAGGGACTTACAGGTAAATTAAATAGTCAATCATGGATAAACCAATCAATAGTACAATTTACACAGAGAGCATATGCACTTTAGCACTGGTTAGCAGTGGTAAAGTGCTCAGAGGTCAAAAGCCAACAACAACAGGTCAGAAAAAATAGGAGGAAGGAGGCAAAAAGTTTGGGGATGTCCCTGTCAAAAAGCCAGGTCCAACATGACCCCCCACCAGCCTAAAGCCAGGGGAGAACAATCACTATCCTGATGTACTTCCCTGTTTGAGGCGACAGAACCAGGACCCAGGCCCACAACAGCAGGGGCATGCTCCAGTTCTTCGCCTTCCTGACTCCAATTGGATCCCTCTGTCCATACTCTCAGGGCCCACTAAGCCCATCCATGGGGAACCTTTCTCCTTTCCTGCGGATCCCATCTGTGCAGCACCTAACCTTACATTGCTCACAGATGTATCCCAGGAGCAGGATAGTACCACCAGGACCAACACAGTGGTGTTGCCCATTCTATCCCCGGGGTGGGACACTTGTCCCCTCCCCAGGGATAACTCTGTCCACCCGGACAGCAAGCCACAGGGATTACTGACAGCTGCCAGGGATGAGAGCCAGGCCCCAGGCCTCTCAAAGCTCTCCAACCACTGTGGCTGTGGAGAGTGGGGGGCGGTAGCCCCAGGTGCTGGGCACCCTTTAACCACTCTCCCTTCCACCAGGTCAGGGATGACAGCCTGAACCTGGTCCTCCCCTCTGGGGCTTTGTACCCTCCCTCCTGGAGCGGTACCCCCAGAGTCCAACATGGCCAGGGGGCTTACAGAAGTCGCCCTGTACCATTCCTCCACCAGTGCAGGGCTGTTAACCTGCCACTGGCCCTCCAACCTGGGGTCTGTACCTTCAGGTTGGACTAGGGCCCGGGGTGAGGCTTCCCTCCCCCTGCCCTCCCTTCTGGGGTCCAGCACCCTCCAACTAGGAGTGGCCTCCTCAGAAGACAACATGGTAGGGGCACTGTTATCAGTAGCCCCTCCCTCCAGGTCCGGGGGGACACCCTGAACCTGGTCTTCCAGCCCAGGGTCTGTACCCTCAGACTGGATCACCGCCTGGCAAACCAGGACTTCCTGGGAGGCACACCTACCCCCCACCAGGTCAGAGTTTAACCTCTGCACCTGCCCATTCAACTCAGAGTCACCACCCTGAAGTTGAACAATTGCCTGGCACGCCAGGACTTCCTGGAGGGCACACTGACCCTCCACCAGGTCAGAGTTTAACCTCTGCACCTGACCATTCAACTCAGAGTCACCACCCTGAAGTTGAACAATTGCCTGGCGCACCAGGACTTTCTGGGAGGCACACCTACCTCCCACCAGGTCAGAGTTTAACCTCTGAGCCTGGTTCCCCAACCCAGGGTCACCACCCTGAGGTTGGGCAATTGCCTGGCACGCCAGGACTTTCTGGGGGGCACACCTACCCCCCACCAGGTCAGAGTTTAACCTCTGAATCTGGTCATCCAACCCAGAGTCAACACCCTGAGGTTGGACAATTGCCTGGCACAGCAGGGCTTCTTGGGAGGCACACCTACCTCCCACCAGGTCAGAGTTTAACCTCTGAACCTGGGTATCCAACCCAGAGTCAGCACTCTGAGGTTGAACAATTGCCTGGCACGCCAGGCCTTTCTGGAGGGCACACTGACCCTCCACCAGGTCAGAGTTTAACCTCTGAACTGGGCCATTCAACTCAGAGTTACCACCCTGAAGTAGAACAATCGCCTGGCACGCCAGGACTTCCTGGAGGGCACACTGACCCTCCACCAGGTCAGAGTTTAACCTCTGAACCTGGTTCTCCAACCTAGGGTCACCATCCTGAGGTTGGACAACTGCCTGGTACACCAGGGCTTTCTGGGGGGCACACCTACCCCCCACCAGGTCAGAGGTTAACCTCTGAACCTGGATATCCAACCCAGAGTCACCACCCTGAGGTTGAACCATTGCCTGGCAGGCCAGGACTTTCAGGGAGGCACACCTACCTCCCACCAGGTCAGAGTTTAACCTCTGAGCCTGGTTCTCCAACCCAGGGTCACCACCCTGAGGTTGAACCATTGCCTGGTATACCAGGACTTTCTGGGGGGCACACCTACCCCCCACCAGGTCAGAGTTTGACCTCTGAACCGGGTTAGCCAACCCAGAGTCACCACCCTGAGGTTGGGCAATTGCCTGGCACCCCAGGACTTTCTGGGAGGCACACCTACCTCCCACCAGGTCAGAGTTTAACCTCTGAACCTGGCCATCCAACCCAGAGTCGACACCCTGAGGTTGGACAACTGCCTGGCACGCCAGGACTTTCTGGGGGGCACACCTACCCCCCACCAGGTCAGAGTTTGACCTCTGCACCTGGTAAGCCAACCCAGAGTCACCACCCTGAGGTTGAGCCATTGCCTGGCATTCCAGGACTTTCTGGGGGGCACATCTACCCCCCACCAGGTCAAAGTTTAACCTCTGAACCCGGTTATCCAACCCAGAGTCACCACCCTGAGGTTGAATCTTTGCCTGGCATGCCAGGACTTCCTGGGGGGCACTCTCACCCCCCACAAGGGACACGCCGTCCCCAAGGGCCACACAAGAGTCTGGTTGGCGCAGGTCTCCCGACCTCTGCCCATCCGGCAGAGTCTGGGTTTCCCCCAAACCAGAAACGGTCTCACCTGGGTCATTCCTGGGGGGCTCTGCTCTCAGAGCTGACCCCTGACTTTCAAGATCCTCCACTGGGGTCTGCCACCCCCTCTCAACCCTATGTCTGGACTTCTGCACCCCCTCACTAGGAGTGGTACTGCCAGACACCAGAACTGTTGGGATGCTGTCTACAGTCATCCCCCCAAGTTCTTCTGACACTGCGGGGCTTCCCTCAAAAGGTGGCCCTACGGTACAGGTTAGGCTCTGAGACCTACCTGGGACACTACAATCCTCTCCCACCTCACTTGGTCGGGAACCACCTAGACCACTCCCTTCAGGAGCACCCCCAAATGCCTCTTCAGACTCTCTGGTACTCACCCAAAAGTCTGCCTCCACTGTAAGTTCCCTGGGGTCAGAGAACTCACACTCCACCTGGTGTTGGCGTAGCTCTGGAAAATAAGGACCAGACATATGCTCTCCAGCAATTACATCACTCTGCCCTTCCCATGTATTAACCACAGTACCCTTCACCCAACCACCCAGTAACTCAACCTTGGAAAAGCACTCTACTTCACCCTCCTGAGACTGGTGAGACAGTATCTGTCTGTCCCTGACACTCAACCCAAACTCTTCTGGGATGTCTCTACACTCTATATCCACGACGTCCACCAGGGGGGAACCCTTTTCTCTGTCACTCTCTGCTAGAGTCAGTAAAGTGTCCCTCCCCCCAGTAGGAATATGACTCCCTGTGCCAGTTCCCCAATCCTTCTCAGGGACCCTGTGCATACCGGGAACTACCTCATACCCTTGAACTGCCTGGGGTGTGTCAACTCCCTTCTTCAAGTTGGGCACCACATCTCTGGGCTTGTGCCCTTCTTCAGCAGTACTAGATGCAAGATTTTTGCTGCCACCATCTGAACTGGACTCAGCCCTTCCGGCCTCCAGTTTCAGCTCTTTACAGCTCAGCTCTTGAGCTGCAATCTTTTCTTCTTCCAGGGCTAAAAGTCTTTTTGCCTCAACCTCTGCAAGATACTCCTCTAATTGTTGCTCCTGTCGCCTTTGACTTCGGAGCCATTCATCTATTTCTGGGTCACTGTCCAACTCTGAGTAGCCTTCCTCCTCATCTGAGTAGTCTTCCTCCTCATCTGAGGGGTACTTAGTCATTTGGTTTCTTGCTGCCTCTCTCTCTGCCCATCTTTCCTCCCCCCAGACTATGTAGTGATGGAGCATCTCCGCTTTAGTAGATCTCCTTGCTACAGGAAGGCCCCATTGTCTGCAAAGCTTCCTTAGGTCAGCCTTAGTGAGGTGGTCAGTACGAACAAAGAATGAGTAGGTAAGCAATCCCATTTTGATAAGATCTTATCAGCAAAAACCAAAATCCAAAGTCCAAAATATCAATAGTATATCCAGGAGGACATCAGAGAACCAAGAGCCAAAAAAAAGATGAAAAATCAAGTTGACCTTCCACTGTGGGTAGGTAGTGAAATACTTAGTTACTGTATGTCACTGCACAAACACAAGTCCTATCCTCACCGCTGATCACCAATGTTAGAAATGGGGTTTTTGGTTGGCAGATAGGTTGCCCTCTGTCCAAGCAAGAACCCTCACTCTAGTCAGGGTAAGTCACACACAATCCAAAATCAGCCTGTGCTCACCCTCCGGTAGCTTGGCACGAGCAGTCAGGCTTAACTTAGAAGGCAATGTGTAAAGCACTTGTGCAATAAATCATACAACACCATAGTATAACACCACAAAAATACACCACACAGTGTTTAGAAAAATATAGAATATTTATCTGGATAATTGTAGGTCAAAACGATCAAAGTTGCAATACGAATTTGTAAAGATATCACTGAAAAGTGATATTAAGAGTCTTTAAGTCTTTAAAAAGCAATAAAGGGTCTTTCAAGCACAGAGTACCTGGTTTCTGGTGGGAAATCTCCTCAGAGGGCCACAGGAGAAGAGATGCGTGGAAAAAGGGGTGTGTGCGTCGTTTTCCGCTCAGCACACACAGACTTGCGTCGTTCTTTTCCACGCGGGGAAGTCGGGCGTCGTTTTCCGGCGCGCAGACAGTCTCTTTTTGTGGATCGCGAGGATTACCAGATGTCCCGGGTCTGTGCGTGGGTTCTCCTGCTTATTTTCCGGCTGCGCGTCGTTCTGCGGGGCTGCGCGTCGAAGTTTCGATCTCACGGTAGGCGTCGCGTCGATTTCTCCTTGGAAGTCGGGCGGCGTTGTCCTTGCGAGGCCGTGCGTCGAAATTTTGGTCTCACGGCAGGCGTCGCGTCGATTTCTCCTTGGAAGTCGGGCGGCGTTGTCCTTGCGAGGCCGTGCGTCAAAGTTTTGCACTCACGGTAGGCGTCGCGTCGATTTCTCCTTGGAAGTCGGGCGGCTTTGTCCTTGCGAGGTTGTGCGTCGAAGTCTCGATCGTCCCGAGGGCGTCGCGTTGATCAGCGTCGGTGTGCGGCGTTTTTCTCGCCGCGAAACAAGCTGTGCGTCGAAATTTTCGGCGCACGGAGTGTCCACGTGAAAGGAAGAAGTCTTTTTGGTCCTGAGACTTCAAGGAACAGGAGGCAAGCTCTATTCAAGCCCTTGGAGAGCACTTTCACAGCCAGACAAGAGTTCAGCAAGGCAGCAGGGCAACAGCAAGACAGCAGTCCTTTGGAGAAAGCAGACAGGTGAGTCCTTTGAGCAGCCAGGCAGTTCTTCTTGGCAGGATGTAGTTTCTGGTTCAGGTTTCTTCTCCAGCAAGTGTCTGATGAGGTAGGGCAGAGGCCCTGTTTTATACTAAGTTGTGCCTTTGAAGTGGGGGTGATTTCAAAGAGTCTCTAAGAAATGCACCAAGTTCCCTTTCAGCTCAATCCTGTCTGCCAGAGTCCCAGTAGGGGGTGTGGCAGTCCTTTGTGTGAGGGCAGGCCCTCCACCCTCCCAGCCCAGGAAGACCCATTCAAAATGCAGATGTATGCAAGTGAGGCTGAGTACCCTGTGTTTGGGGTGTGTCTGAGTGAATGCACAAGGAGCTGTCAACTAAACCTAGCCAGACGTGGATTGAAGGGCACAACAAGATTTTAGTGCAAAGAAATGCTCACTTTCTAAAAGTGGCATTTCTAGAATAGTAATATTAAATCCGACTTCACCAGTCAGCAGGATTTTATATTACCATTCTGGCCATACCAAATATGACCTTCCTGCTCCTTTCAGATCAGCAGCTGCCACTTCAACAGTGTATGAGGGCAGCCCCAATGTTAGCCTATGAGGGGAGCAGGCCTCACAGTAGTGTAAAAACGAATTTAGGAGTTTTACACTACCAGGACATATAACTACACAGGTACATGTCCTGCCTTTTACCTACACAGCACCCTGCTCTAGGGGTTACCTAGGGCACACATTAGGGATGACTTATATGTAGAAAAAGGGGAGTTCTAGGCTTGGCAAGTACTTTTAAATGCCAAGTCGAAGTGGCAGTGAAACTGTACACACAGGCCTGGCAATGGCAGGCCTGAGACAAGGTTAAGGGGCTACTGAGGTGGGTGGCACAACCAGTGCTGCAGGCCCACTAGTAGCATTTAATCTACATGCCCTAGGCACATGTAGTGCACTCTAATAGGGACTTACAGGTAAATTAAATAGTCAATCATGGATAAACCAATCAATAGTACAATTTACACAGAGAGCATATGCACTTTAGCACTGGTTAGCAGTGGTAAAGTGCTCAGAGGTCAAAAGCCAACAACAACAGGTCAGAAAAAATAGGAGGAAGGAGGCAAAAAGTTTGGGGATGTCCCTGTCAAAAAGCCAGGTCCAACATGACCCCCCACCAGCCTAAAGCCAGGGGAGAACAATCACTATCCTGATGTACTTCCCTGTTTGAGGCGACAGAACCAGGACCCAGGCCCACAACAGCAGGGGCATGCTCCAGTTCTTCGCCTTCCTGACTCCAATTGGATCCCTCTGTCCATACTCTCAGGGCCCACTAAGCCCATCCATGGGGAACCTTTCTCCTTTCCTGCGGATCCCATCTGTGCAGCACCTAACCTTACATTGCTCACAGATGTATCCCAGGAGCAGGATAGTACCACCAGGACCAACACAGTGGTGTTGCCCATTCTATCCCCGGGGTGGGACACTTGTCCCCTCCCCAGGGATAACTCTGTCCACCCGGACAGCAAGCCACAGGGATTACTGACAGCTGCCAGGGATGAGAGCCAGGCCCCAGGCCTCTCAAAGCTCTCCAACCACTGTGGCTGTGGAGAGTGGGGGGCGGTAGCCCCAGGTGCTGGGCACCCTTTAACCACTCTCCCTTCCACCAGGTCAGGGATGACAGCCTGAACCTGGTCCTCCCCTCTGGGGCTTTGTACCCTCCCTCCTGGAGCGGTACCCCCAGAGTCCAACATGGCCAGGGGGCTTACAGAAGTCGCCCTGTACCATTCCTCCACCAGTGCAGGGCTGTTAACCTGCCACTGGCCCTCCAACCTGGGGTCTGTACCTTCAGGTTGGACTAGGGCCCGGGGTGAGGCTTCCCTCCCCCTGCCCTCCCTTCTGGGGTCCAGCACCCTCCAACTAGGAGTGGCCTCCTCAGAAGACAACATGGTAGGGGCACTGTTATCAGTAGCCCCTCCCTCCAGGTCCGGGGGGACACCCTGAACCTGGTCTTCCAGCCCAGGGTCTGTACCCTCAGACTGGATCACCGCCTGGCAAACCAGGACTTCCTGGGAGGCACACCTACCCCCCACCAGGTCAGAGTTTAACCTCTGCACCTGCCCATTCAACTCAGAGTCACCACCCTGAAGTTGAACAATTGCCTGGCACGCCAGGACTTCCTGGAGGGCACACTGACCCTCCACCAGGTCAGAGTTTAACCTCTGCACCTGACCATTCAACTCAGAGTCACCACCCTGAAGTTGAACAATTGCCTGGCGCACCAGGACTTTCTGGGAGGCACACCTACCTCCCACCAGGTCAGAGTTTAACCTCTGAGCCTGGTTCCCCAACCCAGGGTCACCACCCTGAGGTTGGGCAATTGCCTGGCACGCCAGGACTTTCTGGGGGGCACACCTACCCCCCACCAGGTCAGAGTTTAACCTCTGAATCTGGTCATCCAACCCAGAGTCAACACCCTGAGGTTGGACAATTGCCTGGCACAGCAGGGCTTCTTGGGAGGCACACCTACCTCCCACCAGGTCAGAGTTTAACCTCTGAACCTGGGTATCCAACCCAGAGTCAGCACTCTGAGGTTGAACAATTGCCTGGCACGCCAGGCCTTTCTGGAGGGCACACTGACCCTCCACCAGGTCAGAGTTTAACCTCTGAACTGGGCCATTCAACTCAGAGTTACCACCCTGAAGTAGAACAATCGCCTGGCACGCCAGGACTTCCTGGAGGGCACACTGACCCTCCACCAGGTCAGAGTTTAACCTCTGAACCTGGTTCTCCAACCTAGGGTCACCATCCTGAGGTTGGACAACTGCCTGGTACACCAGGGCTTTCTGGGGGGCACACCTACCCCCCACCAGGTCAGAGGTTAACCTCTGAACCTGGATATCCAACCCAGAGTCACCACCCTGAGGTTGAACCATTGCCTGGCAGGCCAGGACTTTCAGGGAGGCACACCTACCTCCCACCAGGTCAGAGTTTAACCTCTGAGCCTGGTTCTCCAACCCAGGGTCACCACCCTGAGGTTGAACCATTGCCTGGTATACCAGGACTTTCTGGGGGGCACACCTACCCCCCACCAGGTCAGAGTTTGACCTCTGAACCGGGTTAGCCAACCCAGAGTCACCACCCTGAGGTTGGGCAATTGCCTGGCACCCCAGGACTTTCTGGGAGGCACACCTACCTCCCACCAGGTCAGAGTTTAACCTCTGAACCTGGCCATCCAACCCAGAGTCGACACCCTGAGGTTGGACAACTGCCTGGCACGCCAGGACTTTCTGGGGGGCACACCTACCCCCCACCAGGTCAGAGTTTGACCTCTGCACCTGGTAAGCCAACCCAGAGTCACCACCCTGAGGTTGAGCCATTGCCTGGCATTCCAGGACTTTCTGGGGGGCACATCTACCCCCCACCAGGTCAAAGTTTAACCTCTGAACCCGGTTATCCAACCCAGAGTCACCACCCTGAGGTTGAATCTTTGCCTGGCATGCCAGGACTTCCTTGGGGGCACTCTCACCCCCCACAAGGGACACGCCGTCCCCAAGGGCCACACAAGAGTCTGGTTGGCGCAGGTCTCCCGACCTCTGCCCATCCGGCAGAGTCTGGGTTTCCCCCAAACCAGAAACGGTCTCACCTGGGTCATTCCTGGGGGGCTCTGCTCTCAGAGCTGACCCCTGACTTTCAAGATCCTCCACTGGGGTCTGCCACCCCCTCTCAACCCTATGTCTGGACTTCTGCACCCCCTCACTAGGAGTGGTACTGCCAGACACCAGAACTGTTGGGATGCTGTCTACAGTCATCCCCCCAAGTTCTTCTGACACTGCGGGGCTTCCCTCAAAAGGTGGCCCTACGGTACAGGTTAGGCTCTGAGACCTACCTGGGACACTACAATCCTCTCCCACCTCACTTGGTCGGGAACCACCTAGACCACTCCCTTCAGGAGCACCCCCAAATGCCTCTTCAGACTCTCTGGTACTCACCCAAAAGTCTGCCTCCACTGTAAGTTCCCTGGGGTCAGAGAACTCACACTCCACCTGGTGTTGGCGTAGCTCTGGAAAATAAGGACCAGACATATGCTCTCCAGCAATTACATCACTCTGCCCTTCCCATGTATTAACCACAGTACCCTTCACCCAACCACCCAGTAACTCAACCTTGGAAAAGCACTCTACTTCACCCTCCTGAGACTGGTGAGACAGTATCTGTCTGTCCCTGACACTCAACCCAAACTCTTCTGGGATGTCTCTACACTCTATATCCAGGACGTCCACCAGGGGGGAACCCTTTTCTCTGTCACTCTCTGCTAGAGTCAGTAAAGTGTCCCTCCCCCCAGTAGGAATATGACTCCCTGTGCCAGTTCCCCAATCCTTCTCAGGGACCCTGTGCATACCGGGAACTACCTCATACCCTTGAACTGCCTGGGGTGTGTCAACTCCCTTCTTCAAGTTGGGCACCACATCTCTGGGCTTGTGCCCTTCTTCAGCAGTACTAGATGCAAGATTTTTGCTGCCACCATCTGAACTGGACTCAGCCCTTCCGGCCTCCAGTTTCAGCTCTTTACAGCTCAGCTCTTGAGCTGCAATCTTTTCTTCTTCCAGGGCTAAAAGTCTTTTTGCCTCAACCTCTGCAAGATACTCCTCTAATTGTTGCTCCTGTCGCCTTTGACTTCGGAGCCATTCATCTATTTCTGGGTCACTGTCCAACTCTGAGTAGCCTTCCTCCTCATCTGAGTAGTCTTCCTCCTCATCTGAGGGGTACTTAGTCATTTGGTTTCTTGCTGCCTCTCTCTCTGCCCATCTTTCCTCCCCCCAGACTATGTAATGATGGAGCATCTCCGCTTTAGTAGATCCCCTTGCTACAGGAAGGCCCCATTGTCTGCAAAGCTTCCTTAGGTCAGCCTTAGTGAGGTGGTCAGTACGAACAAAGAATGAGTAGGTAAGCAATCCCATTTTGATAAGATCTTATCAGCAAAAACCAAAATCCAAAGTCCAAAATATCAATAGTATATCCAGGAGGACATCAGAGAACCAAGAGCCAAAAAAAAGATGAAAAATCAAGTTGACCTTCCACTGTGGGTAGGTAGTGAAATACTTAGCTACTGTATGTCACTGCACAAACACAAGTCCTATCCTCACCGCTGATCACCAATGTTAGAAATGGGGTTTTTGGTTGGCAGATAGGTTGCCCTCTGTCCAAGCAAGAACCCTCACTCTAGTCAGGGTAAGTCACACACAATCCAAAATCAGCCTGTGCTCACCCTCCGGTAGCTTGGCACGAGCAGTCAGGCTTAACTTAGAAGGCAATGTGTAAAGCACTTGTGCAATAAATCATACAACACCATAGTATAACACCACAAAAATACACCACACAGTGTTTAGAAAAATATAGAATATTTATCTGGATAATTGTAGGTCAAAACGATCAAAGTTGCAATACCAATTTGTAAAGATATCACTGAAAAGTGATATTAAGAGTCTTTAAGTCTTTAAAAAGCAATAAAGGGTCTTTCAAGCACAGAGTACCTGGTTTCTGGTGGGAAATCTCCTCAGAGGGCCACAGGAGAAGAGATGCGTGGAAAAAGGGGTGTGTGCGTCGTTTTCCGCTCAGCACACACAGACTTGCGTCGTTCTTTTCCACGCGGGGAAGTCGGGCGTCGTTTTCCGGCGCGCAGACAGTCTCTTTTTGTGGATCGCGAGGATTACCAGATGTCCCGGGTCTGTGCGTGGGTTCTCCTGCTTATTTTCCGGCTGCGCGTCGTTCTGCGGGGCTGCGCGTCGAAGTTTCGATCTCACGGTAGGCGTCGCGTCGATTTCTCCTTGGAAGTCGGGCGGCGTTGTCCTTGCGAGGCCGTGCGTCGAAATTTTGGTCTCACGGCAGGCGTCGCGTCGATTTCTCCTTGGAAGTCGGGCGGCGTTGTCCTTGCGAGGCCGTGCGTCAAAGTTTCGCACTCACGGTAGGCGTCGCGTCGATTTCTCCTTGGAAGTCGGGCGGCTTTGTCCTTGCGAGGTTGTGCGTCGAAGTCTCGATCGTCCCGAGGGCGTCGCGTTGATCAGCGTCGGTGTGCGGCGTTTTTCTCGCCGCGAAACAAGCTGTGCGTCGAAATTTTCGGCGCACGGAGTGTCCACGTGAAAGGAAGAAGTCTTTTTGGTCCTGAGACTTCAAGGAACAGGAGGCAAGCTCTATTCAAGCCCTTGGAGAGCACTTTCACAGCCAGACAAGAGTTCAGCAAGGCAGCAGGGCAACAGCAAGACAGCAGTCCTTTGGAGAAAGCAGACAGGTGAGTCCTTTGAGCAGCCAGGCAGTTCTTCTTGGCAGGATGTAGTTTCTGGTTCAGGTTTCTTCTCCAGCAAGTGTCTGATGAGGTAGGGCAGAGGCCCTGTTTTATACTAAGTTGTGCCTTTGAAGTGGGGGTGATTTCAAAGAGTCTCTAAGAAATGCACCAAGTTCCCTTTCAGCTCAATCCTGTCTGCCAGAGTCCCAGTAGGGGGTGTGGCAGTCCTTTGTGTGAGGGCAGGCCCTCCACCCTCCCAGCCCAGGAAGACCCATTCAAAATGCAGATGTATGCAAGTGAGGCTGAGTACCCTGTGTTTGGGGTGTGTCTGAGTGAATGCACAAGGAGCTGTCAACTAAACCTAGCCAGACGTGGATTGAAGGGCACAACAAGATTTTAGTGCAAAGAAATGCTCACTTTCTAAAAGTGGCATTTCTAGAATAGTAATATTAAATCCGACTTCACCAGTCAGCAGGATTTTATATTACCATTCTGGCCATACCAAATATGACCTTCCTGCTCCTTTCAGATCAGCAGCTGCCACTTCAACAGTGTATGAGGGCAGCCCCAATGTTAGCCTATGAGGGGAGCAGGCCTCACAGTGGTGTAAAAACGAATTTAGGAGTTTTACACTACCAGGACATATAACTACACAGGTACATGTCCTGCCTTTTACCTACACAGCACCCTGCTCTAGGGGTTACCTAGGGCACACATTAGGGATGACTTATATGTAGAAAAAGGGGAGTTCTAGGCTTGGCAAGTACTTTTAAATGCCAAGTCGAAGTGGCAGTGAAACTGCACACACAGGCCTGGCAATGGCAGGCCTGAGACAAGGTTAAGGGGCTACTGAGGTGGGTGGCACAACCAGTGCTGCAGGCCCACTAGTAGCATTTAATCTACATGCCCTAGGCACATGTAGTGCACTCTAATAGGGACTTACAGGTAAATTAAATAGTCAATCATGGATAAACCAATCAATAGTACAATTTACACAGAGAGCATATGCACTTTAGCACTGGTTAGCAGTGGTAAAGTGCTCAGAGGTCAAAAGCCAACAACAACAGGTCAGAAAAAATAGGAGGAAGGAGGCAAAAAGTTTGGGGATGTCCCTGTCAAAAAGCCAGGTCCAACATGACCCCCCACCAGCCTAAAGCCAGGGGAGAACAATCACTATCCTGATGTACTTCCCTGTTTGAGGCGACAGAACCAGGACCCAGGCCCACAACAGCAGGGGCATGCTCCAGTTCTTCGCCTTCCTGACTCCAATTGGATCCCTCTGTCCATACTCTCAGGGCCCACTAAGCCCATCCATGGGGAACCTTTCTCCTTTCCTGCGGATCCCATCTGTGCAGCACCTAACCTTACATTGCTCACAGATGTATCCCAGGAGCAGGATAGTACCACCAGGACCAACACAGTGGTGTTGCCCATTCTATCCCCGGGGTGGGACACTTGTCCCCTCCCCAGGGATAACTCTGTCCACCCGGACAGCAAGCCACAGGGATTACTGACAGCTGCCAGGGATGAGAGCCAGGCCCCAGGCCTCTCAAAGCTCTCCAACCACTGTGGCTGTGGAGAGTGGGGGGCGGTAGCCCCAGGTGCTGGGCACCCTTTAACCACTCTCCCTTCCACCAGGTCAGGGATGACAGCCTGAACCTGGTCCTCCCCTCTGGGGCTTTGTACCCTCCCTCCTGGAGCGGTACCCCCAGAGTCCAACATGGCCAGGGGGCTTACAGAAGTCGCCCTGTACCATTCCTCCACCAGTGCAGGGCTGTTAACCTGCCACTGGCCCTCCAACCTGGGGTCTGTACCTTCAGGTTGGACTAGGGCCCGGGGTGAGGCTTCCCTCCCCCTGCCCTCCCTTCTGGGGTCCAGCACCCTCCAACTAGGAGTGGCCTCCTCAGAAGACAACATGGTAGGGGCACTGTTATCAGTAGCCCCTCCCTCCAGGTCCGGGGGGACACCCTGAACCTGGTCTTCCAGCCCAGGGTCTGTACCCTCAGACTGGATCACCGCCTGGCAAACCAGGACTTCCTGGGAGGCACACCTACCCCCCACCAGGTCAGAGTTTAACCTCTGCACCTGCCCATTCAACTCAGAGTCACCACCCTGAAGTTGAACAATTGCCTGGCACGCCAGGACTTCCTGGAGGGCACACTGACCCTCCACCAGGTCAGAGTTTAACCTCTGCACCTGACCATTCAACTCAGAGTCACCACCCTGAAGTTGAACAATTGCCTGGCGCACCAGGACTTTCTGGGAGGCACACCTACCTCCCACCAGGTCAGAGTTTAACCTCTGAGCCTGGTTCCCCAACCCAGGGTCACCACCCTGAGGTTGGGCAATTGCCTGGCACGCCAGGACTTTCTGGGGGGCACACCTACCCCCCACCAGGTCAGAGTTTAACCTCTGAATCTGGTCATCCAACCCAGAGTCAACACCCTGAGGTTGGACAATTGCCTGGCACAGCAGGGCTTCTTGGGAGGCACACCTACCTCCCACCAGGTCAGAGTTTAACCTCTGAACCTGGGTATCCAACCCAGAGTCAGCACTCTGAGGTTGAACAATTGCCTGGCACGCCAGGCCTTTCTGGAGGGCACACTGACCCTCCACCAGGTCAGAGTTTAACCTCTGAACTGGGCCATTCAACTCAGAGTTACCACCCTGAAGTAGAACTCGCCTGGCACGCCAGGACTTCCTGGAGGGCACACTGACCCTCCACCAGGTCAGAGTTTAACCTCTGAACCTGGTTCTCCAACCTAGGGTCACCATCCTGAGGTTGGACAACTGCCTGGTACACCAGGGCTTTCTGGGGGGCACACCTACCCCCCACCAGGTCAGAGGTTAACCTCTGAACCTGGATATCCAACCCAGAGTCACCACCCTGAGGTTGAACCATTGCCTGGCAGGCCAGGACTTTCAGGGAGGCACACCTACCTCCCACCAGGTCAGAGTTTAACCTCTGAGCCTGGTTCTCCAACCCAGGGTCACCACCCTGAGGTTGAACCATTGCCTGGTATACCAGGACTTTCTGGGGGGCACACCTACCCCCCACCAGGTCAGAGTTTGACCTCTGAACCGGGTTAGCCAACCCAGAGTCCCCACCCTGAGGTTGGGCAATTGCCTGGCACCCCAGGACTTTCTGGGAGGCACACCTACCTCCCACCAGGTCAGAGTTTAACCTCTGAACCTGGCCATCCAACCCAGAGTCGACACCCTGAGGTTGGACAACTGCCTGGCACGCCAGGACTTTCTGGGGGGCACACCTACCCCCCACCAGGTCAGAGTTTGACCTCTGCACCTGGTAAGCCAACCCAGAGTCACCACCCTGAGGTTGAGCCATTGCCTGGCATTCCAGGACTTTCTGGGGGGCACATCTACCCCCCACCAGGTCAAAGTTTAACCTCTGAACCCGGTTATCCAACCCAGAGTCACCACCCTGAGGTTGAATCTTTGCCTGGCATGCCAGGACTTCCTGGGGGGCACTCTCACCCCCCACAAGGGACACGCCGTCCCCAAGGGCCACACAAGAGTCTGGTTGGCGCAGGTCTCCCGACCTCTGCCCATCCGGCAGAGTCTGGGTTTCCCCCAAACCAGAAACGGTCTCACCTGGGTCATTCCTGGGGGGCTCTGCTCTCAGAGCTGACCCCTGACTTTCAAGATCCTCCACTGGGGTCTGCCACCCCCTCTCAACCCTATGTCTGGACTTCTGCACCCCCTCACTAGGAGTGGTACTGCCAGACACCAGAACTGTTGGGATGCTGTCTACAGTCATCCCCCCAAGTTCTTCTGACACTGCGGGGCTTCCCTCAAAAGGTGGCCCTACGGTACAGGTTAGGCTCTGAGACCTACCTGGGACACTACAATCCTCTCCCACCTCACTTGGTCGGGAACCACCTAGACCACTCCCTTCAGGAGCACCCCCAAATGCCTCTTCAGACTCTCTGGTACTCACCCAAAAGTCTGCCTCCACTGTAAGTTCCCTGGGGTCAGAGAACTCACACTCCACCTGGTGTTGGCGTAGCTCTGGAAAATAAGGACCAGACATATGCTCTCCAGCAATTACATCACTCTGCCCTTCCCATGTATTAACCACAGTACCCTTCACCCAACCACCCAGTAACTCAACCTTGGAAAAGCACTCTACTTCACCCTCCTGAGACTGGTGAGACAGTATCTGTCTGTCCCTGACACTCAACCCAAACTCTTCTGGGATGTCTCTACACTCTATATCCAGGACGTCCACCAGGGGGGAACCCTTTTCTCTGTCACTCTCTGCTAGAGTCAGTAAAGTGTCCCTCCCCCCAGTAGGAATATGACTCCCTGTGCCAGTTCCCCAATCCTTCTCAGGGACCCTGTGCATACCGGGAACTACCTCATACCCTTGAACTGCCTAGGGTGTGTCAACTCCCTTCTTCAAGTTGGGCACCACATCTCTGGGCTTGTGCCCTTCTTCAGCAGTACTAGATGCAAGATTTTTGCTGCCACCATCTGAACTGGACTCAGCCCTTCCGGCCTCCAGTTTCAGCTCTTTACAGCTCAGCTCTTGAGCTGCAATCTTTTCTTCTTCCAGGGCTAAAAGTCTTTTTGCCTCAACCTCTGCAAGATACTCCTCTAATTGTTGCTCCTGTCGCCTTTGACTTCGGAGCCATTCATCTATTTCTGGGTCACTGTCCAACTCTGAGTAGCCTTCCTCCTCATCTGAGTAGTCTTCCTCCTCATCTGAGGGGTACTTAGTCATTTGGTTTCTTGCTGCCTCTCTCTCTGCCCATCTTTCCTCCCCCCAGACTATGTAGTGATGGAGCATCTCCGCTTTAGTAGATCTCCTTGCTACAGGAAGGCCCCATTGTCTGCAAAGCTTCCTTAGGTCAGCCTTAGTGAGGTGGTCAGTACGAACAAAGAATGAGTAGGTAAGCAATCCCATTTTGATAAGATCTTATCAGCAAAAACCAAAATCCAAAGTCCAAAATATCAATAGTATATCCAGGAGGACATCAGAGAACCAAGAGCCAAAAAAAAGATGAAAAATCAAGTTGACCTTCCACTGTGGGTAGGTAGTGAAATACTTAGCTACTGTATGTCACTGCACAAACACAAGTCCTATCCTCACCGCTGATCACCAATGTTAGAAATGGGGTTTTTGGTTGGCAGATAGGTTGCCCTCTGTCCAAGCAAGAACCCTCACTCTAGTCAGGGTAAGTCACACACAATCCAAAATCAGCCTGTGCTCACCCTCCGGTAGCTTGGCACGAGCAGTCAGGCTTAACTTAGAAGGCAATGTGTAAAGCACTTGTGCAATAAATCATACAACACCATAGTATAACACCACAAAAATACACCACACAGTGTTTAGAAAAATATAGAATATTTATCTGGATAATTGTAGGTCAAAACGATCAAAGTTGCAATACGAATTTGTAAAGATATCACTGAAAAGTGATATTAAGAGTCTTTAAGTCTTTAAAAAGCAATAAAGGGTCTTTCAAGCACAGAGTACCTGGTTTCTGGTGGGAAATCTCCTCAGAGGGCCACAGGAGAAGAGATGCGTGGAAAAAGGGGTGTGTGCGTCGTTTTCCGCTCAGCACACACAGACTTGCGTCGTTCTTTTCCACGCGGGGAAGTCGGGCGTCGTTTTCCGGCGCGCAGACAGTCTCTTTTTGTGGATCGCGAGGATTACCAGATGTCCCGGGTCTGTGCGTGGGTTCTCCTGCTTATTTTCCGGCTGCGCGTCGTTCTGCGGGGCTGCGCGTCGAAGTTTCGATCTCACGGTAGGCGTCGCGTCGATTTCTCCTTGGAAGTCGGGCGGCGTTGTCCTTGCGAGGCCGTGCGTCGAAATTTTGGTCTCACGGCAGGCGTCGCGTCGATTTCTCCTTGGAAGTCGGGCGGCGTTGTCCTTGCGAGGCCGTGCGTCAAAGTTTTGCACTCACGGTAGGCGTCGCGTCGATTTCTCCTTGGAAGTCGGGCGGCTTTGTCCTTGCGAGGTTGTGCGTCGAAGTCTCGATCGTCCCGAGGGCGTCGCGTTGATCAGCGTCGGTGTGCGGCGTTTTTCTCGCCGCGAAACAAGCTGTGCGTCGAAATTTTCGACGCACGGAGTGTCCACGTGAAAGGAAGAAGTCTTTTTGGTCCTGAGACTTCAAGGAACAGGAGGCAAGCTCTATTCAAGCCCTTGGAGAGCACTTTCACAGCCAGACAAGAGTTCAGCAAGGCAGCAGGGCAACAGCAAGACAGCAGTCCTTTGGAGAAAGCAGACAGGTGAGTCCTTTGAGCAGCCAGGCAGTTCTTCTTGGCAGGATGTAGTTTCTGGTTCAGGTTTCTTCTCCAGCAAGTGTCTGATGAGGTAGGGCAGAGGCCCTGTTTTATACTAAGTTGTGCCTTTGAAGTGGGGGTGATTTCAAAGAGTCTCTAAGAAATGCACCAAGTTCCCTTTCAGCTCAATCCTGTCTGCCAGAGTCCCAGTAGGGGGTGTGGCAGTCCTTTGTGTGAGGGCAGGCCCTCCACCCTCCCAGCCCAGGAAGACCCATTCAAAATGCAGATGTATGCAAGTGAGGCTGAGTACCCTGTGTTTGGGGTGTGTCTGAGTGAATGCACAAGGAGCTGTCAACTAAACCTAGCCAGACGTGGATTGAAGGGCACAACAAGATTTTAGTGCAAAGAAATGCTCACTTTCTAAAAGTGGCATTTCTAGAATAGTAATATTAAATCCGACTTCACCAGTCAGCAGGATTTTATATTACCATTCTGGCCATACCAAATATGACCTTCCTGCTCCTTTCAGATCAGCAGCTGCCACTTCAACAGTGTATGAGGGCAGCCCCAATGTTAGCCTATGAGGGGAGCAGGCCTCACAGTAGTGTAAAAACGAATTTAGGAGTTTTACACTACCAGGACATATAACTACACAGGTACATGTCCTGCCTTTTACCTACACAGCACCCTGCTCTAGGGGTTACCTAGGGCACACATTAGGGATGACTTATATGTAGAAAAAGGGGAGTTCTAGGCTTGGCAAGTACTTTTAAATGCCAAGTCGAAGTGGCAGTGAAACTGCACACACAGGCCTGGCAATGGCAGGCCTGAGACAAGGTTAAGGGGCTACTGAGGTGGGTGGCACAACCAGTGCTGCAGGCCCACTAGTAGCATTTAATCTACATGCCCTAGGCACATGTAGTGCACTCTAATAGGGACTTACAGGTAAATTAAATAGTCAATCATGGATAAACCAATCAATAGTACAATTTACACAGAGAGCATATGCACTTTAGCACTGGTTAGCAGTGGTAAAGTGCTCAGAGGTCAAAAGCCAACAACAACAGGTCAGAAAAAATAGGAGGAAGGAGGCAAAAAGTTTGGGGATGTCCCTGTCAAAAAGCCAGGTCCAACACTATCTTTATATCTGCCTAAGGATGTAGGGCTCGATATAAATCACTAAAATCAACATTGCTTGTAGTATAATGATTGCATCCCTGAGGGATGTATATTTTTTATATGTATTTCGTGACAATATATCACCAAGCTACTTCGCAGCACATGTAAGAAAGTGAAGAACAAGACGTGGTGGTTATGGACGCAGCTTGTATATAGTCTTTGTATTTTGAGACAAAGGTAAGTTTCCAAGGAAGATTCACCAATGGTAATATTTATGTGACCCCTTGGGGTTGGACAAGTTGCATTGGAGACATCAAGTGAATCTTATGTTTTTGAAATACAGCTGTCTATGATTGTGAAGGAGGAACTTTCAGACCTAAGCACCAACACAGTGGTACCACCTACTGTATAGTCATGACCCACCAACTTCCTAAAAGACTTATAACCCCACTTAATAACACTGCACACGAACGGATAGTATGCCCAAGCCTCTTCTCCATCAAACATCATTTTTCATATGTTCATACTTATTTGTTCCCAAGATAAATGGTACTTAGGAAGGCCATATGGCTAGGTCAACGGTATGAAAATATCTGTAAATATTAAATGAAATCGAACATTCCTAAACGTGATGCCACTGAAAAAAAAATTGAGGCGATTTTGTATCACCTGCAAAGTGAGATATCCATAACTGTCATGTGCCATGCTTTTTTGGGGATCTGAGGAAAGCATAGGTGGGTTGATGTTTGAAAGAAAAGAACATTATAAACAACCTCAAAAAAGCATAGACAATGAGCCAGCATGGTGCCAACATATGTAAAAACATTCTAAAGGTAGGGAAGACGTGCAAGATGATCTGGAATATACAGAGCGAAAGAGCTTGAATGAAATGAGCGAAAGATCACCACAATAGGCCTATGACCAGACAGCTCGTCAACTTGCTAGAGTTAACTTTTCACACAGACTGTGCTGGGGAGGAGCGTAGTGGTTTTTGTTTATGATGGTGATAGTGTTTTTTTGGATCTGATTTCTAGTCTCTGGTAGTTGGTGGCTACTATGGTCTAAAAGTTTTAATTTTTGAGCGTGAGGGCCAATAAACAGCACTGCATGCTATTGGGTCATCCTTAAACCTGAAGACCAGAACTAAGCTGGCGCTGGTTAATCGGTTGGGTCGTGGTGAGGTTGTCGGGGAGATGAGATAACATAGAAGCAATTTGTGCTTCTGCATACTCTACACCTGGACCCATGAGGGCGCCATCATGGGTCCAGATGGCGGAGAAGTGAGAGATGGACCAGGACTAATTTGTGATGAGGATGCAAGAGAGAGATTATGAAAAAGCTCTACTGGCAGCAGCGAGGAGCGGCTGAGGTTATATGGCTGATGATGACAGTCAGGAATCCCATGTCTTTTTTTCTGTGTGTGTGTGTGATGCTTTGTAATGTACCTATGTCATGTACCTCTAGACGTCATATTTTATATATTGCTATTTAACAGTGGGTGTCCCTCAGTTATCGGCTTGTGTATCTCTGTGTTGGGCGCCATAACTAGACCACTGTTTGTACTCCCCTCTCCTTAATCTTTTTTTTTTTTTATGGAGGCACTAGTGCATTTTGGTTTTTATAACAACTGGCTCATTTATTTCTGCATACATAATGATGTGTGTAAGTTGGTTGGTAGCTACGTCACCAGTTTGGCAATGCGTGTCCTCTTGGGAGCGGTGCTGCTTTTTCTTTCTGTATCTTTAATTAGATGTAATACAGATTACACTACATGCATGTAAACCATTGATTCAATGTACGGTATTATGTCCATTACACTGCGTATGTGAAAATCAGGTGATATTATTTGTGGAACAGTTTATAAACAAAATCTTAGGGCAATGAAAATGATTGAGATCCCACACCAGGGATGGTGAGAAGAAGCAAAGGCAGGGTGGAAAAAAGGTCCATTTTGGCAAAGACACAGTCCTGGCTCATGGCAAGCAGAAGGCAGAGGTCGGTACGGAGGGAGTAAAAAATAAATTACAAATAATTTTAAAAAACACTTACCTCCATCACCACTGCACCGCTCCATCTGCTCCCCTGCAGGCACAGGCTCCCAGCCTCCCCTGCAGCCAATCCTGAAGCTGAACAAAGCAGTGTCAGGATTGGCTGGGAGCGCCCAGCCAGGTCACTCCCAGGCAGACTGGGAGCCTGTGCAGGCTCTCTCCAGCCGGGCAACTGTGTTGTTGGGCTGGAGAGAGCCTACTGCGCATGTGTGTTTGGCCGGCCAAGCATGCATGCGCACTGAGGGGGAGTGAACTCAGTGCTCATCACATCCTGTGGCCCCGCCCCTTTTACCCCAAAACGATAATAAACATAGTTTATTATCGTTTTTGGGTAAAAGGTTTGCAGCTGCTGGTGGGGGGAGGGGGGTCGTCCGCCCTAATGGAGGAGCCGCCCCCTACAAATACGTCAATGTTGAAACCTCATGATTCATAATTCAACTTCATAAGAGCAGAGACTTTCGTGCCATGGGAGAAATTCAGTTAACCAGGCACCTTCACAGCAGAGCAGCCTTGAGTTCTTTAAAGGTAGTTAAAATAAATTCCATATTTGCTACTGCGACTTACCGTGACGTGTTTCCACAGTTCCTTAGAATGAATCAATGGTGGTAGTAAAATTAGACCGACATCAATCGATAGCATCGGCTAACAGATTGCGCTCTCTTCCAGCACTGCAGGTAATGCCTCCAAATGACCATGGTGCTGCTCTCTGAGCCATGCCAACCCACCGGATTGTCAGCCTCCTATGTTCCTTTATTTATTTGAGCATCATGTGAGGTTGGTGTAATTGGTGAATCTCAACACACACTGAAATAGCTTTTTTTTAAAATCTGTGAAATATTGGCTCATTATAAACCTCATATCTACGCGTTCCTCTCGATGAAAGTGCCAGTTTGTATTTTAAAATATGTTCAATATCACCCCAACATGAACCTGATTATCAGGCCACAGGTAAATGTTAAGCCTTGTACTGATGCAGTGGATTTGCACCATGCAGATCATTACTGCAAACTCCAGTACAAACTGCACTGGAGCTGATGGACCTTTGGTCCCAGACTGAGGTGTGACACAGCATGTCAATTTGCATGAATTACAGGGAAGAACATTAGATCCCACAGGGATGACAGAGGTTGGTAGATATGCAAACCATGAAGGTTTATGAGCAGATTGGCAAAGTTACAAATTCAAATCATTCAAAGCACTTGTAAATCAGTGATCAGCATATAAATGCATTGATCAGTACGATTCTAATCAATTCAAAATAGCAAATACAAAGACTAACTGTTTAAATTTCTCATAAGCAAATCGCGGCAGGCTTCAGCTTCCCATGAAGGGAAGTTCGGTAAGTTGGGGAAAAGTCAGGTAGACGGTCTCAGCAAGTAAAGCCTTTCAAGGCATCAATCAAATGAAAGAGCAAGGAAAGCACATCCTCTCAGGGGCACCTGATTTAACTAACTCGGCAATGCACGAGTAAAACAGTACAGATCTTAAGTAAAAACAACTCCCCATGGTTCCCATGATGAGATCCAATCAGGATTGAACATTCTCTAATAAGCCATTGCAGCCTTTTCCCAGCCATCCCACAATGGAAGTCTCTGTTGCATGACAGCAGTAGAATGATACAATGCGTTCAGGTGAGTTCTTGCAAGTGGAGAGGTTCATTATTCAGGCAACACATACAGAGAAACATTCATACAGAAACTAAAAATATTACGATAAAATGTGATTGTCATTAATACAAATTGGAGTTGACACATGGATCAGAATATCGACAAATTACTGCACCCATGAAATTATCCCCTGGAAAATTCCAGCAGCTCAAACCTACTGAAATTTATCATGAATAAATCTGAAGGAAATTTTCCACGTTTTCATCTAAATAAATATCTTTACTTGTATGCAGCAGAGCCTATTTGAATATGTCTACTTGCAGGTTTGTGAGCTCAGGTGTTAACTCAGAGCATGGATTTAATCTCTATCTAGCCTGACTTTACAGTTCTGCCACAATTCGCCTGCTCTGCAGTAACATCAATATACATTACATTTTAAAATTAGGAATAAGAAATTAGAAATAGGAATAGGCAGAACTGTGGCCACAGAAACAATGCATTCATGTATTACTCAATTCAGTTTGACAGATGCGCAACATCAACCATAAATAAGCAATGTCCTGTATGTCTATTTAGCGTGCATACATGGACGTACTGTTTTACTAGAGCGGGCACGAGATCCATCTACTTTTCATGCATGCATCTGATAAACTCAATCAACCCATGAATTTTCTGGAAAATCAGGGTGTCTGACTGTTCAAAATGGCAGATGTGGAGAAGTATGTGGTGTCCATTTCAAACCTGCCTCGCACCCGCAGTTGTAGGCCGACTGGTCTTGTGTGGACAGCATCTCTGCCCGCCCTTGGATGTGCATTACTATACACCCCTTAGGTCTGAGACAGGCTTGGGATGCATATTCTTTCCACCAGGCATTTCCCAGTAGGCTGGTGCCTTTGGAGATCAGTTTTTAGAGCAGGGTGCTGCCAGTGGTGCCTCTGTCCTGTTTTCCAGCTTCCTTGGTATCTGCAGCTGGCACCGGGAGGAGAGGGGCTTCAGGAGAGGCAGAGAGAGAAGGGGGATGTAGGAAACTGGCTATCTATGCAGTGACCCAATGTAGGATATCACTGTGCAGATAGTCCAGAGTGACTCTTCCTGGTTTCTAGGGGTAAAAATGACAATCCCAAAAGCTCTCTTGTGTGGTAGTGTGGGTGAGCAGACAGGATTAGAGGATTTATTAAGCCTCTGCGCTGCCATTGCATCATGCAAGGCGACTTTGGCAACGCAAAGGGTTAATTCAGATTTACCAAGCCATGCATGCAGAATGACGCAAAGGCGACGCAAGTCGTTGCCTTGCATTACTCTGTGTCAGGAAGGCGTTACATGGGTGGACAGTGGGTGTTCCCACGCTTCAACCCATGCTTTTTGATGCATTCATAGTGATTTTAAGAGTAGTAAACGTGAGAATGCATCAAAATTGTACGCTTTCCCAATAGAGACGCACAAGGAGAAATATCTTTATTTCTACATGTTTTGTCCCCCATTTCAGCCGCCAGCATACAGCTCCAATGGCCCAACAAAGTAATGGTCGTGGAAGGTTTTGCTATTTTACCGCTGCCCTATTTAAAGTGGGTGGACAAAGTCACTGGCAGGTGGAACCTGGCGACAAGGGCCAGTGAAAACTGCGACATGACCCCAATCCAAGGGAGAAAACGGTCATGGCAAGGGGGTCATTGCTTTTCTTATTTTCAAAGACAAAATCCCATTGGGATTTTGTTTTACAAAATAAAACAACAATTGAAAGTTTGACGTACAGCTCCGTCATATTGACGGAGCTGCCTGACAAGTTTTCAGTGCATTTTCAGTAACCACCATCAACAGTGTCTCCTGGGAGTGCAAGATATCTGCTGGGCCGACAACTATCTCTACATTTGGCGGGCGGAGTACTCTTACCATTGTGGGAGTAAAGTACTGCACCATGGTGATGGTACATAATCCGTTTGCCAAACTCTAAATCAGGCCCTAATTGTTTCATTATTTTTTTTTTATTCAATTACACTCTTGATGAAGTTGTAGTCCACTGCTTTCAAAACACGATTCAATCACACAATAAAAAATTAAAAAAAGAATAATTCCTCATACATGATTCTAGAATACCAAATGAGCATGTCATCATTTTTATTGAGTTACATTGTTTATTGTTGTGATTGATAAATGTTTTAGAAAGTTCTAGGATTATTATAAAGCAATATGAAAATAAATAGTTATTACTTTGGTAAAATATAGTGCAAATGTAGTTACAAGCAGGTACATGACTGTTGCAGCTAAAACAATTAGTGTTGATGTAACCAGTTGTAACTGATTGGTGTGAGACCTCTGGAAAGATGTAAGTCTGTGCAGAGCAGAAGAGAGTGAATAAACGGGACACTTTGAGCAGCTAGCATGGCAGGAATTCTGTCTGGAAGATGTGGGTGTCAAAACCAACCAAACTGAGTTCTTTAGCTCCCATAGTTTTTGAATCCCTTCATGAAAAACTTCCATAGGTGGCACATTTCACTGCCAGGAAAGTAGATTGACAAAGTCTGGCTCTAACACAGTGCAGCTACTACCAATGAGCTTCTCAAGAACTTAGAATTGAGTTTCATAGAAAATGACTCCTTGGTTTCCCAATAAAGTACAAGTGAATGTTACGCCTGACGTGGGGTACCCCTATAATGATGCAGAGAGAGATTGCAGTCGTTTATCCTCAAACTTCTTAAGGAAGTGGTTTATTTTTTCTTGCAGTGCGTCATCCAGCATCTGACTTATTTTCTCCTTTGCCGTTATCTTATCCTGCCTTGTGCGTTCAGCTTCCTTTAGGGAAATGTTTTCTATTTTTGCGATGCCCTCAAGCTTCCGGTAGGTCATTGTGTCTGCGGTGCTGTCCAATTTCCTCAGGCGAGATGAGACTGCCCTTGGTTTTCTTGGAGGAGCACAGCTGGAGGCTTCCTTAGTCCTGCTGGTGGCTGGTCTGAGTTTGTATTTTAACCACTCGTCATCAGAAACGTTTACCATGCTCAAGAAGGGCGTCTGATCTGAGATGAAGCCATTGCCCACCTGATCACTGGGCACTTGCCAAGAAGCGTCATGAGCTACTCTTGATTGGCCAAGTCGAGGAGATGCGCTGCTCACCCTTGCGAGTGATCTGGGTTTGAGTGGAGTGCCATGCTTCTGCCTGATGCTACTGGGCCTTTCAATCTTCAAAGAACGGATTTCATCCATGACATGGTTGAGTGTGGTCCTTTGGATGGTCTTGCGCTGGGCGAGAAGACTTCTGCACTGTTTCTCAGCTTGGTTAGTCTCTTCCCTCAGTGTTGACATCGTACAATATTGCTGGTAGTGGATGCCATCGAGCTTCTCGTAGAGCTCATGTTCTTCTTTTTGGTTCATAAAATAAGCATCAACTATCACCATTGGTGATTTGGCTCTGTATTTCGCCTGTTGCTCCATTCTATGCAGAGAGATGCTTACCCTGTAAAATGATAGTTTTGAGAGTGTTAGATGTCATGTAAATAACGAATACACTTGCATAGCATGCACCGGTAAGTGTTACAGTACGCAGGACTAATGTGTGGCCTGGTAACTCCTCTCATTGGAAGTACCAGTAGCTCTGGTGAATGGAGTTACCAGGGTTTACAGGTAGGGCCTGGAAGGTCCCCGCAGAAACAAGGAATTACCATGGGAATCAGTGATTCAGGGTCCTTTCCCCTGATAATTGCTCATTTCTCCCTGCAGTTGTACCTGGGGATATCAGCTGCTTTCAGCAACCAATGTCTCCAGAAGAAAGAGACAGAAACTGCAGTGTTCTGGTGGATCTTGGGGCACATGTAGTCCATTAGACTCAGGTGCTGATGCACCTGCTGTTCTAAGAACTATGACCCATATTTATACTTTTTTAGCGCCGCATTTGCGTCATTTCTTGACGCAAAAACGGCACAAACTTAGAAAATATAATTGTATTTTGTAAGTTTGCGTCGCTTTTGCGACACAAAAATGACCCAAATTAGGTGCTAAAAAAGTATAAATATGGGCCTATGTATCTGAATTCTACAATACTCATTTTATTGCTGAAGGAAGGATAGGACTGGAAGTGAGACGTGTATACTTTTAAAGTGATGCTTTAAAATTAAATGTAGCCGAATAAACTATTTTCATGAACTGATTAGAGACCTGATTGACTCAATAGGCTTTGAACATGTGATCTTCAGGTTGCAGCGATTACTGCAGGTATTGCAGCAATCCAACGAGTTGCCGTAAAGTACAGTCTTTTATGATTGTTTAACTTTCATTGAAAAGTTTGTTGCACAGTCTGGCGGCTTGTAGGCTACTATTCCACGAGAAATATATACAGAAAACAAAAATCTCTGAAGCTAAAAGTAATGTATACATTACCTCCTTGTCCATCTTCCTCGTCTCAGTCCTTAAATCAAGGGTGTTGTCTATTACACTGAACAAATACTGATGCCCAGCCTCTAACTCAGTGCTTAATTTGTGCTTGTTGTTTCCGGTGCAGAGCACCAGCGCTTATTTTTCTGCCTCAAGCATTTACTGCGAGCAAAAGACACATGTGGGAAAGAGGTAGGAAGAGAAAAACGAAAAAGTGTCACAAAGGGGGAAAGCAGAAAGCTGCAGGAGTGAGCTGAAGGGGCAGGGAGTGGCTGTAAATGGATTAAAGAGCCCAGAGATGCCCTCAGGATTACGCTGCCTCAGTATTCTGTGTTGGCACATTTAAATGCAGCAGCCATGTGTTTAAGAGGAGAGCTTTGGGCACTGGCACGTTTTTATTTACAAATTAAGCACTGCTCTAACCTAGACTTCACCTTCTCTCTGAGAGTCAGAAATAGGAACTCCAACTACCACACTTCATGTGCTTTTATGTTTCACAACACTGGTTATCTACCTTCTCTTACGGTAAGATTTTCTTTTTGTTTTATATTCTCACCCTTTACATTGCCTGACACCAGTGGCAATGGACCATGACTCAATTAAGGAAAGCCATCCTCTGATTTGATAGTAAAATAAAGATATTATTGGAATGTGGTAGACCCTTCATCCCCTGGGCCCTGGTGCTAATGCAGTACTTAAAGCTACTTCCCTGCACTGTACTGCCCATGTGGTTGTGCCCTAGTCAGCACAGGTGTTCCTGGCCAGTGACTGTATTGGGGGCTTATTTAGGTGAAGGGGCCCTGCTATTGGTGGAGGGACATTCCACCTCCTACTGCTCCTTCAGTTGTTGAGTGTTCGTTAACCATTTTTTTGCTCAGACTGTGTCTGGCGGTGGCGAGGCGCGGGTCTCGGGGACTACACTCAGGTGGACCTTGGCTCATGGGCAATGGGGCGGGGTACTCTCCTGCTGATCTGGGGGATCTTTGCCGCTCTTCGCCATTCAGTGGGAGTCCTACTCCCTACACTGCAGTTTCCTGGGCTCCTGTTAGGCCCTTCAGGTGCTGGGGACCCAGGGTGCAGGTATCTGGACATTCCCCTAGGCCTGCTTTAACAGGCGGCTGCCTAGCTCTGTGTTGCCGCAGCTGCTTTTCCAGTCCTAAGATTTCATGTGATATCCTAATGCATTCTGGATGCTGTAGTTTTGATGTGCTTCCATTCACCAAGTGAAACTAATGCACCAGATGGAAATGATTTATGGGCTCAGTATTCAAGGTAGTGGCAGGGATGGCATGGGGTGGAGTAGTCTGCCCGGCATGTGCACTGTGCACCAATAAATTTTCTTTTTCTGCACATAGGGTGCGTATTGAGTAAGGATGGCACAGGGTTGGGGATACAGTTATTGCTTTGTCTTTTCTCAGAAAAACATTCAGCACGTTTTCAGTTTCACTAATGGTTCATTGCTGCTGCTTATTTGGTTCTCATGATTTTTCACTGACATACGCATGAAACTACGAATTTGCACAGGTGTCAAAGTAACACACCTGTAGCCGTATTACAGAAAGTGCCTCGCAAATGGCATGTGTGCCTGCTTTGTGCGCCCCTGGGGCTCTTTGGTACTACAGAATGGGCTGCAGACGCTTGTGTGGCTCCTTCTGTCATCCTGATGGTGCTGGTACACGTGCAGCGCCTGGGCTCTCACAAGAGGGCATTCCATCATTTGTATGTATAAGTGCAGGTGCAAAGGCAAAGTAGCTGTCAGGAGGGGCACTGAAAGTGTGCCACAAAAAGGTGGTGCACTGTCAGTGCACACACTGGTGGCATCCCTCTGGAAGGGGGAAGTGAGCCCCATGGACCTCCCCTTGAAAGTGGGTGCAGTCACACACTGCACCCGCCTGCAAAGAGATCTCTAATCAAAAGCAGCCCTTCACCCTCAGCGCCTTGCGACCCTCACGGGTGAGTAGTGCACTTTATAAATGGTATGATTGATAATCTGATTGATAATCCCTCCTCAGAGTGCACGCGGGCTGCTGCCTGCAGAGTGAACCAAGGAGCAGCTCCATGTTCCACAGGTGCGCGGCTGCCATGAGGGCACAGCGTTCACTGTCATAGGGCACAGGTTCCCTGCCTCCAGCGGCGCACCATAGGTCTGCCACGGAGCAAGCAGGGAAGGTGCAGCCTGTGTGTAATAAGAGCCCTGAGTGCTAATACTGCCTGATGAATCCGTGGAGGCCACTGCAGAATGTGTACCTTTACCTCCCTTTACCTCCACCCTGGGGGTAAAAGCTTCTGTCATAGGAGCAAGTCACTGGTTCGAGATTCAGCACCGAAAGTATTATAATTCATAAATCTATTCTCTATACACTTTTTATATCGATACACGTGTGGTGTGAAACAGCTAAAATGGAGTGATAATGGTTACTTGATATACATGTGCGGAAAGGTTTCTAGTGCCCTGGACTCCGGGCGGGATTGACTGAACAGCCCCAGAGTGTCGCAACGGTTTGTGAAAACGGATCTCGGATAGGTAAACAGTTTCTACTTTCCACATGCATACGGTTGAGTTTAGTCCTTCTTTAGTTGCCGTTGACATGGCCAACAGACTTTTACGAGTTCCGCCAGTAGATTACAATTTCTGTTCTAAGTTTCTGTTCTAAGAAAATAAGTTGGGGGTTGCGAGCCAAAGTTGAGTTTGAAATTGCTGCGGTGCCTAATGCCTTCCCTTTGATAACACATATGTTACGTGTCATAACTTTAATTCTTAGTTCAAAAAGGCCACTGGCCAGAAGTGTAAATAAACCTGACCGGAAAGGGTGAGCGCAGAAGATGGTTGCTTTTTGTTATCATACAACGTTAATGTTTTATCTGTTTATTCTTCTCTTTAGAATAATGACGCATTTCGTGTTTTAGAATCAGGAGACGTCATTAGGATTCCAGACGTTTGCACTTAACCAGTTTGTGTGACCCTGGGAAAACCACTCTATGGCTCTTTGGTTCTTATCCCCTACCTGCCTCAAACTGGGACCATCTCGAAGCAGTATAAAAGATGTGCACCAAAAACACCTGCTTCACACTGCCCGGGGAGCCCTGCTTCCTCCACGGACATAGAAAAAGAAGAAAAAAAACAGAATGCCAATTGGTTGATTTTGTGGCACATTTCCAAAATAAGTTGGCTACAAATCTATGAGTAGTTCCCGCTATTCATCGCTTCCACTCAGCCACTCGTGAGGGCCCCCTTCTGTATTTCCTGTCCTGATATTTAGCCAAGCATATTGCATACTGGTACTTGTCGTTTGTCTTTTACAAGGCCCAGCATGCAATGTGTCCGTGGCTACAAAGGCCTGGATCTGACGACTGTACCAGTCCTTCCACGAGTCCCTGTTGGCAGCTATGTTACTTCTGGACCTGTAGAAGCAATAAGTAATCATGCGTCACACTTCTGCTCACAGGCCCTCTCCTCATTGGTGGAAACTCAAGTTGACCAATCACAAATGGTTTCTATGGGTGGTTTCCATCGGAACACAGCGTCCAGATACGAGCTGCGCTAAATAACACGCTTTAGAAAAGCCAATGCGTCTGTCTGGCTTTAACCTGCAAACTCGTGTGAAACACAGGCTTGAACAAATGCTGTTTTTCACGTGAAAGCCAGACCTACTTACTTTGCCAAATGTGGTACGAAAAATAGCAACAAAAAACATTATTGCTTTCTGTACAGAATGCACGTACAAGATAAATAATAGAATGTGACAAAAGTCTGATTTTATTTGTAAAATATTCTCTCGTGTATTCAGTCCAAAGCACGTTATAGAGAGCGGAGTGGTACACAAATCAGCCAGCATGATGAGGTGAGAGAGCAATGATCCTGTGGTCAAAACCCACTCTGCATATTTCAAGGAATTAGTAACAATCAGTTTTGGGGCTAAGGTCAGGCCTACTCATTGAAATTCAAGTAAACAACCGCCATTAGACACACGCAATCTATTCGAAAATGTACCTGGGGTCAACTGTAATTTTCACCTTAGCACTCCAAAACCCACGGGCAATTGGGCATGCATCTATATAAATGTTTAGAAACTGTCTTACTAAAAGAATGATGCTCTGTCAATATAATCAGTACTGGGGCTCTCACTTGCATTGTAAGTTAAACAATGTACAATGCAAGTGAGAGCCCCAGAATTACTAATCAGAACAATGTGCAATCAGTGCTTTGCACAAATAATTGTGTTTTTCCACAACCTGTTTAACCCCCACCCCGCCCACCCTGACGCACCCCTAATATTATAAAAATGTTTAGTCCCAACTTACAAATTTTTCGCTGCATTCGCTTTCACGCTCTCTGGAGCTCGCTTCTTTCCATCACATGCTGAGGTTTGCTGTGGCGCTCTCTGTCACACACTGGCATTATTCATTGCCCATCTGACATCTAAAAGGGCTGCCACAGAAATGAAAACAAACAAACAGAACGGGCCCACGGAGCTCTCCTGGCATGTAATGGTGCGGCTGATTACGTGGACGATAAACCCTCTGTGCGCAGGCATTAAAGGATTAGGTTTCTGAAGGCAATTACCAGCATTTGTGGTTTTGTGTTCGAAGGTCAAAGGTTGAGAAGAAAGGCCCGCCCTCTGAGGCCAACGCGTGCTTGGTGGGGGGCCATGGGGCAGGGCCAGCCTTCTGGAAAGGCATCCAGGTGACAATTACGGTACATTTCCCAATCAGTGGTGCCCTTCAGGTGGTGCCAATATTCTGACGTAAGCAACATCTAGTCAGTAAACATAAGTTACTGTAACAGAACAGTTGTAGGCAGAGGTGACTAGGAAAGTGTAGCCAACGTCCAAGCTTACCACAATAAACACAATAGTGTTCTTCACGGGTGCCAGCTGGCACGGAACCGACCAGGGTTGCCGTCCTATATTGTTTGCAAAAAATACCCTGGATTCTGTTACTTGTAGGTCTTTGTCTCACAGGATTGTGGAAAAAAGGTCACGTTATCGAGGGCATTAAATGAATCTAGTCCCCGTGTCCCAGCGAGAATGCAGGGGGAGTGCGAATGAATAGGGGAGAACCGGGAAAGAACCCACACTCTCAGGCCGGAAGTGACAAAAGTCCTTCCTGCACCTGGCCCATAAGAAGCACCGTTCGCCACTCAGGGCCTGAGCTATCTAGATAGAGGTAGGCATTGAATTTTCAAAAAACAGATTTGCTTCCAAAATATCTGACTTCTCTTCTCGACAAATTCTACTCATGCAAAGTGTAGTCTTTGTCGTCTGGCTATGCTATGTGTGAGGCTTTGTATCTCACATGGAAGCCTTTTGAAATGTCAGCTTTATAAAACCTACCAATGCCACAACGTCACGTACACAGGAAGTCACTGAACATGGCTGACTTACAATTGTGGGATTCCCGCTGCTGCTGCCAAGACCCTGCCGTGAGATTGTCAGACTATTCCATCGTTGTTTATTGGCCCGGCGGAATGACTCACGTAGGCTGATGTGCCTTTTGCGGAAAGAAATGAGTGCCACAGTATTCCACGGTGACCAGGGTCGGACCGGCCTACAGGGCAATCAGGCAGTGCCTTGCGGACTGGTGTGATAGGTCAGTGTGTGGGCTGGGTTTTGGCTGCCTGTGGGCCTGTTTTAGGGTCTGTTGGGCCGGTTTTTTCTGTTTTATTTCCCTGATTTTAAGCTCAAATCCATGAAGTGTTCCACACCTTGCAAAATACTTATACAGTGTGTCTTAGCAAGCTCAAAACTGCCCCAATTTACAACCCTGGGACCATTTGTTAGCCACGTAGTTCACTAATGGGGGCCACTTTTGTTTTTGGTGCCTGGGCCAATTTTCTGTTCTGGTGCGATCCTGATGGTGACACGTGTATCATTTATAGTGGCTGGGCAGAATGACTCGTTTTCCTCGGTACAGATAGAATTTTGTGCTCTAAGGGTTTTTGATATGTTCAATACAAGCTCTTTGCAATGGTACTGCCATGAAACTTCATCTGAGTATGGACTGTGTATTTGAGCTTTACATTTTATCAAGGGTTGGGTGCAATGGACGCTCCTTCTTGTCCTTTTTCTGTTTTGCCAGGTGTAAAGGCGTCTCCTTCCTGTAGCCGTGGTGCCACCAGATGATCTAAAACTTGCAAATGGCAACTGGTGTTGCTCAACAAGGAACCACCAAAGGGAGGAAAAATACTTGCAGAAAAAATTCTCCTTGGTGAAAGGAAAGATCCAGGAAAGAGGCAGACAGACTGTAGACGATTTATCGGACACTGAACTGCAATAACCAAAATCAGAAAAATGTGAGCACAAAGATCCAAAAACAGGCTCCAGGAGAAAAAAAATCCTTATGAGAAAAATAGGGACACATATAACAGGTTAAGTAAGAGTTGAACACTACAAAAATAGTATCCCAAATGTGTTTCAAAAAAGATTTCCATTGTTTCAGGAAACGTGAAAGTGACCAGCGGCTGACAAGTCAAGGACAACGACATCCTTGGGCGAGTGACACCGTGACGGGCAAATAAGCCAACTCAATCTCAGAGATCAGCCCGCGTGGAACACAGGTCTAGAAGAACTATCAACCTCCGCACCAGGTGACCTGGCTTGCAAATCTGAGAAAGTTTCATGGGTTTTGGCCAGTTTGATTGACCTACACGCTTCCAAAATGGTTTTCCGTTTGGAGAGTTGGCCACAATGGGTAGCAGAAAAGACATAAGCAGTTTAAAACACACTACATGTATCCTTTGAGGACAAACCATGAAGAATGAGTCCCTTTTTTGCAGGGAAATTGAGACAGGGCAGAGAAAATCATTAAGTAACTGCAATTGTTCGATGCCAGCGCAGACCCTTTTGTCTACCTATATGTAATAAAATAAGGTGGCTTTATATGGTGTTCTAGGCTGTCCAATTACTTAAAAATAGTATTCATGAAGACAACTGGAATTGACAGCTATCTACTAAGACAAGAACCAGGACTGGACCCAATTGTGGCGGTTCCTGAACATGTCCTATTCAGTGCTTAATTTGTAAATAAAAACGTGCCTGTGCTCAGAGCCTTCCTCTCAAACACAGGGCTGCTGAAATTAAATATGGGAACAGGGAATACTGAGGCAGCGTAATCCTGAAGCTATCTCAGCCCTCTTCAGTCCATTTAAAGCCACTCCCTGCCCGTTCAGCTCACTTTTGCAGCTTTCTACTTTCTCCCATTGTGATGCTTTTTCGTTTTTCTCTCCCTATGCCTTTCCCATATGTGTCTTTTGTGCGTAGCAAACGCTTGAAGCAGAAGAATAAGCGCCAGCCCTCAAAAATAAGTGCCGGTGCTCAGCACTGGAAATAACAAGCACAAATTAAGCACTGGTCCTATCGAAGCGATCTATTTAGATGCATACAACGCCTCACTACAGTGTTTTCACACTTATGGGGACAGAAGCATTGGCAAGGCCAATGGATCAGGCTTTGGCAAGCCTGGATTTTTTGATTAGGTTAATTATGTATTTTTACAATAGGCCTTAAAAGTTTTAAAGCAGTAAAAGGTAAAATTGCTGCTCTCTAAAAGCGGCCTGCATATGTTTAAAAAAAAAGGAAAAATAAGGGAAGGCATGACCTTTGCGCTGAAGCAGACTAGTGTTAGGCTGTTGTGCACATGCCCAGAAGCAAAATGCAGTTGCTCTTTGGAAAGAGAGCAAATGGCTGAAGTGGGCTGACTCATTGCCTCGTGCTGCATGCTTTGGTGAGCGGATGTGAAATGTGAATGGCGATTGAACAGACACATGGATGAAGAGTGATGGCCTAAAGCCCTTCTATGTAAGAAATGCATGCATGTTATGATTTTGTTGGAGAGCAAGAGTCTGAATAGACAGATAAAGCTGTCTTAGGCCAGCCCTAAAATCTACCATATCGAGAAGGAGGACACACATCTTAAAGATATATGTTACAGCCAAGGAATATCAGATAGTAGCTGGTGACAACCTGTGGTAATCTATATGCTTGATCAAAAGCAAAATGACATATGATACAAGAACCCATCTTTCTCTTCAAGTGTCTAGGGATGTCTATGTAGTCTTAGGATACAGTGTGTCTATGTACCTTCTTCTCAAGGCCAGGAAGTAGGAATAAAAGACTATCTCACCAGTAAACTTCAGCAAGGCTCACAAGATGGTCTCTTCAGGATTCCTTTAACTACTCTGAGATTAGGGAGATGAAGGTGACAGTAACAAGCCTGCGGAGGACTTCTAAACGTGTAGCAACTGTCTGGTATTTATAGGGTGCACTTCAATCCAGTTTGAGATTCCCAGAAGCACTCACAAGTTTAAAATTTGTGAATTCAGAGTTTCCTCTTTATGAAAGACAGTCTCTGTGCATAAATTGGACACAAATGTGCATTTGCACATTTAGCTTTTTTTCTGACAAGGATTTATTTTCCTCTAACCCCGTTAGGGAAGTACCTTGCACTGTAACCCCATTAATTAACGCATTAAATCTCTATCAAGAGCAAATCTGCATGTGTGTCCATGGTTGCAGTGGTGTAACAAAACGTGAGGGGGGCCCCTGCAGGATGTGCTGAAGGGGATCCTATACTCACATCAGTAGTTGCTGAGGCCCCCTCCTAGTATGGGTAACCCTGACCCCCCTCAGTTCCCTGCACAGCAGGGGCTGCGGGGCCTCTGTTAAGGCCCTGCAAGGTAGTACTCTGTCTGTACAAGGGATGGGAATACCCACAAATGTATTAGTCGGTGCACACTTAGACCTGATGGATGCCCAACATTCTACCGCAGTAACTTGATTTTTGCGCAGTGGTCACAGCAGCAGTACACAGAGACATCCAATGGAAAGCATAGGCACAGAAAACAACTACCCCCATTGGTTAGTTCAACTAGTTGTTATCTGAGGAATCCTCTGGCCTCCCAGTGAGGCGGAGTGGCATTGACTGGTCACAGGTTGCCCTGCATTGTGTACAGGAATGTTTTGTTCATGAAGAAGTTATATCAGTGAAAAAGCACAGGGTGGGCAGTCTCCAAGTGTCAGCCTCTGAACAGGCATTTGTTTCCTCAATGCCTCCCAGGGAGTGTAGCTACTTGGAAAACCTACGTTCCTCTTTCGCTCGCTATTGTTTGGCACAGGTGTCGCGTATTGCTTGTTTTTCATCTCTCGCTAATCCTTAACAGTGACAGAGAAGTGACGTAATCAAGTATTGTTTTATATGTGGACGCAAGGGGTGAAGCTGTATCTTTGTGCATACTTATACACCTCTCATGTAACCAGCTAGAATTGTTATAGATAATGTATAAATTCAGTGTTACAGGGCATTCTTACCACTGGTGTGGCCTCTAAGTGCTACAAGTTATCTGTCCTGTTATGAAGTCCCTGTGCAATGTGCATGGTTAGGAAAGTCAGGTTATAGTGCCACAAATGTGAGAAATGTGTTTTAGGCACTATGGGCCAGATGAAGTAAGATATGATTTTGCGACTCGGAAATTGCGAGTCAGTGCGACTCGCAATTTCCGAGTCGCAAAATCATATGCAGAATGGTGTCCATGACACCTTCTGCGAATCGCAAGGGGGTCGCAAAGACCCACCTCATTAATATTAATGAGGAGGGTCGCAATTTGCGACCCTCTTGCGATTCCCTGCACTCACAGGGATGGTGGCCTGCTGGAGACAGCAGACCTCCATCTCTGTGACTGCTTTTTTAATAAAGCAGTTATTTTTTTTGTATTGCAGCCCGTTTTCCTTAAAGGAAAACGAGTTGCAATACAAAAGAAAAAATGAAACCATTTGGTTTCGTTTTTTCAGAGTAGGCAGTGGTCCATTGGACCACTGCCTGCTCTGAAAATATATTTATGGCGACATTCACAAAGGGGAAGGGGTCCCATGGGGACCCCTTCCCTTTTGCGAATGAGTTAGCACCCACTTGACATGGGTGCTAACTGCGAATTGCTTTGCGACCGCGTTCACGGTCACAAAGCAACTCTGCATCGCGGTACAAATCGCAAATAGGAAGGGAACACCCCTTCCTATTTGCAAGTCGCATTCCCATTTTGGGAGTCGGAAGCGACTCGCAAAATGGGACTGTGCATCGCGATGCGTGTTTTGCATGGTGCAAACTGCGAATTTCGCAGTTTGCGCCATGCAAAACGCTTCGCACATCTGGACCTATATGTACTGGTAGGTGCTATACTACGTGCCCTAATAAAGCTAACATGTTAATTTCAAACAATTCAGTCTCTACATGTGGTCCTTTTAGGAAAGTGCCCCTTTTGGCACGGTTACCCCCCACACTTTTTGCCTGGTATTGATGCTAACTTGACTGAGTGTGTGCTGGGATCCTGCTAAGCAGACCTCAGCACCAGTGCTCTTTCTGTAAACTGTACCATTGATTCCACATCTGGCACACCCCTGGCACACAGCTAAGTCCCTTGTAAAAGGTACCAGTGGTACCAAGGGCTCTGTGACCATGGAGGGTCCCTAAGGGCTGCAGCATGTATTGTGCCACCCTAAGGGACGCCTCACCAAACACATGCACAATGCTAGTGCATGTGGCATAGGTAAGTCACCCCTCTAGCAGGTCTTACAAGCCCTAAGGCAGGGTGCACTATATCACAGGTGAGTGCATAGCTGCATGAGCAATGTGCCCCTTGTTAGGGAAACTACTTTTCAACCCTCCTCAGAGTGACGCAAAG
The DNA here is from genome assembly GCF_031143425.1 of Pleurodeles waltl. Taxonomy (NCBI): domain Eukaryota; kingdom Metazoa; phylum Chordata; class Amphibia; order Caudata; family Salamandridae; genus Pleurodeles; species Pleurodeles waltl. Next base: position 1,695,830,138 of record NC_090444.1, on the reverse strand, counting down.
AAAACACAAACACCAGGCAAGGCTCCGGAACAGATGAAATGTTTCTTGAGGTACCAAGGTTTATTGGCAAGCCAAGGCAGAAGGCAGACCCACATCCCAGTGTTACGTCTTACAAACTAGCGTCTTCTGCCCTGAAGCATATACATCAGGCAGTTATATATGTTAATAAGTGCTGTCACAGCAAAACCCCAAAAGGGGACATAGTCCAAACATGGGCACGCATATACAAAAGAAATGCTGCATATACAAAACTTAAAGTCCCTGGAGTAAAAATATACATAATGCAGTGTGAGCATGAACAAGTGAACAGACAACAGGTGGTGCCTAAAGAAAAGGGGGCTGGGTTGCTGATTTGCTGAACTTAAGTGTGAGACCAAGCTAAACTCAAGAACGTGGTTTGGAGAGGTTTGTTTGCACAGCTGGCAGAGGTGTCAGAGAGGTCAGTAATGAAGTCTTGGGGCAGTGAATGTGGATGAGCTGAGTCATCCAGTGAATGATAGGAGCAAGTGTCTTGATAAGAGTAAACAATAAATAGCTTACTTGGATTCAGATATTAGAGGAGAGAATTGGAATTAAAGTATCATATCTAAAGGTACATACATGGGAATATATTTTTCTCAACACCCCAATAGTGTCTAAGTCCATTCTTAGACATTTTAAGTGCAGTATGGCCATACTGAGTACACAGGCTGGGAGTCTGTCATTACGAACTCCACAGCTTCATGATGGCCACACTTAAGACTGGGAAGTTTGGTATCAAACTTCTCAGCACAATAAACCCACACTGATGCCAGTGTTGGATTTATTGTAAAATGCACACAGAGTGAATCTTAGAGATGCCCTCTGAATTTTACCCAACCCTTTAGTGCAGGGCTAACCAGTCTGTGCCAGCCTGCTACTAACAGACTAGTTTATGACCACATAGGGTGAGAGCCTTTGTGCTCTCTGGAATCAGAAACAAAGCCTGCTCTGGGTGAAGGTGCTTCACACATCCATCCTGCAGGAACTGTAACACTTGGCGGTGAGCCTCAAAGGCTCAGGCCTCCTGTTACAGTGCCCCAAGGCACTCCTGCTAGTGGAGATGCCCGCCCCTGGACCAAGCCCCAATTTTGACGGCAGATCCAAATGTAAAATTAGGTCAAAGAGAAAGAAGTGACCACTGCAGCTAGGACCACCCCTAAGGTGTCCAGAGCTGAGGTGACCCCCTGCATGCAGAATCCTCCATCTTGGTTTGGGTAGGGACCAAAAGGGTTAGACATGAGTCCCCCTGCCCAAAGGGAGTGGGCACAGGAACGGTGTAGCCACGCTTAGGGACAGTAGCCATTGGCTACTGCCCTCTGACCCCTGTAACGTCCCTAAATCTAGTATTTAGGGGCTCCCTTGCACCTTACTCACCATATTCCTGGTGACCTCAAAAAGAAAAAGCAAGAAGAAAGAAGAAGGACTGCTAAGTCAACCCCAGCAGTGAAGACTCCAGACAACAACTGACTTGGCTTCAGCCCTACTGGCCTGGCTGCAGCTTCAAAGACCCCTGTGTAAAGAAGGCAACGCTTCCTCCAGGACCAGCAATCACTACAAACCCCCAGAGGACTGCCTGCCCAGGAGAGGACCAAGAACTCCTGAGGACAGTGGTCCAGTGGTCCTGACCAGAATAAATCACCAAAAGGACTCCAGAACCTCCCCGGAATCACAAGTCCTGCCCACTCTGCACCCAATGCCCATGGCCCGAATCCAGGTGGCCCACTGGTCCAGAAAAGGTCCTCAGGCGATTCTGAACTCGAGTCCACCCCGGGTTGACCCCTCCTGGCCAACACAGCAATGCCTGCAGCCTGAAACCAGAGACTCCCCCTGACCACAACCGGATACAATGAAGATACAAGGTCCAGTGTGCACCTCTCCTGCCTGTCCAGCCTTTGGTTTCCTAGAAGCGACCCCCTGGACCCAGCCTTCAGCATCTTTTGTGACTCCCGGTATCCTCCCATTGAAAAGCATTGGGTGCCCAGCTCTGTGTTTGCACCTTTCACCCAGTCGCCCCTGTGCAGCTGAGAGTGTGTGTTTGGTGTGATCCTGTGCCCCCCCGGGTGCTGAACTAAACCCCCCAGGTCTGTGTCTTGGAACGGTGGGTACTTACCAGCAATCTGCCTTCTACCAAGCACCCCCAGTCCTCATAAGATTCCATTGTAAACCTGACACTAACTTTGACCTCTGCGCCCAGCTGGCCCTGTGTTGCTGGTGGTGCACTTTTGGGGTCAGCCTAAACTTTAAATTGAGGACATCCTAAATCCCGAAGAATGGAATAGAAAGTCATGTACTTACCTGTTTTCTGTGCAAACACTCCTTTTGGGACTGAAACGGGCAGCAAGCTGCCCACAGACAGTGACTCACAGGAGATGGAATCTGAGGTAGCACCTTGTCTCTCTCACCGAGACTTTGCATTTGAGATCTCAACTGTTGGGCTCAGTCTGTTATCAACTAAGGTCACACCATGGTCTTTCCCAGTAGCTCAAGAATTACCCTGAATATCCCCACCCAAGATGTTCTGTCCACTTCGTGCTTAGTCCGGGAGGAATAGCCTGTCTATTACCTAATTGTCTTCCTAGTGCTGTCTACCTGATGTTGTCCCTCTTCCATGTTCATGCACATCACCCATTTTGTTTTTATTTCAAATTCCGTGGAATGAGTCGGCGAGCCTAGGCACTGGATTGGGTGTAATACTTTCTTTGAGGTTGAGTACAGGCAGCCTTGGCTTAATGAGCCACTGTCCACGACTGAAATGAAATGTGTAGATGTATACAGCATGGCTTATCTCCCTTGAGGGTATCCAGGTGCTGACCATGGGCACGGGGAGATTAAGTGATTTGCCCAGAATCACAGGATGTGCGTTGACAGCACAGCATGAACCTGGATCCCCAGCTCCCAATGTGGTTGCTGTGACCGCTGCGCTACATCCTCTCCCATGCACAAGCAGATATGTCCCTGCTATGTCTTGCCATTTTTAGACATAGTAAGCGAACAGGAAGCCATTTTAAGGACATGTGCTGGACAATGGTCAAGTACGAGTTCCCCAGCTACATGACGGCTTAACTGAAAAAAGGGATGTTTGGTATCAAATATCTTGCATTAATAAACCCTCACTGATGCCAGTAATTGATTTATTAATACATGCACCCAGAGAGCACCTTAAAGGTACCCTCTGAAAATCTACTAACTACACATGTGGGGACTGACTAGTTTTAGCCAGCCTGCCACCACCAGGCATGAGTCTGACCTCCAAAGGGGAGAGCCTTTACTCTCAGGCGGTCGTAAACAAAGCCTACTCTGGGAGAGGTGATTACACCCCCCACCCAATGGGATGACCTGCGACTCTGCGTTCCAAGGCAGGGGACTTCAAAGAAGTCCACCGCCCCTTGTATGCAGATCTAGCTTCCCTCATAGGAGAGATACTTACCCCCCCTGCCCCAGAGCCCATTTGGCACCTGGACAGATGGGGAATTTAGTATTCAGAGAGGTGTGTCTACCCCTCAGGCCAGTACCACCCCTAAGGTGAGCTGCCTGATGTGGACACAACATTTAGAAATCTACCTTCTTGATGTTGGCAGATTTAGGAACTACTGGGACATGGTTATGCCTGCTTCTCACAGAAAGTCGTCATATAGGGGTTATTGTGACCCCAGGGAAAAGAAGCCCATTTGCTACTACCCTAGATTCAGTATTTAAGGGAGCCCCCAGCACCAGGAAATCAGATTTCTGCTGACCTATGAAGAAGAAGGACACTCAAGAGCCACAAAGGCAAAGTCCGAAGAAGAAGCACCTGAGTTCGCCCTAGCCCTGCTGGCCTGTCTGCTGTTCTTGCCAGTTTGCACCAAAGTTGACTTGTCTTACAATTTGCTTTGCCTCCAAAAGCCTGAGAGTCCTGCCTGCCTCCAACAAAGACCCATGAACCTTCATGGAGCAGCAGAGCTGCTTCCCTTCATCTTGCAGGCACCTCAAGAAAACTGCAAAGACTGTGGACCATAGAAAGCCCGACAATGGAAAACACCACTGCACCCGTGCCACCTAGCTCTAGCTGAAGTGGACCAACAGTGCCAACATGGTCATCCAGGCTCAAAGCCCACTGTGGACTTGCCCACTGTGGACTCACTGACGCTGCCTGCAGCCTCTGCCTGTAGGCCCCTTAACCATGAGTGTTCCCGGTGAAGAAAACCCGACATCTCACCACCTGTCGCCCCTGGCCAGTGGAGAAGAGGACCGAAGGTGGTCCTCCATCCCAGAGCATCTCAAGCCTTGACCCCACCTGTTGATTCTTCTCAACTGGACTCCCTCTCCAGACTTGCAGCCTCTTTTCAATCGGACCGATCCCCATTGACTAACATTGGACACCTGATGCCATACTAGAATTCTTCACCCAGCTGTCCCAGTGTGACCTGTTGGTATGGTTCTGACCCTTTCCCAATACTATTCTAAATGTGGTCCCATAATTTTCTGTACTGTACCTGAATGCAGTGCTTGTTTTTCTTTCCATACGATAACATTGCAGCTTTTCAGAAATTGCATGAGTTGGCTTTTCAAAACTATAAAGATTTTTCTTGCAAAACATACTTACCTTATTGTATTGATTCTGGTGCCAAAACATATGTAAAGATACTTGCTATTTTTGTAAATTGGTGTGAATCTCCTTCTCGAGTCGAGTGTCTCATTTATTTGCTATGTGTGTATTTGAAGATGTCTAACACTCCTGAGGATGCTCGATCACCTTATCCCCTAAGAGAGCGGCATATGATCGCAGTAGCAATCCATAGCAAAGGAACCCCGACTCTTTGCACGATATATCTCAGGTTGATATATCATATTATTTTGACCGAGTAACTATATTTTATCTTCTCTATGATCGTAACTTTAACAACACTTCAAAGTTTCTAACTTTTAACTTGCTCTAGAAGACTTATTTATCAGACTATGCTTTCTGATTTATTGTCAATGCAAATATATTCAGGGGCACATTTTCTCATACATTCTTGAGGACAACTCCGCCCCATCCTGCATAGACGCTTTATTTTAGATTATCTGATAAGATAGTGCTGTGACCATCGTTTTGCCGCAGGATAAATGTAGAATAATGTCGATTATTATTATCTCAAAATATGTGCCTTTTATATCATGCCGCAGCTACAGCAGAATGCATTCATCACTTTCGTATGAAAACCTCCAGGGCCCAGTATACTGTGTCGTATTATGCCTACAAATTTTACAAGAGCATGCTTACTTATCTGTATATATCTCAGTCCTCTCTTCCTGTCTTATTTTCTCTAATATCTCCCTCCTCCCATCTCACTATTGTCTTTTTGTCAATGTTGTTTCGTGTTTCTCACCTGCTCTTTTCCTTCCATCTCCTGTCCCATCTCGTCTCCCCTCTAGGGCCTCTATTTTTTCTCATCTTTTTCCTGTCTCCGCCTCTCTTTTCTCCTTGTTGGGTCGAGTGCGCAAGTGCTTTGACCTGTTGTAAAAATTGTGGGCTTTTAACCACGCCCACCTCACACCCAGCACTTTCACTTGTTCATGGACTTGCCTTTCGAAAAATCACTTGTTATCACTGGGAAATGCTTTGGGGCGGTTTTGTTACCGCCTTGCAGACTGACCCTCTTAAATGGATAATTCCACGATTGCTGATAGATGTGACTGTGAGCTAACTTCTTTTTCCTTTTGTGTCTTTCCTTTGCGCTCATGCTCCTGGCAGCCGTGGTGCTTTGAATCGGCTCGCTAATGTCAACTAATGTTTTACACTTCATTTTCAATTTATGTGGCAAGAAAAGTCCAGTTAGGAATTTACATTTCCAATACCTCTAACTCAAGCAAATGTGAGACCCACTGCATTGTGAATGCTAGTTCATCTCACTTGCTTTCTATCACCTGTCTATGTCACTCTCTGCTGTGTCTCGCAAGCGTCTATCAGGTGACTCTCGCTCTTTCCGTCTGTTTCCCTCTCTCACGATCTCTTGCGCTCTCTCTCACCTCTTTCTCAGTTCTCTCTTTTTTCTCTCTGTCTTTCTACTGTTCTCCCTTTTAATATCTTTCCCCCTGATCGTCTCCTCTTTTCCTCCCCCACCTTCTTGCTAACTCTCGCTCTCATTTCTGCCCTTCCCCCTTTCTGTTCCCTCTGTCTTACTTGGCTCTCTTTTGTGTCTTCCTCTTCAATCTCTTTCTGCCCTTCCCTCGCCCATGCTGTTTGTCTTCTTCTTTATAAGTCTCATCCACTGCCCTGAGGTAGCAGGAGTCGAGTGGGCACCTCTTTGCCGGGCCCTCTCAACCAGCAACAAAAAATCAAAAAGATGTGTCAGGCTTGTAACTCTATGCTGCAGGAGCACAGTGTCTTCCCCAACATGCTTGTTGTTCTGCTTCATGTTTTCTACTTTATCTTTATTATAGCAGAGATTCGGTGTCCTGCCAGGTGTGAAACTCTTGAGGGGAGGTTGGGAAGGGGCGATGGGGAGGACTGGGGCTACAGGGACTTGTGTTGCGCCCCAATCGCTTTCACAGCATGAAAAACGCTTAGATCCACCAAAAAAGAAAGAATGAAATTCTGCGATGAAAAGTGCAGAAAAACACTCTGACACCTCTGCCTATCCTATCCCTCTTACTCAGAACTTCCTCTGATGCCAAAGTTGTCCATGCCACCATGCCCAACCTGCTATTCTCCAGGTGGTTGCACCACCTCCCCTAGCTTCAGGTAAATTTTTACTTTTTGTAAACCTGTTTCTTAGGTGTTGGTATGATATAGTTGCGGCTCGCAGGTCTTACATGGGTTGGGCGGCGCATTTGGAGGGGCAGCAGAGGGTTTGCGGGGCCTGCACGCAGGCCTCGCCGCTCCTCTCACTCTGCTGCAGCCAGCTGCAGGCACAGGATCCCAGCCTGCCCTGCGGCCAATCCTGATGCTGCTCAGAGCAGTGTAAGGATTGGCTGGGAACGCCCAGCCAGGGTACTCCCAGACAGACTGGGAGCGTGTGCAGGCTCTCTCCAGCCCAGAGACTGTGTTGCTGGGCTTGAGAGAGCCCTGTGCGCATGTATGTTTAATCCAGCCCTTAACGCCCAGTCACACACACATGCACTTTGAAGGGAGTGCTGAGCACACCCCCCTCACACTCGTAATCCCATGGCCCCACCCCTCTAGAAGAAAACGATAAAAATCTAAGTTTATTGTTGATTTATTTTAGAGGTTTTGCAGCTCCCGCTGCTGGCGGAGAGACGGGTAGGGGGCGACGCTCCTCCATCCTTATGGAGGAGACGCCCCTGGAATGATTACTTATTTTTCTGGAGATACACATAGGAGCTTACCCTAAGGTATTGCTACAAATGCTCCTATTTGTTTGAATTCATGAGAAACGCTTATAATAACTGATAAGTCAATACCTTTGACTTCTACCGAATTTATCGAAAATAAAGCTGTGATATTTGTTATGTACTGTTTGTGTACTGCACTCTCAAAACGAAAACAAACAACGAAAATCAGTTTGAGAAAATGTGTGCAATAACAAACACACCCACCGCAGATCTTTAGCACTACAACTGATTTGTATGTTGGAAATACAATTATGCATTCTGTTCATGGTTAGGAAAGGAGCATCCACTCTCCAGTACAATCTCCGTGATCCCAATATAAGCACGCCAGCTCTGCCACTGCATGGGAATCTCCGCCCCCTTGTGGTAAGAATATGAACAATACCTTCTTACTTTAAAAGGTAGCAGGTTATTAAGAAGGAAATAAGAGCATTCAGTATGTCTCTGGCTTTCCCCACAACACCACTATTGTTGCCTAAACTTTGGAACAGCTCTGTGCATAGCCCCATAATTCTTAGTGACTTCCTTCACCGTACATGAGGTGCATTTTAAAAAGCCATCATCAACACTGTCCCATAATTTCCATATTCCATTCTCCAAAAGAAACCACAAACTACACTTTTAAGCGTCGGGAGACCATCTAACGCACCCCTAATGCATCACACCACCATTCCTAGCTTGAAAACAACCACCTTCATTGTGCGGCACACATGTACGTGTGTGATATTTCTACAGCATGAACCAAGCTAAAGGGCAGCAGGGTGCTCTACATGGTCAAAGACAGACATAACTAGGAGGAAAGGAAGCTGGTTTGTGAAAGGCAATTGCACTGTGATTTAGTGTTCTTTAAAGAGGTGAGTCTTCAACTCTTTCCTAAACTGGAGCAACGCCCTCATGGAAACAGGGAATGTTTGTCAGATCCTCAGTGTGTAGATGGAAAAGGGTCGGCTGTCTTGTTCTTTCTTTACGCTTCTTACTTTGCTGTCTGATGGTGCCCTGGCTGTGAGTATGCCAAGAGCCACCAGGGAAGGCAAGCTTGTCTGCAATATAAACAAGGATGCTGGTTGCCATAGCTGTGTATGCAGCTGCTTTTGCAGATGGTTTGGGCAAGCAAGGGGAGCCAGCAGTGTTCCATCAGGATGGAGGGGTGATGTGATAATATTTTTTCAGGCCCCGGATGATATGTGCCGCAGCCCATAGGATGCCCCTAAGGGGGGGCCAGTGTGGAGTCTGAGAGTTCTTGAAGTAGGGCATTACTACCATCCAGATGCAAGAGTACGAGCGCTTGAGCAGCAGTCCAGATATTTTCCTTGTGATAAAGGCTGTCAAAACACTCTAAAGAAAAAAACGATTAGAAAACCAGTACAACAGTCTACAGCGCACTTGGGAAAAACAAAACAGAAAAATCAAACGATATCCTTCCAAATATGGTATGGATTATTCAATGGGGAGAAAGTTATAAGTGATTTCAAAAACAAGTTTTGTTTTAGATTTAAATTGAACATAGACATAGGAAATTTTCTGCTCGAAAATAAGGAAAAGAAGTTCAACAGAAATACAGTAGATTTCACATTTACATATCCTTCAGAAATTAGTGAAAACTGGGAAATTTTGAAAAAAACTAGTTTTCTTATTCAGTGTTCAACAACATGGCAGAAATCACAATATGCTGCAACCTCAATTAAAAGCTTTCAAAAGGCGGTTATCTTTCCCCACAGTTGATTGCAAACCTCAAGGTGTTTACAGATTAAAGGAGGGTAAAGTACAGAAATGGTTGATGCCTCAGAAAGCCTTTTACACCTATCACGCTACATTAAACATAATCTTGAATTTTGTTTTTTTAGGGTAAAATACTCTGATGATTAAAAAAAAGTTAAAGCCACGCACTGTGAAAACTGATGCCCTATCATGCATAAGTGGGTGTGGAAAGGTTACGAAAAACCTAAGGCCCTTTACCCTGCCCCCTTTGATCTCAAATAGTCAGGGGAGTTATGGCACAAACCAGCCTCTTCTCTTACCTAGCCAGCTTTGCTATGGGCCTGGGACAGGGATATGGTGTCCATACCTTGGAGACCACAAGGAGTACTTGTTGATCCCCCATCTTGCTCATGAATGTAGGGTCTGTGTTGGCCTGTATGCTTTGCCCATAGGCGTGAAGGAGGAGGCTACCAAAACCGCTCTCATCAATGGTGAAGACAGGGAAAGTCCACCAAATAACTCATCCCCCTGTGGTAAGGCCAGATGTTGGCACAACAGGTGTAACATGAGGCAGAAGGGCTATACTGCTATTAGAACATACCACTCACTAACATTATAAAGGGAAACTGAAAGGTATATATTCGAATATTGCAGCAAAATACCTACAGCAGCCATTATTGACACTGAGCCATTCCATTGCCTTTAATGGAGCTCTCAACATTGCAGGGTTCTAAAATAGCCTTAAAGCTCGCCGTAGCAGGCTATACCAGCCATTAAAGGCCCGCTCAGCGAGCGCCTTTAACAAGGGAGTGGGACTTTAATCGCCTTATAGCCCAGCCACAAAGGGCTATAAGGCTATTAGAACATTCTGCCACTAGAGGGCAGAATGTTCTAATAAATAAAACAAAGTCCTCACTGAGCCCGAGGGGACTGAAAGATCATTGGAATGTTGACGCTCCAGGCTTTTACCAACCAGTAAAAGCCCAGAGCACTCCTTTGTCTCCAATGGAGCTCCCAACATTCTGATGTTCTAATATAGCCTTAGAACCCGCCGTAGCGGGCTCTACCGGCTATTAAAGGTCCCTCTACGGAGGGTTCTAAGGCCATTAGAACATTCTGCCATTAAAGGGCAGAATGTTCTCCAAATAAAACAAAGGCTTCACAGAACTGGAGGGGATTAAAATCCCTTCAGGCTCCGTGAGGCTTTGTTCACAGCTGCTGCTGTGAACAAAGAAGATTGGAATGTTGGCACTACAGGCTTTTACCAGCCAGTAAAACTCCTGAGCACTCCATTGTCTCCAATGGAGCTCCCAACATTCCGATGTTGTAATGAGCATTAGAACATTTGTATGTTGAGAGCTCTAATGAAGAAAATGGAGCAGCAGTGGCCTATATGAACTGCTATAGGCCAGCTGCTCTCAACATTTTAGTGTCCTAATAGGCAACCTCTACCGTTCTCTTTCCCCTACCACTCAGAAATATATCAATTAAGCAGTAGAAAGTGAAAGGCAGAAGTTGCACAGGAGAACACACGCAGCATTCACTCTCCCCTCCTCCTGCAGCTCAGTGTCACTAGGGACTCAGTAGGAGGGAGGGGTAAATAATACTCAGCTCCTGGGTCTTCCTTGCTTGGGTGAACTACAAAAAGCAGTCAAGCCAGGGAGAGCCAGGGACTTCAGCACCCTTTCACAGCTCTTTCTGTGGATGTTCAACGGATAACACCCATGGGCCTGTGCACGGCTGTTGACTGTAGAAAAATTTCCCACAAAGAGCTGTGAAACAAGGGCTTCGGAGCCAAAGGGGAATTCAACCCCCTCTCGGACTCTAGAAGGCCTTTGTTCTTCCAATTAGAACATTATGCCCTCGTGAGGTGGATTGTTCTAATAGCTTTTTAGCCCGCCGTAGTTGGACTATACCGGCCATTAAAGGCCCACTCCCTTGTTAAAGGCCTTTGCCTTTGGCTTGGGTCTTTAACGCTGGAACAGGTCTTTAATGGTGTGGATAGCCTGTTACGGCGGGCTATAAAGCTATATTACTGCTGGTGCCATTACTGCTTGATGAGGGCTGTGAACCTTAAGTTTCAATCCTGGTGGGGATATTGAGCCACATGAGAGCCTGGGTGCATTCATATACCAAACTGAGTTTTTGACCAAAAAACTCAATGAAATTCAGAGAAAAAAATACAATAGTTAAGAGAAGTTAAGGTAAATGAGATGTCAATACTGGCTACCACACAAACCTAAATAAACAGGAAATTGAAGATAACACAGTACCGTTCTTCACGTTAACTCTCACCTCTAGTATACACTCTTTAATGTATCACATACTATTTGACACACAAGACGCCATTTTAAATATCTATCACAACGATAGTTAAATCAATAATGATTACAAATGATAGAGGGAAACTCTTAAACTGAAGGAAATTAGAGCTAAAGTATGTCATGTAATAGAAGGGAACCCCAAGGCATTAATTGATCCTATAGCCCCTGAAGACTGTTTTAAAATCACTTCCTGCTGATGTATTGGGAGGGGACATATCCCTATCACCCTTGGTGATTTTACTGAGAGTCCTGAAGGGGATTGTGGAAACAGGTGCTGAACGTTGCCCTATTGGTGGCAAAAAAGAGACATTGCAACTCACCGGAGATCCCCCAGACCCCCTTCTATATCAAAGTGGTGCCTAGGGGTGGACTGGTGTGCAAAACAAGAAAACACGGTTTATGAGGCATGGGGCTGTCCCCACTAGCTAATGTGGGGGGACTGGTATGAACAAATCCCATAATTACCTCTCAGGATGGAACCTATAGAATAATATATGCTGCCACTGCGCATTTGGCGCTTACTGATAACGTGCATGCTTACCTGAGTAACTGTAATGTTGTCATGGTCCTACAACAGTGGGTGCCAATGTCGTACTTGTTTTGTTTAAAAATCAATAAAATTGGTTTATGAAAAAAAAAACATTCTTGCTACCAAAACCCCAGGGGAAGGCTGCAGGCCTGCTGAATGAATTATACATCATTCATCCGCTGACAAGAGCCCGATTGTGAGTTGCATTGTGCTGAAATTACCAGGACTGATATCACAAAATCCCGTCTGTAATTGCACCCCTGCACCATAAAATTACAGCTTATTTCCCACAGAATGGGGATACGCCTATGGACCCAGAATTACTGGATCCTTTTCGTTTGCAGAATTATTTTTCCATTTATCACCTCCTCTGTGTAGGTGGTAAATGGGGCTGAGGTGGGATGCCAAGTGGGGTGGGTAGCAGGGGTTAGGGCATAGAAATCCATGCTCCCTCCGTGCTGTAGAAACAGGTTGGGCAGGGACCCTTAGTTACCGAGTCACCAGCACCTGATTTTACTGCTTGGCTTTCCAGTCAGTAAAATCAAGCCTGGTCTTGCCACAGCTGGGTAGTTTGGGGGTGGGGGGGGGACACCAGACTTCCCCTGATTGGGCAAAGTGGTAGTCCACCCTCACGCTGCACCTGCAGGCCCACAATTGAGCCAGAAGAGGACAACTCTATTAAATGAATTGTTAATGTGAAACCCGTCTATCTTAACAACTGATAACTTTGATATATTCAGAGTATAAAATCTCCATGAAAATAATGTCTATCAGGTTGGCCAGTAGGGTCTGCATGTTAATCTACTGTGATCAAGCAGGATTCTTACTATGGTGCCTTGCAGCACCTGAAAACCATTATTTGCTTGCCAATCTGGAATATTGCAAGAACCTTTGGAATTGTTGCCTGATTTTTTTGTATAATAAATAATGACCAAATGAAATTTGCGTGTGTTATTTGTGACATGAAGTTAGATTTATCGACTGCTAAGACTTAGTGAGGTCTGGATAAAGGTTTGATATATCTTAATATGTTTAACTGTTGACTCTTAAGAGGGTGTACATTTTGTCCAACGCTGTATACCTTCAAGTCAGGAAGACTGGAATTATGCGATTCTGCAGCGCAGCATTTTTTGTATAATTGTAAAGTTATCTGAAGTACAGCTTACTCTATCATTTCTACATAAAATGCAGATTTTGACAAAAAATGATTTTGAGGTGAAACTTTCACTCAGAGAGTGTTAACACGTGTCAAATGACAAAACAGTGACGTATTACTGCCAAAAATGCGCCACATTATGCAGTACGATCTGCCTTTCCTTGCCACGTAATTTAGTCAATCCTGCCATATAATTTCGAAACTCTCCTCCATTGCATAATTCCAGTAGTCCTGCTTCTAGTACATAGTAATTCTGTTATGTCAGCAGAGGGATCCCCTTTGAGGGTGAGAAACAATTATTGATTATGAGTCCCACTGCACTTGCCTGTCAAGCTACCTCCACCCCTAGAATGGGTCTCATGGTCATGTGACTCTGTGGGTGCTGATACAACTTTAAATAAACACTTGCCGGCTCTCTTCTTCAGGCTGCCATCATCTGCTCTAGCTTCCAATGCAGCTAAGCCTGGGAGACCCAGGATAGCTCCCTGGCCCTAGATTAGCACCTTTCATCTGCCTCTCATAGTTTAGTGGTTCATTGTGAGGCTTCTCTAGGGGTGAGTCACACCTTCCTGGGTGTCTGTTTATCTTTGTAGAGAAGTTGGTCTCTCTCCAAAATGGCTTTCTCTGACTGAACGAAGAGCTCTTATTCTGATTGTGGAAGGTCAGCGTTGTACCAACTAATTCCCTCTGCCAGGTATTTTCAGGGACTCCTCCATGCTTACTGTTCACACAGTAGGATACTCCTAGCAGTTCAGGCCTGAGGTTTGTTCTCCCATGTTCATGGTCTTTGCACCAGTGCGCTGGCCATTAACGTCTCGCGCCACACTACCTGGTCAGGATCGAACTGGCCTATAGAGTAATCAGGAAGTGCCCGATGAGCTGATCTAATAGAAGAGTATGTTGACCAGTTCATTAGCACTTGGTAGGGCCTGTCTTATTGTCAGGTGAGTGTTTTAACTGTTGATTTCCCTGCTGTAACCATAAGCCGACGTTACTCAAAGTACGGCCCGCGGGCCGCCAGCGGCCCCACGGACCTACCTTGCGGCCTGCGGACACATCCGAGAAACGCCATGTAATAATGGCCGCAGTACATAAACATAGAAGAGGGCAGCGGGACCATGCGCAATAGTGGCTTCTTTGCGCATGCTCCCGCGGCCCTACTCTATGTTTACGTACGGCGGCCATTATTTATGGCGTTTCCATGACGATCCTGGCTAGTGGCGGGAAGCCAAAGCCCCTTAAAAGTTAGCACTTGCAGCTAACTTTTACTGGGCTTTTTCATCTGCTTCCTGTCACCGTCTCCACATCTGCCGCCCGCATGCCTGCCTGCAGTTGTACATTTGTGGCATCTTTACAGTGCTTTATTGAGGCAGGTAAGGCTCTTTGGTTATTTATTTATTTGTTTTTAATTTTAATGTAGTGTGTGTGTTACTGGGGTAGGGGTGAGAGCAGATTGCGCTGTGTGTGTGCGCTGTGTGTGTGTGTTACTGGGGTAGGGGTGAGAGCAGATGGCGCTGTGTGTGATACTGGGGTAGGAGTGAGAGCAGATGGCGCTGTGTGTGTGCGCTGTGTATGTGTTACTGGGGTAGGGGTGAGAGCAGATGGCGCTGTGTGTGTGCTACTGGGGTAGGGGTGAGCAGATGGCACTGTGTGCAGATGGCGCTGTGTGTGTTACTGGGGTAGGGGTGAGAGCAGATGGCGCTGTGTGTGTGTTACTGGGGTAGGGATGAGAGCAGAAGGCGCTGTGTGTGTGCGCTGTGTGTGTGTTACTGGGGTAGGGGTGAGCAGATGGCACTGTGTGCAGATGGCGCTGTGTGTGTTACTGGGGTAGGGGTGAGAGCAGATGGCGCTGTGTGTGATACTGGGGTAGGGGTGAGAGCAGATGGCGCTGTGTGTGATACTGGGGTAGGGGTGAGAGCAGATGGCGCTGTGTGTGTTACTGGGGTAGGGGTGAGAGCAGATGGCACTGTGTGTGATACTGGGGTAGGTGTGAGAGCAGATGCAGCATTGTTTAGCAATGTTTTGAAAAAGGGGGCGGGGTGGTTGTGCCCCCTATAAGCCCCCCTCCCACCCCCGCTGTCACTTCAGTGCGGCCCTCGGCCGCAAACCATACTGCAATTTTGGCCCCCAAGAAAAAGTTTGTGAGTACCCATGCCATAAGCACTACCCGTAGCAAATACAAATGCAGGCAGTCTCCCATTCCTTGCAAAATACCCATACAGCTTGTCTTTACAAGTTTAACACTGGCCTAGTTTGTAAATGTGGCTTCTTTTTAAACTGGCTGGTTTGCTAATGGGAGCCACCTTTAGTTTGGTGCCCAGACCTGTTTTTTGTCCCAGTCTGATCCTGTGCCCGGTACACCCCCAGCCAGGCACTGCTCATTGCAGTGTCCTGATAGAAATGGAATGATGCAGCCCCTCCCCTGAGGCTGCACTAACACCCAGGGCCGGCTTTAAGGCATTGCAACTAGTGGGCCCTGTTCTGGAGGGGGGGCACTGATCTGGGGGGTGCTTTGTTGAGCAATTACCATTTAAACACACCTACTGCACAGTTCCTTGTGCCTCCAGCTTCAGACAGCAATGAAAGTGCCAAGATAACACTTGTGATTTATCAGAGTTTTGTTTAGTGGCAGTTCTGACTGTCTGTAAAGTAGCGCAGAGGGTTAATATACTTGCTGCAAATAACAGGTCTGTATTTTATGTGGCTAGCTGAGTGGATTAGTAGAGCCACTCTTTACCAGTGCTTTAAAGCAAATGAAATGTATGTGAGAGAGGGGATATGAAGGGATGAGGGGAACTTTTCCTGGCTTGTAGTGAGGGAATTCGAGGAGGCGCCCATGGTTGCGGGGGCACCAAAAACAATTTGTCGCATCTGGCGCCACCAGCGCTAAAGCCGGCCCTGCTAACATCCACCCCACACCCTTCCATCACAGGAATCACCAGTCAGGTGACCCTCCCAATAAAAGGGGCCAAGTGCACGCGCTATGGACCAGTTTGGTAACCCCACACATCCAGGGTATGTGCCATCCTTTGTCTCAGCATGAGGGCCTAGGGCCCAAGACCCTACGCTCATGACCCACCTCTCTCTGTTGTTAACCAACTCACACTCACCTGCATTTTCAGGAGAATGTTGGGTTGGGTTATCGGTACAATGGTCGTCATGTTTCCTCCTCAGTCAAAGGGAAGGAAAAGGACTCAGATTTCGAATACTCAGGACACCGTCTGTTTACCTTTAAATTGTTGCCCTTTAAATGCATTGGTCACTCACTCTAGTTCCTAGTTTTTTGTTTGTTCTTTTTTTGTACCTTTATATAGCACACACACGACCTGAAAGTATTGGAACGCTTAACGCGAGCACCAGTTACATTACACAAGGATGCATACTTTTTTTTTGGGAGGCACGGAGAGATTAAGGTCCACATTTATACTTGTTTAGCACCGCATTTTCGTCATTTTTTTATGCAAAAGCGGTGCAAACTTCCAAAATACAATTATATTTTGTACGTTTGCACCGCTTTTGCGTCAAAAAATGACGCACATGCGGCACTAAAAAAGTATAAATATGTGCCTAAGTAATTTGCCCAGAATCACAGGATGTTGAGCCGATACTGAGACTCGAACCTGGTTCCCAGTTGGTGCCTCTGCTAAAGAGCCAGTGCAGAGCTCAGCAGAAACACACCCAACCTGGAACATGGCTGGTTCTACCCACTCCAGTGCAATATTGCATCCCTGCTGGCACCAATCAGGGCCAAGATTGGGCGTTCCCCCCACTGCAAAAATTGCACTTTGGGCAATGAAAATGTCAGCTCGAAATTGAATTGTACCGATGCTTCCTAGGTCACCCCCTCCCCCATTTCGCATCCACTCTCAACTGCCTAGTGCATTATTGTTTGAATTCTGAAGTTTTCTTAACCTCTGAAGTTGTAATGGAAACTTCTTGAGTGCTGTTAATCATTTACAAACACACCGGGCGCGCCTTCTTGTGGAGCTGTAGCCAGCACCGCTTGTGAATTGTTCTCTTTTGTACCTGGATGTTTGACAAGGCCCTTTTCAGCTTTGAACTGACTCCAGAAGACATTTTATTTTTCCAACCTATTTACTAGATTGATTAAAATATTAGATATAAAATAAAGAGTAACTGAGTTAATTATTTATTTTTATTTGTATTCAATGCATAGAATGTATAAATTATTCACACACGAGTGCTGGCCGAACAGCCAATTCACATAAAAAGACCACGTCTAAATGAAAGACAAATGCCATATCAAATACACGCTACGAAATTTCAGTACGAACATGGCTGGTTAAAATCAAGTTTGTCAGGTAGAAGAAAGCAAACACAGCGAGCCGCCTCGAAGACCCAGCGGCAAGTGCCACTCTTTGAGTTAACAAAGGACCTGATCCAGCTCTGTTATCACCTGGCCTGTCCTGGCCAACACGTACAAAGGTACTCGAGACTGATGACTCATTTGCTGAACATTGTACAGACGTGTTTCCCAAACCTAAAGCTTGGGCGTGGACATTCCAGAGAACACATCTGATGGGCCAGATACCCAAACCACAGGGCGGGCCATACACATTTATAAATAGAAGAACATTGAGGCTGTAATGCTTGATTCAACAATAAAAAAAAACTATCACAGATTTCCACCTTTTGTCTGCTTCTTGCGGCCAACTGGCGTGCGTAGGAATGGTGCATTGAATACTTTTTGTTTTTAATTTTCTTTTTCATTTTTCATGAATCCTGGGGCGCCAGGAAGGTCTGTGGGACAGAGGGAGTGTTCAGGATTCATGAATCCCCCATAGCTGTGGTTCCCAACCTGTGGTACGGGGACCAGTGCTTAATTTGTAAATAAAAAGGTGCCGGTGCCCAAAGCCCTCCACTTAAACACGCGGCTGCTGCAATTAAATGTGAGAACATGGAATACTGAGGCAGCATAATCCTGAAGCAATCTCGGGCCTTTTCAATCCATGTAAAGCCACTGCCTGCCCCTTCAGCTCACTCTTGCAGCTTTCTGCTTTCTCCCTTTGTGACCCTTTTTCGTTTTTACCTTCCTCCGTCTTTCCCATATGTGTCTTTTGCTCGCAGCAAATGCTTGAGGCAGAAGAATAAGCCCCGGCCCTCAAAAAAAAGTGCTGGTGCTCAGCACCGGAAACAACAAGCACAAATTAAGCACTGACGGGGACCCATGGGGGTCCGTGAGGCCTCCTCACGGGGTCTGCGACTGCTTAGAAACTTAAATAATACTAACAGATTAGGTCCCCAGCTTTCAGTAATGACTAAGAGGGGGGGCCCAGATTCTAATAATGATTCAGAGGCGGTCCCCGGGTTCCTGTAATGATAAAGTGGGGGTCCACAGAGGTCAAAAGGTTGGGAACCACTGTCCCATAGCAATTGTTTTTTATATACTTATTTTATTGCCACGGGTCTCTTTGGGGCCCTCTTGTATGGGCCTGGGGGTCAGAGCATGTTCACCCCGCCCTCTTATACCCTTTATCTTTTTCTCAGCATAGTGCTCTGTGCACTGTGAAATGTTTCCATGAGGGCCAATGGACAGCGGGAGAAAAGGCTCCCTAGTCCAATGGTGTGCCTTTATTTTGAGAACTGGCTTTTGAAATCATCTGTGGATTCGTCAGTCTGCAGAGGATCCACCAATCAGCGGTCCACGTATCTCAAAATTTAACGTCTTCATGACCAGACCGTAACACTTTTTATAGTCTAATTTCTTGAAAGCTGCTCAAAAGATTTACAGTAAACTAATCAGAGGAACTTTTGTGAGGCCAAAGCATTGTGACCAAAATATCTCAATATTATCAGATGTCAGATCTGTGTAGATGGACAAGATACATATATGTAATTATGTATGTCCATATGAATAGACAAATGGATTTAGACCTTTCTTGGCATGAAAATAGAGCTTGACTAAGAAAGAATGCTTTGTTGGTTAGCTGTAAATCTGTTCAGTAGTTTTTGAGATATAAATGTTTAAAAACATTGCTGAGTGTGCTTTATAAGATCAAACCTTTTGTATATCTTTACCTTTTTTAATTCCAGGGGATTCACACATCCGATCCATGAATATTTGCAAATCCAAAATTGTAAAAAACATAAAGGCCTCCCATTGCACAAGGAAGCCTATTTTTTGGCATCGTCCTTTTGGACTTTGGAACCACAGATCCAAGTGACCTGACTGGCTGGCTGCAAGAGAAAAAAAATCTCTACAGTCACCATTTCAGAATGTGGTACACAATCCCCACATCCTGAAAAAACATTACACAGGCCATATAAAGGGGCAATGTAAGCACACCTTTTCCCACAAGCTTAGTGGGAGCGACCCTCAAATGAGCCACCCATGGTTTGAATTTAAAAAAGGATGAACAGGGTCCACAGATCCTTTTCCTAAAATGGGGGCTGGCAGCCACTGTGCCAAAGACGCAAGGCACGACAGTAGGTGTCGGGGTACAGAGAATCCTGGAAAGCATCCACAGAAAGGGCAATCTTGCTGCCGAGGAGACTGCTTTTTCTGCATTTGTGTCCCCATTATGATTCATGTATTCATATATTCATGTACTCGGGTGCACATTTCGCATTTATAAATGTTTTATGTAGTATTAATTGCACATGTATACCATAAAACGTTTTCATTTGTTACTGGTTGGTAGTGTATGAACTGCTCATATACAGGTATAAATGTGATTTATAGTGTCTAGTATATTTTAGCAACAAAATTCTTATGTTATTGCACTTTACATCATGAATCATGAGATGTAGTCTTTTTTTAATAATCAGAAAAATGTGTTTAAGTCTGATAATGATACATCTTCAATGAGAGACTGCTTGAGCTTTCTTTAGGAGATTTGAGCAAGCTGTGTACTGCAGATATCTCCAGGGAAGGCCAACGCTGCCCGAGCCAGGCCTCATCTGCCCATTTCTCAGCTTAGGAACACCATCATAGAGACAGACTACAGTCATTTCAAAGCAGAGCAGCTGATTGGACAGAATTGTATTTTTCAACAAACGTATGCGGGTCAGAGGCCACCTATGAGACTCGGATGGCGCTATGGAGAAAAGTAGAGTAGGCTAAGGTCTAGGAAAAAAAGGTGTTGTTATCAAAGACTGGTTTAATCATTTAATGCTTTAATTTAATAAAGGCCATTTAAACTCATCCAGGCTTACTAATCACTATGAGGCACATCAATCAGGCATTCTATTAGATTACTACCTCAATTTTAGTCTTTGATATATATACTTCGATGTACTATAGACAAAACGCAGCTTAAATACAATAATAAATGTATTTGTTCTCTTTTTTAGATGAAAATGGTACACAAAGAAATGGTTAACTTCACCAGACTTTGCCACAAAGTTCCATCAGATAAGTGATCCTCTTTGCTTTTTTACAATATTTTTACAAATATTCACTTGTTGTCGCTTTAATAGTGCTTATTCGTTGTCTTTCATAGGTAATCCAGGATTTGCAGAAATACAGAGATAAGGAACCAGCACCACAACGGAGAACAAGGAACCGGTCGGAAAGCAGAACGCTGATCACTGGGAAGACGCGGCGCAGGACGCCGAGCCAAGAACAGGTGGGTACAGGAAGGGAACCGACAACAAAAAGTCGTCCGGGTGAATGCGTGGGCTTAAAGGCTACGCGCTCGCCTTACAGGGGCCGCTGCGTTAGGCATGCGGCCCAACAGGAACATCTGTCTGTTTTTCTTTGGATTTCTCTTGTACTAGTGACTATCACCCAATAATTTTGTCTGTCAGATCAGAGGTTAATTATATCAAGCCTGAAGATAAACAACCGGTGCTGGGGTTTGACTATAATTGTCCAAGACAGTGCTTAATTTGTGCTTGTTGTTTCCGGTGCTGAGCACCGGCACTTATTTTTGAGGGCCGGGGCTTATTCTTCTGCTTTAAGCATTTGCAGCGAGCAAAAGACACATACGGGAAAGATGGATGAAGGGAAAAAAGAAAAAGTGTCAAAAAGGGAGAAAGTAGAAAGCTGCAAGAGTGAGCTGAAGGGGCAGGGAATGGCTTTATATGGGTTGAAGAGGCCGAGATGGATTCAGGATAACGCCGCCTCAGTATTCCATTTTCACACATTTAATTGCAGCAGCCGCATGTTTAAGAGGAGGGCTTTGAGCACCTGCACCTTTTTATTTATAAATTAAGCACTGGTCCAAGGTCAACTATAGTATGATAACTAGTGATCGGATCCAGTCTTCCAATGTGGAAATTATGTTATGCTTGGATAATCAATTGAGCCATACATCTATTTTTTTTAGATTTTTATTTATTGTTTTAAAATCATAAAAAAACATTGCAGTGTCCTATTCAGATGGCACATATGTAACTTTAATAGTATCAACATAGTGGCATTTCAGAATGTGGTCTATTCGCGGCATAATCATATACTTGTACAGTTCTCATTTGGTTCTTAGGATTATTTACACACAGCTTAATATACAACTTTCTTGGATATATTTATCACCATCTTTTCACTACCTGTGTCCAGGTTGTTGCCTTCTGATAGAAGGTACTGTGTGTGTGGGACTCCAGGTATCTCTGGGTGTGGACTGCTGTGGTAGCCTTATGCTGTGGCTCTCAAATTGTGTGTTGCAACAAACCATATCATGTACCCAGTTTTCACATTTAGGGGATCTATCTCTGCCCCAGCATATAGCTTTGCTTACCTCCTGACAGTGCAATCGCAGTGAACATTTTGTGCATTTTAGGTATGTCCTGCATGTATCCCAGGAGTCACTAATGATGATCTAGTTATTTGTGTCTCAACCACAGCGTTCAATGTCTGAAATACAGCTTCCTATTATTGATAGATTGGTGTGGCATGTCCACACCTGATGTAAAAAATCTCCATCAGGCAGTGGCGGCCGGTAAGTTTAGGCGGGAGGGTTGTGGGTGGGACACACAGGCACACATGAACTCAGACACTCATTCGTTAACACACACGCACACACACACACACACACACACACACCTTCAGCTCTGCCTTGGAGGTCCCAGGAGGGTTGGGACTGATGCCTACCCTCACTGGCTAAGCTAAAGTTGCCCAATGAGCGAAGGCAGCAGTCCCTACTCATCGCAGAGCGGGATGGGGTCAGTGAGACTGTGGACCCCACCCCACTCCACTCAGTGACGAGGTGTCACTGATTGACACTCGCCCCTGGGCGCTTCATGGCTTAAAACTGAAGCGCCCAGGTTCGAAGCAATCAGTGACTTTCCCCCTTGTCATGGGGGGAAGGCCTTGAGGCACCTTTACTAGGCTGAAGAGGTCACACCCACAGGGCTGTGACTTCTTCAGCCCAGCAGAGTTCAGCTCAGGCAGCCGGGTAGCCTGCGCCAACAGCGCATGTCTAGCTCCTGGATGTCTGACCTGAAAATGATGAGTGTCTGTCAGGTTGACCTTTGTTCTGCCTGATAGACAGTCTTCTTGAGGGGCAAAAGGTGGGTGGGCGTGGCCTCTCAGCCCCAAAGGATGGACACCAGCTGGCATCAGGGACTCTGCATCTGCTGCAGCTAGTGTCCGCTCCAAGTCCTCTGCCGAATAGGCTATGCAGTGTGTGGTGTACCCAATAGAGATATTTGTAGTGCACCAACCAGTGGCTACCGTTTGTGTATATTTTTTGCATTAAGTCTTGGCTCCAGCTTGTGTGGGCTGTCCTTTGTATTTCCATGATGGGCATAGTCTGCATTGTTGTGGCATTGTTGTCTCGCTCGGAGGACGCGCAACATCACAAGGATCAGCAGGTTCCATTTTGTTGGCTCAGCTGGAATCCCAGTGTATACGCTCCCGAACCAATCTGAACAATCGGTGATAGATGTATATGACTAGTGCGGTATTGGGTCCCAAATCTTTGTAAGCCGCTGATGCGATAAAATAACCCTCTCCATACATGTCTCCCATACTACTGAGTTGCCTACCAAGTAGTTTTTTCTTGGCCACTGGTTCACGTCACTTCCGGCTGTGGATTATTCAGAAGGGGAAGTCCTGGTGAGCACATCACGTCATTGCCGGTGATGGCTGCCAGTTCACCCCACGCCATTTTGTGCAATCTACCGTGTGTATTTCTGCCCTGGGCCTACTGGGGTCTTGAAGAGCACCGTCTTCAGGGGCGGAGAGCTACCGGTCTCCTTTGCATCTCATAATGTGGTCCTTATCTAATGCTGTGAAACCAGGGATGTGCATATTGTGCCTGCCCCACCAAGTAGTACTCTTCAAAGTTTGGAGCTCAGAGTATCCCTTCCTCAGACCCATCCGAGTCGCACCATCTGAGTGCCCAATGTTTCGAAATAGTTGCGGGCGAGTGGAGTCAGTAGGTTTTGAAAGAGGTCGAGCACTTGGGAAGGACTACCATTTCATAATTCCTATTGTCCCAGCCAGCTTTATAAGCACTCTATTCCATTTATATATACACACCCCACAATTGTCGCGTAGTAGCACCTCTATGTCTCAGTGGTATTGTAAGCCTTGGTATCTAACTGGGTCTACACTACACAACAAGGGGTAGTAAAGGTACTACATATATTTTAACAACATTTGATGTTGTATTTCAGGCCACTAAAAAGCTGATGACGGGCCCAGATCGAACCTATAAGGGAAAATTATTCTGCACACAAAAAAACTCAAGCCTTAAAAAACACATGTATCCCTGTTGATATACAGGCACGCATAGCTGAATACAAACAGTTTCTGGAAGCTAGGAAGAGCTCCTTTAAGGAAGAGGCGCAGGCGTCTTTACAGATGGCTATTCCCCTTATGATAAAAGTGCATCTTGAAGAGCAATTAATTCTCTATGCTTAATGGTGGCTCCTGCACCTACCCTGGTGGTGGCAATACCCCTACACACATAGGGAGAGTCTTTTATTAATTTTTATTCATTTACAGCGACCGGGCAAGGAGGGTCAATTTCAATTTCGGAGTTTCATTAGAGCACTATTAATCCTATACAATTTGATGCAATGAAGATTGCGTTTGCCATTACTGAACGCTCTAAATGGAAGCCCTCGCAGACTGATGGGCTTCCTATGGACATTTAGAAGCACAATTTTAATCTACCAGAGTCTCTAGATACCAATGGCTTTAGGGCTGCTGCAGGGAGTAATGTGCCATCATCATGGTCTTGGTCAGGCATTGTCCCGGTCTGTATAACAAAAGGGACAAAGAAAATCATATTTGTTATTGACTAATATCCTTATTCTGTATCAGGATTATGTGGTGAAAGTTGTAGGTGGGTTTTGTTGGGAAAATTGGAAGGCTGGGAGAAGGAGAATTCTATTCTCTCTGACATCCAACATGGCTTCCGGCAGGGTTAAGTCACAATCAGCAATGCCTTAATTTGCACATGATAGCCACCAAATCTGCAATTGCCAAACATGGTATTATGCATCTGGCACTCATGGACTAGTCTTTTCGATTGAGTTAATCGCTCTAAACTGTGGTCTAAAATGCTATCCTTGGGTGTTGATATTGAACACCTACATACACAGTGGCAAAGAACATGGAGGCCTTCCCCCTCCGGATCACTTAGGCCCGGTGTTATGATGAGGGCGCCCCCCCGGAGCTCGGGGGCTGCGGGAGCCTTTGTTACACCACTGTACATCCGGACACCAGTTCTTGTGTCCGTCATGGCCACACAGAAGAATGCTCAATTTCCTTTAAGATTGGTAGGTAGAAATCCTTGCCCCCTTTCCTTTTACTCTATGTATCAATGATTTGGATGTTTTTATTTTATTTTAAGGGGCCAGGACCCGATTCCTGTGCTACTCTACACTCATGATGCCACCCTAATGGCAAATGGGTTGCAAATACTTTTTGGCTGATTTGCAGGTGTTAGGGAGGCATTCATTAGACCTCCAAACAAACTTACCAAAATTCTATGTTATTGTTATGGATCCCGGTTTTTCTTCTTTATTTTTTTAAATTTCCCCCTGTATTTATCCATATTTATTTTTTGGCCATTTTATTTATATTTATTCATATATATTTTGTGCTTTGTGAATGAAGCAGTACCTCATATATTTCCACATTTATTTAACCAAAAAATGACCACTTATACTTCGATGCCTGTCAGATTTTAACACATTTAGCAGCCAATAAAACTATAAAGCAACATGAAAATATTTGCATAACAGCACAAACATATTTTAAGATATGCAGTAATTTAAGAAAATCTTATGTGTTTTTTCAAACTCCAGATGCTCTTAATCTGCATGACTATTGGCTGGGAATTCATGAACATCAACAAGGAGAGTCACTGTTAAGATGTCTAATTTTCTGTATTTTTCCGCTTTTAAAAATAAATACAGACTGAAACCACATTGTTTCCAGTATGTATTTATTTGTAAAGCTCAGTAAAAACGGAAAACCGGGAGCCTTAGTTATGGTATGTAGCCAAAAAGTATTTCTACTTATATCTGTCATGCTGAGTTAGGGATTACTTACTTACTTAGAAGATTTCATTGTGTTGCGCCTGCTATCCTTAAAGGTTTCTATCGCGTGAAAACCAGGCAACACTATATTGTCCGCATGTTTACCTCTGGAGCATGGACAGTGAACCCTCTAGGTGAATTATGTAAGAAGTTGGTTTGAATGACTAAGCCAGTCAAAGCTTTTCTCTAGTCCAGAATTAATTATTCTCCCATTGAAAAATACTTTAAATCTTTATTTCTTGACAAAGTAATGACACTAGGATTCTAAACGAGACTAGGAAATCAATTGTCCATTTTTATATTATGGTTTAAACTAATTGTAATATTGAGCCGTATCTTCTGCAGTAAAAATGCACCATAGATTTCTTTTAACAAGTTTCAGGCTCATCTTTTACTTATTTCCTCCAAGAAGGACTTATAAAAGGAGAACTCTGTCCTCCTGATAACTGCTCTGCTCAACCAACGATCCATTGTATGTTATTTTGTCAGTTTTACAGGTCATCTAGGAAAAGTTTTTTAAATATATATTGTATGCTTCCAATTTTAGACAATATAGGACCGCTTTTCTGTTTTATTGCAGCAGCGTTCATCAGATTTCATCAGATTTCCATTAGACTCAAGAATTCAATGATAAAGATTTAGGTGGAAATTTTTAGAAATGTTAAACATTTCTGGTGATTCATATGGGAGAGTATTTAATGACTGTGGGGGTCATTATGACCCCGGCAGACAGTGGTAAAATGGAGAAAAGTACTGCTAATAGGCTGGTGGTACCTTTCCCCATATTAAACCAATGTATCACACCGTCCGCCACGACGGTAACGGCCGCCGGGCTGGAGACTTCAGTCTCCAGCCCGGCGGCCATCACTTGCCCGCTTGCGGGATTATGACCCCACCTACCGCTATGGTTTTCGAGGCTCCCTTACCGCCATGAAAACCATGACGGTAGGCACTATCAGCGACAGGGAATCCCTTCCCTGTCACTGATAGGTGTCTTCTCTGCCCTCCTCCCCCCCCAGACTCGACTCCGCCCAGCCCCCCTCCTTCCCAGACCCCCCACTACATACATGCACCTTCATGCAGACACGAACACACGTATACACACACTCATACCCACATACATCGGCGCATTCGTACATGCATTCACACACACACACACACACACACACACACACACACACTGACATACATTCAAACACACACGCATTCAAACACCACATACACGCACTCACACATCCATACATTCACACACATACAACACGCATCACACACCCGCATACATGCACGCACTGACATACACACACACCCCCACACACACACACAAAACACCCCCTAGCCCCCTCCCCTGTCAGAGCACCTGATTTACCTGATGTCAGGGGGTCCTCCGGCAGGAGATGGGACGGGGCGCTGCTGCCAGCAGCAGCGTCCGCCAGCAGAACACCACCAGGCCGTATCATGGGTCATGATACGGTCTGCGGTGGTCTACTGGCGTGTCGCTACTGCTGGCAGTAGTGCCACCTTACCGCCACCCGCCGGCATTGCCGCAGCCTGATTTTCTTCTGGTGGAAATCCGGCTGTGGTCATAATCCGGCTGACGGCTTTGACGGTCTTTTGGCAGCCGTCGCCGCGATGGTAGGCGGTCTTTACCACCAGACCATTAGGGCCATAAATACTTATATTAAAAATTATTTCACCTGCATCTATATTTACAAACCAAAGGCCTGATTTAGAGGTTGGCGGAGGGGTTACCCCGTCACAACGGTGATGGATATCCTGCCCGACAAAATATAAATCCCATTATAGCTGATGGAATTTATATTTCGGTGGACAGGATATCCATCACCATTGTGACGGAATAACATCTCCGCCAAAATCTATATCAGGCCCTAAATTTTCAACTGAGACATTTATGTCTTAATATTTGACATGAAAGAAATAATAAAAAAATAATAAAAACATGTAATTCTTTGTACTGAATTACTTTTCATTGTGAAGATTAAACAGGCTGGGCCCAGTCCCTACACTCAATGACTACATTACCTGATGCATTTACGGAGCTATGCACCCTGTTATAAATTAAGTCTTTGGTTGGCAGACAGTTTACCCCCTGTCCAAGAAAGGACCCTCACTCTAGTTAGGTTAAAGGAGAAACACACCTGGTTATCCCCCACTCATCCTCTTGGTAGCTTGGAATGAGCAGAAAGGCTTAACTCAAAAGCAATGTGTAAAGTATTTGTACAAACACACACAGTAATACAGTGAAAACACTACAAAATTGACACCACACCAGTTCAAAAAAATAGGTAATATTTATCTAAATCACACAAGACCAAAACGACGATAATCCAAAATAAGCAAATCAAAATATGAATTTTCAAAAGAATAAGAGTCTTACTTCATAGAAAAAAATTGAAACGTTGATTTTACACAAAGTACCTGGTTTGTGTAAAAAATAAAGCCGCACAGGCGAGTGTGCGTTAGAAAAGTCAGCGATGCGTTGATTTCTTACTCGCAAGTGAGGCCGTGCATTGTTTCCTTCTCCGGTCGGGTCGGCGATGCATCGTTTTTCTCCCTCACAAGAGAGCGATGCATCGATTTCCAGACAGGGCACCTTGGATCCGCGTCGATTCATAATGACTTGGACACCCAGGGACGATGCGTGACAAATCTGGTCACACGGTGTTAGAAAACTGCGCTGCATGGGGTTTGCATCGTTATCAGCAGCCGCAAGCAGGTGTTGCGTTGCTTAGCTGCCGCAATGCGTCGATCTCCCAGCCGCGAAACAGGTGGATCGTCGATTTTAGCCGCGAAGCGGGTGGGGCATCGTTTATTAGCTGCGTTGCAGATAGTGCGTCGAAAATTTCCTGCACGGCTTTCTGTGCATGGTTTTCAGCTCTTCTTTTGCCAACTTCACCTGTCTATGGCCCAGGGACTGGATAGGGCACCACTTGGCAGGGCAGGAATCTCAGCAGAGAGTACAGGTGCTGGCAGAGGAGGTCTTTGATGGCCTTGAGACTTCAAAACAAGAGGCAAGTTCAGTTCAAGCCCTTGGAGATTCTTCTCAAGCGGGAATGCACAACAAAGTCCAGTCTTTGTCCCCTTTCACAGGCAGAAGCAGCAACTGCAGGATAGCTCAACAAAGCACAGTCACAGGCAGCGGCATCACTTCTCAGCTCTTTAGCTCTTCTCCTTGGCAGAGGTTCTTCTTGGTTGCAGAAGTGATCTTGAAAAGATCTAAAGTCTGGGGTTTAGGGTCCACTACTTATACCCTATTCTGCCTTTGAAGTAGGCAAACTTCAAAGGAAAGTCTCTGTTGTTCACAAGATCCTGCGTTGGCCAGGCCCCAGACACACACCAGGGTGTTATAGACTGTATTGTGAGAGGGCAGGCGCAGCCCATTCAGGTGTAAGTGAGCACTCCAGCTCAGATGGCTCATCAGGATATGCAGGCTACAGCACAGTTTCCTTTGTGTCACTGTCTAGAGGAGATTCACAAACAGCCGACGCAGACAGGGAATCCACAAACAGGCAGAGTTACAAAATGGTTTAAGCAAATTGCCTACTTTCTAAAAGTGGCATTTTCAAACTAGCAATCTAAAAACCAACTTCACTAACAGATGTGTTTTTAAATTGTGAGTTCAGAGACATCAACCTCTACATTTCTGTTTATGAATATTTAAAGGCAGCACCCATGTTAACCTATGAGAGGTATAGGCCTTGCACAGTGAAAACCGAATGTAGCAGTATTTCACTATTAGGATATGTAAAACACATCAGTACGTGTCCCACCATGAACATGCACTGCACTCTGCCCATAGGGTTACCTAGGGCCTACCTTAGGGGTGCCCTACATGTATAAAAAGGTAAGGTTTGGGCCTGGCAAGTGGGTATACTTGCCAAGTTGAATTGGCAGTTTAAAACTGCACACACAGACACTGCAGTGGCAGGTCTGAGCCTTGTTTACAGGGCTACTAATGTGGGTGGCACAACCAGTGCTGCAGGACCACTAGTAGCATTTGATTTACAGGCCCTGGGCACCTCTAGTGCACTTTACTAGGGACTTACTAGTAAACCAAATGTGCCAATCATGGAAAAGCCAATTACACATACATTTTAAAAAGAAGCACTTGCCTTTTAGCACTGGTCAGCCAAAACATGGGAAGCAGAGGCAAAAAGTTAGGGAAGACCACGCCAAGGATGCCAGGTCTAACACACCCGCTGGTCAAGGTTAGTTTCTGGTGTGTGTTAGAGAAACGGTGGCAAGCTTCCTTGAGTAAGTCGACTTTGGGGCATAATTTGGAACAGTTGTGAGGATAACACAGAACATCCAAGGGCGGTTCCTCCATAGGAGCATAGGGGCTTTGACCCACTGGCCCCATCCCCTTCTACTACATTCCCATTTTTAAAACAAATCTAAATTAAAATACTTTGTCTGTAACGCACAACAGTCGTTGCTTCCTTAATTGGGGTAGGACTACCAAAGAGCTGTCCTTCCTGCAGTAGGCGGTATTTTTTTGTGGCCAGTCTGACATGAGCAGTTCATGCTTCCACAGTCAGCACCGTCAGGGAGTGGGGGAAGCAGAGACACAGTTCCATCAGTCTAGGATGGAGTGCTGTGTTCACCTGTCTCTTCCAATCCTGGTACTGCTCTTATGCTGGTTACGACTGTAGACAGCATGAGAGCAGTGCTCATTGGCTCGATGGGTGGCGAGCCACTAAGTGTATACGTGCCTTGCATGCACTCTTTTACAGCCATGTAGCCAGTGAGCAGTGTAATTGCATAGTGTCGGCCATTGGGTGTATAACATTGAAAAAAAGAAGCTTGTTGAGGTAAGGTTATTTTTTAATTCCAGACAACAGTACTTATTTCATAACACCTGTTAGAAATGGGGTCTCTAGTTGGCAGTCGGTTTGCACCCTGTCCAAGTAGGGACCCTCACTCTAGTCAGGATAAGGGAGATACCCGCTCAGATAACCCCTGCTCACCCCCTTGGTAGCTTGGCACGAGCAGTCAGGCTTATCTCAGAAGCAATGTGTAAAGCATTTGCACATTACACACAGTAATAAGTGAAAACACTACAAAAGGACACCACACCAGTTTTAGAAAAATAGCCAATATTTATCTATATAAAACAAGACCAAATACGATAAAAAATCCAACATACAGTAATAAAAATATGAATGCTGCAAGATGTACTTAACAATACAGTTTCTTGAAGTCGATAACTCCACCTGGGGCTATCACAGCGTTGTGAACAACAAAACCAAAAGTTCAGGCTGGCCTCGGCGTCGCGGGCCAGCTGCGGTGTCGGAAAGATCCACAAACAATACCTTGGATTTGCAGGGCGTCGTGATCCTCGCGGTGAGCTCCGGAGAGCGGCGTCGCTGGTGTCGGTTCCAGAGTCGGTGCAGGAGTCGTCGGGCCCTTGAAGTCACGCACCTCAGGGATCGAACTCCAGGCTGATGAAATCAGGTGCACTGGAGGGTATGGTCACGGTGCAGGCAACGGCTCGGTGATGGCATCCAGCGGCGTCGGTGAGACCAGGGCTGCGGTGTGAAGCGGGACGGTGCAATGTGCGGTGTCCACAGGTCACGGTGCAGGCAGCGTCGTCGTCGTTGTGGAAGCGCTGTCGTCTGTAGGCCCAAGCCAGTGGTGCGGGACGGTGCTCTGTGACACTCGCGAGCGGTGTCCACAGGCCACGGTGCAGGCAAGGATGCCTAGTGACAACACTGGAGCCGATGGTGCTGGCGTCGGTGGACCGGGGCTGCGGGACGGGACGGTGCTTCGTGCTCCTCACGAGCGGTGTCCACAGGCCACGGTGCAGGCAGCGGCGCCGGTGTCAGCAGGAGCGACGTCGTCGGGGATGCCCAGGCTGCGGTGTGAGCAGGTGACGCCGGAGTATGGGGCCCACAGGTCGCGGTGCGAGCAGCGGCTCGGTGAAGTCGTCCGATGACGGCGTCGGTGAGACCAGGTTCGCGGTGCGAATTGGGGCAATGCAACTCCGTGCGGCGACGGCAGGTCACGGTGCAGGCCAGCAGTACCGTTGGCGGCGTCGCAGTGGTTTCTCCTCTTGGACAGCACAAAACACACAGTTCCCAGTGCAGCAGGTCGAATAAACTGAAGTCTTTGGTGTCCCTGAGACTTCCAACAGGAGGCAAGCTCTACTCCAAGCCCTTGGAGAATTTTCTCAAGCAGCAAAGTTCACCCTTTGCACTCTTTTCAGGCAGAAGCAGCAAATGCAGGCAAGTCCAACAAAGCAACACAGCAAAGGGACAGTACTCCTCCTTCAGCTCTTCTCCTGGGCAGAGGTTCCTCTTGATTCCAGAAGGATTCTAAAAGTCTGGGGTTTTGGGTCTTCTTCTTATACCCAGTTCTGCCTTTGAAGTTGGCAAACTTCAAAGCAAAGTCTCAAGTGTTTGCAAGATCCTTCCTTGTCCAGGCCAGGCCCCAGACGCACACCAGGGGGTCGGAGACTGCATTGTGTGAGGGGAGGCGCAGTCCTTTAAGGTGTGAACGACCACTCCTCCCTCCTCTCTAGCTCAGATGGCTCATCAGGATATGCAGGCTACACTCCTGCCCCCTTTTGTGTCACTGTCTAGAGGAGAGGTGTGAACAGCCTAACTGTCAAACTGACCCAGACAGACAATCCACAAACAGGCAGAGTCACAGAATGGTATAAGCAAGAAAATGCCTACTTTCTAAAGTGGTATTTTCAAACAGACAATGTAAAAACCACCTTCACTAAAAGATGTATTTTTAAATTGTGAGTTCAGAGACCCTAAACTCCACATTTGTATCTACTCTCAAAGGGAATCTGCGCTTTAAGGATATTTAAAGGCAGCCCCCATGTTAACCGATGAGAGAGATAGGCCTTGCACAGTGAAAACCAAATTTGCCAGTATTTCACTGTTAGGACATATAAAACACACTAGTATATGTCCTACATTAAACATACACTTCACCCTGCCCTTGGGGCTACCTAGGGCCTACCGTAGGGGTGCCTCACATGTAAGAAAAGGGAAGGTTTAGGCCTGGCAAGTGGGTACACTTGCCAAGTCGCAGTTACAGTCAAAACTGCACACACAGACACTGCAGTGGCAGGTCTGAGTCATGATTACAGAGCTACTTATGTGGATGGCACAACCAGTGCTGCAGGCCCACTAGTAGCATTTGATTTACAGGCCCTGGGCACCCACAGTGCACTTTACTAGGGACTTACCAGTAAATCAAATATGCCAATTATGGATAAACCAATCCACAGTACAATTTTTATGGGGAGCACTTGCACTTTAGCACTGATTAGCAGTGGTAAAGTGCGCAGAGACAATAAACCAGCAAAAACAGAGTCCAAAACCAGAAGATCAGAAGGCAAAAAGACAGGGGACACACACCAAAAAGCTGACAGGTCTAACAACCTCCCTCCCCTCTGTCCTCCCATAAAGTAGCTACTTTTAAGACTCATCAATTGTGGAGATCTTAAATAGATGGTTGTGCCTTTTATCTGCTTCTCATAGTCAGTTCACACTGTAAATGTAGTCCTCCCACCCTATGGCTTGTTTGGGAAGAATAGGAGGTAGGCGTCATTTGTCTTGACAAGAGGGGGTGGCCCACTGCTCCCGGTAGGTGTGATTTTTGTTTCGCCAGCATCCACTCTAAAATGGCAGAGGAGCACAGAGCCAAGGCCCGGGAGCTCTGACACTTCACAGATCAGGTCTTATCAGCAGACATGATGCCAGAGGGGAGGGTTGGGTAACCCTGTATATTCACCTGCACGGATACAAGATACCCACCGCAGAAGATATGTATTGTGAGACTCAGCAGTGCCCACTTCTGAACTCAGTCTCTGATAGCACACACTGTTTGCACTTGGCATGGTAAGCTATCAGTGTGCTATTCTGTGCCACACAGCTTTGGGATGAGTTTCTGTCAGTAGACATTTATTTAGTTTAGTGGCCTGCAGCAGGCATGAGAGGTACCAGGGTGCAGGACACAGCGCAGAGGGGAGCCAGTGCTTTGGTAGCCTATCGGGTGACATCCAATTTTGGTGGGAGGTTCCTGATTGTTTTTATTTGTTTCCTACTTTACTATGACATTATTTTAGATTCAACAAAGGCAAAGTGAACGAGTGATTGGATATTTAAAACATTAATAAATTATATAAATATATTCTGGTTTGTGGCACCCTTCTTCTTAGTTGTGATTGTTAAGCGTCCAGCAGGCTGCCGGGAACACAGCTGATGAGGTAAATGTTCATGACTTGTACAATAAAATGAATTCCACGATTTTGAAGTTCACCCACTCAGACCGTGCACATTTTTCAAATCATTTGTTTTTACATTTGTGCAGTCACCTGGCTCCTGCCTCCTGCTGCATCCTCGATAGCCCGGCACTTCTCTCCCGCTGTGCTGTGACTTCTGACCATGAGCGGTTCCTCCATTAGGGAGGTGAAGCGTTGCCCCCCTGCTAGCAGCGGCAGCTGCAAAACCTTTATGAGAAAACGATAATAAACTGTGTTTATTATTGTTTTCTTGTAAAGGGGCGGGGCCACGGGGGTCACGAGCATTGAGCTCCCTCTCACTGTGTATGTATGTTTGGCCAGCCATCTCGTGCCGGCCAAACACACGTGTGCAGTCTGCTCTCCCCAGCCCAGCAACACAGTTGCCGGGCTGGAGAGAGCCCGCACAGGCTCCCAGTCTGCCTGGGAGCGCCCTGACTGGGCGCTCCCAGCCAATCTCGATGCTGCTCTGATCAGCGTCAGGATTGGCTGCAGGGCAGGCTGGGATCCTCTGCCTGCAGCAGAGAAGCGGATGGAGCGGTGTGGCAGCGATTGAGGTAAGTGTTTATTATTTTTTTTTTTTATTTAGTTTTAATTCCCACCTCCCGCCCCCCCTGTGTGCCGCCCTGCCCCTTCTTTGCGCCACGAGCTGGGACTGCTTCTGACACTGTCATGGACTGCCAAGTTTTCAGATTGCCTATGTGTGGCATTTCCATGGTTTCAAAGTACGTGTGAGTGACATTCTCTTACCAAACGTGTGAGACTGAGTCACTGTCTCGTGAGAAAAAACAAACAGCAAAGTCCATGTAAGGAGAAAATTTCAGAAGTTACCCCCGTTAGAGCAAGGAGAAGCTCTGAAAAGACCTTGAACCTGAGGGGAAACGTCTGACATGGAAGATCAGCAACATTTTTTATTATTAACAAAGGCCACTGATTTATCTGCTGCACCAGAAGGGTCTAGTGTTAATTGGCTCCTTCCTCTACCAAAGTGTATTCCAAGATAGCTCATGAGTTTACACTACATTATCTGAAACCCTTAGAACCATTTATGAGGTTGAGGCCCCCACCACTGTGCAGCTCGATGAGATAGCTCACTGGGTGGAGCACCGGCTGCGGAAATCCATGCTTATTTTTTGTCAGTGTCAATTGCTGCAGCCCTGCTAAGTGCCATGCATCTCTCATTAGAATAACACATTTTCGGTCATTTTTCCTGCATTACCGAAATACCTGAGATCATCACTCAAAAGAACCGTGTTTTGAAATGCAGTAAAACCATGTAGCTCCAGTTTCTCACCTTGCTAGCTAAGCTCCGAGTACTGTTTATCAAAGGCCACAAGGTGGCGCTGGTGTACAACAAGAGGTATAGGATTCTCTATGTATTACAAAAAAATACATATCCTACTTCATGGAAACCCTCTTCAGCATTGCAGTTCCGGGGCTCCATGGTGCAAGCATTGGTCCTCGGTAGATGGAGGTACCCAAGGGAGATCTGGTGCTCAGGGAGGGGTCCCCACGCATGCCTCCTCCCCATAGATAATTAAACAAATAATGATGTGCCGACCCCCAGGAGCTTCTCCCTCCCTGGAGGAATGAAGAGAAAGTGTGGGCAAGCGCAATGCACCTGAGGTTACAGGGGCACTAGGTAGTGTCCTTCAATTTCTGGTGCTTTGCAGCAGTTTTAAGATCTTCTCAGAGTTT
This sequence comes from Pleurodeles waltl, assembly GCF_031143425.1. Lineage (NCBI taxonomy): Eukaryota > Metazoa > Chordata > Amphibia > Caudata > Salamandridae > Pleurodeles > Pleurodeles waltl. The sequence continues at coordinate 1,695,794,670 of NC_090444.1, read as the reverse complement.
CTCATTGCTCAAATGGGTGTTATTTCTGATATTCATATGGTTCCCTCATTTTCATCGCTTGATTTTGCTCGTGAGAAAGTGTCACTCATAGTCATTAAGATGTCACTCATAATTACACTGAAAGTGTGAAAATGTCACACATAGCAATCTGAAACCTTGGCAGTTATGTTACTGCCTTAGGTTCTTCTATATCTACTGTTCAGCGGAGACTGACACACAGGGCCTGATTACGACCTTGGCAGAGGGGATTATTCCGTCCAAAATGTGACGGATATCCCGTCCGCTGTATCACAATTTCCATAGGATATAATTTAACTTGTAATACGTCACATTTGGGATGGAGTAATCCAATCCTCCAAGGTCGTAATCATGCCAATAGTGTTGGTACAAGTCTGCGACTTATAATTTCAAAACATTTCTACTCATCACCTTTTACGCCCCACTAATTTCAAAGGTCACCAGCGGCCACAAGAAATATCTAGTCCCTTCTGACATATTATGCAGTTTGTGGAACAAACTCAAATTCCTAAACTCCGTTGCTTTCATACAACATTTATGCTGCACTTGTCAGTTCAAAACCTAGAGGCAGCAACACACAATCTTTACTACTTTTAAAGGCAGAAATGTGTTTACCTCGAATTAATTCAAAGTCCTGATTTTATTTTGTCCTATAACTTGTCATCTATTCCACGAAAACAAAACAATCTTGGGAAGCTGTCAGTTAACTATTCAAAACATTACAAAATATCATACATTTTTGATGGGCCCAGTCATCCAGGAATACCGCGGGTCTCATGGAAAGCCCATATTTGTTATGCACAGAGGCAGGGAAAAATCAAACAAGCATTGGTATATCCAATAGAGTATGGCAAAAAGCATTAAAAGATGGTGGCCCGTGCATGATCGGCCATTCGTGGCGATCTTTCAGTGCTGTTTGCAGCTTTTATCATTACTTTATCATTCCAAGATGGCCGACATGTTGAAAGCAAAGCATTCGGCCATGTTGGGATGGTAACAAATGATAAGGTATGTCAAAAATCTTCAGTCAAAAAGATGTCTGCCCATACAAGCATATGCACTAGTGATCAATTTAAAATATTTTTTATTTCCCTTTATCATTGGTTTACTCTTCCACGTTTCCGGCAGCCATGGTGGAATGATAACTTAATGATAATGTATTAGAAAAATCATACTGCAAAACCAGCACTCATGCATGACGCAGCACACTTGAAGGCAAGTGAGGGGAGAGCACAGTCCAGTAGCAGCATGTGGGAAGCTGTCAGGCCCTCACAAAGAAACTGAAATTTGCTATTGTGGAGGTAGATGTGCATGATGCTGTCATTCACAGTGAGGACAACGAAAGTGGCTAATCATGTTGTATGCTATGGTGGGTGGAAGCAAAATATGTGTGACAGTTCAACAGATCAATGAATGAACGCCTCTGACCCAAAGCCCCTTTAAATAAGTATATTTCTTTCTATATATACCTATATTTTATTATTTAAGAATTAAAAAACAAATCATGAGTCTTGCACGGCAGCCAAAGCTGCCCCAAAGTCAAAAACTTAAAACAATATACAGAGCAATGCTAGCAACAGCTTGTCCTCTTACTCATTTTGTAAAAATGTCAATCAGGACCACAAAACAACTTTGAGAATTGCTCCTGACATTGTCAATAAATGAATCGAATGCAAAAAAGACAAAGTAGCTGAAATACTTTGCATGAACACTGGTGCAAAAAACTCAGACTTTATAGTGGGGCCCACAGTGCATCCCAAGGGCCTCATGCATGAAGAGGCTGGCTGCAGCGTCCAGTGCAGTGGCGGCCCGTCCTTTAGGGCGGAGGGGCCACGCCCCCCCACCCCATGAAGAGTGTCTGTCAGGCTGAACAAAGGTCAGCCTGACAGACACTCTTCATGCTCAGGTCAGGCAGCCAGGAGCAGACATGCGCGATTTGCGCAGACTCCTGGCTGCCTGAGCTGAACTTTGCTGGGCTGAGGAGATCACAGTTCCTATGGGCGTGACCTCCTCGGCCCAGCAAAGGTGCCTCGAGGCCCTCCCCTGGGTGACGAGGAAAGCGTCACCAATTGACACTCTCCCTGGGCGCTTCAGTTTAAGCCCTGAAGCGCCCAGGGCGAGTGTCAATCAGTGACACTTCGTCACAGAGTGGGGTGGGGTCAGCAGTCTCACTGACCCCATCCCACTCTGTGACGAGGCTGGGACTGGTGCCTTCCCTCATTGGCTGACCGAGGGAAGGCAGCAGTCCTAACCGTCCTGGGACCTGGAGGCTAAAGGTAAGTGTGTGTGTGTCTGTGTGTATGTATGTGTGTTATGTTTTACATTGAATGTTTGGTGCGCGCGTGCATGTTTGAGTGTTATGAGTGTTGTTAATGGATGTGCGTGCGTGTGTGAAAGAATGAGTGTGTCTGATCTTGTAAAATGAACGTTTGGTGCGTGCGTGCATGTTTGAATGGAATGAGTGTTGTTAATGGATGTGCGTGCGTGCGTGTGTGAAAGAATGAATGTGTCTGATCTTGTAAAATGAATGTTTGGTGCGTGCGTGCATGTTTGAATGGAATGAGTGTTGTTAATGGATGAGCGTGCGTGCGTGCGTGTCTGTGTGTGAAATAATGAGTCTGTGAGTGTGTTTGTGTGTGTGTGCCCCGCCCGCCCCCTTCCCAAAGCTGCTGGCCGCCACTGGTCCTGTGTTGTATTGTGCTACGAGCAGCCTCCTCCTTTGCGGCCCAAGAGTCTCAATTACCGTCCAGCAGGAAGGGACCCTGCAAGAATTTCACAAAGCGCTCGTGCTCACCTAATAAATGGTGTTAGAAATCAATCGGCTTGCACCTAAATGCCCAAAGTTGCCATTGCTAGGACAAATGCCTGCATGGCACAGCAAACTACCAGCACTGTGAATTCTGTTCCGGGGAACAGGGACAGGGGCCACAATTTAAACACAAGCAGTGGCAAAGCCAATATGTCTGGCGTTTTCATGGTTTTTGCAAAACATTTTTGTTTGGGAACATGCTGGGCCCCCAACAATTAAAACAAATAAATTGCTACAGGCAAAAAAGTTTTTGGGCCTAAAAAAAGACATATTACCATAGTACTCCCTGGTCCTAGAGGGAACTACTTTGTGTGTGGATGCGTTCTGTGTGAAAGGGAAGCATGCTGTAACATGTAGTGAAGTCAGTCAGTGGCTCAAGTGGGCTGATACATTGCCCCTTAATGCATGCTGGAGTAGGTGGAAGAAAAACGTGTATGACACCAACCACGGACTAATGGATGAAGGCTTGTTGAAAGCCTCATACGTAACTATGTTATACACATCATTTTAGTAAAATCAAGAGGTCTTGGCTAACACAGACCTAAAAAAGTCAATCAGTGTGACATTGGCTGCAAGCGTCTTCCCAAGTAAGAAAGATAGAAAGAAGGAAAGAATAAAAGAAAGAAATAGCAGGAAATAATGAGAAGAAAAGAGCAGGAAAGAAAGAGAAATGCAAAAAAAGAGAGAAGGAAAGAGAAAATCCCAATCACATAACTGTTCAGAGTCACACATCTCTTTGAAACCTGGCGCCGATAAATTGAAGATCCTGGGATGGCACAAAGTGGAACTTCGCTGCATTGAGGAAGTAATTGCTTGGGAAAAGCTAGGAGAAAGTAATGAAAATGAGAGAAAAGCACAGAGAAGGTACACAAAAAACAGGGGATAGCAAGGAGAAAGCAATGAAACTGAGGGAAAAACAAAGAGAGGGAACAAAAAAATAGGGGTAAAATCAAGGACAGAGCAGTGAAAAACAAGGGAAAAGCAAGGAGAAGGCACACAAAAAATGTGGGAGAAAGCAAGAAAAACTGAGGGAAAAGCAAGGCGAAGGCACACAAAAAATGGCAGAAAAAGCAAGGAGAAAGCAGTGATAACAAGAGAAAAGCATGGCGAGAGCACAAAAAGGGGGTGGGGGAAGCAAGAAGAAAGCAGTGAAATCGAGGGAAAAGCAAGGAGAAGGAACTAAAAAAACAGGGGAAAAATAAAGTCGAAGATAGTAGCACGATCTGCTATCTTTATTGGGGGTTCACATCAGGTATGTTGAGAGCTCTTGTGAAAAATCATTGAGTCATGTGTTTCCCTTATCCGAGCCCTTCTGTTCTAAAGGGAAAGTTTCAGAGTGATTTGTTGCACTCTGGTTCAACACTCGGATGGCGTACCTTTTGGTGAGTAGCGAGACACTCTTCCGTTCAATGACAAAGGCCCTCATTACAACCCTGGTGGTCAAAGACCGCCAGGGCTGTTTTGGAGGTTGCACCGCCAACAGGCTGGCGGTGCAAACTCGGGTATTCCGCGGTCGCACCGTCGGGACCGGCGGTTTTCTGCCACGGTGGTCCCGGCGGATTTAATCTGCCAGGGCAGTGCTGCTTGCAGCGCTGCCCAGGGGATTACGAGTCCCTTTCCTGCCAGCCTTTTCATGGCGGTAGGAACCACCATGGAAAGGCTGGTGGAAAGGGGAGTCTCGGGGCCCCCTGGCACAGCCCCACACAGCTTTTCACTTTCTGCACAGCAGACAGTGAAAAGCGCGACGGGTGCAACTGCACCCGTCGCTCGGTCGCAACACCGACGGCTCCATTTGGAGCCGGCTCCCATGTTGCGGCCGACATCCCTGCTGGGTCGGCGGGCGGAAACTCTGTTTCTGCCCGCCGGCCCAGCTGGGATGTCATAATGGCCACTGCGGGAGTGCGGCCGCAACTTGGCGGGCGGCAAGTTGTAATGAGGGCCAAAGTGTTTGTGGGATGGATGCTCTCAAGTGTACATGGCCAGAGTTGCCGCTTTTGGATTACCCCCATTGTTGTTATTTCTAGGCTGCTGGCCATGGTGAATGTGAATGCTAGCATGGAAGCTTCTGTCCCATGCTGGCATCTAATGCAAAACTTAGGATAATGTTGCACTGGACTTAAAGGACTGCTTTGGAGAGACCACCAAATTGTTTGTTTACAGGATTTACAGATTCACCCAATCAGGCTCATCAGATATCCACCTTCACTTTTGAATCCATTAGCTACATGCAACAACCACCAAGATTTTGTCCCTGGTTTCTTCTATTTAAATAAAACAACTGACCAAATGTATCCTCTTCCTTCCTTACTTTGCATGATTTTCAGTGGTGTATTCAATTTTCCTAAATATGACACAATTGGATGATAGGACATTTGGCCTCAGTCAGGAAAATATTCTGCAATCTTAGCTGTTTGGAAAATATAGATTTATAATTAAATATCTAATTTCAAAATTGTATGCATTTTGTGGAAATTGTGGTGTGAATGTGACATGCCAGCACCACAAAAAAAACTCTCTTCAGTTGGTATGGTGCTGTATCATTGAAAATGCAGGTAACTTAGTCAGTGTGAATCAGTTTACACAATTTCCTTTACAGGTTATTCTTTGAATCCTACACAACTCGTAATTAACTAAAACAACAAGAAGTAGAAGACAATCAAAAGATGAAAGAGGACACTTTTCCCCCAGCTAAAATATACATTTTCAGTACATGTGAACATGTCTGTTCTTTCGTAGCAACATGGGCATTCAGTATTGTGTCTTGATCAGTGTATGGTTTTTTAGAAACCATATATGTTTGCAAATTATTCAGTGTAAATTGTGACTAGTCTTGATATCCAACCACCATGGAAGCAAAGTTCAACAAAACGTTATTCATTCTCAATGCTTAAATCATTGATAAATTAAATTAAATTGCTAGATTCAGTCCCCCTATTGTCAATCACTATTGAGACTCGTCTTCAACCTCCCAAGGCAAACCCACATCACCCCCCACCTCAGGGAACTCCCTTGGCTCCCTATTCAGAAAAGATGGCAGTTCAAGCTCCTGACCCACACATTCAAGGCCCAAACCAACTGCAGACCTGCCTACATCAACCAGCGCCTTAACTTTAACCAGCCCACCATACAACTCTGCTCTGCCTCCCTCCCGCTAGCCCATACCTCCCGCATCCGACAAAGCAGGAAAGGAGGATGCTCTTTCTCATACCTGGCAGCAAAGACATGGAATAAACTACCCCTACATCTCCGGGCTCCCTCATCTATTTTGGAGATCCGTAAGACTCTGAATATCTGGCTCCACGGCTGATCACCTGGACCCTACCAGCACCTGCATACCCTTACAGGTGACAAGCTGCGCTCTACAAATCAATTGATTGATTGATTGAGGTACGTCTGCCCATTATGCTTCAACTTAACATATATTTCAGGAAGTCTGATAGCTTTTAGGAATCCATACCCTCCTCACCCCTTCACACTGCTTTATTGTTGAGGATTAACAAGGTTGGTAGACCTGGCGTCCTTAGGGTGGCCTTAACCCAGACTTTTTGCCTTTACCTCCTGTTTTGTTGCTGTAGCGTTTTATTGGCCTTAGGACTCTTTGCCACTGCTAAAGTGCATGTGCTTCTGCCCTAAAACATGTTAACATTGGTGTATCCACAATTGGCCTATTTAATTTACATGTAAGTCCCTTGTAAAGTGGTATACCGTATACCCAAGGCCTGTAAATTAAATGCTATTGGTGGGCTTGCAGCACTGATTGTGCCATCCATTTAAGAAGCTCTGTAAACATGTCTCAGGCCTGCCACTTTAGAGCCTATGTGTGCAGTGTCGCTGCCACCTCGACTTGGCATTTAAAACCTCTTGCCAAGCCTTAAAGTTCCCTTTTCTTGCATATAAGTCCCCCCTAAAGTAGGCCCTAGGTAGCCCACAGGGCAGGGTGCCATATAAGTAAAAGGCAGGACATGTGTTTAAGTCTTTCATGTCCCAGTAATGAAAAGCTCCGAAAGTTGTTTTTCATTAGTGTGAGACCTGCCCCTCTCATAGGCCAGCATTGGGAATTCCTTATAAAACTTTTAAGCTGTAATTCTTGATCTGAGAGAAGTAGCTACATCATGTTTAGTACCACTGGAATGGTCATGATAAATAGTCTTTGCTGGTAAAGTCGGATTTATTATTACTATTTTAGAAATGCCACTTTTAGAAAGTGGGCATTTCTCTACAGCCCTGTGTCTCTACAGCCTGTCTCCAATACTGATCTGACCTGGGCTAGGTGACAGCTACACTTGTGCATTTCCCTCAGACACCCACAACACAGGATACTCAGCTACGTATGCATTCATCTTCATACTGGTGGGTCTTCCTGGGAAGGAGGATGGGAAGGTCTCCCACTTACATTTTAAAAGGGTAGTGGCCAGAGCCCACCCACACAAAGGGGCTGATTAATTCCCACTGATAGTCTGGAGCTAGGGCTGGACTGAAAAGGGGACTTGTGCACTTCAGAGAAACCTTTTGAAGTCATCCCCCACATCAAAGGCACTTTTTTGTATCAGTCTCTGACCCCCTAAAAACAGATCACTCCTGGACCTGGAAGAAACTACACTGGAGTAAAGGCTGTTTTTTTTAACAATTCCCATCTTGCTGAGCTTGACTATTCTAAGGGACTGCTCCTCTGCCTGATTGCATTGCCCTGCTGCCTGCTGACCTCCACCCTCCTGCAACAACTACAGTCATCCCAGAGTGTCTCTAGGGGCTTACTGGAGTGCCCCTGTCTTCCCAAATAACTCAAGGACATTTCAGATCTATGTTGTGGAGCCTGCCGAGTCGGCCGTTCTGCACAAGAACTCTGAGTCAACCAAAACACAGACGGCTCGCACTCTTCACTTTGACTGTGTTGCTGAGCAGGACCTTCAGCATGTCTCTGCACATGACGAGCCCGCACCTCTTCCCTGAGACAGGAGCGTTCATTCCAGGAGAACTACATCTGTGGGTGTGCCCCACCTCCAGAGTCTATCTGCGGCGTCCGCCAGCCTTCCTGCCTGCTGAAGGGGCTCAAGCGCCCGACACCGCAGTCCCAGGATCAAAAGCCTTGCTGAGCATCTCTCCGGCACTGCTCCTTGTACTGCCCAGGCTTGAGGAGCCCTTAAGGGTGTGCGACACTCCCCATGCCAGCCATGAGTACTGTTTGTGGGTCCTGCTAAGGGGGAATTGTGCTGCACCCACGTAGCTAAACACCAGCAGTTACCTTTCTGAAATTGGACAATAGTGGTCCAGAAACCCCAGTCTTGAGCTCACAGCGGTAAAAGTTGTATCTTCTCTAATACATTGAAGTGTCTTCATAGGAACTCACTGATCGCCAGAATTACATATTGTATGGACCTAAACTTGTTTGCAGATCGCAACACACTGCTTGAATATTCCTTATTTTAAGAAACCCATAACTTGACTTGTACTTACTGGATTTTCATTATTTTGGTCTTGTTTTATTCAGATAAATATTCTTTATTTTTCTAGATTGTTCTTGTGGTGTCTTCATTGTGTTACTTGGTGGATACTGCACAAATACTTTACAAATTGCTTCTTAAGTTAAGCCTGCCTGCTCTATGCCAAGCTACCAGAGCGTGAGCGCAGGTTAATTTAAAGTGTGTATCTAACTTACACTGAATAGGATTGTGGTCCCTATTTGGACAGGGTGCATACCTCTGCCAACTAGAAATCCAATTTCCAACAGAGGTGGTTTCAGAAACAGACATCTATCTGCTTTAGCTTACTAAGCACACAGCATTTACAGCATGGTTCAGATTACTATGTTCATATCTTCCCCATTGTAAGAGATATATATAATATTATTTTTGGACATAGTAGCCAATCTATTCCTCAATACACCTGCTACACCCCATAAACCTTTGTACAGTGTTCTTTGGTCTCAGCTACTCTCTTTTAACAATTGACTCTCAAAGGTCAGCAAAGCATGCAGTCACAGCTCTCTTCAGGCGGGTGCAGAGGGTTCTAAAATCAGAAGGGAAAGTAGGAGACTTAAAATATAGATGCATGTAGGAGAACACAAGCATAAAATACAATGCTGAAAACAAATCATCCACTTCAAGATCTTTTTCTGCTCCATTAAAGACTGAAGTTTTAATTGAAGGAGGGACTAACCTTGAATCATCACTATTCAACTGGCCTCCAAGGGTGAAGGCTGCACCTAGAGGCTTAACTGTTGTCAATGAACCAAGAACGTGCAGTGTTGATAATCAGCACAAGCCAATTTCTGGGGCAATCCAATATGATATTGGACCACTCTTTTCTAACAGAGTATTTATTCAGAAACACTTTTCCTGATTATCATCACTCCAAAATGCATTTTCCAAGCTACGTTTATTAAAAATTCAAGCTAGCAAGGACAGTCTAAAGACCTTAAGTCTCATCTTGGTATTCAAAAGGAGACTAGATGAGATTAACAAATATCTAGCACAAAGTAGGGATTTCTTGACAAAGTCAAAATTTATTTTTAAACTGAAAAAAGACATATGCAAGTTCAGTCACAAATCTACATTTCATTATGTGGCAGACAACTATCATACCACTACTTCCAAACAGATACAACAGAAGCAAGGACCGTGGTGAAGAGCTACTCCACCTAACTAGTCCTTTAGTTCTGACGACAGGAGCAGTAGTAGTGATTAGGGGGATCAGGAAGAATTCAGCCACTATGGTCCCCTCCCTGTACCACAACCCACCTTCCCTTTAGGATACTGGCAAAACTCATATCCATCTTAACCTCTGGACTTCCTTTACCTCGACGTAGACCTTCATTTTTATGGAGAGGCAGAGGATGAGAAAGGGGCAGCCAGAAAGACAACACAAGAGCACAACTGACAGCTCGTAGTGAAACCCACCTCCGCCCCTTGACTGAGATGGAACTACAGGTCCTCAACAAGGGCCTTGGCTTCATTCCTACTTGTAAATTTAATAAATTCAATCTAAGATGTGAGCTTGGGCAGTTTTTCCACATGGTCAGATTTTAAGCTTTTTTTTCAGACTAACGTTGACGCAGAGCATACCCCCACAAACACAGTCCTCAGAAACAGACCCAAGTTTCAGCAGTCCGTATGCACATTACCTGCAGAAACAGGCTGTCATAACAGCGACCAAGCCTATCTCAGTAAAACAGGAAGAAGTCTTTCTCAATCTTCCAAGACTAGAACAAGGAGAGGAACTCAATTACCTTTGAAATAACTATGATTTAGTTACAAAAAACAGCTGATAGAGCTGGAGCTATAGTGATTCTGTCCCGTGAGATGTACGACTATGAATGTCTTAGACTTTTACCTGACAGAGGCAAGTACGAGATCCTGAATGAGGACCCCAATCCCAGATTTAAAGGCATTCTATGCAGTATAGCTGAGGAGGCAGGTTCTCGTTGGATTACCAAACACAAGGCCGATTTCCTGGGGGCTAAAAACCCCGAGCCCATGCTTTTTTATATTGTACCAAAACTCCTCAAACCACAGTTCTCCCCTCCAGGAAGACCTATTGTGTCTGGGATTAACTAAATTCTGCAACTTTTATCTACATTTTGTGATTAGTTTCTCTGACCACTAGTTAGCACTATTCCCTCATACCTTGTGAATACCTATGATATTCTCTAATGTCCACTACAGGATCTCACCATCAATTCAGAAACTGAGATTCTTTTAACCTCTTAGCTGCTGGGCCTTAATGTGTTGAGCTCTTTTTGGGCTATTTGGGGTAGTTCGCGCTTAGGCCTTCATAACTTTTTGTCCACATAAGCTATCCACACCAAATTTGCGTCCTTTTTTCTAAATTCTAAAGGTACCCAGAGTTTCTGGGTTCCCCTGGAGGAGACCAAGAAATTAGCCAAAATACACCTAAAAATTAGTTTTTTTTTTTTTTTAAATGGGAAAAAATAGCTGCCGAAGAAGGCTTGTGGTTTTTTCCCTGAAAATGGCACCAACAAAGGGTTTACGCTGCTAAAATCACCATCTTCCCAGCTTTCAGGAACAGGCAGAGTTGAATCAGAAAACCACATTTTTCAACATAATTATGGCATTTTACTGGGACATACTTCATTTTTACTATTTTTGGTGCTTTCAGCCTCCTTCCAGTTAGTGACAGGAATGGGTTTGAAACCAATACTGGATCCCGGAATGCTAAGCATTGCTGAAGAGTAGACAAAATTCTAAATTCAGCCAGGGGTCATTTGTGTAGATCCTACAAGGTTTTTCCCACAGGAAATAACAGCTAAAATAAAAAAATATTGAAATTGAGCTGAAAAAAAACAGCCATTTTTCTCCACGTTTTACTCTGTAACTTTTTCCTGCAATGTCTGATTTTTTAAAGCAATATAACGTTACGTGTGCTGGACTCTTCTGGTTGCAGGGATATATAGGGCTTGTAGGTTCATCAAGATCCCTAGGTACCCAGAGCCAGTAAATGAGCTGCACCTTGCAATGGGTTTTCATTCTATTCAGGGTATACAGCAATTCATTTGCTGAAATATAAAGAGTGAAAAATAGGTATCAAGAAAACCTTTGTGTTTCCAAAATGGCCATAAGATAAGGTGTTGAGAAGCAGTGGTTATTTGCACATCTCTGAATTCTGGGGTGCCCATACTAGCATGTAAATTACAGGCCGTTTCTCACATTTGGAAGGAAAAAATGTAGAGAAAGACAAGGGGCAAGAACACTTGTTGTGCTATTCTGTGTTCCCCCAAGTCTCCCGATAAAAATGGTACCTCACTTGCATGGGTAGGCCTAATGCTCGTGACAGGAAAGGCAATATGGACACATCACATTTTTACACTGAAATCTGACGTGTTTTTTTGCAAAGTGCCTAGCTGTAGATTTTGGCCTCTAGCTCAGCCGGCACCTAGGGAAACCTACCAATCCTGTGCTTTTCTGAAAATTAGACACCTAGGGGAATCCAGGATGGGCTGACTTGTGGGGCTCTCACCAGGTTCTGTTACGCAGAATCCTTTGCAAACCTCAAAATGTGGCCAAAGAAACACTTTTCCCTCACATTTTGGTGACAGAAAGTTCTGGAATCTGAGAGGAGCCACAAATTTCCTTCCACCCAGCGTTCCCGCAAGTCTCCTGATAAAAATGGTACCTCACTTGTGAGGGTAGGCCTAGCGCCTGCGACAGGAAATGCCACAAAACACAATGTGGACACATCACATTTTCCTAAAAAAAAAACAGAGCTGTTTTTCACAAAGTGCCTAGCTGTGGATTTTGGCCTCTAGCTCAGCTGGCACTTAGGGAAACCTACCAAACCTGTGCAATTTTGTAAACTAGACACCTAGGGGAATCCAGGATGGGCTGACTTGTGGGGCTGTTGCCAGGTTCTGTTACCCAGAATCCTTTGCAAACCTCAAAATGTGGCCAAAAAAACACTTTTTTCCTCACATTTTGGTGACAGAACGTTCTGGAATCTGAGAGGAGCCACAAATTTCCTTCCACACAGCATTCCCCCAAGTCTCCCAATAAAAATGGTACCTCACTTGTGTGGGTAGGCCTAGTGCCCGCGACAGGAATAGATCACACAACGATCAATGTTGATCCTTACATGAGGCAACTGTTGACCCTGGGGTGATCCACTCCTGACGCAGGCACTAGGTATAGTCACTCAAGTGGGGTAGTGTTTTTATCAGGACAGATGAGGAATCACTGGGTGGTAGGAATTTTGTGGATCCCAGCATATTCCTGTAGTTTGGGTGACAGAAATGCAAGAAAAATATAGTTTTTATTCATCATTTCAGCTTTGCAGGGTATTCTGGGTAAGAAAACTTTGGGGAATCCGCACAAGTCACACCTCTGTGGACTCCCCCGGATGTCTAGTTTCCGGAAATGTTTGGGTTTAGTATGTTTCCCTATATGGCCACCGAACCCAGGACCAAAAACACAGGTGCCTGCCTTAGAAAACCAGTTTGTTTTGTGATAGATAATTCTGATGTCTCCACAATATGATTTGGGCGGTGGAATTTGGGGCTGAACTAAATTGGGGAGCTCCCAAGAGAGCACTCTCTCTCTGTGCTTGCTGCCGCATTTACCTGCTCTCTGGGTTGGGCTAACCCACTATTGCCCCGTTGCACAGACTGTGCTGGCGAAGGGACAGCAGGACTGTCCTCATCACCTCCCTCATAATTTACTGGAAGAGGAGTTATCAAATAGGACTCCTCCGACTGAAAAATCACTCCCAGAGCCTGCGCCATTGTCCTATCCCTCAGATGCTGTCTCAGTAATTGCTGTCTCAGTCTCTGATCCTATGTCAGAGCGGTCCTCTATAACCCAAGTGAGGGCGTCAGCAGCAGTCATCCAACGAGATGTCATCTCTGCTATTGGCTAAACTGTTCCTCTAAAACACTAGCCTACGTAGACAGTCACAAAATTGCTGGTGTGTGTGTGATATGTGCAACAGTAGAGGCCACCTTACCTGCGCTTCTTCCCTCAATCAGCACGTTCTTTCAAGACACTCAAGAAACACCTTGTCACATACCATTCGTCACTGTCTTTAGCACCTCCTGCGCCCAGTCCAACAATCATTATTGGTGCTCCCACTCTCATGTTCTCCTCCTCGAATTCCCTCACTACCACCCAGCAAAAGTGCCTTTCATCTCTCCATAGCCGGCCCCCACCCCGCACATACATTTCATTTGTATCATAGCGCAGGTAATGGCTGACTTTACTAATGTACTCAGCTATTTACATAAAATACAGATTTGTTCTTTGCAGTAGGCATATCAACCTTTGGCTCTTCTTTATGGCACTAAAACTGCCACTAGACAAAAATCTGATCCTTTTGTAGCAGAAACATAATCACAAGACTTACTTGACTTTTTTTATTGCTGCCTAAAAGCTACAGTTGAAATGCGTCAGTTGAAGTATGTGAATTGCTTTAAAGACGCAAGCTGCAACTGAAAGACAACTGGTGGCAAATATATATATATTTACATATATATATATATATATATTTATATATATATATCATTTTTATATGTGGGTCTGGTTTTCCTGGGGGCTGATCGCTGCCCCCAGGGAAACCACACATGCATTGACAAATGTGATCTATCTATATATATATATATATATATATATATATATATATATATATATATATATATATAGAGAGAGAGAGAGAGAGAGAGAGAGAGAGAGAGAGAGAGATCTATCTCCATATAGATATATCTATCTATGTAGATAGAAATATCTATCTACATGGATATATCTATAGATAGATCTGTATAGATCTATCTATAGATGTATCCATGTAGATAGATATATCTATCTACATAGATAGATATATCTATATATATAAAGAGCTATATTTTTTTAGTAGTTGTATGGTTTCCTTGGGGGGCAAAGTGGTCCCCAGGGAAACCCTACAACTACTAAAAAAAAGTATTGCCCCCACAGGGGGTTGCCCTGCCCACGGGCGACCCCCTAAGGGACACCTACCTCCATATGACAAATGTGATCTATATGTATATATATATATATTTATATATATATATATATATATATATATATATATATATATATATAGATCTATCTCTATATAGATATAGCTATCTATGTAGATAGATATATCTATCTACATGGATATATCTATATATAGATCTATATGTATATATAAATCTATCTATAGATATATCCATGTAGATAGATAAATAGTTGTATGGTTTCCTTGGGGGCCAAAATGGCCGACCCCCTGTCAAATTCTTTTTTTTTTTTTTTACATTAGCCATTGGGGGGACGCGATTGAGCGCGCCCCCCCCAAGGGACACCTACCTCCATATAAACAAAAATATGCCCGTTTTCCAAGGGGGCCGACCGCCCCAAGTGAAATCCTTAGTGTCTAGTGGCGTTTCCTGGCCCTCGATCGCAGCTGTGCTGTGATCAAGGGCCAGGAAACGCGTTCAGGAAGGCCTCGTATGAAAGGGGAGAGTCTCCCCTTTCATACGAGGCCTTCCCGAAGGTGGGGAAGGCCGTTTTCCCCATTGGAGCAGGAAGCGGCCCCTTGACGTCAGCGCGCCTCGTGGTGTGCTGACATCACAAAGGGGCGGGTGGGGTGGTTTAGTCTTACCAACATGCACCACCATTAAAACTAACAAGAGCCACCGGTGACATGTTAGGTAATTTTATTATTCACCCCCTCTGGATCACTGTAACTATCCAGTCAATTCAATTTCAGCACTCCCTCTGGTTCTTTTAACCAGAGGTTGAGTCCGCCTGAGTAGTATCATCTTACTTAGGTGGGGCTAGGTGGTCATATGATGAAGCAAGACACTATTATGTGTGTGAGACCACCTAGTCCGTAAAGGAAAATCCCCTGCTACTCCTGTAGGGCAACACAGCACCCCCTATCAAGCAACTTAATGCAACCAGGAACTGGTTTAAAACTAACCCAGTCTTACCCCCCGTTCCTACTACCCCACACCTTTTGTGATTACTTAGTTTCTTTTGGGAGGCGGTGTGGGTTAGCCTTGCTTCCCTTGCTCTCTTTCTGTGTATTTGGGGTGCGGGGGGAGACACGGAAAAGTTTCCATGTCTCCCGGGGAGTTTTAAAAAAAATACCCGAGGATTTTCTACCCCCCTCCCCGGTGTCGGCCACTGGTCGTGACCTGCACCAGGGAGGTAGTGCGGGCGTCGGCCAGTGGCTGACGCCCGCAGCAAAGGGGTTGTTAAGTCTGCTTGCCTGCTCTAATATAAGAAATTATGATGTTCAGGCTATTGAACTATCCAAAAACTAGCCGAATCCCAGTACCCCAACAAGTTTATCATAAAAGCAAAATAGAGAGCCAAGAATAATAACAGAGATGCACTATTGGAAACACATTCCAAATCCACTAATGGTAAAATAACTTGTGTGACCACATTTTCATCCATCTCCAATAAAGTCGAAAAAGATCATAACTAAAAATTGGAGAATGCTTAACATTAACAGTAACTATTGGGAATCACCACTTTCACTTTCAAATGAGGACAAAACATCAGAGGAATGCTGGTCCACAACAAACAGATGACAAATATTAAGTTTTTAAGGCTTTGTGATTGTGCCAAAAAAACTGTCTATGACACATGTAATGTCACCTATGTACATGTTTTCCCTTTTTTTGTGGAATCCACTGTGGAACTAAAAGCAGCCCTGGCATAAAAGCTAAAACCAACCTTGCTTCCTCATTTACTCGCTCAATCTCTCTCTCTTCATTCATCCATTCTCTCTCAGTATCCAACCTCCTCTCTCACTTCGCCCTCTCTGATCGCTTTCCCTCTACTTCCCTCCCGTCCTCTCTTGAAGCCTCCCTGTGTCTACGGTAATGAACCTCAGAGAGCTGGGGGAAGTGACAGAAGTACCAGGAGCAGCTCGCCTGCTTTCAAAACTGGCCTCCAAAGGCTCCAGCCCATCAGGGAAATACCCGGTAGAATAAAAGGCCTGTGTGAGGTCTCCATGCACTGATTCATCAACCGAAAAGTTGATGCGTGGGACAGAGAAAGGCTGTTCCCTTTTTCACAGCTCTGCTTCACCTCCCACAGTACTCACTCCTCGTTCTCCCACGAAGGAGCTGGCGGATGTCACGGTCGTGAGACGCATGCATGCTGTCAGACAGGGTGACCAGTGTTTCAAAAGCTAAAACTAGGACAGGCCAAACATAGAAGTAGATCTCGATAGTGTCAATGAAAATGTAATGGGCAAATAAAAAAGAGCGTGCGCACGCACACACACACACCCACACACACACAAGAGTGTGGTGGCAGTGATCGCCATACACTCTGGAAACTGTTGTGAAGGTTTCAGTTCAAAACAAAATCCATACAAAAGCTCTTCTACTTTTAGGAATGCACTAGAACAGATATGTTTGAGCTACTTTTACCTATAAAATACTCTTGGTGTCTTGATAAGTATTGAGAACCTGTCGTATCTAACATAATGACAGCCACCGTGGCATGACCTCATGAATGCATTCTACTTCTGTCTCCTGGGAGCAGGAACTGAGGCTCCAGCTGACCTCCTGTGACCTTCTTTAATATAGCTCTGCTCAGTAATGTTCTTTAATACCAAGGCTTCGGTTTGCATTGTATAAAACATGATTTACTTTGATTGTTTCGACTTTAAAGGTGTCTTTGAAAGTTAGGGCTACTTGCTCGGCATCACTCAACCCTCTTCTCAAAAACCAGGACATGTATTTCAGCCCTGCCAAGTATCAGGCATGAGTCTAACGCATTTCAGTGTGGTGGTCCACATCTCCATAATGAAATAGAGAATCACACATTACAGTGCCTCCTCAGGCGGTAAGGGGATGGCTATAATGCACAGATCAACTAAGCTGCAGTGCAGTGGGGCTGAGTGTGATGTGCGATGTGCGCTACCTGCTATGAGCAGGCTAAGGGACTGCTGGCTCTAGCAGCACTCACAGTCGATTATTGCTACAGTGTGTCTAAAGTGAACAAAGACACACCCACCTCCCTGCTGGGTGGCCCGGGTGACGCACGCGCATACTAAAACTGACGTCACAGTCAGTGAACGTCTAATGGCCAGACTGGATAGTAAAGAAGTTACTGAGCTTCGGCTTGCAGCATTTGGCTGCGTTTCATAAGGCAGCGGCTGGCAGTGGTGGTTGTGATGAACAGAACTGCTGGTCGGATTGATTCATTTAATTCTGTCGTGAGAAATGAATCCTGTGCCACGCACATAGCTGGGCAACCCGTGGCTGACTCTCGCCTGTGGTCTGTGCTAGGCGGCCAGCTGAGCCACATGCTTTGGCCAGAGTTAAACACCACAGCGGCTAAGAGAAGATGGAATCTGTCCCGATTCCCACCAGAGCCCCTCCGTGTAACACTCGTCTCCCGACCCCACATCAGCTGAGACTGGCCACTAGTCGGAGTCACTGGCAGGCTGCATCATGCATCACGTAACGGACCCAGCCCACTGGGCCGTGGCACTGCAGCCCGGGCACTGCCTGTCAAGATCCCTTGATGCAGATGAGAGTCTTCTAGTCTTCCACTGATTCATGCAATGATCAACACAGTCAGTGAGAGCTGCTTACAGTGTTTCTAGTCTTAAGTTAAACATTTGTATGAAAATGTAAACACTTGTGACTGTCTGTAAGCAGGTGGAGCCACACGCCAGATCCCAGGATGGTGCTGTGCTCAGCTAATTGATTTTCATTATACTGCTCAGTGTTTGTCTTTTTTAAATAATTTACAGCCTGGATATGTGTGTGCCCTTACATTTCTAGTGCTTTGCAGCTGTTTTAAGGTCTTCTTAGAGTTTCTTCTTGTTCAAATGGGTGTAATTTCTGATGTTTATATGTTTCCCTCGTCTTCCTTGCTTGATTTTGCTCGTGAGAAAGTGTCACTCATAGTTGTTGAAATGTCACTCATAATTACACTGAAATTATGAAAATATCACACAATCTGAAATCTTAGCAGCTATGGTATTTCCCAGTGTCAAAAACTTCGGGACGCCAGGACATACCTCAGAAACCTGGGACTATCCTGGGAAATCCAGGACGTCTGGTTATCCTAGGTCAGGGCACTGTAGAGGCTTGGGTGGTAGACCATGGCTGATGGTGCTGGTCATCTACACTTTTCTGCAACCTCCATAGCATGGGAAGCAAAGCTGTTTGGATCCTTGTCGGTTTGGATCCTTGCGCCACTGTAGAGGCCTAAGATAGGCTGCAGGGTCAACGTGCATGGCAGAGCTCCACAGAGTAAAGAAGCAAGGAGACTCAGTGTTGAAAGTGACCACATGAGGTCCGACTCCTGTCTGTTTATCCTTTCGACTGAACCGAAAGTGCAGTGTAGCCATAGTGAGTACATGGGCTAGGAGTTTGTCATTACAAAATCCACAGCTCCATGATGGCTTCACTGAAGACAGGGAAGTTTGGTATCAAACTTCTTAGCTCAATAAACCCACACTGATGCCAGTGTTGGATTTATTGAAAAATGTACACGGAGAGCGTCTTAGAGATGCCCCCTGTATTTTACCCAACCCTTTAGTGTAAGGCTGACCATTTGGTGCCAGCTTGTCACTAATAGACAAGTTTCTGACCCCAATTTAGCTCTCTGGGGTCAGGAACAAAGCCTACTCTGGGTGGAGGGGCTTCACACCTCCCCCCTGCAGGAACTGCACCACTTGGCGGTGAGCCTCAAAGGCTCAGGCCTCCTGTCACTCTGTCCCAGGACACTCCAGCTAGTGGCGATGCCTGCCCCCCGGACCAAGCCCCACTTTTGGAAGACATCCGGCAGGAAAATTAGGAAAAACAAAAAGGAGTGACCACTGCAGCTAGGACCACCCCAAGGGTGCCCAGAGCTGAAGTGACCATCTCCTTGCAGAATCTTCCATCTTGCTTTGAAGGAGAGTAGCCAATAGGGATAGGAATGTCCTCTCCTCCCCAAAGGAAGCGGGCATAGAAAGGGCGTAGCCACCCTTAGCTCAGTAGCCATTGGCTACTGCCCTCTCACCCCTGTATCGCCCCTAAATCTAGTATTTAGGGGCACCACTGAACCTTGCTTTTCAGAATTCTGGTGACCCCAAGAAGAAGAAGAAAAAGAAGGAGGACTGAAGAGCCGACCCCAGAAGTGAAGACTCCAGATGACAACTTACTTGGCCCCAGCCCTACCGATCTTTCTGCAGCTTCAAGACTCCTGCTACAAAAAGGTGACGTGTGTTTAGAGCTGACATATGGCCCACCGACCCCCGGTTCTGACCTAAACCTCTCAGGTCTTTGCCCTGAAGTTGCGGGTACTTACCTGCCAGCTGTTTGCTTCTAAGTGCCCACAGTCTCCATCGGAGTCCATTGAACGCCCGACACCAACTTTGAGCTCTGCGCCAGGCCAGTCCTGTGTTGCTTGCTTGCCCACACTCCCACAAAAGAGAGCATTAGCCTCTGTTAAGCCTCTGGGGAACCCCTGGACTCTGTTCACACTATAGCTCATTTTGAAATAGTATATAGAGAGCCAGCGTCCAGCAGTTGCCACTTAGGGTGGTACATCAAACACGCAAAAGGTGATGTGAGGAATGCTTGCTACTTGAGAGCAGGGACTGGATTCGAGTCTTAGCCTCGACTTAACACCATGTGATTCTGGGCAAATTACTCACCCCTGCATAAGAACAATGTATAATATCTCACGTCTTTCAAAACAAAACTTCATTAAATCATATTACAAAATCATTGAACAAGTATCAACTTCTTTTCATCTGTTATGCACCCCTGCATAAGAACAATGTATAATATCTCACGTCTTTCAAAACAAAACTTCATTAAATCATATTACAAAATCATTGAATAAGTATCAACGTCTTTTCATCTGTTATGCAGACACGCCCGTTGTGTTTGCTGTGAGAGTGAACTGAGGCTGAGGCAAGCCTCCAAGACCAGGGAGCAACCACTCCGTTTCACAAGAGGGTGAATCGGAAGAAACGTCTGAGCTCGAAACGAAAGAATCATCAGCCTTGAAGCAAACTAACAACTAATGTTTGTCAATAATTCATGTAAGGTAAGTGCCAATTTAAACTCCTCGGTGTGCAAAATCCTTTATTTGTGCTGCAGGTCGGGCTCCCCCTTTTTAGTAATTGAAATGGTTCACTCCGCTGGCCAGGCAGGGAGGGCCCCGAATCCCGAAGTGAAAGTTCTCCCAGTTGCACATCTGCCGGATGAAGCTTTCGGGGGCATCTGTGTAAAGCGAGAAGGCGAGATGGGAGGTGAGCTGTTCTCTGGCGACGGTGCCAGTCAGTTTCAGGTCTTATATTACATGCAACATCACGTGACAAATGCAGTCGTTCCAGTGTTTGTGAAGCATATGTGCCTTACCACTGATCACGTGCGAACTTTCCACTGCACATATCTCAGAAGTTACATTTTCAGAAGTTTATTTTAAGGCTCTTAAATACGATGACTCCACCGCCCTCACCCTTTCTCCCGCTTTCATACCTCGCCGTGTTCATTGAAAACTAATGTTTTTACATTTTAGTTGTACCGCGAGTACGTGCTAACGACAATATTACATTCTTTAAGATTACGCGTAATGAGTCCGTTTGCAATTTTAGTTTGGATTAATCGCGATATTTTGTACTTGTGATTTGCTCTTAATAAATTGATGAAATAGATTGACATTTATAAGACGAAAAGGATAATGTGGTCATTCAGATTGCATGCGAGAGAGGAGCGTGGGTTTAGAATCCTCCTGTGTTGTGCGTTCTGCGCCGGTACCTTCCGTGCTGTGCGTGTTTGATCTGGGCAACAATAAATTAAATTAAAGCATCTTTCCAGCATCATGACTGTTATGCCTGGATCCTTCTCGACTGATAAATCTTGAGAGAGCCTATTCATGCGGCCGCCGACCACATGTTCGCTATTTTTTTAATACATTGCGGCTTCATTTGTAATCTTTTTAAATTAATAATATGTGCTCCATTGTTGCCATCAAAACCTGGGAAACTCAGTTGCACCAATTTCTAGTTTAGTTAGGTGCGGAGATACTACGTGGCTATAATGAACGAGCCCAGCTGTGGGTAGTGTTACAGTGGGAAAAGGAGAATGTTCTTTGTTACCTTTGGGTCATGTACACGCCATATGCAACTCACAAAATTTAGAAAATAAAATAAATGTGGCCTTGAGGTGGAGAGGGTGCATTTTCCTCTATACACAGCAGCCTTTCTACAACAATACTCCATTTAATGCACCGTATTGATTCACCGTCAACAAACAGCTGACCACCTTCCTGGAAGACAACAACCTGCTCGACCCCTCACAGACCGGATTCCGAACCAACCACAGCACTGAAACCGCCCTCATCTCAGTCACAGACGACATCAGAACCCTGATGGACAACGGTGAAACAGTCGCCCTCATTCTTCTCGACCTCTCGGCTGCCTTTGACACCGTCTGTCACCGCACCCTAATCACCCGCCTCCGCTCCACCGGGATCCAAGACCAGGCCCTGGACTGGATCGCCTCCTTCCTCGTAAACCGCTCCCAAAGAGTCTACCTCCCTCCGTTTCGCTCAGAACCCACTGAGATCATCTGCGGCGTACCTCAAGGCTCATCACTCAGCCCGACACTCTTCAATGTCTACATGAGCCCCCTCGCTAACATCGTACGCAAGCACGACATCATCATCACCTCCTACGCCGACGACACCCAACTTATACTCTCCCTCACCAAGGACCCCGCCAGCGCCAAGACCAACCTACAAGAGGGTATGAAGGACGTCACAGATTGGATGAGGCTCAGCCGCCTAAAGCTGAACTCTGAAAAAACTGAAGTCCTCATCCTCGGCAACACCCCGTCCGCCTGGGACGACGGCCCTCGGCACCGCACCGACCCCCGCAGACCACGCCTGCAACCTCGGCTTCATCTTGGACCCCCTTCTCACCATGACCAAGCAAGTCAACGCCGTGTCCTCCGCCTGCTTCCTCACCCTCCGCATGCTCCGCAAGATCTTCCGCTGGATCCCCGCCGACACCAGAAAAACCGTGACCCACGCCCTCGTCACGAGCCGCCTGGACTACGGCAACACCCTCTACGCTGGGACCACCGCCAAACTCCAAAATCGCCTGCAACGCATTCAAAACGCCTCAGCCCGCCTCATCCTCGACGTACCCCGCCACAGCCACATCTCCGCACACCTGAGACACCTGCATTGGCTCCCAGTCAGCAAAAGGATCACCTTCCGACTTCTCACCCACGCACACAAAGTCCTCCACGACAAGGGACCGGAATACCTCAACAGACGCCTCAACTTCTACGTCCCCACCCGCCCCCTCCGCTCCTCTGGCCTCGCACTCGCCGCCGTCCCTCGCATCCGACGCTCCACGGCGGGTGGGAGATCTTTCTCCTTCCTGGCGGCCAAGACCTGGAACTCCCTCCCCACCAGCCTCAGGACCACCCAGGACCACTCCGCTTTCCGGAGACTCCTAAAGACCTGGCTGTTCGAGCAGCGATAACCACCCCCTTTGTCCCTAGCGCCTTGAGACCCGCACGGGTGAGTAGCGCGCTTTATAAATGCTAATGATTTGATTTGATTTGACCTAACGTTACTGTCTCCTAGGTAGACGGGTACCAACTTATACGTTTTCCAGAAAGTCTGAGTATGAAAATTTTTATTGCATGATTAATTAAAATCGTTGCACCAAATTACAATAAGAGGAGAAAACGCCCATAAAATACAAAAACTGTTAACACAATCCCACAATAAAACCGATGTGGGTGCATAAATCGCATAGCCTCCTAAATAAATACATAAAAATACGGATAGAATAATCCAATCGTGCAACCATCTAAAGTTCTACTGTTGCACGAAGTAAGGCTTCCATTGTCCCTCCCTGCACGAGCACTTCCTGGTTATTAGATCATTTGCAAAATGCCGTGTCTAACGTTCCGCGAGGCCCTCTAATTATCCCATTTCTTGGGAATAAGAGTACAAGATCATACATTCCCTTACCCCGTCGTATGCCCCACCGAGCCTTGGCTGTCTCGATGGACCTTGCCATGAGCTACTAAATTCTCAGTTCGATGAGCTGTATTAAGCTAACATAGAGGACAAGGCCGACTCCACTAGGCCACTTAGATTCATAATGAAACAGTGCAAATGCAAGCGTCCATGAGCCCGAAGCTGCTTTAATACTCGCTTTTGATACTTTTCCAGAAAGTACACTTTAATTTACAACATTTGACCCTGGAATCGTCACAGGAAGTTGTACTAAATAAACCACATAAAAAAATGTTCATTCTTATAGGGTCCGTATATCTACAGTACATTCATGCTTTTGCCTTATTGCTTGACATTACACATTTTTTCAATTTTAAAATACAAAATTGGAAAACCCGATAAGACTGCATTGTTTTGTGTGGCGGTTTTGAGTAAGATACTGATATCTTGTTTTCAAAGAAGGTGACATGTTATTTTCTTCTTTTTTATGGTTTGACCAACCTAACTATTTCACTAGTTCCCAGTAGCAGTTTTCCACTGCCGCCGGGGATGATACTGGAACATGATTGTATGCACGGATGCACATAAAACGTGTTTCACATCTTGCTGCCTTCCCCTGCTGAAGACATTATCCGTAAAAGTTTCTAAATATAAAGTTAATTTTTTGACGAGAATGAACATGGTTCTTATATCTGACCTGTGCTCCATTGTAGTCAGCCTATAAAACGTACTCTTGTCCCACTCATTCGCAACCAGATGAGCGGGGTTGGCCCTCAACACTTTTTGGTGCTATTTTTACATTCATAATTTAAAAATTCATAACTCCAATTCTACTTATTGGATTGTTGTTATTTTGATGTCATTTATTTATTACAATTTACTCTATTTTTCTTTATTGGTTTGGGATTTTTGTTGTGTTGGGTTTCGACCTAATTACGGTTTGAATACTGCATAAATCCTTTTCACATTGCCTCATTGGCTCGAGTTTGTAACATGTCTGAATCAAACCTCCTGAAGCAGGTCAATTTTATCTGTCTTTGAGGGTTTTGCACCAAGGGTCTCAGCCTTACTTAGGGTGCCTTTGAGGATGACCATGCCACATGAATCTAAATGGTTTGATCACAATTGCTTCAAGGCTGTATGTAGTTGGAAAGAAACTCTAAAGCGGGTGCCTAGAGATAAAGACCTCATTGTTGCTTGTCTCAAGGCGTATGAACTGGAACATACGACTAGCAAAAATATTGTTAGAGAGGAAGCCTGGCAGGATCTGGTTCATGCTTGTGCCAGTAAAGAGAGGTCTTTGTTCTGGCATTTAACAAATTGGCCCTGCATTGCTAAAGATAATGGTTCAGCCCGGTGTCGCCACATCACAGAGCACCAATGGACAGCCCATTTTGAAGGGGTTTATAATTGTGCGTATGCGCTGGGTAGTGTTGAGGTAGATGTGGCCTTGGGTGGGAGATGCACCCTCGTATTGCACTAGAGGAAGTTATCCAAGGTATTTGAGCCCTTTCACGGAATAAGGCCCCTGGCTGGGATGGAATACCCCCTGACCTGTTTGTGGGTGATATTGAGATTTGGGGTCCAGTGTTGACGAAGGTTTTAAATGCTGCAGTGAGGAAAGGTCCAGCACCTTCCCGGTCTACCTCTGTAATCGGCCTGTATTCAAGAAGGGGGACAAAGATAATCCCAGTGTTACCAGCTGATTTATTTGATTGTCGCTGTTGTGAAGGTTCTTGGAAGGGTGCTCTTAGACAGGTTAATGATGTGAGCAGAGGCGAATAATGTAACTTCTGAGTTACTATATGGCTTTAGGCCAGGTAGATCAACGACTGACCAGTGCTTGGATTTATATATAACGGTTTCTCGGTCGACGTCTATCCACCTGGCTTTTAGGAATCTCATGTCTGCTTTTGACGGAGTTGATTGTGAAAAGTTGTGGAGTACGCTTCTCCCAATGGAGGTGGACCCTGATATTGTGCTTCTTCTAAGAGATTTACATGCAGGTACGTCAGCATCTGTTCGGTACACCCAGGGCTCTGCTTGTACCCAAGCATTTAGAACTGGTAGGGATGTACGCCAGGGGTACAACATTCTTTTCCCTTTCTTGTTCATCATTTATGTAAACGGGGTAGAGCAAATCCTTTGTCGATGGAGGCATACTGCCCAAAGGTAGGGGCGAGTTTGCTCCCATTGCTGCCTTATGCTAATGACGCAGTCCTGATGGCCAGGACTGCTATTGGCCTACAGCTGTTACTGAATAAGTTTGTAGCTTTTATGGGCAGCCTGGATTATTGTAGTGGGTCTGCGGTCTACCAGAACGAAATCTTTTCAGGTGAGTAATCACATCTTGGCCAAAGTGCTGGCTGTTACCTATCTTGGGGTCCTCTTTGACTCGAGTAGAAACTGGAAACCCCTGATTGCTTACAAAAAATAAAAGTTTGTCAAGGTCAATACAGCCGTTAGCAGGTTTGCCCAGAGGTTGGGGTCTAGCCCGCCCTGTGCCCTGTCCGAGGTTTATCAGGCCAAGTCCATTGTCAAGATCTTTATGGATAGCAATCTCTGGTGACACACGAGGGTTGATGCCCTGCAGACGTTGAAAATATGTTTTTAAGGCGCTTGCTGAGGAGTCACCGAAATGTTCTAGCATTCTGTGTGCATGAGGAACTAGGAGTTAAGTATTTTGGGGATATGATTGCTCTCAGGCCGCTGCTATGCTGGATTACGATTTGGACTAGGGAGGATTTGCAGTTGAACAGGCTGATCCTTGAGGACTGTCTGTTACTCAACCATGCTGCTAAAATCCCGTGGGTCGCATATGTCAAGGAGTCTTTCAGTAGCCTGAGTAGAGAGGATTTATTTCGCAGTCCCAAGGCCATCGTTACTACTGAGTTGAAATGGGTGAGGGACCCTTTTTGGATCGCAAGATGTTACATAGAGAGCAGATGGAACTCATGGAACCCTTTGTACGGGGGCACACGCTGTTAAGAACGGTTCAGACTATGGAACCCTATTTATCTATCTAAAAGTGATAGGAATGGATTTTTGTTAACAAGGTTCATATTCAATATATTGCATTATTTGTTGCCCGCTTTCCAGTGATTGGAGTCCGCCTGGCTCCTTGGGTCCCAGCGACAATGTGTCTCTGCAGGACACCCTACACTTTATTATGTTTTGCAGTCACTTTTGGTTACCTAGGAGAATGTTTATTATTCCTTTATTTAAATCTGTGAATTTTAGGCAAGTTCGACCTGCAATGAGACTGAGGTATTCTAAGCACGATTAACTTTGTCCTTGCTGATTTTGGTCATATGACCTTGGTGTTGTTACCTTGTAGGGATTTAAACGCTGATTCTATTGTCTTAACTGTAATATGTATTTAATTCATTTCAGATTATTGTTGTAAGGTTTTATTTTCTTGTACTGTATACTTTAATGGTTATGATTATAACCGAATAAAGTTTATATGATGATGGCCAGGATGAACATGGTCCTTATATCCGATCTGTGCTCTATCACAGTCAGATTTTAAGACTTACTCTTGTCCAAGTCATGCGCATCCGGATGATCTTGGTTGGCGCTTAACACTTTTTGGCACTATTTCCACATTGAAACTTTAAAAATTATTAACTCCAATTCTACTATTGGATTATTGTCATTTTGGTGTAATTTATTTATTACAATTTACTCTATTTTTCTTAATTGGTTTAGGATGTTTCTTTTGTTGGGTTCTAACTTAATTACTGTTTGAGTACTGCATAACTCCTTCACACAGTACCTCTAAGTTGAGCCAGTCCACTCTGTGCCATTGCTACCAGTGGGTCAAGCTCGGGTTAATTTGTTGTCTTCGAGGTTCATTCTGACAAGGATTGTGGTTAATATTTGAGGTGGTCACTCACCCCCTCAAATAATACTCCAATTGCTTAAAACAGAGTTTGTTATTTCTGCTGGTTGGGGCCCCACGGACCCCCCACAATCCACCACACCCATTGGCTTTTCTTATGCTGGTTTACATTTGAGGTTGGAACTCAGTAAGCATCCAGAGTTGTATATTTTTAGACAATAGTAGGTCTTTATTTCCAGTATGAAATGGTTCTGCAGCTGAGATATGAAATCTTTATGATGCAGTAATAGTCAATTTAATATTCCATTCTGTGGGCGGTGTTATCCTGCAGGGGAAGGGCCGTTAGCATTCAGAACTCTTTTCATCCCATTGTGTCTCCTGGTTTATTAGCTGGTGCAGTTTCCTTGCTCCTGTTTGTGGAGTGAGTCTGAGTGCCAGGCAGGGTGTAACAGTGTGTCTCGTTCGGTTATGTTGTCCTTGCCATTCGTCCTGCTCTTAACAGTCTGCTAGTGGTCAAGGAAGTTAATTCAGGGAGCTTCAGATACTACCTTAAAGTCTACTACTAATCTGTCAAACTCAGTGCTCAGTTGTCACCTGAGGATCCCAACCACTGAAAGGGGGCTTGCTGGTTGCCTAACTTGTTGCACAGCTTGTTTAGTCAATGAGATATCCGTATACAGGGCCTACATTTGTCACTGTCAGTAACACGTGACTTAAGGTCACAGGTCAAGGGACAAGCTGGGGCTCAAATTGTTTGCCTAAAAGTTCCTAGAGCAAAGCAGCTTTAATCTGTATTTTGGAACTGATCAGTTGAAATCATGAAACCCGTGGTACTTCTGAGACATGCAATAGCAACCAGCCCCAGAAGTACACTAGTTTAGGTATCAGTTAAGTTACCAACATAACTCTTGAGCCATAAGCCATAGAAAAATGGTTTCAATGGTTCTGAATTGATTGTCTCCAGGCCTTTACGTAGAGAACCCACCCGGGAATCCTGGCTGAGGGGAGTGACACTGAAAACAGGCAATGCGTGTCCCCCTAGAAAGTAAATGACTATATGGGGGTAAATAAGTATGTAGGGGGCCACTGGCAAGGCACCACCTTTGACGTTTCACTCCCCAGTTAACCAGAGCAGAAATCGCTTTTCAGTGCTTCTCTGGTTATCTACTCAAGAGGGATGGGGGAATAAATGTCCGCTGTACTGTGCATTGGTAAGCCACAGCCCAATATCATATGAGGGAAAAACACACATCGTTCTCTGTCCATGCAGTCAAACCAATTCTATTCCGGTGTTATTCCTTGGCGAATCTCTGAGCTGAACGACCATTGCAGCCCAGAAACCGGGTGTGGGTTGCATGAATCATGAAGAACCTAGAATGGTCCTGCCCACAAAACAGGATAAATTCAATTTTGTGCTACGTGTGATTTGTAATAAATGCATAGAAAAATAATAACAGATCTTAAAAAATTCAACGAATTACGCACAGTATTGCATTTTTCGAGAAACGCCCAACAGAGGACACCAAGGGGATGGACAGCATGCACGAAAATTAAAGTGCATGTTTGTGCCGATACAAACCATGCAATTTAAGAACTGGCAATAGAAATTTGCATTCCAAAGGCGCATACTATTTGTAGAAAAATAAAAAGTGTGTCAGTGTGTGGGTACGACCTCATTGCAAGGACAGGTTAAGATAAAACTGAATCGTATTGACTGAGAGGAAAGCACAAGTAATTCCTGGTTGTCCCTAGCCAGAATTTGGTTAACGGTGATCTTTCCCACACAGTTTTCACAAAATGTAAGTATAATTCCATACCAACACAGGTTTGGGACATAACATAATGCCTCACACTGGGCTTTTTCAATTCATTCGCTTCTCGGTTCGTCCTGGAGAATTACATATTTGTTTACCTTTACTCCATCACCCTTAACAAACAAATATGGAGACGTAGACAGGTCTGGTCTACCCAGGGCCTCCACAATATCCTTGATATATCTCAACCATGGAATTTGAAGGCCCCGATCGCATCATGACCTTATGAATCAGGTGAGCCTGCTTAGTTTCCCATAGGGAAATCCAAAGGAAGAGGGGGGCAAGTTTGATATGATCCTCAACGGGGTAAGACCCAGCTGTTCATGTGCACAAAAGTGCATGTTTGCTGGTGGGAGTTCCAGCTGACGTCAACAGAAGGGATTCTCTCTCTGCTGTAGTTTTGAGCTATCGCAATAGCCCCAAATAGCTGCGCCATCTATAATATCTGGGACACACTTGCGTGTTTGTAAATTTCTATGATATGTAGCACAGGTTTATTTCCCACCTTTCTAGCAAACCCAAGGGCAAGCAGAGCAGCACAAGCTGGATGGGAATACAGGGAGTCTCCAGCTTTCCCTAATGAAAGGTGTGCAGTGGCCGCCCTCCATTTCAAGTACAGTGGGTGCAGGCACCCTTCTGGCTTCCACTCGCACAGTGTGAATTGGAAGAGAATAGCTGTGCAGCCCACATCTTCTGTCCCTCAGTGCACACGAACAGAGAGAGCGACCCCGGCTACAATGCTGTATGTGCCCTGCACACTCCCCGGTAGATTGGAAGCTGTGATCGCCACTCCCCGTGGAAGGTGGGTTCCTTTGTCCAGTAAGATAAATGTCTACCTCAGAGAGCTCTTTTCCACCCGTGAAGTGTTTCACCTGATGTTAATGTCAGGGAACTACCTGACATGAGGAGCCAGGCAAGGCCACCTACTATGTCTCCTTTCTCTGTCTGTAATTCCTTCTTGATAACGCATTTCCTTGATCTGCGCTTCTGCCAGGCTCCGGCTTCAGGCAGTTTCTGTCCTGCACACAGAAGTATCCGTGGGGGCCGATAGTGTTCAGGCAACTTTGAATGGCTGCTGGGGCCCCATTGGAGTGCAGGCTTTCCCTTCCAAGTAAATGGAACCACCTCAGGTCTCCTCCTAGCCTATATCCATGCCAGAGTGGACTAGAGATCTTGTGTGGGGGGGTGGGGTGGGGGGTGGTTAATGACCCTATTCTTCACTGACCTGCTAATCACCTGAAGCATCCAGAATGATGCATGCTGGATTCCTTCAGCACTAGTGGTGACTGTATGACTTGTAGAGAGGTTTAGGCTGATTGATCTTGCAGCAGGAATCGACTCTCCCTTCCCAGAAGAGAAGTGCTCTCATGTGAATCTCATGGGCCGTTCATGCAGATACACCTCTACAATAACACATTGATGATAGGTCCGTAATTAAAAAAACATCCCAGAGCCCCAATTACCAGTAGTAAACTGAAGCAGTGGGATCTGGCGGGAGGCTAAGACTAGCTTTAGTACCTGAAGTTGGAGCAAGGCACAGTTTATGCACGTGACTGAAGAGTGGGACATTTCTGAGTTAGATGCAATCTGTAGCCATATGGACAAACATATGTTCCAAACACAAAAGAGCAAGATCTCACTAATCGATACATAGTTTACCAAATCTGATTGTTGAGTGTTCAAAATCCAACAGGATGCTTTAATCTGTAGGAAGTTAAGATTGAGATACTTGCCTTGTGTGTTTTAAACTCGTTTCATAGGACTACCAGTTGAGATGAGATTTATGCTTGTGTTTCTGCAGAATCGATGTTGGCAGCTTTCTTTGACACTCCAGGTGGCCCAGAAAATCTGTACATCAAGGAAGTCCCCAAACCCAAACTTAAAGAAGGGGAAGTCCTGCTCAAGGTGCATGCCAGTGCTCTCAACAGAGCAGACCTCCTCCAGGTAGAGATCCTTCAATAAGCTACTCAGCGTGCCACAGCCGGCTGTTGATTTTCCCAGTAATGTTACTGTGTGTTTTTGTACTGATGTGTCACTCTGCTACTCACCTGCTACCGAAATCCAGTTGTTTTCTTTCCGTTCTGATAGTAACAGTGCCCTTCCATTTTAGAGAACTGTTCAAATATCAGAAGTTTGTTTTGTGCTGTGTTTCTCTACAGATAAAAGGAATAAACACCTTATTACAACCACACAGCCATCTGTCACCAGTTTTTTCTGTGGTGTGGCTGAGAGAATCAGAAGTTATATATTGAGCTGTTTTTCCTCTGAAACTAACCTCGCTTCGTTGATTTTGTAATGTAAATGTACTTCCGTTAGAGGAAGAACACGATGTCTTGTTACAAAATGTACAATATTTACAACCATGGCCATAAGAGCGTTATGCTACAGCGCCCCCTGGAGTTTATAGCCGCGAGGCCTGTCAAAGGTGTAAGCACGAGCCAGCCTCATGCTTGGCTCGTGAGTTCATTTTATATCTTAAAAAAATAAATACTTTATTTATAGTTTTTTCAAATTCGAGAAAACAAGATGACAACAGCAGCTGTTTACATGCCATGAATCCATCAGTGCAGCTGTCCAGGTCATGCCTAGCAGGCCCATTTTATATCTTAAGTATTTATTTTCGCATCCTAATTTAACCGTTCTCTAACTGGGATGATGGCATTGCCTCGTAATTTGC
Organism: Pleurodeles waltl; assembly: GCF_031143425.1. Classification (NCBI taxonomy): domain Eukaryota; kingdom Metazoa; phylum Chordata; class Amphibia; order Caudata; family Salamandridae; genus Pleurodeles; species Pleurodeles waltl. The sequence continues at coordinate 1,695,763,055 of NC_090444.1, read as the reverse complement.
CCACATTGATGGCATTAATTCCCTCCGTTTAGCCTCTTCTGCTTAGGCGCTTTTTTCAGTTGCCCAGGAAGCCCCCAGTTCAGTTGGTTTTAGTTGAATTCTCAAATATAGTTGAGTGGTCTGTGCACGTGCCTTTTGAATGGATGTACAACAGAATTAAGTAGCTATTTAATTTCATTGAAACGTTCTGCTTTGTGCAAAAAAAAGTGCAGTTTCAAGCTTAAATTCAGCCAGAACAGATATACACAATAATTTGATTTACCAGGTCTTTCACAAGGTTTAGGAAGAGCAAATGTCTAATCAGTTTTACAAAAATTTTAGTGAATGCACGTGAGTGATGTCAGTTTCGCACTCTTCACACTCACTAGGTGATTTTGAAAGTGAGAATTTATGCCATACACAACAAAACGACAGCATGAAATGCAAAATCATTTGCAAGGGAAATAGAAACGTACCTGTGGAAACATGCCAGCAGTTGGAAGTCACAGAATGTGCATTATATTTTGTTCGAGTAACTATATATAAAGGGTTAAGTTAGAAATACTAAATGTATGCAGCACATGTGCATTCTTTACAGAGGCAGGGGAAGTATCCTCCACCGAAAGGAGCCAGCGAACTCTTGGGACTCGAAGCTGCTGGCATTGTGGCTGGGTTTGGGCCTGGCTGTGAGGGGCGATGGAAGAGCGGGGATCTGGTAATGGCACTGATGGCCGGAGGTGGCAATGCAGAATATGCTGCAGTGCCAGAGGGGTACGTGATGCCCATCCCTGCGGGCCTCACTCATGCTCAGGCGGCTTCCATCCCTGAAGGATGGCTTACTGCCTACCAGCTGCTGCATTTTGTAGGTAAGATACCATACCATCCAGGGAATTACAGCTTTACTGTCTGTCTTTTCATCTCCCCCTCTCTCCTATCTGTCTGTCTGTCTGTCTATCTATCTATCTATCTATCTATCTATCTATCTATCTATCTATCTATCCATCTATCTATCTATCTCTATTATATATATATATATATATATAATCAAGGTATATACTTATTTATGTTATGCATAATGTGAAACTGTGTTAATAATATGGTCCAGTATTGCCACGCCACTGGGGGTTCTGGTGCCATCCAGGGAATTACAGCTTAACTGTCTGTCTTTTCATCTCCCCCTCTCTCCTATCTATCTATCTATCTATCTATCTATCTATCTATCTATCTATCTATCTATCTGTCTGTCTGTCTGTCTGTCTGTCTGTCTGTCTGTCTGTCTATCTATCTCTATTATATCTATATCTATCTCTCTCTCTCTCTATATATATATATATATATATATCAAGGTATATACTTATTTATTTTATGCATAATGTGAAACTGTGTTAGTAATATGGTCCAGTATTGCCACGCCACTGTGGGTTCTGGTGCCATAGGCACTATAGGACGATATTACACGTCACCAGTAATGTATTTTCTGTATTTTCATAAATAAAAATGTATTTTAAATTTTGAGGCAACATTCCAGAATACAATAGCAAGAGACATTACATCCGAATGGTAAACATCATCATCACAACAGATAACCATATGATATGTGTCATACTACCAACAGACTTATTAATATGATCACAAATTGGCAGAATCATCCAATCGCCTACTGTTGTAGGTAAATATATGAAGTATCCTCAGAGGTCTGCTCCTGATCTACAAAGTACCGCTTCAGTGGGTTCCAGATATCTTTGCATCTTGAAGTATTCAGTAAGAGGGTCGCACATATTTCTCCACTCAGTCATCCACCCCCATCAGCAACACAGGATCTCCCATCTAGCAACAAACCACAAACCACCTATGTTGCAGGCTCAGAGGTTGAATGACTCAGTGTAAACATGTACGCCCCTCATTTTGTATCTATAACAGCCAAAGGTTTTTTATGTAAAGTGCTTCCGTGCCCCTTTAGTAGTTATTTTCAGTGAACCTCATTGAGAGCTACTAATCTCATTAGTGTTGCAATGGTATCCACATCAGATAAATTGCACTAGTGGCCCCCACCTGCAAGGTTACTACCAGCGATCACCTCAGTGCATCAGGCACGGTTGCCAGCCGTAATCTAAAAACGGCTTTGGTAACAAGGAAGGCCCTACACGGTAATACTTAACAGCCAAGTAACAAAGTAATAACATTTGTAAGAAGTCTCCCAAATGCCACAACGTTTGTCACTCAAATATCAGCTATAAATATATTTTGGAAATTCAGCCATTTTTCTTCAAATATCAGCTTTTGAGTTCTGAAAGTAAACACATTTTCGTTGTAAATAGACACTCTTAATTGTGTTATATGTATGTTAATTCAGCCAAGCAAAAGCTTCTAATTTCGTAGGCTGGGCTCCAGGAGAGCTACTTACAGGTAGCAGGAGGCCTACCAGTGGCTCATGAGCTACTTGTTGGAGAAGCCTGGATTAGACTCATAATTAATAAACATCTAAATAAATAAATAAAAAGGCAAAATAATAACAGAAGATCTGGACATCGCGCGTTCCCTGCGCTGTATCCCTGTAGGTCACAGGCTAACATTATGTGTCCTTCACCGAGGTCGTCTCCTCTAAGTGCTCCGGAGGTCACTGGGTCCTTGTATTTGTGAAATAGTAATTGAATGCTGTCCTTGCTTAGCATGTGCACACCCGTTCTGCACATATCTGAGCAGGACATATTGGGCATTTTGTTGTGTGCGGGTCATGGAGTTGGCTTCCCTTTCAAGCTGTGTTTCACTCCCAAGTGTACATTATTAACTTGGGCAGGCGCAGTGACCTTACACTAGGATTACCTATTTCTTTTCAAGGCGCACCGAATCATAAACCCCTGATCAAAGAAATGAAATAGCGTTGCCAGCAGTGTACTTTCAGCAAATGATTTACTGGCTCAGTACACATCAACATGCCACAGTGATTCAGATTAGAGAATTAGCACCCAACACACACACATATGCGCACACAGTACTTTAAGGTCTTGGGTTGGATGCCAAAAACTCTCTCTAGAAGCTTTTATCTCTCATCTTCAGCTGCTATGCCATCAGTACTCTCCAACCTGTCAGTAATTAGCCCCGGCCCCTCCTTACCCCAAATACATTTAGCAGCCTTTCTGTCTGAGGTCCAGAGGTCAGTGAGCCATTCATTCTAGCTTTCTTGCCCGATGTCTCTTTCTTATCTGCTTCATTTTGTTGTAGCCCAACATTCACTTACAAGCATATTGTGTGATAAGCACACCCTTGATACGCACAATTAGGGAATATCACTGCCATTATAATTCTGATATTCTTAGCCCTCGTCCTGAATCTTTCACAGTGAGTTGGGATTGCATGCAAGCGCAAGTACAACAAATCAAATCTCAGAAGAACACTCAGAATTTTTCAGGGGGGCTTATGTGTCTTTCGGTTTGCGGGAACCCGCTCCCACTTGTGCACCAACCGTCCTTAGCGGCTCCCTTTTCACCTTGCAAGCTTGTAAGAGTACTGCGATCTTCATTAAGGTCATTTTTGCTTACTCTCTTGCCCTTCTTCTCAACTGGTTGAGAATCTTAATTCATATTCTGGGGTAGAGCTGCACATATGTCTGACCACACTTGAATCCAGTCAGATGTGCAGAACTTTCTGGATGAGAGGTGCACCTTTCCTGGAAGACACGTCAGGAAAACATCATTACAGAAAGCATTAGGAGTAATACATGTTGCTGTCCTAGAATTGTCTGCAGTAGGTACCTGGATTTTAAAGACCACCAGTTCCAGCTTTGCTTTAGTGAAATGTGCTTGATCTGCAAAGAGGCTGAGCTGTTGTATCATTCATTGTATGATGTACACATCAATGATGTATACATTAATCTTTTCTTTTATTTAGGATTTCGGTGCTTTTGAAATGCTAAATCTGTGCAGTTTCCTCACTAGGCGATGCATACGGTCTAGGCTGAAATGCAGGGGGATTTAAATTAAATGTGAGCTCTTTTGGAGTAAAAGAAGCAGTCATCACCATTTCCTTGTCCAACAAAGGCTGTTATAGCAAAGAATATGATGATCACTGATTGCGGTGGCAGAGAAGATTGTCTCCAGAGAAGCTGTTTTTCATGTTAGTAATTTTGTGTTGCAGGAAGCTGTCTGCTCAAACAATTTTTGCATGGAAATGGCTATGACCAGATTTAAGGCAGTTATTTTAATGGAATTATGAAGATGCAACAATCCTTTGAAACGATTGATAAGTGCCTCATTTTTAATTCAAAATGTATTATCTGGTGTGCCTAAGAGGACCACAGTGGCTTTGTTGCAAGAATATGCTAAGCTTATTTTGCCAGACATGCAGTTTAATAAGGATTCAAGTTTTCATCCAAAGCCCAGTAGCAGACATTAAGCCACTTGCTTTTATATTGCATCTCAGTTGGTGGTTTCCTAGCAGAACTAGTAACCAGGATTTTAAATACAGAAGTGGAATGAACCAGCCTGTCAGGTTCAGAATGGAATGGAGAAGTGAAATGTCAGATTCCTTTAGTGAACTGGTAGATCTTGAACCTGACGCAGATCTTGAAATGTGTCCTGCAGTAGAGCAAGACTGACCCAACATTAAAAATGGGACAAGCACTACAAGTTTAAATTGCTGTTGTTTTGGTATCCAGCTGGTTAAATATACGAGAGGAGTTTGTGGAAAGGCATAAAGACTCTTCTACTACTCTTTAAGAAGAAATGGCACACTTAGGGCAAGAAGTGACAAAAAAACATCTAATAAGGAAATCCTCTGTTCTTGAAGACTATCTGTAATGCAATGGTACTTAACACCCATTCTTGTGATGCATGATAGAATCTGCTTTAAGTATCTTCTAGATTACAAACTGGATGAGACAGTGTCCCTCGATGCTTGTTCAGCAAAAACACTGCTTCTCTATTTTTCATTAGGACTTCAAAATATTTTTCACAAGAGCAGAGAAATGAAGGATGTGTATCTCAGGAAAATGGCATTGAGTTCTAGGTGGCTGATGTGAGGAAGTGAATAGTTCAAGAACGGCGTGCCACATGCTCCAGTTAATATGCATTTCAGCTTAGTTTTACTAGGTTAAATTGAGCCATCGCGAATTAAGTTTGAAAAGGACAGACACTACGATGGTTTGCCTCCGTGACTAGAGAGACTCCAACACAAGGCTGACGACTGCACTTCTCTTGACAACTGGATACCAGTTGTTTAGAGCCTGATGCTTGAGAGTTCTCATTTGTGATCTTGCCAAAGGAACAACATGAGTACATTAGGGGATGGGGCTTGGAGCCTCTACACTCTCCATTCTGACACTGCGTTTATCACAGATGAACTGTTTTGCTGCCCCTGTGATGTGTGTGGTACGAAATGTACAATGAGAGATGGAGAACCACAAGTTGGGTAGTGTGTGGCACACTTGCCAGAGCTGTCTAAACATTGTTCTGACTAAGTTTCACCAGCCAAGCATGTAAAGTAAGGAAACTAGGGAGCCTCTTGTTAGCAAAGGTGAACTGCCACTCCAGAGTGTACCTTAATCACTGAGGAGGAAGAGTTTAGACCGAATGCTGCTCTCTTTAGTTGTTCGAACATTTTTAGAAGGCAAACTATGGGAGCACTGGTGAGCAGATGGACAGCGTGGGTTAGGAATCAGTGACCACTTTCTGGTATTGAAGACTACCAAATGGAAGTGGGTTTTGCTCTTTTGAGGCGAGAAAATAAGTATAACCAGCAGTAACCCCTTCAAACATTGACTTAAAGAAACCTAGGAAATCATTCCAGTATATGTGGAGTTTGTTGATAAAGTTCAAAAAGTCAATCGTAGCTCCGATTGGTTTCTTGGATGATCAAAGGTGCTTAATCACTATTGGAAACTACTCATAATGCATCACAGCACTGCACGTGTTGCATTCATTGCCTCCTTTTATTAGGCCATACTAACAAACCTTGTTGTATGTCATACCTGTTACCACCACATTTATACATCACAATTGCTGTGAAAGCACTACCTACCTGCTACGATAGTCTGTTTTATATGTACTGGGCGATATTGGTCAGGGTCTGACCGGTACAGCCTAGTTCCTCCCTATTACAATGATTTTTGTTTCTTATTTGATCAAGAGTTCCTTAAGGCGATCTGCTCTAATCTATACTTACTATTCGTTAATTTAGTACAATCCTGCAGGACAAGGTATGAATTATCATCCTCTTCTTCATGCTAGTGGTACCTTGAATTGTGCATGGGATAACCCATGTCAGGCTCAGCTGGTGTTGTACCCCTCAACTCCTGCATTATTTTTTATTTGTTTTTATGGCCCAACAATAAATATTTTTGCCTTTTCATTGCTGCCCTCAGTTGACCCTATGTTACTCTCTCTTGGGCCTTTTAAAATCTCAAATGATTTTATTTTCCATGTTAAGGACTAAATGTGCATACCTTTCTGTAGAGCACTGGGCACCAACCATCTCCTCTATCATTCTAGAGCAGAAACACATAGGTGTATAGTACAGATCGTGAACTGTCGAAGGGTAGAAGTGCCTACAAAACCCATAGGAGGAGACCAGAAAGGGGCTGGATAGGATGTTTGACATCAGACATAATCCCGAAAGGCCAGCTGCCTGAAGGGCTTGAGCAAATTGCAGCATATAAAGCATTGTGGTCATGAGTGAATTATTAATCTCTCAGTATTTTATTAATACATCTGGTCCTCCATTGGTGAGTGTCTAAGAGCATCAACTGGGTGTCTCTAGACACAGTGACTACTTAAACATATGAGTTAGTGTTTAGCTGTTATATTGAGCTTCTCTTCTACATTAGAAGTCACTCTGATAATGCATAGCAGATAACTATCTACTATCATTCATACCGTTTAATGCAGGCAAAGTGCAGAAGGGAGAAACTGTGTTGATCCATGCTGGAGCCAGTGGTGTAGGTACAGCAGCAATCCAGCTGACCCGATTAGCAGGAGCGATACCCATTGTTACAGCAGGCGCCAAAGAAAAACTTCAGATGACTGCAAAGCTGGGGGCGGCTGCAGGCTTCAACTACAAGGAGGAGGACTTCAGTAAAAAGGTCCTGGAATTCACCAAAGGTAAGGTCAACATACGTATCACAGTAAGGAAGGAACAAGAGATCCAAATATTATCCCCGAGAGCACCATTGCTCTGTAGGCTGGATGAGAGACCTGCAGGTTACAAGTTCAGATTCATCTGTGGCCATCCTTCTGAGGCGGAGCAATTTGTTACAAAAGAGTTAGATGATAATAAAATCTTTCATTTGAGTGCCAAGAGACGATTTTGGTTGTGCTATATAAATGATCATTGCTGTGCTTTTTATTGTGTTAGTGCCCATACTTACTGAGGGGGCCACGCTTGAGGCAGGTGTGCGCATTGCAGTGAACCTCCATTAGATTCTAATGCAACCTGAATAATGCACAATGTTCATCTGTTGGAGAAGACCACTTTTTGTGTCTGCGCATACACAGGAATAATATTCTCCAGAGATCTGGCTTTTGACATGTAAGTGAGCATCAGAAAAGTATAGGCGCACTGGATGCCAAAGGTGATTTATCGTTTTAAAGCTGGTGCGCACACATATCCAACAGATATTGTTGTGAACACATGTTCTACCACAGGATAATGTTAAATCTTTCTTGTCGGATGCTTGCATTATTTGATGCAGGTGGAGACTTGTAACCCTCTACTACCTAGAGAGTTGGGTGTGCCCAGTGTAACACGCATGCCTCTATTCATGTCAGCCAATGAGATAATGTAGACCCTTTCATGAAAGCATGGGTGCCACTTAATCTAGAAGATGAAAACAATGGCTACCCTAACACAGTTGTGAAAGATTTAAACCTGGTTAAAATAATACTAACATCTTCAAGGAATGCATTAAATCAACAATGTAACCAGTATTCCTGAATGTAATACATCTGTGTCATTCTCACATGCATAGACAACCACAATCTATCTTTTAATGCAATCCTTTTATTCACCTATACAATAATATTGGCAAGAGAAACTAATATAGTTTTCTTCAAGGAACAGAATATTTGCGAATGTGAAAACATTTGAAAGAATAACTCAGACACATTCATACACTAATTCATTTATTCATACATGCACAAGGAGACTCATGTGCCCACTCACACTCCCACTCAGACACTGGTACTCACTAGTCTCACACACTCACTTTCAGACCCACTCAAACACTCACGCACCCACACACAGAAACAGGCCCTGTGGCCAACCTGCACTGTGCACACCCAAAGGACTTCGCAGCATGGGGTTGGGTGGTTGTAAGGGTTTGTTTGCCAGGCCTGGCTGCAGGCCAGGCCTTGCGACCAATCCCTGCTGTGCACACCAAAGGGCGGTGGTTGGAATAACGTATAGTAATTACAGTTACTTTACGTTAAAAAAACAAACATAGAGATTCACTGAAAAAAACAAAGGTTACAGGGATGTTATAGTTAGGTTCTGAATTTACTTGTACAAAATCATAGAAATTCAGCAGTTTCTTCCAAGTAACTATAACTTGCCCCCTAAGGTAACCATAACTCGCGCCTTCGCCATGCACAGCTAATTACTTCACATATTATATCATTGATGAGATGTTGTATGGCATCTTTGATATTATCACTGCAACATTTGCAATAAAATTATTGATAAGAAAACTGTGCATGTCAAGGGTGTGAGTTATAGTTACCATTGGGTGCGAGTTATAGTTACTAGAGAGAACAACTATAACTGCTGAATTTCTATGGTTTTGTATGAGTAAATTCAGAACCTAACTATAACGTCCCTGTAACCTTTGTTTTTTTTCAGTGAATATATACATATATATATATGTGTGTGTGTGTGTGCAAAAGCAGTGCCAACAGTTACTGAACTGGTGGATGATCGGCCATTCGACTGGACCGACTCCTGACTTTACACATTACCTCTGAGATAAGCCTGACTGTTTGTGCCACGCTACCTAGGGGGTGAGCAGGGGTTATCTTAGCTGTGTGGCCCCGTTACCCTGACTAGAGTGAAGGTCCCTACTTGGACAGGGTGCAAACCACTGCCAACTAGAGACCCCATTTCTAACATTGGTGATCAGCAGTGAGGATTGGACTTGACATACGGTGATTGGTGTATACTACTTCCATATCGCAGACCATTACGCAACCACATACTGTTTTTTTGCCCTTCTCTTCTTTTTGCCTTCTAGAAACTTTGCAACTTTTGGATTATCCACAATCATGTCTCAGTCTGGGGAGCCATCAGCAGTTGCTGCAGATTTGGTGTTTGAGAAGGAGAGGCTGGAAACCTATTCGGTGCCACAACTCAGAAAGTTCTGTAAGGAGCTCAAGTGTCCTATTAAAGGCCTCACTAGAAAGGAGAGCTGCAAAAGGTGCTGAGGGCCTGGTTGGCAGCAAATGAGGCTGATGAGCACGCAGAGAAGGAGAATGTTGTTGTTTAGAGAGAGGAGGAGACCCTGTATGAGGATTTGGTGGATAACCATCTGCCTGGGAGGAAGTCACCTTACAGGGCAAGCAGCAGTGTTTCTTCAAGAAGTCTAACCCCAGAGGAGCTGGATGACAGCCAGGAGGCCAGGAGGCTTTGAATGAAGCTGGAGAAGCTCACGCTAAAGCATGAGATGGAGCTTCAGTTGGAACTAGCTAGGTTCAAAAGAGAGAGAAAATCGCCATGGTGAAAGAGAAAATGCTTTTAGCTCAAAAGCTGAGCTTAAAGGAGCTGGCCTTGATAGGCAAGGCCAGCACAGATGGTGGCAACGTTTCATCAGTGCAGTCTGAGAGAAGGGTGCATCTTCCCAAGAATCTAGGGAAAGAGTACAATAAGGAGGATGGCATACACAGGTGGTTTCAGGGCTGTGAGGCAGCTCTCCGCATGCATGGGATCCCCGAGAAAGATTAGGGGGCGGACCTGTGGAACTACTTCTCCGTGGAAGGAAGGGACACATTGTTGGCATTAGGGGCAGGTAGCAAGCTCACCGACACTACCATGAAGCGTGCCCTTTTCAATAGGTATGGCCGGACACCAGAGATGTACAGGAGGAAATTCAGGGAGAGTAGGAAACTAGATTCCCAGACCTGGCTTGAGCGTATGGATTCCTTCTGCAGAGCACTGGATGGTTGATTAAAGGGCAGTGAGGCAACAGATTATCAGAGGCTGTACAATTTGTTTGTTTGGGAGCACTTGTCTAGTCTGTGTTTTCCAGAGCTGCAACAAGCACTTGATTGACAGCAGGCTTACTGACCTCCGGAAGCTTGCTCAGGAGGCGGACCATTGGGTAAGTAACAGGGTCCCTGGGTGAGGATTCCCTACTCCCTGTTGAAAAGAATAGTTGGTTCCCTCCAGGAAAGCCTGCAGGGAAGGAACCCCTGAAGTGTTTTGCCTGCCTTTTGCCTGTGGTCAGGAAGAGCATTTCACGGGGAGATCCAAGTTCCCCAAGCAGGCCCAGCCCCCCACTGGTGGGCAGTCACACGGGGTGGCCAGTGTAGCGCATAGGAAAGAGTTGGCCTCAGTTAGTGGTGGGGAGCCAGCTGAGTTAACCCTAGTCTCCCTGGATGAGGGCGAGGTGTTCCAGAGAACTCTCATGCCTGACAATACTAAGAAGTACAGGAAGTGGGTGACCATCAATGGGAGGCTGGTGGAGGGTCTGAGAGACACAGGAACCAATATGACAACTGTCCGCTGTCATCTGGTGTTGCAGGAGCAGGTAATCCCTAATGTGGTCCACCAGGTTGTTGCAGTAGACAATAGTGAGCACCAATGTTTGCTAGCTCAGGTTCCCTTTGAATTGGGAGTGTCTCATGTTCCTTGAAGGTAGCTGTGAGTCCATCCATGCCTGTTGATTATCTGCTAGGGAACTACCTGGAACATACCGCCTGGAAGTAGGTGGAGCTCAGGTCGCACTTGGAAATGTTGGGATTGCCAGAGTGGGTGTGCATGACAACCCGGTCGATGGCTGCCTGAGAGGGAGATCAGAAGGACCTGGAGCCTGAAACAATAGCCCAGGTGCCTGCCAGGAGGAGGAGGGGCAAGGGGCACGGGAAACCCATGGTCTGGGAGGAGGCTGAACCTGAGGGGGATGCCACAGAATCTACAGGGTACGAAATGGCCGAAATGGGGGGACCTACGTGAGCTGACCCATTGGCAACGGGAAGGAGACCCCACCAGGAAGGAGTTCTGTGCAGTGCAGAAAGTGTGCCCCACTCTTGAGGGGCTTCGGAAGCAAGCGAAGCCCAGGCATCTGGTGACACCTCTGGATCTCACCTGATTTACTGGGAGAAAGATTTCATGTATAGTAAGCCTAGGGCAGCCTGTGTGCTGGACGTACCCCAGTGTTTCAGAGCCTTCCTACTGGGTCTGGCTCATGATGTGCCAATGGCAGGTCATTTGGGGCAGGACAAGACCTTTGACAAGCTTGTCGCCCACTTTTTATTGACCCCAAATGAAGAAAAACTCTGATGCTTAGTGCAGGACCTGTCAAACCTGCCAGGCAAGTAGTAAATCTGGGAAGAGGTGCAAGGCTCCTCTTCAGCCGTTTCCTGTTGTGGGCACCCCTTCTGAGTGGGTGGGCATTGACATTGTGAGGCCTCTGGATCCCAAGACAGCCATGGACAACAGATTTATCCTGGTCATGGCGGACTATGCCACGCGGTACCCGGAAGCTATCCCTTTGAGGACAGTGACTGCGCCCACCATGGCCAGGGTAATTATGGGGATCTTTACCCGCGTGAGTTTCCCCAAGGAGGTGGTGTCTGACCGGGGTACCAATTTCATGTTGTTGTACATGAAGTCCATATGGGAATGTTACCTACAAGCTCACCATGCCTTATCACCCCCAAAGCAATGGGTTGGTTGATCGATCTAACCGTTCCCTGAAGGGCATGATTATGGGCCTCTCCGAACCCATGAGACATAAGTGGAACCTCCTGTTACCATGCATGTTGTTTGCCTACAGGGAGGTACCTCATAAGGGGGTTGGCTTCAGCCCTTTTGAACTTCTAAACGGGCACCCTAGGAGAAGGCCTCTCAGTTTGGTGAAGGAGGGCTGGGAGCAAGCTCCCAATTAGCGACCCCAGGATGTATTCAGTCACATGCTGGCCTTCAGGAACAGGACAGCTCGCTTCCGGGAGCTCGCCCAGGAGAGTCTGGAAGCTAGCCGGGAGGATATGAAACTTTGGTACGACCAGAATACCACTCTAGGTGCCAGAAGGTGTGGATGATGGCCCTGTTAGCACCCTGTGCTCTCCAAGACCATTGGTTTGGGCCTTTTGAGATGAAGGAGTGCAGGAACAATGCCATCTACCTGGTGGACATGCACATTTTTAGGAACCCTTTGAGAGTCCTGCACGTGAACCGCCTCAAGCCACATTTTGAGAGGTCTGAGTTGACTATGCTCTTGGTCACAGATGATGGGGTGGAAAAGGCAAGTGAGCCTCTCCCCAAGCTCCAGTCTGCCAAAGAGCAGGATGGGTCAGTAGAGGGCATGAATCTCTCCCATACTTTGACACTAGAACAGCAGAGGGACTGTCGCCAGTTGCTGGGACAGTTTGCCTCCATGTTCTCACTCACCCCTGTGGTCACCCGGCATTGACACTGGGAACAGCCTACCTGTCAAGCACAGGTGATGGACAGAGTGAGAAACCGCATCAATCAGTTTTACTTTTAGAAACTGGGCATTTTCTTGCTTAACCATTTTGTGCCTCTGCCTGGCTGTGCAATACACCTCTGGGTCAGGATGACAGTTGGGCTGTTTGTGAATTCACTCTAGACAGTCACACAAAGGGAGCTGAGGTTGACCTGCATATCCTGATGGGTCTTCCTGGGCTAGAGTGGTGGGAAGAGCTGACACATGCCCCTTGAATTGGGCTGTGCCTGTCCTTACACAAGCAGTCTCCAACCCCTGGAGTCTCTGGGTCAGGGCAGGAAAGGCAGGGTCTTGTGCACTACAAAGACTTTCCTTTGAAGTTTGCCTACTTCAAAAGCAGAAATGAGTATAAGTATTGGACCTCTGAGACCACAACTTCAGAATCCTTCTGGACTGAGGCCATTCTGCCAGAAAGGAGAGTTAGATGTTGTAGGAGAGACTGCCACTCTGCTGTTGCATTGCTGTGCTGGCCTGCTGCTTGCTGCTCCTGTCCTGGGAGTGAAAGGACTGGACTTTGCTTCCCACATCCTGCTTCCCAAGGTTCTCCATGAGCTTGCCTCCTGTTAGAAGTCTCAGGGATATCAAAGACTTCATCTGCCAGCACCTGGGTTCTCTTGCTGAGAGCCTTGACTCACCAAGTGGTGCCAAATCCAGTTCCTGGGCCCTTGGGAGTGAGTTCTGATGAAACTAAGAAGAAACCAAGTGCATCGACTCCAGAGCAACTTCGGAACTTGTGCTGCTGTCCGACTCCACACCTCTGCCTGCACCAGGAGCTGTGGTCCTTGCTGAGTGCAACAACCACCGGCACCGTAGGCCCGATGCCGCTGCAGCACCTCCAAAGTCCAGCATGAGTCCTGAGTGCCTTGTCCCCGACGTATTGGACATCTGACTCCGCCGCAGCATCTGTGGTACAGTGGTGTGATCACAACACCGCGAAGTCAACATCTTGCCCTGCTGGATTCATCGAACTCCGCAGGATCGTAAGGAACCGACGCCTCACCACTGACGCCACATCACCTCCCCTCCAACTGTAAGGAACCAATGCCTCACTTCCCCTGCCTCGCAGTAAGGAACCAATGCCTCAACTCTCTGGTAGCCGTAAGGAACTGATGGCGCACTGGCTCCAGCGACACCTCACGTCCCCCACTCCGTGCAACATCTTTGCTTCCTCATCGTTTTCAAAGGTACTGTGCCTGGAGTCCCTGCAACTCCATAACCTTCCTGCACTCCCTTGCGAGTGGCGTCGGACTGCTGGGAATGACTGTGTCAATGACGTTGTGCTAGCCCTACTTGGAGCTAGTGTGTTTCTAAGGGCTTTACTGAGATTTAGGGGGTCATTACGATCCACGGCAGTTCAGACCACCATGCCAGTGGCGGGGGCAAAGACCGCCACCGACATGGCGGTCTGACCCGACATATAATGGAGACAGTGAGGGTCGGCTATGGCGGCCCTCCTCTACCACCAGGCTGCCGCCGACAGGCAGCCTGGCGGTGGAGGGAATCATTTTCCGACAGGGCAGTGCTGCAAGCAGTGCTGCCCTTCGGATAATGATCCCTTTTCCCATCAGCCTTTCCCTGGCGGGTTCCCCTGCCAAGGAAAGGCTGGCGGAAGGGGTGCTCCGTGGGCCCCCTGGGGCCCCTGCACTGCCCATGCACTTGGCATGGGCAGTGCAGGGGCCCCAGTGCAATGCCCCATCGCGCAGGTCATTGCCCGATTTACTGGCAGTGATCTGCGCGACGGGTGCTGCTGCACCTGCCACACACCAACATTGGCGGTGGCTCCATTTGGAGCCGCTGTCAATGTTACGTCCCTTTTCCCCGCAGTCTTCTATTGCCCGCCAGCGCGGATCTCAGCGGGTTATACCGCCGAGATCATTATGAGGGCCTTAATCTTTAAAAATTTGAATCTTTGCTTGTGTATGTTGGATTTTTTTTCGTTTTGGTCTTGTTTTACTGAGATAAATATTGCCTATTTTTCTAAACTGGAGTAGATTTGTAGTGTTTTCACTGTGTTACTCTGTGTGTACAAATACTTTACACATTGCCTCTGAGATAAGCCTGACTGCTCGTGCCAAGCTATCAAGGGAGTGAGCAGGGGTTACCCTAGCTGTGTGGCCCTGAGTAGAGTGAGGGTCCCTACTTGAACAGGGTACAAACCACTGCCAACTAGAACCCCTATTTCTAACAGATCCACAGAAGTTAAACGGTTAAGAACCACTGCTCTATGGTGTACTGTAAGCAGAGGAAAAACAGAGTTAAGCAGGTATTCCTATATGGTGTATATTTGACCCTGGGCATCGAGATGTTTCTTGTGTGATAGTCGTTAGTAAAGAATGTTAGTTGGTGTACGTAGTACAGGAAAAAGTATGTAAGTGCAAGTATTCATCGTTTATTTCTAAATCTGTATTCATATAACATTTACCAGTTGGGGTAGCATTACTACGTGACTCATGGTATAACCGCAAATCAGTTGACACAATTTACATAAGGTTCAAAGTGGAACACATTCTTGTATCCATACATTAGACTGACCTCCACCTGTGAAAATGAGGTAAAATAGAATTATTACTCCTTTGGAAAGCCTAACACCTACGAGCCCAAATCAGTAAAGATTCCTAGGTAGCCAGTCATGATCACTAACATGTATTAAACGTTATTCCTTATGCAGAGCATAAATGTCATTTTTTTAGCCTAGGAGTAACTACTTATTGTGAGGTATTATACAAGGTGCACAGATAAAACGATGATCCAGACTCTTGCAACAACTTGTAAATTCCTGATCGTCCCAGAATTTAGAGTCAAAGGACAATACGTTTACTTACCTTTATGCTCAATTATCATTTTCCTCCATAAGGACTAAGACATAGAACTTTAGCATTTGCAAATTCTGATGATATAAGTGCATTTTTTTAGTCTATTGAGACATGTAAAAGGCCTGTCTTGGGGATGTAATCTTTTAAAACATTTTCATTTGCTTTCCTCCCCAGTTAAGAGATCCGTGCATATTATTACTTGTAAAGCTCAGAAAGTTATTTTAGGATCTAAAGTGAATTTAGACAATCTGAAAAGGGATGACATTGTTGAAATGTCAAGTGTTCCAGAAACATATAAATGATAATACTTCTTACAGCTGCTCTTGTTTTGATATGGACGGTTTCAGGTGTTGGGGCTGATATTATATTAGACTGTATAGGAGGATCCAACTGGGAGAAGAATGTGGACTGTCTGAATACAGATGGGCGTTGGATTTTGTATGGCCTGATGAGCACCGCTGAGATCAAGGGTGATCTGTTGTCGAAGATGCTTCGCAAGCGAGGAAACCTGCTGTGCAGCCTGTTGAGGTCTCGCTCGCACAAGGTAAGCTTATGCTAATAGTACCTCATGTGATGTTAGTGGTTGCAAATCATTCATTGTTGGGCCGAATTTAAAGAAAAATATTGGACCAGCTAATCGATTCATAAATAAAATATTTCTGTATTTGGAAGCAGGACGGGCTCTTTTCCATCTCTCACCACCACCCCCACCAGTGACCATCTACACAGGGATATGAGGGCCAATGGTAGAAGCTAGTAAAGGGGACTGGCTAAGAGATTCAGACAGAGACACAGGGCCCCATCACTCTGCCTCATCACTTCCACTGTTTAGTGAGGCCTACTGGATGTAGTGGACCTCTTCAAGACAAAGTCACATCTTAAGGAACTTATTATTTAGGGCCAGATGTAGCAAAGGGTTTTACCCATTCTGTGTCTATGGGAAAATTTGTTGGTACATATGGCCCTTAGAGTGCAAGGTGTAACTGTGATTTTGAATGGATGTACCTGAACACCATCTCTGTGCAACCAACCCTCTGTACTTTGACATGAAATTATTATTTCTAGAACCTAAGCACACGAGAAATACTTGTGTAAATATATATGTGCATTAGTATGTCTCCCTGTGTATCAAGCTTCATCACTGCATGCCTATTTGTGGAAGATGAGTTATAGTTTCTATTGTACTTCAGTAAACTACAGAATGAAAAATAGTGTTCACATCCTGGTGTTAGCTAATTTAAGGAAGTGTATGTGCTTACTAGAAAATAAAGCAGAATATTCAGCCACATCTTAACAGTTCAGATAAATGATCCAGAGAATAGTTTTAGGTCTATTTTCATCAGCAAAACACCTTTCATGATTCTTCCCTGCAATCCAATTCACTGGTAAAATTGAACCACGAGGGAAGGTATACTGACCATCCAACATGGCTGCCACCTCTCTAGAACACACAAGAGTGAATTACCTGACGGGAATCTTAATTCCTTGCTAGCATAGTGCTGTACAGCGTGTGCTTGGGCAGCGTCAGACTAGATAGCGCTGGCACTCTGTCATGACCGCAGGCCTCACTGAAAGGTGCCTAGCGCAGTTGGATTTGGAGTACCACCTCCCAGGGCATGTGCCACGCTAAGCTGTTATCAGTACCTCCAGCCCTGCCTCCTGACAGATGTAACGATTAACAATAAGGAAAAGTACACTTGAAAAGAATCATTATCGTTTTGAAATTCATAATGCCCATGATTCATGCATGTTAAGTAGGACATATTTGCCCTGCCTGAGGCTTGTTAATTTGTTCACAAAGCATGTAATTTCTGTTGAGGTTGTACCAGAAACACTAAACTAGGGGAATTGTAGTAAGTATATGGCACCACAATGAAAAGAGGCAGAACTACTACTGTAAGTGGGGTATGTAGAGGTCATCATTTGTAGGGAGGAAGAATAGAAAAAGCAGTTCCAGTAGCTGAGCTTTAAAGATGATGAGGCTTATAGGTGGTGAGAAGGAAGAAACAAGGGCACTGCAATGAATGGAGAGTGGAAGCCGGGTGAGGGATTTAATATGGAGTCAGGCTGATGGGATGAAAGAGGAGTTAGAGCGTTTTAGGGAAGGTCAGGGAGTGGTTTAAAGAGGGATGTCTCGCACCCACACAGGCGTAAGCCAATTGCATTACACTGAGGGTGGAGATGTAACTTACACCTTTGTAGTAAGGTTACTCTTGGAGTTTGAGCATACTGAAAGTAGTAAACTTACTACAAAGTGTAAACGTACTAAAAAGTGTAAATTTACCTTTGTGAATCAGGGCTAAAATGTAGATGTGCTGTGATAAAGGGATCAAAATACCATCTCCTTCACTCCTCCAGATTTGCAAGAAGATGAAAGCTCCATTTCCAAAGAGTGCACAAGACCCTCCCTGCTCCCTCTGCCCGCTAAGTAATGCAAGGACAGTCCATCTTTTGTCTCCCCATTTTTCGTACACACTTACACAATCATGTTTCTTCCCTCCAGATAGAATTCAGCTTTTTATGTCTTAATACAAGGAGGCATACATATGTACATGCTCCATTTATCAAACTGTATGCGCTGAAGTAATATGAAAGCTACAGAACTGGAAGTGAGAAAAAGCGAGGGAGAAAGAGATGGCGGCTAGGTGTTATGGGCAGTAGATTGAAGAATGAGGAGAAAATGCAGAGAGCAGCTGTTTAGAGGCGAGCAGGTGTAATAACAGATGCGGAAGAAGGAATAGATGGGTAATTTAAAATAAGAGGCAGAGATCTCAGTTCCTGTGGAGTGGGTTGTTTGGAGAGATACAGATGCTTGAGAATGTCAATAATGCGGATGAATAAAATCTGCTTAACCCCTTCCCCGCCACGGACGTAATGGTTACGTCCATGGCAGCGCCCGTGTGGCGCCATGGACGTAACCATTACGTCCTGAATGCTTCCCTCGGGAGAAGCGCTAGCGCTCCTCCCGAGGGACGCCCCCCCACCCCCCCCAGGTCAGGGCTGACCGGGGAATCCCTTCCCCTTCCACCCCTGACCCCCCCCCCACCCCCCCTGTGACGTCAGCGCGCGAGCGCGCGCTGATTTGTCACAGGGGCCTCCCTAGTCGCGCTGGAAGCTCTGCTTCCAGCGCGATTGAAAAAGAAATGCAAAAGCATTTCTTTTTCAATCACTTGGGAGGCCCGGAGGGGCTTCAAAGGGAAGGAAAAGTATTTCCTTCCCTTTGAAGTCCCTCCGAGGGTTTCAAAAGCCGGATTGCTTGCAATCCGGCTTTTGAAACCCCACTAGACACCAGGGATTTTTTTTTTTCTTCATTGAAATTGACAAAAGGGAGCGACCCCTTGGGCAAGGGTCGCTCCCAGGGGGGGCATTTTTTTGAAAAGGCCTTTTCTGCCCCCAGGGGGGGCAGAAACCTCTAGGCACCAGGGACCATTTTTTTTTTTTTTTTTTTTTTTTTGGTTCATTTTTTTTTATTGAGGTGGGGAGCGACCCCTTAGGCAAGGGTCGCTCCCCTTGGGGGAAAATTATATTTTGGCCATTTCTGCCCCCCTTGGGGGCAGATTGGCCTATTTTGATGAGGCCAATCTGCCCCCAAGGGGGGTAGAAACCACTAGACACCAGGGTTTTTTTTATTTTTATTATTGTTATTGACAAAAGGGAGCGACCCCTTGGGCAAGGGTCGCTCCCAGGGGGGGCATATTTTCGGGAAGGCCTTTTCTGCCCCCCCTGGGGGCAGATCGGCCTACTATTAGGCCGATCTGCCCCCAGGGGGGGCAGAAACCTCTAGGCACCAGGGACCTTTTTTTTTTTTTTTTGTTTCATTTTAGTTTTTTTTTGGTGGGGAGCGACCCCTTAGGCAAGGGTCGCTCCCCTTGGGGGAAAATTATATTTTGGCCATTTCTGCCTCCCTTGGGGGCAGATTGGCCTATTTTGATGAGGCCAATCTGCCCCCAAGGGGGGTAGAAACCACTAGACACCAGGGAGTTTTTTCTTTGCGTGAATTTCACGCAAAGGGAGCGACCCCTTAGGCAAGGGTCGCTCCCTGGGGGGGAGGGCAATTTATTTTAGGCCATTTCTGCCCCCCCTGGGGGCAGATCGGCCTATTATTAGGCCGATCTGCCCCCAGGGGGGGAAGAAACCTCTAGGCGCCAGGGCAATTTTTTTTTTTGTGTTTTTTTTTTTTGTTCTTTCTTTTTTTTAGAGATGGGGAGCGACCCATCAGGCAAGGGTCGCTCCCCTGGGGGGCAAATTGTATTTAGACCATTTCTGCCCCCCTGGGGGCAGATTGGCCGATTTTAGGTCAATCTGCCCCCAAGGGGGCAGAAACCACTAGGCACCGGGGATTTGTTTTTTGGCGCCAATGTCACGCAGGGGGAGCGACCCCGTAGGCAAGGGTCGCTCCCAGGGGGCGGGGGGTGGGGGTTGGGGGGGCAAATTTATTTTAGGCCATTTCTGCCCCCCCGGGGGACAGATCGGCCTATTATTAGGCCGAACTGCCCCCGGGGGGGGGGCAGAACACTCTAGGCGCCAGGGCAATTTTTTTTTTGTGTGTTTTTTTTTTGTTGTTTCTTTTTTTAGAGATGGGGAGCGACCCATCAGGCAAGGGTCGCTCCCCTGGGGGGGCAAATTGTATTTAGACCATTTCTGCCCCCCTGGGGGCAGATTGGCCAATTTTAGGTCAATCTGCCCCCAAGGGGGCAGAAACCACTAGGCACCGGGGATTTGTTTTTTGGCACCAATGTCACGCAGGGGGAGCGACCCCGTAGGCAAGGGTCGCTCCCGGGGGGGGGGGGGTGGGGGTTGGGGGGGCAAATTTATTTTAGGCCATTTCTGCCCCCCCGGGGGACAGATCGGCCTATTATTAGGCCGAACTGCCCCCGGGGGGGGGCAGAACACTCTAGGCGCCAGGGCAATTTTTTTTTTGTGTGTTTTTTTTTGTTGTTTCTTTTTTTAGAGATGGGGAGTGACCCATCAGGCAAGGGTCGCTCCCCTGGGGGGGCAAATTGTATTTAGACCATTTCTGCCCCCCTGGGGGCAGATTGGCCAATTTTAGGTCAATCTGCCCCCAAGGGGGCAGAAACCACTAGGCACCGGGGATTTGTTTTTTGGCGCCAATGTCACGCAGGGGGAGCGACCCCGTAGGCAAGGGTCGCTCCCGGGGGGGGGGTGGGGGTTGGGGGGGCAAATTTATTTTAGGCCATTTCTGCCCCCCCGGGGGACAGATCGGCCTATTATTAGGCCGATCTGCCCCCAGGGGGGGAAGAAACCTCTAGGCGCCAGGGCAATTTTTTTTTTTGTGTTTTTTTTTTTTGTTCTTTCTTTTTTTTAGAGATGGGGAGCGACCCATCAGGCAAGGGTCGCTCCCCTGGGGGGCAAATTGTATTTAGACCATTTCTGCCCCCCTGGGGGCAGATTGGCCGATTTTAGGTCAATCTGCCCCCAAGGGGGCAGAAACCACTAGGCACCGGGGATTTGTTTTTTGGCGCCAATGTCACGCAGGGGGAGCGACCCCGTAGGCAAGGGTCGCTCCCAGGGGGCGGGGGGTGGGGGTTGGGGGGGCAAATTTATTTTAGGCCATTTCTGCCCCCCCGGGGGACAGATCGGCCTATTATTAGGCCGAACTGCCCCCGGGGGGGGGGCAGAACACTCTAGGCGCCAGGGCAATTTTTTTTTTGTGTGTTTTTTTTTTGTTGTTTCTTTTTTTAGAGATGGGGAGCGACCCATCAGGCAAGGGTCGCTCCCCTGGGGGGGCAAATTGTATTTAGACCATTTCTGCCCCCCTGGGGGCAGATTGGCCAATTTTAGGTCAATCTGCCCCCAAGGGGGCAGAAACCACTAGGCACCGGGGATTTGTTTTTTGGCACCAATGTCACGCAGGGGGAGCGACCCCGTAGGCAAGGGTCGCTCCCGGGGGGGGGGGGGTGGGGGTTGGGGGGGCAAATTTATTTTAGGCCATTTCTGCCCCCCCGGGGGACAGATCGGCCTATTATTAGGCCGAACTGCCCCCGGGGGGGGGCAGAACACTCTAGGCGCCAGGGCAATTTTTTTTTTGTGTGTTTTTTTTTGTTGTTTCTTTTTTTAGAGATGGGGAGTGACCCATCAGGCAAGGGTCGCTCCCCTGGGGGGGCAAATTGTATTTAGACCATTTCTGCCCCCCTGGGGGCAGATTGGCCAATTTTAGGTCAATCTGCCCCCAAGGGGGCAGAAACCACTAGGCACCGGGGATTTGTTTTTTGGCGCCAATGTCACGCAGGGGGAGCGACCCCGTAGGCAAGGGTCGCTCCCGGGGGGGGGGTGGGGGTTGGGGGGGCAAATTTATTTTAGGCCATTTCTGCCCCCCCGGGGGACAGATCGGCCTATTATTAGGCCGAACTGCCCCCGGGGGGGGGGGGCAGAACACTCTAGGCGCCAGGGCAATTTTTTTTTTGTGTGTTTTTTTGTTGTTGTTTCTTTTTTAGAGATGGGGAGCGACCCATCAGGCAAGGGTCGCTCCCCTGGGGGGGCAAATTGTATTTAGACCATTTCTGCCCCCCTGGGGGCAGATTGGCCAATTTTAGGTCAATCTGCCCCCAAGGGGGCAGAAACCACTAGGCACCGGGGATTTGTTTTTTGGCGCCAATGTCACGCAGGGGGAGCGACCCCGTAGGCAAGGGTCGCTCCCGGGGGGGGGGGTGGGGGTTGGGGGGGCAAATTTATTTTAGGCCATTTCTGCCCCCCCGGGGGACAGATCGGCCTATTATTAGGCCGAACTGCCCCCGGGGGGGGGGGCAGAACACTCTAGGCGCCAGGGCAATTTTTTTTTTGTGTGTTTTTTTGTTGTTGTTTCTTTTTTAGAGATGGGGAGCGACCCATCAGGCAAGGGTCGCTCCCCTGGGGGGGCAAATTGTATTTAGACCATTTCTGCCCCCCTGGGGGCAGATTGGCCAATTTTAGGTCAATCTGCCCCCAAGGGGGCAGAAACCACTAGGCACCGGGGATTTGTTTTTTGGCGCCAATGTCACGCAGGGGGAGCGACCCCGTAGGCAAGGGTCGCTCCCGGGGGGGGGGGGGGTTGGGGGGGCAAATTTATTTTAGGCCATTTCTGCCCCCCCGGGGGACAGATCGGCCTATTATTAGGCCGAACTGCCCCCGGGGGGGGGGGCAGAACACTCTAGGCGCCAGGGCAATTTTTTTTTTGTGTGTTTTTTTTTTGTTGTTTCTTTTTTTAGAGATGGGGAGTGACCCATCAGGCAAGGGTCGCTCCCCTGGGGGGGCAAATTGTATTTAGACCATTTCTGCCCCCCTGGGGGCAGATTGGCCAATTTTAGGTCAATCTGCCCCCAAGGGGGCAGAAACCACTAGGCACCGGGGATTTGTTTTTTGGCGCCAATGTCACGCAGGGGGAGCGACCCCGTAGGCAAGGGTCGCTCCCTGGGGGGGGTGGGGGTTGGGGGGGCAAATTTATTTTAGGCCATTTCTGCCCCCCCGGGGGACAGATCGGCCTATTATTAGGCCGAACTGCCCCCGGGGGGGGGGGGGGCAGAACACTCTAGGCGCCAGGGCAATTTTTTTTTTGTGTGTTTTTTTGTTGTTGTTTCTTTTTTTAGAGATGGGGAGCGACCCATCAGGCAAGGGTCGCTCCCCTGGGGGGGCAAATTGTATTTAGACCATTTCTGCCCCCCTGGGGGCAGATTGGCCAATTTTAGGTCAATCTGCCCCCAAGGGGGCAGAAACCACTAGGCACCGGGGATTTGTTTTTTGGCGCCAATGTCATGCAGGGGGAGCGACCCCGTAGGCAAGGGTCGCTCCCGGGGGGGGGGGGTGGGGGTTGAGGGGGCAAATTTATTTTAGGCCATTTCTGCCCCCCCGGGGGACAGATCGGCCTATTATTAGGCCGAACTGCCCCCCGGGGGGGGGGCAGAACACTCTAGGCGCCAGGGCAATTTTTTTTTTTGTGTTTTTTTTTTTTGTTGTTTCTTTTTTTAGAGATGGGGAGCGACCCATCAGGCAAGGGTCGCTCCCCTGGGGGGGGGCAAATTGTATTTAGACCATTTCTGCCCCCCTGGGGGCAGATTGGCCAATTTTAGGTCAATCTGCCCCCAAGGGGGCAGAAACCACTAGGCACCGGGGATTTGTTTTTTGGCGCCAATGTGACGCAGGGGGAGCGACCCCGTAGGCAAGGGTCACTCCCGGGGGGGGGTGGGTGTTGGGGGGGCAAATTTATTTTAGGCCATTTCTGCCCCCCCGGGGGGCAGATCGGCCTATTATTAGGCCGATCTGCCCCCGGGGGGGGGAGGCAGAAACCTCTAGGCGCCAGGGGAATTTTTCTTTTTTTTCTTTTTTTTTTTTTTTTTTAGAGATGGGGAGCGACCCATCAGGCAAAAGTTGCTCCCCTGGGGGACAAATTGTATTTAGGCCATTTCTGCCCCCCTTGGGGGCAGATTGGCTGAGTTTAGGTCAACCTGCCCCCAAGGGGGCAGTAACCACTAGTCACCGGGGATTTGTTTTTTGGTGCCAATGTCACGCAGGGGGAGCGACCCCGTAGGCAAGGGTCGCTCCCGGCGGGGGAGGGTGGGGGTTGGGGGGGCAAATTTATTTTAGGCCATTTCTGCCCCCCCCCCCTGGGGCCGGCTGAGCTACAGGCCAAACACCACAGGTAGGCACCTTGCAAAAAACACCTCTGTTTTCTGTGAAAAAATATGTTGTGTCCACGCTGTGTTTTGGGCCATTTCCTTTTGTGGGCGCTAGGCCTACCCACAGAAGTGATGTACCATTTTTATCGAGAGACTTAGGGGAACGCTGGGTGGAAGGAAATTTGTGGCTCCTCTCAGATTCCAGAACTTTCTGTCACCGAAATGAGAGGAAAAAGTGTTTTTTGGGCCAAATTTTGATGTTTGCAAAGGATTCTGGGTAACATAACCTGGTCTGAGCCCCGCAAGTCACCCCATCTTGGATTCCCCTGGGTTTCTAGTTTTCAAAAATGCACTGGTTTGCTAGGTTTCCTCAGGTGTCGGCTGAGCTACAGGCCAAAATCCACAGGTAGGCACTGCTTTTTATAAAAAAATGTGATGTGTCCACGTTGTGTTTTGGGCCCTTTCCTTTCGTGGGCGCTAGTCCTACCCACACAAGTGATGTATCATTTTTATCGGGAGACTTGGGGGAACGCTGGGTAGAAGGAAATTTGTGGCTCCTCTCAGATTCCAGAACTTTCTGCCACAGAAATGTGAGTAACATGTGTATTTTTAGCCAAATTTTGAGGTTTGCAAAGGATTCTGGGTAACAGAACCTGGTCCGAGCCCCGCAAGTCACCCCTCCTTGGATTCCCCTAGGTCTCTAGTTTTCAGAAATGCACAGGTTTGGTAGGTTTCCCTAGGTGCCGGCTGAGCTAGAGGCCAAAATCTACAGGTAGGCACTTCGCAAAACACACCTCTGTTTTTTTCCAAAATTTAGGATGTGTCCACGTTGCGCTTTGGGGTGTTTCCTGTCGCCGGCGCTAGGCCTACCCACGCAAGTGAGGTATCATTTTTATCGGGAGACTTGGGGGAACGCTGGGTGGAAGGAAATTTGTAGCTCCTCTCAGATTCCAGAACTTTCTGCCACAGAAATGTGAGTAACATGTGTATTTTTAGCCAAATTTTGAGGTTTGCAAAGGATTCTGGGTAACAGAACCTGGTCCGAGCCACACAAGTCACCCCTCCTTGGATTCCCCTAGGTCTCTAGTTTTCAGAAATGCATAGGTTTGGTAGGTTTCCCTAGGTAACGGCTGAGCTAGAGGCCAAAATCTACAGGTAGTCACTTTGCTAAAAACAGCTCTGTTTTCTGTGATATGTCCACGTTGTGTTTTGGGGCATATCCTGTCGCGGGCGCTAGGCCTACCCACACAAGTGAGGTATCATTTTTATCGGGAGACGTGGGGGAACGCTGGGTGGAAGGAAATTTGTGGCTCCTCTCAGATTCCAGAACTTTCTGCCACAGAAATTTGAGGAACATGTGTTTTTTTAGTCAAATTTTGAGGTTTGCAAAGGATTCTGGGTAACAGAACCTGGTCCGAGCCCCGCAAGTCACCCCTCCTTGGATCCCCCTAGGTCTCTAGTTTTCAGAAATGCATAGGTTTGGTAGGTTTCCCTAGGTGGCGGCTGAGCTAGAGGCCAAAATCTACAGGTAGTCACTTTGCTAAAAACAGCTCTGTTTTCTGTGATATGTCCACGTTGTGTTTTGGGGCATATCCTGTCGCGGGCGCTAGGCCTACCCACACAAGTGAGGTATCATTTTTATCGGGAGACGTGGGGGAACGCTAGGTGGAAGGAAATTTGTGGCTCCTCTCAGATTCCAGAACTTTCTGCCACAGAAATGTGAGTAACGTGTATTTTTAGCCAAATTTTGAGGTTTGCAAAGGATTCTGGGTAACAGAACCTGGTCCGAGCCCCGCAAGTCACCCCTCCTTGGATTCCCCTAGGTCTCTAGTTTTCAGAAATGCACAGGTTTGGTAGCTTTCCCTAAGTGCCGGCTGAGCTAGAGGCCAAAATCTACAGGTAGGCACTTCGCAAAAAACACCTCTGTTTTTTTCCAAAATTTAAGATGTGTCCACGTTGCGCTTTGGGGTGTTTCCTGTCGCCGGCGCTAGGCCTACCCACGCAAGTGAGGTATCATTTTTATCGGGAGACTTGGGGGAACGCTGGGTGGAAGGAAATTTGTAGCTTCTCTCAGATTCCAGAACTTTCTGCCACAGAAATGTGAGGGACATGTGTTTGTTTAGCCACATTTTGAGGTTTGCAAAGGATTCTGGGTAACAGAACCTGGTCCGAGCCCCGCAAGTCACCCCTCCTTGGATTCCCCTAGGTCTCTAGTTTTCAGAAATGCACAGGTTTGGTAGGTTTCCCTAGGTGCCGGCTGAGCTAGAGGCCAAAATCTACAGGTAGGCACTTCGCAAAAAACACCTCTGTTTTTTTCCAAAATTTAGGATGTGTCCACGTTGCGCTTTGGGGTGTTTCCTGTCGCCGGCGCTAGGCCTACCCACGCAAGTGAGGTATCATTTTTATCGGGAGACTTGGGGGAACGCTGGGTGGAAGGAAATTTGTAGCTCCTCTCAGATTCCAGAACTTTCTGCCACAGAAATGTGAGGGACATGTGTTTTTTTAGCCAAATTTTGAGGTTTGCAAAGGATTCTGGGTAACAGAACCTGGTCCGAGCCCCGCAAGTCACCCCTCCTTGGATTCCCCTAGGTCTCTAGTTTTCAGAAATGCACAGGTTTGGTAGGTTTCCCTAGGTGGTGGCTGAGCTAGAGGCCAAAATCTACAGGTAGTCACTTTGCTAAAAACAGCTCTGTTTTCTGTGATATGTCCACGTTGTGTTTTGGGGCATATCCTGTCGCGGGCGCTAGGCCTACCCACACAAGTGAGGTATCATTTTTATCGGGAGACGTGGGGGAACGCTGGGTGGAAGGAAATTTGTGGCTCCTCTCAGATTCCAGAACTTTCTGCCACAGAAATTTGAGGAACATGTGTTTTTTTAGTCAAATTTTGAGGTTTGCAAAGGATTCTGGGTAACAGAACCTGGTCCGAGCCCCGCAAGTCACCCCTCCTTGGATCCCCCTAGGTCTCTAGTTTTCAGAAATGCATAGGTTTGGTAGGTTTCCCTAGGTGGCGGCTGAGCTAGAGGCCAAAATCTACAGGTAGTCACTTTGCTAAAAACAGCTCTGTTTTCTGTGATATGTCCACGTTGTGTTTTGGGGCATATCCTGTCGCGGGCGCTAGGCCTACCCACACAAGTGAGGTATCATTTTTATCGGGAGACGTGGGGAAACGCTGGGTGGAAGGAAATTTGTGGCTCCTCTCAGATTCCAGAACTTTCTGCCACAGAACTTTGAGGAACATGTGTTTTTTTAGCCAAATTTTGAGGTTTGCAAAGGATTCTGGGTAACAGAACCTGGTCCGAGCCCCGCAAGTCACCCCTCCTTGGATCCCCCTAGGTCTCTAGTTTTCAGAAATGCACAGGTTTGGTAGGTTTCCCTAGGTGGCGGCTGAGCTAGAGGCCAAAATCTACAGGTAGTCACTTTGCTAAAAACAGCTCTGTTTTCTGTGATATGTCCACGTTGTGTTTTGGGGCATATCCTGTCGCGGGCGCTAGGCCTACCCACACAAGTGAGGTATCATTTTTATCGGGAGACGTGGGGGAACGCTAGGTGGAAGGAAATTTGTGGCTCCTCTCAGATTCCAGAACTTTCTGCCACAGAAATGTGAGGAACATCTGTTTTTTTAGCCAAATTTTGAGGTTTGCAAAGGATTCTGGGTAACCGAACCTGGTCCGAGCCACACAAGTCACCCCTCCTTGGATTCCCCTAGGTCTCTAGTTTTCAGAAATGCACAGGTTTGGTAGGTTTCCCTAGGTGGCGGCTGAGCTAGAGGCCAAAATCTACAGGTAGTCACTTTGCTAAAAACAGCTCTGTTTTCTGTGATGTGTCCAGGTTGTGTTTTGGGGCATATCCTGTCGCGGGCGCTAGGCCTACCCACACAAGTGAGGTATCATTTTTATCGGGAGACGTGGGGGAATGCTGGGTGGAAGGAAATTTGTCGCTCCTCTCAGATTCCAGAACTTTCTGCCACAGAAATGTGAGGAACATGTGTTTTTTTAGCCAAATTTTGAGGTTTGCAAAGGATTCTGGGTAACAGAACCTGGTCCGAGCCACACAAGTCACCCCTCCTTGGATTCCCCTAGGTCTCTAGTTTTCAGAAATGCACAGGTTTGGTAGGTTTCCCTAGGTGGCGGCTGAGCTAGAGGCCAAAATCTACAGGTAGTCACTTTGCTAAAAACAGCTCTGTTTTCTGTGATGTGTCCACGTTGTGTTTTGGGGCATATCCTGTCGCGGGCGCTAGGCCTACCCAAACAAGTGAGGTATCATTTTTATCGGGAGACTTGGGGGAACATAGAATAGCAAAACAAGTGTTATTGCCCCTTGTCTTTCTCTACATTTATTCCTTCCAAATATAGGGGTGTGTGTAAAAAAGACATCTATTTGAGAAATTCCATGTAATTCACGTGCTACTATGGTCACCCCGGAATTCAGAGATGTGCAAATAACCACTGCTCCTCAACACCTTATCTTGTGCCCTTTTTGGAAATGCAAAGGTTTTCTTGATAGCTATTTTTTACTCCTTATATTTCAGCAAATGAATTACTGTATACCCGGTATAGAATGAAAACGCACTGCAGGGTGCAGCTCATTTATTGGCTCTGGGTTCCTCGGGTTCTTGATGAACCTACAAACCCTATATATCCCCGCAACCAGAGGAGTCCAGCAGACGTAACGGTATATTGCTTTCGATAATCTGACATTGCAGGGAAAAGTTACAGAGTAAAAAGTAGAGAAAAATTTATGTTTTTTTCACCTCAATTTCAATATTTTTCTTTTTCAGCTGTTATTTTCTGTAGGAAACCCTTGTAGGATCTACACAAATGACCCCTTGCTGAATTCAGAATTTTGTCTACTTTTCAGAAATGTTTAGGTTTCTGGGATCCAGCATTGGTTTCATGACCATTCCTGTCACTGACTGGAAGGAGGCTGAAAGCACAAAAAATTGCACAAATGGGGTATGCCCCAGTAAAATGCCAAAATTGTGTTGAAAAATTGGGTTTTCGGATTCAAGTCTGCCTGTTCCTGAAAGCTGGGAAGCTGCTGAGTTTAGCACCGCAAACCCTTTGTTGATGCCATTTTTAGGGGAAAAACCACAAGCCTTCTTCTGCAGCCACTTTTTCCAATTTTTTTGAAAAAAACAAAATTTTCCCTGTATTTTGGCCAATTTCTTGGCCTCTTTCAGAGGAACCCACAAAGTCTGGGTACCTCCAGAATCCCTAGGATGTTGGAAAAAAAGGACGCAAATTTGGCTTGGTTAGCTTATGTGGACAAAAAGTTATGCGGGCCTAAGCGCGAACTGCCCCAAATAGGCAAAAAAAGGCCTGGCACAGGAGGGGGAAAAGGCCTGGCAGCGAAGTGGTTAAAGAGCGCAGGGGCCAAAGTTTAGATGGAAAGAGTTGGTAGGGTGACAATCATGCTACTGTGAAGAAGTGCAAAAGGATGCTCAGTCGAATGGACCCCCCTACCTGCCCCAGCGCCTTGAGACCCTCACGGGTGAGTAGCCGCGCTTTAAAAATCCTTGATTGATTGATTGATGGACACGGGGGAAGTTGTCATAATGTAAAGAACTCAGAGACTTGAAATGGGGAGAGGTAAGGCTGAAAGCACTGATGCTGGACAAGGCCGCGACATGTGTAATGGCACTTCTGCTCTCTGATCCTATGAGCAAAAGGAAAGATCTGTAATTTCATAGTGATGTGTCCTTCATGTGTTTACTAATGTTACCTGTGCTTGTCCATGTGTGTGTCTATGTGTTGTAGTACAAAGAGGAACTGGTGGCGGCGTTTACGAAGGAAGTCCTGCCCTACTTCTCACCAAACAGTCAACTGCAGCTCCAACCATTCGTGGACAGCGTTTACCCTCTGCACGAAATTGGGGATGCGCACAGACGCATGGAAGAAAACAAAAACACTGGGAAAATTATCATTGAAATGCCTTCTTCAACATGAAATGAGTGATGGGGAAACAGTAATGCACACAAGGACACTAACTTAATATTGTGCTTCAGTCAGTGCCTGATGTTTAGAATAAGGATTGTATTCAGAATACTTTCACAGTGAAAAAACACAGGTCTTGGTCAAGTCACTGAAAATTGTTACCATCCATTTCACTCCAATATCTCAGGTTTTCCCTTCTCTGCTTTGATTAGCCAGTCTGTCTTCAACAGTGGCACCAAAGAGTGTGCACTTCATTGGACTGATAATGTACCTGCTGCACTTATTTCTACCACACTGTCTTCTTAGCCCTCTGAAAAAGTAGCAGACGTTCAAAGGGAGAACTCAATAGATTGCTAGAGTCTTGTGAGCTTTAATGTGCATCCTTTCGGCGATATGTTCGTGCCCTCAGCAACTGATATTGAATAAAATATACCCTGCTATCCCTCAAAAGGAAAAAATTAATATTTTTTGGGAACTTGAAATACAGAAAAATGAGAAACAAATTCAAATTATTAAACATACTTCAGCCGAATTATGAATAGTGTCATTTTTACAAGTCATCCATTGGATTGCACCCAGAGCCACGTGATTTTTGCATGGCTGTCATGTACCTATGTTCAATTAAAGCAGCAAGTTGATATAACAAAATTTGTATCTCAGTTTTGATCATTTTCAAACGCCCATTTGCTTCATTGGTGACTGGGGGGGTCACTTTACAGCATGCTGCACAGCTATATTTGTGATAATTTTAGGAGGGTGTTTAGGAGTACTTGGAGTTTCTAGCCGATGCATGAGCATTTTCTAAAAAACGCCCCCTTGAAGTCTGCGAAATTGACAGATCTCTACCTTGTTTCAGAACTTGTATTAACTCCAACGACCATAGCTTATTTTTACAAGTCAGGGAGCTGTTTCCAAAGATGGCAAATTCATTCTGGATTGGTTACTTTATGACCACACTCCTCTTTGTACTGATATGTACCCAGACACATTTCTCTGCACCCTCTGTGACTGATTTTCAATCATGTTCCCCATGCAAGCGTAATTTATTCGTGGGCGCCATGCCGATTTTCCGTAGCTGTAAGGTGCACTAAATTTTAGGGAAGTGGGTGTTCACAGAAGGAGTTGCCAGTCTAAAATGTCAGATTAGAAAAAACAAGAGTACTCTAAGGAGGCAACAGCAACCGTACCTCTCAGATCAATACTTTGGGGTTTGGTGAATTTGTTAATTTGGGAGTAAGTCCGCACAAGTTGGGAAGTATTTTAGGTGGTTTCAGTCTGTTTTAAAAGCAAGCCATCTATTCCTAGCAGTGATACAAAACCTGAATGCTGGTGTGGAAACACCCAGTGACTGAGACTGCCTTATTCGTCTACAGAGGACGTGTGTTTCTTCAGATGTTGTTTACATGTGCCATTTAACCCGATTCTCTGGTTTTAGCGCTATGCTTGATGCAGAGTTGGGGGCTAACCCTTCTCTCTGCAGAGTTATGCTTTGGGTTTTACTTAAACTATATAAATAAAAGAATTAAAATGATCAAAAGCATCTAAAATCACAATCTTCGAATTTTCTTTTATTGGTCAGTGGTGCAGTTTCCTATATTTCTGTTTACAGCACCCACCTTTCCCTTCCCGTCCTCCCTTAAAGCCTACCACATTAATTAATGGGCACAAGAGCCTCTTAGGTAGCAACTGCTAGGACTGCTGGGACTTCTAGATATGACAGAAACCAGGTTTAGTTCGGCACACAGATGCCCAGAGCTTTGACCTAATCATAAAGTACAGTATGTTGGCACTTGACATCATTCCGGGTTACCTCATCCATGCTGCACATATGCGACCACCTCTGTTAAGGTGGAAGAACAACTTATGCAATTCTCTGAATTATTTTACTTGGGCTTGAGATATATTCCCTAGCTCAGTTGGTCATTTCAGTAACTTACCTAGTGAGTTTACTCTATTCCATTCCTTTGAGTAAATTATAATTCAGTGCTATCTGTGGGAGTAGCTAGCCATAGCTCACTTCCTCTGAAGAGAAATACTAATTGTTGATGATTAGCAGTCGCGGCTCGCGGTGATTCCTGGGGGCGGGGCGAGGCGGTGCAAGGCGGCACAAATGGGTGTGGGGGAACAGGATTAAAACATTTACTTTTATTAAAATAATTTTGCACCTTCTCTGCCGCGCGCCGCTCCTCTCTCCCGCGTTGTCGCTGCTCGCAGGCACAGGCTCCCAGCCTGCCCTGCGGCCGATACTGACGCTGCTCAAAGCAGCGTCAGGATTGGCTGGCCGCTCCCAGGCAGACTGGGAGCCTGTGCAGGCTCTCTCGCCGAGAGCCCTGTGCACGTGTGTTTGGCCGGCCCAAGACGGCCCGGCAAACACGCATGCGCTCTGAGGGGAGTGCACAGTGCACACCCCTCTGCTCGTCACCCCCACTGGCCTTCCCCTTTCACAAGGAAGGGATAATAAACACAGTTTATTATTGTTAAAGGATTTGCAGCGGTTGCTGCTGGCGGGGGGGGAGTGCAACGCTCCTCCGCCCTAATGGAGTAGCCGCCCCTGGTGATCAGGAGCATCTAGCAGTCATGATTCTATTGGACATCTTGGTTATCTTCGACATAGTGCATTTACATATTTTGCTGCAATGGGACTGGGGGCTGGGAAATAAATAGAGAGCTAAAGTTTTACTAGGATACCTGCAGACTGATCAATTCCAGCAGTGAAAGTTGAGATGTTTTTCCTTAGAAGTCACAGAACTGAGGTGTATTGCAGGGCTTGCTTTTGTCACACCTCATCTTGAATGGTTCTTGTGAGAAAGTAGCCTCTTTCTAGCTTTGTTACCCCCACTTTTGGCCTGTTTGTGAGTATATGTCAGGGTGTGTTCACTGTCTCACTGGGATCCTGCTAACCAGGGCCCAGTGCTCATAGTGAAAACCCTATGTTTTCAGTATGTTTGTTTATGTGTCACTGGGACCCTGCTAGCCAGGACCCCAGTGCTCATAAGTTTGTGGCCTATATGTATGTGTTCCCTGTGTGATGCCTAACTGTCTGACTGAGGCTCTGCTAACCAGAACCTCAGTGGTTATGCTCTCTCTGTATACCAAAATTGTCACTAACAGGCTAGTGACCAATTTTACCAATCTACATTGGCATACTGGAACACCCTTATAATTCCCTAGTATATGGTACTGAGGTACCCAGGGTATTGGGGTTCCAGGAGATCCCTATGGGCTGCAGCATTTCTTTTGCCACCCATAGGGAGCTCTGACAATTCTTACACAGGCCTGCCACTGCAGCCTGAGTGAAATAATGCCCACATTATTTCACAGCCATTGTACACTGCACTTAAGTAACTTATAAGTCACCTATATGTCTAACCTTCACCTGGTGAAGGTTGGGTGCAAAGTTACTTAGTGTGGCGGCACCCTGGCACTAGCCAAGGTGCCCCCACATCGTTCAGGGCAAATTCCCCGGACTTTGTGAGTGCGGGGACACCATTACACGCGTGCACTGTACATAGGTCACTACCTATGTACAGCGTCACAATGGTAACTCCGAACATGGCCATGTAACATGTCTAAGATCATGGAATTGTCACCCCAATGCCATCCTGGCATTGGGGAGACAATTCCATGATCCCCCGAGTCTCTAGCACAGACCCGGGTACTGCCAAACTACCTTTCCCGGGGTTTCACTGCAGCTGCTGCTGCTGCCAACCCCTCAGACAGGTTTCTGCCCTCCTGGGGTCCAGTCAGGCCTGGCCCAGGAAGGCAGAACAAAGGACTTCCTCAGAGAGAGGGTGTTACACCCTCTCCCTTTGGAAAAAGGTGCCAGGGCTGGGGAGGAGTAGCCTCCCCCAGCCTCTGGAAATGCTTTGATGGGCACAGATGGTGCCCATCTCTGCATAAGCCAGTCTACACCGATTCAGGGATCCCCCAGCCCTGCTCTGGCGCGAAACTGGACAAAGGAAAGGGAAGTGACCACTCCCCTGACCTGCACCTCCCAGGGGAGGTGCCCAGAGCTCCTCCAGTGTG
This sequence comes from Pleurodeles waltl, assembly GCF_031143425.1. Taxonomy (NCBI): domain Eukaryota; kingdom Metazoa; phylum Chordata; class Amphibia; order Caudata; family Salamandridae; genus Pleurodeles; species Pleurodeles waltl. The sequence continues at coordinate 1,695,729,026 of NC_090444.1, read as the reverse complement.
CTCCAGACCTCTGCCATCTTGGAAACAGAGGTGTTGCTGGCACACTGGACTGCTCTGAGTGGCCAGTGCCAGCAGGTGACGTCAGAGACTCTTTCTGATAGGCTCTTACCTGTGTTGCTAGCTTATCCTCCTTCCTAAGTAGCCAAACCTCATTTTCTGGCTATTTATGGTCTCTGCTTTGGGGAATTCTTTAGATAACGAATGCAAGTGCTTATCAGAGTTCCTCTGCATCTCTCTCTTCACCTTCTGCCAAAGGATCGACCGCTGACTGCTCAGGACGCCTGCAAAACCGCAACAAAGTAGCAAAGACGACTAGTGCAACCTTGTATCACTGATCCTGCCGCTTTCTCGTCTGTTTTCTGGTGGGTAGCCTGCCTCCTTCTTGCACCAGGAGCTCTGAAGAAATCTCCCGTGGGACGAAGGAATCCTCCCCCTGCAACCACAGGCAACAAAAGACTGCATCACCGGTCCTCTGGGTACCCTCTCAGCACGACGAGCGTGGTTCCTGGAACTGAGCAACTCTGTCCAAGTGGCTCCCACAGTCCAGTGACTCTTCAGTCCAAGTTTGGTGGAGGTTAGTCCTTGCCTCCCCACGCTAGACTGCATTGCTGGGTACCGCGTGATTTGCAGCTGCTCCGGCTCCTGTGCACTCTTCCAGGATTTCCTTCGTGCACAGGCAAGCCTGGGTCCCCGACACTCTAACCTGCAGTGCACAACCTTCTGAGTTGTCCTCCAGCATCGTGGGACTCCCTTTTGTGTCTTCGGGTGGACTCCGGTTCACTCCTTTTCCAAGTGCCTGTTCTGGTACTTCTACGGGTGCTGCCTGTTTCTGTGATGGCTCCCTGACTTGCTGGGCGCCCCCTCTGTCTCCTCATCCAAGTGGCGACATCTTGGTCCCTCCTGGGCCACAGCAGCATCCAAAAACCCTAACCGCGACCCTTGCAGCTAGCAAGGCTTGTTTGCGGTCTTTCTGCGTGGGAACACCTCTGCAAGCTTCTTCACGACGTGGGACATCCATCCTCCAAAGGGGAAGTTTCTAGCCCTCTTCGTTCTTGCAGAATCCACAGCTTCTACCATCCGGTGGCAGCTTCTTTGCACCCTCAGCTGGCATTTCCTGGGCATCTGCCCACTCTCGACATTGTCGCGACTCTTGGACTTGGTCCCCTTGTTCCACAGGTACTCAGGTCCGGAAATCCACTTTGGTTGCATTGCTGGTGTTGTTCTTCCTTGCAAAATTCCCCTATCACGACTTCTGTGCTCTCTGGGGAATATAGGTGCACTTTACACCTACTTTTCAGGGTCTTGGGGTGGGCTATTTTTCTAACCCTCACTGTTTTCTTACAGTCCCAGCGACCCTCTACAAGCTCACATAGGTTTGGGGTCCTTTCGTGGTTCGCATTCCACTTTTGGAGTATATGGTTTGTGTTGCCCCTATACCTATATGCTCCTATTGCAACCTACTGTAACTTTACATTGCTTGCATTACTTCCTTTTGCTATTACTTGCATAATTTTGGTTTGTGTACATATATCTTGTATATATTTGGCATCCTCATACTGAGGGTACTCACTGAGATACTTTTGGCATATTGTCATAAAAATAAAGTACCTTTATTTTTTAGTATATCTGTGTATTGTGTTTTCTTATGATATTGTGCATATGACACCAGTGGTATAGTAGGAGCTTTGCATGTCTCTTAGTTCAGCCTAAGCTGCTCTGCTATAGCTACCTTCTATCAGCCTAAGCTGCTAGAAACACCTCTTCTACACTAATAAGGGATAACTGGACCTGGTACAGAGTGTAAGTACCCCTTGGTACCCACTACAAGCCAGGCCAGCCTCCTACAGTTCTCTGCTCCTGGCTGAGGTGGTAAGGAGGTACAATTCAAAACCTTTAATATGGCTCATTGGCCATAAAAAGTACATAAAGACAATAAAATAAAATGAGACACACTGAATAAATAGATTAAGACGAAAACTAAAGACACATGGATTAAAACAGCGTTTAAACACTAGTACATGAAAGACTACAGGGATAGAAATTTCATTAGGTCAATAGAAACAAAATGGATACAAGGAATAATCAAGTTCTAAAATGAGTACAAATACATTTTATATAAATATTCAAAGAGTACTCATTATATCACACATATCGGGACAGCAACATTGGCTTGTTTCTCATGGGAAGCACATATCTTTGCCTTAGCTCTCCAAATGGCCATCAAGAATCAAGTGTGCGCATAAATCAATGGCTTGCTCAGATCTGTTTTTAACATCCTAAATGTCACTTTGTACTCTCTAACAAACCCCATTCAGACGAAGGGATAATATCCAAAGGCATCTTCTGGCCTTATAGGCCAGACAAAAGAACAATACATGCTCAGTGGTTTCTTCAGAGACACCACATGCCGGGCACTGCTGCTCAACCGCTGTTCGATTTTTGGCCTATTTTGCAGTAAGCAAATGAAGGGGCAGGGTCCCATAATGAAGTAACAGATATAGGCGCCTAGCAAAGGGGGGCTCTATCTCATCCAAGACATCTTCGCTGTGACAGAAATCCTTGGCTGTGAGAAAGGCGTGGGTTAATGTACCTCAGTTGGCCTGGGAATGTATAATGGAGTCTTTATACTGCCAGTAGGCTGTTTTTATGTTGGACTTAGGTAATGACTTTGCCTCTCTCGGAGTACTTCACATATTTGCCAGCCCAATCTCCCCCAGCGTAGCTTTCACAAACTTGATCCAGGGTATGTTACAGGAGTCCACAAGGCTAAGAATTTATTGATGAAAGAGTTAAAAATTTACAGTAATCACACCCAGCTAGTGATTTGGGTGGAAAGAGGAAATGAAAGAGTGGAGTGAGCTCACAAATGTGTTGCTGACATATTAGGTAGATAAAAGAGCACATTTTAGAGTGAGCAGTGGCAACACCTATCACTCAAATTGCTATGCTTTCATAGTCAAGTTTGTTTTTGATTAGTGTGAAGTACCATTGAATTCCCCAACCTTGAACCTGTCAGTGAAACAGTCTTCAACCATAGACAAAGAAGATAACATTGGTCAGAAGCATTGTATTTATAGCACAAGACTATTGGAGTGGGTTATATGTCGAAGTGCCAAAACACAGGACGCCAATATCAAACTACACATATATCGACTCCAAAATATCCTCAAGATAAACATATATAGGAAGCAAAGATTTACTGTTCTAATCTGACATCGGTTTACCTTAACAATATAGTGTAAGTTGTTATCTTGGACTAGATACATGAGTAGGTCGGTATTAAGAACTCAATATTCGAGGAAGCGCAGCCATGACGGCGGCTGCCATAATATTAAAAATCTCTGTTAATGGCAGAGCGTGGCTGCCTTAAAAGCTGTAAGTACTCTGCAGCATATAAGAAGCTATTGTGACCCGAAATATAACTTCAAAAGTCAAAAAACCCAGAGGTGAGCAGATAACAGCTGTGGTGGCATGGCCATCTGACCTCAGCATGGGTGCATCAGGCCTTCACTCAGCAACAATACAGAAAATAATCACAATGCAAGAATGGACGAGTGGAGCTGCAGCACCTGATCCAGGGGCAGCTCAAAGATCAGCCTAGAAGCAAAAGCAACTAGAACTAACAAAGGGTGACAATAGAATGTTATGTTCTATGGGCATTTAAGGTAGACAAGGTTGAACCTTGGTATTTCAGGAGTAAAAGTGAAGGAGGATTGGTCACCAGGAGGACTTGAAAGTAGCAATCTGAAAGTGAGCCCATTACAAACAGACTGGTGAAATCCCCTAGATACATTTGAAAAGAACGAATAGGTTGCTATTGTGACGACCATCCAGCAATATATAATATGCCCTAAACTGGTGTACAGACATAAAAAATAAAACATAGGTTACTACGGTTATAGGGACCACATGAGTAAAGGGCCTACTCCTGACATCACCTAAACAACGTCCGTAATGATCGGGAGGGAGGTGGTCACCCTGTCAGAGACCGCTTGCAGGTCTGACTGCAGCTCTGACATCAGCTCAGCTAAAGATTACGAGTACTACAAGAGAAAACTATGAACCTAACGAAAGAGGAAGACAGCAGCTTGTACGAGCTGTAAACTCTACCCAACCAGATCTGTGCCTTTATTAAAAACTGAGAGGAATTAGAAAATTGAGCAAGGTGGCGCAATGTCACAGTAAGAAACATGACGAGGAATTGCAGAAGAAAACAACACTCTGGAGTACATCAACCTACTCTTTGCCTAAAGTCTGTGTCTCAAAGAAGACAGTCTAGTAGGAATTGACAGAGCACACTGAGTGGGACGAGATCTTCAGAATTTGGCAAAGTACCAAGGAACATTTTTGTAGGAATGTTATCATTTCAACAGAATCAGTTGTTTATAAGAAGGTCACAATGAAAATCTAATGTAATCAATAAAGACAAGCTAATACTATTGTAGAGGCTCTCTCATGCTACTGATTGAAGCTTTGACAGAGAAAGGGTTAGATTTAGACGGGCATTCCCTTCCAGGATTGAGTTCCCCTTTGAAGAGATCAGCCACCACATCATCTAAGTCTGCAAGGGATTTAGGGTGGCAAACGTTACTACTTGAGGAAATCCATAAACGCCTTAAACCCAACACAGAAAGGCACTGCAAGAGAAATACACTGAAATGGCAAACCCAAAGGCAAAACTTACAACGGAGAAGAAATAAGTTAGGAAGTGGAATAGAAGATCCAAACTGATTACTGGGACCCTTGACATGGGTCAGGAGCTAAGTCAAGATGCACAATTTTAACACAATTGCAAAAGGAACTGCACAATTGCAACACTGATGTTCACAATGAAAGAAACATCTGCTGTGCAGTTCTAAAATGTAGGGAATGGCACAGGGAGAAGTAGAGTCCATGAGGAATAGGAAGCAAGCCTGTGTAAATTGAGCTCTTTCAGAGCAGTAGATCTTAAACTGTAGTCTGTGTATACCTATTGGGTCACCATCACCTAATCCGATGTTCTGCAGCTGTTTAGAAAATTAAATAATATTAGCAAATTAGTGAAGTACACACATAAAAAAGCAAAATTGAACACTGAAAGTTTTAAAATGCTCTGTATGTGTGAAAGGATTTGAAACTGGATAGTAGAAATTATGTTGGTTTTATTATCTTGCTGCATAGGAGCGACACAATTACAGTAAATTAAATCGAGAACGGGTGATTTGTGGCATCAATTAAAGTAGCAGTGGTGTGCACTGACAAAAAAGAGACCATGCACTAAGAGCAAAAAAGATAAAATGCTATTCTAGACCACTGTATTTGTTCAGAATTCAGAAATTAAACTACATTTTGAAAAGGTGCAACCATCCTATTAAAATTTCAGTTTCTGTAAATCAAATAACATATTTCATAATATTTGTAGTTGTTTGATTCATACATTTTTCTTTATTTATGTATAATAGTCAAGTCAAGTTGTAGAAAATGGGTCAGTAGGAACAGCTGGCTTCCAGTAGTGATTCAGTGGGGGTTCACAGAAGTCAAAAGGTTAGGAACCACTGTTTTAGAGGCCTGAGAAATGTTTTTTTTCTTCTTATTAATGTTCATTGTGGTTGGGGACAGTTGGAATGTCATTTGGTCTAATCTAGAGGCTGGAATGGACTGTTGCGCTTCTGGGGCTTGCAGAATTGGGGTTTATTTTTTTAGAATGGGGTTTATTCATAGACTCAGGTTGGACAATTGGTGTGGGGCAAAGGGTGGGAAGTAATTTATTTCATTAAGTACTTGCAATTTAACTGAATTCAAATTTGATTGTATTGTCAGGTTTCTGAGTAATATGGAGCAAAGAATGGGAAGAAATTTGTTTTAGTAATTACTATTTTTTTTTTATTGTACTTTCTTTTTCAACTGAGTTAAGAATGCTCCAATAAATAATATCAGTGCAAAAGGTGGGGAGCAATTCAATTAGCAAAATTAGGTTACATTTAGTACATGTATTTAATATTTAATAAATGGTCATGCTAGATAAGAACATGTAATTAAATTCATATTTGTTTGAATTTGGGACACTTTAAGAACTGGTAAATATATTGATATAGGGATAAAGTGATTTAATTAGAAAACGTAAACTGTACAAATGTTAATTTACAATATTTTAATTTTTTTAATATATTTTAACAAATTACATTCTATTTATGAATGAGCTGGTTAAGTGATATAGATGCAAAGGGTGGATAGTAATTTTTATTGAATACTTCAATAATATCTTAGTTTATAAATAGAATTCTTTTTGATACCTTACTTTAATTTAAATAATGGTAATTATATTTAAAAAACAACTTTTTTTGAACAAATAATATTAGAGAATAGGGGAAAGGTTGGATAATAAATTAATCTGGGGTACATTACTTACATTTCACTTATAAAATAGAATTCTAAAATGTATTTTTGTATTAAGAACACTGTTCAGTTTATGATCAGGATTTAAAAACATGTATACAAGTGGTTCCCGGCCTTTTGACTCCTGAGGACCTCCACTGAATCTCTACTGGAAGCCGGGGACCCCCAAGCAATTTGTAACATTTTAATTTTAAACATTGAAACAGTAACTCACAAAAAATGCACAAGAAAACACCAAACAAATACTCAAATTACTAAAGATATAATTATTTTATATTGAAAAAGTATGCAAACATCTGAACATTTTAATGGGAAGGTTGGCTCTGCAGCTCGTCGACTAACTTTTCATTGTTTGGTTTTATTTAGGAAAGATTAATCCTCAGGTGAGATCTAAAAATTTCCTAAGCGATTTCTGTATTTAGTTTTTAGGTACATAAGATGAGAGAAAACTTTTCACATAAATATGTGGTGGGGAAAGAAAATAAAACCATAAGGGCTTCTCGTCTGTAGGGCGTTGGAGCACTTTACAGGGAACTACAGGGGGTAGGATTCACATGTCATCCACACTGGTAGGCATTTTCTAAGAGTGCTAGGTCTGGAGAAGCTCAAACTCATGATTCAGAACATAAGACAATGGTTAATGTTGACTTTAATAATAAGAATGTATTTCTACTTAAGCAAACCTTGTTTAGCAGCATAAGATTAATGAATGACTGAGAAATCCCCTGGGAATGAGTCACAGACCGCCTGGGGGTCCACGGACCACAGGTTGGGAACCGTTGATATATATCATTTGATATTGTATTAAAGATTAATGTTGTAGTTACAGTTGAAAACCAGCAGATGGCAGTGTTGTTGCTTTTAAACATAATTTAAATGCACTGCTTACTTAGTGTGAACACAGCAACTGAATGTGCACATAGCATGTTAAAATATCTGCTTTGAACTCTATACAATATATACATACATATATGTGTGTGTGTATATATATTTATTTTTTTCACTGAAAAAACTAAAGGTTGCAGGGACTTTAAAGATAGGAATTAGCATTTATAAAACCTTAGAAATTCACTGGATAAAACAAATGCTACAGGGACATTATAGTTCGGGTTCTGAATTTACACGTACAAAACACAGACATTCAGCTGTTATAGTAAGAGTTATTTCAAGCAACTATAGCTCGTGCCCTAAGATAACTATAACTTGCACCCCCGCCATGCACTCTCCTGGCTTTTCCCTACATATAACTACTTTCTTCTTGCTTCCCCCCCCTATTTTGTGTGCCATCTCCTTGCTGCTGCTTCGTTTTCACTACTTTCTCATCGCTTTCCCCTCGCATTTTGTGTGCCCCTCCTTGATTTTTAAATATTGTAAAGCTCCATGTCCCTGTCCTGCTCTTGTTGAAGGACATGAAGGGGCAGCATCCATTTGAATGTTTTCTGCTGATGGTCTCAACTCAGCAAATGGAAGGTTGGAAAAGCAGTTTTTGGGCTGTGGCTTTCTACTGTGAGGGATATAACCAGAAATGCTGCTACATCTCAGCAGCGATTATTTGTAAACAAAAAGATGCATCTTTGTGAGGGAATGGGGGATTGATCATCAATAAAAGGCATAGGAGGCTCTCCTCGGGAGCTTTCCTTCCAGAGCAGGGACGGATACATTTTGGAGATCCCACGTCGGAAGGTTTGTCCTTGTTCTAAAACCCAGATTGAACAGATGTTTTTCCACAACCCCTTCTTTCGTGACTTCATATATAAACCTACACAGTACCCTTTATTAAAGTCATCCTTTGTGGGAAAATGTCAAATGTGGCTGCTGTTCCATTGTTTACAATTAGAGGGCTAAAGTCAGTGCTTAATTTGTGAATGAAAGAATGCCGGTGCCCAAGGCTCTGCACTGAAATACTTGGCCGGTGAAATAAATGTGCATGCAGAGGATGCCACCTCAGCCCTCTTAAATGCACTGCCAGACACTACTGCCCCTTCTGCTCACTCTTGCAGGTTGTTTTCTCCCTTTGAAGTGGTTTTCCTGTCTTTCTTTTCCTCCTTCTTTCCAGTTTATGGCCCTCATTACAACCCTTGCGGTTGGTGATAAAGCGGCAGTAATACCGCCAAGAGGCCAGCAGTAACAAAAATTGAATTATGACCACGGCGGAAACCACTCAGACAGACAGCCACTTTAACACACCGACCGCCACGGCAGTAGCAACAAGCACCACAGCGGTAACCGCCAACAGCCAGGCGAAAGACAATGTACCGCCCACTGCATTATGACCAGCCTATTTGCCACCTTTTCCGGGATGGTACCAACAGCATCAAAAGCACGGTGGAAACATCACACAGACGTCAAAGGACTCACCTCTGGAGACACAGGGAACAACCACAGCGCCATGGAGCCCGAGTTGCACATATTTCCCATGCTCGTCTATCTTTTCCTGCATTACGAACACCATCGCCGGTCGAAGACGACCATGGTGAGTATTGCCGATTCGCACACAAGGGAGGGGGGAGGAAAAAGAGAGTGACACACACATGCAACATCCCCACCCGCCAATACCATACACACAAACAGATGCAGTAACATTAAATATTCTCCCGGTACCCCTCAGGAATAATGCAAGGACAAAATGATTTGAAGAAAGTGAGTGTAATACGAAAAAATACTAGGAATAAGTGCATCAAAATACAAACGTATATACATATTTACAAGTGGAGGGACACTGCCCAGTCCTCAATGTTCGTTGGCCACAGGACCACAACACATAGGCCAAGGCCCCACCTCACTCCTGCAACAACACAGAGAGAACACTGCAGGGGCATCAGGTCGAAAATACACAGGCACCTCAGGGGCACAGGGAATGGGGGGGCACCTTAGCTGGAAGATGGTACAACACCACTGGTCCTGAAGGGGGCAACATGTCCTGTGCGATGTCCTGGGGAGTGCAAAGCCACAGTCTCTCAAGTGGGTGGTTTGCCCACATGCTCTGGAGGGGGCAACATGCCCTGTGCTTGGTCCTGGGGAGTGCACGGCCACAGTCTCTCTAGTGAGTGGTTTTCCCACTGCTTGGTCCTGGGGAGTGCAAAGCCACAGTCTCTCAAGTGGGTGGTTTGCCCACATGCTCTGGAGGTGGCAACATGCCCTGTGCTTGGTCCTGGGGAGTGCAAGGCCACAGTCTCTCTAGTGGGTGGCTTCTCCACTGGTTCTGGAGGGGGCATTGTGCCCAGTGTGCTTCATCCTGGGAAGGATGGGGTGAGTGGATGGCTTCTTCCACTGGTTCTGGAGGGGGCATTGTGCCCAGTGTGCTTCATCAAGGGAAGGATAGAGTGAGTGGATGGCTTCTTCCACTGGTTCTGGAGGGGCATTGTACCCATTGTGCTACATCCTCGGAAGGATGGGGTGAGTGGATGGCTTCTTCCACTGGTTCTGGAGGGGGCATTGTGCCCTGTGATGCAGATCTTGGGGAGTGCAAGGTCACAGTCTCTCACCTGGGTGTCAGACCCACTAGATTGGCAGAGGCCAGGACGCACAACAGGCCATGAAGGCAGGACTACACACTGTCCGCCGGCGGTGACGGCTGCTCAGTGGTGGCAGTGGCTTGGCTGGTGTCGGTGCTGGCAGTGGTGGGGGGAGGTTCCAGGCCCACTGGGGCTGCTGCTGCTGGCAGTGGTGCTGGCGGCAGTGCTGGTGGCAGTGCTGCCAGTGGTGGGGGGAGGCTCCAGCCCATCGCCAGTAGTCTTGGACGGCTGAACCACCATGGTTGGTGGTGGGGGCTTCGAATAAGTCCCAGCACCAGGCCTCCTGTCCTTCCTGCCTGCTGGTGCAGGCCCCTTGCCCTTCCTGTCAGCAACCGGGGATTTCACCTTGCCCTTCCCTGTCCCAGCTGGTGGTGCCTCCTTGCCCTTTCTATACGTTGCTGGTGGTGCCTCCTTGCCCTTCCTAGTCGCAGCAGGTGGTGCCTCCTTGCCCTTCCTTGATGCACTTGTTGCAGGCACCCTGTCAGTGTTGCTGCCTGGTGCCCGGGATCCTCTCCCACCTGCAGTAGCTGTCGAAACAACTGTGCCACTGGACTGAATGGCTGAGGTGCTTGCCTGGATTTTCTCCACCCTGGCCTGACGTGAAGGACGGGGGGAGGAGAGGGAGGGAAGAGGTCAATGGAGGAGAAGAAAAGCTTCTTAGGGACATTGGGGTGGAAAGAGGGTGAAGGTTTGGGAGAGGAGGAAGAAGAAGTGGTTGTAGGAGGTGTCTGCTGTGTTTGGGTGCAGGTGCATGGGCTGGATGCTGTTGTGAGGTGGATGGCTGTTGGGTGTCTGAGTGCTTGCATTTGTGTACCTTGGGAGGAGGGGGCACGGACACAGTGAGAGAGGACACAGGGGACATGTGCATGGAAGTGGGGGTGGTGACTGCCAGTGAGGGGCGTGTAGTGATAAGCGTGAGGTGGTAGTGGATGAGGATATAGTGCATGCCGGTGTGAGTGTAGACGCAACTGTGAGGGAGGTGGACGAGGAGGAGGACACAGTGGAGACAGTGGATGTTGGTATGTCTGCATCTGGATGGTGTTTGTGTGAGTGCCTGTGGGATGATGTGTGGTGCTTGTGTTTGCCTGAACCACCCCTGTGTGTTGTCCTGGGTGCATGCTGGTCTGTCTGTGTGCTTGGAATAGGTTGGGGTTGAGGGGAATGGGATTGGGCAAAGGAGGTTGGAGGGGGAGGCTAGAAACAGGGACAATGGCTGCCATCAGGGAGGAGGCCAGAGCCTGGATTGATCTCTGTTGGGCTGTCATGCCAGAGTGAATGCCCTCCTGGAATGCATTTGTTTGTTGCAAATGGGCTGCCAGCCCCTGGATGGCATCCACAATGGTTGACTGCCCAACAGAGATTGATCGCAGGAGGTCAATAGCCTCCTCACTCAGGGCAGAAGGGCTCACTGGGCCAGGGGCTGAGGTGCCTGGGGCGAAGGAGATGCCCACCCTCCTGGGTGAGTGGGCACAGGAAACATGCTGAGGGGCTGCTGGGAGCGCGGTGCAGGTACTGGGGATGGTGGCTGTACCTGTAGTTGGGGTGGGCACAGAGGTGTCCGCCACAACCAGGGAGCTTCCATCGGAGGAGGTATCACTGTCAGAACTGTCCCCTCCAGTCTCTGCCGTGGTGCTCCCCTCGCCATCCGTCCCACTGGTGCCCTCACCGTCGGTGGATTTGGCCTCCTGGGCCCTGTGGGATGCAGCTCTCCCCGTCGCCGGTGTCTCTGCTCCTCCGCCAGATGATGCTAATGCACATAAGGACAGGGTGACAAAACAAAAAAGGGGGGACGAGACAAAGGATACCCTTGGTCAATGGTGCCAACAGCACCACCGTTGGCGTACACAACACACCCACACACAGGGAACAGCTCTGCGCACTAGGCAATGCACTACCAGTCACAATGCTAGTCACCAGACCATGGACAGGGATACATAACGCCAATTGCAGCATACCTGAGACCCACAGACCTCGGCCCAGTAATGGATGCCTACTAGCTTGTTTGGAGGAGTTTGACATCAGACCGTGTCCAACATGGGCTCTACCCTGCACTGGCCGGCCTGGCCTAGGGGCACCCACAGGCCCACATCCCCCACCCGGATGCCATACCACCACGCGCAAGTAGTATATTGGGGCACTGTACTCATCCTCTTGTGGCTGCTGTGATGCCCCCAAGCGCCCATCCAGCTCCAGATAGGCCACCGCCAGTATGCGGGCTATCGAGGGTCAGTGTTCGATGGGCACCCCTTCCTCGTTAGGAGGCCATCCCGAGCTGGGCCTCCGCCGTCTTCCATGCCCAGCATCTCAGGTCCTAGTGGGTGCTCCACCTGCCGTAGACCCCCCATGGGTCCGCACGTCCTTGGCGATGGCACGCCATATACCTTTTTTTTGATGGGCGCTGACCAGCAGAGAAATACACATTGGAAAAGGTATCAGTGAGACCGTGCTGCCTGTTACACTCATGGCCCACCATAGCCCTCACATTCCCTTACGCACAGACATTGCCTACCATACATGCAGCACGCTGCCCAGGGCCCTTACCCCAAACACCCCCCTACACAATGCCCTCACACACATCACTCCATGCATTTATGCCCCATTCATCGTGCTCACAGTGTACTCACCTGTTGGTCTGGAGGCCCATACAGCATTTGGAATGGGGTAGGACCCCATCCACCAGTCTCTCCAACTCCGCAGCGGTGAAGGCAGGGCCCCTTTCCCCAGTGACATGAGCCATGGTCGGTTCCAGGTCACAGCAGCACTTGCAGTGTAGGCCCTCTCCTGTTGAAGGTCATGTAGCAAGTGAGGATTTGCACAGCGGTTTTTGACCGCCTCCCGCAACGGCGCGAGTCAGCGGAATTACCTCATTTCCACCTGTCCCTCCATTCAGGACAGGCAGACACCATTTTGGGGGCAGCAGGAATGTCTAAGCCAATGTTCTCTATAGTGCTGACCAGATTATTGTCTGCCCTGATTAAACACATGCACAGCTACATCATTTTTATCCAGGTGGAGGATTTGGCCACAGTGAAAGCTGATTTCTATGCAATGGGACAGATTCCCAACATTATTGGGGCTATTGATGGTACACATATTGCATTTGTCCTCCCCCCCTAGAGAAATGAACAGGTGTTCACAACTCGAAAGAGCTTTCACTCCATGAATGTGCAGATAGTGTGCCTGGCGGACCAGTACATCTCCCTGGGTCTGTGCATGATGCCTTTATCCTGAGGAATAGCAGCATCCCATATGTGGTGGCTCAACTCCAGAGGCCCCGGGTGTGGCTAATAGGTGAGCCCTGGTTCCCACCCAGGGGTTGTTGGTGTATAGATATGGGGTGGGCCCTAAGGAATGGTGTGTGGCTAACAGTTGTCCCTCGATATTTGCAGATGACTCTGGTTACCCCAACCTCTCATGGTTACTGACTCCTGTGAGGAATCCTAGGACAAGGGCAGAGGAACGTTACAATGAGGCACATGGGCGAACAAGAAGTATAATAGAAAGGACATTCGGCCTCCTGAAGGCCAGGTTTTGTTGCCTCCATCTAACAGGTGGATCCCTGTACTACTCACCCAAGAAGGTGTGCCAGATCATCGTGGCATGCTGTATGTTGCACAACCTTGCCTTACGTCGCCAGGTGCCTTTTCTGCAGGAGGATGAGGCTGGAGAGGGGCGTGTGGCAGCAGTGGACCCTGTGGACAGTGAAGATGAGGAGGCAGAGGATGATGATGAGGACAACAGAAGTGCAATAATACGACAGCACTTCCAATGACACATAGGTAAGACACTGTAATTACACTTTACAATGACAGTTTTGTATGAGACATTGTCACTGGCAGGCTGATTGTCCCACTTCTATGGCCACTTACTGTACCCTTTGGCAACACTATTTTCAGATATTTGTACCCCTCTATCGCTCCTGGTGTGTTGACTGTAGCCAACTACAGGTCATTCCTATGTATACATTACTGTACAGTTATATTGCAGTGTTTAAAACTTTTTAAACAAATACATGGTTAAATGATTTGACAGACTCCATACTTTTATATATTCAAATGGTGTTTATTTAAGTGCTAATGATTAGAGGGGGATGTGCAATGGGTGGGGGTGATGATGGAGGAAAGTTCAGGATGGAGTCCAGTCTATTTGTGTCACAGGTGCATTGTCCAAGGGGGCATAGGAAGGGGAGCAATGGCAGTTCAAGGTGGACAGGGTGACAGAGTGGGACACAAGGGTGACATTCAGGAGAGTCATATTTCCTGGCGGGGGTCTTGGCAATGTTCTCTGGCTTCTGCCTGGATCGCATGGATCGTTTGCGGGGTGGTGCAGGGGGTGGGGTGCTGGTGGCCTGTTGTTCCTGTGGCGGGGCCTCCTGTCCACTAGCGGCAGTGGAGGTGGAAAGCTGTTCAGTGGTTTGGCTAGTGTAAGGGGCCCGGTGGTGTGCCACTGCCTCCCTCATGGTGTTGGCCATGTCTGTCAGCACCCCTGCAATGGTGACCAGGGTGGTGTTAATGGACTTCAAGTCCTCCCTGATCCCCAGGTACTGTCCTTCCTGCAGCCGCTGGGTCTCCTGCAACTTGTCCAGTATCTGGCCCATCATCTCCTGGGAATGGTGGTATGCTCCCAGGATGTTGGTGAGTGCCTCCTGGAGAGTGGGTTCCCTGGGCCTGTCCTCCCCCTGTCGCACAGCAGTCCTCCCAGCTTCCCTGTTGTCCTGTGCCTCTGTCCCCTGAACCGTGTGCCCACTGCCAGTCACCCCAGGTCCCTGATCGTCCTGTGTTTGTGGGGTGGCCTGGGGTCCCTGTAGTGGTGGACACACTGCTGATTGACATGTCCTGGGGACAGAGGTATGTGCACGCTGGGTGGGTACTGTGGTGGTGTTTCGGGAGGTGGGAGGTTCTGTTGTGGTATGGGACTGTGCCTGGGTAACCGACTGTCCGGAGATCTCTGATGGGCCAGGTTGGTCATCCAGATCCAGGCGTCCAGAGCTGCTGTCATCACTGTGGGCCTCTTATGGGGGTGGACTGGAAGTTGCTGGCACCTCCTCTCTGGTGACGTTGGGTGTGGGACCTGTGGGGATGTAAATGCAGTGTTATTGTTTCTGTGTGTGTCATTTTGTGCATGAGTGTGTTGCCCTCTATGGTTGTTGTTGCACTGGCAGATTTGCCTTTGTGTGATTTGCTATTTGGTGGGCTAGATGATTCTCTCCAGTGTGGATCCAGTGGTTAATAGGTGTCCACGCAGGTCTGTGAGGGGGGTCCATGCATTGGTTTTGCATGCAGGGCTTGTGGGTAGTGATGGTGGGGTATGTGGGAGGTGGTGGAGTGATGGGACTGTTGGTAAGGGTGGGGGTTTGTGATGGCATGCAGGTAGGGGGGGTGATAGTAATAGAGATTTGACTTACCAGAGTCCAGTCCTCCTACTCCTGCAAGGCCCTCAGGATGCATGATTGCCAAGACTTGCTCCTCCCATGTTGTTAGTTGTGGGGGAGGAGGTGGGGTCCACCGCCAGTCCTCTGTACAGCTATTTGGTGTCTTGTTGCTGTGGAACATACCTTTCCCCGTAGGTCGTTCCACCTCTTCCTGATGTCATCCCTTGTTCTGGGGTGCTGTCCCACGGCTTTGACCCTGTCCACCATTCTCCGCCATAGCTCCATCTTCCTAGCAATGGACGTCTCCTGCACCTGTGATCCGAATAGCTGTGGCTCTACCCGGATGATTTCCTCCACCATGACCCTTAGCTCCTCCTCTGAGAACCTGGGGTGTTGTTGTGGTGCCATGGGTGTAGTGCGAGTTGTGTGGGTGATGTGTTGGGGTGTGTGATGTAAGGTGCGTGGATGGTGTATAGGTGATAGTGGTGTGTGTCTGTGGTCTTGTCTGTGGTCTTGCTATCTCTCTTGTGGCACTTGTTTGTATTGGTAAAGGGTTGTGGGTACTGCGGGTGTGTGTTTTATAGTGGTGTGGGTGTGGGGTGTGGTGTGTGTATGTGTGTCAGGTGTGTGTAGTTTGAATTGTCCAGTGTGGTGTAGTTTTGTTTGAGTGTGTGTATTTTGAGCGCAGCGGTATGTACCACCAATGGTTTAGCGCCATTGAATGTCCGCCGCGGTGATTTGTGGGTCATAATGCTGTGGGCGTTATTCTGCTGGCTTAACGATGTGAGTTTTGCTACTGCCCGCTTATCACTGACATTTGGGCTGGTGTACTTGTGTGTGAGGCTGTATAGTGACAGATTGCTATGTGTGTGTCATAATATGGGTGGCGGTAATCCGCTGCGGCGGCGGTATGTTGGCGGCAGTCAGCATGGTGGTAAGCAGTACTTACCACCAATGTTATAATGAGGGCCTATGTGTTTTACCGCCAATGTTATAATGAGGGCCTATGTGTTTTACCTCGTAAAGGTCTATTGCAGAAAAATAAGTGCTGGTGCTATCCACCTGCTCAAATTAAGCACCTGCTAAAGTTTCAGAATGGACTGTGACCGCCGAAGAGCTGGATATCCAGTTACAGTTACGTAAAAGGGGGTATTATTATTTTCAAAATGAACTGTTGGTTTTCCCTTTTACTTTCTGGATACCCAAAAATGTGGTTTTCTGTTTGTGCCTGGAGACGAGCTTCTATCATGTGTACGTCAGGACAGGGAAGCAGCACCTGGACCGCGCAGAGTACACAAGAAAGTACCAGACATTTTTTCAAAAATTTGAGAACTGGCTTGTACTCCCAAAGCCCTCGCTACCCCTTTAACAAAGTTTCTGTGGAGGTTGGCAAAATCTTGGCTACATTAGGTACGGAAACAACACAATTTCCTATTCCCAAAGGCACATCCGGAGAAGACATATGCACGATTTTACAGGCGGTTTTTAGAAAGGATTTACATAATTCCTTTTATTGGACCAATTAAAGTTAACGCTAGCTTGAGCCCTGCCGCAAAAAGTGAACTGAAAAAAAAAATCTAAAATATGCTATCTAGTTTCATGTTATTGAAGGCTACAGTGGGGATTTACAGGGCCACCGCAATTATGTGATTCTGCTGCTACAAGGTCAGTATAAAAAGTGCAAACAATTAAGCCATCCTATCACAAAATATGCTGCATTATGCTGCATAGTTTGGCGTTTACCGTTGCGTAATTTAGTCAGCTCTGCCGCCTGATTTTATCCTCCATGTAGGAAGGCATCCTTATTGGCATGGTTAGCTCCCACCTTTTCTCTGGTATCTGATGTGATTTCAACTGAAAGTGCCCTAGGTTCCTGCTAACCAGGTCCCCAGTGCCAGAGCTCTTTCCCAAAATTGTGCAATTATTTTACCCAATTGACAAAACCTTTAGAACCTTCTGTAAAATCCTGGTAAATGGTCCCCATGGTACCTAGGGCCTGGGTGCTAAAGAAGGTGTCCAAGGGATGCAGCACAAATTGTGCCACCCTCAGGAACCCCTCACCAAATGCACACAATGCTGCCATTGCAGGCTGCATGTCTTGGTGCAAAACACGACTTGTCACACACCCCAGTGTGCCAGATCCAATACCAGTGCATATGATATTTGTAAGTCACCCCTACAGAAGGCCTTCCAGTCCTAAGGTGGGGTGCATTATTTCACATGTGAGGACATATCCGCATGAGCAGATATGCCCCTGCTATATCTTTCTTGATTCTTGGACATGGTAAATAAACAGGGAAGACATTTTCAATACATGTGCTGATGGATACAGGGAAACTAGGGGTGTTTGTTAGCAAACATCTCGTATTAATAAACCCTCACTGATTCCAGTGATGGATTTCTTAATACATGCACCCATAGGGCACCTTAGAGGTACACCCTGAAAACTTAACCGACTGCTAGTGTGTGGACTGAGTGACTGAACTGAACCAACATAGCCACCATAGGCAGATGACTCACATCCTGAGGTGACAGGCAGTGCTCTCGGAGGCCAGGCACAAAGCCTGCTCTGGGCAAAGGTGTTATCATCTCTTCCAGGCAGGATGGACATTCCAGGGAGGGAGATTCAAAGGACCAGCCACTGTTGTTATGTGACCCAGGTCTCTCCAGATGGCAGAGAAGACCACACCCCTGTCCTGACCGCACTTCCTAGTGGCAAGACAAGTGGGAAAATTATTAAGATTAGGAGGTGTGCCCACATCACGCCAGTCCTACCCCTAAGGTGGACCAGCTGATGTGGACACCACTTTTCAAATTCCTCCATCTTCTTTTAGACAGGATTAGTAGTCTAGTGTCAGGGTTACGCCTACTCCCCAGCGGAAGTAGTCATATAGAGGGTGTAGTCGTTCTAATGGAGCGCAACCCATTGGCTGCAACCTGGCACTCCCTGTAACACCCCTAAATTGAGTATTTAGGTGGCAACCCTGAACCCACGAACTCGGATTTGTCGGATCAAGAGTAGAAGGACTAAGAAGAGTCACTGCCTGGAGAGAACAGCAGAAGACCTGTGAACTTTTGGCACAAAGCCATGCTTGCTTGAAACTCTCTCGACAATCGCGACAAAGTGACTTGTCCTGCAAGCTGGAGAGCTACCAAAGCCTCGGGTAGCCTACCAGCTCCTCGAAAATTGCCACCGGTCTCCCTTAGAGTAGAGGAGCTACTTCCCTGCAATCTGCAGGCACCGACAAGCAGAGCCCGGTCTACCACCTTGCAGCTCCCAAGCCCAACCGATACAGCAGACGACCAGGAGAAGTTACTTGCTCTGGAGGACCAGATCTGTCTCCTCACCAAGTGTGAAGACATCAGGACCCACCGGAGCCATGTAGCACCATCCCCCAGGGTACCAGACGCCCTGCACCAAGCAGCAGTAGTGAGAGTCCAATCCAAGTTCCCACTGCACCAGGACAAAGCAGCTGTCGAGGGACGTCAGCATCACTGAGACCCACTTCATGGGTGGCCCAGCTGTCTTGATTTTGCCCCTGCCAGCTGTTTGCTCTCTAACCATGAGGAGCATCTTTGTGCACCAGGTCCAGCCACCATAACCACTCTGCATCCGAGGCACCTGGCCTAGGTACCGAAGAACCGGCTGTGCCCCCTTGCTCCAAGACCGCTTGCAACCCAAGCCCCCATTTGGGATCTCGCAGACTTGTTCTCAAGTCCCTCAGTGCAGCTTGTCTCTAGGTGGCCCCCCTTCATTGTAGTACGCCGTGCTACAACCTCACCAGCACCCTGCTCCTGGTGAAACCCGGGCACCTCCTGACGAACTGCGGGTAGTACTTTGGATCTTGGCCCACTACGACTCTGATTCCTGAAGGTGAACCCCTGAAACGGACTGTAAGTATTTCTATGCAACACTGCTTTTTCCTTCAACAGGATTGCATTGTGCGCAAAGGTGCACACGTTTGATCATTTTTCTTACCTGTAAAAATTGATATCAAAAACAGTACTTGCTCTTTAACCCCTTCGCTGCCAGGCCTTTTCCCCCTCCTGTGCCAGGCCTTTTTTTGCCTATTTGGGGCAGTTCGTGCTTAGGCCCTCTTAACTTTTTGTCCACATAAGCTAACCAAGCCAAATTTGAGTCCTTTTTTTCCAACATCCTAGGGATTCTAGAGGTACCCAGACTTTCTGGGTTCCCTTGAAGGAGGCCAAGAAATTGGCCAAAATACAGTGAAAATTTTGTTTTTTTCAAACAAATTGGAAAAAGTGGCTGCAGAAGAAGGCTTGTGGATTTCCCCCTGAAAATGGCATCAACAAAGGGTTTGCAGTGCTAAACTCAGCAGCTTCCTAGCTTTCAGGAACAGGCAGACTTGAATCAGAAAACCCAATTTTTCAACACAATTTTGGCATTTTACTGGGGCATACCCCATTTTTGCAATTTTTTGTGCTTTCAGCCTCTTTCCAGTCAGTGACAGGAATGGGCAGGAAACCAATGCTGGATCCCAGAAACCTAACCATTTCTGAAAAGTAGACAAAATTCTGAATTCAGCAAGGGGTCATTTGTGTAGATCCTACAAGGGTTTCCTACAGAAAATAACAGCTGAAAAAGAAAAATATTGAAATTGAGGTGAAAAAACCATCAATTTTTCTCTACGTTTTACTCTGTAATTTTTCCCTGCAATGTCAGATTATGGAAAGCAATATACCGTTACGTCTGCTGGACTCCTCTGGTTGCGGGGATATATAGGGCTTGTAGGTTCATCAAGAACCCGAGGAACCCAGAGCCAATAAATGAGCTGCACCCTGCAGTGCGTTTTCATTCTATACCGGGTATACAGCAATTCATTTGTTGAAATATAAAGAGTAAAAAATTGCTATCAAGAAAACCTTTGCATTTCCAAAAAGGGCACAAGATAAGGTGCTGAGGAGCAGTGGTTATTTGCACATCTCTGAATTCCGGGGTGAACATACTAGCATGTGAATTATAGGGAATTTCTCAAATAGATGTCTTTTTTACACACTCTCCTATATTTGGAAGGAAAAAATGTAGAGAAAGACAAGGGGCAATAGCACTTGTTTTGCTAATCTATGTTCCCCCAAGTCTCCCGATAAAAATGATACCTCACTTGTGTGGTTAGGCCTAGCGCCCGCGACAGGAAACGCCCCAAAACGCAACGTGGACACATCCCATTTTTTTGAAAGAAAACAGAGGTGTTTTTTGCGAAGTGCCTACCTGTAGATTTTGGCCTCTAGCTCAGCCGGCACCTAGGGAAATGTGACCGGGTCGGCCCGATCGTAACCGAGCCACCAGCAGGACAAGAGTTGTTTCCGCGTTCCCATGTTGCCATGGGAACGCTTTCACGGCGAGGCCGGCATTCGGAGGTTGCCTCGACAACCTCCAATGACGAGGGCACAGCGGATTGGCCAGCGGGAGGCCAAAGGCCAGGGATTCCCCAGGAGAGGGGAGGAGCGGCGAGCGAGGACGAAGACGGCGGCGACGGCAACGACGGAAGGAGAGAACAACGAGAGGAGAAAGGCGGCGGCGGTCGGAAAGGACAGCCACACAATCCGGAAGGCAACCCCGTGGACGGAGGGCAGTCCCACTGGCTGGGAACTTGCGGAGACGACGCCAGGAAGAACAGAGTGGTACCGGAGCCCAAGGGGACCAGACCAGACGACAGCGGGACCGGAGACCAACGAGAGGACCTCCACAGAGCCAGCCACGGCCCCGGAGAGTCGTGGCTCTGGAAGGTACGGTCCTTGTGGACAAACAGAGGGGCACCTTAAAGGGAGACAAGCTGGGGAAGGGAGGGAAGCAGGGTGAGGGGAGGACAGGGAGGGAGTCAGAGGGCACCAAAAGGGGGCACGTAACAAGCACCAAAAGTAAGCACATTTAGGATATAAGGCAATAGACACATAGCCCACAGTCCTCACTGGCACCCCCCCTCCTTAACCCATTCCCCAGTATTGCAGCTAAGTAAAGGACGTATGTAAAGGCCTTCATTCCACTCACCATCGGTATTTATCCTTTTTCCCCTGTATGCTACCCGGGATCACATGAGGAAGATCCAAATCGCCACCTAAAAGGAAAGGAGGAAGAGAAGCACGTTAGGAAGACGAAGCTCACCACCCAAAGAAGAAATAGACTCTAAACCACTTTACAGAATCCTATACATCGTTTATTTGAAATAACAAATAAATACTTACCTTAATAACCCAAGCTGCCTCTACTGAGTGTCTGTACTGTGTGGACTGCTACAGTGGTGTCAGAAGTGGGATCTTTTAACCCCTCTTCTTGGCAGTCCAAACAGTATACACAATGAGTGAAAGTCCGTCTTTAGAGACCATGGTCAAGCAGCTAGCGGAAGGGCAAAGACACTTACAGCTGGTATGGGAGGCCCAACAGCGAGAAGCTAAAGAAGACCGGGAGGCCCTACAATCTGCTCTGAAGAGTCAGGCGACCATACTGGCTAATAACCAGCTAGTCCATGAAAGCGCGATGAAAAAACTAACTGAGACTATTGCCGCTAGTAAGTTACATCCGAACGTACCTAGTTCGGTACTACAGAAATATCAGGAGGGAGAGGATCCAGAGTCTTTTTTTACCAATTTTGAAAGAGTGGCTTCCTCCGCCCTGTGGCCGGAAGATAAGTGGGGACAGTACGTTGCTCCCTTGCTCACAGGTATCCTACAATCAGCATATCAAGCCGCCAACCCGGGTGGTGACACCCCTTATCAAGACATAAAAACTAGTATACTAGAAAGGGTGGGCCACGATACAGAATATTACCGAGCTAAATTTCGTAAAATCAAATGGGGAGTCAATGAAGATCCCAGAACCTTTTATTTTCGAGTAAAGGATTTGGCATTGAAGTGGTTAGGCCATGTAGGAAATAGTCGGGAGGAGGTTCTCAAGACCATCATACTAGAACAATATCTAGACGGTCTGCCACCATCTACAAAACACTGGATAAGGCAACACCCAAAAGTGGACACTGAGACGGCCATTGATCTCGCCTGTGCTTTTCATCGGTCTACCGATGTTAGGAACCCTCCAACACGAAACATCCTTAAACCGATTCTTCCGAACCCAAAGACCTTGTTAAAAAGTCCACCCGACCACCTAGTACCACCAAGATTTCCGGAAGGCCCACCTACAATGGGACCCCAATGTTATAATTGTGGCGAATGGGGACACATCGCACGTATGTGTCCGCAAAAACAGGATACCGGGGAACCAATGGAGATAGGAATGACAAGACGGAGGGTACTATGTACAGGAAAGGGTGCTCTCAAATTTAAACTAATGATAACCGTTAACGGGAAAGGGGTGTATGCCCTGGTTGATTCTGGCTGTAGCCAATCGGTAATTAGAAAAGACTTGATGCGTGACGACCCAGAAGAGACACAATGGGTAACTATATGTTGTATACACGGAGACAAGGCCCAGTATCCTATAAAGATGCTTCCAATCGTGTGGGGACCCTATCAGGATTTCCTACCCGTAGGAATAATGCCCCAATTAATCGAGGAGTGTATCATTGGGACGGACTATATCCACTTCCAAGAGTTGTTGGATCACGTCAGAGATAACAAGGTAGTCAAAGATTGGTGGAGAGAGGCTCCTTTTGCAGAGAGTTGTATTGAGTGTCCAGCTGATCGTAGAAAATTGTCACGAAAAGAAAAACGACATGAGAGGGAGGAATATCGGAAGACTACAGGTGAAAAATCTTGCGGAGAAATAGTGGCAGAACTTCAAGAAGCTCCTAGTAGTTTTAGCCAACAACAAAGAGAGGACCCCTCCCTTACCCACGCTTGGAGGTCAGCCGTACCAGAAGAGACTGAGGAGGTGGGTCCCTACTTTGTAGTACAAAAAAACTTATTGTATTGAGTAACTACCACACGGTTGGGTGTACGTAAACACCAACTTCTAGTACCTACCGATTATCGGGATCATGTTCTTGCACTAGCACATAATCACCCAGGGGGAGGACACTTGGGGAGAGAGAAAACCGAAGAATATTTGCTCAGAAAATTTTACTGGCCTGGGGTATACGCCCACATACGAAGGTATTGCGCCCAATGTCCCCGATGTCAGTTAACCGAACCTGGTAGGCCTAGGAAGGCACCTCTTTTACCCCTTCCCATTATAGATATCCCCTTTAAAAGAATAGGGATGGACTTGGTCGGGCCCCTAATTCCTTCATCAAAAGGACACACCTACATCCTGGTCATTGTGGACTACGCCACACGATACCCAGAGGCTATTCCCCTGACGAGTATGACGACCAAGGCAGTCGCCCAAGCAATGATTAATGTCTTTGCTCGACTTGGGTTTCCCCATGAAATTCTTACAGACCAGGGTACCCCTTTTATGTCCACCCTAATGAAACAAGTGTGCAAAACGTTGGGGATAGCTCAGATCAGAACATCCGTTTACCATCCTCAAACAGACGGACTGGTAGAACGATATAACCGAACCATTAAAACGCTACTTAGAAAGATTATCAATGAGACAGGGAAAGATTGGGATCAAAAGCTGCCACTAGTTCTGTACGCCCTACGAACACACGAACAAGCATCCACGGGGCATAGCCTATTTGAGTTGGTGTTTGGACGCCAACCTCGCTCCCTACTAGACATGGCGGTAGAAGCCTGGGAGGCTGAGGCGGAGGAAGGGGGGACTCCGTTATTAGAATATGCAAAACAATTGAGAAAACACCTACACAGCTTATGGGCCGACGTACATGCAAACATGGAAGAGGTCCAACGAACTCAGAAACTCCAATATGACAAAGGAAGCAAACTACGGGTTTTCCACCCCGAGGACCAGGTCCTAATAATGAGGCCCTCCTCCGAACACAAACTCCTTGCCAAATGGCAAGGGCCATATCGCATTATCAAAGCAGTTTCCCCCGTCACCTACCTTATTGAAATATCCT
Source organism: Pleurodeles waltl (assembly GCF_031143425.1). NCBI lineage: Eukaryota > Metazoa > Chordata > Amphibia > Caudata > Salamandridae > Pleurodeles > Pleurodeles waltl. The sequence continues at coordinate 1,695,704,826 of NC_090444.1, read as the reverse complement.
CCCATCCGAGAAAAACACAAATATACCACGTAAACCTGCTAAAAAAATGGGAAACACCCGAACAGCCTAACCAAACCATAGAAATGGGTCACTTCATGTGTCCCAACAAGACACTAGATATCGAGTTCTACCCTACCACCCCATCCACGGAGGTTATTTTACCCTCAGTGAACGATACTTTATCTGAGGGGCAAAAACAACAAGCACGTACAATATTGAAACAGTGGCAACCGCTGTTTTCAGAGAAGCCAGGAAAAACTTCCCTAATCCACCACAACATACGAACAAATCCCGGTACAATCACTAGAGAGCGTCCATATCGCATTCCAGAAGCTAGAAAACAAATAATTGAGGAGGAAATCAAAAAGATGTTATCCTTAGGAGTCATCGAACCCTCCAATAGTCCCTGGTGTTCACCGGTAGTCCTAGTACCAAAACCTGACGGTAGTGTCAGGTTTTGTATCGATTTCCGCAAACTTAACGCAAGCTCCCTCTTCCACACTTATCCCATCCCGAGAGTAGACGACGTTCTCGAAAAACTAGGAAGAGCAAAATACATGTCCACTATCGACTTAACAAAAGGATATTGGCAGATTCCCCTAACCGCTCAGGATAAGGAAAAAACAGCCTTTTCCACCCAGTCAGGGTTGTATCAGTTCACCGTACTACCTTTTGGGCTTCATGGAGCACCCGCAACCTTTCAGAGGTTGATGGATAGGATTTTAAAACCCTTTCCTACCTTCTCTGTCGCATACCTAGACGATGTAGTCGTTTTTAGAGAATCATGGGAAGAACATTTGGTACACATACAGAAGATATTCCACGCCCTCAAATCAGCCGGCTTAACAGCCAATCCCAAGAAGTGTATCATAGGTAAGACAGACATCTCCTACATGGGTTATCGGATTAATCAGGGTACCCTACAACCTCAAAATCCGAAAGTGGAGGCTATCTTGCATGCCCCTCTTCCGCACACTAAAAAGGATTTACGTTCATTTTTAGGATTAGTGGGCTATTATCGACGTTTCATTCTGCATTATTCCACCATAGCAGCCCCCCTTACGGACCTCCTCGCTAAACACCATCCCAATCGGCTTTTGCCTTTTTCGGAGACGCAAAATGCGAGTTTTGAACGACTAAGGGACTCCTTAACCTCCAACCCCATCCTACGCTGCCCAGATTTTACAAAACCCTTCCACCTTTACACCGATGCCTCGGATGTTGGGCTTGGAGGGGTTCTAACGCAACCTGATGCAGAAGGGCTTGACCACCCCGTAGTCTACATCAGCAGGAAGTTATTTCCTCGGGAGCGTAATTACCCAATTATTGAGAGAGAATGTTTGGCTATCAAATGGGCCATAGACTGTCTACAATACTACCTCCTGGGCCGACCTTTTATATTATTCACGGATCACGCTCCCCTTACGTGGTTAGCTGCACATAAGGACTCGAACTCCAGGATACTCCGCTGGTTCCTTGAACTCCAACCCTTCTCTTTTCAGGTGCGCCACGTGCCCGGATCTCGCCAAGCCCCCACGGATTATCTGTCTCGGTTTCCCATGTCTGCCACTGTCCTAGAGCAGGACAGTTCTTGGGGAAGGGTGTGTGACCGGGTCGGCCCGATCGTAACCGAGCCACCAGCAGGAAAAGAGTTGTTTCCGCGTTCCCATGTTGCCATGGGAACGCTTTCACGGCGAGGCCGGCATTCGGAGGTTGCCTAGACAACCTCCAATGACGAGGGCACAGCGGATTGGCCAGCGGGAGGCCAAAGGCCAGGGATTCCCCAGGAGAGGGGAGGAGCGGCGAGCGAGGACGAAGGCGGCGGCGACGGCAACGACGGAAGGAGAGAACAACGAGAGGAGAAAGGCGGCGGCGGTCGGAAAGGACAGCCACACAATCCGGAAGGCAACCCCGTGGACGGAGGGCAGTCCCACTGGCCGGGAACTTGCGGAGACGACGCCAGGAAGAACAGAGTGGTTCCGGAGCCCAAGGGGACCAGACCAGACGACAGCGGGACCGGAGACCAACGAGAGGACCTCCACAGAGCCAGCCACGGCCCCGGAGGGTCGTGGCTCTGGAAGGTACGGTCCTTGTGGACAAACAGAGGGGCACCTTAAAGGGAGACAAGCTGGGGAAGGGAGGGAAGCAGGGTGAGGGGAGGACAGGGAGGGAGTCAGAGGGCACCAAAAGGGGGCACGTAACAAGCACCAAAAGTAAGCACATTTAGGATATAAGGCAATAGACACATAGCCCACAGTCCTCACTGGCACCCCCCCTCCTTAACCCATTCCCCAGTATTGCAGCTAAGTAAAGGACGTATGTAAAGGCCTTCATTCCACTCACCATCAGTACTTATCCTTTTTCCCCTGTATGCTACCCGGGATCACATGAGGAAGATCCAAATCGCCACCTAAAAGGAAAAGAGGAAGAGAAGCACGTTAGGAAGACGAAGCTCACCACCCAAAGAAGAAATAGACTCTAAACCACTTTACAGAATCCTATACATCGTTTATTTGAAATAACAAATAAATACTTACCTTAATAACCCAAGCTGCCTCTACTGAGTGTCTGTACTGTGTGGACTGCTACAGGAAACCTACCAAACCTGTGCATTTCTGAAAACTAGAGACCTAGGGGAATCCAAGATGGGGTGACTTGCGGGTCTCGGACCAGGTTCTGTTACCCAGAATCCTTTGCAAACCTCAAAATTTGGCTAAAAAAACACATGTTCCTCACATTTCTGTGGCAGAAAGTTCTGGAATCTGAGAGGAGCCACAAATTTCCTTCCACCCAGCGTTCCCCCAAGTCTCCCGATAAAAATGATACCTCACTTGCGTGGGTAGGCCTAGCGCCCGCGACAGGAAACACCCCAAAGCGCAACGTGGACACATCAAAAATTTTGGAAGAAAACAGAGGTGTTTTTTGCGAAGTGCCTACCTGTAGATTTTGGCCTCTAGCTCAGCCGGCACCTAGGGAAACCTACCAAACCTGTGCATTTCGAAAACTAGAGACGTAGGGGAATCCAAGATGGGGTGACTTGCGGGGCTCGGACCAGGTTCTGTTACCCAGAATCCTTTGCAAACCTCAAAATTTGGCTAAAAAAACACATGTTCCTCACATTTCTGTGGCAGAAAGTTCTGGAATCTGAGAGGAGCCACAAATTTCGTTCCACCCAGCGTTCCCCCAAGTCTCTCGATAAAAATGATACCTCACTTGCGTGGGTAGGCCTAGCGCCCGCTACAGGAAACACCCCAAAGCGCAACGTGGACACATCCAAAATTTTGGAAGAAAACAGAGGTGTTTTTTGCGAAGTGCCTACCTGTAGATTTTGGCCTCTAGCTCAGCCGGCACCTAGGGAAACCTACCAAACCTGTGCATTTCTGAAAACTAGAGACCTAGGGCAATCCAAGATGGGGTGACTTGCGGGGCTCGGACCAGGTTCTGTTACCCAGAATCCTTTGCAAACCTCAAAATTTGGCTAAAAAAACACATGTTCCTCACATTTCTGTGGCAGAAAGTTCTGGAATCTGAGAGGAGCCACAAATTTCCTTCCACCCAGCGTTCCCCCAAGTCTCCCGATAAAAATGATACCTCACTTGCGTGGGTAGGCCTAGCGCCCGCGATAGGAAACACCCCAAAGCGCAACGTGGACACATCCAAAATTTTGGAAGAAAACAGAGGTGTTTTTTGCGGAAAGCCTACCTGTAGATTTTGGCCTCTAGCTCAGCCGGCACCTAGGGAAACCTACCAAACCTGTGCATTTCTGAAAACTAGAGACCTAGGGGAATCCAAGGAGGGGTGACTTGCGGGGCTCGGACCAGGTTCTGTTACCCAGAATCCTTTGCAAACCTCAAAATTTGGCTAAAAAAACACATGTTCCTCACATTTCTGTGGCAGAAAGTTCTGGAATCTGAGAGGAGCCACAAATTTCCTTCCACCCAGCGTTCCCCCAAGTCTCCCGATAAAAATGATACCTCACTTGCGTGGTTAGGCCTAGCGCCCGCGACAGAAAACACCCCAAAGCGCAACGTGGACACATCCAAAATTTTGGAAGAAAACAGAGGTGTTTTTTGCGAAGTGCCTACCTGTAGATTTTGGCCTCTAGCTCAGCCGGCACCTAGGGAAACCTACCAAACCTGTGCATTTCTGAAAACGAGAGACCTAGGGGAATCCAAGATGGGGTGACTTGCGGGTCTCGGACCAGGTTCTGTTACCCAGAATCCTTTGCAAACCTCAAAATTTGGCTAAAAAAACACATGTTCCTCACATTTCTGTGGCAGAAAGTTCTGGAATCTGAGAGGAGCCACAAATTTCCTTCCACCCAGCGTTTCCCCAAGTCTCCCGATAAAAATTATACCTCACTTGCGTGGGTAGGCCTAGCGCCCGCGACAGGAAACACCCCAAAGCGCAACGTGGACACATCCAAAATTTTGGAAGAAAACAGAGGTGTTTTTTGCGAAGTGCCTACCTGTAGATTTTGGCCTCTAGCTCAGCCGGCACCTAGGGAAACCTACCAAACCTGTGCATTTCTGAAAACTAGAGACCTAGGGGAATCCAAGGAGGGGTGACTTGCGGGGCTCAGACCAGGTTCTGTTACCCAGAATCCTTAGCAAACCTCAAAATTAGGCTAAAAAAACACATGTTCTTCACATTTCTGTGGCAGAAAGTTCTGGCATCTGAGAGGAGCCACAAATTTCCTTCCACCCAGCGTTCCCCCAAGTCTCCCGATAAAAATGATACCTCACTTGCGTGGTTAGGCCTAGCGCCCGCGACAGGAAACACCCCAAAGCGCAACGTGGACACATCCAAAATTTTGGAAGAAAACAGAGGTGTTTTTTGCGAAGTGCCTACCTGTAGATTTTGGCCTCTAGCTCAGCCGGCACCTAGGGAAACCTACCAAACCTGTGCATTTCTGAAAACTAGAGACCTAGGGGAATCCAAGATGGGGTGACTTGCGGGGCTCGGACCAGGTTCTGTTACCCAGAATCCTTTGCAAACCTCAAAATTTGGCTAAAAAAACACGTTCCTCACATTTCTGTGGCAGAAAGTTCTGGAATCTGAGAGGAGCCACAAATTTCCTTCCACCCAGCGTTCCCCCAAGTCTCCCGATAAAAATGATACCTCACTTGCGTGGGTAGGCCTAGCGCCCGCGACAGGAAACACCCCAAAGCGCAACGTGGACACATCCAAAATTTTGGAAGAAAACAGAGTTGTTTTTTGCGAAGTGCCTACCTGTAGATTTTGGCCTCTAGCTCAGCCGGCACCTAGGGAAACCTACCAAACCTGTGCATTTCTGAAAACTAGAGACCTAGGGGAATCCAAGATGGGGTGACTTGCGGGGCTCGGACCAGGTTCTGTTACCCAGAATCCTTTGCATACCTCAAAATTTGGCAAAAAAAACTCATGTTCCTCACATTTCTGTGGGAGAAAGTTCTGAAATCTGAGAGGAGCCGCAAATTTCCTTCCACCCAGCGTTCCCCCAAGTCTCCCGATAAAAATGATACCTCACTTGCGTGGGTAGGCCTAGCGCCCGCGACAGGAAACGCCCCAAAACGCAACGTGGACACATCCCATTTTTTTAAAGAAAACATTGCCTACCTGTGGATTTTGGCCTGTAGCTCAGCCGGCACCTAGGGAAACCTACCAAACCTGTGCATTTCTGAAAACTAGAGACCTAGGGGAATCCAAGATGGGGTGACTTGCGGGGCTCGGACCAGGTTCTGTTACCCAGAATCCTTTGCAAACCTCAAAATGTGGCTAAAAAAACTCATGTTCCTCACATTTCTGTGGGAGAAAGTTCTGGAATCTGAGAGGAGCCACAAATTTCCTTATACCCAGCGTTCCCCCAAGTCTCCCAATAAAAAAGATACCTCACTTGTGTGGGTGGGCCAGGTGCCTGCAACAGAATAAGGCCCAAAACCTGAAGGGATAGAAGGGATAGCACAGCAAGTTTATAAGGGCATATTTTTTATACATCTTGAGACGGACTCTGCTTTGGGGACCCACATAAGTGAGGTGTCATTTTTCTTGGGAGACTGAGGGGAAAACTGGCTGAGTAGGAATTTTGTGCTGGAGCGGTGATCCTACTAAGAAAAATCAGGAAAATATGCTTTTTTATGCAAATTTTGAGGTTTACAGAGGAGTCTGGGTAAGAAAATGTTAGGGGAGCCACGCAAGCCACACCTCCCTGGACTCTTTGGGGTGCCTAGTTTTAAAAAGTTTCTGGGTTTTGTAGGTTTCCCTACATGAAGGCCGCACCCAGGACCAAAAACATAGGTGGGCCCTCCCCCCCAAACAGGTATTTTTGGAATATATATCACTTTGATGTGTGCACATACATCCGTGATGTGCCAAACACTAAAATTGTGAAAAGAAACACACTTAGGTTATGTGAAGAAGACCCCTCACCCACCAACCAAGTTGGTGGCATGCTTCATCATCGGGGTTCCACCCGAGGCACCTTGCGTGTCACAGGTGTGCTGCGACGCCTGATTACAGCGGAGCAGGTTTTGTCATTTTTTACAACACATACTGGTTGGATTTGGCACGAGGGTGAGTGATGGTTCAGTGGATCAAATTTTCTTAACAAGAGATTTCACAAAAATGAAATGCACTGCTAATAAGTGAAAGGCAAAAAAGTGAACCAATGACTCACAGCTCGTGAGCTGTAAAGCCGCGACAAGGCACCAACCGCTTTACAGTCCATTCACACACCTTTCATACATGACACGCACAAGACAATTCACACCGCCAGCCACGGGCCCAGCACATTACAACACTCACATCGACAGACCGCGCCACTCAAGGGCCCATCACTTACATACGCCCACATGCCTGATACAAGAATCACACCAGCTGATGGTAGTGTGGATTGCCGTTTGGCTGGCACCGCCAGCCAAGCGCCACCCCACACACACCGCCAGCCAAGCGCCACCCCACGCACACCGCCAGCCAAGCGCCACCCCACGCACACCGCCAGCCAAGCGCCACTCCACGCACACCGCCAGCCAAGCGCCACCCCACGCACACCGCCAGCCAAGCGCCACCTCACGCACACCGCCAGCCAAGCACCACCCCACGCACACCGCCAGCCAAGCGCCACCCCACGGACACCGCAATCACTTTTTTTTTATTTATAAACAACAAAGAAACTACTAATTATAAAATAAGCACAAAACTACAAACACAAAAGCTCTAACTAAATACACAACAGATGCCAACCGTGAAACATATGAAAATATAAAACAGACAGCTTACGCTCACGGTATTTCCCAAAAGTTTTTCCTTGTGTGGTAACTTCTAAAACAGCTGGGCACACACAGCCCAGGCTTTGAAGGGCATTCGGGGCAGTACATCCGGCTCTCCCTCCGGATTGATCTCCGGGCACATACTCTACATTTCTTTGTGGGCATGTCTTTTTTGGGAGTGGGAGGAATGTGATCTGGAAAGTGCCGATCTTTCAATCTAGCCACATCCTCCACCACTTCTACTCTAGGAACTCTTGCCGGTTCCACCACAATAAGGCTTTCTATCATCGACTCCTGAAATTTAACAAATGTCATCCTTGACTCGGGTGAACAATCCTTGTATACAATAAAGGCATTAAAAGTTGCCAAATGAAATAAATGTAGGGCCAACTTTTTATACCACACATATGACTTACGAAGAGCAGTGTAAGGTTCTAACCTCTGATCTACTCTATCAACACCACCCATGTGCCTATTGTAGTCCAAAATGCACGCAGGTTTGCGCACTTCCGCAACCTGACCCCAAACAGCCACAGGGGAAGTACTCTCATCATGGATGGTCGATAGCATGTACACATCCCTCCTGTCTGAAAATTTCAGAGCTAGCAGCTCATTATTCCGCAAGGCACTGCACTGTCCCCTCTCAAGTTTTTTACAGACAAGCTCCCTTGGATAGCCTTTCCTGTTAGAACGGATTGTGCCACAAGCAACAGTGTCCACCCTAAACAACTCCTTGAACAACTGCACTCCAGTGTAGAAATTATCTACATACAAATGGTGACCTTTGTTAAACAGCCGTCTAGCAAGTTCCCACACAATTTTTTCGCTAACTCCAAAAGTGGCCGGACAACCAGGAGGGTCAATACTGGAATCCCTACCAGTGTAGACCCGGAAATTATACACATATCCTGTACTGCTTTCTGACAGCAGATACAATTTAATCCCATACCGTGCCCTCTTACTAGGAATGTACTGCTTAAAAACTAAACGCCCCTTGAAAAGGACCAAAGACTCGTCCACACTTATCTCTTTGCCTGGGGCATAGACCTCTGAAAACCGATCCACAAAATGATCAAGGACAGGCCTAATCTTAAAAAGGCGGTCACAATCAGGGTGATCTCGTGGCAAGGCTAAAGCACTGTCTACAAAATGCAGCATACGAAGAAGAAGCAAATACCGATTACGTGTCATAGTTACAGGAAATATAGCAGTTGCCATCAAGGGACTAGTAGACCAATAAGAAGCCAGTGACGGCTTCCTGATCAACCCAATCAAAAAAGACAAACCTAAAAACCTTTTCATCTCTTCCAGATATGTGGGAACCCAATGAGTAGCTCTAGACTGAGGCTTAAGTCTGGCAGCGTTGTCCCGCAAATATTGCTCTGCATACACATTTGTCTGCTCCACAATCACTTCCAAAAATACATCGTCCATAAACAAGTGAAAGAAATGGACAGGCAGAAAGTTTTCCGTATTAACTCTACACCCTGGGAGACCAGTAAATGCAGGCAAACTGTGGCTGCTCCATGTTTGGGGCAATCCAGGTGTCAGGTCTTCCAATGGGAAACCCTGCAGCCCCAGGCTGCTGCACTCTTGGCACATCAATGTCCTCCTCTAACACAGGCCCTTCATCTGCACTGAGAGTAGCTTCCTCATCAGAAGAATACTCTCCGACAGAAAACTCACTTCCAGAATCTCCTGCTTCCTCCTCTGCCTCAGATGCAGAGTCAGTGTCGTAATCATGGTCTGAAGACTACTCAAAGAGCATGCGAACAACCTGCTGAGCGGTCACTTTGCGGCTAGCCATGATCCTAACAACAAATGGATTGCCAACAACAACTAGCACTAAAATAAGTAATAAACAAAGTGTAGCTTTATCACAAAGAGTTATGTACTACAAAAAACTATACCACACAGTTGCCTGAAATAGCTACTCACCAAGCAACTACTCTGCACAGACAGCAATCACCAATGATATCCCACTAAAAAGAAAAAAGAAAAAAGCATTTTAGACATATGACAACACAAACACCACTGTGCTCAAATCTAAGGACAATGTCAAACACACAATACTGCATTTAGTACACCACCTACAAACATGTCAACAATACTCCTTTGGAGTAAATTGCGTTCACTTACCTAAAACATGCAACTATGCAAACCACAGGACAACTACTGCCAAAACCGCAAAGATCCACAGCAAAGGAAGCAAAAACGTTGAACTAGAAGAAAAAGAAGAAATAAATTGTTATAATCACAAATACAAATACTTTGCCAGTTGACAAACACCCCACCACCAAGAACTTAGAAGTTGTCCCTGGTACCTAAGTGGATCCTGCCCCCCTCGGGGGTAGATGGGCGTAAAAGAATTGGCCAATCTGACCCCAAGGGGGGCAGAAATGGGCAACACCTCTGTGCCCCCTTTCAGGGGGCGACCCTTCCCAAAGGGGGCACCCCCAGCACAACACAAAACAAAAAAATCCCTGCCGTATTGGTGGTCTCTGCCCTCCTTGGGGGCAGATGGCCCTACAAAATTACGGTCAGAGATGGGCAATACAAATTTTCCCCACCTTAGGGGGGCGACCGTTGCCCAAGGGGTGCCCCCAAACACACACCAAACACAATCCCTGGCACCTAGTGTGCTTCCACCCCCCCCCCGGTCCAGATCGTCCCAAAAATGGCTGGTCTGCCATCGGGGGGGCCGAAACAGAAAAAAAAAACGACCCTTGCCCAAGGAGTTGCCCCCAAAATAAACAATAAAAACAAAATCCCTGGTGTCTAGTGGTTTTCGCCCCCCCGGGGGCAGATCAGCCCAAAAATCGGCTGATCTGCCCCCGGGGGGGCAAAATACAAATAAAAATTGCCCCTGGGGGGGGCGACCCTTGCCCATGGGGTCGCCCCCAAAAACACACATAAACAAACATATCCCTGGTGTCTAGTGGTTTTCGCCCCCCCCCCCGGGGGCAGATCCGCCGAAAAATCGGCGGATCTGCCCCCGAGGGGGGCGAAATACAAATAAAAGTTGCCCCTGGGGGGGGGGGGGGTGGGGGGGCGACCCTTGCCCAAGGGGTCGCCCCCAAAAACACACATAAACAAAGATATCCCTGGTGTCTAGTGGTTTTCGCCCCCCCCTGGGGGCAGATCCGCCAAAAAATCGGCGGATCTGCCCCCAGGGGGGGGCGAAATACAAATAAAAATTGCCCCCGGGGGGGGCGACCCTTACCCAAGGGGTCGCCCCAAAAAACACACATAAACAAAGATATCCCTGGTGTCTAGTGGTTTTCGCCCCCCCCCCCCTGGGGGCAGATCCGCCAAAAAAACGGCGGATCTGCCCCCAGGGGGGGGCGAAATACAAATAAAAGTTGCCCCTGGGGGGGGGGGGGGCGACCCTTGCCCAAGGGGTCGCCCCCAAAAACACACATAAACAAAGATATCCCTGGTGTCTAGTGGTTTTCGCCCCCCCCCCCCGGGGGCAGATCTGCCGAAAAATCGCCGAAAAGTCGCCCCCAAATTTAGCCAAAAAGAAAATCCCTGGTGGCTAGTGGAGATTCCTGCTCCACGATCGCGGGCCCTGCCCGCGATCGTGGAGCAGGAATCTTGAGAAAACAGACACAGGGGGAAAGGAAAAACCCTTTCCTTTCCCACCGTGTCTGTTTTCTCAACCCCCCCGCCCCCCAAAAACGGAGAGGACTCACCTTAGAGCTCCTGCTCCTAAGACGCGCTGGAAGCAAATGGCTTCCAGCGCACCGGCAACACTAGATGACGTCAGCGCGCTGTGCGCGCGCTGACGTCATCGGATTGCCGTGGGGGGGGGGGGGGGCGGGGGTGGAAGGGGAAGGTCTTCCCCTTCCATCCCCGCCTGGGGGGGGAAGGGGGGTGCACGGGGGGGCGTGCTAGCGCGCCCCCAAGTTCCCCTGTGCCTAGGACGAGATGATCTCGTCCAAGGCACAGGGGAACTGTAGCCTTGGACGAGATCATCTCGTCCAAGGCACAGAACCGGTTAACAGAGCTCTTGGTTTCATAATAAATGCAACAAACGGGTTATTTTTCTAATTTGGCCCCGGTTTTATTCTTTGAGTGTGTGCCTCATTTATTGCCTCTGAGTACAAGAAATGCTTAGCACTGCCCTTGGATAGGCCTAAATGCTCACCCGCACTACCACAAAAGAAAGCATTAGTGTTATCTACTTTTGTCAGTTGGGGATCCACAGGACTCTCTGCAAGGTGTACTTCGTTTTAGTGCACCAAATAGAGAGCCAGTTTCCTACACTTCCCTACTGCATTATTCCCATGGCCCTGGTGTTCAGGCAAATATTAAAGATTATGAATCAGTTATGATATAGACTAATAATAGAATGACCCCTGGAACATTTTTAATAATCAGTTCTCTATTGTTGCTTTTTCAGCCTATGTTTTGCTTGACTTGCATTGGTTCCATGACTTTGGCCCCCTTCGCCTCTAAACAGATTTGGATTCTAACAGAGCATCTGGGGAATCGTTCGGTGCATACAAGCTTCCAAAAAACCACATGCCTGCCACACAACCAGCCCTCTACCAGGCCGTACCTTGTCTAATTTGACTGTCGTGGCCTCAAAGGGGACACCCACCCTTACCCATACTAGTGCCCCTTGTGCAAAAGCAGAGTAGGTGGTGGCATACACCTGTTCCTGTCAGTGGCACTGCAGATGTTCTGCCACCACTCTCATGAGGTGTCAATGTTGATCAAAAGTGCATTTGAATCTTCTGTCCTCCATTCCAGCTTCTTGGAAACGGCGGTGAGGGTAAGCTCAAAGACAAACCAGATTCATGTCCACTGACTGCCGCACTGGTCCCCGTGTCAACCTCATCGTACTCACTGGAGGCCCTGGATAAGGGAGGGCGGACCCCCCTCCACAGAATCAAACCCTCATGATCTCTCTGGCAGTGGGCCCTTCATGTGATTCCTGGGCCATACCTGTGGCCCCCCTATATGAGATTGTCTGTTGTCTGAGGGGTGACTCGTGGGTCACCACCCTGTTCTGGGTCATCAGAATCCAAGTCACCAGTTTGGTGTCCTGAGGCGGAATCTTCCTCAGCATTGGTTGCCCTGGGATCGCTGATCTCTGCTGTCGCCTGCAGGGGCTTTGCCTTATCCTTGTCTGCTTACGATCTGGTGGACTTCGCCAGCTTTCCTCACCAGTGTTCACAAGCATTCCTCGGCATCAGTGCTTTCGCTAGACCACTGGTCTGCTGAGTCCAGTGCCGGCTCCCACTCTCCCACCTGGTGCACCTCCAGCCAAGACTGCGCTTCCACGCGATCCTGGCAAAAATGTGAGTTGCTGTCAACCACTATCTTCAGCTTTGCTTGGAAAAAGAGGGAGTAACGAAGGCCCTCCATATGTAGCGCCCATTTGATCTCCAAGAATGAGGCTCTTTTGGCGTGGACAGCTTCTGTGAAGTCAAGAAACAGAGTCCCCTGTCCATTGCCACCCTAAGTGGGCCCCCCTCTTTTGCACATTGTAATGGGGTGTCTCTGTCTTTCTAGTGCAACAACTTGGCAACCACTGTTCTAAGTGGGTGTCCTGGGGCTGTTCCGGGACCCTGTGTGCCCTTTCAAGCCCAAAGAAGGGTGTTAGTTGATTCAAGCCACCTCGGATCACATCCATGTCTTCAGGTAGGCCTCCATGTTGCAGCCCTGCGAGCCCTCAGGAAGACCCACACACGCATATATTTTTGCGGCAATTGCATCCTTCGACGTGTTCATCTCTGTGCTTAAGTTTGCGTACCTGGTCCGTTAAGTCCATCAGTTCATAGCCTTCTGTGCTGGGTGCAGTTTGGTTATGGCCGATTCCTTGACTCTATCGGACAATTTATGGTGATTAGTGAGCAGTAAGCCTAGTTTGTCTGACACTGAGAAAATCTCCAGCTGGAGCGTGGTATTCGCATCTGCAATAGCATCAAGGAGTTTATCCAGAGTAAGTTGAAGGGGTTGGAGCAGCAGGTCCAGGGCCATCTCGTTTCTGTGGGGCCTGTTTATGCCTCCCGTACTTCATGGGTTGGCCCCCTGAGTCTTGGCACTCAGTTTGTCCATCTCTACCTCCAGCCATGTGGGAAGGGCCAGTGCTGAATTGTCCAGCTGGTCCCTGTTCAACCATATCTATTTTAACCTATAGTGCATCATGCATGTCCCTTACTGCTGCCATTAAATCCGATGCACTAGGTTTTGCCTGCTGGGTCTGGAATGCTGCCTTCGCTGTCTCTACTGCTTGGCCTTCCTGTCCTCAGGTGGTTGCATACTGCAGGATCTTGTTACTCCGTGCTGGCTCAGTAGCTTTGTCTTTGACCATCTTGCCTTTGCCCTGAGCTCTTGTTGGGTGCGTCCAACAGGCTGAAGGGATATGGGATCTACTCATTTCTCATGGGGGCCTGGTATGTGGCAGTCACACCAGTTCAATGCTATCTTTGTAGATCCTTGCAGGCTGCTCTGTCTGCATCCCCTGCATGTGTCTCCCTGGGGGCCTCTGCTGCACGAAGTCGCTAGGCCCATTTCTGCACTCGAGGCGCAGGAGCCCCAGTGCGCACATGTCCGGGGCCTCTGGCGTTGCCCTTACCCCAAATTCCTCTCACTCCCTCAGTGGCGGCAGGCAGCTTAAGGAGGGAGGGGGGCGGGCGGGATACACACACACACACACACTCATTCTTTCACACACAGACATGCACGCACATCCATTAACAACACTCATACCATTCAAACATGCACGCACCAAACATTCATTTTAAAAGATCGCACACACTCATTCTTTCACACACACACGCACGCACGCACATCCATTAACAACACTCCCAACACTCAAACATGCACACGCGCACCAAACATTCAATTTAAAACATCACACACACACTTATCTTCAGCCTCCAGGTCCCAGGAGGGTTGGACTGCTGCCTTCCCTCATTGGCTGACCTTAGGTCAGCCAATGAGGGAAGGCAGCAGTCCCAGCCTCGTCACAGAGTGGGATGGGGTCAGTGAGACTGCTGACCCCACCCCACTCTGTGACGAAGTGTCACTGATTGACACTCGCCCTGGGCACTTCAGGGCTTAAACCTGAAGCGCCCAGTGAGTGTCAATTGGTGACGCTTTCCTCGTCACCCAGGGGAGGGTCTTGAGGCACCTTTGCTGAGCCGAGGAGGTCACGCCCATAGGAGCTGTGACCTCCTCAGCCCAGCAAAGTTCAGCTCAGGCAGCCAGGAGTGTGTGCAAATCGCGCATGTCTGCTCCTGGCTGCCTGAGCTGAACATAGAGAGTGTCTGTCAGGCTGACCTTTCTTCAGCCTGACAGACACTCTTCATGAGGGGCAAAAGGTGGGGGGGGGGGTGGCCCCTCCGCCAGAAAGGACGGGCCGCCACTGCACTACCTCCTATCGCCTGCCAGGCTCAGGATCGTCCCCAGCGGCTACCCCCATCTATATCTCTGCACTCCGCATTGCAGACTCACCAGGCTCTGCTGCTTTCCCACAGGCCTGGTCTCTGTGGGCGATGGCTGTCTCGGGCATTGAAGGTGCGGGCATTAGCACCAGCTGCACGGCTCCCATGCACAAGTGGAGTCTTTTCGCTTCTTTGTTCCGTCTCTTAGTACCTCTTCCAGCTGCTCATGGTCCGGAGCCCACTGCACTGCGAACCCCTGGCCTCACCTCATGAGGGTGTGCATGACCGGCACCACTTCCAGGGGACCCCAGTCCGACCTGCAAGCCTGCTTGTTTCCCACCTCTCCTCTTTTGTGGCCTAACCCCTGATCTGTTGCTTCCCAGCAGCTCCCACATGAGAACCGCAAGCTTCAGTTTCCTCTCTGCAGCAAGGGAAGCATCGGACCTCGGCTCTTCCCGGCTGCTTCTAATCGCTGCCCGGGTCCACAGGAAGTTTGCAATCTTTGTTTGGCTTTTATGTGTGTGCAGGAGGTAGGATTCCTGTAGAATTATGCCTCGCGCATGGGAGCTTCAGGGGAATGCGACTAGTCAGCCATGTTGCTTGGCCACGCCCCTCGCTTCTTGTTGTATTTGTCAGAGAATTCTAAATGTATAGTTCTTTCTTACTGTATTTGTCAGATAGTTAGAAATGTAAAGCTCCTTCCTATGGTGTCTGTCATGGAGCTTACAATGTAATACCCCTTTGTAATGTATTTGCCAGAGATTTCGTTATTAAAATCACTTTCTGTCACATTTGAGTACACAATGTAATACTTGTTCCAAGTGCATTTGTCAGAGAGTTTGCAATTGTTGGACTTTGCCCTCTCTTCAGGGTCACCCCCAAACTTTTGGCTTCAAACTACCCGTTTCCTGAATTTGCACTTTATCACTGCAAAACTAATGTTAACGTGCTTGTGCTTGTGCCTTAAAACTGCCTAAACCTGATTGGTATATTTAATTTACTTATAAGTCTGTAGCATATTATACTACATGTACCCAGGGCCTGTGAATTAAATGTTACTATTGGACCTGCAGTACTCATTGTACCACCCACTTTAGTACCACTTTAAAACATGGGTTAGGCCTGCCATTGCAAACTGCAGTGCAGTTTTAAACTGCCAGTTCGACCTGGTGAAATAAACCATATGCCAAACCTAAACCTTACTTTGTAATACGCATGTCACCCCTAAAGTAGGCCTGAACAGCCTGCAGAGTAGGGTGCATTGTATTTCAAAAATAGGACATGTGTTTTTAAGTTTTACATGCCCTGGTAAAGAAAAACGCCTAAAATGACTGAATAGCTTGGCAGTTGACCTCTGTGTACTCCTCCTAGACAGTGAGACAAAGGGGGTGGGAGGGGAGGGGCAGATGTTGGTAAGATGGGCCATCCTGCCAGGATAGGTGGTACCTGCCCCATTTACTTTCCAATGGGGTGCCTCCAGCACACTCTTAAAGGAACCCGACACCAGACTTGGGGCCTGGGCAGGGGAAGGAAGGAAGGAACTTTCAAGACCCAGATGTGGGAGTAGCTTACACGTTTCCCCCACTTCAAAGGCTGGCTCCAGGTACCTATATTGGACACTCAGACCAACTCTCCAGTACACTCCTGGACCTGTGGAGGACATAAGAAGGACTGCCCGGGAACCCATTGTTGGAGTACCCTGCTGCATGAGTTCTGTCTTTTTCTCCAGAGGACTACAATGCTGCTACTAAAGGAATGCCCTGCTGCTTGAGGCTTGCCTTGTACCCTCAAAGGAGTGCACTGCTGCCGTGCTACTTGAACTCAGGACTACCAGAGTGACTCCAGGGGCCAGTTGGCTGGCCTGGTCTGTGAGCTACAGGGACATGACAAGGTCCGGAGACCTTGAACCCTGCACCACAACTTTGCTGGAGTGAGTCCTGCTCCACCACCCAAGTGGTGCCTCTCAAGTCCTAGACCCTTGATGGTGATGCTGAAGTGCTGCTCTTGACTAACCCTAAAAGGTGGGACTTAAAAGGGATCTGAGAACCGACAGAAAACTAGGGCCTACCTGCTAGCTGATCCAACCAAGGTGCATTGCCATTCGGCCTGACTCCACTGTAGCTCCCACTACCTCCTCTCCACAGCAGCAAACCCTGTTCAGCAATACCTTTCACTGACGATGGCCTGCCTTGTGGAGCCCTCATTGGCTATAGCCTGCAGCTTCGTCCCACTAGAGATTTTCGATTCCAAAAAAGTGATGAAGTTCGAAGCTAGAAATCTTCACCATGACTCCATCCAGCGGCTCCCCGACTACGACTTCTCCTCCTCAGAAACTGCGGCTGCTTTGCCCAGTTAAACTTTACCTTCTCAGGAACTTTGTTCTGAAATTCTTCTAAGTCAGAAGGTAAGCAGAGTCTGGGCCCAATCCACCTCGTGTAGCTCCATGGTGGTCAGCCTTAACTTTTGACCGTGCACTGGTCTCGCGCGACCGGATACCCGCGGTTGAGCTTTGATCTTTTAAGAGCTATTTTTCACTTAAAACTTGAAAAATTCATAACTCCTGTTATACTGGTTGGACCTAATTCATTTTGGTGTCATTTTACTTATTACAATGTTCCCATTTTCCTAAATTGGTGTGGGATTTTTCTAATGTTGTGTTTTCACCGTATTACTGTTTGTGTGCTGCATAAATACTTAACACAATGCCTCTAAGTTAAGCCTGACTGCTTTTGTGCCAACATACCAGAGGGTTAAGCACAGATTAATTGACTTTTGTGGTTCACCCTGACCAGGATTGTGGTTATTGCTTGAGCAGGGTTTCTACCCACCTTGATCAAAAACCCAATTTCTTACAACAATGTGAAGCCTCTTCCTGTTGCGTGGCCAGAATTCACATTGTATTTGTCAGAGTGAGTTGACAACTCCCCTTTCACTTCCTATTGCATCTGTCCGAGAGTTCACAATACCACCACCATTTCTAGTGTATTTGCATAGTGTTCACCATACAAAACTCCTTCCAATGGTGTTTAGAAAGGAGTTCACAATGTAAAATCTTTTGCTATTTTAATTACCAAAGAGTCCATAACGCAAAATCCCTTCCTATTGTATGTGAGAAATCTGGTTCAGGATGTCCCAGGGTAGTCGCCAGTTACTAGGCTGCAATTTTGTCAATGGAAGGGGGTCTTTTGCTTTGATGTCCTGAAGACTCTGGCCCATATTTATACTTTTTTAGCGCCGCATTTGCATCATTTTTTGACACCAAAACTGCGCAAACTTACAAAATACAATTGTATTTTGCAAGTTTGCGCCGTTTTTGTGTCAAAAAGCGGCACAAATGCGGCGCTAACAAAGTATGAATATGGGCCTCTGTACCTTGGTCCCTCAAACTAGGTACCAATTATCCATAATCTGATGCTGACTTTTGAAGTTCAATGAGGCTAGAAAACCAAAACTCAACAATGTACAAAAATAACAAATCAGTATCCAGTCAATACGAAATGAAAAAGTATACTGTAATGAACCTACAGCTGAAGATTAAACACAAAATTACAAATATTTACAATATTTCAAGTGAAATTGCACATTGAAACGTCTATTAAAGGATCCTCACAGAATCACAAGGTGCAGATCATGTACTGCAAAGAAATATCACAGAGGACAACTAATCCAGTACATGTACTCTGTCCCATTATCAATGTAGTACGAGTTGACAATCTGTACACCAACAGCCTCTAACACTGAAAAGCAGCAATGCCCCTATATGGGCCTACTGCAACACTTAAAGCTTTCATAAAAATCAAGGTTAGGTCAACAATCTTTGTCAATTAATTCACAACATAAAATAAGAAGCCTGCTGCCTTTATCACCACATTTAAAAATAAATAAAGTAAGCTATTTTGACTTTAACATAAACATGGCCATATAGTCTCTGACTAGAGAGGCATATCAAACATTTTAGGCAGACCCAAAGTATACATTGACATGAAGCTAAAGCCCCCTTTAGGGACAACACGCATTTCATTTTTGCCAGACTTAAAAAACCCTTTATATTGCATGTCAGAGAGTTTACAATGTAAAACCTGTTTTTATTGTATTTGGTTTTTTTTATAAACAATTTTTATTGGTTTGGTTGAAAGAAGGAAGAGGAGGAAGAAAAAACGTTGCGCAGGTGAGGTCTGGCACAGCCAGCCTAGAGTCATACTTACAATGACAATCTCTTTGAACCATATGACAGATCCACAACATTGCTATACAGTAAGGAGACACACATGCACGCTTGGTACATGGGAGAAGACCCAACCATTTCCCCCACACCTTCTTGTGTTTATGGGGGCAGCTCCTCGCTTCATAAAACCGACTTTTCTTGAGTAGCACACCAGTCCACTCTGTGCCTCCCCTTCTGGAGGGTCGGCCCCGTGGGAGAGTTCCAGGCAGCTTCAATGTCTCTCTTAGCCACCAGCATGGCCATACCAACAAATGCTCGGTCATACCATGTGCCCTCCAACTCCTTCATCGTGCCCAGCAGAACCAATTTTGGGGACAGCTGTTGTTCCCTTCCCAGCACAACATTCAATTCACAATTTATCTTCCCCCAATATACCTGTATTAGCGGACATGTCCAAACCATATGAAAGAAGTCTGCTGAGTCCCTGTACACCTTGGACATTGAGCGGAGGGGCAAATCCCTTTATGGTTTTGACATCCAAACTTTAGAATGAGCTTCCAATTGGGCTCCGCAGAGCCACCTCAGTTTCAACCTTCAAGAAGGAGCTGAAAACCTTTCTTTTCAATAGAGTAGCCTTATCGCATTTACTTGTTTTTCGTGATCAATCTCTCTTTTCAGTGCCGGGAAGCTTCTAGCTGAAGCAGGTGTACATTATATAAATGTTCTTTGATTGATTGATGATTGACCTTGTCGTCTCTGCCTAGACAGGGGCCTCAAACAATTTGGACAGGCCTAATGTATACCGTCAAACGAACATTAAAAGCCTGATTACAAGTTTTTGGTAATATTCCGACCCATGTGTAAACTCCTGTGTACGCATGGTACAGAATTACAAATTTGAAGGTACATAAGGCATATAAATATTGGATGCGTTAAGCAAATCAACATTTGTAAAATTTCATCAGATCAAACCTGCCAAAATTTAACAGGGTAAAACATACCGTATTTACAGCATCATGCTGACTTTGGTGCTTTAAACACCAAAATTAAAATGTAATTCTCCATGAACTTGTAATGATGTTATTTCTCGCACCCGATAAAAAATGTAGCCTGTGATATTGTTATTTATCAGAGGCAATAAATAATGCCTTAACTCATAATCAGGTCCTTGGTCTTTTTAGGTGGTCATCCCTAAAAAAGGATTAGAGTCATACTTACAATGACAATCTCTTTGAACCATATGACAGATCCACAACATTGCTATACAGTAAGGAGACACACATGCACGCTTGGTACATGGGAGAAGACCCAACCATTTCCCCCACACCTTCTTGTGTTTATGGGGGCAGCTCCTCGCTTCATAAAACCGACTTTTCTTGAGTAGCACACCAGTCCACTCTGTGCCTCCCCTTCTGGAGGGTCGGCCCCGTGGGAGAGTTCCAGGCAGCTTCAATGTCTCTCTTAGCCACCAGCATGGCCATACCAACAAATGCTCGGTCATACCATGTGCCCTCCAACTCCTTCATCGTGCCCAGCAGAACCAATTTTGGGGACAGCTGTTGTTCCCTTCCCAGCACAACATTCAATTCACAATTTATCTTCCCCCAATATACCTGTATTAGCGGACATGTCCAAACCATATGAAAGAAGTCTGCTGAGTCCCTGTACACCTTGGACATTGAGCGGAGGGGCAAATCCCTACCCGATATAGTCTGTCGGGAGATAGGTAAGCCCCATATAAAAAGTATAACTGCACCGCACGCAGTCTTGCAGACACCGCCAACGTTCTGGGTGCCATTAGCGCCTCCACCCAGTCAGTCTCTTCAAAGGGTCCCAGCCAGCCCTCCCATTTGTTCCTGATGTGTTTAGGTTGCCTGGAGCATTGTTAATTAACATTTTATAAATTTGGGATACTCCTTTCTTCCCCAAGTTACCTATCAGCAGCTTGTCCTATAGTGGACTAAGGGGGTCATTCTGACCCTGGCGGTCATGGACCGCCAGGGCCAACGAATGCGGGAGCACCGCCAACAGGCTGGCGGTGCTCCCATGGGCATTCTGACCGTGGCGGTACAGCCGCGGTCAGATACGGGAAACCGGCGGTGTCCCGCCGGTTTCCCGCTGCCTAAGGGAATCCTCCATGGCGGCGCTGCAAGCAGCGCCGCCATGGGGATTCCGACCCCCTTACCGCCAGCCTGGTTCTGGCGGTTTTGACCGCCAGAACCTGGCTGGCGGTAACGGGTGTCGTGGGGCCCCCTAACAGGGCCCCACCAAGATTTTCAGTGTCTGCCAAGCAGACACTGAAAATCGCGACGGGTGCAACTGCACCCGTCGCACCCCTTCCACTCCGCCGGCTCCATTCGGAGCCGGCATCCTCATGGAAGGGGGTTTCCCGCTGGGCTGGCGGGCGGCCTTCTGGCGGTCGCCCGCCAGCCCAGCGGGAAACTCAGAATTACTGCGGCGGTCTTTTGACCGCGCAGCGGTATTCTGCCGGCGGGACTTTGGCGGACGGCCTCCGCCGCCCGTCAAAGTCAGAATGACCCCCTAAATCCTGCCACCGAGTCTGTGCGGGACAAGTGCTTGCCCAGGGCATGACGAAGCTGGAGATACTTGAAGAACTGCGTGCGGGACAGTTGAAAGTCAGATTGCAAGTCGTGAAAGGATCCCATGGCGTCCCCCCACCATACATCCCCTAGGTGCAAAACGCCCATGAGGTCCCATTTCACAAACCCTTCCAGCGCCGCCGACTCGCTCAGCCACCTGCCATGTCCAGTAGGGTCTGTTTGGTGATAATATTGTTCCATCGGGTATGCCGCAGTGCCGCTCGCCAAGCGACGAAGACCACTCTGGTCACTGGATCCATGTCTCGGGGAAGCGGCAAGACGTAAAGAAGATCTAGAATATGTGGAAATCCCAGTGAGTTTAACTCTAACTGATAGGTCGGGTCCGCCCATCATCCATTAAACCAGTCGTGCACCACAAGGAGTTGTGTCGCCAAGTAGTACAGGTAAGGGTTAGCCATACCCATCCCCTCATCATAAACCCCCCTCTGACAGTGTTGTATTGCTACCCAGTACCTCGCGCCATACCAAAGGAACGAGGTGGTGGCTCTCTCCAGTGCCTGGAACCAGAGATACGGGATCAAAAACTTAAAGTTTTGGAGCACATACAAAAGGGGTGGCAGTACCATAATTTTATATAGGGCCACACGGCCCAGGACGTTTAACAGCAATGATTGCCCTCTTTGTAGATCTGCCTTGGTTCGGGATAATAATGGGGTCAGGTTTAGGGTTTTCATTGATATTAAATATATACCTTTGATTCCTTTGTTTTTAGACTGATCAATAGAGAGATTCATTGATTGTGTGAGTGTGGAGTGATCGGTTTGGTTTTCCCTTGGGGGAATTATATTTTTTCACTGTGTTACGGTGCCCTATCTCCCTTGGGATATTGGATATAGGAGGGTCCCCTCTCTATTTTCCTACTACTATTTAACTTGAACACTTACATGACATGTACATGACTAACAAGTGTCATCAGTCTGCTTCAACAAACTCAAATCGTTAAAGAAGTTTCTGCATTTGATCTCGAAGGATACACGTAAGACAGTGGGCCACTCGCTGGTAACCTCCCTTTTGGATTATGCAAATAGTTTTCACCTGGGCCTTCCTGCCTACCTAAATCAAAGACTTCATGTGGTTCAAAATTCAGCAGCTAGACTGATCCAAAGAGTTCCATACCAGCAGTCTCTATCACCTCATTTGAAACAACTTTATTGGTTGTTTGTCAAAAAGCAAATTCAATTCAAGCCCCTTACTCTTTAGTTCAGGGCCTTTCTAGGAGAGGGTCTCGCCTTCTTGAGAAAGATAATTCACCCATATAAGCAATGATGAACTCTTAGGTCAAACAACCTTATTTTCTTGCCAGTTCCTAAATTCTCTAGTGCCAGAAAGGGAGTAAGACCCTTTATGGTTTTGACATCCAAACTTTAGAATGAGCTTCCAATTGGGCTCCGCAGAGCCACCTCAGTTTCAACCTTCAAGAAGGAGCTGAAAACCTTTCTTTTCAATAGAGTAGCCTTATCGCATTTACTTGTTTTTCGTGATCAATCTCTCTTTTCAGTGCCGGGAAGCTTCTAGCTGAAGCAGGTGTACATTATATAAATGTTCTTTGATTGATTGATGATTGACCTTGTCGTCTCTGCCTAGACAGGGGCCTCAAACAATTTGGACAGGCCTAATGTATACCGTCAAACGAACATTAAAAGCCTGATTACAAGTTTTTGGTAATATTCCGACCCATGTGTAAACTCCTGTGTACGCATGGTTCAGAATTACAAATTTGAAGGTACATAAGGCATATAAATATTGGATGCGTTAAGCAAATCAACATTTGTAAAATTTCAGCAGATCAAACCTGCCAAAATTTAACAGGGTAAAACATACCGTATTTACAGCATCATGCTGACTTTGGTGCTTTAAACACCAAAATTAAAATGTAATTCTCCATGAACTTGTAATGATGTTATTTCTCGCACCCGATAAAAAATGTAGCCTGTGATATTGTTATTTATCAGGGGCAATAAATAATGCCTTAACTCATAATCAGGTCCTTGGTCTTTTTAGGTGGTCATCCCTAAAAAAGGATTTCTGTACTAACCCCTTCCCCACAACATTTTTCAGAGGCTTTACAAAAATTAACCCCATTTCAATCGTATTTGACAAATAGTTCATAATCTAAAGCCTTTTCTTATGCTAGTCCTAAACACCAATGAAAATTTAAGAAATTAAGGTCTGTCACAGGGGATAACCAAAGCCTTGCCTACTAAGGTAAACTGGGAGACTCAAAGTTAGAAAATACTTGTCTACAGACTTTAACATGATAACAACACAAAATAAAATGATGGACGGAGTGTTGAAACTTTTCAAACACTCACCCCTAGTCACAGATCTGGGTTTAATCCATTGTTATTTTGCTTGCCACGTTAGCCCAGTTCCGACCCAGCCATATGCAAATCAGTCATGACACTGCTTCCAATGGGAGCAGTCGAGCCCGAACTGCCAAGCCAGGTCCTCCCTGAACTGGATTCAAGCATCCTGTCCAGTGACACGGTCTCCTTTGTGGGTGAGAAATCGACGCATCGCTAACCTTTTTTGACGCACACTCGCCCGTGCGTGTTATTTTGACGCTACCCAGGTACTTTTCAACGCTAACAGTGTTAGCATTGTTTTCGAAAGGATTTAAGGCTCTTTTTGCATTTTTAATTAATAACTTGATTTGTGTATGTTGGATTTTTGCCGTTTTGGTCTTGTTTTATTTAGATAAATATTTTCTATTTTTCTAAACCTGTGTTGTGTCATTTTGTAGTGTTTTTATTGAGTTACTGTGTGTGCTGGTACAAATACCTGCACTCTGGAGTTAAGCCTGCCTGCTCGTGCCAAGCTACCAAGCGGGCAAGCAGGAGTTAGCTAAGGGTGATTCTCCTTTACCCTGACTAGAGTGAGGGTCCTTGCAGGGGGTAACCTGACTACCAACCAAAGACCCTATTTCTAACACTTTGGTATTGCAGGGACCAGCCCCTACCAGACAAACGGGGTACTACTTTTATCGGGAGAAGTATGGGGATGGTGGGTGGTAGGAATTTTGAAGATCCCTGTAAATATGAGAACTTTCTGTTACAGAAATGTGAGGAATATTTATGATTTTAGCCAAAGTTTGAGGTTTGTAGGAGGTTCTGAATAGGAAAAAGTCATGGGAACTACCACCAGCGACTCCCCTGAGTGTCTGTTTTTCAGAAATGTCGTGTTTTGTAGGTTTCCAAGGGTGGCAGCTGATCCAGGGTCCTAATTCCAGAACTACCTCCATTGCCAAAACAGGTATTTTTTTGGCAGGAAATAGTGATATTTTTAATTTGGGTTTTGAGGCACTTCGTATTGCGAGCGTGAGGCCTAGTCACACAAGTGAGGTACCACTTTTATCAGGGGAGGTGTGGGAATGCTAGGTGGTAAGAATTTTGTGGATTCCTGCAGATTCTGGATGTTTCCCCCACAGAAATGTGAAAGAAATTGGTCCATTCAGTCAAGGTTTCAGATTTGCTGGGTGTTGTGAGTAAGAAAAGGTCACGAGATCCATGCAATTCACATGACTTTGGACTCCTCTGGGTGTCTACTTTCCAGAAATGTCTCGGTTTGGTACATTTTCCTGGGGGCGACCAAGCCAGAGCTCAAATTTTGCAACAACCCTCATTGCAAAAACAGATCATTTGTGGTCAGGAAACATTGTTGTCTCCATGTTGTGTTTTGGGGCCTTTCGTGTCACAGGGCACACACAATAGTATAATATTCGTTATTATGAATCTCCATTCCTTGATCCCAGATGTAAGCCAGCGTGCAGGAAAGAACATATGTTGCAAAATGCCCTCTTAATCACAATAGTATGGGTAACTCGAAATTTAGAGTACAATAATCACTATTCCTAAAATCAGTATCTAGGACATAATTAAAAAATGCATAGCTCTCCTTCATACCCATTTTCATTCATTCAGTCTTACTAAATGGATTGGTGCATGGCAGGTACAGAATGGAAAATCATTATAAGCTGCACCTTAGTTGAGGCATCAGTGACGGACTTCGGCCCCCTGTCAATGCTAAATAGCGATTTTAAAATACTCAGTAAGGCAGTGGTTCCCAAACTTTTTCGATCCCCGGCTCCCTTGACCTATTGGCCGTGTTGGCCACGGCTCCCCATAATGTAACTTTTTTTTGGCGGGTGGGGGAACGTAATCCCAGTCTGTACCTGTACCTACACTATTTACAGTTTGTCTTCTTTATTCTCTCCTTCAGGTTGCTGAAACCCATTTATTGGAAACTGTTTTTGTTCTTTGGTCATAGGGATATTATTAATGGTACTTTGGCGCCCTCCGCTGGTCACAATAATTAATGCAGGGGGTTTTGTTTCCAATATCACGATGAAAAGCTGCCGATTCAAAGCACCTCAGAGTGGTTTCCAGACTGTGTGCGGCGCCCCTGGCTAGTTTTGAGGGCGCACCAGGGAGCCGCGGCGCACAGTTTGGGAACCACTGCAGTAAGGTAATGGCCAATCGTCTGCTAGCCCATATACCCACACTCGTACACGAGGACCAAAACGGTTTTGTTCCGAATCGTAACACTTCCCTAAACCTAAGACGACTCTTTGCTATTCTACACCTGCCCAATGAAGTGAAGCCAGGAGTGTTACTAGCGGTAGACTTCGAAAAGGCCTTTGATTCAATCAGATGGGATTACCTGAGGGCAGTGATGCTGCGAATGGGAATGGGTGAGAGTTGGGTAAAATGGGTGGACCTGTTGTATGCATCCCCTATGGCGAGAGTGAAGACGGGCAGGACAATATCTGACACCTATCCAGTTTACAGGGGACCAAGACAAGGATGCCCCGAGGCCCCGCTCTTATTTGCGCTGGCCATTGAGCCCCTGGCCGCCCTGGATGCGCAGGGATGGGGTGGGTCTAGGAGTGGAGTGCGGACACATTGAGCACGTCATATCGCTATACGCGGACAAAGTGCTCATATATATTAGGGACGGGGAGGTTGGTATCCCATGGGCTTTGAGGAATTTGGAAGACTTTGGGGCGCTGTCAGGACTCCGCCTCAACCGAGGCAAAACATTTATGTTCCCCATAAAGCCGAACTATGAACGCCCTACAACCTGCCCGGAGGATGTGAACTGGGCCCCATGCACCTTCAAGTATCTGGGTATACAAGTATTCCATGACATGGCAGATCTTCGGGAGGGTAACCTAGGTAGAGCACTCCGCTCCTTGCGAGCTTCTGTTGGGTTCTGGCGATCCCTTAAATTAACGATTATGGCCAGGATAGCACTGTCTAAAATGATCATGCTCCCCTGCCTCCTTTACTTCTTCGCTAACTTACCCCTGCAGATCCCCTCGGCATGGTTCCGCGAGTTGAATACCCTATTGAGAGAGCTGATATGGGACAACGGCTGCAAACGCACATCGTTATCAACTCTCTGCAGACCAACCCACCTGGGTGGACTGGGTGCCCCAGATTTTGAATCTTACTACCTGGTGTCCCAATTACAATGGGTAGCCAGGTGGTTCGCCGGTAGAGGACAGTTAGACAGGTGCACCACCCATGAAGTAATTGATACAAATCGGATTATTGCACGTATGATAAATAGGAAGATCGTCCCCCGGACGGATAGCCTGATGACAAGAGTAGCGATGTCGTGCTGGAAGAGATGCGCAAAAAGGGTTGGTGTTGGCCCGCCGTATTCCCCAGCACTACCATTATCGGTTATTGCGCTCGAACCAAGTGGGGACATTCCGGGGAGCTCGGGACTGGGACCATGGAAGAGGGCGGGAGTGGAGACAACAGGGGGACTGTTCCGTGAAGGGGTGCTAAAATCTTTCAATGATCTTATAGACGGAGGGGTCCCCCGGGGATAGTTCTTGCTGTTCCGTAAGCTGGAACACACCCTAAAAAAGCACTGGGACATGATTAACGCTGAGCCTACTACTCATAAGGTGTTACATCTTCTGCTGACTGTGGGCGAGGAGGCCCACCTAATTACTAAATTGTATTGGGTCCAAGTTGAGGATGGGTTGGACCCGCTATGCCCACTGAGGGAGAGATGGGGAAGAACGCTGGGTGGAGAACTCTCAGACACAGAGTGGAACAGGGCGTTGGCCTACCCTAGGGGGGTCTCCCGCAACACACGGTTGCGATATATCCAATATAATTACCTCCATAGGACGTACCTCACACCGCGACGACTGGAGCTAATATATGGCGGAACCCCTAGAGTATGCCCGAGATGCGAGGTCGCTGACTATGACCACATGGTATGGGACTGCCCGGAGATTCAGCTGGGCTGGGGGGCCGTAATGGCTGACCTATCGAGATTATTTGAGATTTCCCTATCCCCGACTCCCTCTGTGTGCCTGCTGGGTCTTGGGAGGGGACGTCCACGGGGGAAGGTGTGAGGGCGGTTTCTGGATTTGGCTCTAGTCCTTTACAGGAGGCTGATCACAAAAGGGTGGAAGGCCCCGGGACGACCCCTGCTGACCGAGTGGAAACGAGACGTGTCGAAATGGTCCAGGGCTGAACTGCAGGCTCTGAGGAGGGAGGAGGTGAGAGGCCTGCGTCAGAACCCAATAGCACAAGAATGGGAGAGCATGGTGACAAGTTGGGAAGACACAATGAGGGAGACAGGAACACCCACGGAGGTGCCAGCAAAATAGAGGCCTATGTAGTCAGGAAGATGGGGGGGCAGACCTCAGGCCCACTAGAGAGTGTCCTATTAGTGGATCAGCGAGACCAGATGTGGAACCAGTACAGTAATGACAGCCAAACTTAACCGGGAGCCCTGGGAGGCAGCCATACACGGGTACAGAAGGCAGCCCGGCCAACAGGGCATTTAGGGAGTAAGCGTAGAACAATATCCCACTCACAAGTGAAACCCAAGCATGACAAACTCCAGCGAATGTAGTTACTTGCTCTACACAGTGCCAACAAGTTTAAGTTTAATGTTTAATTTTGGTTTAACACAAGTTTAGCCTGCCTTGTAGACACAAAACGTAAATCATTCTATGACACACACATTCGGGGGAAAAAGTAGACAAGCGGGATCGGCGCACCAAATCTGAAGTAGCTCTATCGAGAGTCACAGTTAATACGAATAACATGATGTAATACTTTCAAAACGGTAAAAATCATCTGTGCTAATAACAACGATATCTGTGAATATAGTGAGAACCTGATTATGTTATAACATGATATATATTTGTAAGGCAGCAATTGTTAACAATAAAAATATATATTTTTTTAAAAAGCTGCACCTTAGTTGTTGGCTCTGGGTTGCATGTGTTTTTGAGCAATGAACAAACACTGCGACCAGAAGGGTCTGACGGATGTATCGGTATATAACGTTTTGTAAATCAGCCGTCAGGGCAAAAAATTAAACATGAAAATATCAGCCATTTGTATTTTCTCTCATTTTTTACACTGTTTTTGATTTCATTTACTACTTTCTTTAGGGAAACCGTGACCAATCTACAAAAATGATCCCTTCAAAATTTTGTCTAGTTTTCAGAAAATATATAGCTTTCGGGTTCACCCACAAGTTTCACACCAGTATCTGCCACAAACTCTAAGCAGGTAGAAACCACAAAAAATAAGAAAAATGAAAAAATGATGGTAACATTTGTTTTTTACAACTCAGCTTGTCCATAAAAGGTAGGAAGTTGGTGATCTAAGCACTGTGAACCTTTTGTTGATGACATTTTTAGAAACAAATACACATTCTTGCACAGCACTTCTTTCCCCATTTTCCTAAAGACAACCAAAATGTAGTTGCATTTAGACATTTTTCTTAGTTCTCTAAAGGGAAATCCAAAAACCGTGGGTCCCTTTAGGCCCCCCATGATGTGCGGAAAAAAGGACACAAATTGGTGAGGATACCTCTAATGAAAAAATGTTATGAAGGCCTAAGTTGTAAACATCTAAAAAAGGTTCTTAGCACTGGGGTGGAAAGGGCCGAGCAGCTAGGGGGTTAAAGCACAAGCATGTGTCCAGGTTTTCAGTGCTGATCAGACCTTTTTTACTGTGTTTTGAAGGGGGATTTATCTATTTAGAGAATGGTGGCATTCTATCAGGCAGTTGGTATCACTATATTGGTTCATCTGCCCTAATTCCAATTACTGAAATAAATTCCATGTTCCCTTTACGGCAATGATGTAACACTGTCCAGGAAAATCTCTTATGTTGACATTGCAGCCGGATGTTGTAAT
Source organism: Pleurodeles waltl (assembly GCF_031143425.1). NCBI lineage: Eukaryota > Metazoa > Chordata > Amphibia > Caudata > Salamandridae > Pleurodeles > Pleurodeles waltl. The sequence continues at coordinate 1,695,675,211 of NC_090444.1, read as the reverse complement.
ATGTGACCATAAGATGTTTTCTGGGTTTGTTGCATGATTGTCAGTTTGAAGTTTGTGAATTTCCATTGTGAACCTTATCCATCCATAGATTTTGGATCCCTTTAGAATTCTAGCCCTATTGCAAAGCTGTCTTTCTGCTTTCCATTTAGGCTTTTTTTTTTTTACATTTTTTATTACTTTTATAATAACAACACATAAACTGCACTGTTCATAGGATACACAGCAGCATCACAGCATTACTGTCCAAATTGACAATCATGATGTCCGCATCACGTCTCCAGCAAAAACTGCGGTGATACGTGAAGTGTTACCCATACGGAAGACAAAAGATCAGACTAATCGATGTGCCTGCAAAAGCAATTGCAGCCAGGCAAGCACTACATGGACAATGGAATGATATCTACCAGGCACCATATACTCTGTAACATGGGCGACGTTTCAGGAACAAACCAGTGTGTAATACTGTTGCTGCGTTAGAGTGAATGTCCGAGCCAGAAGGGAATTTACAGACCTGGGCCAGACCCCCCTGCCAACAAATCACACCACAGGGGAACCATCCAGCCCCACAACATCTCCGAACATCCCATACAGGGTCTACCATGCAGGCAGGTGAAGGAATGGACATCCACTCCCCAGTGACAAACCATCGGCGGAGAAGGGGGGGGGGCAAGGGCAGACCCATCCTCCACGTATTTCCGAGCATTCATACAATCCGCGCGAAGGTATGTCAATCATAAATGGCATCATCCAGTCTCAGCAAACAGAAGTCTCTTCTGAGGAGTCCCCCGCCAACTCATCAGAGTCCTCTAATAGGGAATCAATCATACCCCTCCATCTCTCCAGGTCTTGCTCAGCGTACTCATCCATACGCACTTTACGAAGCAGACACTCCTCCGCAGTCGCCCACTCAACAAGATCAGCCAACCAAGCATCATGTAGGGGGGGAACGGGCTTGTCCAGTGTACCGCAATGGCCGTTTGGCTAGGATGAGTCCCAACTGTGCAAATCTGTAAGTCATTTTACGACCTTTTTTGGGGCAAGGGATTAGACCCAGTAGGCAGTGTTTCCTAGTCACCTCCACGTCAATCGCTGACACTTCCTTCAGTGTTCGCACTATTTGGGTCCAAAAGGGTTGAATCATATTAAATACCCATGTCATATGGTCAAAATTAGCAAAAGCCCCACCACAGCGAGCACATCTATCTGGGCGTGCTGGAAATATCCTATGTAGGCGGTGTGGTGTAAGGTAAGCCCGGTGGACGTAATAAAAGTGTATCAATTTAAATCTTTCATTGCTGATCATATCCCATACCAGGGAACAAGTTCTGGACCATTCACCATCTGTAAGTGGACCATCTAGAACAGCATCCCAACTATCTCTAACCCCTGCTATGCTTATCTGTCTGCCCTGCTTGAGAGCCTTATAGAGCCAGGAGATGAGACCGCGGATACCACCAGAGTCAACAAGGGTAGCTGTAAGGCGGGATTCAATCGGCTCTGTAGGAAAAGAGGTCTAAATCTCACGTGCCGTCTGCGAGAGGCCTTCTGACTCCTCCACCAAAGTCTGGTATGGATACAGAACTGAAGTCCAGATTGGCAAGAATGTCAAAACACTAACCAAAGTGTCATACCATTTTTGCTCATTATTCCACTAAAACTAGAAAAATTTAACTTAGCATTTGTCAAAAAAAATCAGAGGATTTTCTATTGCCAAGCAAGACTTGTGGAGGGGTTTAAAAAGAGAAGTAAGTGTTGCATGTCTTTCCCTGTTCAGAGGTAGTTTGCCTGAAAAGCAATTGTTTTACTTGTAGTGTTTGGAGAAAAGATTCTTAAGTGCTTGTTTTTGTCAATGACAGATGACCGATTAAGTCAGTTTTTATAAACACTAAAACGCTTACCACAGGGGTAGTCACAGAGAGAGGGAGTAAAGAAGAAGATGGAGCCTAATCCCAGAAGCAGTGGCTGCATAAGATGAGAAGTAGAGAAAAACATTCTACCACTGGAGAGAGAAAAGTGCCGGGAATGGAGACCAAAATGATGAACATGCGTACCCAAGAAGGTATGTATTGTCCAACCCCATTTACCCAAAAAAGCAATTTTGCTAAAAGAGTTGAAATTAAAAATCGCGTTGGTCACTTAATTTACAAAAAATTGAAGCAGTTACTTTTGTGTGCAAAACAAAATACTCAACAGCACCTATACTTCCAGTGAAATCAGGTATTGCTACCCATTTTTTTGTAGATCAAAAAAAGTAATGCTAAGAGATGTGGATGAAATACATAACACAGAATTGCTGCAATTTCCCAGTTACATCTCATTAGGCCTTCAAAATGCACTGACCTACCCCTTGAAATCAACATGAGGGCGAGCTATCACACTAACATTAGGTGCAGCCAAGCAAGTTTTGTTGTCCCGTTGGGGCACGGATGTTGTCCCGACGAGATTGGATTAGCTCCACAAATTATGGGACCTTCTGGGAATGGAGAAACTGACAGCAGCAGCTACCCACACACTGCCACGGTTTGACAAAACATGCGGATCTTGCATACGATTTCCATCTGGTGAATTTAGGGAACTGACTCGCCCACTTTATCCCCGCATACTCCACCTCACGCAGCTGACACACACTACTGCTTGACATATAGGACTGACTATTCTGCACCCTAAGGTATTCTCTAGGGTATGTCGAGCCACTATTTCCCTCTTTCAATCCCCCCTTTCCTATAACATGACTATCCACCTTCTCCCTGTTTCCTGTGATTGTACTGAATTTTGTTGTCCCCCACTAGCCTGTGGTTGTAGGTGGGTTGTTGTTGTATGGTATTCTGATTTAAAACAATAAAATATATAAACTTTAAAAAGTAATGCCCTGCCACCCCACCCTGGTATATTCCCTAAAGATATCATGAGATTGACCTTTTGGACACCTAGTAGCCCATCACTCTGACGTCTACCATCCACAAATGATGTGGAGTCTTATCAAATAATCTGAAGGTAAAATGCCTAAGCGGGATCAAGTGATGTTGTCCTCAAGAATTTATGAGGAAATGTGTTCCTGAATAAATTAAGATTGACACTGAATCAAATAGCATAGTCAGTTAAATAAGCCTTCTCAGGACAAGATAAAAGTCAGTAAAAGATTTAAATCATACAGAATGTAAAATGTGTTTTATCAGTTAAATCACAGTAATCAGTCCTAAGCATGAGACAGAATAATATGGGTTTGCTCTCTGTGAATCTGGAAAGTAGCTCATGGCTCACCCCCAAACTGCGTCCTTTTCATAGGAAATTTCACAGCACAAAATCATATAGCCACCATGAGGTGAGCAAAATGATACATAGGCTCCACAAATCACAATACAGAATAAAACAGAAGAAACCCTAATATCATACCCTAAATGAATAATAATCAGTCACCATTTGCCCTAATATCATCGGATGTGACAGTACAAGTCTTCTTTCACGTACAACAATGACAGATGTTTGAAGTGAATAGGCCCACTGAGTTACAGGCAGAAAGAGCCTTGAACAGTTACATTTTAGAGGAAAGCTTCCTCTGGAGCTCACAACACAACAATATGTTATTATGACAGGATTGCAATTCAGATTACATTCAATAATGTTTCAGAGCTACGTGTGGAAACCGAAAGAGTGAAAACATGGCCATGTTTGAATTTCAAAATGGAGTCTGGTCCTAGTTTGGCCAGGCTAAATAAAACAGGGTTCTGTAGCGTGTAGCAGCTTTGTAACACATGCAAATTATTCAAGCCACTGAATAGTCATTTATTAATTAAGAATCTGCTCTATCATGTGGAAGGTGTGTGTGTTTATTTAATGTTCCAGTACCTAAGAGACAGTAAGGCTGACAAATCAGGATCAGTGTCTACATGAGACAGATAAACAAGGTCATTCAGCGAGAGAGACGTTAGCTCAATGCGGCTTCTGCCTTTTCTAACATCAGTCTTAACAAAGGACACCCTCTACTGGACCTGAATAATCATTTGGAGGATGTCACAACTTTTGCTACACACATGTGGAGATGCAACAACACAAATGTTGACGCTTTGGTGTTTCCCCAAAAATTGAAGTTTTCAAGAAGAAATACACAAGTTTTTTCAATGCATTCCAGATTGTCTACACAACAAGGACGTCATCATTGTGCCTGGTAAAACCAATGAAGCATATGAAGAAACACTCATTAAAGTCTGTGCTGCTTTTGCAGAGGCGAATCTTACCATAAACAAGGAGAAATCAGGGGAGACGCTCTCAGGTGGATCACCTCCTTCCTCACAGGGAGATCCCAGAGACTACGTCTCCCGCCTTTCACCTTGAAACGAAGAACATCCTGTGTTGCATCCCTCAAGACTCTTTCTTACGCCCTACCTTGTTCAACACCTACATGACCCCACTGGCCAACATCATTAGATCTCATGGACTGAACATAATTTCCTACATTGACGACACCCAGCTCATCTTCTCACTATCCAGACTCCACGCTAAAAAACTTCCACAAGTGCATGACAAACATCGCTGACTGGATAAGACTGCCTCCAACTCAACACTGACAAGACAGAGCTACTAATCTTCAGAAACACCTCCGACACATGGTGGCCCCCAGAACTAGGAACACCACCAACACTAACCAGCCAAGCTCACAACCTTGACATCATCCTGGATGACAGATTCACCATGAGGAAACAGATCAATGCAATCTCCTCCTCCTGCTTCCTCACGCCCGCAAGATTTTAAAATGGCTCCCAGTCGACTCTAGATGCACTGTTATGCAAGCCCTGATTACCAGCCGACTGGACTACGGCAACACGCTCTATGCAGGGATCATCACACAACTCTTCAAGAGACTACAGATTATAAGAACTCGGCAGCCAGACTCATACTCGAACTATGCAAGCAGACCCACATTACCCCCCACCTCAGAAAGCTCTACTGGTTCCCTGTGCAAAAGAGATGCCAGTTCAAGATGTTGATCCATGCCTTCAAAGCCGTCCACAACCACTGAATAAATTTCCACCACCCGTCCAGACACCTGCGCTCAGCCTCTCTCTTCCTCACCCACACCCCCCTGCATACGTTGTAGTAACAGCAGAGGACACTTGTTCACCTACCTTGCAGCGAAATCTTGGAATAGCCTCCCACTTCTCCTACAGACCTTCATCCTCCCTGATGGAATTCAGAAGCAGGCTTAAGACTTGGTTGTTCGAGTGAGCCCTGGTAGCAACACATACCAGTGGCTGGATACCCTCATGGGTGATCAACCACGATTTACAAATCCAACTGAAATGGAATAAAAGTGTGGCTTGGCAAGTGATCATTGAAATTCTGTAGACAAATGTCCTCTCATGAAGGTATGTGACCAGATAATGATAAGGCAGAAGTCCTCCCCTTAACACCACCACCCACAAATAATGTATTACTCCATTTGATCTTATTCATGACTAACAACTGTACCAGACATATACTGGCCTTTTCCTTGATCAGCACCCCTCTCAAGAACCTTATGATGAGGTCGATGTCTATTCCTGGTCTCAAGCAGCATTTGATGCTTCCAAGTAGTGCATCATTGTACCAAATTACAAGTTTTACTTTAACCCTTCTTTACAATCTGAAATAGTTATTGTTTTCAAACTCATAGGTTTGGGGACTACATCTGCTCAATATGAACTAGGCCCTGACTCACCGAAAAAGTTGTGTGTGCCAGTGTATCCCTATCAGTTGAGTAGATAAATCTGACTTCCATATTGGCTTGTGAACGCTTTAATGTATTAGAATTCACTGTTGTGGTTGATCATAAAGCACTGTTCTCAATTTTGGGAAACTCCAAGGCTATGATGCCACCTTGTATTGAAATATTGAAGTTAAGACTGCAGGACACTCCACTCCGCAACATACAGTGCAAGACTTTAAGGGGAAACCTGGGACTTAAAATCTTTCAGTGAATTACTTTTAAAATGATACTACTCTGCATAATGGACAAGCCTACAAAAGGGTAGGAATCTGCTACTTTTGTCAAGACTCCCCACCTAAACCTGGCTAATGAAGGAAACTGGTGTATTGTGGCAACAAAATATATGCTGAACCAAAAGTTATGCTTTCCATTTCTAGATGAGCTTATGAAAAGGTCCTCAACACCTGTTGTGTCCGAGCTAAAAACAACAGATGTGTGATTCTAAAAATGTCTCCATTACTACAGGTCACAAGTCTTCAAACTGTAGGGTGTGCCCCCCTGGGGGGCCATGGATGTGTTCTCAGAGAGGGTGCAAATGGGTCTGCAATTACATGTAAATGAAAATAGCCTGTTAGTGCAAAAATCAGCTTTCTAGGCTGTCTTCATTTACATGCAGCAGTTAAACTCCATAAAAAAGTGTACTACTGAGTGGCATGGGGCAGTATCAGCAAGTGTGAAGACGGGAGTCAAAGACATGGCTAGAAAGAAGAAAATAATTGTGATTTCGTTTTTTGTTCACCTTTGGATAACTGCATATAAAAACAATCACACACCTCAAATGAAAAAGAAATTCAAGTTAAGTTAATCTAGGGAAAATACTCTTTTACCTCATGATCCTCAGTTGGTTAATGCGATCACTGCAGATGTCTTTGTGTGTGACCAGAGAGTCGCAGAATTAAATCCTGATTCATGCAGTTAGGAATAGTGACGTGTTTTTAGTGCTACGAGGTCCTGTCTGTGACAGAAAGCACTGTGAATGTCATTATTTTAAAATTGAATTACAATGTATGAAACAGGCTGCTGCAAAATACTGTTTAAGATAAAAACAAGTGTTTTAAAAATATACATTTTCGTGATAAGCATTCAGACTATATCTAGTGTAAATATGTTTATATGTGTACATTAAAAGGTTGAGCTCCTTTCAATGGACACATAAATTACTTCTCAAAAAGAATGAATACTTGTCACCATGAAGCTGAGTGACTCCATTAATTAAAACCAACACTGGCTCAGTGGCAGCCTTTATATTTGGTGATTAACCATTGCACACATTTACTTTTTTTTTCAGGTACAAGCACCTTGGGGAGAAGGCATGTTTCTTCTTCAGTTCTGTATTTGCTTCAAAGCACAGGATCCCCCTCCCCCTCTCAGTGAGTGGGCACTGGACCCCAGTTGTGGCAATCTTACTAACAAAAAAGAGCATAGGGTGCATTTTCCTTCCTAGGGTTAAGACCCAGGTCATCTTTGTTGCGCACAGAACAGGGCCTAAGCAACAGGGGGGCTAAATGTGATTTTTTTTTTTACACTAGGTGGCAGAAAGCCTGCTTTGGGTATTAGGCCTGCAAGTAATGGCGCTGTTGAGAGAGCTGAGTAGGCAGACTGGCTTTCAGAGCTGTAGTTATCATTGGTGCTGCAGCTGCATTACAGGCCCAGGGCATACTTCCTGTGCCAGTGTTTCTTTGAGACTTTCAGCAATGGCCCAAGGGAGAGGAAAAATGAAGCAGAGGAGACACCTTGATTTGGGCACAAGAGAGATGAGAGTGATGATGAGAGAGAGAGATGGGAAGGAGAGCGATGATGTGAGATGGGAGCCCATGTTGTTAACAAAGGTCAGAGTTGACAGCAAGGCAGTAGCTATCATTAGTGAATCAGGTGCAGTGACAATTGTGCCTAGGGGACTGCATCACAACTATAAATGTTTTACAATAATAGGTAGGCATGTGGGCTCATTTTCCTTGCTAGCATTAGGGTAGATGGCGTCCTTGGCGCAAAAAAGGGGCCAGCAGGCAGTAGCTCATTTTCTTTCAGAAAGAGACCAGACTTATTTCAAGACTGAAATGATGGTACGACATGGCGGGGAAGGAGTGAAAGGAGAGGAGATAGTATAATCCTCAGGGCTACAGCCATTATTATTGGAGCTTGTGGGGTGCACTGGGGCCACAGCACCCCAATTATTGGGAATAGTGTTTTTGTCAGTTGTGTTCTTGCTTGATGCTGTTTCCTGTTTATAAGTCCCATGTTTAGTGTGGATTACGAGATGCAAAAAAGTACCCCTGAAGTGATCCTGTGAACCCCGCCCCCTGCGATCATCTCTCCCACTCCCTAAATTCTTGCCATATAGTTTTGAAAGGGGCACAACTTCAAAACATTTTGCTTAAGGGGGGATCAGAGCAAAACAGTTTGAAAACCTCTGCAACAGGGTATCAGAGAAGTTATCATTAATTTGGTTCAGTCAGCCCTTATTGGAAAATATCTCCTAGATGGTACATATGAATAATACATTTTCACAAGATCACGCCCAAACATTGCACCTCTGCAGATGTTCTGTATTGGACGTGAAGACATTTGGGATATCTAGAATTGTGAAATATGACAATAGCGATCCGTTCAACTGAAAAATATTTGAAGGATTTTTACAATTGCATGGATTTTCATTGCCAAAAGATCATGCCTTTCAGTGCTAGACAAATCGCACAGTTAAATACTGCACTGCCACTCTAAAGAAGTTATGCAAGTTACCAAACCCACAAAGAAATAGATATCCTATATCGTCTGTCACATTTTGAGATATTACTGAGATTCACCGCACAGCACTATAGGAAATTAGCCTGCTGAACTGTTATTTGGAACATAAATACTTGTCTTCCCAATATAGATCAGTTCCTTACTTTCATACTTCACAACATGCAGCAGTAGGACCGTCACAAAAAAGAAAGATGAATTTGCATGGTGACAGAGAAGGAACAGTTCATCTCGCAACTGTCAAGGAGATCTTGTGATAGACAGCATCAAATTCTCTGCCAAAGCTAACTTTGCTTCTCGGCCATACGATGTGACTGATATCTGCAGGTTCACGCTCCCTGTCTAGGGAAAAGAGCACACTTTAATCCGAAATTCCTTGTTCTTCAGAATAATTAAACGACCTATGTGCCTGATGTCATCAGAATGTGTGAACACATGCATAGAACAACTTGCTTAAGGCAATGCTTTCTCAATTACTTTTTCATCTGAATCATTCAATACCCCCTAGTCTTTCTGCTCTTAGACACATGCCTCTCAATCAGAACTCGTGAAACAATCATCATAATTATGGAAAAGGGACACCCTCCCCTAAAAATGTACATTTCTAAAAGAAGCTTCAATATTATAGTGTTTACTCATAGTTTGTTGAGGAGGATATATTGCAGCTTCTTTAAACCTTTCCTCTCGCTCCCCTTACATAGTTGGCTCTAACTTGTGAAGGCACAATTTCTTTCCCCAGCTCACCAGTTTCATTTTTGCAATTCATGAATCATAATACAGCTGGTTTTAAAGAATTCTATGTCAGGACCTGAGGCTCCGATTATGCTTCTCTTTCTATGCTTTTTTTTCTCAGCAGCCAATAAAGTGAAAGTATTTTAACACTACATTTCCCAGTATAAACCATCAAAGGCACATGATCAACCATAGAGGGTGTCTCTATAAAACCTGTTGACACCAAAACACTTCCTCTTTCGTTGCTGCTCTGCAGCCAGATAAGTACCCTCTTTTTTGTTGCATTATATATCTGCATTAAAATTCTAATTGTTATATTGCGATTTGGAGCGCGAGTGTTCTCGCACTAGCATCAGACAGCCGCACTTCTTACAGCCGGGGACGTTGCCAACAAGGTTGTTTTTCATCATGTTAAAATTGTATTTAAATGGTGATTTCTCCTTGTAGGATTATTAGCGTTTGGTGGTGTTAGAGAGGGGATTCCCCCTCTAAACGAAGTGGTGCGCTACTTTCATTATTATTGTGGAGCGGGAGTATTGGGAGCGAGGACTCCGTGGCCTTCTGCTGCGCAGTCCTCTTTCTATTTTAGCCGACAAAATGCAACGTGCATGTACATCTCTGCGTTCTTCTCCGAATGGGTTTTCTGTTCTGGAGAAGCGCACTGAGAGTGAAAATCTGGCGTTCTTTGACCGATCTGCTCCCTTTGACGCCCTGGTCTGACTGAGTTCTGCAGGGTTGTAAAATCTTCCAGAGGCTTTGCCCAGAGCAATTTTTTCTCACAGGTCCTCCCTCCACTTTCTAAAGTTTTTTGTATTGACCTCTGCTGGGGTGTGATTCATAGTATCTTAGCCCTCCTGCTCCCCTTTGATGCCCCTTTTGGGGCTATTATACTCTTTTCATTGGGTGTGACTGAACGATTTATTTCACTTATATACTGAGTACTTCTTGGAAGACCGCAATATTTAATGAATACCAAGAAGGTGAGGACACCTACTATTATGATGAGCAACAGTCCAGGTCTTTTGAGCAGAATTTGGTCCACGCCCTGGACCCAGGGGTACACCAAACAGTAAATGACACACTTGTAAAGGCGATTGCTCCTTTATGGTTTCACCCCAAAACAGGGCTGATTACCCTCTTCGTCAGGCATGATTAATGAAGGTGACAAACCCCAGAGCTTGCAGAATAAGGAGCCACATTCATAGGTGTTTGAACATCTGGCTGCTTCCTTGCCAGGTGAACATACCTACAGTATCCGTTCTGGCTCTAGCGCTGACACCATATCTGATGACTCAGATTCTGTAGCTTCTCAGAGTTCTTCTCAGGAAGATATCCAAGGCCTGCGCAAACGCAAAGCCAAATTTCCCCACACAACCACTAGTAAGCAGCCCAAGGTCGTGAACTTTGAACCAGGTGACATTATGCACCCCCAGATTGACTGCATGGATTAAAATTCACGTTTGACAGGATTTTGACAAGGAGGTTCGATCACGTTTGCCATCTGAGGGCCCTAGACCCGAGTTGCCTGACAAGGTAGCGGACAACCTTGAGGTGGATCCACCATGTTGACATAAATAAAAATATTTGCTAAAGACCCGAAGTAGGGCATAGGTAGGGCATGGAAATCATGCCAACAAAAACTGTTAGACAAGACGGGTCCGCTGACAAAAATTTGGGAATGGCCTTCCACTCCAAGGAGTCTAACACTCAGAGATCCTGGCTGGTTAGGCCCAACGAGCCGTATGTCAATTGGGTAATACTAATTGTGCAATTTCCAACGAACGACGATGTTCCATTCTCATGAAATTAGACCCCACACTTGCAGACCTAGCCTCTTTACTGTCAGGCCCTGCAGCTCAAGACCTATTGTTCAGAACACCATTCCTGAAGGAGTTATCCAAATTTGTCTCAACTTACTCTAACTTGGATAAGGCCCAAGAATCAATTACAAAGGTTCTCAGGCCACTTTTTGGAAGGGCCGGGCGCTTCAGGGGATAAGCATTCGGCCAAGGTCATTATCAAGGCTCCTCCAGAGACAATTTTCAAAGAGGCAGAGGTGGCTACCAAGACCAAGCTTCCACATTCTACCCCACCAGCTCTTGTGCATCCAGACGGCAATTCTGGAAAGGATGCATTAGGGGCTCTTTGAGTTCCTTCTAAGACTCCAATACTTCAGGTCCATGTTCAGAGGTATGTTTGGGGGGAGAACCCAACTGTTTGTACACAATTGGAAAAAGATTTCTCAGGACCCTTGGGTTCTCAAAACCATCCAGGGTTTCAGACTAGAGTTTTATGAAACCCCTTTCAATCAAGTACCCCCAATCTGATGTGCTTTTCCCAACTATATCAGAGTTTTATAGATACAGAACTTCAAACACTGTAGTTGAAGGATGCAATAGAGGAATCCAAGTGCCTTCCACTGGGTTTGACAAGTGTCATTTTCCTTGTTGAAAAGAAAAGAGGTGGCTCAAGATTAACTCTCAATCTCTGAGACTTCAACCAGTGGATCCTTTACCGTCATTTCAAGATGGAGGGGATCCACTTGTTGAGGGACAGCCTACAAGAAGGGGATTGGATGGTTAGATTGGACCTGAAGGATGCCTACTTAACAATCCCCATTTTTCCTCCTCACAGATGATTCCTTCAATTTCTGTGGAAAGGGAAATACTAGAGTCCAAAGTCCTTCCTTGCAGTCTCTCGTCATCACCCTGGTGCTTCACAAAGATCATGGAACCGGTCATGGAATTTCTGAGAACCCGAGGTGTTTGCCTCATCATTTATGTAGCCGGCATATTCATTATGCCCCAATGCCCTCAGAGATCCATTCAGCATCGGGCGTGGCCAATTTCTCTTCTGCCAGATCTGGGGTTTGTGATCAATATACAAACAAAGAGGCAAAAGGAGGTTTTTTAGGGCTGTGTCTGTCCTCCTCACAGCCTATATAACTTCTGGAAAGGGGAAGAATCACAAGTGGGGCCTTTTTTTGAGTGTCTAAATGGACAGGACCAGTTCCTGAGATTCACTCTGACAAAGAGCAAGGAACAGTTGGTGTTTCTGGATCTTAATGTCATAGCAACCAATGGAGCCCTAAATACCACCACCCATGAGAAACTGACAGCAAAGAACTGTTTGTTACTTTTCGATAGTGCCCACCCCCACCATTTGAGGAAGAAGCTCCAGTTTGGACAGTTCCTCAGACTAATGAGGAATTGTTCTGAGGTGTCTGACTACAAACAACAAGCCCAGAACCTTGCCTCGAAATTGGAGGCGAGGAAATACCCCCCCAAAATCATCAATTGAGCCATGAAACGAGCACAAAACAATAACAGAGAGGCTCTCTTGGTCACTCCTCCTCAAAAGGGGAAAGACCTATTTGTATCACAACATTCAACGTAGCCTCTAACCGAGCGAGCAAGATTATAAACAAACACTGGTGCATTTTGAATACCAGCGACCTTTTAAACTTTCCCAAGCCGATGTTTTCCCACAAACATGGCAAAAGTACAAGAGGCGTGCTAGTACACACCAGCCCATGTCTGTCCAAGAGAACACTGGACAGTACTAACTTCTTACCTCCACCCACAGGACACTACCCATGTGGGAACTGCAGCGTGTGCCATTTGATAAATGCGACCAAAAGGATCCTTTTTAATGATAATACTATGTGGGAAATCAATGATTTCACCAACTGCAACACCCAGCGAGTAGTCTATATGATTACGTGCCCATGCAATTTACATTACATGGAAATGACCACCAGCAAAGTGAAAACTTGCATCGGTGAACATTGGAGTAATTTGAGATGTGGGCGCGCCACAACAAAAATGTCCACTCATTACATTAACAATGCACACACATTGGAAGATTTCCGATGGGTTATCCTTGAACATCACAAAGAGGTTAAGAGCGAATCCTTCATACTTGAAAGAGAACGTGGGGTTTTTAAATTATGCACACACCAACGTGGCCTTAATGAGAATATTCCCTGGGGCCAGTTAATGCAACACTAACATCGGGTTCACCTTGACGAGCGTGACGCCACAACAATTAGCAGGTCACCTTTCTCTTTGATAATGTATATACCCATACTTCCTTACACCTTTTTACAAGTCCATAACAGGAAGTCCTTTTATTCTCACTCCCCTGAGACAGTAGAGCCTCTTGTCACTTTGGCCATTCTTCCTTTCCCCCTAATTTTAGATTGCTTTTCTGAGGAACATCCAAGAAAGGGGCCCGTGCAGCCCCTCTTCAACACACCAACGACCGTCATTTTGGATGTTTAGCGGTCTAGTGCCATACGCGTCAACCAGCTGGGATGCGTGAGCGGCATTAAGCTTAAATACAGGACTCCCACAGGAACCGCAATGTTTCAGACCCCGGGGAGGTGAGCATTAGGCAGAAAGCAGGAGTGTTGTTTTGACCCAATAAGTGCGCTTAACGCTTTTGACTACATGCAGCGGTAGCGCCCATTGGGTGAGTCTATATATGCTGCATATATTTTCAGTGTTTGACTACATGCACACTGTAACCAGGCATCTACCGCCGCGGTTACTTTCTGTCAGCCAGGACCCGTAACACCGTACCCCCGGGGCACTCCTGAGAGTCCCGAACGGATGACGTCAGACGCGGAAGGCGTCTCAATCTGCCCTGAAATATACGACGGACTCCCGAAACCGTGTTCAAGGAAGCAGGAAGGAGCCCTGCGATCACGGACTGAGAGAGAGGATACGCCGCTGGAAGTAGGATCAAAGGAAGCCCGTGGATCGAGCAAGAAGAAACCGGAGAAAGGGGAAAGACTCGTAGCGCCTCCCGAAACCGCCGAGGAAAAACCAGTAGCTCACGAAGGGGCCAGCCACGTCCCAGGAGGGGCGTGGCCTTCACAGGTACGATCATACCTAGACTTTGTTTTCTTGCCGGCTTGGCTACAGGGCAGGAAGGCGAGTGAGGGAAATACGGGGAGTAGTGGGGGCAGGTGCTGTAGAGAAGGGGAAACCTGTTGATCCCTAGCAACTAATCCCACTGCAAGGAAAATCTCTCCCAGGTAAAGGAAGATACAAAAAGAGGAAACAAAGAGAAAAGGTTCACGGGAAGGTGAAATGCACTACTGAGTGAAGTTACCCAACCACACCCGGCACAGCCCCCTCCTCCCACCAGCCCTATTAACCCTATTAAACCCCATACCTTACCTCTACACTTACCTGTTCTCCCGTTCTTCTTTTTGTTTTGGGGAAAAAACGGTCTGTCGCCACGGGAGAGAAAACGGTGACCTTATTCCGCCAGGGAACGGGCTGGCTTGGAACCTCTACCCGAACACCTACAAGAAGGAAAAAGAACCCAGATGAACACAATAACAAGCCAACCAGAAACATAAGAACAAAAGAGGAAAAACTTTAAATACATCTCAATAAAGCAATTATCCCCTAAGTCCTGGGCCTATAGTATTATTCCAATATCCCTCCCCTGGAGGCAAAGAACCCATTACAGTGGTGTCAGAAGTGGGATTTATTGGATTAGACGTCAGGACGGATAGAGACAATGGAAGGTACCCCCACAATAGCGGACATGATGCAGCAATTGGCTGAAGGGCAGAGGCACCTTCAGTTTGTGTGGGAAGAACAACAGAAAGAAGCGAAGGTGGAAAGAGAAGCCCTACAAAGCGCTCTTAAAGGTCAGGCCACTATCATGGCCAACAATCAGTTGGTACATGAAAATGCACTAAAATCCTTAACAGACACCATCGCGGCCACCCGGGTACATCCGAATGTACCAAGCTCAGTGTTACAAAGGTACCAGGAAGGCGAAGATCCGGCCGCCTTTTTTTACAAACTTTGAGCGAGTCGCCACTTTAGCCACCTGGCCTCAAGATAGGTGGGGCCATTATATTGCCCCTTTGTTAACCGGAACCCTCCAAGCAGCCTATCAAGCGGTAAACCCGGGAGGTACGACGCCCTACCACGATATTAAAAAGAGCATCCTGGAGAGGGTAGGGTTTGACACAGAACATTATAGGGTTCGGTTTAGGAAAGCCAAGTGGGGACCGTCCGAGAATCCGAGAGCCTTGTATTTTCGGGTAAAAGATGTGGGTCTCAAATGGCTAGGACCCATAGGGACTAATAGGGAAGATATTATTGAGGCCATTCTCCTGGAACAATATCTAGAGGCTCTACCCGTCACTACCCGCAACTGGATCAAACAACATCCGAGTCCTGACACGAATACCACCATCGAGTTGGCATGTGCTTTCCACCGCTCCCTCGAGTTTAAGACACCCCTCCATCGCACAACCCCTACCCCAATGCGACAAAACCTAGGACAAAACTCCTCCCTGGGGAGAAGACAGGTCGAAGACCCAGTAAAACCCGAGGGGTCGAGAGATCGTTTTTGCAGCAACCCCAGTGTTATAGTTGTGGGGAATGGGGTCACATAGCCCGGGTCTGTCCCCTTAAAACCGAGAAACCATAGCCTATGGAAATAGGTATTACTAGAGGACGGGTCTTCTATACAGGGGGAAAAGATACCCCTTATAAAAAAGAGCTATTTATCAATGAGAGACTTACTGTGACACTTATAGATTCTGGATGTAGCCAGTCAGTAATCAGGGCTGACTTGATAGACTGCCACACCCTTACGCCGGGGATTACTGTTTCCATTTGTTGTATCCATGGTGAAACCAGAGAGTACCCCATGACTTTGGCCACCCTTTCTTGGGAGGGAAAAGAAACCCCCATAAGAATGGGAGTAGCTGAACGGCTGGTTGAAGAAGCCATAATCGGAACAGATTTTAAGGACTTTGCTACACTTTTGGATATTACAAGGAATAAAGAGGATACGAGTTCCTGGTGGAAGAATGCCCCCTTTTCTAACATACAAATACAACCCCAGGCTATCCGTTATAAACCTACTAGGAAAGAGAAACGAGAAACAAGGAGACTCTATGGAAAAAAGGACACAGACTATAATAGGGTAATTACACAAGTTCATACCCTCAATAGTTTTCCCCCCTTCCGTACTTGCCAAAGGGAAGATCCTAGTCTGCATATGCCTGGAAAACCGCCCGACCTCGAACCCCTGATGATAAGGGTCCTTCTTTTTCCATAATCAAAAACCTGCTGTATCGAATCACTAACATTGACAGGCAGGAAAAGAAACAACTACTGGTTCCCGAGCCATATAGACAACAGGTGTTACATCTGGCCCATAGTCAACCGGGGGGTGGTCACTATGGGAGAGAGAAGACGGAAGAATATCTGTTAAGGAGGTTCTATTGGCCTGGTGTCTTTTCCCAGATCAGAATATTCTGTCAACAATGTCCGAAATGCCAGTTTATTGATCCTGGACCCAAGAAAAAAGCCCCATTACAGCCCCTTCCCATTATTGAAATACCCTTTTCACGGATAGGGATGGACATCATAGGTCCTCTTATACCTTCCTCAAAAGGCTATCGATATATATTAGTATTAGTAGATTACGCCACTCGGTACCCCGAGGCCATCCCGCTCACTAGTATTAACACCAAAAGTGTTGCTAATGCAATGATAGGGTTCTTCTCCCGAATAGGCTTTCCCAGAGAAATTTTAACAGACCAAGGTACCCAGTTCATGTCCAATCTAATGGCTCAGATTTGTCAACTTCTGGGAATTAAACAAATAAGGACTGCGGTTTATCATCCTCAAACCGATGGTTTGGCGGAGAGATACAACCGCACCCTGAAAACCCTCTTAAGAAAATCAGTTTCGGAGTCAGGCAAGGACTGGGATAGAAGTTTGCCACTAGTACTGTACGCCATTCGGACCCATGAGCAAGCCTCCACAGGACATAGTCCTTTTGAATTAGTGTTCGGACGGCAACCTCGAACATTATTAGATATGGCCGCGGAACTATGGGAGGAGGAGGACGTCGGAGAGAAATCCCTTTTGGAATATACCAGCGATTTAAAATCCCGATTACAAACTGTATGGGAAGATGTAAGGGAACATATGGAAAAAGCCCAGAATAAGCAAAAACAGTATTATGATAGGAACACTCGAATGCGAACCTTAACAAAAGGGGAAAAGGTGTTAGTACTTCTACCTAGTTCCGATAACAAACTATTGGCAAAATGGCAGGGGCCGTATGAGGTGATAGGAGTAGTAACCCCTGTTACCTATAACATCCAACTGGCTGGTAATCCCAAACGAACCCAGATATTCCACATAAATCTGCTAAAAAAATGGGAAGAACCTACAGTAGCTCCGGCAACTGGATGTTTGGTCAATACGGTTAAGGAGCTAGAGATAGGGTGGTGTCCTACTGACCGACCTTCTAAAACCGAAGAACCACAAAGAAGTACAGATCTCACGTCAAAGCAGAGTAGCCAGTTAACCCAACTACTCAATTGTCATAATCAAGTGTTTTCAACACAACCGGGTAAAACCCCTTTAGTACGACACCAGATTGTAACCCAACCTGGTAAAATAGTCCGGTTACGACCCTATCGTATTCCCGAGGTCCGAAAAATCCTAGAGGAAAAAGAAATAGAGAAAATGTTAGACATGGGTATTACAGAGCCCTCAAAGAGTCCCTGGTGTTCCCCGGTGGTGTTAGTCCCCAAACCGGATGGATCCATACACTTCTGTATTGACTTCCGACAGGTCAATGCAGTGTCCCAATTTGACACCTACCCCCTTCCTAGGGTAGACAAACTCATAGAAAGATTAGGGAAAGCCAAGTATATGTCTACCCTTGACTTGACAAAGGGGTACTGGCAGATTCCCTTAGCAACAGAGGATAAGGAAAAAACTGCGTTCTCGACCTCCTCGGGCCTATATCATTTTAATGTTCTCCCTTTTGGGCTACACGGGGCTCCGGCCACCTTCCAGCGTCTTATCGATACCATATTACGACCTCATACCAGATACGCGGCCGCCTATCTGGATGACATTGTTACTTATAGCGAAACCTGGAATGACCACTTGTCCCATTTACATAAGATATTTACAGTTTTACAGCGGGCGGGACTTACAGCCAATCCCTCCAAAAGCCGACTTGCCTTTCATGAAATCTCCTACTTGGGGTATCACATCGGAGGAGGTATCATTAAACCACAGATGAACAAAGTAGAGGCCATTACTCGCATAAAAGCTCCTACCACGAAAAAAGAGGTACGTTCTTTTTTAGGCCTAGTAGGGTACTATCGGAGATTTATACCGCATTATTCCACCTTGGCGGCTCCCTTGACAGATCTCCTGAAGAAAGGTCAGTCCAAAAATATTGTGAGTCTCAACCCGGTCCAAACCCATAGTTACCAAACCTTACAAATGTGTCTTACTACTCAACCGGTATTGAGGTGTCCGGATTTTAATCTTCCATTTCACCTGCAGACTGATGCCTCAGATGTACGTCGGGGGCAGTTCTTTTCCAAAAGGATAAAGAGAACGTAAGCCACCCTGTGGTCTTTATAAGTCGCAAACTTTTCCCCAGGGAACAAAGATATCCTATTATAGAAAGGGAGTGCCTGGCCATCAAGTGGGCAATTGAAAGCCTACAGTATTATCTCCTAGGACGGTCCTTCTTACTGTATACTGACCACGCTCCTCTTACGTGGCTCTCAAGATACAAGGATACCAACGTCCGTATTCTGAGATGGTTTATGGAACTTCAACCTTTGTCATTCCAGGTCTGCCATCTTCCAGGGGAGCTTATGGGTCAGGCCGACTATTTGTCCCGGTATCCGGCCTCTCTGGGACTCGAACAGCCCCATTCATAGGAGGGGACGTGTAACCGGGCGTCTATCGCCGCGGTTACTTTCTGTCAGCCAGGACCCGTAACACCGTACCCCCGGGGCACTCCTGAGAGTCCCGAACGGATGACGTCAGACGCGGAAGGCGTCTCAATCTGCCCTGAAATAGACGACGGACTCCCGAAACCGTGTTCAAGGAAGCAGGAAGGAACCCTGCGATCACGGACCGAGAGAGAGGATACGCCGCTGTAAGTAGGATCAAAGGAAGCCCGTGGATCGAGCGAGAAGAAGTCGGAGAAAGGGGAAAGACTCGTAGCGCCTCCCGAAACTGCTGAGGAGAAACCAGTATCTCACGAAGGGGCCAGCCACGTCCCAGGAGGGGCGTGGCCTTCACAGGTACAATCGTACCTAGCCTTTGTTTTCTTGCCGGCTTGGCTACAGGGCAGGAAGGCGAGTGAGGGAAATACGGGGAGTAGTGGGGGCAGGTGCTGTAGAGAAGGGGAAACCTGTTGATCCCTAGCAGCTAATCCCACTGCGAGGAAAATCTCTCCCAGCTAAAGGAAGATACAAAAAAGGGAAAGAAAGAGAAAAGGTTCACGGGAAGGTGAAATGCACTACTGAGTGAAGTTACCCAACCACACCCTGCACAGCCTCCTCCTCCCACCAGCCCTATTAACCCTATTAAACCCCATACCTTACCTCTACACTTACCTGTTCTCCCGTTCTTCTTTTTGTTTTGGGGAAAAAACGGTCTGTCGCCACGGGAGAGAAAACGGTGACCTTATTCCGCCAGGGGACGGGCTGGCTTGGAACCTCTACCCAAACACCTACAAGAAGGAAAAAGAACCCGGATGAACACAATAACAAGCCAACCAGAAACATAAGAGGAAAAACTTTAAATACATCTCAATAAAGCAATTATCCCCTAAGTCCTGGGCCTATAGTGTTATTCCAATATCCCTCCCCTGGAGGCAAAGAACCCATTACACACACCCCCCTCCCGGAGGATCTATGATGCGAAAGTGTAGACACTAAAAAGTAGGTCACGCATGCACCACGTGTGTTTCTTAGAGGTGCTGCACGTGTTGAAGTGTGTTGATATGTTTTTCTAAGTGTAGTATGTCTTGTATTTGTCTATTTTATGTGATTCACATGTGCCTTTTTCCAAGAGCAGGGTGGTGGTTGTAATAGCTCCACACCTATAAGTAACACAAGTAGCAACCTTTATTCTTTCATTTTCCACAGGTTTTCCAGAAGGACATTGTTAACAATGGGTATTGCTTTACTTTAGTTGTATGTACCGCATCATACCACAGAGCATTTAATGTTAGTGCTTTCACTAGTGGTAGTTAATCAAGGAGTGACACTAGGAAGTCCACCTTGGTCCTGAAGAGGAGTCTAGGGGTAGACTCCAAAACATGTAGACCGTTTAGGAGGTAAGGTACATAATATACCCCACCTCCACACCCCTCTTTTAACCATACCACCCCTGTGAGACATATTAAATTAGTAATACCATCAAGAGGCAGGTATTTTAACTCACCTAGGACCCCACCACTCTTATCCCGCTTAGTATTCACATTGATGAAACTACAACAGTGCTTCCACGAAATCCGTCAATCGTAGCACGCCTCGTTCTGCAGCAGAACGGGAGGAAACCCAATGATGAAGCATGCCACCAAGGGGTAACCGTGGCAGGTGAGGGTTTTTCACACAAAAAAAATCCCTTTTTTTCCACACTGTAGAAGTTTGTGATCAATACACAGAAATCCATTCTGATTCGGACACAATGCAGAGAATTTCTGGGTTTCCAGGTGAACTCTCAGACACTCAACTTGTTCTCCCCTCTTAAAAAGTAAAGAATATCAAGAGGGAAATGAGACTAGTATTGTTCAGGAAGACTACATCCTTGAAGTCAATAGCCTGGTTAATTGGTCTCCTAGCATCCTCTATCCAGGCAATATTTCTGGGCCCTCTTCATTACAGGGCCCTTCAACATTTGAAAATCCAACACTTGAACACGGGTCTGAGTACTCACAGCAGATTGTTCTTTCGGAGGACGCAAGGACGGAGATTTCCTGCTGGTTGAACCACATGGAAGCATGGAACGACATAACCATATTTGGCTTGATACCAGAAATGATTATAGAGTTGGATGCCAGCCGCTGGGGCTGGGAAGCCTGTCGTGGCCCAGTGTCCACAGGTGGCTAGTGGTTGGCGACAGAATTAGCTCTACATATCAATTGCCTGTAGCTTCTAGCTGGTTCTTTTGCAATCCGGAGTTTTATTGCAGGGAAAGGAAATTGTTGTATTCTGCTCTGCATGGACAATGTCTCAGTGTTCGCTATGTGAACAAACTCGGTGGGGGCACTCGGTCCAAACTTCTATCAGAAATAGCCAAGGATTTCTGGCATTTCTGCCTTCAGAACCAAATTTCGGTGACGGCGGAATACCTGCTGAGTCAATGCAATGTGGTGGCGGATTGGCACTCTCGCCACCTAAGGGATGCCAGCGATTGGAGGCTTCATCCGAAGACGTTTTGCCACTTAATGCACCGGTGGGGCCCCTGTGACGTAGATCTGTTTGTATTGTGCCTGAATTCCCAACTGCTAGCATACATCAGCTTGCACCCAGATCCGGGAGCAAAAACGACTAATGCATTTATGCAGGAGTGAAATCCTTACCACTCCTATGCTTTCCCTCCATTTATGCTGATACCCAGAGTGCTGGCTCAACTGAGACGGCAGAGAGTAGAGATGATATTAGTAACCCCACCTGGGGAGGTCTCAAGCATGGTTTCCCATTGTTCTTGAGCTAGCCTATGCACCTCCAGTCCTCCTCCTTGGTGTTGGAAGCTATTTTTAGATCCCTTGGGTCTTTCACATCCATTGATCTAGTCTTATAAGCTGTCACTAGTAGCCTGGCATCTTTCAGGGAAAGATGGAGTCTCTCAGGCCTTTCGAGAGCGGCTCAGGACTACATTAGTCAATCATGGGCCTCAGGCACACACAAAAGGTATACTTCAGCCTGGAGGCGTTGGTGTGTTTACTGAAGTACATGGGGTGCAGATCCCTTTAACGCAGATTGTACCATGATCCTGAATGTTCTTTCCTCTTTGGCAGTGGCTGGGATGGTTTACATGTCAATTAATAATTTCCACTCTGCTATTTCTGCTGTTCACTCCTTTATAGACAGGAGACCAGTTGGCCAGTTACCCAGTATGTGTAAGCTGATTCGAGGGATTATGATGCTTAATCCCCCCTTCTCAAGTATTCCGATCTGTGCAATGTTAATGTGGTTCTTAGATTTTTAGAAGCTTGGCCGAGCAATAGGAATCTATCTAGTAAACAGTTGTCTGCCAAGCTGACTATGTTGTTATGCCTTATTTCATGTAAAAGAATTTCAGATGTGAGAGTGCTGGATCTAGCAGGGTGCTGATTTACTCCAGAAGGGGTTTCTTTTGTGGTATCCCAAAGAACAAATTGTAACACCAGGTTAATTTCTTATCCAATTTACCCAGACAATCCCAAGCTTTGTGTAGTTCAATGCTTGAAGGGTTATGAGGTAAGTACAGCGGAATTTCAAGTAAACATGCAAGGTCAATTGTTGATTGCGCTGCAAAAACCATACTGTCCTATTTCCTCTGCTACGTTAGCAAGATGGGTAAGATGGCTTTCATCAGAAGCTGGGATAGACATTTCTAAGTTTGGAGCTCTTTCTACTAGAGATGCTATGGCATCAAAGTCTTTAACTCTTGGATCATGGCTAGAGTATATTTTGAAAGCCACTGATTGGTCATCGGAGTCTACTGTTAAAACCTGCTATAATCGATGTATCTTCAGTGGTGATGAGACAGCTTTAAACAAGCATAATCAGAGCCTTCGGTCCCGACATAGAATGTAAAAATGTCTAGCATTAGTGTCAAGAATTTTCAGTTCTATTAAGGACATGGAGGCGAGGATCATCCCACCCTGTTTTGCAAAATATTGGAATTGTAATCTTTGTTTTTAGATATTGTATATATGAGTAAAATTGTGTTTTTCTCTATATTGTCCCCTCCCTGTTTTGTTTCACTGATAGTTTCTCACAGTGATTATTTTATAACTTGAGACAAGTATTATGGCTTGTCTTCGTTTTGTTGTTCCTAGGACAAGACGACAAATGATGGTTCTACTCTTCATCTTGGTTGGAGGCCAGTTCGACTGGGACGTTCCTGCTGCTCACTTCTTTCCAGCTCCATGGGATGCAATCTGTGATGACCTGAAGGTTCTGTGGGACTGAAGTTCTGGTTTAGCCTGCTGTTTCGGAGACAGTATATTAACTGTGTTCAGTTCTGCAAAGAAAGGAGAAGTGTTTTGGTGTTGACAGGTTCTATAGAGACACTCTCTGTGGTTGGTCATATGACTGTAATGGTTTATACTAGGGAATGTAGTGTTTAAATACTTTCACTTTATTGGCTGCTGAGAAAATAGAGCATAGAAAGAGAAGCATAATCCTTGCCTCTGTGTCCTTAATCCCTAGTGTGCCTTGGACGAGGTGATCTCGTCCAAGGCGCCGGTTCCCCGGTGCCTTGGACAAGATCTCCTCGTCCTGCCAGGGGCCCCCGGGGGGAGCGCTAGCGCTCCCCCCGATGGCCAGGCACACCCCTCCCCTAGGCAGGGATGGAAGGGGAATTGATTCCCCTTCCACCCCCGCCCCCCCGTAAGCCCCCTGTGGCGCCTGATGATGTCATCAGAGGCCTTCCCTCCGGCGTTGGAAGCTCAGCTTCCAGCGCCGGATCGGAGGAGAAATGCAAAGCATTTCTCCTCCAATCACGTGGAGGGGGTCAGAGAAGCCTAGAAGGAGAGGAAAGGCCTTTCCTCTCCTTTCAGGCTTCTCTGAGCATTTCTGCTGCCCGATCGCGATTCGATCGGGCAGCAGAAATGCCACTAGACACCAGGGATTTTTTTTTTTATTTATTTCATAAGGAGAGCGGCCCCTTGAGCAAGAGCCGCTCTCCAGAGGGGCAATTTATTTTTTGGCTGTTTCTGCCCCCAGAGGGGCAGAAACCCCCCTAGACACCAGGGATTGTTTTTTGTTTTTTTTTTTATTTGTGGGGAGCGACCCCTTAGGCAAGGGTCTCTCCCCTGGGGTCACAAAATTTTCCAGGCCATTTCTGCCCCCCTTGGGGGCAGATCGGCCTATTTTTATT
Source organism: Pleurodeles waltl (assembly GCF_031143425.1). Lineage (NCBI taxonomy): Eukaryota > Metazoa > Chordata > Amphibia > Caudata > Salamandridae > Pleurodeles > Pleurodeles waltl. The sequence continues at coordinate 1,695,651,085 of NC_090444.1, read as the reverse complement.
AGGCTAATCTGCCCCCCTTGGGGGCAGAAACCACTAGACACCAGGGATTTTTTTTTTTACATGTACACATAAGGGGAGCGGCCGCTTCCCAGGGGGGCAAATAATTTTACAGCTGTGTCTGCCCCCCTGACACCAGGGAAAAATTTTTTTTTAATGTTTGGGGAGCGAACCCTTGGGCAAGGGTCGCTCCAGGGGAGGCAAATTATTATTAGGCCATTTCTGCCCCCCCCGGGGGCAGATCGGCCTTGCGATCTGCCCCGGGGGGGGGGCAGAAACCACTAGACACCAGGGAATATATATTTTTGTGGGATATTTGAAGTAAGGGGAGCAGCCCCTTGGGGGAAGGGCTGCTCCTCGGGGGGAAAATGATTTCTAGGCCATTTCTGCCCCCCGGGGGCAGAAATCCACTAGACACCAGGGATTATTTTTTTGTGTTTTTTAAAACATTTAATGTTTGGGGAGCGACCCCTTGGCAAGGGTCGCTCCGGGGGATGTGGGCAAATCATTATTAGGCCATTTCTGCACCCCCTGGGGGCAGATCGGCCGTGCGATCTGCCCTCGGTGGGGCAGAAACCACTAGACACCAGGGAATATTTTTTTTGTGGGCTATTTCAAGTAAGGGGAGCGGCCTCTTTGGCAAGACCTGCTCCTCGAGGGGCAAATTATTTCTAGGCCATTTCTGCCTCCCCCCCCCCCTTGGGGCAGATTGGCCTAATATTATTAGGCCCATCTGCCCCTGGGGGGGGGGGCAGAAAACCACTATACACCAGGGATAAAAAAAAATTGTTTACTTTTATTTTTTTATGTTTGGGGAGCGACCCCTTAGGCAAGGGTCGCTCCCAGGGGGGAAATTATATAGAAACCACAAGACACCAGGGAATTTTAATTTTTTTATACTAACGCATAAGGGGAGTGGCCCCTTTGGCAAGGGCCACTCCCCGGGGGGGGGGGCAAAAAATATTTTTAGGCCTTTTCTGCCCCCCCGGAGGCAGATCGGCCTAATATAATTAGGCGGATCTGCCCCAGGGGTGGCAGAAACCTCTAGACACCAGGGATATATATATATATTTTTTTTACTTTATGTTTTTATGTATGGGGAGCGACCCCTTAGGCAAGGGTCGCTCCCCTGGGGGCAAATTGTATTTAGCCCATTTCTGCCCCCCTTGGGGGCAGATCAGCCTATTTTTGTTAGGCGAAACCTCTAGACACCATGGATTGGTGTGTGTGTATGTGTTTTGTTTGGAGGGGGCAGCCCCTTGGGCAAGGGTCTCTCCCCATGGGAGCACATTACTGTTGGCCATAACTGCCCCCCTTGGGGGCAGACTGGCCTATTTTGGAAGGCCCATCTGCCCCCAAGGGGGGGCAGAAAACCCACCAGAGACCAGGGAAGATTTTTTTTCAAAATAAGAGGTTGGGGGTATGGCCATACCCCCACCCCAAATAAATGGGGCCAAAGTTGTTCTGCCCACCAGTGGGCAGATTGGGCAATTACCCCCGATCCACACCCCGGGGGTACAGAAAGTCTACTAGATGCCAGGGAATACAAAAAAATAAAAGAAAATAGTGGGGTGGTGGCTACCAACCAGTATGGTCCTGGTTATGCCCCCACCCGAACTGAAGGGGCTAACAGTCTTTCAGCTCTCCCCCGCACACTAAAACATCTTATCCCATGGCAAGCAAGAGGACATTTGAGTATTTTTGGGTTTTGTTTTACATTTGAGCCATGAGAGCTTGGTAACTCTCAAAATCATCCCACTTGGAATGGTGAGGGCTGCACTTTTTTTTACTTTGGGACGCTGCAATGTACAACAATCCACAAGACCTAGACACATCTGAAAACTAAACATCTAGTTGATTCCAGGGTGGTGTGCTTCACATGCACCCGCACCATTTCCTTACCCACAATGCCCTGCAAACCTGAAACTTTACTGGAAAGCACACATTTTTCCCACATTACTGTGATGGAACCTTCCGGAATCTGCAGTAATCCACAAAATTCCTACCACCCAGCATTGTCTCATCTATACCGATAAAATTTCTGCTGCACTTGTCAGCCTAAAAATGATTTTTTTTCAAACTGCCCTTTTGGACCCACTTTGGTTCCCCCTCAATTTCGACGTGTTTTTGGCTCTTCCCTGTCACAAACACTAGGCCCACCTACAAAAGTGAGGTATCATTTTTACAGGGAGACTGAGGGGAACGTTGGGTGGTAGGAAATTTGTCCCGGTGCAGTGATCCCACACAGAAATGTAGGAAAAATTTGATTTTTTTAGCTAGATTTGCGGTTTGCTGAGGATTCTGGGTAAGAAAATATTGGGGGATCCACGCAAGTCACACCTCCCTTGACTCCCTCGGGTGTCTAATTTTCAGAAATGTCTGGGTTTGGTAGGTTTCCCTAGATGGCTGCTGGGCCCAGGACCAAAAACGCAGGTGCCTCCCGCAAAAACAGGTAGTTTTCTATTTGCTAATTTCGATGTGTCCAGATAGTGTTTTGGGGCACTTCCTGTTGCGAGCACAAGGCCTACCCACACAAGTGAGGTACCATTTTTATCGGGAGACTTGGGGGAATGCTGGGTGGAAGGAAATTTGTAGCTCCTCTTAGATTCCAGAACTTTCTGTCACCGAAATGTGAGTAAAAAGTGTTTTTTAGCCACATTATCAGGTTTGCAAAGGATTCTGGGTAACAGAACCTGGTGAGAGCCCGACACGTCACCCCGTCTTGGATTCCCCTAGGTCTCTAGTTTTCAAAAATGCACAGGTTTGGTAGGTTTCCCTAGGTGGCGGCTGAGCTAGAGGCCAAAATCCACAGGTAGGCACTTTGCAAAAAACACCTCTGTTTTCTTTGAGAAAATGTGATGTGTCCACTTTGTGTTTTGGGGCATTTCCTGTCGCGGGCACTAGGCCTACCCACACAAGTGAGGTACCATTTTTATCGGAGCCTTGGGGGAACGCTGGGTGGAAGGAAATTTGTAGCTCCTCTCAGATTCCAGAACTCTCTATCACCGAAATGTGAGGAAAATGTCAACACCAGGACAGTGCGCGCTCTACGGGCATCTAGAATGCAAAAACCCAACACTTGCAAGATAAAGTAATTTATGCATTGTGATGATATGTTATTGTTTAACCTTTTGCTTTGCAGAATTCCATCCAAAAGATTCATTTTTAAGGTGCTTATAAATACTGTACATTTACAATGTATTGCTGCAGACATTCAGAGTGTGCTAGGGTGTGGTCCCTTTCCAGGGCCTTCTGGAGACTTTCCCTGCAACATGCCTGGGCGTGGTTCTAGGCTGGGCCAAGACTCTATAAAAGAGAGTCAGCCCAACTTCCAGTGCTCACTATTCAGAGGTCCCGGTGCAGAGCAGCAGCTTCTTCCTGAGCTCCTGTCCCGGCGGCCTATTTGGATTTTCCAGTCTTCTGCACTCATCTCTCATTGGTGATCACTGTTTCCAGGCGGTAAGACGGTGTTTGGACATTTCCCAACACCGTAATTGAGAATCTTCATATTCTTGCTTTTAATTCTTAAATGAATAACAGATTACTTGTGCGCTGCAATTTTTTTGACATTTGTATAGTGGTTTGCAAATAGGGAGGACGCGCATTTTATTCCATAAAGATTTGACTTCGTTATTACATTATTGTTCATTGCGCGCTGATATTTCTTGACATTTACATGATGTTTTACGAGTTGGCAAGACGTGCAACTCGTTTCATGAGCATTTAACTTTGTTTTTCATTGCGCGCTATCTTTTCTTGACATTTACATGGTGGCATTCGAATCGGCGAAACGCGCAATTCACTTCTCGTGTGTAATTCATGCTGTTCATTGTGCGCTATCATTTTCTGGCATTTACATGGTGGCATTCGAATCGGCAACACGCGCGATTCTTTCCTTGAGTGTTTTTTCATGTTGTTCATTGTGTGCTACTATTTCTTGGCATTTGTATGGTGGCATTTGAATCGACAAGGCGCGCAATTCTTTCCCTGAGTGCTTTTCATGTTGTTCATTGTGTGCTACTATTTCTTGGCATTTGTATGGTGGCATTTGAATCGGCAAGACGTGCAATTCTTTCCTCGTGTATAAATAATGAAAGTTACTGCGCGCTACCATTCTAAGACATTTTCTTGGTAGCATTTCAAGTTGACACGTCGCATGATTTATTCCTTGAATCTACATTGTGTGATTTCATGGTGCACAAACCTTTATGGTGTTTAATACTCATATAAAAATCTGCAATGTGCGCAATTTACCTCCAAATGTTTTTTTTCTGAGATGAACACAACAATACCAGAATTTTAGATGTAATGCTGTGTGTTCCTGATATGTATTCATAAAAGGAGATTCATATGGTTGTTTAGAAATTGCTCAGAGTGTTTCCTGATTCTCATGCTAACGAAAGTACTTGAATCTGAAAGTCCTATTTAACTTTTCCTGTTTCCTCCTCAGGTATTCGGTCATCTAAAGCCTAGTCAGTTTTAGGATTATTCCAGGGTTGTTCATGTTTTTTCGGAAAAGACAAAGCTTAGAGTTGTAGCATGGTACTGATTTCATGAGATGTAATTTTGATGTTGTGTTTTAACCTTTTGCTTCCTACAGGTCTCCTTCCCAGCTGTTCCCGTCCTAATCCCCTTTTCCCCACTTGGACTCTCTTAGACTCTGTGATAAATCTAATCAGAGTATTGGAGCTGTCTTGTGGTGGAAGTGTTGGGAACGTGCACGGACCCCGAGGATCTGGTGACTCTGACAGAAAAAGTGTTTTTTTAGCCAAATTTTGAGGTTTGCAAAGGATTCTGGGTAACAGAACCTGGTGAGAGCCCCACAAGTCACCCCATCTTGGATTCTCCTAGGTCTCTAGTTTTCAAAAATGAGCAGGCTTGGTAGGTTTCCCTAGGTGGCGGCTGCGCTAGAGGCCAAAATCCACAGGTAGGCACTTTGCAAAAACACCTCTGTTTTCTTTGAGAAAATGTTATGTGTCCACATTGTGTTTTGGGGCATTTCCTGTTGCGGGCACTAGGCCTACCCACACAAGTGGGGTACCATTTGTATCAGGAGATTTGGGGGAACGCTGTGTGGAAGGGAGATTGTGGCTCCTCTCAGATTCCACAACTTTCTGTCACCGGAATGTGAGGAAAAAGTGTTTTTTTTTGCCACATTTTGAGGTTTGCAAAGGATTCTGGGTAACAGAACCTGGTGAGAGCCCAACAAGTCACCCCATCTTGGATTCTCCTAGGTCTCTAGTTTTCAAAAATGCACAGGTTTGGTAGGTTTCCCCAGGTGGCGGCTGAGCTAGAGGCCAAAATCCACAGGTAGGCACTTTGCAAAAAACACCTCTGTTTTCTGTAGAAAAATGTGATGTGTCCACGTTGTGTTTTGGAGCATTTCCTGTTGTGGGCACTATGCCTACCCACACAAGTGAGGTACCATTTTTATCTGGAGACTTGGGGGAACGCTGGGTGGAAGGAAATTTGCGGCTCCTCTCAGATTCCAGAACTCTTTGTCACCGAAATGTGAGGAAAAGGTGTTTTTTTAGCCAAATTTTGAGGTTTGCAAAGGATTCTGGGTAACAGAACCTGGTGAGAGCTCCACAAGTCACCCCGTCCTAGATTCCCCTAGGTCTCTAGTTTTCAAAAATGCACAGGTTTGGTAGGTTTCCTAGGTGCTGGTTGAGCTAGAGGCCAAAATCCACAGGTAGGAACTTTGCAAAAAACACCTTGTTGTGTTTTGGGGCATTTCCTGTCGCGGGCACTAGGCCTACCCACACAAGTGAGGTACCATTTTTATCGGGAGACTTGGGGGAACATAGAATAGCAAAACAAGTGTTATTGCCCCTTGTCTTTCTCTAAATTTTTTCCTTCCAAATATAAGACAGTGTGTAAAAAAGACATCTATTTGAGAAATGCCCTGTAATTCACATGCTAGTATGGGCACCCCAGAATTCAGAGATGTGCAAATAACCACTGATCATCAACACCTTATCTTGTGCCCATTGTGGAAATACAAAGGTTTTCTTGATACCTATTTTTGACTCTTTATATTTCAGCAAATGAATTGCTGTATACCAGGTATAGAATGAAAACCCACTGCAAGGTGCAGCTCATTTATTGGCTCTGGGTGCCGAGGGTTCTTGATGAACCTACAAACCCTATAAGAGTCCAGCGGACGTAACAGTATATTGCTTTCAAAAATCTGACATTGCAGGAAAAAGTTACAGAGTAAACGTAGAGAAAAATGGCTGTTTTTTTATCTCAATTTCAATATTTTTTTATTTCAGTTGTTATTTTCTGCAGGAAACCCTTGTAGGATCTACACAACTTACCCATTGCTGAATTCAGAATTTTGTCTACTTTTCAGAAATGTTTAGGTTTCTGGGATCCAGCATTTCTGTCACTGACTGGAAGGAGGCTGAAAGCACTAAAAAATCGTAAAAATGGGGTATGTCCCAGTAAAATGGCAAAATTGTGTTGAAAATTTGGGTTTTCTGATTCAAGTCTGCCTGTTCCTGAAAGCTGGTGATTCTAGCACCACAAAACCTTTGTTGATGCCATTTTCAGGGGAAAAACCACAAGCATTCTTCTGCAGCCCTTTTTTCCCATTTTTAAAAACAAAACAAAATGTTCACTGTATTTTGGCTAATTTCTTGGCCTCCTTCAGGGGAACCCACAGTCAGGGTACCTCTAGAATCCCTAGGATGTTGGGAAAAAAAGGATGCAAATTTGGCGTGGGTAGCTTATGTGGACAAAAAGTTATGAGGGCCTAAGCTTGAACTATTCCAAATAGGCAAAAAAGGCCTGGCACAGGAGGGGGAAAAGGCCTGGCAGCGAAGGGGTTAATATAATTGAAAATTATTGAGGTGAATGCTAGAAAATGTACATCCTAAGTGAGTGTCAGTGTTTACTGAAGATCTCTCTTGTGCAAAAAAATCCCCATAAAATGTCTACTTTTATGGTGAATTAAGTGAGCAAGACATTACTAATTGGTTAAGTTTTTCAAATGATATGCTCAGCAAACACAAACACGCTCAATATAACATCACAATTCCATAAAGAAGACTTTCCCTGTACAACAAGAGGACCATAAAATATATTGCAACATACATTGTTACAGTAATCCTTGGACATTCAATAGTAGGAGTTAACTGCATTTTGTGGACAAATGTCACTCACTGCCTTGATAAAACACAGTGGTTAATCGCCCCACATGTACTGTGTTATATTATATTGTACTGAGTAAACAACAGTAGGTTCGTTATTTCTGTATCAGTTCAAAACCGCCAACACGCACCAAAAGTTTATCCCTACATTCAGGGTAAGTGCGCCACCGCCGCCGCTATAATAGTCCGTCTTCTTTTTCGCTGATCCTCATTCAACGGAAGTGACGCGCACGGCGAGTCACTTCCTGTTTGAACTGCACGGTGTTTTCGCTTGCTGCCGTGTTGTGCTTGGTGTCGTTCGTTTCTCCGTCTCTCCTTGGTTTCATCTGCGTGAGGCGCCCCGAAGTAACCGGCAGCCATGGCGATGCAAGCGGCCAAGAGAGCGAATGTGAGTGCGGTCTGTAGGTAGCGCGCTGCAGTGAGAGCCCTCGAACCCACCCTGGGGACTCACTGGCTATTCTGTGCTCTTCCTCTCCCTACGATGCCCCGTCCAGTGTAGGATCTTTACATAGTTAGTTGTCGCCTTCCCTGAATTTCCAGGAAGTCTCTACTTTTAACATTTAAACCTCCCCGCCGTTAACTTTTTCCCGTTAATGCTTACATTACATTTTAAGCTTCAAATTCCCTACAGTAGGCTTGTAGGAAATACTTGACTGTGAATCAAGACCGAGCACTGTTTGATATAGCATGGAAACGTGGAGGCAGGGCTTGTTCTTTGCAGGGCTAATTTCCAGAAATCTGAAATTCAGTTCACCCATAAGTGTTACATTTATTTGATTTGTGATTCGAAGTCTGAGGTTTGAATTCTATCACCTGCAACGAGACTCCTTTACTGTTTACGGGGTAATTGCCCTACTTACGAAATCTGACTTTCTGATGCCCGACATCTTTGATTAAAGGATCATTGTTTCTTTATTAGGAAATTGTGTAAAGCGGTCCGTTTTGTCGTTCGGTTACTTCTGGACACTTACAGTACAGGGGAAACGTGTAATCTGGGTAGGGGATTATTAGAATCTAATCAAATCATTAACATTTATAAAGCGCTCTACTCACCCGTGCGGGTCTCAAGGCGCTAGGGTGAAGGGGGGGTTACTGCTGCTCGAAAAGCCAGGTTTTGAGGAGTCTCCGGAATGCGGAGTGGTCCTGAGGCTGGTGGGGAGGGTGTTCCAGGTCTTGGCTGCCAGGAAGGAGAAGGACCTCCCACCCGCCGTGGAGCGGCGGATTCGAGGGACGGTAGCGAGGCCCGAGGAACGGAGAAGACGGGTGGGGGCGTAGAAGCTGAGGCGACAGTTGAGGTATTCCGGTCCCTTGTTGTGGAGGGCTTTGTGTGCGTGGGTGAGAAGTCGGAAGGTGATCCTTTTGCTGACTGGTAGCCAATGCAGGTGTCTCAGGTGTGCGGAGATGTGGCTGTTGCGGGGTACGTTGAGGATGAGGCGGGCCGAGGCATTTTGAATACGTTACAGGCGTTTTTGGAGTTTGGTGGTGGTCCCAGCATATAGGGTGTTGCCGTAGTCCAGGCGGCTCGTGACGAGGGCGTGGGTCACGGTTTTTCTAGTGTCGGCGGGGATCCAGCGGAAGATCTTGCGGAGCATGCGGAGGGTGAGGAAGCAGGCGGAGGACACAGCGTTGACTTGCTTGGTCATGGTGAGAAGAGGGTCCAAGATGAAGCAGAGGTTGCGGGCGTGGTCTGCGGGGGTAGGTGCGGTGCCGTGGGCCACCAGGAGTCTCCCCAAGCGGACGGGGTGTTGCCGAGGATGAGGACTTCCGTTTTGTCAGAGTTCAGCTTTAGGCGGCTGAGCCTCATCCAATCTGCGACGTCCTTCATGCCCTCTTGTAGGTTCGTCTTGGCGCTGGCGGGGTCCTTGGTGAGGGAGAGTATAAGTTGGGTGTCGTCGGCGTAGGAGGTGATGATGATGTCGTGCTTGCGTACGATGTCGGCGAGGGGGCTCATGTAGACATTGAAGAGTGTCGGGCTGAGCGATGAGCCTTGAGGTACGCCGCAGATGATCTCGGTGGGGTCTGAGCGAAACGGTGGGAGGTAAACTCTTTGAGATCGGTTTGAGAGGAAGGAGACGATCCAGTCCAGGGCCTGGCCTTGGATCCCGGTGGACCGGAGGCGTGTAATTAGGGTGCGGTGACAGACAGTATCGAAGGCAGCCGAGAGGTCGAGGAGGATGAGGGTGACTGTTTCACCATTGTCCATCAGGGTTCTGATGTCGTCTGTGACTGATGAGGGCGGTTTAGTGCTGTGGTTGGTTCGGAATCCGGTTTGTGAAGGGTCGAGCAGGTTGTTGTCTTCCAGGAAGGTGGTCAGCTGTTTGTTGACGGTCTTCTCTATTACCTTGGCGGGGAAGGGGAGGAGCGAGATGAGGCGGAAGTTTTTTAGGTCGCTCGGGTCAGCCGTAGGTTTCTTTAGTAGGGCGTTGACTTCGGCGTGTTTCCAGCATTCGGGGAAGGTAGCAGAAGAAAATGAAGAGTTGATGACGGCCTGGAGGTGCGGGCGATGATGTCGTCGGCTTTATTGAAGATGAAGTGAGGGCAGGGGTCGGATGGGGCGCCAGAGTGGATAGAGTTCATGGTGGTTTTGGTTTCTTTAGTGTTGATGTGGGTCCAGTCGTTGAGGGTGATGGTCAGGGGTGTGGGTTCGGTGGTGCTTGGTTGGGTCTGGTGTCCGAAGCTGCCGTGGAGGTCGCTGATCTTGCGATGGAAGAAGGTGGCGAGGGAGTTGCACAAGTCTTGTGATGGCGTTGGCGCTGGGGTTGGAGAATTCTTTGACGATGCTAAAAAGTTCTCTGCTGTTGTGGCTGTTTTTGCCCAGTCTGTCCGTGAAAAAGTTCCTTTTGGCAGCGCGGATCAGGTGGTGGTGTTCGTGGGTTGCGTTTTTGAGGGCGGTCATGTTGTCGGCGGTGTGGTCCTCGCGCCAGGCCTTCTCGAGGGCGCGACAAGTTTTCTTCGATTCTTTGAGGGTGTCAGAGAACCAGAGAGGTTTTCTGGTGATGGCCTGTTGATGCGTGCGTCTGAGGGGAGCAAGGTTGTCTGCGCAGTTGGGGATCCAGTTCGAGAGGCTGAGGGCTGCGTCGTTGGGGTCGGTGGTGAGGGTGGGTTGGTTGACGGTGAGTGCGGAGAAGAGTTGCTCTTCGGGGATTTTGTTCCACTGTCGACGAGGGATGGGTTGAGTGTGGAGGTGGCGGGTCTCGCGTCAGAATGTGAAATGGACACAGCTGTGGTCGGTCCAGTGTAGAGCGGAGGTGTGGCTGAAGAAGACATGTTTGCTGGCGGAGAAGATAGGGTCAAGCGTGTGTCCGGCGATGTGGGTGGCAGTGTTCACCAGTTGCTTGAGGCCGAGGTTGTTGAGCAGGGCGGTGGTGTTGGGGTCGTTGTTTTGTTCCAGATGGAAGTTGAGGTCGCCTAGGAGGATGTAGTCCGGCGAGGGCGTGCGGGGAGATGAAGTCGGCGATGGAGTCGCTGAAAGGGGCGCGCGGTCCGGGGGGACGGTAGACGAGGGATTCTCTGAGGGTGGTCCTGGGGTCGGTGCGAATCTGAAAATGCAGGTGTTCAGCGGCGAGAGGGGTGTCTTCGGTGGAGGTGGTGACGCTGATGGAGTCTTTGAAGACGATGGCAATACCTCTTCCTACTTGGTTGGTGCGGTCTTTTCTGGAAATCAGATGTTTCATTTGCGACCCGCTGCTTCACTTTACCCAATCATCGAGGCTTCGTGGATATGCATTTCACAGCAGAGACAGATCAAGCAAGTTATATGATGTGCCAGTCATTTTGCTTTTTTTGTCTGAAATTGAATGCTGAGCAGTAGGGCATGCAGAGCTGGTTCATTGGCATACAAACGCAACCTTTTCTGTAAAACAGAGTAACAGTGCAAATAACGTTCCCTTTTTGTTTAACTCTGTATATTGCTTTTTTCATTTTAAAGATTAAGAGCAAACACATAAAAGGTACAGTGTACAGTATTAACATTTCGTGACAATATATTCCGCGCAGTGTTAAACGAGCATATCCAACTTATAATTTGAGTCCATTGTGGAGTCATTTAGAAGAACATCTTTTGGTTAGTTCATCATTCTCTTACTTCACGGCATAGTGTAGGGAGGAGAAAACACCATAAGGTGGTTTGAATGCGTGCACAGCAGTGTTTACATCAAAGTCCACATTCTAGTACAAGTATTGCATACACTTGGCATCGCTGTATAATATTCTGTACTAATATCTTAAATGTCCCAAATAGGACAACCAGTAAAAAGAAAAAAGCCCAATCAATGCACAGCCCTCAGGTATCATGTTTAAGTCGGGATTCACTGAGACAGGCTTCGCTGGAAGCAGGACACTTATGCTCTGAGGCGGGGGCAAGACACTATAACTCCGCATTGTAATGGCTTCGTCATTATTCAGGGGGTGGGTTCTGTAGCTGGGGGGTGTCCGGAGTGTCTGTGTGTAAGTCAGTCATTATGGCATCCCAGCTTTGCGCAATTGCATGTTTCGTGCAATTAAGTTCCTTGTTCGGAGCTTAATATTACTGTATGCAATTTTGTATTGTTTAGTGGCAGAATACAATGTGCCCTGGAAGATTCGAATATTCTATTGTGATGGTAAAATAATAATGTATAGAACAAGCCCCTAGAGACTTCCATAATAAGAGCAAGACCAATTTTCGGCTTTTATTCTATAACGCCCTCCTTTAAATCAGCCCCCCACCACCCTCGATAGTTCTCATACATCTAGCTATGACCAAACATTGACTTGATCGAGTGTTATACTGTACCTTAGTTGTATCTTTAGGTGGCTTACAGTTCTAGTCATTCTGCCATACGAGAATACAATGGTTCTCTTTGAGTGGAAGGAAACAGTATCCTGTGACACTGGTAGAAAATGGCTTCATCCTATGCAGATACTGCTTGTTAACCGCCCACTGACCCTGGAACCAAACCAGAGGAAAGGCCTTCCAATAAAATGTTGTTTTTATTCTCTTTGCTGCGAGCATTGTTAGGGTTTACAGACATGCTCAGTTCAGGTGCTGTGTAACATAAATCTTGACATTGACATAAAAAAATGGGAGACCTTTTAACCACACACCCCTATGACCACAAGGTGAACTACTTGTTAGGGCCTGGTCTGGCTGAAGAGCTCCTGACAAAGAACAACTGTTCTGAAAGTGAATGCGCAATAAAGATATTCTTAATCTTGTTTTATCTTGTCACATTTGCTATGCTGAAAGACGGAGGACAAGTGTTGGCTTATGCCTCCTTACAAATTGCTGCTTATTTTATCCTTTAACCTTGCAGTCAGAGAAAGAAAAGTGAACTGTCTGACAATCATGCTGGGGTACAGCCAGTGTAAAATGAAAGTCTGTCAGATGTATTTTTTTTTTAAATAGCATATAAATCAACTGTAAAAATATTAAAAAATATATTTTAGTAGCTAGCAAAGCACCTTTGATTTTTTTTTTTTAATTGTTGATGGAAACAGAGATTTTATAATCAAATTTGAGTTCTGTACATATGATAACTATTTGCCGGAACCTGATTTTTCACACACAGTTGTTGTACGCTACATGGTTTTAGCAGTAAAACTGCATGTTGGTGAGAAGGTTTGAGGCCATTTCAATGGAAATGTGCTGTCTTTAAAGGACAGTGCTACCACATAATGCTTATTCGTTCAAAACGGGAGTTTTTAAACATGACCTGAGAATTACCCCCCCCACCTTTCATGCTGACAGTGCTATTACACTACAATACAATGCATTTTTATAGTGCCCAGCTACCAAAAAGTTGTCCCGGCGTTTGCAGATAGACCTGTCCAGTTGTATGGCCCCATAAGAGCAGAAATTACTGTAAAACTGAATCAAACAAAAACTTTTTCAGACCCTTTGTAAAGGCCATTTCCGAGGAGCAACTTTTGAGGGCAAGATTACATTCCACAGTCTAGCTGTCACATGAGCAAAGTAACTACCACCACTTCTCGACTAGTGTATCCTAGGAATTTGAAACAGCCTGTGGCGATTAAAACTCAGAGACTGAGCGTGCACAAACATTTTAAACCAGTTCCCAAGATACCTAGGGCCTTTTGATTTAACATTCAGAAAGCAAGAATGAGAGCCTTAAATTGGATCCTGCTTTTAATTGGGAGCCAATGAAGTTGCCGCAGATGGCAGGAAATTGATACCCAGGGAGAAACCTTAAAGATCAAGACAGGCTGCCACATTTTGAATGATTTGCATAGCTGACTCAGAAAATTTGGGACGCCTAGGTGCAGTCTGTTGCAATAATCCAGTTTTGAAGTGATCAGTGCACTTACAATAGTTTTTTTGATTGTCCGCAGGGATCAGGTAGAGCATACCGCGCAAAGATCTCATAAACAAAAAACAGGAACTGGACAGAGCTTACATCTGTGGCTCAAAAGTGAGCTCATAGTCCAATTTGACTCCAAGATTCATTACAACCGGGGAAGGGCAAGATGGAGGTCCCATCTCTGGAGGCCACCAAAGGCCAGGGTCTGGATTGGATATAGAGCCAAAAAAATAATCTAAGTCTTACCCGAGTTCAGTTTTAGAAAGCTGGAGTTAATCCAGTCCATGACAGATTTCAGACACACTTTAAAAGAACCCAAGGTGTACAGGCATTTTCCTGAAAGGCCAAAAAAAGTTGCATAGCATCCGCATATGAGACAAACTTCACTCCCAAAGGCTCGACAATTCTGGCATGGGGAGATATATATATATCTCCCCATGCCAGAATTGTCGAGCCTTTGGAGATGTGTGTATATATACACGCACACCTGCGGAACCCCACAGCCAAGAGGTTTTTTCACATTGAATGATTTAAACATAGCAGGGCACGGCCCATAATGCCAATTCTTCCAAGCAGAACAACATGCAAAAGTATGCCGAAGGCCACAGAGAGCTCTAAAAGCACCAACATAACCTGGGAATTACAATCAGGGTTAACTTTAATGAATTCCGAAAGTTCAGGAAGAGTGTTTTCGGTTCTGTATCCCAGTCTGAAGCCTGACTGGGAGTCACGCAACATGTGGTTATCCTCCAAAAAGGTAGAAAACTGCCTATTAAATTTTTTTTCCACCAGCTTCGCCATAGCAGGGAGAAGAGAAATAGACCTGAAATTACTCAAGATCTTGGGCTCGGCTGCAGCTTTCTTTAAAGGGAGTAGAAGGGCCTTCTTTCCAGCCCAAGGGTACAATCGCCTGATCCAAAGAATCATTCAGAAGGGTATTCGCAACAGGGTCTACCACCGCAGTTGGCAATTTAAAAATAGTCAAAGGACAAGGAAATGGGGGCAAAACGCGACAACAAAGGGGCAGGTAAAGGAATAAAAAAAAAGGACCGGGAGAGGTAAGAAGAGACTGAGAAAAAGAATCCTGGATGGTTTGACTATTACAAAAATGGAAAGATCTTCACAGATCTCTATTGGAAGAGAAAGGATATTTTTGCTTGCCGGATGGGACAGCATGTTGCTCACCACCTTAAACAACTCTTGAGGCATTGTCCGCCTTGGAAATAGTGAGTAATAACAGCTTTACGAGCTGCACGCTGCGATACTCCTTTAGTTTAGCACCTTTATCATAATTGGCCCTCCAGGACCTTTCAAGCTTTTTACAGCTGACTTTCTGTGATCTTAAAGCATCCGAGAACCAGGGAGCAGACAGCCTCATTCCCTTAGAGATGTTAAGCTTCTTGGGCACAATAGAATCAATCTCCTCTTCCACCCATTCATTAAACAAAACCACATTCTGATGTAACGTAATGGACTGGAGGGCGTTAGCCAGAAGCAAGTCAATACCTCTATTCCAGGGTCTGGACAACGTTTTTGTCATACCAGGAGTGGCAGAGAAAGTGGGTATATGAATCTCAAACGGACTTAAGGCATGGTCTGTCCATTCCAACTTAACCACAGGGTGTATCTTGACTGGTATGGGGTTAGCCATGATCAGGCCGAGGGTACGGCCTACCGTATGAGTGGGACCTTTAACCAATTGTTCAAGGTGAAAGCCTTCTAAGGTACTCGCCAATTGTTGTGCTGGTTTATTATTCAGATCATCAACATGGTGATTAAAGCCTCCCAAAACTATGAAATCAGCCTGAAGAGAATACAGTTGGCCCAGAGTATCCATAAATTATTGCAAAAAGCAGCTGCTGCATCTGGGGGCAATAAATAAGTGCACCTGACACTGAAAATATGGGAGACATGGCCGTCCTGAATAAGCCCTCAATATTGTCAATGTTATTTTTTTTTGGAAACTGATTCATGAAATGACGAGCAATGTATGATTGCAATCCCACCACCAACTTTGTTGTCTCAATCAAAATGTTTGATTGAGAATTCCTGGAGGAGAGTCAAGCCAATATCAGCAGCCGAACTGAATTTCAGCCATGTTTCCTTAAGAACTAAGGCATCCCAATTATTGTCAGTCAAAAGGTCAAACATATCTAGGGCATGTTTGGGAAGTGAATTCTCGGGAGACTCGCCAACAGCCTGGCTGGCGCTGGACACAGACGGGCTTGCCTTAGGCGTGCAGTCGGCACGTCCCCTGCGCACGGGTCCATCAGCCGTTAAAATACCGTGAGGAGGTTCAACAATTAGAGCGCAGTCTGACAAAAATGGTGGCCCCAGAACAAATTGGTGAAAATAAGGTTGTGAGAGAATGTAGGTAATCCCCCCTCAAGGCAGTAGAGCACAGACCACCGCTATTGAACACGAGCGGTTGTGGCTTGAACTAATTGGCAGTTCAGGGGTCATGTGTACCCTTATGTGGGCTACATTTTTTATTATACATGTAGCAGTAGTTTAGTCAAATCATTGAAAAGAGTTTTTGCACATGACACATGCTGAACTTGCATATTTGACAGTGCGCTCATATGTGATAAATGAAAAAGAGGTGACTCAGTTAAATAAAGTATTTGCCTGGGATCACACAATTTTTAGACCAGTTTATGGGTCATTCATATTACAGTTAAGAAGATTATCCAAGTCACATTTGCGGGTCTAGTAACATTTTAATGATATATATTTTTTTAGGCTTGGCTTATTTTCATATGCCAGCAAATGTAAACAAAAGCATGCGTTGTGAGCTAAAATGCTGTTTATCACATTAAAGCCTACCCTTTTTCCTTTTGGCAATGTTGAAGAAAAACGTAGACAAAAAGTATTACTTTCTCTATAGAACACACAGACAACGTAATTGAGTACTCTGATATAAAATAGTACCATGTGCATTCCACTTGAAGCACTTTCTGGGAGGTGGAATGATATACTAAATAAATAGCCAAAAGCATGAGGTGAAGTGTTAATATTCCTTTGAGTGGAGGCAAAGCCCACTCTGTATATAATAAATAATTAGTAACAGTGTGCCTAATAGACAGCTGTGCTGTTAAGCCAGACCCAAAGGTCTGTGCAGAGCCTCAATACAATGGCATTTCCCTGTGGAACACTGTACCTGGGCCTCATCTTGAGAACCACCCTCACTATGCATATTCCCCTGCTGCTGTATGTGAGAAAATCATAATAGATTTGATGATGGAAATATGTACCAAAGGTACATCCTTTGCAGTGTTGGGCGATCAGTTGGCTGCCTTAAAAGCTTGAAAGACTGTCCCTTCCTCTTTGTTCGTATTTTTTCTAAAGGTAAATGTTTCTAAAATTGTATTGTGTAGGGCACCTCCTGCATTGAACCTCTTCTATTCCAACAAACATGGCCCCCTCAAAAACACTTGTGGGGAGCGCTTAAGGGTCATTGTGCCAGGATGCTTGTTATTTTTCCGGTTCAACTCTGTGTGTGTCACATCCTTGGCACTAAGGATAGTGTCTCAGCAGATTATTCTGGTTTTGGAGAAGAAATACTGATTTAACATTTGCAAAAGTTTTAGTGGCTTAGGACACATTACAGTACTTTCTTCCTTTTTTGCCCACTATGTTAGCTCTACACAGGTTCCAAGCCATGTTCAAATCGTATGTGGTGCTCCTCCAACAGGGGAACTTCAGCCAGAACTGGTATGGCAGGTTACCTCTAGAAAGAAATACAAGCATCCTCAGACTGGTTTTGCCACTGGTGGACCTCCACTGTTAAGTGCAGTTGAGTCCTTTGATTTGCACAACTGGTCCTGACTGGAGTGGCTTAGTGTGCAAAAGCCAGCGGACTCGAAGTGGCTTGAGCAACCGTCTGTGGCGGAGACTTTTTTAGAAGCATTCATCTCATCACCTCTGAGTTCCTTTGCATTTCTCAATCCAACACCTTCAGTCTCTGCAAACCTGCCCCATATTTCCTTGTCTTCCAGCCTCCTTGTTATTTTTTGGGTTTGCCCCATCTGCCACCATGTTGGTTAGTAAGCTTTTTTCAGAAGGTCAGCCTTTTATGCGCTGCGTACTGAATCTGCACAGCACTACTATTTCACATTTTCCTTTCTATTCTAAGTCTTTTTGCTGTTTCCTCAGAGAATGTGTTGCTGTCACATCGTGCACCTTTAGCAAATTGTGAACAATATCACTTCATAAAATGTAGGATTTGTCTAATATTAAAAAGTTGTAAATTATGAATGCCTGTTCATACCACACTATGTTGCTTGTACTTTTAGGACTTGGTGTAGTTCCTTTGGTTTCACTGTTGTATATAGTACTTCATCGTTTGTTCTCCTGTTGGTAGTCCTGCACTGTCCTAATCCTTTGAACTTTGGGTGAATTCATGATAATGCACTTGGCCCCTGGTATTTCACTAATTCAAGTTACAACATAAAGATAGTGACAGAATCTAAGGATAAGAAGAATCAAGGCACCTCGTGGCTTTCATTGTTCTTTTATGTGGGATGAAGTAAAACATCTCTGAACCAAGTCTCTTCAAGTGGACTGCTAAATCCAGCCCAATGTAATATGTTTGACGTTAAGAATCCAGACAGTAGGAATTCCCTGGTTCACGTTTGGGACTCTATTGGCACATTTAAGATGGGGGTCTTGCCTCCACTCCCAAAAAGACAACCATACTTATCTGACCTTTTGAGTGTACCAGACCTCCCCCTTATATGCTGCGTTCATAAACTGGTTTGGTACCATATATTCATTCTTGGCCAAAAAGATAATGAAAATGTGTATTAAAAACTATTATCCAAGGTTTTGCCTACTCCAGACCTGCCTCTTATGTTTCTCCTACTACCCTCCATTCAGCTCTAACTGTGGCTTACCACATGAGTTGCTCCAGATGCTTCAGTCTCCTCGCTAACTTCCTGCTCTGGCGAATTAGTGTTTCCTCAAAATCTGAATTTTGTTAAAATAGCATTCCTATTATCAGCTTCTGCCAACATACATTTAGTATCAATATCTCTTGCTAATGCCACTGGGCTGTGCCATGGCCTCACTGAATTCACACGAAATTGCCATTTCCCAAAATGCTTTCACATGTGGATTTTTTTTTTACCCTCTGTACCATGCTGATGTCTACAATTTAGATGTAACGGGAAAGCATGTCTTTCCAGTTTACTTGCTTAGCTTTATAACTGTCTACCTTTTTTCATCAAAGTGTAATTTAAGCTCACCCATTTTTTTTTTTTACCATTGACCCCTCCTGTCGAGACGAGTTATTGGCTGTTTGAATTGGTGCATTTGGCATAGAAGTGAATCTCCTCATGAATCTCGCTTTCTAGCTTTTCAACTGTGTGAAGGCTGATTTTGGACTTGCACATCGTAGATTGCATGAACTAATATTGTCCACAAACACGTTGTCTTGCCAGTAGTATGTCATAATTAATTATTTAAACGTTTTTAGCAGGCACTAATTGTCTGAGATGTGCAGGAGGTTTTGATATTTATTTGTAGACTTGCTGTAATCCTGAAACTGACCTGTGGAGCCATTACCTTTTTAATCTCAAGTATTCACAATGATCAGTGATGTAATTTACAAAATTGACATATTATTAAAAAGTCCATCTCTTATTGAAAAGCTTTCATTTTTACAAATGTTTACATTTGAAGAATCAAACATTTCAAGATTGCAATAATGACTCCCAAGTGTCTAAAGATGTTAAAATTACAGTTGATTTTTTTTTTCCCCCATCTAGATTCGCTTGCCCCCTGAAGTTAATCGGATTTTGTACATTAGGAATTTGCCTTACAAAATCACTGGAGAAGAAATGTATGATATCTTTGGGAAGTATGGACCTATTCGACAAATCAGAGTGTAAGTTTCAGTTGTCAGGGTATTATTGACTGTAAGAGTAATAACGATATGCATCAAACAAACATATTGCAAAATAGAAAGATCCCACTGTAATGTGACACCCTCTTTGAAAAGTTAAGGATAAAAACAGGGCCCGGGTTCCAGTGTAACGCCACCTTTCCTTGGCATCCCTATATGTTATGATCTAACTTTTTACCTTTTAGTGACTGAGAAATGTGTGATTTGAAATCTGATTGCGGAAATTATATTGCAGCTGTTACAAATTTTCAACAGTTCTTCGATACAGTTGGTCATGCTTTACAGTGGCAAATACTTGTGCATACTTCCATGCATTAAAATGTTGCCTCCAGTTAGAGCACTCAACTAAAATACATCAGGATACAGGATTCTGAAAGAGGGATAAACACATTGAAATAGTAACTTTTTTGCATTGCATGAACAGGTCATTTGGACTTTCAGGGCAGATTGTTTACTCTGCAGGGAACAAGTACCTCTGGTTTTAGGAGGTGAAAATTGGCCCATGATGGGAGGAAGAAGAGTTGGCCTCTGAGGGTGGAGAAGGGCAAGATGCATTTTATTAGGGTATCATGCGCAATGGGTCAGGAGAAGTAATGCAGACAACAAAAGACTGTGGGGAAAGTGATGTTAACTTGGGAGAAAAGGGCGAGGGTCATCTGCAGTGGGGAGGTCAAATAGGATTTGGGTTTGAAAAGGAAGGTGTGATGGGCAGTAAGAGGCATCCTGTGAGAATGAGTATGAAACACTATATCCAGCAAGAAGAAACCCCCAAAAAATGATTATTCAGGGAAACTGTGGTGAGAAAGAGAGGATGAAAGGATAGATGTAAAAATGTATTTACCTGCCTATTTTAGAACAAAATAAAAGTAAACTATTTTCGGCCGGCCAGGCAGCATGAGTTGGGTTGGTTTGAACAACTCTCTTGGTTGTCACGCTCACAGTTTCTAAAGATACTCTGGAAAATCAGAATTGTTTGGTTCAGACAATGTTACTTCCCAATTTTAGGCCTGGCCTAAAGACAGCTTTAGTTATTTTGCTAGTCTGTTGTTTCTTAAAAACAATATAAATTCTATTTAGTAATAATACTTACAGAAAGCAGCTCTGGGTCAGCCTCCTCCAGCCCCTGGTCCGCTAGTGTGCCATTGAAATGATTGCTGAGTCCATAGGACAAAATAGGACAGTTGATCAGCTGCTTTCAACCACTGGTTTTTTTGGTTTGAGTTTATAAGCTTATGCCACACCTTCAATTGCGCAGGCAGCTCCCCTTTAGAGCCCACACCCACCCACTTTCTCTCATCCCACTTCAAGTCCTGGGAAAATGAGAGGCAAAGGTGCACCCCGCCACCCATTATAGAACAAGCATTTACAATGCAATTGGTCTCGCATTTGCTTGAGTTACAGCCATTGTCATTTTAAATGCATAACTGGACTTTTCTTGCCACATAATTCCAGTGGCCCTGCATATAACTAAAGGGCTAGCAGGCCTACTGGAATATTATTCAAACAAGGCCCTTAAACACACTCTACTCCCAGCTGTAAAACAAACGTTCCAGCTATAAGAGAGCATAAAAAAGACACTGAATGGTGTGTGGGGTTATTATTTTGGGGTCCTCACTAACCTAGTGTGGGGACCCAGAGATGATATTGGCAGAGCATGTTGCAGGGAAATTTTGAATTGTCCTAGGACCACCACAGGCTGAGTTGTGATCAAAAATGTTTTGTAAATGTAATGCCCTGCAAAGCATTATGGAGTGATTTCCCCCCCCCCCCCGGTTTTGCAAATATTATAGTATGTTAACTGTAATTCTCAGAACAGCCCCTAGAGGACACCACAATAAAAATAACATTTGTAAGAAGGATGGGGATGTAAGCATATAGTTAGCCCCTAGAGGACATAACCACATAAAAAGAAAATTACAGACCTACTGCAATGATATTACAAACAAGGCCCTTTAAAAAAAAAAAAAACTACTCCTACCTGTAAAACAAAGGTTTCAGCCTGAGAGTGCTTAAAAAGACACTGAATGTTAGGAGGGGTTACTATTTTGGGCTCCCGACTAACCTAGTGTAAGAATCCAGAGATGATGTAGACAGAACATGTCGTTGTGAATGTTTTGAAGGTAGTCCCATTGTCCTAGGGCCACCATAGGCTGAGTTATGGCCAAATGTTCTGTAAAAGTAATGCCCCGCAAAGCATTATGGGACGAGTTTCCCAAGTACAGTGAATATTGTGGTATCAGCTTTCCCGCTGTGTCGGAAGAGCCGCTTTGAGGATTTTCTCTGTTTTTACCATAGCATATTTACCAATTATAAGTTTTTTTTTTTTTTTTTTAAAGCTATTGAGCGTGAAGTGGAGAGCCTAAAGCTAAATTGAAATGACTACGATCAGGTGACAGTGTGAACAATGTGGCAAGTGCTCCAATACCGCTGATCGAGTTTGCGCTGTGAGCGCCAAGGCTGCCATGGAGTGCGAAGGGGAGAGACAAAAGGTCAAAAACGGGCGGCCGGGTGGCGTTCTTTTTTTTCAACATCTACATGATATCATTACCAGAACTGATCAATGATTTTCACCTCACATGTTACAACTATGCAGATGACCCACAAATACTATTTAAAATAGAATGCCCCAAAAACATTGAAAACTCGCCAATCTTCAGTTGCCTCAGAGCCGTTGATCAGTGGATGACTTGGAGCCATCTCAAACTGAATTCCTCCAATACAGAAATACTCATATGTGGTGACTGGAAAAAGTATGAACCACTGTGCGCCTGGCCTGACGATCTCGGACCACCTCCTCAATTATCCAAGGAAGTTAAAAACCTTGGAATCACCACGGACTCCAAGTTAACAATGAATGCTCTAGTGGACAAATTAGCACGAACAAGCTTCATCACCTTGAAGACTCTACGACGCATCTTCCCCCACCTCGGATTTCCACACAAGGTACAGGCTACTATCTTGCTTGTTCAATCCTAACTGGATTGTGCAAATGGCCTCTACCATGGATCATCTCTATCTATTATGAACAAACTACAACTTATTCAGAACTCCGTAGCCAGGCTACTATTACATGTAAAGCCACAAGCCCACATCTCCCCTTCCTTGAGAGCACTACACTGGGTTACCCGTTGCCAGAAGATGCACCTTCAAGCTGCTTTGTATCACCCACAAAGCTATACATGGAACAGGACCGCTTTTTTTTATCTGAAACAAAATTACCAAATGCATTCAACAAACAAACCTCCTCTCAAGATTGGCACCCTGTCTTAGAACACCACCATACAAGAAAAATACTATGGGTGGTACATCCTTCTCCATTCAAGCACCCAAACTATGGAATTCATTACCCACATATAACTATCTTGTCTCCAGAAGACTACTCAAGAGTTGGCTCCTTCCTTCATAACCAACATATTCAAACAGCTATGGACTGTATATGCCTGTGTTGATGAATATTTTTTATCTGATTATGTGTATATTCTAGATATATATAGTTCTTTAAAAAAAATACGTATCGCTACTATGTCATAACAATAAACTACACACATACTCTTTAAACCAGTTTAACTAATGTATATTTACTCATGGTTTAAATATATATATATATATATATATATATATATATATATATATATATACATATATTTGTGTGTATGTATTTGTGTGTGTGTGTGTGTATATACATATATATGTGTGTTATTCTATGCTTAACATGTTCATAGGGCATTGCAAAGCTCCTAAATAAGTTCTTATATTAGATACTTATTAATCCCTGCTCTCATTTTATATCACACTGATCAAATGTTTTTATCATAAGTATTTGGCTATTCAAAAATTGAGTAAAGATAAATAATATGTTAGAAAAGTATACTTATTAATTAACTTCAAATTTTACAAATCTTGAAAGTCTGTGTTTATACAATACTACTTTTCTTCTCATCTTATACCCATTGTTATATTCCTTGGACATACATTCCCTTACTATGTACTTACATATCTATTTATTGCTCTAGTCTACTGTACTTGAGAAAAATAAATAAAATCTATAAATAAAATTCAAATTATAAATAAATCTAATAATATATATATTAATAATACAGAATAAAGTAAAAATTATGCTAAAAATGCGCATGTATATATTTATATAATAAAAATTATAAATAATACAATTATATGTTTACTCGCTTGTAAGCTTTACTTTGTCTACCCATCACCATATGTCATGTCTCTCTCAATCTATCCTCCATTCCCACTCTGACTCACCCCAAATCCATTCTACTACTTTCATCCCCTAAATAACCCTGCCTAAGCTCTTCCCTCCTCTTCCACATCTAACTCACCAAAACCTCAGTTTACTACCATGACCTACTAAATTCTCTCTCATTTATCTCACCTTTAACTAATCCAAAACCCCTCCTGCTACTATGATCTCCCTAACCCTTTCCACAGACTCTTCCCCCCTCCATCCCTCCTTTACTCATCCCAAGCCTAAATCCTGTTACCATGAACTCCCAATTAAAACGTCTGTATTCTTCCCTCCTCTACCCCTCCATTACTCCAGTCAATCCAACTAACAAACTTGCATATCTGTGGTTCAAATTAACTCATAAAAACACTAAAACTGTACTCATATTTCCCTATGCTAATCCACCACTAATTCCTTTTGGGTTCTGGAGTAGCGTGCTACTCGCCGAAAATCGCTTCGCTGCCTCGTTAGGGGTAGTAAGCGCTAAATAAATACTATTATAATACAATACAATATGTCTGGTGGTGGTCGCTCCCTTCGTATTTAAAAACTGTTGATTGCACAGATGTAAGCTTTCTGTTTTTCCCCATAGCACAAAAAAAAGCAGCCCACTATTGTGGTCCTGCTATCAGGCTTCTATCTGCTACATCGAACCCTGCACATTTTCTCAAATGAGAGGGGCTGGTGACCGCATGGCCTCCTGCTGCCCTGCTCAAAAATATATCCGCTTGCACGTGTAGGGCTGCATCGTGAAAAATAAACACAGTGCATCTATTCATTGTTTAACTTAAGTGTGTTTAGAATTAAAATGCACGTACAACTTTTCACTCCGCCCTTTGTAGCTGGCCCTCCTGCTGCTTGTGCTCGCATCATTTATAGAAACTTTTGCGCTTTGGAGTAGGATTTGTGTAGCTCCTTCTCACTTTGCAGCACCCTGGCTGAAGGTTGGTCAGTGGAGCAAGGCACCCTTAGGCCCTCTTCTCTGTCCATGCACTGTCTGCTCTCTCCTGTTATCTTAATGGGATTCGGACTAGTGGCTGATACGGTGCATGCACTGCATATTGATTTCCTGCTGCTGCTTGTCCGGTTTTTCAAAGAGGTCAAGTAAGTTACATATGTGCCATTCCATGGCCTCTCTATACCACATGTATGAGAAGGTAGCAATCTCTTACCAGGGCAACTGCTGTTAATGCTTTACTCTTGCGTACATGTGACATGCTGAAACTTGAAGGTAGACTGTGGGTGGGGAGGATTTGAAGAGTTTGTGACTAACCCTTTTTGTGCTTTGTGTGTTCAGGCGGAGGTACTTGTGAAAAATTCCATCATGCAGGTTTAACGTTTTAATTCACCCCATCCTAGAAAAACAGTTCACTCACCACTCCAGTTACTGAGGTACATATCTGACTTAGGTGCAAAACCATGGGGGTGTCTTTACCCCATGATCTCGTTTGAATTTAACCCGGGGCGATTAAAGTTAATGTTACGTATATACAAATATTACGTAAAATATACGAAACCTTTTTGATTGGGAACAACGCTGGAATTACTTCGAAAAATACTCTTGTAACACACAAATTGGGAGTCAAGGTGTAACAGTGGAAAGTGGGTAGAATCAAAAGCCCCAGACTCATGAAACACAGACTCTCACAGCTTGTATATTTCTTTGATAAATCTGCTTCAAACAAATTGACTACAAGAACAAACGTGACAGTAAATCTAGTCTGGCTTACTTAATTGATCACCAAGAGGCTGCACTTTTTAAAAGTATTTTATGAGGTGAAGGCACCTGCTGCAGAGATATGCCCAGCAAATTCAATGGATAATGATAATGGTAATAAGTCTGGTGGAAAATGAACTTGATAGATGGATCCCTCTTTTGTCTTGTCACAGTTGTGAGTCATAAAGTAGCGTAGAGGGTTCATATGCCTGCTGCAAAGCACACCATGTAACATACATGTCACAGGTTTGTATTTTATGTAGATAGGTAAGTGGGTCGCTGCTTTTGATACAGATGTTCTTTTGTTACTTGCAGTTCATAAGTTTTCAATCCTTTTTATATATCGCAGTTAGTTACAAACGGGCATGTGGGAGCTGCACACAACTGCTACATAAATCGTTGCTTGTGTAATTACTCATACATACAGATACACCTTGCATTCTTTAGATGCATGCATATCTCTTACATCAGGGGTTGAATAAAGGCAAAACTCTGTCTCCAAATCATAGTTTCTGTTAAGTACTTGAAGTGAAAACAAGCCAGGTATCTTTCTTTGGTTCTATACATTGCATTGGCATATACTTGATAGGCTCCAATAGCTCCCAGCCAGAATGATAGTTGAACCAAAGGAGGGCTGGTGGCTGACCGCTTAATAATGGCTTCCGGATCAGGGATCTCGCTGGGACTCCCTTCACCCTAACCCCCATTTTTCTGCACAGATTAGAAACATTCTAAGGTACAGAAATGCTCCTTCCCTCCCACACAACATGGGCATGATCTCTCAAATCAATCTATCTTTTGTTTAACCCACTTTTCTTTGGTAGCCCAAGTTCAGCCCTGTAGAGACAGCCTCTGTTTTCGGTTTTGTTGTGTTGCCTAGGAGCTGTATTTGATTACTTTGAGTGTGGTTTTGTATGTGTCTGTATGTCTCTATATGTATTGTACATCTCTGTGTGTTAAGCTAATACATATATTAAAATGCCAGACCTAGTGGCTTTGTCAGTGCTTGTTAAATATATATTTTTTCGTTAGCCCTGTGCATCAAGACATGAGAATGTATAATCTACTAATCCTACACATCAATATTTTTAGCCCTTTCTGTAGATTAAAAACAGTCTTCTTCAGTACCAAAATATAAAGTTTATTAAGCAGCATTGTAGCAGTCTGCAAGTTAGTGTGAGTGAAATAATATCAAATATATTCAGAGAATGTCTCTTTTTGCAGTGGGAACACACCAGAGTCCAGAGGAACAGCATATGTTGTGTACGAGGATATATTTGATGCTAAAAATGCGTGTGACCATCTCTCTGGATTCAATGTCTGCAACAGATATCTTGTTGTATTATACTACAATGCAAACAGAGTAAGTAAGCATGAACTGTTCACTCGCCTCATGATTTGGTGTCTTATATTGATTAGTTAGTAACAGTTGGCTTGTTTTTACCATGACACTAAACAATGCATGTGGGGCGCACACCTAATTTAGTTTAGTTTGACATTTTCCAACCTAACAATACTTTCACATATTCATTTGGTCCCAAGTAGAGTAATTTGGAGAATGGGTATAATTGTTAAACTCCATCCAATGAAAAGATCTGCACTGGCCATTGAAGAAAGATCAGATTTATTGTTTTCAGGTGTAGAAATGAACATGTGCGTCAATACTTGTGTAACAATATTTCTTCCTACCAGCCGTGAAGGATTTACAGGTTCTTCACATCTTTTTTTTATTTTTGCTCAGATGTTGCCCCGGCTGTCCCTTACTCTCCCTTCTTATTCATAGTAATGAAAACCTAACCACCTCTAGGACTAAGAGAACACATTCCTTTTCTACAGATTGTTGTAGTATTGCTGTGATTTACAAAAGCGCATAGTCTCAAACTAACTGACCTCTTAAAGTGCGTCTGATTTGGACTGATTGGAATCAGTGGTTCTCTAGAAATGACACCAAATTGTCCCACATTAGGAATGCACAGTTAATGCTAAGCAGGCATTGGGCAAAGTTGTTTGGCATTTTCTATTTCAGCCTGTGGGTGTTTGGCAGAAATTCAAATAGGTGGCTCAGCATTATGTCCCTATTTATCCACTAATGACAATCGACAATCCTGCACTTACTGCTTCTCTTGAGGGTCCATAAATAGACATACTTCTACTCAGTTACTCCTTTTGGCTTGATAACTTGTCTCAGAGCTTCTTTTTCTGAACACATTAGATTTTCATTTTAGAGACATTCAGATTTTCAGATATCACAAAAATACACATTTTAGGTCCAAGAGTATAATGTATTCTTTACTTTAAAAAAAAAATAAAATAAGTATATGGATCACACAATAAATAATTTTACATCTAAAATTAGTCCTCAGGGTCAGGTTTGACAAAGCTTTGTTTCTAGAAACACTATGCAATATGTAGGCACAATATTTATTAACTGATCTGACAAAGCTGTCATTACACTTCTAATTATTTAGCAACCATATAAGGAAGCAATCCGTCAAACTCTTTTAATGGTGGAAGTCCTTTACTATAAGAGGAATGTTTTAGACTTCTTATGAGACGTAAACTTTTTTCAGAGTATTCAGAAAAATGCACTGAGTCATAGTAGTGGAATTATAAAACCGTTTTTTATAGATTGAGCTATTAGGTTTATGTTAACAAAGGCTGACATGCCCAATATTGTTACTGAGCTATCCTCAATTGAATGTAGTGCTGCAGTGCCTCCTATAGAATATATAAAGTATGAAGCTAGGCTTTAGGGTTTTTAATAGTATATGTAAAGGTGTCTGTGGATACTACAACTGAAAATACTGTTGTGTCCTGGATAACAATTCTTATTAGATATTTTGCAGTCCTGCAAAAGCATCTCAGTGATAAAAGGTACTCCCTTAAGGGGACCACGTGTTCAATAGAGGACACATGGCCGTTCCTCTGGAAGGTGATAAACCTATGTTTGGCAGCACCTCTTGAATCAATTAGAAGACCTAAACATAGGCTCATTGGCCACTTTATAATATGTGCAAAGGGCATGGGAAAAACATGGGTCATGGTGTGACTTTGGTTGTCAAATGAGGCGTAGCAGAATATCATCTGACATAAATAATACTCTCTTAAATATCCTCTACAAAAATATCACCATATTATAGCTAATAATACATATATCTACACACAATACAAGAGTATTTTTGTACTATATTTAAGAGACTTATTAATTTAACTGTTAAAAAGTATATCTGTTTAAATTATTCTGACGTGCACTTGTCAAACGAGTTTCCTGATTGCTTTTCTGTTGACAAGGTTAGGTTTGGGTGCTTGAGTTATTATATTTCAGCTTATGTGTATTGTTGGTTTGTAGTTTGAGGTGTAGAAGAGACATGCTTGCTGTGTGTGTTCTGTGGATGGGTCTTTCAAACACGTCAGCCTATTGAGAATGAAATGATTATAGATCATTTAACTGTTGTAGAAAACTCATTATTTTGGTAGACTAATTGCACCCATACGAAGCAGATTGCACCTTCTATCAGCTTCAGATGCAAAATATAAGAGTCCATGTAGCCATCAGATTTACAAGAAAACAAATAGAACAAGTCGGGCACCATGCCACATTTTACAGCGAATGCAATATATGCTCTCAAATGAAGCATAACAAATCAGAAATGTAAATCCGTCTACCGCAAGAGGCTGTGTATCCTGGTAGCAAATGTGTTGAGGCAGGCTCGCCAGAGGCTGGCCGTTTGCTGTGGTAGACTGAATAGCTCCTTGCTTGTGTGATATGCAGCATTGCAATGGGTTCATTCCGATTTGTTTTAGACTGCAACTTGATGATAACATTGATTTTCGTAGTTTAGCATCTTGTACCTCAAAATTCGTGTAAATAAGATAGTGTTTCTCAGTAAGGGTATTGAAATGCCTTATTCATGTGACTGTATACCGGGTAATAGCATCTTTCATTATGCCAGGGCTACTACTATAGTAGGGTTTGAATACTTGCAATTTCAATCCCTAACATAGCAATTTCCTTATTTTGCCACCTTACTGCAGACCTACATGCTGGGGCTGGAGGGAGCAGCTATCAATAGTTCCAGGGCTGGAATGCCTTTGAGGATGCAAACCTAACTTGCATGTTTTAAGGATTTTCACCAGCTCTTCTCTAATCTTTTCCCATAATGAGAAAGGTTGGAAATGTATTCCTGACAATGTCAGAAGTAGAACTTCTTCCAGGGTTGGGGAAAAAAGTGGTTCAAGGGAAAGTGAACTTGTAAATGCTCAATAAAGTTTCATACGAGCAAATCTACACATGCATATTTGCTCGTGCTAAATACAGTTCACAAATAATTTCTAGGAGCAGGATTCCCTGGTCTACTTCCGTAAGTTCTTGTGAATTCATGAAAGTCACTAGTTCATGGTATCATGGGTGCACGTTTGTGAGTTTCTTTAATAATTTGGTCCCAAATTAGGTCTGGTGTTAACAAAGACATTTTGTTTTTAGTAAACTTCTATTTCTCGATCAGCTGGCTTTACTGTGAGTGATCGCATTCTGCTCTTCCACAAGGAGTATATTGGCACACAAAATAGTTTTGTTCAGTGCCAGAAACTACTGTGGCAATCAGTGGCGTAACAAAACTGGAGAGGGCCCCCATGCAAAGAACATGGAGACCACCCCACCTCCAGACTCACTCAGGACAGGTGCTGTGCTGAGGGGAGTTCCCTGGAGTGGGGCTGCGGGGGTCTTTGTTACGCCATTGGTGGCAATGTGTGCTTTTTGAGACCAAACACTTTATTTTCTATTTGCCAGTGCCTGTTACAATGGCGAGGGCCTGGCATCTCCCACGACAATAAAGTGTTACAAAAGCCATGTCAAAACAAGACGCACATTTATGAAACCAAAAGACTCACAAAAAATGTTGGATCTGTTGGCTTTGCCAGAGCTTGTTTATTTTCATGCTTACCATAATCTTGTTGACAATGGTTATACTGATTTTTCATTAGGAATATTTCTTGGAAATACTAGCATGCATCAGCTCATTTTACTAAATGAGGCTTCAAAGAAATAGCACCTAAAATTTCATAGTAGCAAAATGTATTTTTTCCTACTTGCATTTTTTTCTGACCATTTTATTTTTAAAGCAAACAATCATCACTTTTGCTTACAAGCTTCGGCAAACATTTGCATCTAATCATAGAGCATTCTGGAAGCATTATGCTTAGCCTCATATTGTTAAACTTATCAACATGTGTACACTTTTTTTTGTTTTGTTACTGGAACCACTCAATAGTGCAGTGTGATCTTAAAACGTTTATTTACAGCGCTCACCCTAATAATGAAGGCTTTTCATTAATGACTCCATAAATACAAGCTCGAACAGCATTAACATATGGAGATACATATTACCTCAACTGCAGACCATTCCCTGCTCTCTAAACTGACAACCAAAGGGTTTGTGCTGCAGGGGGTTGGGCCTATTTTTCCCCAGGACACAGTAAACATAAAACCTTGTTGCCTTGACTCCAAACAATATGTCCCGGGCGTCGGGCGATAAGAATTCCACATCCTTGGCTGATACAGAGTTCCATCGAGTTAATTCTGTTTTGTTGGCTTTTGTGCTCAGAGAGTAGATTAGACCGAAATAGCTTCATCAAGAATTGAAATTAATGTCAAATGCACACAGTTACAGAACAATAACAAGTATTGGCAATGCCAATATGTCTTGCCTATACAAGAGCTACTGGCTTTGGAAGTGTTTTTTCATTTTGCACATCAGTACGGCTACTGTTCAGCATGGATAAAAGTTAGTGGTGTGAAGTGTTGTATAGTGAAGTGGGGGTAGAGTGTTGTAGAGTTGAGGGAAGGAGAGTAGAGTTTAATGGTTTACTGGCAGAGAAAGCCTTGGGGTGGATTAGGTTGGAGTGGCTTGAGGTAGTGGGGTGGATTGGAGTGAACTGGAAGTGGGTAGAGTGGATCAGAGTGGGGTGGATTGGATTGGTGCGGAATGGATTTGTGCAGGGTGGCTTTGATTGGATTGGTGCGGATTGGAGTGGGATGGATTAGATTGAGGTGGATTAAGGTGGGCTGTATTAGATTGGAGTGGTGTGGGTTAAGCTGATTTGAATTGGAGTGGAATTGGGGTGGACTGAACAGAGCGGTGCAGATTTGGTTGATTGGGGTGAGTGGAGTAAATAGAAATGGGTTGGGTGGACTGGATGTGGTGGATTGGAACGGTATGGGTTGGATTGGGGTGCAGTAGGATGGATTGGAGTGGGGTGAGCTGGAGTGAGTGAAGTGAATTGAAGTGGGGTGGACTGGAGTGCTGTGGACAGGAATTGGGTGGATTGCATTGGGGTTGGTTTGGATTGCAGTTGGGTGGGGTGGATTAAAGAGGTGTGGTATTGATTTGGAGTGGGGTGGATTGGGGGAACTGGATTGGGCTGGGAAGGATTAAGGTTGATTGGATTGAAGTGGGATGAACTGGAGTGAGGTGGGTGGATTTGAAACAGGTGGATTGAGTTGGGTGGGTTGTATTGGAGGGGGGGTTATTGGGGTGGAGTATGTTGAGCTGGTGTGGGTTGGATTGTAGTGGGATAGATTGGATTGGAGTTGGGTGGATTGTGGACTGAATTGGCATGGACTGAATTGGCATGTAGAGGGGTTGGGTTGGGGTGAGGTGGACTGGATTAGAACGGGGCGGACTGGAGTGGGGCAGATTGTTTTGGATTGGGCTGGGGCAGATTGTTTTGGAATCAGTGGGACAGATTGTTTTGGACTGAGTGGGGCTGACTGTTTTGGATGGGAGTGGGGCAGATTGGTTTGGGGTAGATTGTTTTGGATTGTAGCTGGGCAGATTGTTTTGGACTGAGTGAGGCTGACTGGTTTGGGGTAGATTGTTTTGAATTGGAGCTGGGCAGATTGTTTTGGATTGGAGCTGGGCAGACTGGAGTGGGGGTAGCTTCTCATGGATGGGAGTGGGGGCAGTTAGCTTTGGATGGGAGTGGGGGCAGTTAGCTTTGGATGGGAGTGGGGGCAGTTAGCTTTGGATGGGAGTGGGGGCAGTTAGCTTTGGATGGGAGTGGGGGCAGTTAGTTTTGGATTGAAGTGTGGTCAGCTAGTTTTGGAGTGGAGTGGGGGCAGTTTGTTTTGGGTTGGAGTGGAGGGGGGGGCAGTTTGTTTTGGGTTGGAGTAGAGGGGGGCAGTTTGTTTTGGATTGGGGTGGGACAGGATTGTTTTGGATTGCAGTAGGGCGGCTTTGAATGGGGCAGATTGTTTTGGATTGAGTGGGGCTGACTGTTTTGGATGGGAGTGTGGCAGGCTGTTTTGGATGTGAGTGGGGCAGATTGGTTTGCAGGCAGATTTTTTGGATTGGACCGGGGCAGACTGGGGTGGGATAGATTCTCATGGATTGGAGTGGGGGCTGTTTGTTTTAGGTTGGAGTGGGGGCTGTTTGTTTTAGGTTGGAGTGGGGAACAGTTTGTTTTAGGTTGGAGTGGGGAACAGTTTGTTTTAGGTTGGAGTGGGGAACAGTTTGTTTTAGGTTGGAGTGGGGAACAGTTTGTTTTAGGTTGGAGTGGGGAACAGTTTGTTTTAGGTTGGAGTGGGGAACAGTTTGTTTTAGGTTGGAGTGGGAACAGTTTGTTTTGAAGTGGTGTTGGTGCAGTTTGTTTTGGATTTGGAGTGGGGGCAGTTTGTTTTGGATTTGGAGTGGGGGGATTCTTTTGGATTGTACAGGGATAGATTGGAGTGGGGCAGTTTGTTTTGGATTGGTGTGTGGCCAGACTGGAACGGGGCAGATTATTTTTGGATTGGGGCGGGCAGATTGTTTTTGGATTGGGGCAGTTTAGAGTGGGGTGTGCTGGGAGTATTGGAGTGGTAAATTGGAGTGGATTGTGGTGAGTGTTTTGAATTGGAGTTGGATGGATTAGATCAGAGTGGGGTGTACCGCACGATTATGTGTTAATGCATAATTTCACATAAGAAAAATAACAATGTAGCTTTGCAATATTTAGAACAAGATAATAGTCTTCCTTTGAGAAGAGCGCCAACGAGTAAAAACAAAACATGAGTGCAAAGTGAGAGAGGAAGACTTAACAAAATAAAACAAAAAGTTAACAGTGAAAAATAAAACTTAGCAATTTCGTTTGCCCTGGTGAGCACGCTTTTGCCAGTCATGTACCTTCTGTTTGCAGGGCAGGAGAAGTTAGAAAGAACAAAATAGTACCTCAGTCATGCCTGGAGCAGCGGACAGGTACTGATTAATTTGTATCAGTCAGTGCTTGATCCCTGTGCAGCGAACCGGAACAGAAATGATGAAATGCCAGCCATGACCAAAAAGCGAGGCTGGAAAGAAGAGTGCCACACAAGCCATCAAATTATATGTGACAGACGGGCTCCAAGCCCATTTCCAACTACAACAGCGTCTCACAAGCGATACGCATGCGCTAGGACATGCTATCGTAGACTCGACCTTAAAAATTACATATTACTGAAGTAATACTATTACAAAATGTGCTGCATTACGCCACACGATTCACAATCTCTGCTGTATACTTTGGCCCTTCTTGGCTGTATGATTTCAGTGGCCCTGAGGTCTGTTGTTGTCATTCACTTTTTACTTTTGCCCACTACAACACACAGCATGGGGCAATAGGTCAGCGCACTTCAGCCAGTGGTTAAAAGAATACCTTCATTCACAGTGATGTTACTTCACAGTTTGCACGTGTGCAAAGTTTTTTTTTCTGTGCCAGTGGCTGTTATGAAAATGTATTTTTTTTTTTATACTGAAGAAAGTTCCAGCAGCTTCCCCAGAAAAAAGGTATTACAAAACAAGCATCTGCAAAAACAAAAGGCTTCCAGCCAACGCCCGGCCTACTTGTTTTCCACTGCTTGTTATAATGTGATACAGGTCTAAGACTGGTTTTATCTGGTCTTGTGCAGCTGCCTTGCTTTCATGACACTAAGCTGCCACAGTGATGCCAAGTTACAACAAGCCTAATTGTGAAAACGAAACTTCCCATTGCAGATATGACTGTTTCCATAACAAATCAAAGGACAAGAGATGCTACTGAATAATGAGAGCTGGAACCAGCCCCAGGGAGACCTCAGTTCTTGGCCTATATGAAGCACAGCATGCTATGGATTGCTGTGCGGGGCCTGCAACACTGGAGCCTTCCATAATGAGGGAGGTGGTAGTCAGGGTTCACCAGACGATCAATCAATAAGGCTGATTAAAGACTGTCTAACAATATGATAAAAAGAAAACGGGTAATGACAAAGCATCAGTCAAACACAGATACGTTATAAAAGCACTACAGGCACATGTCCAATGATAAGCATTCATTATTAGCAAATATTCTGACAATACCTGACGCTGCAGACATTTTTATAGGAACAAACAGAATAAATATTAGTGTATAACAAACACTGGGGTCCACCACTACACTACACGTGCAGCTGCGTGATGACATTTCCTGAGTCTTTTCTGCAAAGTGAAGCTTTCTCAATGTGATGGGAAACTGGCCTCTGTTATTTTTACTAAAATATAAAAAAAGATGGAAAGGGTGCTTCGAAACAGTTTTTGGTTTGTGGTCAAGTTCAGAGGTTAAGAAACCTTTGTACAACGATTCAGGGACTCGAAAAAAGTTCTGCAGATTCTAACTTGTGCACCTATGCCAAATGTAATTTAATCCAGCATGCTTTTCACGTGACAACACACCGGCCCCAGCTGCCTACATTTAAATAAACTGTGGACGCACCTCAGCATTTGTCCTTTGTGTAAATAAGGCTGGGAGGGCTTATTTTGAACTTTCCAAATTCACCTCACTTGTGCTATACTGTTGCAGGGCATCTATATGTGCGCTTCATGTTATACTGAAAACGTATTGTGAAACAAGGGAATATGTTGTGGTATATTTTAACAGTGCTAAAACCCGAAGGCCACACAACTAGTAGAGGTATGGGGGTCCGCACTCTAGTCAATTATTTCAAGTCACTTTTGACATTCTAGCTTGTGGTCTGGGCAGGGACTGTTTTATAGAGACATACACAATGAATCCAACTGCTGTCCAAGGAGAGTCCAAACTGACATTTTGGCAGCAGTGGAGCATGTTTTTGGGGGGAGGAGGGAGGACTGTATCTCCATCGGGATATCCCCTGGGCCTCATGGACGCCAGGCATACTCGCTGGCATGTTCTCCTCCCACAGGGCCCACTGTGTACAAACACACAGAGGTGGCCACTTGGCATCTTAAGGGGCGGGCATGCTGCATTACGCATGAGCGCCAGCATGCCTTCCGGCTCGTGTGCATTACTCCGCGAAAACCCACACGCGCCTCGTCCCTCCCTGGATGCAAAGGCAGCGACAAGCCATTGTCGCAGCAAGTATGACGTGTGCAGGCAGCTGGGGATTAACCACGGATATGGAGCTCTGCCCTGCGTCATGTATGATGATGGTTGTAAACAGTTGTGAAGTGCCTGTGTGCAATTTGCATGTGGTAGCTGAGGTACTGGAAGATCTTTTAATGGCATGTGACGTGCACGTCCGATGGAAAGCCTTGCTGAATATAGAGGGTACATAAATACAGTGCGTTAATCTGGTACTCCACAGATCATCATGAGACATGTTCTCTGGGCCCTGCCCGCAGGCCACAAGAAGCGAAGAGACTCATACATGTTCATTTACAGAGATGCGCACATACAAGCACAATCACACATTTAAAGAACACCTACTTTTGCTTTCTGCAGTGGTGCAAAGCGCAGTTCATGTTTGAAGGGCTTGTTGAGGGAGGGCGCCAGCTCCTGGCCAATGCGCAGCGGGAGGGCGGAGTGAAGAAATAGTATCTCAGTCACCTCGGGAGCAGCGGACAGGCACTAATTAAGTTAAATCAACCAGTGCCTGGTCCCTGTTCCACAGACAGGACCGGAAATGATGCCAGGCCTGAAGTGAACGAATTACGAGGCTGCAAGCCAGCAAATGGTGAGCGTCCGGCGGGCTCCAAGCCCTTTTCTAACTACACCAGCATCTCGCAGGTGATACACACGTGCTAGTGCATGCTACTGCAAGCTTGACCCTAAGAAGTGTCACGTTTCGCTTTGAGACCCACATCTTCCAGATTAATGAAATCCTTATTCTGAACCACAGTAACCACTCTGAAGTGACAGGATATTGTAGTAAGATTACTTTAAAGCAGAAAGAGATGCAATATTGACCCACAGCCCTTGACGTTTTTAAATCTTTGTTTCTATGTAACATATGCCTGATTGCTACTTTGGTGAGTTTTTTTTTCCTTCCTCAGATGCACCCTCTTGGTTGTCTGAGTGTACCTTTTGTGAGCACTTGCAGGTATCTTGAAGCCTCTCAGCCAGCATTTTTATCTTTATCCTCCTGAAGCAACCTGTTCGAGCTAAATTAGCATAGCTGTTTCTAAGTGCTGTGTTCTTATGTATCATTTCTGACTGCAGTTATGTGAATTTATACATATCGTTTCTGCCTCTGCTGTTGCATTTGTTGCACTCTGAGGTTGTGCACAGGGTAATTGATATTGTGCTGATAGCTTGCTTTGAGAAGGGGATAACTGCACAGCATTTTGCATGCTGTGCCTGCTTTTCTGCTGTACTTGTATATAAACCAAAATGTGCGCCCAAGCAAATTGTGAATCCATCTGTGGCCACTGAAAACCTCTTGGTATTGGCACTGTAGGCTGTACTGTCCACATTTCAGATTAAGCAGTATGACATACAAAAGCAGAGACCTAGTTCCTGTTTCCAAACTGAGTTTTTATTATTTTTAAAACAAATGATTTAAAGTTGGAGAAAGGAGTAGCTGATGTTTTATGTACTGTGCAGTACTCCATATCGCACAAAATGTATTCTCATAATTTAACTAGCCAATCTCGATGGAAAAAAAAAAAAAAAAGTTTGACCGTTTATATAACATGCCATTACCACAACACATTTCAGCGCCCAACTTGGCTGTGGCTGTAGTTACAATAGTAACCTGCTCAGTTGAAGTGTATACAAATATTCTAAACGAAGAACATACTGTTTACTTATATAGTCTAAATATGCAGTGTTTGCACAGTAGCCTGGTCATGTCTTGTCATGACTGGTCATGTATGTACATGCAGGAAAAGAAGAGCGTGTGTTTTCCAGTCCAGTTACTGTGACTTTTCACGTGGACCTACTTAATGATTGTTATTTTTCTTGCAGGCATTCCAAAAAATGGACACAAAGAAGAAAGAGGAACAGCTCAAGCTTCTCAAGGAAAAGTATGGCATCAACACGGACCCGCCCAAATGAGATTTTGGATTACTTTTATTCTTGCTCTTCAAACAAAGACTCTTGCTTTCCAATCCTGCCCCGATTATATTTATCGTTTGTCATTGGATGCAACTACATATTGTTGACACCCGTTCAAGCTGATTATTTGGTTTATATTTACCTTTTGAACTTTTTCAGTGGCACCTGCAGAGCTTATTCTGTAGTTTCAGCATCATTTTCATTTCTGAAAATAAACATGGAAGCTAATTTACGACTGTTTCTTATGTATCTTGTTCCTTTCTCAGTTAAATTGCTACTTTTGGGCTTAGCTGAGAGATTTTAAATTATCCAAGGCTTCAGGCATCTGGAATGGTAAAGCATTCTCTCCCCTCCCTAGTTTTATTAACACACCTTGCAGTGACTGATTCCGTGCAGCAGTTTGTAGACCTGTGAGCGCTCTAAGCTGCCTGTATGCATCTACGTTGCCCGACGGCTTACCTATAAACTGTACGCCGGTAAGATTGACATAATATTGTCCTCATGGGGATTTACATTCTCGTAAAGCAGTGATGATGAGAAACATGCTTTTTTGGGGGGTGACAACTTTTTTCACTTAAATCTTTGTCGGGGGGTTTCTTCTTCCTTATAGATCCTCATTTAAAATGTTATTGTTTTAGTTTGATTCATACAGAGGACTTTTTTTTCTCTATCAAAGGTATTTTTTTTTTTTTAAGGGAGCGGTTTCTGTATACATAAGTCATTCATAACCCTTTTTGGTTTAAACTCACAGAAAGGGGCCTGTCGATGAAAATGCATATTTGTGAGCTCTCAGTGAGCAATTTTTCCTGGGTCGTAATTTTTCTGTTTTGCAGAACGGCCAGTGCCATTGTCAATAAGTTTATTGTTTTAGTAAAAAAAAAAACATAACACAATAAATATGACTGCACGGTAAAATACAAAATAAAACAGGCACAGAACGTACACTTTAAAAGAATCGTGAGATAAAAGAACACATTTATTAGCAAGGCTTTATTACTTTCATTTGGTCTCGGGTGTGTTCCGTTTGTAAGGTGCCTACTACTCTGTCTTACGTGTGCTCAGGTTCTCTGCATTAATGATAACCTACGGCTCCCACCTCCCCACCAACCCCACAGCAGGCACTCCCCTCAGGGAGAACCAAAATGTATTGTACCATGTTTCTGAGGGTTGTTTTAAAGGGAGACAGTGGTGGAAGGTGCTGATCTGTGCAAATATTCCTGAAGTAAGTTGTACCCCAACCTCTCTGGTTTAAGGAGATCTGGCGTAATCGTCATTGAGTAAAGTACTTTGTGTAAGTTATTCTAAAGTAGACCATATTTTAACATACCCTGACATCTCGGGCTTTTAAGGTGAGCTGGCAGGATTCTTTGGTGGATACATGTGGCGATAAGTGTTGCGTGGTTATATAGCATTTATACAGAATTTATAACTTAATGACTATCATATATACCAAGAAACTGGATGTATTTGGATTTTAATGCTCACTGAGCAGTTAGTGTGGTCATTTGTGGACGATTTAATTAGTCTTCTGTTTGCCAGTGCCAGGTGGCAGATCTGTTCAGTTATTCGATGCCTGTTCAGTTGGTCATGGGGGGTTTATTGCTGTAGACTGGTACAGCACTGGGTGATGGACATGACTTGAAGCAGTTTTGTCTCGTATGAGTGTGTATGTGTGTGTCAAACACTATAAGGAAGTTATTACGCAGGTTAAATGAATGACAATCAACTGCCTGACTGTTCAGTGTTATATCAGTATTAGTGGGGGCCAGAAAGGTTATATATTGTTGTATTTGCATTTATATTGTACTTACTACCCCTTATGATATGTTGAATCACTTTACGACGGGCAGCACGATGCTGGGGAACAGAAGGTTAGTGGTTTTTGTTGGTGTTTATTGGGATTGGACTTGTGCTGTTAAATAAACCATTCCATCCATGTGTTCCATTTTTATATGTGATAGATTAAATTAATAGGGGTTAGGTGTGATCCTTAGTGGGAGTGGGTAAGTAAATTCCATTTGATGAACCTTTCACCTGAACTGAAACATAAGCACTTAATTACATGCGAGTCCTCACTGATCTGATGTAAAATATTTATTCAAATGCATCCACCAGAGCAAATACATTTTCCAGGGACACATTTTTTGGAATTCACTATTAAACTTTTTTAATAGTATAAAGCAAACTAATGCAAAAACTCATTTGTGAGCAGATCGCCAATGGTGTACCCTAAATTCCCGTCAGTTATAAATAACCTATTCTTTATCAGGTATTCTAGTTTCAAATTATTTTAGCAACTGCAGTGTTCCAATCCATACATTCATTTACAATTAACATCTCTTAACTTGAAACTTTTGTAGAGAGGGCTGCAAAGGACCACGTCTTTGAAATCCTACCAACGTTAGGGAAGCAAGTATTTGTCTCTGGGCCTTGTGTATCTCCCAAAATTACATGTACCTACTTTGCACACAGTCCCTCAGTTCCACAGATACAGCCCTTATTGTAGTTCTGACCTACTCCCAGGAGCTGAGGCTCTGATAGACATTGGTATTCTGAAGGCGCCTATGAATAAGGAGCACTCGGGGTCCTTTTCATTACTTTGTCACCCGGCTTAAAAAGCATAGAACTTTGTTGTGAACACTTAAGCGTATGTCCGGATCGTTTGGCCAAGTAGAGCTTCTGTGAGGGAACTGTTATCTGAGATTAAAGCACACAACATGATGAAAGGTGAAGACCTCGTATGCTGACCTTTTTTATTATCATTCTTCATATTATTGCCAACATGTTGCTCAGCAGCTAGTTTTGCGCTGCTGTGTTACATAATAACTTAAGTGGCAGATGACAGAAACAAATCTCCTGTTGGGAATCCCATCAGTGGTCCACTGAAGTACAAGCAGTTTGCACTAATTCTAAGAGGTGAAGTAGTTGCTTTTTTATTGGGGCAGAAATGGGAGAGGCCATTGTAAATGTTGTGCAGCTTTTATAGTATATTATTTGACATTAACATCACCTGCTAGCTGGTAGTTAGTAAAGTTCACTGCTTAATAGGCAGAGCTGGGTCATCATACCTTCCATAATCACAGTTGTGCTTTTTTCAGTCCCAATGTCCATGGGCAGAGTCCCTCTGCCCAAGTATTGGAACTAGTACGACCCTCTCCAGGTGTCTGAGCAGTGTCCTTGTGTCTGTGTCCTCACTTATTGATTGAGAGATCTGACACATTACTGTTGAACAAAGAACTACAATCCAGTACAGGAAGACCTCAACATTTTGGATAGATGTATTTAGAGGTTTTGATGAATGTAGCTTTGAAGGGGGGAGACAGCAAATAGTGAAATATATGTAAGAGGCTACAGAATTTGCAAACCAACAAAAGATGTGAGATGTATAAAATTCAAGGAAGTGCGGGCAGTTTCAACCTGGGAGATACCAGTGTCAGCCATGTTTATTATATCCAAACTGAGAAAGGTATGCCAGAGGGAAATCTTGAACACAATTAAAGGAGTTCCCTCTATACAGCCTAGTTCAGATATATGTGTGAAAAATGTGGTTATTAGTTGAAAAGGGGGAGGGGGGCGAAAACCTACAAAAGCAGCAATCGCAATCATTGTCAGGGTGAGGTACAAGCAAACTCCAAATTAACCAGTGCTCAACCCTCTGGTAGCTTGGCACCAAACAATCAGTCTTAACTTAAAGGCAATGTGTGAAGTATTTATGCAACACTTCAAACATTAATAAAGTGAAAACAGTGCATGAAAAATCCCACACCAATTTAGAAAAATAGAACAAAATTGAATAACTAAATCTAAACCAGAACAACAAAGATTGAAGTGAAAATAAAGCCAAAAAAGTCCAAAGCGCTAATCGCTTGAGACCAGGAGAAAGTCACAAGTACGGGCTGACTGAGTTGGAGTGTGTGTCAGATTCAGAAGCCAAGTTAGTCCCACTGAAAAGTTATCAGTCCAGCGCAAAAAGTCCCGTTCAGGAGGCGAGGAGCAGGAAAGCATCGCAGACGGTCATTGAGGTAGAACGAAGGGCAGGCCTAGCGTTACAGAGTTGTCACTGTTGCGCAAAGATCCTGCTTTTGTGAACTATTGGGCCAGTGCTTCCCGGTGGCGCACCCCACTAGTGTTCAGTGTTGTAGTACGAAGGGTCGGTTTGACGGAACTTCATGTTGGTGGGCAGTGCATTAAGGTTTTGGTGCCAATGGGCCCATTCACTGTCGGAGAGAGCCCACAAATCTTAATTCAGCTCTGCTAAGGCCACACCAAGTATCAAGGACATGAGGGGCACCATTTGGGGGTCAGGGGATAATTCCATTTGGATCTGGGTGTTGGCTCAGATGGTTAGGAGCCTGTTATGTCCCTGTGGCTCAGAACAGGAGCCTTGGAGTCTTGGAGTCACTCTGGGAGTCCTGGGTTCACTTTGTTCAAATCCCGCTGACTCAGCAAGGAGGGCAGCAATCCAGCAAGAGTGACAGTCCTTTCATTAGGACAGCAGTCCTTCCTGGCAGAGTCTCCACAGGTCCGGAAGTGTACTGAAGATTTGGTGTCTGAGGTCCAATATGTATACCAAGTGCCTCATTTGAAGTGGGAAATTCTTCTAGAGGTTTCCTGCCTCCAAATTAACTACAGGAGGTATGCAGCCTTTTATGTGGAGGCAGGACATAGCCTGCCTCCCTCCCCTCCCCCCGTACCCTCTCCCACTTGTATCATGATCTACTGGGCGTGGGTGGCTATTCCTGCTAAAAACCTGCTATTGGGACCCAGCTGTGGAACTGCTGACACCTTCACAGGGCTCCCTGGCATAGCAGAAAGGTGATGCCCCTGATAGAGGGCACTGCCCCTGTGCTGTTGGGGGGGAGGGGGGGGCATGCTGTCTCACTCACCATTGTTGAGAGGAAGACTGCACCCTAAACTGCAGGCAGGCAGTGGGGGTTGGCCCTGAGTTGGTGCTGAGAACACACTGGGCAGGGAGAATCACATCTCCCTGGGCCTATTGGCGACAACCTACCATTTCCCTTTGGGAGGCTGCACTGATTTCTTCGGAGCGAATGCTATGGAAACACTGTAGGTTGCTCTGCGTCACTATCTTAATACCTTTAGTGTCCTAACTTAATCCCAACTACTGCATCATGGGCACTCTGCAGTTAAAGGGTGATGCTTCAACTGGCACCCCCAAAGAGGGGATCAAGCAGGGTGCCAGGAACAACGTGGCTTCCCAATTAGATGACAAGTTTAACAGGCTGATGGCTGCAATTGATGCTTCTGGGGAGAGGCTTTAGGGTAAAATCCACTCTATCAGTGGAACTGGGCCTTGTCCGTGAGGATTCGAAGATGCCGTTGACTCATGTGACTACCCTTGAGTCCTCCACACACTACTACGGAGACAACGAATATGGATCGTTGCTTCACTAATTTGGAGGCACACATCCGCCGGTTGGAGGCCTGGTTTGGCGATCAAAAAGGGAGTGTTTTAAACAGACAAGGGAACCCAAGGATGAATAGAGACCAAGGGTAGTCAATAAAGCTATAAGGAACACAGGTCCCTAAGCATACATATATTACACTGATGCCCTAAATGCACAAGAATCGTGCACAGGGAAAGTAAAAAACAAGTAGCAATTTATTTATATGAACAAATTAAAATGTATTCTTTTCAGGGTATACAACCCTACGTGGTACACCATTGCAGGTATTGTGTGAACAAAACGGGCAACGAAAGAAGTTGTGCACCCAAAAGAACAATTTTCTCAATTCACAAGGGTCAGAGTGACTCGTGATCAGGAGGGGGAGGGCCCACCGCTATAATATTAGAATTGTTGGACTACAGAACAAGTACATGGTGACTCCATGGCTGGTTAGCTGGAGGAGTGGCTACGAAAGCTTTTTTTTAAAATATATTTATTGGTATATTAACAACAAACATAGGGAAAGTCAACATCCCAATTAAACAGCCCCTCTCTGGTCCCCTTTTTCTCGTATCAGACTCCATCTCCAGGTTACGACTAATGTTCAAGTAGTGCTTGTCCGGACGGCAGGTTAAAGTCAAAGACCGCGTGTTACAATGTCCTACGGACTGAACTTCAGCGCTATCTGGACCATCCGATGATGTGGTTTGCCCCCATGTATCAATGTTTGGGTCTTTAAGGTAATCCAACAAGTGGTCCCATTGCCGTGCTGTGTCTACAGACCCTGCCCTCTTCGCTCCTTCCTGATGTAGAGCCCTCCCTTCTGCTTCAGCCCGTTTAATTAGCATATCCCACCATCTTTGTATCTGCTGGCCCCTAGGGTCCTTCCAGTGCATCGTGATCTTCCTCTTAGCCAGGACCAATGCCAGGTCAATGTATTAAGTCGGAGTACTCTGTGTATGGGAGTGAGGAAATCCTCCCAGTAGGGCCACAAGTGGGGAAGACCGAAGTCTCCTTGCTCTTACCGCTTTTATGCCTTGTAGTACTTTGTCCCAGTATTGCTCCAACCCCACTCAGCTCCAGAGCATATGCACCAGGTCCGCGTTAAGTTCAGAGCACCGGGGGCATCCATTATTCATAGTGTTGTACATTGACGCTATCTTGGCAGGAGTGAGGTATGCTCTGAAATACGTATAGATTGATCAGTTTGAAATGGGCATTTCTAGACACTGTGTTTATATGTGCTGTAATTTTCCTCCATTGAGGCTCATCTAATGGCGTCCTAATGTCCTCTTGCCAGAGAGCTCGTAACTTATCAAGAGGGAGTAGAGTGTCCTTATG
This sequence comes from Pleurodeles waltl, assembly GCF_031143425.1. Lineage (NCBI taxonomy): Eukaryota > Metazoa > Chordata > Amphibia > Caudata > Salamandridae > Pleurodeles > Pleurodeles waltl. The sequence continues at coordinate 1,695,606,739 of NC_090444.1, read as the reverse complement.
TAATGTTTTATAAAGTGTGGATACAACTTTTTTATCTCCTCCTTTTGTGCAGAGAGCCTGGCATCCCGAATGAGTGGGAGGTTCACATAATCCCTGTTTCCAGTGTCGCTGTATAAGTGCTGTGAGTGATCTATGTATAAGGAACAAACCTGGGGGGACTTCAAATTGCTCCATCAGTGCTTCAAAGGACAACAGTTCCCCATTACAGAACAGATCCCCTATTGTAGAGATGTTGTATGCAGCAAACTTTGTAACGCCCAGTGCAGCATTCCCACCGGGGAGTGCATTTAGGCAGCTCAGCGGCATGTCCGGCTAGTAAGGGCAATTGGTTCTCGTACGCTGTAAACTGCGCATCCAACAGGTGTGCATTACATGGAGGTCTGGCAAATGTACTACACGCTTCCCTCTGGGGATCAGCAGTATCCCCAGAAGGGTTTTGACTGAGTGCTCTTCGTGTTGTCTCCTGGTCGTGTCTGATTGTGCTGTATATAATGCCTTTGCCAACCACTGTAGCTGGCATGCTAGATAGTACATATCAATATCTGGTGCTGCCATCCCCCCCTTTAGTGGCTACAAAAGTTTGAGGCCCCAGAGAGCCTCTCTCGATTTTATGCAAGGGAATGTGCTTAGACACCCTGCTCGGCAGCGTCGGCCAGGGGCCCTGCCTCGTCCAGTAGTGGTAGTTAGACTACTGCACATCCAGGACAGAGATTTTCTTCTGCAACAGGCACACAGTCGTGGCCCATTTGCCATGGAAAACACCAAAATCTCCCTCTAGGCAGACTTCACTATTCCGGTACAATCCTGGAGAACATACTTCACAGCGGTGAAGAGGAAGCTTTGGGAGCTGGGGCTGCTTTATACTCTAGTGTTCCCGGCCCACTTGAGAGTGCAGGTGGAGGGTGAGACCCACTTCTATACAGATCCTTCCCTGGTGTGGGACTGGCTTGAACTATTTATTAAAGCGCCCACATGACCATCATCTTCAGAACGACCTAGATCGCCACGACCAAGGTGGCAGAGATCCCATAAGCAAGGGGACCCACCAAACTGCAGACTGTTGCAGAACAGACAAGGGTGGTGGAGGGCTCACTAGGATCCAGGGAGGGATCATCAGTCCCTGGGACGCAGTCATGCCGGGGGTACTCTTCGAGCTCAATAACATCAGTGTTCCTGTAATTCAAGAACACCCTGCTCGGAGTCGCTGCAGATACTGCTGGGACCTCATCTGACCTTGCCGGTTGATCGGGACAGCTCTCCTATGGTGGACTGGAATATACCTGTGGTATTCTATCCATGAGGTTGTTGTTTCATCCTTGCATGCCTTATTTTATTCATGTGGGGCCAGGGAGGAGCTGAGTGTGGCAGGTGGCCACCATCATTGATTAATTTCCCCCCTTTTCTGTTTCGAATACTACCTGGGTGGACATTGTTGGATTGGCAAGTCTTTTTCCACCACAGAACTTACCATAATGGAACGTGTTTGCCCTTATACTAAGGCTTTAGTTTGTGGCCTTTGCCTATAGTTGTACAGATTGTGTTCATGCCACAGTCTGGGAAAGGAGTTATGGCTATTTAGTTGGTTAGTTTTGTTAGGTTGCTGTGTTTTTGCCATGGCTGTGGACTTGGTGTCCATGGGCGTGATGAGTGCATGGAGGGTGACACAACAGTTTTATACCTGTCAGGGAGACCTCTTTCATGCAAATATAAATATCTCAATACAGCAATGACCACCAATATGTGTGTAATAACTTGGAACGTGAGGGGGCCTGAACACACTGTTGAAGTGTTATAACATTCTAGCATACCTCAAATCTATAGGGGCATTGTTAGCATTTCTACAAGAGACTCACTTGACAAAATGTGAGGGCAGGGCCCTCTGAAAGAGGTGGCGGGGGCAGCTTTATTAAACTGCCTATTCTGCATTTGCATGATCATGGTCCCCTGATTTGGATACGGTCCGGAGTGTCATTCCAATTACATATTGTAGTGACTGACCCAGAGGGGTGTTATGTTTTAGTAATGGGCCGACTGGATGGAAAAGATATTGCATTACTAAACGTCTATGCTCCAAACACCAGCCAGCACGCCTTTCTGATGAGCCTGGCTCACCTGGTGACTTCCACACTGCATTACCCAAAGATTATAGGTGGAACTTTTAATTGTGTAGCAGATCCCCAACTGGACAGGTCTTATCCCCCGCTGCTGGCATCCCCGGTGCATAAAATAGCAGGGGCATTTCGGGGGGTGTACTGCGCATAGGAGGGCTGTTTGATTGCTGGGGATGCACAATCCCAGGACACAGGCATATTCTATCCACTCTGGTTTGCATGGATTGGATGTGCGCCTGGATGCAATATTTTTGTGGCAAAACGTTAGCAAACTGAATGCTAAATGTGGAGTGCTTAACAAGGATGTATTCAGATCATTACCCCCCCCCCCCCCCCCAGTTTGCTCTTACCAGTGGTTACCTTGCAGGGCTAGTGTTCCGACTTGGCGTCTGGATCCCACAAGCTTAGAGGATCAGGCATTTCGAACATTGTTGGTGGAGGTGATATATAACTACTGGTTGGAAAACACAGGGATGGCACCCTCGCTGGTGGTGGAGTTGGAGGCGCTTAAGGTAGTGGTACGGGGGCACTGCATTTCCAATAAATTAAGTGTATGCAACCAACTCCACACACACATTCGCCCACAGGAGGGGATGTGATGATCTGCCCCATGATCTGGCAGCGACAACGGAAGGTGGGGCCCAGCTTCTGGAGGAAAGGAAGAAGTTATTTGCTCTGGTGGAACACTTGAAGTACGATTATATGATGTGGGCCTATGCGGAATTAGGTAAGTCAGGGAGTATGCTAGCATGGATCCTCCAGGAGGAGAACAGGGGGCACACTATATTCCAGATTCAGGACCTTACCATTCGGGATGTGCTCTCACAGGTAGAGAGATCAATAAGGTATTTGCTCAGCATTATTGTGAACTATAGTGTCCGGGGGAATGGGGGTTGCTGCAGAGGCGGATATCTTGCAGTATAAAATGAATGCATCACCCACAGTTCTGAACCCCACAATTGCAACAGAATAGATGCAGCTATTACTGCTCAGGAGGTTAGGATGGGTGATTCAAGGATCTGGCACACAGTAAGGTTCCTGAGTCAGAGGGGCTCCTCACTGAGTTTTATGCTGCCTATGTGGCAGCCCTAGCCCCCAGGTTAACTGACATTTATAATGGGACTTATAAGGTCTACTCCCACCTTCCTTATGCAACGCAATAATAGTTTCACTACCCAAGAAGGACACAGACCAGAGACTGGTAGACTCTTATCACCCCTTTTCTATGCTCAATGTAGATTACAAAATCATGAGTAAGATCTTGGAAAACTAGATATTTCCCCATGTGGGTTCACTGATACACTCAGACCGGACGGGGTTTGTACCCACTTGGAGTACCATGCAGAATATATGCCAACCAATCCAGGTCCTTCACATGCATGAACATTTTCTGTGGGGCTCCTTAGTGTTATGAGTAGACATTCAAAAGCTGTTTGACTCACTCCACTGGGATTTCCTTTACACCACCATGATTGGGGTTGGGATTAGCACTTTGATTCGTCAGATGGACACAGCTATCGTACACAGAGGCAGTGGCAAGAGTTTGGATGGGGTCGGTGATATCTGAATCCTATCCGGTCAGACGGGGCACCAGGCAGGATTGCCTGCTTTCCCCACTATGGTTTGCTTTGGCCATGGAGCTTTTTTGTACTGATGGCAGGGGAGTCACTATAGGGGACTACAGTATGTTGCTCTACATGAGTGGGGAAGGACTAGAACTGGAGGGGGTACTAGCTGCTCTCTCCCTGTATGGCGAGCTGTCGGGCCTTTTGGTCAATTAGCGTAAATATAGTGCTTGCTTACTACACTCAGGCAATGGGGAACTTCTGGAGACTTAGATCGCACCAGCCCTGAGCTGTAAACAGACCTCCTAAGTACTTGGGATTGGATATTTACAGAACAGTGGAAATGCGCTTTGAGGGGAACTAGGACAAGGCACTAACTATGCTTCAAAGTTTGGTTTCCTTTTGGACTACACTTCTACAGCCAGATAGCAATCTTAAAGATGGTTGTTTAGTTGCGCTTTTTTTGTACATGTTTGTGGCTCTACCGACAGAATTTCCCAAGAGGTTCTTCTGCGATCTGGATGTCATATTATTGACTTTGCGCTGGGGCTCATCCAGACGGTAAGTGGCTTTACGGAAGTAGACGAAGGGGGAGTGACACCCCAAGACCTTGAACTATACTACCTGGCTGCACAACTGCAGTTGGTGGCCAGGTGGACACAATCTGTCACGGGGAGCGTGCATGCCATGTCAAGATCTTGTGACCCAGATTTAACTGAAAACGGATCCATGGTCGTTATGAAAATATACTGATCAGAGTGGTGAGGTAGGTCTGGGCTGCGGCACTACGAAGAATATGCACAAGAAAAACCTAAACTGCCAAACTCCCCACCTAACTGCAGGGCATTGGCCGTCACCAGGGAAACGGGTGGGCCTACACATATTGACCGAGTTGAGGCTAACCGTACTGGGTGACCTACATAGAGGAGGTGAGCTCAACCCCTTTCTGGAACTGCGAGAATCTTACTGCCTCCCAACTGCGCACTTCGTCCTGTATGGGGCATTGGTTGGTAGGGTACGGGCTTGGTGGGCCTGGGATCAGCAGAACCTCCAGAACATGAATGTCTCTGTTGCATATTTCTCATCATGGGAAGGATGAGGGCAGTCACCCTCCTTTATAGGGGTCTCTTACAGGGAGATCAGGTGGAATTGACTCCGTTACACCAGCTCTGGGTGTCGAGCCTTGGGCCCACTTTCGAAGAGGCGGCCCAGAGTAAGCTATTGATCTTCACCCTAAAGAATCGCACAATGCTTGGTTTAAGCTGATTTAGTTTTACTTCTTGCATAGATCTTATCTCACCCAGCCACTCATACACAATATGTTTCCTGGAACTCCGTCAGCATGTCCCTTTTGTGCTTTGGTGTGGGACTGCCCTGTATTTACTCACTATTGGGATACGGTCCTGCAGGTGATCCGGGGAGCCACAGATAGACATTTTGAGTGCAAACCTCAGATATGTCTTCTAGGGCTTCACAAGCGCATTGCTAGTCACAAGGTCACTGATAAGTTTGTGGATTTGGCTTTAATTTTACCTGATAGACGGACAGGAAGTCGGCATGGGCCCTGACATGTACAGATGATGGAAGGAGATATCTAGGTGGGCGGACTGTGAGAGGGAAGCAATCCAGAAGGAAGAGGACAGGGGGGTATGCAGAAACCCAATTCTACCAGCATGAGATGAGATATTGTTGAACTGCCCTAAACTAGATCCACAGGGGAAGATTATTGCAATGGAAGGAAAGTTTGAGGATCCCTCAAGGAGCATAGTAATGCAGGAAACCTGTGTACGAAGGACCTACTTGACAGTGGAATACGGAGTTGTAGTGTAGGTGTGAATGTTGATATGGATGTACGGTTATCTGTCATGTAGTTAGTGTATGAGTTTATTCATGTGACCATATTCTATGACTGAAGTGGTCAGCGCAGCCTTCACCTCATGTCATTAGATTTTTATATATTGTTCCAAACGTGATTCTGACGGGCATCATCATCATGACCTCACACCTAAGTCCACCAAATGTTTCATATTTGTTGTTGTACTCACTTTATTTAATAAAAATTGTTTTAAAAAAAAACAAAAAACAAAAGCAAACATGAACTGGTTACCTGTTCCCTCAGCTTATTGAATGAAGTAAGGTAACTCCAATGTTATCCTATGGGAGAGTAGGTGTGAAAAACAAATTCAAATTTAAGAGTTTTTCACTACCAGGACATGTAAAACTTAAAAGTATGTGTCTAACTTTTTACATACATTGCAGTCTTCTTTCTAGGCTGTCCGTGACCTACCCTAGAGGTGACATATGTATTGAAATTGAAGGTTTGGGTCTGGCAAGAGGTTGCTTTTCCCAGGTCAAAATGGCAGTTTAAAACTGCACACACTGGCTGCAATAGCAAACCTGACACTTGTTAGAGGCTACTTAAGTGGGTGGCATAATCAGCGCTGCAGGCCCTCCAGTAGCACTTAATTTACAAGCCCTGAGCACATGGAAGTGCCACTTTACTAGGGACTTTAAATTAAATATGGCAATTGTGTATAAGCCAGTCGTACCAGGTTTTGGAGGGAGAGCATAAGCACTTGTAAGCAGTGGTAAAGTGTGCAGAGTCCAAAGGCCAGCAAAACAAAGTCAGCAAAACAAGATGGTTGAAGGCAAAACATTTTGGGGGAACCACATGTGAAATAGATTGTAGGTGGTTGAGCACAGAGTTTCAGGGTACAGCGTGTAAGGGTTTGCAATTGGTGTGGAGGTTGAGTGCTGTGGATAGATGAACCAAATAGTTATACAGGCATGAGTATTGTGGGAAGCAACCTGTGAAGCTGCTAAAATATACTTGTTGGACTGCTAATAAAGTGTATAAGTTAAGCAAGAGTGGAAGGGAAAATGGAAGAAAATCTTTCTAATATCTAGCACCTATAGCTTGGGTTTTGTGGCGATTAGTGACACAGAAGGTTACTACTCGTACAGAAGTTGAGCAGCTTGCTAAAGGTCTTTGTAGCAGCAGTAGAAGCCCTACTTTTTTTTACAGACAATGGGTAGGATAGGGACATAGTGGTTGGAGGAAACAATTGGAGAAATTATTTTTTGGTCATCTGGAGTAGCTTAGCTTGAGTGATAAAACTATTCAGCAACAGACCTCAATCGAGCTTGTGGGAATGTAAAAAACATTGTGTTTTCCAAAGAGTTGAGAAACTGAAGGAGGTGATGTTGTTGGCAAAGGTGGCATATAAAGAAAAGTGAAGTGTACCCCCTGCTGCACTTTGCGGGGTGCCTATTGGTAACGCTTATGTGAGGGTTGCTAAGGGCACAAGGCAATGAACTACTTTTTAAGTATTGGTGGTGCATACAGAGGCAATTGTTGACATTGGGAGCTGATCTGATCCACTTTATTGAACTCTACAGATAGTTCAACTGAGCTAAGGAAAGATGGTTTTGGTGTGCTGAGGCTATAAAGTCTGACAGCATTACGTCTCCGTGGAGTGCCCAGAAGATGGATGGAAGAGTGTTCAGAGGGTTATAAATTGAGAGATATTGGGTAAGATGAAAGAACACCAGTCATGGAAAGGGAGTTGGTAGACGGGAGTTGTTAGACAGCAGAGAGGACTTAGCAGTACATTTTTGGAGGAGGGCCATTGCTGCTGCTGAAATTAAGTCTTGGGGAAGGTCTGAAGATAAGATAGGTTGGAAACAGTGGCAAGGCAGGCTAGGACTCTAGCAAGCTTGAGCGGGCTGACTGCTAATGGAGTCAACTACCACAAAATTGATTAGTTGATTTGAGTGTGCGGCAGAGCCCTGCTGAGTCTGTGGGGGAAAAGAGGCCATTTTTGTCAATGGGAGTAGGTAGTGGTCATGGAAGGGCATTGGATTATGAGCTGGGTTTGAAATGTAGTTCTAAAGGCAAAGTAGCTGTGAACCTAGTAGCCTAGGCTGGATGTTGTTTTGCTCTGTAAGGAGGTATGTGTGTGTTGTTTATTGATTGGCATAATTGTTGACAACAGTAATTAGGACCTAATTGCAAGATGATAGAGCAGTGTCTAAGGCTATTGTAAGAATGTTAAGGGCTTGCTTGTAACCCATAAGGTGCCCTCCTGTTCAGGTTTCCTCTCTTTGCAAAGACAGGTAACCCTCTGTGTCTTTAGCAAGTGTATAGTGGGGATCTCCCAGCCCCAGATTTAGTGTTCTTTAAGCCAGTTTGTGAGTCCATGGCATGTCAGACTATGTATTCCAAAGTCTGAATCCCTTTAAATCTGAGTTGCAGTGCTCTGACCTCTGCGCACCCCCACATGTCAAGGTGTACAATGGCCTAGTCAGCTTGCCTCAACAGAAATACAGTACTATTCACAGATCACCGTTCATGCGTCTCTCCTGCCCCATTGTCTGTGTCACCACTGTCCCTTCTCTGTGCCTCATATTTGGGGAGTTGGGAAGAAAATGTCCATAAGTGTGTCTTAGGTGAGGTCCATTGAGAATCCACACCTCTCTCTGGTACTATGTACTGAGATGCAAATCGATGCACTCCTGCATTTCCCAGAACCCTGTTTGAGTCAATAAAAATAAAGAATGGAACATGACGAGTGTCTTCTTTTGCCTCTGCTTCTTTTTCTAGAAATAAAGTAGAACCCTTAGCAATTATGAAGATGACATTATGCTGGATGTGTCAAAACAGGAGAGCATACTGAACATTAATGAAAGTAATACAAGCGTTAGCTGCTCAGGACAGTCGGACATTTGTTGATAACTCCTAAGTTTGCAGTACAATTCAGACATTCAGATTTGCACAGAATTCCAAGTGTACTCTTGAAATCTAGATCCATCATAGATTCAATTTCCAAGCACATTTCTATTTTTATGTCTGGTTTGCCAGACCTTTTACATACAATATACCTTGGGTAGTATGCTTTGAGTCTGACCCCTTCAACCATTGGCTTTTTTTTTACAAGACTCTTTGAGCCAGTGCTTAATTTGCAGGAGAAAGAGTGCCGGTGCCCAAAGCCTCACTCTGAAGCCCACGGCTGGTGCAATGAAACTTGCACCCCAGGCCTCTTTAATCCACTTCTAGGCCCTGTTTCCGCCTTTCGCTCACTCCTACAGGTCCCTGCTTTCTCCATTTGTGCCGCTTTTCCATCTTTCTCTTCATCCTTCTTTCCCATTCGTGTATTTTTTCCTTCTTTTGTTCCTAGGAAATGTCCAATCATGGAAAGATAAATGCTGGTGCTCAAAAATATCTGTGGATGGCCCCCACTGGCAAACACCGGCTCAAATTAAGCACTGGTGCCACTGGCTTGCAACTTTGTCACACCTTGGCTCAGCCCAGAGGATTATTTCTCTCTTTCACCATTTTATTGGTTATCAAGGTTTCTCTTTCCATCTCCAGTCCAGTGCTTGCATTGAACTGCATGAGTGACTATTTTACAACTCTAGGCATGTGTGCTACACTCACATATGATAATACATTCATAGGATTAGGGCTGGCAGATATTAACAAGAACAAATAACACTTTAATCTGCGGAAACAATGCTAAATGGCCTACTTTTCTCCAAGCTTCAATACTGGTTGGCGGCTCGGCAGCTGGGTGGTCCTATGGGATCCTATGGACCCTGTCCTTGTTTGCCAATGTGGTAAATAACCACACATTTAAACCTTTCAGTGCATTTAAGAACATTAGCAATGTATTTCCAATTCTAAGGTGCTGAGTGTGAACCTGAACCTAAAACAGATGGGTGTAAGAGATGGAGTTAGGGAAATAAATATTTTTATGGTGTAGGAGAAAGGAAGAACAGAGGCAAAGAAAAGTGCATTTTGCACACAGAATTTACTCTAGGACTGCAGACAGTCTGTGGCTTTAGAGGTA